>NC_037342.1:14728768-15978768 GCF_002263795.3 Bos taurus
TTTTTTGCCGGGTGCTTTTGAACTGTGGTGTTGGAGAAGACTTTTGAGAGTCCCTTGGACTGCAAGGAGATCCAACCAGTCCATCCTAAAGGAGATCAGTCCTTGGGTGTTAATTGGAAGGACTGATGTTGAAGCTGAAACTCCAATACTTTGGCCACCTCATGCAAAGAGCTGACTCATTTGAAAAGACCTTGATGCTGGGAAGAATGAGAGCAGGAGGAGAAGCGGACGACAGAGGATGAGATGGTTGGATGGCATCACCGACTCAATGGACATGGATTTGGGTGGACTCTGGGAGTTGGTGATGGACAGGGAGGCCGGCATGCTGTGATACATGGGGTCGCAAAGAGTCGGACACAATGAGCAACTGAACTGAACTGAATGGTCTAGTGGTTTTCCCTACTTTCTTCAATTTAGGTCTGGATTTGGCAATAAGGAGTTCATGATCTGAGCCACAGTCAGCTTCCAGTCTTGTTTTTGCTGACTGTATAGAGCTTCTCCATCTTTGGCTGCAAAGAATATAATCAGTCTGATTTTGGTGTTGACCATCTGGTGATGTCCATGTGTAGAGTCTTGTCTTGTTGGAAGAGGGTGTTTGCTATGACCAGTGCATTCTCTTGGCAACACTCTATTAGCCTTTCCTGCTTCATTTGTATTTCAAGGCCAAATTTGCCTGTTACTCCAAGTGTTTCTTGAATTCCTACTTTTGCATTCCTGTCCCCTATAATGAAAAGGACATCTGTTTTGGGTGTTAGTTCTAGGAGTTTTTGCAAGTCTTCATAGAACCATTCAACATCAGCTTCTTCAGAGTTACTGGTCAGGGCATAGACTTGGATTATTGTGATATTGAGTGGTTTGCCTTGGAGATAAACAGAGATAGAGAGAGATAATAGAAGTTCAAGAATTTAAAAGAAAACATGAATACAATGGGTAGAGAATGATAGATATGTGAATATAAAATTAAACTTCTAGAAATGAAAATACAGTATGTAAAACAAAATATACACCAGATGATGGGATAACAGAGGATTAGAAACTGAAGAAAAAAATGAATAGCAATTTTAGAACAAAGCTATAAAAGTTATACTACATGAAACCACAGAGAAAAAATAACCTGAAATGAGTGAAAAGATCCTCAGTAAGCTGGGGGCCAGTATCAAGCAATTGTACAATACACTACATGTAATTGTGGTTCCAGAAAGGAGATATACTTGAAGAAATAATAATAATAACAAATGTTCAAATGTGAAGAAAACTACAAATCCATACATTTAAAAAGGTTATCAAACACCAAGTCAAATAAAGAAATTCACACCAAAGCGCATCATAATTTGGTTCTGAAAACCAGTGACAAAGTGAAACTCACAAAAGCATCTAGAGAAAAGAATACATGGTATGGGGAGGGAGGAGGGTTCAGGATGGGGAACACATGTATACCTGTGGCGGATTCATTTTGATATTTGGCAAAACTAACACAATTATGTAAAGTTTAAAAATAAAATAAAATTAGAAAAAAAAAAGAATACACACATACATTACTTCGAGTAGAACTAAAAGTAAGAATGTGAGCAGGTTTCTTACAAGAAACTACATAATTTGAAGATAATAGAACCACATCCTTGAAAGTGGTGATAGAAAAATTTGTCAATCTGAAATTCTATGCTTAATAGGAATATCTTTCAAAAATGAAGGCAAAATAAAAATTTTATGACACCAGCACTGAGATAATTTATTGGCAGTAGATCTTCACTATGCAAAATCTTAAAGTCTGAAATTCTATAAGCAGAAGGGAATGATATCAGAGGGAAATTTGGATTAAGATGAGTAAAGAATGTTGCAAATGGTAAGTGTATTAGTTAATACAAAACACGTTCCCTTTACATGTTTCAAATCTCTTAAAAAAAAATTGAGAATTCCAAATTCTCTGGCAGAGTAAAATCCCAATAGCCCATCCTTTGCACTCATTACAGCTATACAAAATCAACTATCTGAGAACTCTCAAAGTACTTAAGAACTATTTCTGGGAATATGGAGTAGACATATTTACCCTATTCTTCCTGCTGAGTACATTGAAAGATCCCTGGACATTGCATATAAAGCAAATATAAGAAGACTGAAAAGTGGACAGAAAAAGGCAGACTGACTAGAGAATCTGGGGCCCAAGAATGACACAGAGAGAAGTTCTGTGGACTTTCTTTTGCCTCAAACAGCCTAGATTGTATATTGTAAGAAACTGGAATTTGCAAAGCCAGGAGACATGAACAAAAAAGCTCAGGAAAGCCTATAGTCTTTAAAAATCAAAAGATCAGGTATAGGGAAGTTAAGGAAACAGAACATTTTAGATCAAAATTTTACTTAAGCCAACTATTACAGAAAAGACTATGACCCTACCTTATCTCTGCCAGCAAAGGCTAGATGAAAAGCTTAAACTTCCACACATATCAGGCTGTAAAGAGGCACAGAACCCCCCCAGTTCAGTGTCTGAGAGGGCCAAGTGGGCATGTGGGTTTTTCATCCTCACCAGACTGGAAAAAAGCATGCAGAAAAACTAACAAAATTTCTCACCCAGCAAACCTCAAAGAATAGCTTAAGAATGTTATCTGAGCATAGTGGAAATTAGAGAATAAGGCATCTTGGAACGTCAGAAAGGAAGAATAATACAAATTGATGGTCTAAGGAGAAAAATACCAAGGAATGTACTAAAAATTTTGAGAACTAATGAGTGAGTTCAGTAAGGGTGCAGGATAAAAATAAAAATACAAAAAAGCAATTGTATTTCTATAGAAATAGAAACAAACATGTAAAAACAGAAATTAAAAACACAATGGCATATACAGTCACTCTAAAATAAATATTTGGTTGTCAGAGTAAATCTAACAAAAACACACAGGACTTCTATGCTGAAAACTACAAAATGTTGTTGAAAGAAATCAAAAAGCACCCAAATAAATGGAACACTTGTCTGTCTTCATGTAAATATTAGAAGATTCACTATAGTTTAGGGTTAATTCTCCCCACATTGACACACAGGTTTAGTGCAATTCTATCAAAATCCCAACAATATTTTTTGTTAGACATAAAAAGGATTATTTTAAAATTTACAAAAAAGGCAAGTGACTAGATTTGCTAAAAATCATTCTGAAAAGAAGAATAAAGTGGAAGTATCTCTTTCTTGAATTCAAGATTTATTATAATAGTTATAAATAAAAAATGTGTGATATTGATGGAAGAATAGACAGATTAGTGGAATACAATAGGAAAACCAGAAATAGCTCCCACACAATTAAAGCCAAGTGACTTTTGACAAAACTATGGGGAAAAATTCAATGAGGAAGGACAATATTTTCAATGGACGATGCTGGATCAATTGGCATTTTATCCATAGACAAAAAAAAAAAAATTGAACCTTAATATAAACCTCACATCTTTCACCAAAATTAACTCAGACTAGATTATAGACTTACATGTAAAACATACAACTATAAAACTTTTAGAAATTATATAAGAGAAAATCTTCAGGACTTAGGACTTGGTAAGACTTCCTAGACTATTACCAAAGCACTGTCCGTAATAGAAAAATCAATATTTGGACTTTACCAAAGTTTAAAACAACTCGTTTTGAAAAAGACTCAGTTAGAAGGATCAAAATAAAAAGCTACAGAATGGGAAAATATTTATAAATCATATATCTGCACAAATCTAGAGTACATAAGGTATTCCCTGCTGGCTCAGATGGTAAAGAGTCTGCCTGGAATTTGGGCGACCTGGGCTCAATCCCTGGGTTGGGAAGAGCCCCTGGAGAAGAAAATGGCAACCCACTCCAGTATTCTTGCCTGGAAAATCCCATGGATGGAGGAGCCTGGCTGGCTACAGTCCATGGGGTGGCAAAGAGTCAAACACGACTAAGAAGCTTAACTTTCACTTTTCACTTTTCTTTCAGAGTATATAAAGCATTATCCAAACTAAAAATGATGCAATTAGAGAACGGGCAAAGGACATGAAGAACTATTTCACTGAAATATTTCACTATTTGACATGTACAGATGTCAAATAAGCAAATGAAAGAATGTTCAACATCTCAGGGAAATGCAAATTAAGACCGCAGTGAGCTATCACTCACTGTTATTAAAACAGCTAAAATGACGGTTAGGATGTGGAAAAAGCTGGGTCTCTCATTTATTGATGGGGAAAACAAAAAATGGTATGTCCAATCTGAGAAATATTTTGGAATTTCTTAGAAACTAAATATACACTTACCACATGACCCATGAGCTTTAGGCCATTTATCTCATAGAAATGAAACTCCACATATGATTGTTCACAACAGTTTTATTTGTAATAGCCTAAAGCTGGAAACAATCAAAGTGTTTCTCATATGTAAATAGTTTAACAAATTGTGTTAAAACAATATTGTAAAGTAATTAGCCTCCAACTAAAATAAATAAATTCAATTTAGTTCAGTCACTCAGTCGTATCTGACTCTTTGCAAACACATGGACAGCAGCGCACCAGGCCTCCCTGTCCATCACCAACACCGGAGTTTACTCAAACTCATGCCCATGGAGTCAATGATGTCATCCAACCATCTCATCCTCTGTCATCCCCTTTTCCTCCTGCCCTCAATCTTTCCCAGCATCAGGGTCTTTTCAAATGAGTCAGCTCTTCGCATAAGGTGGCCAAAGTACTGGAGTTTCAGCTTCAATATCAGTCCTTTCAATGAGTATTCAGGACTGATTTCTTCTAGGATGGTCTGGTTGGATTTCCTTGCAGCCCAAGGGACTCTCGAGAATCTTCTCCAACACCACAGTTCAAAAGTATCAATTCTTTGGCATTCAGCTTTCTTTATAAAGCAGCTTCACATCCATACATGACTACTGCAAAACCATAGCCTTGACTAGACTGTTCTTGACAAAGTAATGTCTCTGCTTTTTAATATGCTGTCTATGTTGGTCATAACTTTTTTTCCAAGCAGCAAGCGTCTTTTAATTTCATGGCTGCAATCACCATCTGCAGTGATTTTGGAGCCCCCCAAAAAATAAAGTCTGTCACTGTTTCCACTGTTTCTCCATTTTTTTTGCCATGAAGTGATGGGACCTAATGCCATGATCTTAGTTTTCTGAATATTGAGCTTTAAGGCAACTTTTTCACTCTCCTCTTTCATTTTCATTAAGAGGTTCTTTAGTTCTTCTTCACTTTCTGCCTTAAAGTTGCTGTCATCTGCATATCTGAGGTTATTGATATTTCTCCTGGCAATCTTGATTCCAGTTTGTGCTTCCTCCAGCCCAGCATTCTCCATGATGTACTCTGCATATAACTTAAATAAGCAGGGTGACAATATAAAGCCTTGATGTCCTCCTTTTCCTATTTGGAACCAGTCTGTAGTTCCATGTCCAGTTCTAAAATGTTGCTTCCTGACCTGCATACAGATTTCTCAGGAGAGACAGGTCAGGATGTCTGGGATTCCATCCCTTGAAGAATTTTCCACAGTTTGTTGTGATCCACACAGTCAAAGGCATTGGCATAGTCAATAAAGCAGAAGTAGATGCTTTTCTGGAACTCTCTTGCTTTTTCGATGATCCAGCAGATGTTGCAATTTGATCTCTGGCTCCTCTGCCCTTTCTAAATCCAGCTTGAACATCTGGAAGTTCAAAGTTCACATATTGAAGCCTGGCTTGGAGAATTTTAAGCATTACTTTACTAGCGTGTGAGATGAGTGCAATTGTGCAGTCGTTTGAGCATTCTTTGGCATTGATTTTCTTTGGGATTGGAATGAAAACTGACCTTTTCCAGACCCATGGCCACTGCTGAGTTTTCCAAACTTGCTGGCAAATTGAGTGCAACACTTGCACAGCATCATCTTTTAGGATTTGAAATAGCTCAACTTAAATTCCATTACTTCCACTAGCATTGTTCATAGTGATGCCTCCTAAGGCCCACTTGACTTTGCATTTCAGGATGTCTAGCTCTAGGTGAGTGATCACACCATCGTGATTATCTGGGTCATGAAGATCTTTTTTTGTACAGTTCTTTTGTGTATTCTTGCCACCTCTTCTTAATATCTTTTGCTTCTGTTAGGTCCCTACCATTTCTGTCCTTTATTGAGCCCATCTTTGCTTGAAATATTTCCTTGGTATCTCTAATTTTCTTGAAGACATCTCTAATCTTTCCCATTCTATTGATTTCTTCTATCTCTTTGCACTGATCACTGAGGAAGGCTTTCTTATCTCTCCTTGCTATTCTTTGGAACTCTGCATTCAAATGGGTCTATCTTTCCTTTTCTCCTTTGCTTTTTGCTTCTTCTCTCTTCACAGCTATTTGAAGGACTCCTCAGACAGCCATTTTGCTTTTTTTAATTTTCTATTCTTGGGAATTATCTTGATCCCTGTCTCCTGTACAATGTCACAAACCTCCGTCCATAGTTCATCGGGCACTCCGTCTATCAGATCCAGTCCCCTAAATCTATTTCTTACTTCCACTGTATAATAGTTAGGGATTTGATTTAGGTCATATGGATCATCGAAAAAGCAGAGAGTTCCAAGAAACAACTATTTCTGCTTTATTGACTATGCCAAAGCCTTTGACTGTGTGGATCACAGCAAACTGGAAAATTCTGAAAGAGATGGGATACCAGACCACCTGACCTGCCTCTTGAGAAACCTGTATGCAGATCAGGAAGCAACAGTTAGAACTGGACATAGAACAACAGACTGGTTCCAAATAGGAAAAGGAGGACATCAAGGCTGTATATTGTCACCCTGCTTATTTAACTTATATGCAGAGTACATCATGAGAAACGCTGCGCTGGAGGAAGCACAAGCTGGAATCAAGGTTGCCGGGAGAAATATCAGTAACCTCAGATATGCAGATGACACCACCCTTGTGGCAGAAAATGAAGAAGAACTAAAGAGCCTCTTGAGGAAAGTGAAAGAGGAGAGTGAAAAAGTTGGCTTAAAGCTCAACATTCAGAAAACAAGATCATGGCATCCGGTCCCATCACTTCATGGGAAATAGATGGGGAAAAGTGGAAACAGTGGCAGACTTTATTTTGGGGGGCTCCAAAATCACTGCAGATGGTGATTGCAGCATGAAATTAAAAGACACTTGCTGCTTGGAAAAAAAGTTATGACCAACCTAGACAGCGTATTAAAAAGCAGAGACATTACTTTGCCAACAAAGTTCCATCTAGTCAAGGCTATGGTTTTTCCTTTGGTCATCTATGGATGTGAGAGTTGGACTATAAAGAAAGCTGAGTGCTTTTGAACTGTGGTGTTGGAGAAGACTTTTGAGAGTCCCTTGGACTGCAAGGAGATCAAACCAGTCCATCCTAAAGGAGATCAGTCCTTGGGTGTTAATTGGAAGGACTGATGTTGAAGCTGAAACTCCAATACTTTGGCCACCTCATGCAAAGAGCTGACTCATTTGAAAAGACCTTGATGCTGGGAAAGACTGAGAGCAGGAGGAGAAGCGGACGACAGAGGATGAGATGGTTGGATGGCATCACCGACTCAATGGACATGGATTTGGGTGGACTCTGGGAGTTGGTGATGGACAGGGAGGCCTGGCATGCTGTGATACATGGGGTCGCAAAGAGTCGGACACAATGAGCAACTGAACTGAACTGAATGGTCTAGTGGTTTTCCCTACTTTCTTCAATTTAGGTCTGGATTTGGCAATAAGGAGTTCATGATCTGAGCCACAGTCAGCTTCCAGTTTGTTTTTGCTGACTGTATAGAGCTTCTCCATCTTTGGCTGCAAGAAATATAATCAGTCTGATTTTGGTGTTGACCATCTGGTGATGTCATGTGTAGAGTCTTGTCTTGTTGGAAGAGGGTGTTTGCTATGACCAGTGCATTCTCTTGGCAACACTCTATTAGCCTTTTCCCTGCTTCATTCTGTATTTCAAGGCCAAATTTGCCTGTTACTCCAAGTGTTTCTTGAATTCCTACTTTTGCATTCCTGTCCCCTATAATGAAAAGGACATCTGTTTTGGGTGTTAGTTCTAGGAGTTCTTGCAAGTCTTCATAGAACCATTCAACATCAGCTTCTTCAGAGTTACTGGTCAGGGCATAGACTTGGATTATTGTGATATTGAGTGGTTTGCCTTGGAGATAAAAATGGACAGAGAGGCCTGGCGTGCTGCAATTCGTAGGGTCACAAAGAGTCGGACACGACTGAGCGACTGAACTGAACTGAACTGTACTTCATCCACCCCAGCATTTCTCATGAAGTACTCTGCATATAAGTTAAATAATCAGGGTGACAATATACACCCTTGTGGTACTCTTTTCCCTATTTGGAACCAGTCTGTTGTTTCATGTCCAGTTCTAACTGTTGCTTCCTGACCTAAAAATTTCATTTCAAAGAACCAACTTATCAATTCTTTTCAGAGAACGAGGTCAAGTTTCATTGGTTTTTCTCTATTGATTTTCTGTTTTCAACTTCATTGTTTTCTGCTCTGACTTTTTTTATTTCTTCTGCTTGCTTAGACCTAAATTATTCTTTCTCTAGTTTTTATATTATTCTTTTGGTTGTTGGGTAGTATTCCATGGTATGTATATACAGAATTTGCTTTTTCTTTTACAATCACAGAAAACTAACCAATCTAATCACATGGACCATGGCCTTGTCTAACTCAACGAAATATGAGCCATGCCGTGTGGGTCCACCCAAGACGGATGGGTCATGGTGGAGAGTTCTGACAAAATGTGGTCCACTGGAGAAGGGAATGGCAAACTACTTCAGTATTCTTGCCTTGAGAACCCCATGAAGAGTATAAAAAAGCAAAAAGATAGGACACTGAAAGATAAACTCCCCAGGTTGGTTGGTGCTCAATATGCTACTGTAGATCAGTGGAGAAATAACTCCAGAAAGAACAAATAAATGGAGCCAAAGCAAAAACAACACCCAGCTGTGGATGTGACTGGTGATGGAAGCAAGGTCCAATGCTGTAAAGAGCAATATTACATAAAAACCTAGAATGTTAGGTCCATGAACCAAGGTAAATAGGAAATGGTTAAACAGGAGATGGCAAGAGTGAATGTTGACATTTTAGGAATCAGTGAACTAAAATGGACTCAAATAGGTGAATTTAACTCAGATGACCATTATATCTACTACTGTGGGCAAGAATCCCTTAGAAGAAATGGAGTAGCCATCATAGTCAACAAGAGAGTCTGAAATGCATTACTTGGGTGCATTCACAAAAATGACAGAATGATCTCTGTTTATCTCCAAGGCAAACCACTCAATATCACAATAATCCAAGTCTATGCCCTGACCAGTAACTCTGAAGAAGCTGATGTTGAATGGTTCTATGAAGACTTGCAAGAACTCCTAGAACTAACACCCAAAACAGATGTCCTTTTCATTATAGGGGACAGGAATGCAAAAGTAGGAATTCAAGAAACACTTGGAGTAACAGGCAAATTTGGCCTTGAAATACAGAATGAAGCAGGGAAAAGGCTAATAGAGTGTTGCCAAGAGAATGCACTGGTCATAGCAAACACCCTCTTCCAACAAGACAAGACTCTACACATGGACATCACCAGATGGTCAACACCAAAATCAGACTGATTATATTCTTTGCAGCCAAAGATGGAGAAGCTCTATACAGTCAGCAAAAACAAGACTGGAAGCTGACTGTGGCTCAGATCATGAACTCCTTATTGCCAAATCCAGACCTAAATTGAAGAAAGTAGGGAAAACCACTAGACCATTCAGTTCAGTTCAGTTGCTCATTGTGTCCGACTCTTTGCGACCCCATGTATCACAGCATGCCAGGCCTCCCTGTCCATCACCAACTCCCAGAGTCCACCCAAATCCATGTCCATTGAGTCGGTGATGCCATCCAACCATCTCATCCTCTGTCGTCCGCTTCTCCTCCTGCTCTCAGTCTTTCCCAGCATCAAGGTCTTTTCAAATGAGTCAGCTCTTTGCATGAGGTGGCCAAAGTATTGGAGTTTCAGCTTCAACATCAGTCCTTCCAATTAACACCCAAGGACTGATCTCCTTTAGGATGGACTGGTTGGATCTCCTTGCAGTCCAAGGGACTCTCAAAAGTCTTCTCCAACACCACAGTTCAAAAGCACTCAGCTTTCTTTATAGTCCAACTCTCACATCCATAGATGACCAAAGGAAAAACCATAGCCTTGACTAGATGGAACTTTGTTGGCAAAGTAATGTCTCTGCTTTTTAATACGCTGTCTAGGTTGGTCATAACTTTTTTTCCAAGCAGCAAGTGTCTTTTAATTTCATGGCTGCAATCACCATCTGCAGTGATTTTGGAGCCCCCCAAAATAAAGTCTGCCACTGTTTCCACTGTTTCCCCATCTATTTCCCATGAAGTGATGGGACCGGATGCCATGATCTTGTTTTCTGAATGTTGAGCTTTAAGCCAACTTTTTCACTCTCCTCTTTCACTTTCCTCAAGAGGCTCTTTAGTTCTTCTTCATTTTCTGCCACAAGGGTGGTGTCATCTGCATATCTGAGGTTACTGATATTTCTCCCGGCAACCTTGATTCCAGCTTGTGCTTCCTCCAGCGCAGCGTTTCTCATGATGTACTCTGCATATAAGTTAAATAAGCAGGGTGACAATATACAGCCTTGATGTCCTCCTTTTCCTATTTGGAACCAGTCTGTTGTTCTATGTCCAGTTCTAACTGTTGCTTCCTGATCTGCATACAGGTTTCTCAAGAGGCAGGTCAGGTGGTCTGGTATTCCCATCTCTTTCAGAATTTTCCAGTTTGCTGTGATCCACACAGTCAAAGGCTTTGGCATAGTCAATAAAGCAGAAATAGTTGTTTCTTGGAACTCTCTTGCTTTTTCGATGATCCATATGACCTAAATCAAATCCCTAACTATTATACAGTGGAAGTAAGAAATAGATTTAGGGGACTGGATCTGATAGACGGAGTGCCCGATGAACTATGGACGGAGGTTTGTGACATTGTACAGGAGACAGGGATCAAGATAATTCCCAAGAAATAGAAAATTAAAAAAGCAAAATGGCTGTCTGAGGAGTCCTTACAAATAGCTGTGAAGAGAGAAGAAGCAAAAAGCAAAGGAGAAAAGGAAAGATAGACCCATTTGAATGCAGAGTTCCAAAGAATAGCAAGGAGAGATAAGAAAGCCTTCCTCAGTGATCAGTGCAAAGAGATAGAAGAAATCAATAGAATGGGAAAGATTAGAGATGTCTTCAAGAAAATTAGAGATACCAAGGAAATATTTCAAGCAAAGATGGGCTCAATAAAGGACAGAAATGGTAGGGACCTAACAGAAGCAAAAGATATTAAGAAGAGGTGGCAAGAATACACAAAAGAACTGTACAAAAAAAGATCTTCATGACCCAGATAATCACGATGGTGTGATCACTCACCTAGAGCTAGACATCCTGAAATGCAAAGTCAAGTGGGCCTTAGGAGGCATCACTATGAACAATGCTAGTGGAAGTAATGGAATTTAAGTTGAGCTATTTCAAATCCTAAAAGATGATGCTGTGCAAGTGTTGCACTCAATTTGCCAGCAAGTTTGGAAAACTCAGCAGTGGCCATGGGTCTGGAAAAGGTCAGTTTTCATTCCAATCCCAAAGAAAATCAATGCCAAAGAATGCTCAAACGACTGCACAATTGCACTCATCTCACACGCTAGTAAAGTAATGCTTAAAATTCTCCAAGCCAGGCTTCAATATGTGAACTTTGAACTTCCAGATGTTCAAGCTGGATTTAGAAAGGGCAGAGGAGCCAGAGATCAAATTGCAACATCTGCTGGATCATCGAAAAAGCAAGAGAGTTCCAGAAAAGCATCTACTTCTGCTTTATTGACTATGCCAATGCCTTTGACTGTGTGGATCACAACAAACTGTGGAAAATTCTTCAAGGGATGGGAATCCCAGACATCCTGACCTGTCTCTCCTGAGAAATCTGTATGCAGGTCAGGAAGCAACATTTAGAACTGGACATGGAACTACAGACTGGTTCCAAATAGGAAAAGGAGGACATCAAGGCTGTATATTGTCACCCTGCTTATTTAAGTTATATGCAGAGTACATCATGAGAAATGCTGGGCTGGAGGAAGCACAAACTGGAATCAAGATTGCCAGGAGAAATATCAATAACCTCAGATATGCAGATGACAGCAACTTTAAGGCAGAAAGTGAAGAAGAACTAAAGAACCTCTTAATGAAAATGAAAGAGGAGAGTGAAAAAGTTGCCTTAAAGCTCAATATTCAGAAAACTAAGATCATGGCATTAGGTCCCATCACTTCATGGCAAAAAAAATGGAGAAACAGTGGAAACAGTGACAGACTTTATTTTTTGGGGGGCTCCAAAATCACTGCAGATGGTGATTGCAGCCATGAAATTAAAAGACGCTTGCTGCTTGGAAAAAAAGTTATGACCAACATAGACAGCATATTAAAAAGCAGAGACATTACTTTGTCAAGAACAGTCTAGTCAAGGCTATGGTTTTTGCAGTAGTCATGTATGGATGTGAGAGCTGCTTTATAAAGAAAGCTGAATGCCAAAGAATTGATACTTTTGAACTGTGGTGTTGGAGAAGATTCTCGAGAGTCCCTTGGGCTGCAAGGAAATCCAACCAGACCATCCTAGAAGAAATCAGTCCTGAATACTCATTGAAAGGACTGATATTGAAGCTGAAACTCCAGTACTTTGGCCACCTTATGCGAAGAGCTGACTCATTTGAAAAGACCCTGATGCTGGGAAAGATTGAGGGCAGGAGGAAAAGGGGATGACAGAGGATGAGATGGTTGGATGACATCATTGACTCCATGGGCATGAGTTTGAGTAAACTCCGGGTGTTGGTGATGGACAGGGAGGCCTGGTGCGCTGCTGTCCATGTGTTTGCAAAGAGTCAGATACGACTGAGTGACTGAACTAAATTGAATTTATTTATTTTAGTTGGAGGCTAATTACTTTACAATATTGTTTTAACACAATTTGTTAAACTATTTACATATGAGAAACACTTTGATTGTTTCCAGCTTTAGGCTATTACAAATAAAACTGTTGTGAACAATCATATGTGGAGTTTCATTTCTATGAGATAAATGGCCTAAAGCTCATGGGTCATGTGGTAAGTGTATATTTAGTTTCCTAAGAAATTGCCAAAATATTTCTCAGATTGGACATACCATTTTTTGTTTTCCCCATCAATAAATGAGAGACCCAGCTTTTTCCACATCCTAACCGTCATTTTAGCTGTTTTAATAACAGTGAGTGATAGCTCACTGCGGTCTTAATTTGCATTTCCCTGAGATGTTGAACATCTTTTCATTTGCTTATTTGACATCTGTACATGTCAAATAGTGAAATATTTCAGTGAAATAGTTCTTCATGTCCTTTGCCCGTTCTCTAATTGCATCATTTTTAGTTTGGATAATGCTTTATATACTCTGAAAGAAAAGTGAAAAGTGAAAGTTAAGCTTCTTAGTCGTGTTTGACTCTTTGCCACCCCATGGACTGTAGCCAGCCAGGCTCCTCCATCCATGGGATTTTCCAGGCAAGAATACTGGAGTGGGTTGCCATTTTCTTCTCCAGGGGCTCTTCCCAACCCAGGGATTGAGCCCAGGTCGCCCAAATTCCAGGCAGACTCTTTACCATCTGAGCCAGCAGGGAATACCTTATGTACTCTAGATTTGTCAGATATATGATTTATAAATATTTTCCCCATTCTGTAGCTTGTATTTTGATCCTTCTAACTGAGTCTTTTTCAAAACGAGTGTTTTAAACTTTGGTAAAGTCCAATATTTGATTTTTCTATTACGGACAGTGCTTTGGGTAATAGTCTAGGAAGTCTTTACCAAGTCCTAAGTCCTGAAGATTTTCTCTTATATAATTTTCTAAAAGTTTTATAGTTGTATGTTTTACATGTAAGTCTATAATCTAGTCTGAGTTAATTTTGGTGAAAGATGTGAGGTTTATATTAAGGTTCAATTTTTTTTTTTTTGTCTATGGATAAAATGCCAATTGATCCAGCATCGTCCATTGAAAATATTGTCCTTCCTCATTGAATTTTTCCCCATAGTTTTGTCAAAAGTCACTTGGCTTTAATTGTGTGGGAGCTATTTCTGGTTTTCCTATTGTATTCCACTAATCTGTCTATTCTTCCATCAATATCACACATTCTTATTATATAACTATATAATAAATCTTGAATTCAAGAAAAGAGATACTTCCACTTTATTCTTCTTTTCAGAATGATTTTTAGCAAATCTAGATCACTTGCCTTTTTGTAAATTTTAAAATAATCCTTTTTATGTCTAACAAAAAATATTGTTGGGATTTTGATAGGAATTGCACTAAACCTGTGTGTCAATGTGGGGAGAATTAACCCTAAACTATAGTGAATCTTCTAATATTTACATGAAGACAGACAAGTGTTCCATTTATTTGGGTGCTTTTTGATTTCTTTCAACAACATTTTGTAGTTTTCAGCATAGAAGTCCTGTGTGTTTTTGTTAGATTTACTCTGACAACCAAATATTTATTTTAGAGTGACTGTATATGCCATTGTGTTTTTAATTTCTGTTTTTACATGTTTGTTTCTATTTCTATAGAAATACAATTGCTTTTTGTATTTTTATTTTTTATCCTGCACCCTTACTGAACTCACTCATTAGTTCTCAAAATTTTTAGTACATTCCTTGGTATTTTTCTCCTTAGACCATCAATTTGTATTATTCTTCCTTTCTGACGTTCCAAGATGCCTTATTCTCTAATTTCCACTATGCTCAGATAACATTCTTAAGCTATTCTTTGAGGTTTGCTGGTGAGAAATTTTGTTAGTTTTCTGCATGCTTTTTTCCAGTCTGGTGAGGATGAAAAACCCACATGCCCACTTGGCCCTCTCAGACACTGAACTGGGGGGGTTCTGTGCCTCTTTACAGCCTGATATGTGTGGAAGTTTAAGCTTTTCATCTAGCCTTTGCTGGCAGAGATAAGGTAGGGTCATAGTCTTTTCTGTAATAGTTGGCTTAAGTAAAATTTTGATCTAAAATGTTCTGTTTCCTTAACTTCCCTATACCTGATCTTTTGATTTTTAAAGACTATAGGCTTTCCTGAGCTTTTTTGTTCATGTCTCCTGGCTTTGCAAATTTCCAGTTTCTACAATATACAATCTAGGCTGTTTGAGGCAAAAGAAAGTCCACAGAACTTCTCTCTGTGTCATTCTTGGGGCCCCAGATTCTCTAGTCAGTCTGCCTTTTTCTGTCCACTTTTCAGTCTTCTTATATTTGCTTTATATGCAATGTCCAGGGATCTTTCAATGTACTCAGCAGGAAGAATAGGGTAAATATGTCTACTCCATATTCCCAGAAATAGTTCTTAAGTACTTTTGAGAGTTCTCAGATAGTTGATTTTGTATAGCTGTAATGAGTGCAAAGGATGGGCTATTGGGATTTTACTCTGCCAGAGAATTTGGAATTCTCAATTTTTTTTTTAAAGAGTTTGAAACATGTAAAGGGAACGTGTTTTGTATTAACTAATACACTTACCATTTGCAACATTCTTTACTCATCTTAATCCAAATTTCCCTCTGATATCATTCCCTTCTGCTTATAGAATTTCAGACTTTAAGATTTTGCATAGTGAAGATCTACTGCCAATAAATTATCTCAGTGCTGGTGTCATAAAATTTTTATTTTGCCTTCATTTTTGAAAGATATTCCTATTAAGCATAGAATTTCAGATTGACAAATTTTTCTATCACCACTTTCAAGGATGTGGTTCTATTATCTTCAAATTATGTAGTTTCTTGTAAGAAACCTGCTCACATTCTTACTTTAGTTCTACTCGAAGTAATGTATGTGTGTATTCTTTTTTTTTTCTAATTTTATTTTATTTTTAAACTTTACATAATTGTGTTAGTTTTGCCAAATATCAAAATGAATCCGCCACAGGTATACATGTGTTCCCCATCCTGAACCCTCCTCCCTCCCCATACCATGTATTCTTTTCTCTAGATGCTTTTGTGAGTTTCACTTTGTCACTGGTTTTCAGAACCAAATTATGATGCGCTTTGGTGTGAATTTCTTTATTTGACTTGGTGTTTGATAACCTTTGTAAATGTATGGATTTGTAGTTTTCTTCACATTTGAACATTTGTTATTATTATTATTTCTTCAAGTATATCTCCTTTTCTGGAACCACAATTACATGTAGTGTATTGTACAATTGCTTGATACTGGCCCCCAGCTTACTGAGGATCTTTTCACTCATTTCAGGTTATTTTTCTCTGTGTGTTTCATGTAGTATAACTTTTATAGCTTTGTTCTAAAATTGCTATTCATTTTTTCTTCAGTTTCTAATCCTCTGTTAATCCCATCATCTGGTGTATATTTTGTTTTACATACTGTATTTTTCATTTCTAGAAGTTTAATTTATATTTCACATATCTATCATTTCTCTACCCATTGTATTCATGTTTTCTTTAAATTCTTGAACTTATTTAGGATTTAGAATAGCTCTTTTGAGGTACTTCTTTAATAATTTGGGTAACTGTTTTACATAAATCATTGATTAATTTTTACTTCAATGGACTTTATTATTTCTACTTTGTAATTAAGAAAACTAAAGCTCAGAGAGGCAAGTTAATTTGCCCAAGTAATTTAGCTAATATGTAGAAAATTAGAGCCCAAGATCATTTAATTCTAATCTTCATCCTCATAGCTTCCATGCTATGCAATATTAACTCTCTTAACTGGTTGTTTGAACAAGTATTCTACTTTTGTAAACTTCAGTTTCCATGACTATAAAACTAGAGATCGTGAATACTTCACAGCATTATATATTAAAACCACTTTTCCTCTTAAGTTATATTTGCTGCAGTTGGGATAAGAAACTTGTTTCATTTCAGAGGACAGAACAACAATAACAGAGCTAAGCATGCATTTGGATAGGTGGGTAGGGGGACAACACTTCGTGGAAAGCTCATATAAGTAAGAAACTTGAGGACATAGGATCATTCCCGGCAGAGGTCCTTGATAGGAAGCAAAAAGCATTAGTGCTCCACTCCTTCATAAATATTTCTGGTACTGCCTGAATATGTCAGAGAAGCTATAGTTTTAACTGCGAACTTACTGTGAACTGTGAACTTAAAAAACTGTGAACAAGTTTTAAAATGTGAACTTACCATTCTGACATAAATATAGTGTGGAAAATAAAGATTGTTATATATTGGCCATCTAAATAACCTCTCCCAACAATCCAGGTGGTGATAATGATCAAGATGGCATCTACTGAAAGAAATTTTTATTGTTTTAGATAATTCCTTCTTCCTAGATTTATATCCCTTTTCAGAACCTTATCTATGACTGAGAGAGCTCAGTTTATTTGCCCTATGTATCCAGAGTACATTAATGAGTTCCATGATAGATATATTTCTTTTTTATTAATTTTTGTTGTTGTTGTTGTTTTTTGAGCTACTACTAAACAGAACCTTTTCTAGGCAACAATCTCGAAAATTCATGCAGGGTTTCCTATTGATGCTTCTGAATCAGTGTTTTCAAATTGTGGTTCTGGAGAAGACTCTCAAGAGCCCCTTGGACTGCAAGGAGATCAAACCAGTCAATTTCAGTATTTATTGGAAGGGCTGCTGCTGAAGCTGAACCTTATTGGAAAAGATCCTGGTGCTGGGAAAGATTGAAGGGAAAAGGAGAAGGGGACAACAGAGGATGAGGTTGTTGGACGGCATCACTGACTCAACGGACATGAGTTTGAGCAAGCTCTAGGAGATGGTGATGGACAGGGGAGGCCTGGCGTGCTGCAGTCCATGGGGTCACAAAGAGTCAGACATGACTGAGTGACTGAACAATAACAACAAAACACTCAGTACTAGGGATACTGAGTTACATGACATGAAATATCTGCAGCTATGGAATTCATAGACTAGTGAGAAAAATAAAATATGAGTTAAACACAATGTAATCATAGGTCTATCCCAGAAGGTGTGGGAAAACCCCAGACTGAGTATCCCTGAGCCATCTGGCAAATGGACAGACAAGACTCTGAAGGGATCCTAGGGAAGGTTAGGCTTGACTAAATTCTGAAAGGTGAGGATGAGTTTGTCAGGAGTGGAAGTCACAGCAGGGAAGGAGGTTCTCAGCAGAGGGAGGGAAGCATGTCTGAAGGTTTGCTAGAGTGGGAGTGTAGCGTCTCTCTTATCTGTAATTTGTTTTGACTGGGGTTCGGGGGGAGATAAGACAAGACAGGTAGCCAGGGCTCAGACCATGAAGGGGCTATTATGTTTCTTGGTCACAAGGGAGTCTGAATGTGCGAGCGTGGGTGAGAAGGTATTAATTCATATCCACACTGGAAAAACAACTCAAAGTACAAGGCTGGTTGCTGACAAATCGGTGGCCTCAGATTTGTGTCTGATCCCACACGGGGGTTGACACAGAAATACCGACAACTGACTGGCTCTAAGCTCCCAGACAGCGAGGAAATCTGCTGAGTGGAAGCCTTTGGGGTCTGACTATGGGATAAACAGCTTTGCTCAGAGCTCTGCCCTCTGGGTAAACAGTGCCTTGTTTCTGAGGGGAGGCAACTCCGCTGGGGGTGGGTGGTGTTGGCTCTTGAGGCAGAAATAGTGCTGCCTGGGCTTGTGCAGGCTTTTGAGTTTGCAGGCAGACCGCAGGAAGCTGACAAACCCAAAGAGGCATGGACGTGGTGAAAAGAGCACTGTCAAAGACTGAGAAAATGTTGAAAACCAAGTGGGGAGTAAGGAGAGGGATGCCCACTGTTAATACCATCCTACCGCAGAGACCTAGGGCTTGCTGTTCCCTCCTCAGCTCTATAACTAAGGCTACCTGGTACCAGGTTTCACATAAGTGCTTTCTTTACAGAATAATAACAATAGCGGATATATTTTGAGTGCTTGCTTTGTCGCCATGTACTGTTCTAGATACTTCCCATACTGTGACTCATTTAATTCTTACATCTACACTGTGGAAGTTAAAAATACTATTTCATGTTACAGATGAGGAAACTGAGTCTCAGAGGTGAGGTATGCCCAATATTACACATGCAGGAACTAACTGTGGACTTCCCAGGTGGCTCAGCGATAAAGAATCCACCTGCAATGCAGGAGCTGCAGGAAATGCAGGTTCAATGCCTGAGTCAGGAAGATCTGCTGGAGAAGGAATTGGCAGGCTCCACTGGCAACTCACTTCAGTATTCTTGCCTGGAGAATCTCATGGACAGAGGAGGCTGGCAGGCAACAGTCCATGGGGTCTCAAAGAGTCGGACATGACTTAGAGACTAAACAACAAGGAAATGAATAGTGAATCTGGGGTTTGGGCCCATGCAGTGGGACTTCACAAACCCCTGGTTCATTTCTCGATAACTCTGTAGCAAAATTTTTCCTTATGTATGGATGGGAAAACTGAGAATAAGAGTAGGTAAGAAAATAGTGGAGCTGAAATGGACCTCAGTCCCTGACTTCAGTTCTAGTTGCTTTCCACTGCACTCCATTGGGAACAGGTGTACTTTCTGTCTCTATGAGACTCTTGCCTGATTGGAGCAATATCTGGACCTGAATTCAGGAAACAGGTCTGTGGGGAGGTCCAGCAAGACCCTCTTGCATAAAGGTGGCCCCCAGAGAGCAAAAGGTGTTAACCAAAGAATCGGCAACATCCACCAGGCAGGGACCATCACCAAAGGTCCTACCTCCCCTGCTCTCACATCTCAAAAAGCAGAGAACTTAAGCCTTGGAAAGAGAAGTTGGGAAAATATTCCAGACCCAGACATGGACCACACTCTCCTTCACTCTCCAAGGAGCTGGAGTAGAAAAGGACACAGAAGAACAGCCCTCCTCCCCACCCCCCTCAGCCATTTTACTCTAACCCCTCAAGCTGCACAGGAGATGTAGGGAGGAGTAAATTGGTGTGAGCTGGAAATTTTCACATAGACTTTTTGCTAACAAATTAAAGAAAAATTATGTAACCTGGGAAGTTTTGGAATCTGCTCAAGGCATCATTAAAGGAAAGGAAGGGAAGAATCCTGAAGAATCCAGGGAGCATAGGCAGTGACAGAAAGATATAAAACTGTTTTATGAGACTGTTTAATCAACTGGATACATCAGCCACCTACCAACACAGGCATTCCAACATAGGCTGCCCTTCCTGTCCTCATTTTACTCATTTTCCTTTGTTCCTCCTTAGAAGACCTCTCACTACAATCCCAATGTTTGTTACCACGGCAGTACTCTTTCAGTTCATGGTTACAAGCTGACAGTTGTTTATTCTCTAGGATTCATACTACATTCCCTTCCCATGTTGAAGCCATCTAAGGCCAAGATACAGTGGTTGTGCAAAGTTTAGAACAAGTTTTAATAAAGCATCAATGGTTTCATGAATCAGGCTTTAAACACACCCAGAAAATGGATTCTATAACCCTGTTAAGCTCACTCCCTAAGATCTTTCAAACTCATCATTGACACTGCAGAGACAAAGTGTGAGCTTTAGGTCTACTGGGGAAAATAGGCTATATGTCCTTCTACAGTAAGTCTGGATGTCCCACGGATAAAAATCTGCATCTTAGAGCGCTGGGGACAGAGGTGGTTTAAGGCACCTAAAAGGCACAGCCCTGGTGAAGATAGAGTTGACCTGTCTGAGATCATCCTGCCTTAGTGGTTGAAGCATAAATACTTGGGAAGACCATGGAGTATGGAAAGGGAAGAGCATAGCTCTAAGTTTTCCAACTGAGATGTTAATTGTAAGTTTAATTTTTCTGAGAAAGTTTGACTCCTGCCAGACCTCAGGTGTCTCCATGAGAAGAGAAAACTTAGCTTACAATGTCAGGCCAATGCTCAGGGGATATCAGAAACTCCTAAAAGAGGAGTGAAGGAAAGAGGGTAGGTATGGTCAAGGCACCCTCTAGGATGCTCCCCATACCATAAACACACTTACGAGTTTCTCTTCATGGCCTAGAATTTTTTTTCTATTTTATTTTAACTTTTTAAATACATTTTTTTGGAGTATAGTTACAAGGAGATCAAACCAGTCAATCCTAAAGGATCAGTTCAGTTCAGTCGCTCACTCATGTCCACCTTTTTGTGACCCCATGGACTGCAGCATGCCAAGCCTGTCTGTCCATCACCAACTCTAAGATTTTACTCAAACTCATGTCCATTGAGTCAGTGATGCCATCCAACCATCTCATCTTCTGTCATCCCCTTCTCCTTGTGCCTTCAATCTTTCCCAGCATCAGGGTCTTTTCCAATGAGTCAGATTTCCTCATCAGGTGGCCAAAGTATTGGAGTTTCAGCTTCAACATCAGTCCTTCCAGTGAATATTCAGGACTGATTTCCTTTAGGATGGACTGGCTGGATCTTTTTGCAGGCCAAGGGACTCTCAAGAGACTTTTCCAACAGCACAGTTCAACAGGATCAATTCTTTGGCCAGAATATTTATTGGAAGGACTGATGCTGAAGCTGAAGCTCCAATACTATGGCCACCTGATGTGAACACCCAACTCATTAGAAAAAGACCCTGGTGCTGGGAAAGATTGAAGGCAGGAGGAGAAGAGGCAACAGAGAATGAGATGGTTGGATGGCATCACTGATTCCATGGACACGAACTTGAGCACACTCTGGGAGACGGTGAGGGACAAAGAAGCCTGGTGAGCTGCAGTCCATGGGGTTGCAAAGAGTCGAAAACAACTTGGTAATTGAACAACAGCAACAGTAGTTGCTTTACAATGCTGTGTTAGTGTCTGCTGCATCTGCATGGTGGAGAATGGATCTATCATCTTTAGGATACTTCTACTGCTGCTGCTGCTGCTAAGTCGCTTCAGTCGTGTCTGACTCTGTGCGACCCCATAGACGGCAGCCCACAGGCTCCCCCATCCCTGGGATTCTCCAGGCAAGGACACTGGAGTGGGTTGCCATTTCCTTCTCCAATGGATGAAAGTGAAACGTGAAAGTGAAGTCGCTCAGCCGTGTCTGACCCTCAGCGACCCCATGGACTGCAGCCTACCAGGCTCCTCCATCCATGGGATTTTCCAGGCAAGAGTACTGGTGTGGGTTGCCATTGCCTTCTCCAGGATACTTCTAAGACCACCTTTATATTATTTTAAATTTTAATCTATGCCTCATACCAGGGAAAGCAAACTTCATATAATTATGGCTTGTCATTATCTTGAAATATTCCAGATGGTTAATTCAGGCATTCATGCATTCATTTGTTGAATAAATAATTGTGGAATACCAACATATGCCAGGTACCTGGCTTAAGTCTCCAAGTTCTCAATGTTTCTGGGCCACTTGGAGGCCCAGAAAAAAGATATCTCATAAAAACAGAGGCCTTTACTCAAACTGAAAAAAGGTGGGTGTGAGAAGGATGATGGGAAAAGTCACAAATTTTAGGACAACCAAAAGCTTCCTGGAGAAAAGAATATGAAAAAAGAGAAGACTTTCACTTTGTGCTCTTGTTTTTCTGGATACAGCAATCACAGAAGCATGTCAGGTTTTGATGGGGGGACCTTGACATGAAGCAGGTACCATCCACTCCTTTTAACCCTTGTTGGGAATTAGTACATCTCAGTGGCACTTTCCACATCCTGATGGAACTGAACAAGCTACTTGTATTTTATAGCAATAGTTGTCTGTATTTTCTGTCCAGATGAAAACTTTGTCATCTTTGTGTTGTTTCAGTATAAGATAGAAGTGGGATTTGAGAAGCAATTACAGCTTTAAGGAGGGAATTGCTTCCCCTCACGCTTTCTCAGCCTATTTAGTGAAGCAATTTGGATTGCATTTTGCTTTTAGCTCCACTCTTGTGTAGGTAAAGAAATTACTGCATGAGCTCACCCTTGGCCCCCAGCCCTAGGCTATCATGCCAGTAAATCTATGATAGCAGAGTCAGCATACCAAATACCTATATCTTTATTCTAATCGCAACATGAACTGGACTCAAAAAAATTCCTTTTTCCATATCATTTTTATCCTGAATCTTTCAAGCCATGGGGCCTTGCTCTGAGGCATTTATTTTGTTGGGAAGGGATGGGAAAGAAATTTAAAATCTGCTCTAAGACACTCACACTGCCTTTTTCACGTGGGGTGGGAGGCAGGCAGAATACTTGGGTGGCCGCTGGATGATACTGTATGGATGTGGGTGGACCTTTCTAAGGATGTTTTATGGTATTATTCCCTGGTGGCTTAGATGAAGAACCTTCCTGCAGTGCAGGACCCCTGGGTTTGATTCCTGGGTCAGGAAGATCCCCTGAAGAAGAGAATGGCAACCCTCTTCAGTATTCTTGCCTGGAGAATCCCAAAGACAGAGGAATTCCATGGAATTACAAAGAGTCAGATACAACTGAGCAACACATACACACACACACACACACACACTCACACACACTCACACGTCCATAAAGGGGCACAGCAAAGATTTACTAGGGCTTTGAGCAAAACCCAGACCAAAGCCTCTTCTCATTTTTTAAAAATGGGATTTGAAATTTTTTTTTTTTTTGCATTGCTCTACTCTTTTGTGACCAAAGAATCCCATTCTCGTGATATAACATATGGAAACTACAAATAAATTTTAGAAAGCCAAAAAGTGGCATTTACAGTCCCACATCTTACTGCTAAGCTACATTGAAATCAATATTCCCAGTGATAAACAGAAGCCCTTTTAATGATGCTCCCTGTGCTTTGGGACCTTGGCAGAGTCTCTGGCCTGCTATTCCACTTGCTGGAGTTGGCGGTTGATTCTGCAAAACAGCCCTACAACCCTCGTCCTTGTTCTCCCTCAAGCAAAAGTGCCAGGCAGCATGTTTGCTTTGCCCACGGCCTCCCCACAGGTCAGCAGCTCCGGTTCTTTGCTCAGTTCAAGCGTCTTAAATGAAACTTGAGCACTCAGCAGGGCCCCACAAAGTCGCACAGGAGAAATCTGGATGGGGTCCTAGCCTGATCCTTCCCTCATCCCCCCACACTCACCCCTCCCCATTGGCAGCGGCAATGGAAAGTCCTGGTGGGAACCACGAACTCTCCTTTATCCACAGTCTTGGCGTGGAATCAGGTGGCTGACACCAGGGACAGCTCTCCTGAGGGAAGCACTTGGGAGCCCCTGGCCTTGACCTTCAGCAGACACCATTCCAGGGCCCTTTTAAAATCAGGACAGCTCAAGATCACTTTTAATTGTGGAGGTGAGACTTGAGAAGAGTATTAAAAGTGAGGCATGATTAAGATGACTGGAGAAGATAAGAGAAGAGAAACTTGGATAGAGCTGGAGACTCAAGATAGGAATAATCTCCTGAGACACTCCAAATGGCTGAGGCCCCTCTCCTGAGGACTTTTGTCAAAGTGCTTATCTTCAGGACCAGAATTTATTGTAAACTCTTTGGACATAAGACAAGAGAGTTAAGTCCTCATCCTTATCTGTTCAACTGCATATGGTCAGACCTAACACAGGTGTATCACTGAGTTGTTTACTCACTCAGTTGCGTCTGACTCTTTGCAACCCCATGGACTGCAGCACGCCAGGCTTCCCTGTCCTTCAGCATCTCCTGGAGTTTGCTCAGACTAATGTCCACTAAGTCACTGATGCTATCCAACCACCTCATCCTCTGTTTCCCCCTTCTCCTCCTGGCTTCAATCTTTCCTAGCATCAGGGTCGTTTCCAATGAGTCAGCTCTTTAAATCAGATGGCCAAAGCATCGGAGCTTAGCTTCATCATCAGTCCTTCCAATGAATATTCAGGGTTGATTTCCTTTAGGATGGATTGGTTTGATCTCCTTCCTGTCCAAGGGACTTTCAAGAGTCTTCTTCAACACCACAGTTTGAAAGCAACAGTCCTTCAGCGCTGAGAAAAGCCAGTGAGAGAGCACTTAATAAATGCTTATTGGCCTGAACTGAAATGTCAGTGTGAGAAAAGCTCGGCAGGTGCAAGAAAGAGTAAGACAGGGGAGAGGTAGAAATACAGCTGGAGGGGAAGTGGGCATTTTCTCTTCCCACAGGTCTTGCCACTGAACTCTTTTGTGTAGTCAACCAAGATTTCTGAGAACCTTTGCGTAGGCTCTGCTCAGGGGTGAGAAGTAAGATGGCAAATGTGACCCTACTGTCTCCTCCCTCTCAGAACATCTTATTTCCTGAGCAGATGGAAGCCAGGGGACCTCTGTCATCTCCCCATCACCATCACCTACCCTGCCTGCATTCAGACCCACATATTCTGCCCACCTTCCTGTTATGCACAGAAGCGGGTCTTGCTGCTACCAGGCCCCAGCCCTCCCCTGGGTGCTGCTTCCTCTCTTCTTTCATTTACTCAGGGATTTTGCTTTATCCCCCTCTTTCTCCAGCATTGACAATTTCCCCATCTTTGCAGGATCATTCTCATCTACATAACAGTTTGCTTTATTATCTCCCATCTTAGTTGTTGACCCATTTCTCTGCCCTCACTGACAGCAAAACTCTTCAGAAGAGTTATAATGTGTTACATCAGTCATACCACATTGTTGTTCAGTCACTTAGTTGTGTCCGACTGTTTGTGATCCCTTGGACTGTGGCACGCCAGGCTTCCCAGTCCTTTACCAACTCCCACAGTGTCCTCAAACTCATGTCCATTGAGTCAGTGATGCCATTCAACCATCTCATTCTCTGTCACCCCCTTCTCTTCTGGCCCTCAATCTTTCCCAGCATCAGGGTTTTTTCAATGAGTTGGCTCTTCACATTGATGGCCAAAGTATTGGAACTTTAACATCAGTCCTTCCAATGAATATTCATGGTTGATTTCCTTTAGAATTAACTGATTTAATCTTCTTTCTCTCCAAGGGACTCTCAAGAGTCTTCTCCAACACCACAGTTCAAAAGCATCAGTTCTTCAGTGCTCAACCTTCTTTAGGGTCCAGCTCTTACATCCATACATGACTATTGGAAAAACCATAGCTTTCACTAGATGAACCTTTGTTGGCAAACTAATGTCTCTGTTTTTTAATATGCTGTCTAGATTTGTCATAACTTTTTTTCCAAGAGCAAGCATCTTTTAATTTTATATCATATCATATCATATTATTTGTCTCTAACTCTTAGCCTCTTATATTCTCTTTAACCCACTCAAGTCACATTTGTATCTCTGAACTGTATTGAAAAATGCTCTGGTTAAGATCACTAATGATTTCCATCTTGCCAAAACTAACAATCTGCTCAAATAATACCTTGCCCTAAGTTTTCAATCTCTCTGCTAATTCTTACTGTTCTTCAAAACCCCATGCTCTTTCCTCTAAAAACTTTGCTGCTTCCTTTTCCTGGAATGTGCTTCCTTCAGACTTTCACCAGTTTCCATCCCTAACTTCAATAAAATCTTTGCTCAGGGAAGCCACCTTGACACCCTAGCTGAAAATCATATCCCTTATGATCCCCTGTTCTACCCTCTACTCCCTTGCCCTGTGTCTTCCCTCTTAGCATTTATCATGCTTAAAAAAGATATGTTTGCAAAGTAGTTTAGGTATGATTTCTTGGGGAATTATAAACTTCAAGAGCTTAGGAACTTTGTCAGTCTTCTCCTTTTCAAATCCCCAGAACCCAGAAGAGGGCTGGTACACAATCAGCCCCAAATGGATAGTTGTTGAATGATGAATAGACCAAGGCACAACCCTGTCCCTAAGGAACTCGTAGTCTAGCTAAGGGTAGTAATGATTATCATGATGACGATGATGGTACACGATACTAAGTGCCACATATATTCATGGGCTTCCCAGGCAGCCCTGGTGGTAAAGAATCTACCTGCCAATGAAGGTGATGCAAGAGATGTGGGTTTGATCCCTGGATCGGGAAGATAAATATATACAAATATATATAATCATTGCATCTTTATAATAATAAATGAAGTTATGAAACTGCTAAAGTAGGTGGTATCATGCCTACTATATAGATAAGGAGACAGAGGCTTTGGAAGTCACCTGTATAGCCTGCATGGGGCTAGTCATCAGGAAGAGCCATGTCTCAAACAACCTCTGACTGCAGAGCCGTGGTCTTCAACTTCCAGCTCTTTGATCTTCCAGTCTGACAGTCTGTGAAAAGTTCACCCCATCTACTCAGGTTGTCTGAATGTGGATAAGGCAGTTCCGCCTACTTGTGAACAGCGAACACCCATTTATGCTTGCTTAGGAGAAAAGAGTGCTGACTACTCATTTTGCTATGAAAGCACTCTCTATGCCAGAAGCCAAAATACACAGAGTTGGTAAATATTTTGTACTTGGTTACAAGCAAAGACCCAAATCCAATTAATGTTGGCTCCGTGTGATATGGTTGTTCACTAGTTTTAGGAAATATGTAGGTAGGTTTGATTCCAATTTGAAGACATTCCTTGGTCATATTTCAGCTGAGTGTTTTAGGAAATTAAAACCTTTTGATCCACGGAGCTTGTTTCTGAGTTCAGCACAGTTTGTTCCCCATCATGGTTTATAGTCCGTTTTGGTGCAAGGCCCTGGCTATTGGGTTTCCTGTAGGCCCATAACCTGTCCTCACGAATATGGAGAAGCCAAAGAAAAACTCTGCCCAAAGACTGTGTGTGTGGGTCTTGCATCAAGCCAGGATTGACAGCCTTCTTCCTGGCCAGCGACATATGTAATTTTAAGTTTCTAGTAATCACACACATAAAAAAGAAATAAGTGAAATTAATTTCAATAATAGATTTTATTTAACAAAGTATATCTAAAATATTATTTCAACATGAAATCTGTATAAAGAATTATTCAATCTAGTCTGTATTTTCAGCTTCCCCAGTGGCTCAGTGGTAAAAGATTTGCCTGCAGTGCAGGAGATGTGGGTTCAATCCTGGGTCAATAAGACCCCCTAGAGGAGGGCATGGCAACCCACCCTAGTATTCTTGCTGGGAAAATCCCATGGACAAAGGAGCCTGGCGGACTACAGTCCATAGGGTTGCAAAGAGTGGGACACGACTGAAGCAACTGAGTGCAAGAACAAGCACGGGTCTGTATTTTACACTTACAGCACATCTCAAGTTAAACTAGCTACACTTCAAGTGCTCATTAGTCACATGTGGCTAGAGTGTCTATCATATTGAATAGTGTATCTCCAGAGTGTAAGAATAGATTTTGATTTTGTTGTTGTTGAAGATAATGGTAATGATGCAATTATTATTAACTTTGAATGTGCCAGACACAAAGCATCATTACCTGTTAAGAGAACTTAGGGTTTGTATAATCTAAGTTATCCATTCGATGCTTGGCTCTTTTCTAAAGTATCACCTATAAGAGGTCATTCAATATCTACTTACACAGGAATAGGGAACCCATGCCCTTTGAAGTAACTTATTACATCTCCACCCATCTTTATTTATGGCAGTATACCTTTTATAGAGCTGGAAAATGGCCCATTAGTATTTCTTCACTTTGTGGTTCTGCACTTTGAAGCCAGAGAGAGTACACCTGATTCCACTTACGTGACTTTTTATATTTGAAGATAACTAGCCTGTCTTGTTGAGTCAACCTTTTCTAAATAAACTGTTTTATTGCTCCCATCATTACTCCTGCTATTTTCAAGTATTCTCCACATTCTGTCCTGTGAACAGGTTCTAGATTATCAATGTCCATCTTTAGGTTTGATGCCCAGAGATGAATATACTGTTCACAGATGGCCCCACCACCCTTTAATATAGTGAGGCTATGAACTCTTGGCCTTATACATTACACTTCTACTGCACCATGGTCACAAATTGCTGTTGACTATCCCTTGGACTGCAAGGAGATCCAACTGGTCCATTCTGAAGGAGATCAGCCCTGTGATTTCTTTGGAAGGAATGATGCTATAGCTGAAACTCCAGTACTTTAGCTACCTCATGTGAAGAGTTGACTCATTGGAAAAGACTCTGATGCTGGGAGGGATTGGGGGCAAGAGGAGCAGGGAACAACAGAGGATGAGATGGCTGGATGGCATCACTGACTCGATGGACATGAGTCTGAGTGAACTCCAGAAGTTGGTGATGGACAGGGAGGCCTGGCGTGCTGCGATTCATGGGGTTGCAGAGTCAGACACGACTGAGCGACTGGACTGAACTGAACTCATACTGAGCTCCTTGGCTCCAAAAGACCTAAACATGGCCCCCGTGCACATCTTCCTTCTGTTTATATGTGTACACTTATATATGGACCCAAGGCAATGACATCAGCTTGGCATGGTTCATGTCTCATCCAACTCTGGGGATTTAGAGCGAACAAAATTAAGGAAAATTATCCAGGTGATAACACGAGAGATTTTAAAACATTATTATTTGCATTGTGGTTGTTTAGTTGCTAAGCCGTGTCCAACTCTTTTGTGATCCCATGGACTGTAGCCCACAAGACTCCTCTCTCCATGGGATTTCCCAGGCAAGAATAGTGGGGCAGGTTGCCATTTCCTTCTCCAGTTATTTATATAATACATATGAATTATTATACAGGAAACACTGTATTCCTTTAGATATAAATTATGTGCACTTTCAATTTTCAATGTGAAAAAAACTAAAAAGTTACTTGCTTAGTCATGTCTGACTCTTTATGATCCCATGGACTGTAGCCCACCATGCTCCTCTGTCCGTAGAATTCTCCAGGCAAGAATACTGGAGTGGGTAGCCATTACCTTCTCCAGGGGATCTTCCAAACCTAGGGACTGAACTGGGTCTCCTTCTTTGCAGGCAGAATCTTTACTGTAAGCACTGATTGTTTGCTTATAGTAGGAAATATTGTTATCATTATTTCTTACAATCTGAAATGCTAAGATATTTTTGCATACATTACTGAGTGTATTAGTGGGCGCTTTCAACTAACTACCCATCATTAGCAAATTTTGATGAGAGAACTCTTTGTATTTTTATATGTCATCAGTAAAAAATATTGAGTCTGTTATATCCTAACACAAAGGCTTACAGCATGAGGTCTTCACTAAGTAGTACACTTCAGGTGAATGTGTTCAACCAATTTTAAACTACCCAATTTTCATTAAACTGGTTGATATTTCTCAATTTTAGAAATGTTTTGGCTATGCTTGTAGGCCTTAGAACATATTTTCTGGCCCTCTTGGGACTCTCTTATCCTCATTTCTGCCTGGAAAATTTCTGCTTGACTTTTGTGTTTTATTTTTGTTATCCCCATTTGTTCTGCTTTAGGTGCCATTCTTATGAGCCCCCGCAGTGTTATATACTGCCCTGTTATAGCCATCACCACACTCCTTTGTGATTTTCTGTGTATCTGCCTCTGTCTCTACTGGACTGTAAACAGTGTTAGAAGAGGAGTTGGCACTCATTTCTTAAATGTCTAGCGAAGTACAAAGTACATGCTCATTAAATACTTTGGGGTTAAATCCTCATGATCACACGTGGAGGTAGTTATTATCTTCATTTTATAGATGAAGCAATTGAAACTCAGACAGTGAGCTTATTAAGGCACAGAGTAGCTGGCAAAGCTGTGGACAAGGCCCAGGGTTCTGGATCTGGACTTCAGGCTCTCATCATAAAACCAGTTACACATGCCTTTGATACCCTTCTGGAGATCTGAAGTTCCTTAACAGAGGGCAGTGCCTTTACGATCTTACTGAAGATAAGGCTTATAATGAAAGCATCAGAAGGAGGGAAAACACAATAGACTGACTTCTGATAACACTAGACTATTCAGGACTGAGGCCAGATTATCTCCTAGAAGCAGGTTCTGACTTGAAGGGAGAGTGAACCTAGGGTTCTTGTCAAGCAAGTCTGTGGAATCACTTTCTGTCAGCCTCTCAGTTTCTCAGAGTAGATGCTTGCTAATTATTTGGCTTGTTAGCAGTTAGATAAGAACAGGCTTCCGTGCCTCATTCCTTTTCATGTGGACAAATGTAATCAAAACTGATTTATTGCAAAAGTACTGTTTTATTGCTTATAAAATCACACGTCTTTTATTAAAAAATTGAAAAGATAGTTTTAAATATACCTAATGACATGCTTTACCTTTCTCCTTTTACAAATACATACGTGCCTTCTCTAATTTGGGATCAATCATTATGTGTTCTTTTTTCCCTAATACATTAAGAATTTTCCTATATCAAAAATTCCCTGCCATATGATTGCATAGATTCACTCTGTGCACAGTCCACAAATATATCTAACCAATCCTTATTGCAGATATTTAGGGCTATTTCAACTTTCAAATTCTATAAATAATATGTCAATGCTCATCCCTGAATGTTAATCTTTATAAACATGGCTGATTAATGAGAGATTTTTTTTTTTCACTCATCTAATTGGTCATGCGCTATTCTGAGTATTAGGATACGAGTTTCCCAGAACTGGGCCTTCACCTTAAAGTGCTTATAGGATTTGGACCCTCAGCAGTAATCAGATTGAATCAAAGATTAGAATTCCTGCTCCCCAGTACCTAGATTGGGAGGCTTGAGGCCCTCCATTGCACTCCCCATTTTGTTGTGGCGACCGTATGCTGATTTCCAGGGTGGGGCTGGAGGCCTCCTTGTTTTCAGTCTGGGCTCCTTATCTCTGTCCCTGTGTCTCAGTGCCAAGCTAGAGAAGGAGAGTTAGCATGGAGAATGAGGTCAGCAGGAAATGTCTCTGCCCAAAGGCAGGAGAGAGACAGAGAGCCCAACTGAGCAAAGGAACGAGATGAACACATATTCTCTTTCCTTTTTTTCTAGTCTTTCTTTCTTTCTCTCTCTCTTTCTTTCTTCTTCTTCTTTTTAACCCAGGGAAGTAAAGAAAAACAACGGCCTAAATAAATACTGCCCTGAGGGCAGCCTGAATGGGCCTGACTTGAACAGAGTAGCTTGTTACCCTGCTGCCATAATGACCCTTACAGGGTCCAAGAAAATGCATGGATGAACTCACTGGATTGAACAACACGCTCAGTGTCTTGAGAACAAACAGACTTTTCTTTGGTGTTAGTTACAAACGTCTTTTCTTTTTGCTTGTTCAGTTCAGTTCAATTCTCCAAGAAGCAAGAGCTAATCTCCTGTGAAAGTTCAGGGAAACGCATGTGACACAGCTCCGAGCTGCCTTAACCACATGTCGGGGGAAGGCCCCTGATTGGCTTTGGGAGGGGGTGGGGTTCTGCCTTCTGTCCCAGCCGCCCTACCCTGTGTCTAAGGGAAGAATCATCATGCAGAGCCTGAGCTTTAGTTTTCTCATCTTCAGAATGGAAACAGGAGTAGTCCATCCTATTGACTATGCTAATTTATAGATTTTTTATTTTATGGATTCATTCACCTATATAGCACTGAGCTCTGTGCACCAAGCCAGAGACTGAGGATACAAAGGCACAATTTCTGCCTTTGAAGAACTCAAAGTTAATGGGAATCCTAGACAATAATTGGTCAATTACAATGCAATATTATAGGGACAGGAGAAGTAATAGTATCACTTCAGTTCAGTGCAGTTCAGTCACTCAGTCGTGTCCGACTCTTTGCTACCCCATGAATCGCAGCACGCCAGGCCTCCCTGTCCATCACCAACTCCCGGAGTTCACTAAGTCTCACGGCCATTGAGTCAGTGATGCCATCCAGCCATCTCATCCTCTGTCATCCCCTTCTCCTCCTGCCCCCAATCCCTCCCACCATCAGAGTCTTTTCTAATGAGTCCACTCTTTGCATGAGGTGGCCAAAGTACTGGAGTTTCAGCTCAGCATCATTCCTTTCAAAGAAATCCCAGGGCTGATCTCCTTCAGAAAGGACCAGTTGGATCTCCTTGTAGTCCAAGGGACTCTCAAGAGTCTTCTCCAGCACCACAGTTCAAAAGCATCAATTCTTCGGCGCTCAGCCTTCTTCACAGTCCAACTCTCACATCCATACATGACCACAGGAAAAACCATAGCCTTGACTAGACGAACCTTTGTTGGCAAAGTAATGTCTCTGCTTTTGAATATGCTATCTAGGTTGGTCATAACTTTCCTTCCAAGGACTAAGCGTCTTTTAATTTCATGGCTGCAGTCACCATCTGCAGTGATTTTGGAGCCCCCCAAAATAAAGTCTGACACTGTTTCCACTGTTTCCCCATCTATTTCCCATGAAGTGGTGGGACCGAATGCCATGATCTTCGTTTTCTGAATGTTGAGCTTTAAGCCAACTTTTTCACTCTCCTCTTTCACTTTCATCAAGAGGCTTTTGAGTTCCTCTTCACTTTCTGCCATAAGGGTGGTGTCATCTGCATATCTGAGGTTATTGATATTTCTCCCAGCAATCTTGATTCCAGCTTGTGTTTCTTCCACCAGTATTTCTCATGATGTACTCTGCATAGAAGTTAAATAAACAGGGTGACAATATACAGCCTTGATGTACTCCTTTTCCTATTTGGAACCAGTCTGTTGTTCCATGTCCAGTTCTAACTGTTGCTTCCTGACCTGCATACAAATTTCTCAAGAGGCGGGTCAGGTGCTCTGGTATTCCCATCTCTTTCAGAATTTTCCACAGTTTATTGTGATCCACACAGTCAAAGGCTTTGGCATAGTCAATAAAGCAGAAATAAATGTTTTTCTGGAACTCTCTTGCTTTTTCCACGATCCAGTGGATGTTGGCAATTTGATCTCTGGTTCCTCTACCTTTTCTAAAACCAGCTTGAACATCAGGAAGTTCACGGTTCACATATTGCTGAAGCCTGGCTTGGAGAATTTTAAGCATTACCTTACTAGCGTGTGAGATGAGTGCAATTGTGCAGTAGTTTGAGCATTCTTTGGCATTGCCTTTCTTTGGGATTAGAATGAAAACTGACCTTTTCCAGTCCTGTGGCCACTGCTGAGTTTTCCAAATTTGCTGGCATATGGAGTGCAGCACTTTCACAGCATCATCTTTCAGGATTGGAAATAGCTCAACTGGAATTCCATCACCTCCACTAGCTTTGTTCATAGTGATGCTTTCTAAGGCCCACTTGACTTCACATTCCAGGATGTCTGGCTCTAGGTCAGTGATTACACCATCGTGATTATCTGGGTCATGAAGATCTTTTTTGTACAGTTCTTCTGTGTATTCTTGCCATCTCTTCTTAATATCTTCTGCTTCTGTTAGGTCCATACCATTTCTGTCCTTTATCGAGCTCATCTTTGCATGAAATGTTCCTTTGGTATCTCTGATTTTCTTGAAGAGATCCCTAGTCTTTCCCATTCTGTTGTTTTCCTCTATTTCTTTGCATTGATCGCTGAAGAAGGCTTTCTTATCTCTTCTTGCTATTCTTTGGAACTCTGCATTCAGATGTTTATATCTTTCCTTTTCTCCTTTGCTTTTCACTTCTCTTCTTTTCACAGCTATTTGTAAGTCCTCCCCAGACAGCCATTTTGCTTTTTTGCATTTCTTTTCTATAGGAATGGTCTTGATCCCTGTCTCCTATACAATGTCACGAACCTCAGTCCATAGGTCATCAGGCACTCTATCTATCAGATCTAGGCCCTTAAATCTATTTCTCACTTCCACTGTATAATCATAAGGGATTTGATTTAGGTCATACCTGAATGGTCTAGTGGTTTTGCCTACTTTCTTCAATTTCAGTCTGAATTTGGCAATAAGGAGTTCATGGTCTGAGCCACAGTCAGCTCCTGGTCTTGTTTTTGCTCACTGTATAGAGCTTCTCCATCTTTGGCTGCAAAGACTATAATCAATCTGATTTCAGTGTTGACCATCTGGTGATGTCCATGTATAGAGTCTTCTCTTGTGTGGTTGCAAGAGGGTGTTTGTTATGACCAGTGCATTTTCTTGGCAAAACTCTATTAGCCTTTGCCCTGCTTCATTCCGTATTCCAAGGCCAAATTTGCCTGTTACTCCAGGTGTTTCTTGACTTCCTACTTTTGCATTCCAGTTCCCTATAATGAAAAGGACATCTTTTTTGGGTGTTAGTTCTAAAAGGTCTTGTAGGTCTTCATAGAACCGTTCAACTTCAGCTTCTTCAGCATTACTGGTTGGGGCATAGACTTGGATTACTGTGATATTGAATGGTTTGCCTTGGAAATGAACAGAGATCATTCTGTCGTTTTTGAGATTGCATCCAAGTACTGCATTTCGGACTGTTTTGTTGACCATGATGACCACTCCATTTCTTCTGAGGGATTCCTGCCCACAGTAGTAGATATAATGGTCATCTGAGTTAAATTCACCTATTCCAGTCCATTTCAGTTCTCTGATTCCTAGAATGTCAACATTCACTCTTGCCATCTCTTGTTTGACCATTTCCCATGCCTTGATTCATGGACCTGACATTCCAGGTTCCTATGCAATATTGCTTTTTACAGAATTGGACCTTGCTTCTATCACCAGTCACATCCACAGCTGGGTATTGTTTTTGCTTTGGCTCCATCCCTTCATTCTTTCTCGAGTTATTTCTCCACTTATCTCCAGTAGCATATTGGGCACCTACTGACCTGGGGAGTTTCTCTTTCAGTATCCTATCATTTTGCCTTTTCATACTGTTCATGGGGTTCTCAAGGCAAAAATACTGAAGTGGTTTGCCATTCCCTTCTCCAGTGGACCACATTCTGTCAAATCTCTCCACCATGACCCGCCTGTCTTGGGTTGCCCCACGGGCATGGCTTAGTTTCATTGAGTTAGACAAGGCTGTGGTCCTAGTGTGATTAGACTGACTAGTTTTCTGTGAGTATAGTTTGAGTGTGTTTGCCCTCTGATGCCCTCTTGCAACACCTCGCCTGCTCCAGCAAAGCGCAGCCATTGCTCCTTACCTTGGACGAGGGGTATCTCCTCACCGCCACCCTTCCTGACCTTCAATGTGGGATAGCTCCTCTAGGCCCTCCTGTGCCCGTGCAGCCACGGCTTCTTGGAGCCGGTATGCCTCACATACCCTCTTAATTTAATAACAAGTTCTCTAAGTATCTTAAGGATGTATCTCATAGGCCTTCTTAGTAAAAGTATTGTTTCCAAGATTCATAGAGGCATTTCCCCACAATAGCCTCACAGGTGGCCCAAAGTTGAAAAGAACTCATCTTTAAGAGATTTATGACAGTGACTTTTTGTTTATTGAAATAAATTTTATTAATTGTTACATAAGCAACCCACAAAATTTTAAAAGAATTTATATCAATAGGGACTTAAAGGGACAGAAACAGTACAAAAAGAAAAGATGTCTTTTCTGTGAGCAAGAAGCACACTGAGAAAATTACTCAGCTGAAAACACAGGCAGGGAGTGGAATCAAGAGAACAGAGAATGGACCCGGGAGTCATGGAGAATTCCTAGGAGCATGATTCAGGCCTAATCATAGAATAGAAAACATATTCTTGATTCAGTTTCAGAATTGTTATGAATCAGTGACTGCAATGTTCCTTCTATTGCCCTCCTTTTGGAACAGGATGATATATTTCAGTTTTCCTATTCCTTATCACTACCTTGGGGGTGAAGATAGAAAAATGCCTCTTTAGATTGAGAGGAGGTGTATCTAGAGAACTGGACCCGAGGAGACTCATCTGTTTCTTGATATAATTTGGGCAATGACATGTTGAATCTCAGGCCTGAATCCAATGCCACAAGATGAGACTTTTAAAGGAGGAGGAAGTGAATGTATTTTGCATATATGAGAAATTTAGATGACTTTTGGTAACAGAGATGACTGTGACAATTTTAAAATGTAGCTACAGATTCTTTAACACTCCTATTAAAAGAAGTTATCTAAATCCTCTCCACTTGAACCTACAAAGGCTTGTGACTGCTTTGACCCACAGAGTCCTGTTATCCCCGGCAGGGTCACAGACACGTCAGTAAAGACATGTTGGATTTTTCAGAATAATCTGACCCCAAAGCTGAATATCACCAGGTAACCTCCATCAATAACATGCAAAAGAAATGAATCACCTAGCTAACCCCTGCCTAAATTCCTAATTTACAAACAAATGACCTCTAAATAAATGGCTATGGTTTTTAGTGACAAATTTTTTGGATAGTTATACAGCAGAAAATAACTGTAATATCACTCAAGGCCAGCTATAATGCCCTGTGTCTATGCCTCTATGAAACTCTATCCTCTTTAAACTATGTAGTATAATTATCTGTGAAAGACCTATATTCTGAAAAATATAGAATACTGATGAAGGAAATTGAAGATTATATAAAATGAAAAGATATACTGTGCTCTTTGATTGGAAGAATGTATGTTATTAAAATGGCCATACCACCCAAAGCTATCTACAGATTTAATGCCAACCCTATAAGACACCCCCGAAATTTTTCAAAGAACTAGAGCAAATTATCCTAAGTTTTAGATGGAATCACAAAAGATCCAGAATTACCAAAGTGATCTTGAGGAATAAAGTTCAAAGCTGGAAGTATCATCCACCTTGATTTCAGACTATACTACAAGGCTACAGTAATCAAAACAGCACTGAATATGCACAAAACCAGACACATAATGGAACAGAATAGAGATCCTAGGATTCAACCTAGACATCTATGGTTAATTAATCTGTGATGAATGAGACAAGAGTACATAGTGAAGAAAAGACAGTCTCTTCAGTAAGTGATACCAGTAAAACTGGATAGCTACATGTAAAAGATTGAGAGTAGAACATTTCTACACACCATACACAAAAATAAAGTCAAAATGGATTAAAGACTTAAATGTAAGACCTTAAATCATAAAATTCTTAGAAGAAAACATAGAACACTCTTTGACATAAATCACAGCATTATTTTTGTGGATCTGTCTCCTAAGGCAAAAGAAATAAAGGCAAAAATAAACAAATTGACCTAATTAAATTTAAAAGCCTTTTGCACAGCAAAAGAAACCATCAACAAAACAAAAAGACAATCTACAGAATGGGAGAAAGTATTTGCAAGTGATACAACAGACAGGGGATTAATATTTAAAATATATTAATAGTCATAAAACTTGATATCAAAAAATAAGCAACCCAATCAAAAAATGGGCAGCTATGTTCCCCAAAAAGACATACAGGTGGCTAACAGGAACATGAAAAAATGCTCAATATCACTAATAATCATGGAAATGCAAATCAAAACTATAATGAGATATCACCCCATTCCTGTTAGGATGGCTCTTATCAGAGAGTTCATAAATAACAAATGGTGATGAAGATGTGGAGAAAAGGGAATCCTCCTACCTTGTTGGTGGGAAGGTAAACTGATACAACCACAGTGGAAAACATGGAAGTTCCTCAAAAAACTAAAAACAGAGCTATCATATGACCTAAAATCCAGGGTATATATTCAAAAGAAGGAAAGTACTAATTTGAAATGATACACGTATCCCCATTTTCATAGCAGCACTAATTACAATAGCCAAGACATGGAAGCAACCCAAGTATCCACCTAGATATTAATGGATAAAAAAGTTGTAATAGGTATCTGCAGTGAACTATTGTTGTTGTTGTGGTTTAGTCACTCAATCATGTCCAACTCTTTGCAAGCCCATGGACTGTAGCCTGCCAGGCTCCTCTGTCCATGGAATTTCCCAGGCAAAAATACTGAAGAAGTTTGCCATTTCCCTCTCCAAGGGATCTGACAGACCCAGGGATCGAGCCTGAGTCTCCTGCATTGGCAGGCAGTTTCTTTACCACTGAGCCACCAGGAAAGCCCAAAATGCCATAAAAAAGAATGAAATTCTGCCATTTGTAGCAATGTGGATGAAACTGCAGAACATTATTCTTAATGAAATAAGTCAGAACAAAAAATATAAATGCTCTGTGATAATCGCTTATATGTGAAATCTAAAAAATGAAACAAATGCAAGTATATAGCAAAACAGAAATAGACTCACAGATATAGAAAACAAATGAGTGGTGCCCATTGGGGAGGGAAGGGAGGAGGGGAAGATAGGGGTATGGGATTAAGAGGTACAATCTACTATGTATAAAATAGACACAAAGATTACACAGCACAGGGAGTTACGGCCATTATTTTATCATAACTTTAAATGGAGTATAATCTATAAAAATGCTGAGTCACTATGTCACATCCCTAAAACTAGTATAATGTAAATCCACTACGTGTGTGCTAAGTCACTTCAGTTGTGTCCCACTCTTTGTGTCCGCATAGACTGTAGCCCACCAGGCTCCTCTGTCCATGGAATTCTCCAGGCAAGAATCCTGGAGTGGGTTGCCATATCCTTCTCCAAGGGGATCTTCCCAGCCCTGGGATCAAACCCTAATCTCTCACATTGCATGCAGATTCTTTACTGTTTGAGTTACCTGGGAAGCTCCACCAGGCTCCTTAGATTAAAACAAAAAACAAAAAACTGCAGAATAATTGTCTATTCATTTGCTTGTGTCACCTTCCTGGTGAGTGTTTCTTGAGGATAAGGATGGTCACTAGCATCAAGAACATTAGCTTGCATAGTAGGTATCCAATATATTTCTTTTTCTTTTTCTCACCCTGACATATATATGCATGCAAATACAATATATATATATATATATATATATATATATATATATATACACATACATATAAAGAATGCTGGAGTGGGTTGCCATTGCCTTCTCCAATGCATGAAAGTGAAAAGTGAAAGTGAAGTCGCTCAGTTGTGTCTGACTCTTCTGACCCCATGGACTGCAGCCTACCAGGTTCCTCCGTCCATGGAAGTTTCCAGGCAAGAGTACTGGAGTGAGGTGCCATTGCCTTCTCTGATATATATATCAGAGAAGGCAATATATACATAATTTTTCTATGGTTAGAGTGTGGATGGAGAGTTTTAAACATGTTCCTTTGTTGTCGCTCTGGTCTCATTAGATTGAGTTTGGGTCTTCTGACTTCCACCATGTCCTATAGGACTACAGGCTTGGTCTGTTTGTGGATATTTCTATGAGGGGCATCCACTAAAATAATAATAATAATAAAAAAACAGGCTCAGAGTAGTTAGTTCCTCTGGAAATATACATGGATTTGAAACCAAAGGGGATAATTGCTGTGCAGGAACATGTTTTGAGTTTTGCCTCTCCCAGAACCTTTGAAAAATAGAACATAATGTGTAGCCAAACCTCAAATACCCCTGGGTTTGCACATCTCTAATAATCCCATCCAGATACAGTTACTTTCATATAATAGAGTTCTGGCTCCAAGGTTTCTCCAGTATGAAAAACAACTCCTAGAGAGAATTGGTCTTCTGAGAGCAGCAGCCTGCCTGATTCTCCCACAGCTGCATAGTCACCCCAGAAATTGCAGACCTGACTCTCAACCTTCCTGTTTCAAAAATAATCCCTTTACTTCAATGTGTGAAGAGTTTAACACTGAAAAGAGTTGGGATCGAAGCCAGGCTTGAATCCCAGCTCTGTCTCTCACCAGCCATGTGACTGTCAGCAAGTTACTTAATCTCTCTGAGCCTGTTACCATATAAGCAAAAGGAAGGAATACTAGTGTCTGCTTATAGGGTGGTTGCAAGCAATGACTTGTTGGTACTATTCTTCCCTTCCCTTCTCCACTTTTTCAATAAAAAATTATCTGACTCTGTTCAGAGATACTGGATTGGTCACAGTCACCCTGGAAGCCTATTATCTTGCCTCTTTTCATGAGAGAAATGTGCCAACCCAGTGCTTGGCATAAAGTGTGAGGGGATCAATATCACAAAGGAATATGTGTGTGTGTGTGTGTGTGTATACATATACATGGAATATATACATATTCCAGTTTATTTTTCTTTAGTTCATGATCTGCCCCATTTTCCTGTGATTTCTACTCTTAAGCTGTCAAGGGCAGAGTTCTATTGTTACATGACTGTATTTTCTGAACTACAAATAAGGATTTACGGGTTCACAAACACAAATGTTCTTAAGGGGGCAACATGACTCAACATTTTAAATAGAGATTGCCTTTAAAAAATGTAGGACATATGGTGACCATACCCATAGTTCTCAAAGCCAGATGCTGACTGGCTCCAAGAGAAGAAAAACAAAACAATCAGAAATCTCTTCTATTTGCCAAAAGAAATCTTGTGTCTCTCCCAATGTTATTCCTTTAGATATCTTTGTTTGAATTGGGCCTGTTCACCAGTTCCATTTCTAGTACCATCTCTGGTGATGGGGGAAAGAAAACACCTTCATGTTCATTCATGTTAGCAAGGAATATTTTTTTGGATGGATTTTAGAAGCAAAGAAAATTGGAAAATTGGTTTGTGTGTGTACAAAGCTAGTGGAGGTGATGGAATTCTAGTTGAGCTCTTTCAAATCCTAAAAGAAGATGCTGTTAAGTTGCTGTTCTCAATATTCCAGCAAATTTGGAAAACTCAACAGTGGCCATAGGACTGGGAAAGGTCAGTTTTCATTCCAATCCCAAAGAAAGACAATGCCAAAGAATGCTCAAACTACTGCACAATTGCACTCATCTCACACACTAGCAAAGTAATGCTCAAAAGTCTCCAAGCCAGTCTTCAATAGTACATGAAGCATGAACTTCCAGACATTCAAGCAGGATTTAGAAAAGGCAGAGGAACAAGAGATCAAATTGCCAACATCCGTTGGATCATTGAAAAAGCAAAAGAGTTCCAGAAAAACATTTATTTCTGCTTTATTGACTATGTATGCCAAAGCCTTTGACTGTGTGGATCACAACAGACTGTGGAAAATTATTCAAACAATGGGAATTCCAGACCACTTGACCTGTCTCCTGAGAAATCTATATGCAGGCCAAGAAGCAACAGTTAGAACTGGACATGGACCAACAGACTGGTTCCAAATCGGGAAAGGAGTACATCAAGGCTCTATATTGTCACCCTGCTTATTTAACTTATATGCAGAGTACATCATGAGAAATGCTGGACTGGGTAAAGCACAAGCTGGAATCAAGATTACAGGAGAAATATCAATAACCTTAGGTATGCAAATGACACCACCCTTATGGCAGAAAGTGAAGAAGAACTAAAGAGCCTCTTGATGAAAGTGAAAGAGGAGAATGAAAAAGTTGGTTTAAAACTCAATGTTCACAAAACTAAGATCATTGCATTTGGTCCCATCACTTCATGGCAAATAGATGGGGAAACAATGGAAACAGTGACAGACTTTATTTTGGGGGCTCCAAAAGGACTGCAGATGGTGACTGCAACCATGAAATTAAAAGACCCTTACTCTTTGGAAGAAAAGCTATGACAAACCTAAGCAGCATATTTAAAAAGCAGAGAGATTACTTTGCCAACAAAGGTCTGTCTGGTAAAGCTATGGTTTTTCCATTGGTCATGTATGGATGTGAGAGGTGGACTATAAAGAAAGCTGAGCACTGAAGAATTGATGCTTTTGAACTGTGATTTGGAGAAGACTCTTGAGAGTCCCTTGGACTGCAAGGAGATCCAACTGGTCCATCCTAAAAGAAATCAGTCCTGAATATTCATTGGAAGAACTGATGCTGAAGCTGAAACTCCAATACTTTTGCCATCTGATGTGAAGAACTGACTCATTTGAAAGTAATTAGTCTCCAATTAAAATAAATAAATTTAAATTAAAAAAAAAGAAAAGACCCCGATGCTGGGAAAGATTGAAGGCGAGAGGAGAAGGGGATGACAGAGGATGAGAAGGTTCGATAGCTTCACTGACTCTATGGCCATTAGTTTGAGTAAGCTATGTTGGTGATGGACAGGGAGGCCTGGCGTGCTGCAGTCCATGGGGTCACAAAGAGTAACTGAACTCTTTGTGTTACTCACAGTTACTCACATGACTGAGTAACTGAACTGAACTGATGTGGTTTCTTTTCCTTTTTTCCCCCTATATAGACAGTCTTCTGCTATAGCTTTTCCTTCTGGTGTCTTACTAATTAATAATAAGCATTTAAAAAATATAACAAAATTATTATTATTACTAACCACATTCTATGTGATGGGTATTTGTCATGCATTTTCTCCTAGGTATATTTAATGGACTGCAAGGTAGATATCATTGTCTCCAGTGATTAGAGTGATTAAGAAACTGGTCCAAGTTCATAGAATTAGTAAGTGATAGAATAGGGATTGGAGAAGGCAATGGCACCCCACTCCAGTACTCCTGCCTGGAAAATCCCATGGACAGAGGAGCCTGGTAGGCTGCAGTCCATGGGGTTGCTAAGAGTCAGACACGGCTGAGCGACTTCACTTTCACTTTTCACTTCATGCATTGGAGAAGGAAATGGCAACCCACTCCAGTGTTCTTGCCTGGAGAATCCCAGGGATGGGGGAACCTGGTGGGCTGCTGTCTATGGGGTCACACAGAGTTGGACACCACTAAAGTGACTTAGTAGTAGCAGAATAGGCATTTGAACCCAGAAATATCTGCCTTTGATCCCCAAAATATCGATTAAACATGTACTGAACATGTACCCAGTGCTGCACTAAAATATTTAATAAATTACTTTATCTGATCCTCACAGCTGCCAAGATTAAGATATTTCTCAGGGTCATTGAATTTGTAATCAGAACCAATTCCACATTCTTCTTTTCTTTCTTTCTTTCTTCTTCTTCTTCTTCTTTTTTTTTTTTTTTTTTGAGTACATTTTCAGAACTTTTTCTAAGCCCCTGCATGGCATCTGGTAGCAGAAGGGCAAAAAAACAAAACAAAACAAAACACCTCAATCTTGTGTTTAAAAACTTGAGTCCTAGGAGGATATTGAATGAAGAGAACATGCATGGAAGTTGGGTCTATTACCATCACAGAGTCCTAACCCTTAGTATGAATGAGTTTATTGATGGTAAGTAGTGGAAGGCTTCTCTTATAGCTCAGGCGGTAAGGAATCTGCTTGCAACACAGGAGACCTGGGTTCAATTCCTGTGTTGGAAAGATCCTCTGGAGAAGGAAATGACAACCCACTTTAGCATTCTTGCCTGAAGAATCCCATGGACAGAGGCACCTGGTGGGCTACAGTCCATGGGGTCTCAAAGAGTTGGACATGACTTAGTGACTAAATCACCACCAAGTAGTGGGAACAAAGCTGGGGAGTACAGAGGAGAGTTTAGGAAGTGGAATTAAATTAGAAAAAGGAACATCAGAAGTTGAGTCTCAGCACTGTGTAGGGCTAGATTTTGTCATTTTAAATCATCTTCATTTTGGCCAAAAATATTTATTAGGAAAGGCTTCAAATTACAGAGTAGAATCAAGAAGCAGAAAAAATTGGTGTCTAAAGGGTAAATGTCAGAGAACAAAATCATTTTGATTTTGGTCGAAGAAACAGGATACTTCTTTTAAGTGATTCTGCTGTAAATGAGAAAAAGAGAAAAGCATTTTAAGTTATCATCTTAAATAATTTCCAGTTGAGATTATCAAGCTATTTCATTCATCCTTCTCATTTACCTCCTCTAACATTTAGCTGCCCAAATGAATTTGACTACTTGTAGAGAAAGCATGGGGGAAACACTAACATTCTCTGTGTTCATTTTGACCTTAAGTTTCTTAATTTTTATTTTCTGAATGAATTCCCACTAATCCCAGTGACAGAATTCTTAATATTTGTGCTCATCAGACTCAATATGGAATATATAGAAAAAATCAAAAATCAAACTAAAATTTCCTACAATCCCACTATTCTGATATTGTTAGCATTTTGATATATTTCTAATTTATTTTTCTTTTTATTTTAAAAATGAGATTATAAAAATACTCTTGTTTTACTCCAAGTATCTCTTAAGCATTTGCCCATGTCATTAGTGTTTGAGGACATATATTTTAATCACAGTTAAATGTGCATCTGCATATTGTAGTGTATGTAAGCCATCCTCTGTTATTGGATATTTAGATTGATTTCAGATTTCCACCATTACAAATGTGGTATTAATTTTTGTACATAATCATTCCATGGCCCATACCTCTTTTAGTACACCCTCTGCTCAGCATGTCTCAGTTTTTTTCTTTCACAGACATGACTGATAGTATTCACGTTTGAGACTTTTCCTACAGTCGTGTGTTAGACTTACCTAAGGCTATATCCAATTTCTTGTGTTTTAATTAAATGTAATACCTATACATTTTTCTTTCCCTCCATGCAGAAGGGTTGAGATGAGTAAAAAGTGATGTAAGGGATTTCTACGAGTCCACTATATTTTATAAATAAACACTGTATGAATTTCAGTACTGTATTACTAGTGATAATTTATTTCAAACATACCTTATAGCTGATTGTGCCACCTAACTGGAAAAGCACTGTTTAGCTGACCTAAGCAAGCCCTCTTGTATTCTCTGAGTGGTTTGAGCATACATTCACATTGAAGACCATATCTAGCTATGATTTCTGCCTTTAGAAATAAATGCACTTGTATTTATTTACATAGTATTACATAGGTGTAAATTACAAGATGTAGACAGAATTAGATCTTCATGTGAGAAGGTAGCAGTTTAGGCTTTGGGAAGGGCTGAATAAGCATAAATGGATACTTCTTGTGTGTCTCCCCATCCTACTCCGGTCCAAAGGTTCTGATGAAACTTTCCTGAGGGCTAGCCCCTCCCCGTGCAACCTACTCTGAATCACTGCTTCAGAGAGAGCATAACTAAGCCTTTCTGTTCTTCTGGGACAACATCTGTGGTCTGAAATCCTAGCTAATTCAGCTGCCTATTTCTTCATCTTTGAGTAAGGTAAGGTCAAGACTTTTTTTTTTTAGTTTGGGAGATGCATTAAGATTTACCAGAACTGAAAAGCACATGGGTTGAGGCATGTGGGTGGTAACTTGATATTATCTCCTCCAGGGACAGTGTTCTACTTGAAACATTTGTAGGATGTGACCTTTTCACAGCTGAGAAGGGCAAGCCATCTCGGTTTGTTATTGACAGAGTGGCCCAACTTGATGGGTCTGAATGTTGCGTCTTAGAATAATCTAATCATAGGTAAAAGACATTTACTTACTGGAAGAATTTTAATGCTGTATTAGTTGACCTTTTGTCTGCGATGAAAGCACTAAAACTAGAACTAGTTGTTTTTTTTTAAAGGGAATTAATTTTGTTCATTACAACAAAGAAATTGTTTAACAACCAAATTATGGGAAGAACAAGGATGCTTTCCGGTAAATAAACAAGAAACTCTCTCTCCTTGCTGCCCCTCATCCCCTACCCTTTCCAACTCTGGCCTGGTCTTCTTTCCTCATAGGAAATTCATTGTGTGTCACTGCAAATTAGTTTTGTCCACATTGCTGAAAACGTGGGGTGGGGTGGGAGTGATAGCTCCAAGCTTTTTTAAAATTTCTTTTAGTCTTACAGTTTCTACCCCTTGGGAGGACCAACAGACTTTTCTACCACCTCAAGTCCAAAACTCTACCAAAAGATTCCTTGGCTGGTTTGGATTAGGGGAACAAAGAGGTGTCCTGAGAAAAACAGAGACATTAACAAGGAAAGTTTCCCCTAAAAAAAAGTGCTTACTCCATTAGGCTGCCTGAAAGCCTTCTGTTTCAGATGACTTGCTGATTTCCTGAAGAAGGGAGTGAAAGGGAGTTGAAAAGGGAGGGAGAAGACAAGGAAAAAGTTGTGTGTGTGTGTGTGTGTGTGTGTGTGTGTGCGCGCACATGTGCGCTCAATCATGTCTGACTCTTCACAACCCCATGGACTGCAGCCTGCCAGGCTCCTCTGCCCATGGAATTTTCCAGCAAGAATACTGGAGTGGGTTGCCATTTCCTTCTCCAGGGGACCTTCCTGACCCAGGGTTTCAACCTGTATCTCCTGTGTCTCCTGCATTGACAGGCACATTCTCTACCAGCTGAACCAACCGGGAATCCCTTGAGTGTTACAGGACACATACCCAAGTGGCTTATTTTTCCTGTTGCTCATGATTCTGTTTCTCCCCTCAATTCTCTGGCACTAAGGTTCACAAAGGGAGGCTGGAAGACTCATCTGGAGCAGGAGCTGGGTATATTTTGCAGGGTGTCAATTCCCCTGGTGAGTTCTAGCTGCAAAACAGTAGAGGTGTGTGCTCTTTCCCACACCCTGGCATTCAGCTGCCTTCCTCTGCGGCCAGCTGAAAACTGTATGCTAATGGGAAATGCATATGGTAGACCCAGAAAAGCCACAATGTCAAAAGCAATAGGCAGTGGACCAGGCAAGTATGCGATAGGTCTCTACTGGCCTCTACCACCATTTCTACCTGAAGTTTCAACATGAGTAATGTTTGACATCCATGACTTTTCCTTCAAAATTTCCCTGCCCAAGTCCATGCAAAGGACAGATGGTATGATATAGGTACATGGCCTTGAGAAGCTGACTTTGGATCTGTGCCTAATTACAAATGTAATTATATATATAAGTTATTATAACTTTTACCTTTGGTGGAGATATCAAACTTAAAAGCCTAGATGCCAGGCAAGTTACATTAAAAAAATGTTGTAGAAAGGATGAAATGAGAGATTATATTTTCTTCTAGCAGGTTATGGTTATAGGGCTTACTACTGTCCAAATATCTCTCTTTTTTCTTTAAAGAGAACATGTAAATCCAGCCTTTTCAAGAATGATTGAACATGGCCCACCCAAATGCATAAATGGACGGTTTTCAGGCCCTTTCACTCTGTAGGACTCAAACTTTCAGCTCTGTCTTCCTGTTTTTGGAGATCCGGCCTTTAGACTCCCTTTGGCATTGTATGTTTCTGTTCTTTATTTGGTGGTCAGAGAAGTTGTCTTGTTTTTTGAGCAAGGCTACATCTTTTTATCTTTCACTTCTCATTTTACCTAACTTGTCTGTCTTTGAGTGGGGAAGGAACTCACAGCAACATTTTGACAAGAAACTTTGGCTCATGCTCTTTCAACTATACCATATACACTTGGTTAGGATGCTTTATTCTGTTATAATTCAATCCATCTCAACTAAAAGGATTGGATTTATTAAATTCCCTGCTGAAATTCACATAGCATATGTCTACAGCACTATGAAAGGAAAAATCAAATTAGTTCGGTGTATTTTTTCTTAGTAGACTTATGCTGTTTTCAAGCAATTGGTACTTTCTTTGCTCAGTGCTATCCAAACATCTATTTAATAATTTATTTTAGCATTTTGCCAGGAATAAATAGGCAAGCTCAGTGATCTAGCTTTCCTGAAACATTTCTTTCTCTTCCTTTTCAAAGTTAGGACAGCATGTGCCTGTAAGTTTTTGAAACCTTACTTATTCTCATAATCATTAAACTACAGCCTTGTATCAATGGCACAAAACTGGAGGAGAAGCCAAAGTATTTAAGAATAGTATCCAAACTCAGAAGATCTTGACAAGTTACAGCAATGAACTCAATTTCATGAAATAGGTATTAAAAAGTAGCAGTTATACTTAAGGAAACAAAACAACAAAACCCCCAAGAAATATGAGAAGAAATAAAAGATTTTGGTTGACTGCCAACTCAGTGGGAGTCCTGAGGGTGATGTGGTTAACAAGATCAGAAATAAAACACAAGCAAAAGCAGAAAAACACAGATTGAGAAGTAGTACAATGTTCAGAGACATGGGTGGCAGTGAGAGTTTTTTCAGAACTGAAGCTTGGACTTCCCTGATGGTGGAGGGGACGGGAGGCTCCCTGCCAGTGCAGGGGGCAGGGGTTTGACCCCTGCCCCAGGAAGAGTCTTTGTGCCATGGAGCAGCTGTGCCCACTTGTCACAGCTGCTGAGCCCGAGTGCAACTCCTGATGCCCGTGTGCCTAGTGCCTGCGCTGCAGCATGAAGCCTACGCACTGCAAGAAATAGGAGCCCCACTCACCACAACTAGAGAAAGCCCACACATGGCCAGGAAGACCCAACACAGCCAAAAATAAGGAGTAAGAAATAAATATGAAGCTCATAGAAGAGCATCTACCTTAGTTGATGGAAATAAGGCTACCACTGGCTGGAATTACAGAGTTTACCCATATTATAAAATATATGAACAAAGTATCTTTAAGGTCCTATATCTGATGTCCCCCATAAACTGCACATAAACACTAAGGAGAGTAGATTATATGAAGTCCCAAAGCAACTTAGTTTAATTTCCAAATCAAACTACCTTTTCCCCTATTCCTCTTCTTGAGTGTCCTCTCTCTGAAGAGGTGTCCTGCCAAACACACACACATAGACACACACACACACATGATAACACTGGTTCCCTCCCTTTCTCAATGACTCTCAGTGTCCAGTCTATAACCAGACGTAGTCACATTCCAACCCCCACTGGTCCAGGGTAATTGTACCTCCCAGAGTTTTCCATTACGCCCGAGCAGACCTGTATCTCAATGGCCATCGCACAGCACACCCAGTTTCCTGTTTCCCTCCCACCCTCCACCTGTCCCTGCCCTTCCTGGTTTACAAGCATCTTGAGACCAAAGGCCCTGTTTTTTCCATCAGCCCCAATACCTGTCACGTTGCTCAGCACAGAGTGCTTTCTCAATAAACACTTGTAGAGATAAATGCTTAGATAAACCTGGAGGAGAGAAGTCACAAAAAGCTCTGCAAGAAACCTTCAAATATTTCCAAATAGACTTATTGAAGAGGTGTTAGACCACAGGGTGAGCCTGATAAGTAAGGCGATGTAGTGATGAAAAGTGCAGACTGTGGAGTCAATTGCCCATGTTCAAGTCCTACCTCCTCTGCTTAACAGCTGCAGGGCCTTGGTCAAGTTATTCATCCTTCCGTGCCTCACAGGTAAAAGAACACCTATTTCACTGACTTGTTGTGAGAACTGAACAGGTCAAAGCAAGTAGCACGTTTCAAAGAATGCCTGGTGAGTAAGGCTTAAGTACACACCAGCCGTGACACTGACCATGATTCTTCTTTTGCATCTCAGCCTGTAATAGTCATGTTCAGTGCTCATCCACCACAAAGCAGGCTCTAAAGCAAGATTTCAGTCAGTCAGTCAGTTCAGTAACTTAGTAATGTCCGACTCTTTGCGACCCCATGGATTGCGGTACTCCAGACCTCCCTGTTCATCACCAGCTCCTGGAGCTTACTCAAATTCATGTCCATCAAGTCAGTGATGCCATCCAACCATCTTGTCCTCTGTTGTCCCCTTCTCTTCCAACCTTTCTTTCCCAGCATCAGGGTCTTTTCCAGTAAGTCAGTTCTTCACATGAGGTGGCCAAAGTATTGGAGTTTCAGCTTCAGCATCAGTCCTTCCAATGAATATTCAGGACTGATCTCCTTTAGGATGGACTGGTTGGATCTCCTTGCAGTCCAAGGGACTCTCAAGAGTCTTCTCCAACACCACAGTTCAAAAGCATCAGTTCTTTGGCACTCAGTTTTCTTCACAGTCCAACTCTCACATCCATACATGACTATTGGAAAAACCAAAGCCTTGACTTGACAGACCTTTGTTGGCATAGTAATGTCTCTGATTTTTAATATGCTGTCGAGGTTGGTCATAACTTTTCTTCCAAGGAGCAAGCGTCTTTTAGTTTCATGGCTGCAGTCACCATCTGCAGTCATTTTGGAGCCCCCAAACATAAAGTCGGTCACTATTTCTGTTATTTCCCCGTCTATTTGCCCTGAAGTGATGGGACCAGATGCCATGATCTTCGTTTTGTGAATGTTGAGTTTTAAGCCAATTTTTTCACTCTCCTCTTTCACTTTCATCAAGAGGCTCTTTAGTTCTTCTTCACTTTCTGTCATAAGGGTGGTGTCATCTGCATATCTGAGGTTATTGATATTTCTCCCAGAAATGTTGATTCTAGCTTGTGCTTCATCCACCCCAGCATTTCTCATGATGTACTCTGGATTTATGTTAAATAAGCAGGGTGAAAATATACAGCCTTGATGTACTCCTTTCCCGATTTGAAAACAGTCTGTTGTTCCTTGTCCAGTTCTAACTGTTCCTTCCTTACCTGCATACAGATTTCTCAAGAGGCAGGTCAGGTGGTCTGGTATTCCCATCTCTTTCAGAATTTTCCACAGTTTATTGTGACCCACACAGTCAAAGGCTTTGGCATAGTCAATAAAGCAGAAGTAGATGTTTTTCTGGAACTCTTTTGTTTTTTTGATGATCCAGCAGATGTTGGCAATTTGATCTCTGGTTCCTCTGCCTTTTCTAAATCCAGCTTGAACATCTGGAAGTTCAAGGTTCATGTACTGTAGAAGCCTGGCTTGGAAAATTTTGAGAATTACTTTGCTAGCGTGTGAGATGAGTGCAATTGTGCAGTAGTTTGAGCATTCTTTGGCATTGCCTTTCTTTGGGATTGGAATGAAAACTGACCTTTTCCAGTCCTGTGGCCCACTGCTGAGTTTTCCAAATTTGCTGGCATATTGAGTGCAACACTTTCACAGCATCATCTTCTAGGATTTGAAATAGCTCAGCTGGAATTCCATCACCTCCACTAGCTTTGTTCATAGTGTTGCTTCCTAAGGGCCACTTGTGTAAAGCAAGGTTTACACAAAAGTAATGTATTTTGAGGACTATTCTCAAAGAACAGGAGTGTAGGCCAGTGAAGGTTAAAATGCTAAGTTGCTAAGTCGCTTCAGTCGTGTCCGACTCTGTGTGACCCCATGGACTGCAGCCTACCAGGCTTCTCCGTCTGAGGGATTCTCCAGGCAAGAACACCGGAGTGGGTTGCCATTTCCTTCTCCAATGCATGAAAGTGGAAAGTGACAGTGAAGTTGCTCAGTTGTATCCGACTCTTAGCGACCCCATGGACTGCAGCCTACCAGGCTCTTCCATCCATGGGATTTTCCAGGCAACATTACTGGAGTCGGGTGCCATTGCCTTCTCCCAAAGGTTAAAATGAAGGATAAAAAAACTTCCATCCTGCTAGAAACCTTCTAAGAAACTATGTAGAGTGCATCTTGAAATGGAATAGAAGAGGCTGTATTAATCCACGGACTTCTGTCCTCAGTGGTCAAGAGCTATCCATAGGGTAATTCTCTTTCACCTCCTATTTGCATCTTCATCAGAATAGCTGGGGCTTCCCAGGTGGTGCTAGTGGTAAAGAAACCACCTGCCAATGCAGGAGACAGAGGAGATGCGGGTATGATCCCTTTGTTGAGAAGATCCCGTGGATGAGGAAATGGCAACCCACTCCAGTATTCTTGCCTGGAGAACCTGACGGACAGAGGAAACTTGCAGGCTACAGTCTACAGGGTTGCAAAAAGTCAGACATGACTGAAGTGACTTAGCAGACACACCCACACAGAACAGCTGAGTAAACCTTACCAGTGGAGAAAAAGAGGTCTTAGGAAAGACTAATGTATATTTAGTATATATAACAATGTAATGTATTATATAAAGAGATACATAATGTAAGATATATATGTATATATACACATATAAAAATATACACATAGTTTTATATGTGTATACACACGCACACACACACATATATATATGGATTTCCCTCCTAGCTCAGTTGGTAAAGAATCTGCCTACAATGCAGGAGATCCAGGTTCAATCCCTGGGTAAGGAAAATCCCCTGAAAAGGAAAATTGCAACCCACTCCAGTATTCTTGCCTGGAGAATCCCTGGCAAAGGAGCCTGGCAGGCTACAGTCTATAGGGTTGCAAGAGTCAGACATGATTTAGTGACTAAACCACCATATATGTAAATGGTGGTTTATACATATATAAACCACAATATATGTGTGTGTGTGTGTGTGTGTGTGTGTGTGTGTGTGTGTATATATATATATATATACAGGGCTTATATATATACAGGTATATATATATATATATATATACACACACACACACACACACAGAGCTTCCCAAGTGGGGAAGTGGTAAAGAATCTGCCTGCCAATGATGCAGGAGATGCAAGAAACATGGGTTCAGTCCCTGGGTCAGAAAGATCCCCTGCAGCAGGAAATGGCAAAATACATATGCATACTTCCTCTATATTATATACACACATACAAGGCGCATTGTACCTAAGGTAACATGCTGTCATTTATGTCTGGGTGCTGCAAGTAGCTGGAATAAACAAGGAAGCAGAGTGGATGTGAGGTGGGCATAAGGAATGGTGGGCATAAGAGGTCCTGTCTCTGTGGTATAGATAAACTGATTCGGCTCCCAGGAGTGGGGACATGGCTCACCCTGACCAATCAGAGTTCTCCACCCACCTGCCACAGATAGAGTTTCAGGAATGGATATGCAAGCCTGGGTTGTTTTATTGCTAAAAGAGAACATATCTGTCCTTGCCCAGAAATGCAAAGTAGCTGAGCATCATATAGTCATATTCTTTGCAAGACTGGAAATCTGAATTCTCTACCTCAGAAAAATGTTGGTGGGAGCAAGACAGGGAGGTGGGGAAATAGTATATGATAGTAGGAGGACCCAGGAGGATCCAGAGAATATACAAACACTTCCTGCTGTGTATTTCACTGAAAGTACCTGTGTCTTACCTCTTACTGTTATAGTCTATTGTTTTGAGGTGCCCTGAGGCATAGTTCATGGCATCTGGTCCCATCACTTCATGGCAAATAGATAGGGAAACAGTGTCAGACTTCATTTTTGGGGGCTCCAAAATCACTGCAGATGGTGATTGCAGCCATGAAATTAAAAGACTCTTACTCCTTGGAAGGAAAGTTATGACCAACCTAGACAGCATATTAAAAAGCAGAGACATTACTTTGCCAACAAAGGTCCATTTAGTCAAGGGTATGGTTTTTCCAGTGGTCATGTATGGATGTGAAAGTTGGACTGTGAAGAAAGCTGAGCACAGAAGAATTGATGCTTTTGAACTGTGGTGTTGGAAAAGACTCTTGGGAGTCCCTTGGCTTCAAGGAAATCCAACCAGTCCATCCTAAAGGAAATCAGTCCTGGATGTTCATTGAAAGGACTGATGCTAAAGCTGAAACTCCAGTACTGTGGCCACCTCATGCAAAGTGTTGACTCATTGGAAAAGACTCTGATGCTGGGAGGGACTGGGGGCAGGAGGAGAAGGGGACGACAGAGGATGAGATGGCTGGATGGGATCACCGACTCGATGGATGTGAGTTTGAGTGAACTCCGGGAGTTGGTGATGGACAGGGAGGCCTGGTGTGCTGGGATTCATGGGGTCACAAAGAGTCATACATGACTGAGCGGCTGAACTGAACTGAAGTGAGGCATAGTTAAAATAGAAGCAGTTTTTTGAGAGCAAGAAGGATGATAAAGAGCCAGGCATATTCCTAAGACACAGAAACTATGAAACAGGGTACATGTTCAGAGACCAAGACTCAGTAAGATATATTGTTGTGCTTATTAACAAGCTACCCAGTTGCTGATTGAGTTTTTAAGGGAATTGTACTGCTAGAGAAACCCTAATCCTGCAACTTCTCAACCCTAAAAAACCCCTAAAATTCCAAATCTGTATCCAGAGCCAATGCAGTTAGATTTAACAGATACAGGGCCATTCTCCAAAGAGGAATCATGTGACACTGGGCACCTGGAGCAGAACCTGGAGTCAGCCAGGACGGCCATCCACTGTCTTACTGCACTGCAGGGAGGGATTCCTTGCTAATTCTGTCCACTTGTGTGAGATCTGTTGTGATCTAGTAATCTTTGATATTGTCTTAATTTCTCTCCTTTTCCAACTGGGAATTTGAATTGCAAATATTTTATTTCCCCCTCCATATTGCATGTTCTTTTTTTGAGGGAGACTGCTTTAATATATCACTTAGTAATGTATTATAAATCCTACATCTAGCCCTGCCCTAGAAGAATGCTTGTCAGTTGGACAACTTCAGTTTACAACTAGGTGCAGGACTTAGGAGTAACTGAATATATCTCTTGGCAGAGGAATGCCCTGTCTTTCCTGTTGTATATGGAGCAATTGACATCACGTGGGGAGAGGGGTATATGTGAAATGATCTGTGCACCAAGAATGAGGTTTTGTCTATGCAGTATCATTCTTCACTCCTTCTTTGGGGTAATTCTCTTTATCTTGTTTTATGGGGATTCTGTTCAACCTATGTGGTTCAAGAGGGACTGATTCCTCTTCCCCAGCCCTTGGTCCCAAGAGATAGATGTTTGACTTAAAACTGACGGACCAGGATTCTCTAAGCTCAAAACTATAGTTACTGGCACACAGATGAGTGGGAGACAGTTCAATCAAGTTTCCCAGGGCTTTGGAACCTCTGGGTCCAGCCAAGCCTGAACAACTCTGGGGGACTCTTCAATTAGTCCACTCTTAAAAACCAAAATAATTTGAGTTAGGAGTTATGACTTGCAACTAAAAGATTTATGGCTAGTCCTCAGCTTCTTATATAGGAAATATTTCCTAACATTCAGACTTAGCCAAGAATGGAAAAGACTATTTTGAGTTCCCTTTCCCTGGAGGTTATCCAGTAAGTGGATGGTAACCACATCTACAAAATGCATTCAGTCACTACTCGAAGAGAGACAACTTAAAATCTCATCCAGGACTGTATTCAGCTCTCAGTCCATAAGCTCTAGATGATGTGTTGGTCTATCAAGGCTCGATGTGACTTCTGTTAGTGCTGAGATGTATTCCCAAGGATTAATGAAAGAGAAAGATACCTGGGGATGGTTATTGGGTAGACAGTCAATCCCATGTGCCTTACCACTCAGCAGAGATTTTTGTTGAGTATCTCATATATTCTCCAAATGAAAGTGAAAGTGAAGTCGCTCAGTCGTGTCCGACTCTTTGCGACCCGTGGACTGTAGCCCACCAAGCTCCTCTGTCCTTGGGATTCTCCAGGCAAGAATACTGGAGTGGGTTGCCATTTCCTTCTCCAGGTCTCATTCAAATCTGATATGCCCTATCCTATGAAATAAAAATAGGACAAAATCAACTTAAAAAAAAATCCTTTTCCTAGTCTATTTTGTTTAAATTATATCCTCTTATCTATTCCATCTCTAGTGTTAGTAGGTAGTTGCTCAACCCCCCTTTCTCATTAGGCATTAATTTAATTTACCATCACTTTATAAGTGGGAAATGAGTGTTGAAATTTCTCAAGCCTGTATAACTTCACAGAGCTTGAGTTATCTAATTTTGATGAGGATTACTGCCATAGAGTACATATTTTTGTTGTGAGGCATCTGTACAAAAGACATTGAAATTCTTGAAGCAACTTAGATTGCAAGAGGTTGAACATTTCCTTCTGTTACTGTTTTAAAAAATAATAGTCATAGTGCCTGTGGCTTGCGAAGGTTTATGGGAAGCCATGAAGAGAAGCTGTTGTATGAAAGGATGCTTATTAAAATCCTACATACATTATGTATGAATCTGCACTTTTTTTGACCTCCTCTCTTGGAACTATCCCAATCCAGATTACACCAGGCTGAGCTGTAAAACTCAGAGAAAACTGAAAGCCTCTTTAATTGGGGCATTAGGAAGTTTCAAAACAGCAGTTCAAGAAAGCCTCTCAAGGATTTAAGTTTATCAAAATATATAAGCCAAGTTCTTGTGCTAATGTCATGTTCTACCCTGAGAAAGATAGTTCCAGTCAACACTGGGCACAGCAGGCTGGCGGCCGGTCAAAAACAGACATCGCAAGCCTTATAATTGGGGACATAGTAAGTGCATGACAGAGGGTTCTGCTTTTATATTTACAAACTAGAGATTCTCCACTTCTCAGCCTTAGCAGACATAAATGAATAGGTGTTTAGTGTAAAGGGAAGATAGAAATAACACAGAAAGAGCAGATGCTTTTTTTTTCAGGCACATTTAAAATGCTCAGAACCAGCTGGTATGGAATTCTGGGAGGAACCTTAATCTTTTGATCTAGGGAAAGGCATCTTTGCGGCTTGAAAGGCAGAGAAACAAAAGGGGCTGTACGTCTCCTCTAAGAGCTGAAAACTCCCATTTGGTGAGGAGAAGGTGACGGTGAAGGTGAAGTCGCTCAGTGGTATCCAACTCTTTGCGACCCCATGGACTGTAGCCTGCCAGGTTCCTCCATCCATGGGATTTTCCAGGCAAGAATACTGGAGTGGGTTGCCATTTCCTTCTTCAGGAGATCTTCCCGATCCAGGGATTGAACCCGGGTCTCCCGTATTGTAGGCAGATGCTTTACCGTCTGAGCCACCAGGGAAGTCAGGGCATGAGGAGGGCGTGGTTGAAATCAGGCATGCAAAAATAAATGACGGAACCACCCACCTCTTCTCCTACTCAACTGTTTGAGCTAGGGGTTCAGGAGTGCTGGCACCCTGACCCTCAAGGAACAACTCAGAGGGGATGAAGCTATGGTCAGGATTAGTGGTGGTAGGAGAGGTTGTATATAAATATGCCCTAGGCATGCGTGCTAAGTCACTTCAGCCGTGCCTGACTCCATATGACTGTAGCCCACCAGGCTCCTCTGTCCATGGGATTCTCCAGGCAAGAATACTGGAGTGGAGTGCCATGCCCTCCTCCAGGGGATCTTCCTGACCCAGGGATAGAACCTGTGTCTCTTATGTCTCCTGAATTAGCAGGCGGGTTTTTTACCACTAGCACCATATGGGAAGCTGGACACCTGGGCAATAGGAAAACTTTTCTTGGAAACCTGAATAATACATATGAGTCAAAGACAAGTATCAAATCTCTGAAAACACCACTTAGGAAAATGCATTTTGGCTTTCCTGTAGATCCCAAAGTATGTTTGACCCATTTTCTTATCATTATCTGCTCTGTAACCACTATCTGTTTAAACTTTTTGGTATAGCTTATATCTTGTTGTAGGCATGAGCATAGCAAAACAACTCTTGGAGACATTCGTTCCAGCTTTTTCCCTTTTTTTCTTAAGCATGACTGAAAATGCCAACTGTTCATTGCGCTAAGTAGTTGGGACAGAAATTAATAAACCCAGTTCTGCCTTGAAGGAATTTAGGGGTCTGGTTAAAAATTAGTGACTGACCCTTCTGGTTTACCTTCTCTCCTTCCCCAGACCACAAAACATCATAGTAAAGGGATATAAAGATGTGGTAATCCATAAGAGCAAAATGAATGGCAGAGATGATGACAAGAGAGCAAATTTTTGGACAAAAATTGCAGATAGAAGAGAAGTGCACATTGAGAGGAACGGAAGAAGGTAACAGTCCAAAGCTCTCCTGACAGGGATATAGAATTCAGTGAGAGATTCGCCAGCAGGTTCCACAACTGACATCATAAAAAGATGTCCTTTTCATCATAGGGGACTGGAATGCAAAAGTAGGAAGTCAAGAGATACCTGGAGTAACAGGCAAGTCTGGCCTTGGAGTACAGGTTGAAGCAGGGCAAAGGCTAACAGAGTTTTGCCAAGAGAACGCACTGGTCATAGCAAACACCCTCTTCCAACAACACAAGAGAAGACTCTACACATGGACATCACCAGATAGTCAATATTGAAATCAGATTGATTATATTCTTTTCAGCCTAAAACAGAGAAGCTCTATACAGTCAGCAAAAACAAGACCTGGAACTGACTATGGTTCAGATCATTAATTTCTTACTGCAAAATTCACACTTAAATTGAAGAAAGTAGGGAAAACCACTAGGCCATTCAGGAAAGACCTAAATCAAATCCCTTATGATTATACAGTGCAAGTGACATAGTAGATTCAAGGGTTTAGATCTGATAGACAGAATGACTAAAAACTATGGATGGAGGTTGTTAACATTGTACAGGAGGCAGTGATGAAAACCATTCTAAAGAAAAATAAATGCAAGAAGGCATAATGCTTGTCTGAGGAGTCCTTATAAATATCTGAGAAAAGAAAAGAAGCAAAAGGCAAAGGAAAAAGGGAAAGATATACCCAATTGAATGCAGAATTCCAGAAAATAGCAAGGAGAGATGAGAAAGACTTCTTAAGTGATCAATGCAGAGAAATAGAGGAAAATAATAGAATGGGAAAGACTAGGTATTTCTTCAAGAAAACTGGAGATACCAAGGGAACATTTCATGCAAAGAGGGGCACAATAAAGGACAGAAACAGCAAGGACCTAACAGAAGCAGAAGAGATTAGGAAGCGGTGGCAAAACTACACAAAACAATGGTGCAAAAAAGGTCTTAATGACTTGATAACTATGATGGTGTGGTCACTCACCTAGAGCCAGACACCCTGGAGTGTGAAGTAAAATGGGCCTTAGGGAGCTTTACTACAAACAAAGTGTAAGTGATGGAATTCTTACTGAGCTATTTCAAATCCTAAAAGATAATGCTGTTAAAGTGTTGCACTCACTATGCCAGCAAATCTGGAAAACTCAGCAATGGCCACAGGACTGGAAAAGATCAGTTTCATTCCAATCCCAGAAAAGGCAATGCCAAAGAATGTTCAAACTACTGCACAATTGCCCTCATTTCACATACCAGCAAGGTAATGCTCAAAATCTTCAAGCTAGGCTTCAACAGTATGTGAACCAAGAACTTCCAGATGTACAAGCTGGATTTAGAGAAGACAGAGGAACCAGAGATCAAATTGCTCACATCCATTGGATAATAGAAAAAGCAAGGGAATACCATGGAAACATCTATTTGTGCTTCATTGACTATACTAAAGTCTTTGTGTGGATCACAACAAACTGTGGAAAATTCTTCAAGAGATGGGAATACCAGTCTACCTGACCTGCTGCCTGAGAAACCTGTATGCAGGTCAAGAAGCAACAGTTAGGACCAGCCATGGAACAGTGGATTGGTTCAAAACTGGGAAAGGAGTACATCAAGGCTGTATATTGTCACTCTGCTTATTTAACTTATATGCAGAATACATCATGTCAAATGCCAGGCTGGATGACTCGCAAGCTGGAGTCAAGATTGCTGGGAAAAATATCAACAGCCTCAGATATGCAGATGATACCACTCTAATGGCAGAAAGTGAAGAGGAACTAAAGAGCCTCTTGATGAAGGCAAAAAGGGAGAGTGAAACAGCTGGCTTAAAACTCAGTATTCAAAATACTAAGATCATGGTATCTAGTTCCATCACTTCATTGCAAATTGATGGGGAAAAAATGGAAAGAGTAGCAGATTTTATTTTCTTGGGTTCCAAAATTACTGCAGAAGGTGACTGCAGCCATGAAATTAAAAGATGCTTCTTGTAGGAAAAGCTATGACAAACCTAGACAGTGTATGAAAAAGCAGAGATATCACTTTGCTGACAAAGGCCTGTATAGTCAAAGCTACAGTTTTTCCAGTAGTCACTTACACATGTGCGAGTTGAATCATAAAGAAGGCTAAGCACCAAAGAATTTATGCTTCAAATGAACTGTGGTTCTGGAGAAGACTCGAGAGTCCTTTGGACTGCAAGGAGAGCACACCAGTAATCCTAAAGAAAAACAACCCTGAATATTCACTGGAAGGGTTAATGCTGAAGCTGAAGCTCCAATACTTCGGTCACCTGATGCGAAGAGCCGACTCACTGGAAAAGACCTTAATGTTGGGAAAGATTGAGCCCAGAAGAAGAGGGTGACAGAAAATGAGACAGTTGGATGGCATCATCAACTCAGTGGACATGAGTTTGAGCAAACTCCAGGAGATGGTGAAGGACAAAGAAGCCTGGCATGCTGCAGTTCATGGGGTCACAAAGTGTTGGACACAACTTAGTGACTGAACAACTACTGCTTTGAATTTTCAGTACTGCTAGCCTTGAATGATGGCTAATCACATCCCAGATGAATTCCATCCCTTTTAGGTACCATGGAACAGAGAGAGCAGGGAAGCAGATGAGAAAGCTCATTCACTGGTTTGCACAGCAGAAGACAACTGGCTCCATTTGTGTGTAAACTTGTAAATGGAAAGTGAGCTGATTTCATCTTCCAAGCGTCCCATGACTGCAGCCAACCTTTAAAGAAAAAAGACTGTGGAGCGACATGCTCTCTTGTTAGCATAAAATAATTAGCTAAGTACAAACGGGAAACAAACCAAATGGTGAGGGAGTTTCTGTTGTTTACTTCCTTTCCAATTCTGGACTGCAGTTTCCAAAAGCAACAGGAAGGCAGTTTTGCCCCCAAAATTTTCAAACCACATAAACCATTCCAAACTCCCTTTGATATGCCCCAGCCATCCAGCAGTTCCCGAGAAATCATTCCAGCTTGCTTTCCTTTTCGAAGTCATGATGTGCAGCAGCTCTACATGGAAAGGTACACAGTCAGCCCACGAGCCCATAAAAGGCTCTGACACAGTAAGATAAAGGACCCATAATTTTTCTTTGAATTTTCTCCTGTCGCCCCAACCATAAAATGTGAGAATGCTGACTTATGCAACCAGGGCTGGTCAGTGGGTGGGGTTTCCATTTCTGTTTTTTTGGATAATTCAATGAGAAACAGATTAAATATTCATAGCTCTGCCCTCAGTCTCTTTTTGCAGAAGCCAAAAACTGTCAGGCTGTTTGTAGAGGAAAAAAAAAAATTTTTTTTTTTTTTCCAAATGTCTGTGGTAAGTTTCCCAAGAGTATGGAGGTGATCTGAGCACCAGTGTCAACTTGACATTAAAAATATTTCTTTAATTAAGAGTTTTCTGATTAAATATCCATTGCCAGTAATTTTGGAAATTCAGAAAAATATCAAGAAGGTAGAGTTGATGGCTGCTTGCTGATTAATTAATAGGATATATGTGACGAGGAAAGGGGGAATTGAGTGTAGTGGTTCAGATGGTAAAGAGTCTGCCTGCAATGCAGGAGACACAGGCTCAACCCTTAGGTCAGGAAGATCCCCTGGAGAAGGAAATGGCAACCCACTCCAGTATTCTTGCCTGGAAAATTACATGGACAAAGAAGCATGATGGGCTACAGTCCATGAGGTCGCAAAGAGTCAGACATGACTGAGCACCTTTCACTTCTTCAGGTTTCTGACTAGAACCACTGAGGCAGAGAGGAACATTAGCTCTAAGAGCTATATGTTAGGAAAAAGATAATAAATCATTTAGGACATTTGAACTTGTGCAAATAACATCTGAATGGTTAGCCACAGAAGGAGTGGGAGAAGCTGCTCAGAGCTCAAAAAGAGATAAGAACTGAAGACACAGATTTGAAAGTGCTCTGTAAGCATATGGCATGAAAACTGTGGAAGGAGGTGAGAGAGCCCAGGGATAATGGGAAGCGTTGAAAGGGAATCAGAGATGAACACGAGGAAACAAAGAAGACTGAAGAAGTGTCCAAAGAAGTAAGGTGAAAACTCAGTGGAACGCAAAAAAAATGAAGCCAGTTGGTGTAGACAACATTTTCAAGAGATTTAGTTGTGAAGAGGAGGAGCAAGATGTCAGGGGCCTGTATGCAAAATTGATTTAAGAGATGGGGTGAGACTTGGTCTATCCAATCTTTTAAAAATTGTTTATTTGTTTATTTATTTGGTTGTGCTGGGTCTTAGTTGCTGCATGTGAACTCTTAGTTGTGGCATGTGGGATCTAATTCCTTGACCGGAGATTGGACCTGGGCCCCCTGCTTTGGGAGCATGGAATCCTAGCCACTGGACCACCAGGGGAGTCCCTCAGTCTTCTTTTATAACACAGAGTATGGAAACGCTATCTATACATAGAAGTGTAGATACTTCTATGACATCAGGCCTTAACTTCTCATTCACATCTACTTGGAAAAAAGCACAACTTTGTCTAAATCCAACACTCTACCTACTGCACACCAGCACTCAGGGGGCTCAGCATTGACAGAGGAAAAACACAGGATCATACTGATGAGTTTCACTTCTGTCTCATGATAATTAACCTCAGTGGGTTCTTAGTGCTCCCCAGCAACCCTGCACATCCTTCTGATTCACTCTCCCTTCCACGTGATTATTTGAGACCTTCTCATCCCTCAACAAATCTCCAGCCCCTTCTGCTCCATCCTCAGGCTTAGCTGATGGCCTGGCTTCATATTTCACTGGGAAAAGCCAAACAATTAGAAAAGAATTTCCACAAGCTCCAGACCACATCTCCCCATTGGCATACATACCGTGGTTACTCTAGATGAACTGTCTAGGCCCCTGTCCAGCTCCCTGTCCTGAGCTCAACATTTCGTTCCACTCATCCCTGCCACACCTCCAAGCTTTCTGGGCTGTCTTCCATAATCAGGCAACTAAAGGGTAATGCCTGTCCACACAGGTTGACTCCCAGACCAGTATCTCTTCTGATAGCTTGGTGGCTGTAGTGTGCTTGTTGTCAGCTGCATCCAGTATGACCTCTGAATATGTCCTAAGCTTATTTCTCTTGCTCCATCTTGATTTACTTTCATTTGCACATTTTCTGCTGCAGCAGTCAGACTAGTTATATAGTCTCTACCCAAGCTGTCTGGTTTCTTTCCTGTGTGCCTTTACTTCTGCAGTGTCCTCTGCTTGGAATGATATTCTTTGTGCCTCACTCTGAGCACAACTTCCCAAACTTTTCCTCCTGTCTGGCTAATTCTGCACCAAATTTAACACTGAAAATGCACAACTTTTACCACCAACAGTGAATATCTTTTTTTAAAATTATTTTTTATTGAAGGATAATAGCGTTATAGAATTTTGTTTTCTGTCAAACCTCAACATGAGTCAACTATAGATATACATATATCCCCACCCTTTTGAACCTCCCTCCCATCTCCCTTCCCATCTTACCCCTCTAGGTTGATATAGAGCCCCTGTTTGAGTTTTCTGAGCCATACAGCAAATTCCCATTGGTTATCTATTTTACATATGGTAATGTAAATTTCCATGTTACTCTTTCCATATATCTCACCCTCTCCTCCCCTCTCCCCATGTCCATAAGCCTATTCTCTTTGTCTGTTTCTCCACTGCTGCCCTGTAAATAAATTCTTCAATACCATTTTTCTAGATTCCATATATATGTGTTGCTGCTGCTGCTGCTGCTAAGTCGCTTCAGTCATGTCCGACTCTGTGCGACCCCATAGACGGCAGTCCACCAGGCTCCACTGTCCCTGGGATTCTCCAGGTAAGAGCACTGGAGTGGGTTGCCATTTCCTTCTCCAACACATGAAAGTGAAAAGTGAAAGTGAACTTGCTCAGTCATGTCCGACTCTTCGCGACTCTATGGACTGCAGCCTACCAGGCTCCTCCATCCACTCTGTGCAATAGGCTCTAGGTTCATCCACCTCATTAGGACTGACTCAAATGTGTTCCTTTTTATGGCTGAGTCTTTGTCAACAAAGGTCCGCCTAGTCAAGGCTATGGTTTTTCCAGTGGTCATGTATGGATGGGAGGGTTGGACTGTGAAGAAAGCTGAGCACCGAAGAGTTGATGCTTTTGAACTGTGGTGTTGGAGAAGACTCTTGAGAGTCCCTTGAACTGCAAGGAGATCCAACCAGTCCATTCTGAAGGAGATCAGCCCTGGGATTTCTTTAGAGGGAATGATGCTGAAGCTGAAACTCCAGTACTTTGGCCACCTCATGTGAAGAGTTGACTCATTGGAAAAGACTCTGATGCTGGAAAGGATTGGGGGCAGGAGGAGAAGGGGACGACAGAGGATGAGATGGCTGGATGGCATCACTGACTTGATGGACGTGAGTCTGAGTGAACTCCGGGAGTTGGTGATGGACAGGGAGGCCTGGTGTGTTGCGATTCATGGGGTCACAAAGAGTCAGACACGACTGAGCAACTGAACTGAACTGAATATTCCATGTATCTTTATCCATTCATCTGTCGATGGACATCTAGGTTGCTTCCATGTTCTAGCTATTGTAAGTAGTGCTGCAATGAACAATGGGATACGTGTATCTTTTTCAATTTTGGTTTTCTAAGGGTATATGCCTAGGAGTGGGATTTCTGGATCATATGGTGGTTTTATTCCTAATTTTTTAAGGAATATCCATACTGCCTTTCATAGAGGCTGCATCATTTACCTTCCCACCAATAGTGCTAGATCATGCCCTTTTCTCCACACCCTCTCTAGCATTTATTGTTTGTAGACTTTTTGACGATGGCCACTCAGACTGGTATGAGGTGATATCTCATTGTAATTTTGATTTCCATTTCTCTAATAATGAGCAATGCTGAGTATCTTTTCATGTGTTTGTTAGCCATCTGTATGTCTTCTTTGGAGAAATGTCTATCTAGGTCTTTTCCCCACTTTTTGATTGGGTTGTTTATTTTTCTGGAATTGAGTTGTATGAGCTGCTCGTATATTTTGGAAATGAATCCTTTGTCAGTTGTTTCATTCACTATTATTTTCTCCCATTCTGAGGGTTGTCTTTTCACTTTGTTTATACTTTCCTTTGCTGTGCAAAAGCTTTTAAGTTTAATCAGGTCCCACTTGTTTACTTTTGTTTTATTTCCATTACTCCAAGAGGTGGGTCATAGAGGATATTGCTTTGATTTATGTCGCTGAGTGTTCTGCCTATGTTTTCCTCTAAGAGTTTTACAGTTTCTGGTCTTACATTTAGGTCTTTAATTCATTTTGAGTTTATCTTTGTGTATGGAGTTAGGAAGTGTTCTAATTTCATTCTTTTACATGTGGTTGTTCAGTCTTCCCAGCACCATTTATTGAAGAGGCTGTCTTTGTCCCCATTGTATATTCTTGCCTCCTTTGTGAAAAATAAGGTACCCATAGGTGCATTGGTTTAGGTCTGGTCTTTCTATCTTGTTCCATTGGTCTATATTTCTGTTTTTGTATCAGGACCATACAGTTTTGATGACTGTAGCTTTGTAGTATAATCTGAAGTCAGGAAGGTTGATTCCTCCAGGCCCCTTCTTTCTCAAGACTGCTTTGGCTATTTGGGGCGTTTGTGTTTCGGTATGAATTGTGAACTTTTTTGTTCTAGCTCTGTGAAAAACGCCATTGGTAATTTGATAGGGATTGCATTGAATCTGTAGATTGTGTTTGGTAGTATAGTCATTTTCACAGTATTGATTCTTCCTACCCAGGAACATGGAATATCTCATGTGTTTATGTCATCTTTGATTTCTTTCATAAGTGTCTTATAATTTTCTGTGTGCAGCTCTTTTGTCTCCTTAATAAGTTTATTCCTAGATATTTCATTCTTTTTGTTGCAGTGGTGAATAGGATTGATTCCTTAATTTCTCCTTCTGATTTTTCATTGTATATTTCATTCTTAGTGTAAAGAAATGCAAGTGATTTCTATGTTTTGATTTTGTATCCTGCAACTTTGCTAAATTCACTGATTAGCTCTAATAATTTTCTGATACTATCTTTAGAGTTTTCTATGTGCAGTATCATGTCATCTGCAGTGAGAGCTTTATTTCTTCTTTTCCAATCTGGATTCCTTTTAATTCTTTCTCTTCTCTGATTGTTGTAGCTAGGACTTCCAGAACTATGTTGAATAATAGGGGTGAAAGTGGACACCTTTATCTTGTTCCTGATCTTAGGGGGAGTGCTTTCAGTTTTTCACCATTGAGAATAATGTTTACCATAGGCTTATCATATATGGCCTTTACTATGTTGAGGTAGGTTCATTCTATGCCCATTTTTGAAGAGTTTTAATAAAAAATGGATGCTGAATTTTATCAAAGGCTTTTTCTGCATCTATTGAGATGATCTATGGTTTTTATCTTTCAGTTTATGAATATAGTGTATCACATTGATTGATTTGAATATATTGAACAATCCTTGCATCCCTGGAATAAGCCCAACTTTATCATGGTGTATGAGCTTTTTGTTGTGTTGCTGAAATATGTTTGCTAAATTTTTTTTGAGGATTTTTGAATCTATGTTCATCATTGATATTGGCGTGGAGTTTTCTATTTTTGTGTTGTCTTTGTCTGGTTTTGGTATCAGGGTAGTGGTGGCCTCATAGAGTGAGTTTGGAATTGTTCCTTCCTCTGCAATTTTTGGAAAGAGTTTTAGAAGGATAGGCATTAGCTCTTCTTTAAATTTTTGAAAGAATTCTCCTGTGAAGGTATCTGATCCTGGGCTTTTGTTTTTGGGGAGAGTTTTGACCACAACTTCAATTTCAGTGCCTGTAATTGGGTTGTTCATAATTTCTATTTCTTCCTGGTTCAGTCTTGGAAGATTGAACTTTTCTATGAATCTGTCCATTTCTTCCAGGTTATCCATTTTATTGCCATATACTTGTTCATAATAGTCTCTTATAATCCTTTATATTTCTGCATTGTCTGTTGTAACATCTTCTTTTTCATTTCTAATTTTGTTGATTTGATTCTTCTCTCTTTTATTCTTGATGAGTCTGGCTAAAGGTTTGTCATTTGGTTTATCTTCTCAGAGAACCAGCCTTTCATTTTATTAATCTTTACTATTGTTTCTTTCATTTCTTTTTCATTTATTTCTGCTCAGATCTGTATGATTTCTTTCCTTCTAATAATTTTTTTTCTTCTTTTTCCAGTTGTTTCAGGTGTAAATTTAGATTGTGTATTTGGTGTTTTTCTTGCTTCTTGAGATAGGAATGTATTGCTATAAACTTCCCTTAGAACTGCTTTTGCTCCACATCATAGGTTTTGAGTTGTCGTGTTTTCATTATTATTTGTTTCAGAAATTTTTTGATTTCCCTTTTGATTTCTTCAGTAACCTATTGGTTATTTAGAAATGCGTAGTTTAATCTCCATATGTTTGTGTTTCTTACAGTTTTTTTCTTATAATTGATATCTAGTCTCATAGCGTTGTGGTCAGAGAAGATGCTTGATACGATTTCAATTTTCTTAAATTTACTGAGGTTTGATTTGTGACCCAAGATGTGGTCTATCCTGGAGAATGTTCCATGTGCACTTGAAAAGAAGGTATATTCTTCTGCATTTGGATGGAATGCCCTGAAGATATCAATGAGATCCATCCCATCTAATGTATCATTTAAGGCTTGTGTTTCCTTACTAATATTCTGTTTTGATGATCTGTCCATTGGCACCCCACTCCAGTACTCTTGCCTGGAAAATCCCATGGATGGAGGAGCCTGGAAGGCTGCAGTCCATGGGGTCGCTGAGGGTCGTACACGACTGAGCGGCTTTCCTTTCCTTTCCATTGGTGTGAGTGGGGTGTTAAAGACTCCTACTATTATTGTGTTACTGTCAATTTCTCCGTTTGTGTCTGTTAATGTTTGTCTTATGTATTAAGGTGCCCCTAAGGAAATGGCAACCCACTCCAGTGTTCTTGCCTGGAGAATCCCAGGGACGGGAGAGCCTAGTAGGCTGCCGTCTATGGGGTCACACAGAGTCGGACACGACTGAAGCGACCCAGCAGCCGCAGCAGCATGTTGGGTGCATAGATATTTACAACTGTTATGTCTTCATTTTGGATTGATCCCTTCATCATTATGTAGTGTCCTTCCTCACCTCTTGTAATCTTCTTTATTTTGAGGTCTATTTGTCGGATATGAGAATTGCTACTCCAGCTTCTGCTTACCATTTGCATGGAATATATATTTTTCATCCTTTCACTTTAAGTATATATGTGTCTTTAGGTCTGAAGTGCTTTTCTTGTAGACAGCATATATATGGGTCTTGTTTTTGAATTCATTCAGCCAGTTTGTCTCTTTTGTTTGGAGCATTTAATCCATTTACACTTGAAGTAATTATCAATATGTATGTTCCTATTGCCATTTTCTTAATTGTTTGGGGTTGATTTTTTAGATCTTTTTTCTTCTCTTGTATTTCTAAACTATATAAGTCCCTTTAACATTTATTGTAAAGCTGGTTTGGTGGTACTGAATTCTCTTAGCTTTTGCTTGTCTGAAAAGCTTTTAATTTCTCCATCAATTTTGAATGAGATCCTTGCTGGGTAAAGTAATCTTGGTTGTAGATTTTTCCCTTTCAGTACTTTAAATGTATCCTGCCATTCCCTTCTGGCCTGCAGAGTTTCTGCTGAAAGATCAGCTGTTAAGCATATGGGGTTTCCCTTGTATGTTACTTGCTGCTTTTCCCTTGCTGCTTTTAATATTCCTTTTTAGTGTTTAGTCTTTGGTAGTTTGATTAGTATGTGTCTTGGTGTGTCTCTCCTTGGATTTACCCTGTATAGGACTCTTTGTGCCTCTTGGACTTGATTGACTATTTCCTTTTCCACTTTGGGGACATTTTCAATTATAAATCTCTTCAAAAATTTTCTCATACCTTTTCTTTTTCTCTTCTATTTCTGGGACCCCTATAATTTGAATGCTGGTGTGTTTGATATAGTCTCAGAGGTCTCTGAGACTATCCTCAGTTCTTTTCATTCTTTTTACTTTATTTTGCTCTTCAGAAGTTATTTCTACCATCTTATCTTCTAGCTCACTGATTTGTTCTTCTGCTATTAATTGCTTCTTGAGTATTTTTAATTTCAGTAATTGTGTTGTTTGTCTCTGTATGTTTATTCTTTAATTTCTCTGCTGCTGCTTCTGCTAAGTTGCTTCAGTCATGTCCGACTCTGTGTGACCCCATAGATGGCAGTCCACCAGGCTCTGCCATCCCTGGGATTCTCCAGGCAAGAACACTGGAGTGGGTTGCCATTTCCTTCTCCAGTGCATGAAAGTGAAAAGTGAAAGTGAAGTCACTCAGTTGTGTTGGACTCTTAGCGACCCCATGGACTGCAGCCTACCAGGCTCCTCCATCCATGTGACTTTCCAGGCAAGGGTACTTAATTTCTCTAGGTCTTTGTTAATTGATTCTTGCATTTTCTCCATTTGTTTTCAAGGTTTTTGATCATCTTTACTATCATTGTTCTGAATTCTTTTTCAGGTAGTTTTCCTATTTCCTATTCATTTATTTGGACTTTTGTGTTTCTACTTTGTTCCTTCATTTGTGCATTATTAGTCTGCCTTTTCATTATTTTTTTTCAACTCATTGTGTTTAAGGTCTCCTTTTCACCAGGGCTTCCCTGGTGGCTCAGATGGTAAAGCATCTGCCTGCAATGCAGGAAACCTGGGTTTGATCCCTGGGTTGGGAAGATCCCCTGGAGAAGGAAATGGCAACCCACTCCAGCACTCTTGTCTGGAAAATTCCATGGATGAAAGAGCCTGGTAGGCTACAGTCCATAGGGTGGCAAGGAGTCGGACACAACTGAGCAACTTCACTGGTTCACTTCCCCAGGCTTCAAGGTTGAATTCTTTCTTCCTTTTGGTTTCTGCCCTTCTAAGTTTGGTCCAGTGGTTTGTGTAAACTTCATATAAGGTGTGATTTGTGCTGAGTTTTTGTTGTTGTTGTTTGTTTGATTTTCCTCTGATGGGCAAGGCTGAGTGAGGTGGTTATCCTGTCTGCTCTTGATTGGGTTTGTATTTTTGTTTTGTTTGTTGTTTAGATAAGATATCCTGCACAGGGTACTACTTGTGGTTGGGTGATGCTGGGACTTGTATTCAAGTGATTTCCTTTGTGTGAGTTCTCATTATTTGATACTCCCTAAGGTTAGTTATCTGGTAGGGTCTTGAAGTCAGTGCTCTAACTCCAACTGTTTTTCCAACTGTTTGTGACCCTATGGACTGTAGCCCACCAAGTTCTTCTGTCTGTGGAATGTTCCAGGCAAGAATATGGGAGTAGGTTGCCATGCCCTCCTCCAAGGGATCTTCCTGATCCAGGGATTGAGCCCCCCATGTCTCTTGTGTCTCCTGCTTTGGCAGGTGGATTCTTTACCACTGCACCACCTAATCAAGTCTATAAGTCCTCTGAACTTCGGTTTCTGAACCTGTAAAACAGGGATGATAACACTTACCTCAAATTTCTGCTGCAAGCATTAAATTAGATAAAGTGTGTACAGCACTTGACACAGTGCCCAAGAGACAGCTATTGCTGTATAAATGTTATTTCCTCCCCCACATACTCAGCAGCTAAATTATTTGTCCAAAACTCATTTGCCAATCAGCAATTTTATTTCCTCTGGCTGGAACTGTGGAAGTTATGGATACAGAAGAACCCACTAAGATCCCTTTTGATCTTACCGGAAAGCCTTAAGATAGAGGGCAAATGAATGCTGAACTGACTGGGATGATGAAGAGTCTCAAATAGGATTTAGAGAGGAGAAATATTAGAAAATCAGTGAAATTTGGCTAGAGTAGGAAAAGGTGTTACTAGAATTCACTGGGAAGCCATAGAAAAGTATACTAGAAAAGAATGAGTTTCATTTCAGGTACCTCTTCTAAGGATTTGGTTGTGATGATGAAACAGAGCAAGACCCTGTAGTCCTTGTCCCCCAAGTCCTTTACCTGCTTTTATTCTGTGGATATACTTTAGCCAAAGAATAAGTTTAATCAGAAAAGTGAGAAAATGCAGAAACAAAGGAAAACAACCAAAGGAGACCAAATAATAATACTGTAGTCACTAACCTTTAGCTGCTTCTCAAGGGCTATAGATAATATTCTGAACCATATCCTGTGAGCTGTTTTATAGATACTGAAACCCCCACTGCATGGTAGAAGTTAACTACATGATGACCAGAGTGTAGCTATGACATAAACTGTATCAGTTCCAAGAACTGGCCTCAAGGAAATGGGAACAAACCAACCCTGGAACCGAAGATTCACTGTGCTTAAAACAATCAAGATGACATTAGTGGGACAACTGATGACGAACTACAAGATTACTTTCAGAGCCAACTGTACTATGTCTGCCTGTAGCCCACTCCCTTAGCCTATAAAAGCCCTTGCCCACTCCCATTGATTGTCAGTGCGTAGGGGTGGGGAGCAGTCAATCTTTGGACAGGCATCTGCACTCCCTCTTTGTTGCCAGCTTGCAAAATAAAGCAAACTTTTCTTTCCAGCAACCCTGTCCCTTTTTTTGGCTTTTTTGGCAAGCAGCTGGACCCCACTTTCAGTTACAAGAAGGACCAGCTCAGGTCCTGAGAGCAAGAATGCCCTGCTTGATCACTAATGTCTGCTGTGACTATACAATGGGCTTTCCCCAGACAGATGCAGCTGCCTGCTTACCGAGACCATCCCAGAGTATCATGGGAAGGTGAGGAATGAAAACTATTCTTAGCTGCCCCTTTCAGAGGCTTTCCATTCTTTTTTTCCTTTTGGTGCCTCAGACTTGGGCTTATCAATCACCTCACTCTGACCGGGCTGGTTGGGCAGGACCTGCTACATTCTGGAAACTTGGCAAGCTCACCATCACAGTTCTTACAATTTAAAAAAGGTGAAAGTTCTGTCCTGTGAAGAACTAAGGTTTGCCAGTGGCCTCCAGGGAAGCACCATTATAAAACGTCTGATGGTTTCTGTCCTAAATATGCCACATTGTGAAAAATGATGGCAAGAATGTTAATTCCAAGTAGGCTTCCCTGGGGTTCCTCACATGGAATAAACTGGGTTACCTGAGGATGAATGGTGGCTCTGTCATCAAATATGGAATATTCTGCCATCTTTCATCTGTCCTAATGGTCTCTCAAGTCATGATATCTGTTAGGAAGCCTCTGTGGGAAGGATCAGGCCACTTCACACATGACTAGAAGGGACCTCAAAGGTTTATCTAGCACTGAGTCACAGTGGTAAGGGAAGGATCTAAATTACTCTTAGAAAGTTCTAGAAGATTTTGTATTTTGATGTTTCCTTAAAAGACATCTATGTTCTGTGAGGAAGGCAGAGTTAAAAGACTTTGCCTCATGTCTTTGCTAAGGGTTGATATTAAGTGACATATGATATTAAGACATACATGTCCTATGCATAGCATCTATAACACATCATCTCTGAGGAAAGGACTGGGTTCCCTTGCCCCCTCAAAGACAGCAATCAGCAAACGATTTATTCAGCAAACTCTTAGGGCTTATCAAGGTGGCATACTATATGTCGCGTTCCCAAGGGAAGCTCATAACATGGAATGGCCACTGCCTACTCCACCACCCCATTCCCCCTCCAGAAAAGTTGAATTGCCATGGGAACAGACAGAAAAGAATGTCTGATGTGCTGCTGGGAGGTATGCTCAAGGATGTGAAAATACAGACTTATGAGGAGGATGTCGGGGTGCGTCTGCATTCCAGACAGACGGCCAGTCCATGCAGAGGCCTGGATGCATGACGGGGCCCAGCTTGTTTGGCAAGTCAAGAGCAAAGGGCGTAGCAAAGAAGTTGTTAGAGACGGGAGGCACAGACTTCCCACAGTAAGTGGGAAACTTAGAAGCCAGTCTACTTCATCACAGTGGTAGATGGCTCTTTTCTACTATCCCTTTGGCCTGTCTCCACTCCTTATGTCAGTAGTGCCTTCAACACTACTGTGAAGCTGCCCAGCCACCCTTGCTTATCTTTTAGTAATGGCAACCCCTTTCCCCCTGGAGAATCATCCATTTCCTAGTTTTATACCATGTGGTTTGGATGCAGCTGGGCCTCTCTCCTGACCGTGGGGGAAGCTTTGTGAGCCAGGAGTAGCCAATCAGAGCATGGCATCTACTGGCTGCTGTAATAGGCTAAGGAATGAGTATGTGACTCAAGCTAGATCCTTAAGACCTAGTGTTAGGAATTTTGCTGCATTTTTGGAAAGAGAAACACTCCACTGTTACCCTTGTGCTTCCCAAGTGACACTAGTGGTAAAGTACCTGCCTGCCAATGCAGGAGACATAACAGACACAGATTCGATACCTGGGTTGGGAAGGTCCCCTGGAGGAGGGCATGGCAACCCACTCCAGTATTCTTGCCTGGAGAATCCCATGGACAGAGGAGCCTGGCAGCTACAGTCCATAGGGTCACAAAGAGTCAGACATGACTGAAACGACTTAGCAGGCATGCATTGTCACCTTATCCTCATTCCCTTGGATTATGTGAACTTTTAGTGATTTTTACCATCACTTAGAGAAATGACTCTAGAAAGAAACCATTATTGAGAATAACAAAGCTAAGAGGTGGTGAAAGACGAATCACATATATTTTCTGAGCACCTGGATCTATTAATAGTTATACTTGTAGTCAACTCAGCTCTTTGTTTTTTACAGTGACATGAAACAATAAGCCCTTTGTACAATTAGATATGTTGCTTGCAAGCAAAGTGGCTTCAGAGGCCCTAGCCGCTGTCACTTCAGTGAGTCATACTGCCTTGGGATATTTATTAACTGGATTTGACTCAAGGACCTGAGTCTTGGAAATCTTTTAATTCTCCAAGGAGGACAATTATTCAAATAGGAAATGTTGGATGGCCATTGATCCAAACACACTTAGCTGCTTTGACTCCCTATCCAATATGGGCTTCTTAATAAATGAATGTGCTTCCATTCATACACAGAGTTGGAAGGAGGACTGTCCTACTCTGAGGTTAGGAAGTCTAGCCTTCGATGATGAAGTCCCTCTTGAAGATTCATACAGGGCGGGCACAGTAGCTCTAGGGGTCTTGCCACTTTGACAATGCTTATTCTCCTCTTGGTCTAAGCAGTTGATATTTAATTTACACATTCTATTTCTTGGCCTTGACATAAAATAGGACTTCTTAAAATAGGAGTTCCTGCTGGAATACTGTACTCATTGGCCAACAGTAGTTATCACTCGAGTCTGCTCAACCATTATAGGTAAAGAAAGTAAGAGGATTTGGAATCAAATAGACCTCAGTTCTTTTTGCCTTTTCATACTGTTCATGGGGTTCTCAAGGCAAGAATACTGAAGTGGTTTGTCATTTCCTTCTCCAGTGGACCCTGTTATACAAATAGACCTTCAGGACCCAGATATCCACAGTGCTGTGATCACTCACCTAGAGCCAGACATCCTGGAATGTGAAGTCAAGTGGGCTTTAGGAAGCATCACTTCAAACAAAGCTAGTGGAGGTGATGGAATTCCAGTTGGGCTATTTCAAATCCTAAAAGATGTTGCTGTGAAAGTGTTGCACTCAATATGCCAGCAAATTTGGAAAACTCAGCAGTGGCCACAGGACTGGAAAAGGTCAGTTTTCATTCCAATCCCAAAAAAGGCCAATGCCAAAAAATGTTCAAACTACTGCAGAATTGCACTCATCTCACACACTAGCAAAGTAATGCTCAAAAGTCTCCAAGCCAGGCTTCAACAGTATGTGAAATGTGAACTTCCAGATGTTCAAGCTGGATTTAGAAAAGGCAGAGGAACCAGAGATCGAATTGCCGACATCTGTTGGATTATCAGAAAAGCAAGAGAATACCAGCAAAGCATCTACTTCTGCTTTATTGACTATGCCAAAGCCTATGACTGTGTGGATCACTACAGACTGTTGAAAATTATTAAAGAGATGGGAAAACCAGACCACCTTACCTGTCTCCTGAGAAATCTGTATGCAGATCAAGAAGCAACAGTTAGAACTAGAAATGGAACAATAGACTGGTTCAAATTGGAGTACATCACTTTGGAGTACTCAAAAGGAGTACATCAAGGCTGTATATTGTCACCATGTTTATTTAATTTATATGCAGAGTACATCATGAGAAGTGCTGGGCTGGATGAAGCACAAACTGGAATCAAGATCACCAGGAGAAATATCGACAATCTCAGATACGCAGATGACACCACCCTTATGGCAGAAAGTGAAGAAGAACTAAAGAGCCTCTTGATGAAAGTGAAAGAAGAGAGTGAAAAAGCTGGCTTAAAGCTCAACATTCAGAAAACAAAGATCATGGCATTGGTCCCATCACTTCATGGCAAATAGATGGGGAAACAATGGAAACATTGACAGACTTGATTTTCTTGGGCTCCAAAATGACTGGGGATGCTGACTGCAGCCATGAAATTAAAAGACACTTTCTTCTTGGAAGAAAAGCTATGACCAACCTAGATAGCATATTAAAAAGCAGAGACAGTACTTTGCCAACAAAGGTCCATCTAGTCAAAGCTTTGGTTTTTCCAGTAGTCATGTATGGATGTGAGAGTTGGACTATAAAGAAAGCTGAGTGCCGAAGAATTGATGCTTTTGAACTGGAGAAAACTCTTTAGAGTCCCTTGGACTGAAAGGACATCAAACCAGTCAGTCCTAAAAGAAATCAATCCTGAATATTCTTTGAAAGGACTGATGCTGAAGCTGAAACTCCAATACTTTGGCCACCTGATGCTAAGAATTGACTCATCAGAAAAGACCCTGATGCTGGGAAAGATTGAAGGCAGGAGGAGAGGGGGAAGACAGAGGATGAGATGGTTGGATGGCATCACTAATTCAATGGACATGAGTTTGAGCAAGCTCTGGGTGTTGGTAATGGACAGGGAAGCCTAGTGTGCTGCAGTCCATGGGGTTGCACAGAGTCGGGCATGACTGAGCAACTGAACTGACTGAGACCTCAGTTCCAATCTGGTTTCAGCAAATTTTCATTATTTGACTTTGGACAGTTACTACTTAGCTTTTGTGAGCTTCAGTTTCTTTGTCTATAAAATGGGGCTAATAATTAACATTTAGCTCAGGAATTATTTGGACTCATTAAAATTTAAACCACATAGCAAACTTGTCTTTCAGGGTCACCATATTCTGACTTCCACTTACTTTTCCAATCTTTTCTCCAGTCTCCCTTCTCCACCCCCACACAAACTCAGTTGCAGCTGCACAGATCACACCTGAATGTGCTTTGCACATCCATCCTAGTGGCTTTGGCCCTATAGTGTCTCTAATCTGGAATATTCCATTGTCTGTGTTTAAGACTCAGCTCACATCTTACCTCTTCTATGAATCCTTCTTTCACAATCCTTACTTTGATCTCCTGGACAATTTCTGATTGAATACACTTACCATCTTTTATTGGATTTTTGCTTTCTCTCATATCTTGTGTCCCCAACTATATCACATTTAAACCTCTTTGCCCCCCTCACCCACCCAGTATCATACTGGAGTATATGGTACCATCATTGAGTATATGGTACTCAATGAATATTTGCTGAATGCTTTATCTTGTTTCTGATTCCCTCATAGCTAAGTTGATAAAGAGTCTGCCTGCAGTGCAGGAGACCCAGTTTCGATCCCTGGGTCAGGAAGATCCCCTGGAGAAGGAAGTGGCAACCACCCCAGCATCATTGCCTGGAAAATCCCATGGGCAGAGGAGACTGATGGGCTGCAGTCCATGGGGTTGTAAAGAGTTGGGCATGACTGAGAGACTAACATTTTATCTTCTTCCTAATCACTTGTTATTGGGTAACACTGAAATCCTACTAGCAAAATTTTAAAAGAGGACCTACCTCTCTAGCTCTCTAACTCCCACAAAAGTCTGTACAGCTGGAGTTCAGGCCTGTCTTCTGCTTTTAAATTTGCAATTGGAAACATATGGTGATTTGGAAGCCAGCCATTTTTTTTCTTCTTTCTTTTTTTCCCCCTCTCTCTAAAGAAACCTTTAAAACCTCACTAAATATGTCAAAAAACAGCAATGAAAATGTCAAAAGATTGTAATACTGCTTATTGCAAAACACACACACACACCCTTGCTGGTCTGTTTACAGAGTTCCAAGTTGAAAAAAAAACAAGTACTAATTTTAGATTTTGGTTTTTTCCTTTAAGTCATAATAAGAAAAAAACACAAACATCAACTGAAACCCCAGTGAACAAAACCTCTTAGTCATACCCACCAGGCACTTTCAAAAACCAATTTTCAAGAGAAAAGATTCTAATTCTTAGGTCACTGAATCATGAATCCTGCCACCCTGATGAATAGAAGGAATTGAAAGCACCACTAATGGAATCTTGTGGTCTAGCCTTGGATGGGAAAGTGAAAAATGGGAGCCATGTCTTGCATGCTGTTTTCCTCACCTCACTGAAACCCCTACAGTGCCTGGATCCATAGATCATAACCCCAGAGGGAATGAGCCACTTTATTTCTCATTGACAGCAATGCCAATCTTTTGACATCTCAAAAATCATCAAGGCAATCAGTATTGAATCGTGTATTGAAATTTTGACTTCCCTTGGGAGATCACCACCCAGCACAAATGAGTTGTTCCTAACAAAGTCCTGACTTTCTAAATATTTTGGTAATAATATCTCAGTTTTCACTGCAGGGATGGGAGACAAAATGGAGGAAAAAGGGTGAGCATTTCTCAATTGTCTTGCTTTCTCTAGGCAGAATTCCTGACTTCTAGGAACTGGGGTCCCCAAAGCAGTGATGTCTTTCCCAGAATATCTCAGGAGACTGACATCTTCAGGCCATTTAGTTCTGCTTCCTCTGTTCCCTGATTGATTATAAGCATCAGTAAATGTTTTGAAGCCAAGGCAAACAGAACCTTCAAAAAGATTTTTGTGTGTCATATGATCACTGTCCTTTATGTCTTTATTGGAGCAACTTTTTTTTTTTTTTAAACTGTAATCATTGGGACTTCAGTGATCTTTTTTTAAAATATAAATTTATTTATTTTAATTGGAGGCTAATTACTTTACAATATTGTATTGGTTTTGCCATACATCAACATGAATCCTCCATGGGTGTACACGTGTTCCCCATCCTGAACCCCCCTCCCGCCTCCCTTCCCACGCCATCCCTCAGGGTCATCCCAGTGCACCAGCCCTGAGCATCCTGTATCCTGCACAGAACCTGGACTGGTGATTTGTTTCACATATATTATACATGTTTCAATGCCATTCTCCCAAATCATCCCACCCTTGCCCTCTCCCACAGAGTCCAAGATCTCTATCACTAGCCAAACCATTATTCAAGAACCAGCCAAATTTCAGATTCTTTTTTTTTTTTTTTCAAGTTGTGGGAAACTTTTATTTGTCCAGTTTTTACACTTCTGTTTTATTTTATTTTTATAAAAACGTGTATTAATTTTGTTAGAAATTTTTTTTATATTCTGATTTTTTTTAAATTTTATTTTATTTTTAAACTGTACAGTATTGTATTGGTTTTGCCAAATATCGAAATGAATCCGCCACAGGTATACATGTGTTCCCCATCCTGAACCCTCCTCCCTCCTCTTTTTGAGACCTTCCTGACCATCTCAGTCCTCCAGGAGGCTTCTCTCCTCTCAGCCCTTAGAAACCTTGATCATCCCTCCTTTGTTATTCACTATCAGCTTCATTCTTTTTCATGTGGGTAAGACTTCTTTTCCCAAACAAACTGATGGTGTCTTGTCTTATTTTAGTATGGTGTTTAAGGAAACCACCCTGCCCTAGACATGACATTGAGCTAGTTACATAAACTCCTGTGCCTCAGTTTCTTCATCTGTAAGATGAGGATAATAATAGTATCTAATTTATAAAAATATAATGAATATTAAAGGACTAAATGGCTGTGAAGTGCTTGAAACAGGCCTGGGAAATAGTAAACACTAAATAATGTTTATGTGAACTTGCTCAGTACCTCTTACAGCAGTCTATACCATAATTTATTAGTTCATCTAACAAATATCTATGGTTTGATCCCTGGGTTGGGAAGATCCCCTGGAGAAGGGAAAGGCTACCCACTCCAGTATTCTGGCCTGGAGACTTCCATGGACTGTGTAGACCATGGGGTCGCAAAGAGTAGGACAGGACTGAGTGCCTTTCACTTTCACTTTTCACTGTATACCTACTACATTTTAGAGACTGTGTTAGGAGCTGGCAATGCAGGGATGAAGATGACTGACAAATTCATGGAATTTATTATCTTGACAAACAGACACGATAAACAAGCAAATACTATAATGTAATGAAATAAAATATAATGTAATTGAGTGTGATTTAGGGTAATGATGCTGGTTTTGAAGAGGAATAATCAGGATAGAAGACAAAGTGTGGTGGGGGATTGGTGTGGGCTGGTGGACAGAGGTTTGTTTTAAATGATTGATTGGAGAAGGAAATGGCAACCCATTCCAGTACTATTGCCTGGAAAATTCCGTGGATATGGGAGCCTGGTGGGCTATAGTCCATGGGATTGCAAAGACTTGGACACAACTGAGCGACTGCACTTTCACTTTAAATGATTGATAAGCACTCAGTTATCAGATCTGGAGAAGAAGTTTCATTGATCATCCGTTAGAAAGCTTGAAGCTATACATGGCAAATTGATTTCTGAAAATCAAATTAAAAATAAGACCATAAAGAATAAAGCAAAGTGGTAAAAATTGGCCAAATCTGTGCTGGGTAGCACATCTCTTGACTTTACCTGCCCTCTTCCTTTAATTCTACTTTCTCAAAGTAGGCTCACTTGTCATAGCTTCCCAGAAATGTACAGTGAAATTTAATCAGTGATTCAATGTCCAGAACTTTCCTTTCATTCCTCCACCACAATGCACCAGTCCTATGGAAGGGGATTTTAGAGGAGAATGGATACATGTATATGTATGGCTGTCTACCTGAAACTTTTACAACACTGTTAATAGGCTATGTTCCAATATAAAATTAAAAGTTTTTAAAAAGCAAATAAGAAATTTTTAAAAGTTTCCTAAAAATAAACTGAAATTTGAAAAAAAAAAAAAAAAACCAGTCCTAAAGCTCCTTCTCCCAGGCTTCCTGTTCTCTGGTTGTCAACATTGGAACAGATTATCTCCTAAAATAGTCCAGAAATGTTTTCTAGTGGTGCTTATGTGTAAAAGAGGAAAAGGTCTGTTGTTTTTAGGCTATATTCTGGCTTTAATGATGGTTTTCTGAAAATATGGTCTCAAATCAAGAATTTGTCTCATGATAGGAATTTTATGGTAGCAGAACTAGGGGAAGACATCCTAGGGGCAGGTAAGACCTCATGATATAGACTGCAATCTTGCCCTGGGAAGTGTATTTTTGTGCCTAATTATGATTCTGGGTACAAACCTTGGCTTTGCCAATTCTTGCTCTGTGATCATCAAAAATTAACTTTTCCCTCAGCTTTCTCAGGCAGAACCCACCTGCCAATGCAGGAGATGTAAGAGATGCAGGTTTGATTCCTGGGTTGGGAAGATTCCTGGAGGAGGGCATGGCAACCCACTCTAGTATTCTTGCCTGGAGAGTCCCATGGACAGAGGAGCCTGGTGGGCACAGTCCATGGGGTCACAAAGAGTCAGACACGACTAAAGTGACTTAGCACACTGCATACACAGTCAGCTTTCCTATCTGTAAAACGGAGACACTAACAGTACTACCATCTTGGGTGTTTTTTTTTTTTTAATTTAAATTTATTTATTTTAATTAGAGGCTAATTACTTTACAATATTGTATTGGTTTTGCCATACATCAACATGAATCTGCCACAGGTGTACACGTGTTCCCCATCCTGAACCCCCCTCCCACCTCCGTCCCCATACCATCCCTCGGAGTCATCCCAGTGCACCAGCCCCAAGCATCCTGTATCCTGCATCGAACCTGGAATGGCGATTCATTTCTTATATGATATTATACATGTTTCAATGCCATTCTTCCAAATCATCCCCCCCACCTCCCACCGAGTCCAAAAGACTGACACTAACAATACTACCATCTTGGGTTTTTAATGAGGCTTGACTGAGTTAGTAGGCTTCCCTGCTTGTTCAGTGGTAAAGAATCTGCCTGCCAATGCAGGAGACATGAGTTTGATCCCTGTGTCTGGAAGATCCCCTGGACAGAGGTATGGCAACCCACTCCAGTATTCTTGCCTGGGAAATCCCATGGACAAAGGAGCCTGGAAGGCTATAGTCTATGGGATCAAAAAGAGTTGGACATGATTTAGTGACTAAACAACAAGATGAGTTAATACAGATACTATGTTGGGTACAGTATTTGGTATATTTCAAGGGCATAATCCCATCTTCCAAAAATTTGTTTATGCAAATACAAAGTCTTTGACCTAAAGATAGGTAATTACACAGCTGGTCCTCAGAATGGAGCTTTTGATAGCAAATATGAATATGGTTTCTTTCCTGACCCTGGGAAGCAAACAGCTTCTTTAGGCTGGGCACCTTGCAATTGTGGTAGATGTGTGTAAGTTGATTCATAACCATAGCATGTTGTGTTTTGTTTGGTGGCTTTAAACTAGTCCAAAGAAAAGAGTCTGACCCATCAGAGGAGCTAGGTTATCAATTACAGAATACTTTTTTTAACTGAGAGAAGTTCAAGGGAGGGGGTTATGAGAAAGACAATGCTAAGGAATGCTCCTTGCCTCCCGTAAAGGTGTAGTTTAGCATTATATGAGAGAGCTGACAGCCAGGGTTCAAGATAGCTCTGGAGAGAAATTAAGAAAAGATTGTGCTTTGGGTAACATGGTATGGATGGGAATAAGAAACATTCTTTCTCTGAAGGGTGTCTGGGAATTGACTGAAGCCCCCAGGACTAGAACTGGGAGAAGGCTTGTTACTTTCCAGACGATCGAGAGCCATCCTGGTCCTTCTCTATGTGAAAGGAAACCAGAGCTTTCAGGAGTTCAGTGAGGACCTCAGCCTGCCACTCATCCTGAGATGGTTGTATTTCCTTTAACAGAGCCACCTCTCAAATCAGTTTGCAGGTGCTGCTGACAGAGAGGAGATTGCAACATGAACAATGGAATTCTGGGAGCATAATCCAATTGTGCTTTGTGTGAATGGAGTTCCCTGAAGATGGGCAAGACAATAGGCTGTCTTTAAGTTCTTTCTCAAATTACATTGCTTGTATTGCTCCTAAGAATCAGTCAGTACAAGTACTGTTTCATTAGTTAAATGGTGTTTGCCATGAAATGAGTTAGCGATTCTCAAAGTGTGATGTCTGGGTCATCTGCATCAGAAATCATCTGGAGTACTTTTAAAATGCAGATTCCTAGGACCCACTTGGATCTTCTGATTCCATGGGAAAGAAGCCCAACAATATGTTTTTCGAAAGAACACCAGCTTATTCTAGGATGCATTATAGTTTGAAGTCCAAAGAGACAGATATTGTTAACATCAGGGACATTAGAGTGAATTAAAAACAAAATGAATCAGAAAACATGAGTAAGACAGTTTGGCACAATTACCCCTCCTTTTTGGAACTTTAGAAGTTCACTCATCATAGATTTTTTTTCTTAGGTCAACTCCTACCACTAGTTTTTGGTCACTATACAATTTAGGAAATTATTTCTTTCAAATACACCCTTCTATAACCTAAAAGCTGGTATGGATGGAAGAGAGCCATTAAAAGAGGAGGATCCATTGCAGAGACAGGAGTTTAGATCGACGAGAGCTTAGCCACAGTCTGATACAGACCAGAGCAGAAATATTTTCCATTTCTTAAGTAGGAAATAAACAAACAAAAAAGAACAAGACTCTTTTTTAAAAGCAGCTGCTGAATGTCATGCTTAAGAACGTTCCACATTGCCCTCTCTGTGATATTGGTTCAAGACAGAGAGCGCAAGTTCCTTCTATTCCTTCTCTGTTTGGTGAGGAAGGGTCAACTTCAATCCTTCTTGGACTCTGGGTCTGCGGTGATGCTGTGATGCATCACCTAGATTCCCCTTTGGGGATGACTAACTTACTCTCCCAACTGATGGGGAGTATGGCTAGTGGAGAGCCCCAGCATCTCTGATTCCCTTATGGGGATTCCCTCTGCTAAAGAGAGCTGCCTGGCTGAAAACTGCCCTTTCCCAGAGTGTCTCACATCTCATGATGGATTCCAGTGGAAATATTAAAGCTCAGCCTCCCTGCTCCAACTTGGGACAAAAGAAAGGTAATTCCAGCTTCAGAACTCCCCATAGGGTTGACTGAGACCTCCAAGGAGACTGAATCACAGCTCAACTTCTCCCTCCTTCAGTGCTTCCTTCTCTTCCTTTCTACAGGTGTTGATTCCAATAATACTCCATAATGAACCTCCTGCAAGCTAAGCTCCATCTCAGAATGTGTTTCCTGGGGAATCCATCCAAGGCTTCTCTTCTGTGTGGTCAGAGAAGGATTAGGTCAAAAGCAAGGGGGTGAAGACTTCCCTGGTGGTTCAGTGGTAAAGAATCTGCCTGCCAATGCAAGAGACTTGGTTTCAATCCCTGATCTGGGGAGAACCCACATCTGGGGAGACCCCACATGCCACGGGGCCTGTGTGCCACAAGTATTGACCCTGTGCTCTGGAGCCCAGGAACTGCCACAACTGAGTCCACAGGCTGCAGCTCCTGAAATCTGAAGGCCTAGAGCCATACTCCACAGCAAGAGAGGCCACTGCGCTGAGAGGCCTGTGCACCACAACTGGAGGATCACCCTGCTTGCCACAGCTAGAGAAAAGACCTCACAGCAACAAAGACCCAGCACAGCCAGAAATAAATAAGATAAACAAAATTATTTTTTTAAAAAGAGTAAATAGGTAAAAGAAACTCATTTATATATATATTTTCCCCCCATAGCAGTCTCTGATCCTGGAAGTACATAGCATTCAAAGTTCTTTGGTCAATGGAAGGTTCTATCCTCTGAGGAAAGGTTGATTTAAATTTCATTCTTAACATCAAATTATGTGAATGATATCTTTAATCACAAAAAATCTTACCCTAAAAGACTTGCCTTATGAATTTCACCCAATCACCAAGCATATTCCCCAGAAAAATTTAGGTATTTGTTAGAGCTACTAAATTAAAGGTGGCAGGGTTCCTTTTTACCAGGAATAAAACAGAGTTTCCTTGGTTGATTGTTCAGTTGATTGATCCATACACTCAAAAGATGTGCTTTAGATGCCTACTATGTGACAGGCACTGATGTAAGCTTTGGAAACCAAAAGTGTTGTTGTCTTGGAGTCTGTTTTCTAGGTGGGAAGAGTCAAAAAATAAATACACATGCAAATAAATAAGATGATTTGAATTAGTGATAAATGCTATGAAGATAATAAAACAGGATAAAATAATAGCAAACTATTCTGAGCAAGGTTTGGCTATAGGGAGAGGTACTTTAGACATATTCATCAATAAAGTCTAGGATGGGGAGGCAATATTTGAGTAAAGTCCTAAGTGGGAAGATTTGGGCAGAAATAAGTGCAAAGGTGCTCAGTTCAGTTCAATCACTCAGTCGTGTCCGACTCTGCGACCCCATGATTCACAGCACGCCAGGCCTCCCTGTCCATCACCAACTCCCGGAGTTCACTCAGACTCACGTCCATCGAGTCAGTGATGCCATCCAGCCATCTCATCCTCTGTCGTCCCCTTCTCCTCCTGCCCCCAATCCCTCCCAGCATCAGAGTCTTTTCCAATGAGTCAACTCTTCGCATGAGGTGGCCAAAGTACTGGAGTTTCAGCTTTAGCATCAGTCTTTCCAAAGAACACCCAGGACTGGTCTCCTTTAGGATGGACTGGTTGGATCTCCTTGCAGTTCAAGGGACTCGAAAGAGTCTTCTCCAACACCACAGTTCAAAAGCATTAATTCTTCTGTGCTCAGCCTTCTTCACAGTCCCACCTCTCACATCCATACATGACCACTGGAAAAACCATAGCCTTGACTAGACGGACCTTTGTTGGCAAAGTAATGTCTCTGCTTTTCAATATGCTATCTAGGTTGGTCATAACTTTCCTTCCAAGGAGTAAGCATGGGACTAAACTTAAAGAAAAAAAATGCCTAGAATAGGGAAAAAATTGGGGACTAAGATAAGGTCAGTGAAGAGGGCAAAGTCATGGTGAGAATTCTGGATTTTATTTGAAGGTCAGCATGAGACTGATAAAATCTTAAGCAGAAGAGTGGTAATCTGATTTACATTTCAAAATCAGATAACCAGCTTCTGTGAGGAAGATGTATGATAAGGGAGCAAGAAAGAATCAAAGCCACCAATGAAGGGAGAGTTCCAGGAGCCTGGTGTAAAATGACGGCTTGCACCAAGGTAAGATCTGAAGACGTAAAGACAAGAGGGGGGGTTCAGGATGGTTTCAGAACTACAGCCGACATGAGAGTGGTTTGGAAATAGTGTGTGAGGGAGAAAAAGTTAAAAAGAATTGTGACTGTTAGGTTTTCAGCCCAAGTGACTGGGTGGGTTCTGGTGCCATTTTCTGAAATGTAAAGACTGCATTTGAATTCTCCTCTGAATGATTAATGTGTTTCACCCTGAGCAGACATTGTCTTTTTCTGCCAGAAGCATGGACAGAGACGATGCTGGATGTTTCATCCTTCTAAAAGCCTCACCTGCTGCCCCAGGGGCATTGTATAGACACCGCAGAGAGCCAATCTGCACACTTGCCAGAATCTCTCCCCAAATTTGTTATGCTTCAGTGTTCCAGGACACTTTATTATAAATGAATAGCTAAAGGCAAAGTATAATTAGGGACAAGGGTAGTGGGGCATGCAGAGTTGGCACCACTTTGAGCGTAGCATCACTGTATAGGTGCCAGGTCCTTGTAACACTAGCTTTACTGCCCAACTGCCAAGAGGTAACCCCTCCCACCACTCATCCCGATGGGCAGGGGCAGGCAGGCCAAACAAGTAGGATAGTTTCAAGATCCCAAACTGAGTGATACGTATGCCAATCATGGACCCAACTTTCAGCAGGCGTCAATAAGGAATAGATGATTAATTGGTCCAGTCAGATTCAAATGTTTCTTCTAACGATAGCAGTGAAAAATAGCGTTTCAATTGGAATTTCATTAGATTGATTGACTAGTAGAGATTTGAGAGTCCCCAGTGTTTATTTAACATTAAGGCATTTTATCTCATGGAATTTACTACCTTAACTGTGGGAAGTTTTTAGGTTTTATGGCTGCTTTTTGTTGTGGTGGTTCTTAGATGTACCTTTCCTCTAGGCTACAGTTACTGGGAGTCTTTTTTCTATTTTCCTCTTATCCTTCACATTTTGTACAGCACTGGGTTTGATTACGGAGAAGGCAATGGCACCCCACTCCAGTACTCTTGCCTGGAAAATCCCATGGACAGAGGAGTCTGGTAGGCTCCAGTCTGTGGGATCGCTAAGAGTAGGACACGACTGAGCGACTTCACTTTCACTTTTCACTTTCCTGCATTGGAGAAGGAAATGGCAACCCACTCCAGTATTCTTGCCTGGAGAATCCCAGGGATGCGGGAGCCTGGTAGGCTGCTGTCTATGGGGTCGCACAGAGTTGGACACGACTGAAGCAACTTAGCAGCAGCGGCAGGGTTTGATTAAGTTTTCTCTTTTTCCATTGGGGTTCAAGCCTGTGCATAAGACTTGGGGATATACTAACTCATTGTTTTTTCTTTGTACCCTGATGCCCTTGTTTCATGCTACCCCCTGCTTTTTTAAACCATTTTTCTCTTCATTTTACCTTTATATGAAAATCTTTGGGAACTGCTTGAACATAGCAGAGTTTACATCATGCATACATTTATATTCATATATGCATTCATATCACTGCTCTCAAGAATTTATTTTCTTTTTGAACCCTACAGAACAGGTCATGAGGCAGGGGGTCTTTCTAATGGAAAGCCACGATTCTCAAGCTGGGCTGTGCAGCAGTATTCAGTGAAAACATATGAATTCTTATGAGAACAAATCAGATTTTCTGGCGTGTCAGTTTTCACTGCTGATTTTGAGGATATCAATTCATATTTTAAAAGAAATAATACATTAAAATGAAAGGTTTTCAAGAATTTTGAAAGTTCAGTATGAGCCCTATTAGGGTTTGTGGGGAAAAAATATTGCTTCATTCCTCACTCCTTAAAGTTTCCTCTTACTTAGATTCTTTTATTCACAATAAAAAGGAAATTTCATGATCTCAAGAGACAAAGAAGAACTCTGCCCTTTACCAAAGGTAGGATTTTTTTTGGAAATGAAAGTGGTCTGGATTGCTGAACTGGCATAGTTCCTTTGGTCTTCGTGTTCAAAAAGGTCTTGGTGTTCAAAAAGGCTTGTCACAACCTGTCGGCCAGCACCATGGGTATAACTGAACAATGACTTTAAAGAGCAAAGAGGTTCTGACCTCTGTTTAAACTTTCTTTGAGGTAGGAGAGGTCATCTTAAATGACATCCAATCATAACTTACCATAACTCTAAAAGAAGCACACATCAGAAAATAAAGATGATTGCTAAATAAAAAAGATTTTAGCAAATAAACACTTTTGGAAATCATATATTCTCTTTATGTAGCTATGCTTTAAGAGAGAGAGTGTCTTAGTTTGAGTTCCTCCAAAAGTCATCTCTGAAGCAAGCATTTGGATGCTGGTAGTTTATTTGAAAGGAGAGCTTGGGAAACACGTAAGAGAGTTGGGGAGTTAGGCAATGAAGATAGAAACGCCAAAAAAGGGTATGCTAATGAGTAAGTTTCCACTAGTTCAGCTGGGGCTCACCTCCTGGGTTCTCTAAAGGACTGTGTGTTAATTTGACTCTGCAAGAAGCAGATTTCAAGATGGAATCAGATGTACCAGAAGAAGAAAATGCAGTACCACTGGGATAGAATTTTTAATGGTACTTGATTAAGAGGGCTGGAATGAGAGATTGGGAAAATAAGAATTCATTGATTTGGGAACACTTTCTTGGAACCTGGGATTTAGCATCTTCAAGAACCTCAGGGATGGGACAACCTTGCTGCTAGGTTGGCTCTCAGAAGCTTAGAGAAAAATGACGAGTGACATATTGAGTGAAGTACCAGCGCCTGTTTTAACCTGGTCAAGGGTATAGGAAGAAACAAAGAGGCATGGGTATATTTTATGAAGTTAGAAAACCCCAGAGGATTATGCTTCCCAGGAGTGACCAGAGGACACCACTTTTGTCAAGGCCACCGGGAATGTACAGGTGAAGGGGCGGCAGAACCGCTGAGAAGGGGTTGCCGTCCTCTGCGGGCCCGGGCTGATGGAAGACAGATGATCACAGAGCTTTAACAGCCAAGGGAACTACGTGGTCTCCAAATGGACCAGGTGGCAGCACTTTATTAACAGAAGCTAGGAGGACACTACCATGGAAGTTTGAGACCCAAGGAGTTGTGGAGATAGTTAGAAGAGCTTGGGATTCCTAGGGGCAAAGTAGGTGGGCAGCCTACAAAGATGTCGGTAAACATATCATCAGAAACAAAATGAAAGAAGGAAGGAAAAAAGGAAAGAAGGGAGGGAAGATGAGGGAGGGAAAGAGAAAGAATGAATGAGTGAATAAATGAATGAATGGGGGAGCAGAAGACTTACTGAGGGTGTTCACCCCAGTAAAAAGTCATGATCCCAAGCTGAACCAATTTTCATTTGGGAGCTCCTTAGTTGAAGAGAAGACCAGGTCCCCAGGAAGGAATGCCCTGTGATATCATGGCATATATAAATTTTAATGATTCTCCAAATCTTCCCCCTTAGTGACTGATGGCCATTTGTTCAGGTGACAGTACTCTGAAGAAATGGAAGTACCTAGACATTCTGAGGACTATTGGACACAGAGCCTGAACTGGTATCTATAGCTGGTGACCCCAAATACATTATGGCCCCTCTGTTAGAGTGGGGACTTATGAGAGCCAGGTAATAAGCAGTCCTGGTTAAAATCTGACCTCCAGTGGACTCATTGGAATCAGGAACCCACCTAGTGGTTGTTTCCCTTGTCCTGGAGTGTATAATGGAAACGGATGTACCTAGCAGTTGGAATAGTCTCTATGTTGGTCTTTGGCTTATAGCAGGAGTCCCCAACCCCAAGGCCATGAACCAGTATTGGTCCATGTTAGCAAAGGGCTACACAGCAAGAGGGGAGAAATGGGGTGAGCTAGAGAAGCTTCATCTGCTGCTCCCCATTGCTTCCCATCACTTGCATTACCGCCTGAACCATCCCCACCCCCCACACCACTCCCCATCCGTGGAACAATCGTCTTCCATGAAACTGGTTCATGGTGCCAAAAAGGTTGGGGACCACTGGCTTGTAGGATAAGAGCTATAAACTCTATCCACTATGTTGGATAAAGCAAACAGATACCTCTGAAACTGCCCTTGGCCCTGGCCAAGACAGTGAGTCAAAAGCAATAACACATCCGTGGTTGCATGAAAGTGAAAGTGTGCTACTCAGTCATGTCCAACTCTTTGCAACCCCCTGGACTGTGGCCCTCCAGGGTCTTCTGTTCATGGAATTCTCCAGGTAAGAAAACTGGAGTGGGTAGCCTTTCCCTTCTCCAGGGGATCTTCCTAACCAGGGGATCAAACCTGAGTCTCCTGCATTGCAGGCAGATTCTTTACCATCTGAGCCACCAAGGAAGATCATGGTAGAGATAATGCTACCATTAAATAAAGACCCATAAGATGCAAGATAAAAGAAGATTATAATTATATCTCTGTTTCATACGCCAGTCTGGCTCCTGCAGGAATCAGATGGATCCTGAAGAATGAATGACTTCACTGGCATAGCCAATTCACTGAAGGCATAACCAAGTATTATAGAAGCCCCAATTGCAGCTGCTATGCCAGACACGTATCAGAGTTAGAGCAGTTTAATAAACCTTCAAATCCATGGTATGTAAGATTGATTTGACAGATGTGTTATTTTCCATTCCAATTAGAAAAGAAGATTAGAAAGATTTTGCATTCATGTAGGACAGAAAACAATATTCATAAAGTCTATTGGATCCTCTGGCTAAAGAGGGAAGATTTTGCCTTGGGGCTGTGTTAACTCTCCCATCCTCCATCATGATATAGTCATAAGAGATCAGGATGACCTGAACATCCATCCTACAGATTGTCATGGGTATAATATATGGATGACCTCATGTTATTCAGATGGGATGAGCAAAAGTTGACTAATTTGCTTGGAAGACTCATAAGCTGCAGAGGATGGGCGATAAGCCTTATGAAGATTCAGAAACACTGTCATCAGTTAAGTTTTTAGTGATCTAGGCATAAGGAGTATAACCTCCAAAGTAAGAGGAAAATAAATGTGTCTTCTCTCCTTTACCACCACCACCACCACACACACACACACACACACACACACACACACACACACAGCAGTACAATATCTGTTAGACTTCTTTGGAATAAGAAGACATAACTTTCCATACCTGGGATACTGTTCTAGCCCATTTGCTGAGACAGCTTTGAGTGGGGCCCACAGCAGGAAGGGACTCTGCAGCCAGCTCTAACGGCAATGCAAGCAGTCCAGCCACTTTTGCTATATGATAGAGAAGACTTCCTGGTATTGGAGGTGTCTGTGGTGGGAAAAGACCTCATACAGAGTCTATGGCAGCCTCAGGGCAAGAATCACAAGTCTGGCCACTGGGATTCTGGAGGGAAGCCATGCCATCTGCAGCAGAGAATTATATGCCTTTTGAGAAACAACATCTGGAATAGTGCCCTGGTAAAGAAGGAACACTTGGCTATGAGGTGCCAAGTGGCCATGCCGCTGGAACTGTCCATTATAAGTTGAGTCCTGTTGAACCCACCCAGTCAAAAAGTCAGATGGGCGCAACAGTAGCTCCTGGGAAGATGGGAGGAGTACATTCAGGTTGAGCCTGAGCAGGATCTGTGAACATGAGTAACTACCAGTAGATAGTCCAGACTCCCATGTTACTCACCACAATTGCACCAATCAACTCCTATGATCATACTGGGGCAGGACATCCCATAGAAGCCATTGATGGAGTAGGAAAAATCTCAAGCTTAGTTTACAGAAGGGTCAGCGTGGTACATGGGTGCAAGCCAAAAATGGTTGGCAGCTCCATTATGGACATTCTAGGGGCCTTGAAAGACAGGGACGAGGGGACTAATCACAGTGGGTGGAACTATGAGCAATGTATCTGGTCTTCCACTTTATATGAAAAGAGAAGTAGCTCAAAGGGAGACCATGTGCAGATTTTCAGACGGTGGTCAATGACTTGACTGTTTGGTCAGGGGCTTGGAATAAAAAGAGTTAGAAGACTGGAGACAAGGAAGTCTGGTTAGATGCAATGAATGAGCATCAAACATTTTTTTTTCACCATCATCCATTATTGAAGACACACTGAACAACTGAATAGACAAAATGAGCAACAAATAGACTTAGCTAGTTGATATTAGCCAGTCTTGGTTATCAGCAACTCCAAATTGGCACTTAGGACCCATGAGTGCTGTGGTTTGTAACACAGACAAAGCTACATAGGGGCTCAACAATGTGGGTGCCAACTTTCCAAGACTACTAGTTCTTATTACCTCTTGATTACCAACCTGCCAGCAAAAGTAAAGAGCTCTGAATCCTTGATATGGCCCTATTTCTCGAGGAAATGACCTTAGCGTGAAAGTGACGACACAGGACCCTTTCATTCTGAAATGGATAGATACATTTTCTGGGTATGTATTCCAGCCCACTAAATCTCAGCTAGCGCCATTAACCAGGGCTTATGGAATGCTTATGATTTGGCACCCCACTCCAGTATTCTTGCCTGTAAAATTCCATGGACAGAGGCCCTGGTGGGTCCATGGGATCACAAAGGGTCAGACACGACAGTGTGAGTGAGCACACAGAATGCTTTATCCACAGGCGTGGACACCCACACAGCAGAGTGTCCATCCAGGGTCCTCTGCCATAGCAAAGGAGACTCAAAGGCAGAGATTGAGGGCTATGTTATGATAGCCAGCAGGACATGATTCAGAACTAACCCACTGCGGGAAGAAAAAGTTGGGGCATTTTCCACCAATCACAGTCCCTCACTGGCTCAGGGTTGCTCCTGGCCCATCAGCTCGCCCTGCCCTGTTTTCAGACTGAGCGTGCATTCATAGCTATTTGAATGCTGTCAACAAAGAGACACACAGAAAGTTATCTGTATGCCTGAAAGCCTGTGACTTCTAAGGAAGGTCAGGGGATATGAGCAGAGCATCACAAGATGGAACACATTCTCTATATGTTCATAAAATCTTGAAGTAATTTATTATGCTCTGGGATGGCAAATTCAGTCATATTCCAAGTTGGATGTGCAGGGAAAATATGTCCATTTTTGGCTGCATACTCTTTAACTGCATCTTCTTGAGACAGCCAACTGTGTAATATTATTTTCTATAAAAAGAACAGAAAAATAATTCAGCCTCCCCTTTGGCAGAGTTTGCTTAGGAGGGCTTGGGAGGGGAGTAATATGAAGTTGGAAGGACCCATGGTCATTTTGTCACGAAACATGTCCTTTGGTATGGAAGTATATGGATAGGAGACATGCAAGGAGGAGACTGTAAGTCATAAAATTTATGCCACCCAGTGCAAAATAAAGATATCCCCAACTCAGCCTCCCCTAGACTGGATCTCAGAAATGACTGCAGCCACTCTGACAACCCAACTGAATGCAGCATCTAATGGAGGGAAAATCATAGTGGAAAGGGAGAAACAGGATTCTTAATCTTTTGGAGCTATGAATCTACTTTCTAAAATTTTACAAAACCAATGACCATGGATCCATTTCTAGGATTCCTCCATGGGCCTTGGAGGGGGCCTGTGCAGTAAGGTAAGTAAAGTACTCTTGACCTTGAGATTCCTCATCTTCCTCTAAACCCAACTGCTTTCTGGAAGTATATTTGATACATTCAACCTGCTCAGCTTCTTTATTCCTAATTCAGGACCCACTTTGACTGTTAGCCCTTTGTAAGTCTTTCCTGATCCTCAAAGTTGGGATAGATTCCCTACTAGAGGAGATTGGGCAGCAGTCTGTCCTTGATGACAATATACTGAACTTGCCTTTTCAATTTTGCGTCTTCATCCGCATCTCTCACTCTCTCAGGAACCATGATCTCACCCAAACTTTACTCCCTCCCCATTTCTCCAGGGGCCACAAATCTTTGAGGTCAGGACCCATGTTTTATTCGTCATGTAGCTAGCAGCCTAGCATATAGGAGATAATAAAAAATTTTGATGAATTAATAAGTAAATGGAACCATAGCAAGAGGGACAGGCATCTATTTCAATGAGTTCCTAAGAAAGAACTCATTTCTTGACAATAGGAAAAATCATTTTAGAATACACAAAGCCCTTCTCTATGATTTTCCTTTACCAGAGTTCCTCCTGTAACTGTTTCTGACAAGTATTCCTCTAGAGCTGCCAGTATAGCAAACTCATGATTGTCCCCAAAGAAGAATCTTTTAAATCTTAAAAAAAATTAACTACATAGCCTCTTCTTGTCAACCATTATGAATTACGTGGAGAAACAAATTCATCTCTGCCTGTCATCACGTAGCATGTTCTTGAAGACTAAGTGTAATTGGGAAGATAGGAGAGCATAGGAATGGTGTCTATCTCTGGAATCAGTTGTTGTTTGGTTACTCAGCCATGTCCGGCTCTTTGCAACCCCATGGACTGCAGCACACCAGTCTTCCCTGTCCAACACTATCTCCCAGAGTTTTCTCAAACCCATGTTTATTGAAATGATGATGCCATCCAAGCATCTCATCCTCTGTAACTCCCTTTTCCTCCTGCCTTCAATCTTTCCCAGCATCACCGTCTTTTCCAATGTGTCAGCTCTTCACATCAGGTGGCCAAAGTATTGGAGCTTCAGCTTCAGCATCAGTCCTTCCAATGAATATTCATGGTTGATTTCCTTTAGGATAGACTAGTTTGATCTTGCTGTCCAAAGAACTCTCAACAGTCTTCTCCAGTACCACAGTTGAGAGTTGAACCATAAAGAAGGCTGAACACTGAAGAAATGATGCTTCTGAACTGTGGTGCTGGAATCAGAGATTTGGATTAAAAACATGGCTTCACTGTTTACTATCTGGCAACAGGGACTGAGAAGCTCTGGAGGAGTAAACCAAACTCAGCTCTTCTTACTAATGTTACTTTCCACTACCTGTCTGGCTATGCAAAGCTGATTATCTTTTATGCTGACCATCCTTTGTGGACATTACATTCACAAATGTCTCCAGACTGTCTTTGAAACTTTCCTTTTCTTGATATATTTCCATGGTCAACAACAGCTTATGGGAGAAAGTCTATGAGCAACCTTGACTTTCAGTGACAAATACTGACATTTTGTAAACAAAGCACAAAAGGGGGAAATGTTGGTGTAGCAAAATATTTGAAGTCAGTGGACCTGAATTTGGATCTTGATTGTGTCACCTTAGGTACATTTCTGAGCCCTAATTTCCTCATTTATATAGTTCTGATAATAAAAATCACTCATTATGAAGCTGCAAAAATTGTCAAATAATGAAAGTGAAAGCTGATGTGTAAAATATAAAGTGCAGAAAAGAAAAAAAATGTTATCCCTGATTTCCAATGTAATATTTTGTGTTGTACATTATGTGCCCAGAAAAGCTATGTAAAGGTTTATTTGCAAGTTTTCATTATTTAGAACATGTAAGCATTTGGTGAGATAGAAGGGGATGTCTGATGGGTCTTGTACTGATTAAGGTCAAGATATATTTAGAAAGAGTGCCTCCAATTAATTAAAAGGAAGAAAGCCTTTGAATGATGAAAATGATCAAATTAAATATGAAAAACAAGATGCCCTTAAAGAACAAATGAGTATACAATTTTAGAAGTCTGTTTAAAAAAATGAGAAAAAAAGAAAGATCTATTTAACTTCATCAGAAATCCATGCAAAGTGGATAGATTAAATAAATGAATGTTACATGTTTCTTGTTGGCCATCAACACGGTATTTTGAACACGGTATTTTGTTAATGCAATAGCACAGTAAACTTAATGTGGTTTATTTGTCTGAAAAGGAACAGCTTATCTTTTGTTTGGAACACAGAAGCAAGCTGAATCCTGACCAATGTTATTTCAATGTCTACTTGGTTTGTACTTGAGGTTTCTGGAGCAAAAACTTAGTTACTAAATACCTGGCAGAACTGTACCACAGGGCTAATGAGGAAAATGGTGGAGTAAAACCTCCTGTCTGGTATCTCAGAAGACTAACTCAGAATTATCTTTGCTCTCAAAAAAATATAATTCACTTCAGGAAACATTTCTTAAAACTCACTACATTTCAGGTACTGTTCTGGGGTCTGAGAGTATAAGGATGCATAAAGTATATACTCCTAAATTTATTGTTAATTTCATTCTTGCAATTTTCTGTTATCCCTCTGGCCCACCCTTCTTTTAGTTAGTTTCACAGTCTGTACTTTTACCTTATGGAAGGAAGACCAGAACTAAAAAAGCAGAGCAGAGGAAGTTAGACTTTGAATTTTAGAAAATGAGGTCTCAGGAGAATGGAAGGACTTGGGATAAACATCAGAAGAACATACAGTAGAGGAAACTCCATTCAAGCTCCACCTTTCTCATTGGTTCCTCTTCCCATCGATGTCCTGTGAAGGCTATAATAACATTCAGAGCACAGATCGACTGACTGGTACCAACTTTATCCTGAGACTCTGCTCTGTCCCTACTGGCTGACTCATATGGAGATGTTAACGTCTCAAGACACAAATATACTTCTGAGTTGGAATCCGGGACATCTAGGGGAATGGTGGTGAGATGGGAAATGTGGACGAGATACTAACTGTCCCCTCAGTTACCTATTGCCTCTTGCTCTCTTTTGAGGATGGACATCCACACCAATTACCCTCCGTTTAACCTAGGATACATGACTGCCCAGCTCGAGAGCCAGAGCCTGTATTTTATAGATTCCCTATATCTGGATAAATCCATGTGTTTAGGATGTGAGCAGTCAAATCAGACTTTGATATAGAATTGTAACACTGGCTACACTCTCAACAAAACTTGCCCTTTCCACAGGCTCTAAAATGTTAACTTGGCAAGATCCAGATCCAACCCTGTGGCTAGAACAACAACTGAGGATAGCATAGCAACAAGAAAGAGGAAACCTGGGTCCTTGAAGCGTCTCCTCCAATTGCACTTCTCACTGTTGGACTATTGCTTTCTCATTTATTTAGGTTAATATATAAAAATCTAGTCTTTACCCTAAAACATAAAGAAAAGCCCACTTCACTTGTACCTGCTTGGTTTGTAATGAATGATACCAGCCCGAGGTCTCTCCTAGACGTAGTGACAATTTATTAGAAGGAAGACACAAGTGAACAGGAGAGTCATCTCCCATGGCTGAAAAACATGAAGACAGGCAAGAGATCCAGAAGGGTAAAAGGGTAAAAGGCTAGAGTATGGCTGGGTCGAGTGAGATTCATCGTCTTTCTTTGTACAGTTCTGGGCAAAGGCTGACAAATCCCTGCTGCTTGGTCATTCTTTTCATTATTATTCTTTTCTTTCTTTTTATTTCATTAGCGCTCTTTCTTCAGGCAAAAGACAATATAATTAATTCAATATGACTGCAATCTAGGCATGCCCCATTACCGCACAAGATTATATGATTACACATGGATGTTCTCAGACAATTTTAGCCACAGAGTTGCACCCGCTCTTGTTTCACTCTCAGAAGGTAATCAAATCTCCATGTTCACGTGAAGGAGAAAAAATAAAATAAAAAGAAACCCTCAGCTGTGTAAAGTGCTGAAGGTTTTACTATCCAAAACTGGATCTCAAAACTGAATATTGTTGTTGGCAGAGCATGAGAACATACTCAGTCACAAGAAAACGGAGCATGTCTTTTGTGAAAAATGTGCCATGCTCTTTGTCTCCCTTTTCACCCTCTCCTGACCCCAGCATTGAACTTCATCTAGTGGTACAGTTGGCTGGTGGCTGAAACCTTGTGCCTGATGATGTTTAGAGGCTTAATCTGGCTAAAGCTGGAGACAGACTGGTAGCCTTTAACAAGTTTTAGCTTTCAACTAGGCAGTCAAATCTTAGCAGTCAACAGAAGGCATCGAATCCTCCATTCTCCATACAAGTTTAAAAAAAATAAACTGAAGTGAAACCTAGAGGGAATAAAAAGTGTTCAAAATCTCACTCCCAATCCCTACTTGCCTGAGAATTTTGACGGGGGATGCTAAACAATCTACTTCCTTTGCTGCTTTCTGTGCTTACTTAAGACAAAGCAAAGTAACAAACTTTTCTATTTTGAAATAGAAAAGTTTCACAGTAAGCTGTAAAGATAGTACCAAGTGGTCCCTCCTACCCCTCATCTATTTACCCCACTGGTTACATCTACCGAATTAGAACTAGGAAACTGACATTGATACAGTGGGTGTGTAGTTCAATATCATTTTATCAGGTGTAGTTTCATGGAACCACCACTGGGATCAAGACAAGGACTGTTCCATCATTACAAAAGACTCCCTGGTACTACCCCTTTCCAGTTACATCTACTCATTTTCCCCAACTTTATGAAGCCCTGACAGCCATTAATTTGCTCTCCATCTCTTTAATTTTATCATTCCAAAAATGTCATACAAATGGAATCACAGGCTGTTTACATTTAATATAACTACTGATATATAAGGGCTTAAGCTTGCCTTTTATTTTTTTGTTTTGGTTTTTTAATTTTTTTTTTTTTGCTATTTTTAATTTCTCTTGTTTCTCCTGCCTTCCTATGGGTCACTTGAACGAATTTTAGAATTCCCTTTTGATTTATCTACAGCATTTTTGGATATATTTCTTTGTATAGATTTTTTAAATGATGCCCATAGCATTATATTATGCACATATAACTTGTCACAGCTGACTGACGTCAATTTTACTTGTTTGAATAAAGTGTAGAAATATTACTTTCCTTTAACTCCTTTTCCCTCCTCCCATTTACAATTTGTCTTAAGTATTTCCTTGATGTATATTGAATACCACATGAATGTGATAATTTTTGCTTCAGTCATCAAATATAAAATCAGAAAACTCAACAGAAGAAAGTTTATTGAATTTATCCATATTTTAAATCTTTCTGTTGCTGCTTATTTCTTCTTCTCTCCAGACATTTGAATACTTTAATCTTTTTTTTTTTTTTTTTCTGTTTCAAGATCTTTCTTTAGCCATTCTTTTAGGATACAACTGAGGTGAAAATTCTCTTAGATTTTCCTTATCTGAGAAAGTCTTGATTTCCCATTCATTTCCAAAGAATATTCTCCCTAGATATAAAATTCTGGGTTGACAATTCTTCTGTTTCAGTACTTGAAAAATATTGTGCTACTTTCTTCCATCCTCACCGGTTTCTGATGAGAAATCCATTGTCATTGAAATGGTTTTTCCCTTACAAGTTATGTATCATTTCTCTATGGGTGCTTTTAATGCTCTTTCCTTGTCTTCAGCATTCAGAAGTTTGAATTAATCCATACTGTCTCACGGATTTCTTTAAATTCATCCTGTTTAGCTTTTGTTCAGCTTCTTGAATATCTAAGTTTATGTTTTTTGCCAAATTTGTGAAATTTTCAGCCATTCTTTCTTTTGTTTCAGTATCTTAACTTTGTTAAGTTAGCCTGTTAGATTTTTTCCCATGAGTTGGAACTTTTTATTCATTTTTTACTGTTTTGAGATATAATTGACATAAAACATTGTGTAACTTTAAGGTGCTATTGTTGTTGTTGTTTAGTCACTAAGTCATGTCTGACTCTTTGCAACCCCATGGACTGTAGCCTGCCAGGCTTCTCTGTTCATGGGATTTCCCAGATAAGAATACTAGAGTAGGTTGCCATTTCCTTCTCTAGGGGATCTTCCTGACCCAGGGATCGAGTCCACATCTCCTGTATTGGTGGTGGGTTCTTTATCACTGAGCCACACAATTTTAAGATGTACAACCTGTTGATTTGATGCACTTGTACATCACACTATGATTACCACCATAGTATGATCATTATTTCTTTGAATACTTTGTCATCTCTGTATCTTCCTGCCCTCCTCGTGTCTAAAAACACAAATGTTAGATCTCTCAGGTCCCTCAGGTCTTTTTATTTTCTCTCTGGATATTTCCCTTCTGTTGTTCAGACTGAGTATTTTAACTTTAACTCCATTGTTTCTTTCCTTTGTCCTCTGCATTCTGCTATTGAGCCCATTTGTTGTTTTTATTGTGATTATTGTACTTTGGCCACCTCATGCGAAGAGCTGACTCATTGGAAAAGACTCTGATGCTGGGAGGGATTGGGGAGCAAGAGGAGAAGGGGATGACGGGGGATGAGATGGCTGGATGGCATCACTGACTCGATGGACGTGAGTCTCAGTGAACTCCGGGAGTTAGTGATGGATAGGGAGGCCTGGCATGCTGCGATTCATGGGGTCGCAAAGAGTCGGACACGACTGAGCAACTGATCTGATCTGATCTGACTGTATTTTGCAATTTAAAATTTTCTGTTTGGTTCTTTTACGTATCTTTTATTTCTTTACTGACATTTTCTATTTCTTCATTTGTTTCAAGCACGTTCATAACCGCTCACTGAAGCATTTTTAGGATATCTTCTTTAGCATTCTATTCAGATAATCCCAGCATCTATTTTACCTTGGTGTTGGTGGAGATTGAATACTTTTTCTCCTTTAAGTTGACATTGTCCTGGGTTTTGGTATGTATGAGTATTTTTCTTATTGAAATCTGGACATTTTGAGTATTTGTCATGAAATTCTGCATCTTCTTTAAATCTTCTGCTGTAATAAGCATCTTCTGATACTACTCTGGCAGAACAAGGTGGGAACACTCATCTTTACTGCCATGTGGAAGTGAAAGTCCAAGTTCCCCTTGGCCTCCTCTGTCATTGCCTTTGCAGGAAGAGGTAGGAGAGCCTTATTACCCCGAATGGGGTCCTCAAGTGGGCTTCTATGGGGAGCACGCTTTTCACTAGATGGGTGTGAAAGTCCTGGCTCCCTACTCTGTCTTCTCTGACACCACTGGGCAGGAGGTGGGGGTAAGAACTTTGTTGTAACTTTGTTATCCAAGCAAATGGGGCTGTAAATAACCAAGCTAGGTTCCCCATTCAGCCTTGGCTAATGCTGGGGAGTCTGTGGGAGAAGAGTTTTTCTCTAAAAGTTTTCTGTCTTGCTCGGGTGCCCCAATCTTGGTCTTTGGCTTGAGACAGCAGGCTTTCGTTGGAGCTTTAGTTATTTCTCCTACAGACATTTCCAGGCTGCTGGGCCCTTCAGCTTGGTGTCTGGGACGTGTGAGACACAAAGATAGCCCAAAAAGCTCACTGCCATGGCCCAAGGTGCCCAGCAAGATTGTCTTGATCACTCTACCTTTGAGTCTTTTTATATTTGTTTTATATACAATGTCCAGGGTTTGTAACTGTACTTAGCAGGAGGACTAGAGAGAAGTGTATCTACCCACTCACTTGTTTTCACACTTAGTATTTCTGTAGCTAATGCTAACAATGATGGCTGCCTTGTTTTGAATTGTATGTACATAACCAGCACTGTTTAATTCATTTGATTCTCACAGTAATTCTACGAGGAAAGCATAATAGTTACGCTTTTCATTTTATAATAGTTACACTTTTCATTTCACATGCAAAGAAACTGAAACTCAGAAATAATCGTGTAAACCTTTAGAACAGGGTCTAGCACATATACTAATAAAGGCTATGGAAAATAGTAATAATAATAAGTTATTTTGGAGTTGTTCATGTGTCTGAGGACACAACTCTCAAGTGGAGACTTAGAAATCCAATACAGGACAATTTAAACTGGACAATTTAATATTTATTAAACCCTAGGTTGTAATAAACTCTAGGTTGTAATTTCTCTGAATTTGAGTACAACAATTTAGATTAAGCCATTTCTGCTGCATCCCAATTTATATCTTTAGCCCTCTCCCTATTTCACTTCCACTATTTTCTTCTCTTTACCTTCTCTCGAGCTACCGTTTCCAAATTTCTGCCCATTTATAGTTTAAAAATAAAATAACCAAATTGCCTATACTTATATAAAAGGTTGAAGAGGTGATATTATATTTATTCTATTTAATATTTATTTAAAACCACAGAATAACTCATAGGAAAGTATTATCACTCTACTTCAAAGCCAAAGTTCAGAGGAGTTCAGGGACTGGCTCAAGGTCACATGGTTAGAGAGTGGTTGAGATAGGACTCAACCTCAGTGCTATTTCCACCACCTGATGCTGCATCTGTACCCACAGGACACTTTCACATCCTCCGTGTAGCTCTGTCTGCTCATAGTTTACCTCCCTATGAACCACCTAGCAGAACGTAAAGGACTTCGAGGCGAGGAGAAGGACACCTCCAGCAAATGAAGAGGTGCCTCGATATACTTATAGATCTCCTGTAAGGACTGTTGGCCCATGAAAACATGTTGGATTTACTGCCATATGATAGCACACCTTTCTTCTTCTAGTAAAGAATGGAATGGGTGGGAGCATGGAGGAAAGATAGATAGTTTCGAAACAAGCTGTCCACACAGGGGACTCCTGCAATGCATTCTAGTCAATAGCAGATAAACAAAGCCAGAGACAGTGAAGATCCAGAATCGGGGGTTAGAAGGATATTTTAAAAGACATTTTTGCTAGCTATGTGTTCAGATGTGTCCAACTCTTTGCAACCCTGTGGACATTAGCCCATCTGGCTCCTCTGTCCATGGGATTCTCCAGACAAGAATACTGGAGTGGGTTGCCATGTCATCCTCCAGAGGATCTTCCTGACCCAGAGGATCCTGACCCTGGGTCTCCTGCATCTCCTGTATTGCCAGGCAGGTTCTTTACCACTAGTACCACCTGGGAAGCCCATATTTGCTAGGTATTAGTTACCAAAATCCAGTGTGTGGTATTTGTGTGGGTGTGAGAAAGAAAGATAGTTAAAGAAGGGGGGGGGGGTTACTAATGACAGTGACGCTGCCTAGGTTTCTAATCTGAAAACTGGATGGGTCATTTTTTTCACAATCGAGGTCGAGGAAAAACAGTTTCAAGGTGGATAGAGGGCATGGTGGAACACTAGAGAGAGGACAAGGAAAATAAAGATTGTATCAAAGTAACTGGGTTTGAAAATTAGGAGATGATTAATGGCTTAGAACAATCCCTGCCATAGGTGGAGACAGAAGCAAACAGAATAGTGGAGTGGGATGTGCGCACTGAGAAATCACCTGGAAGCTGGGAGAAACTATTCCTGCAGTGACCCTGCGGCTTGCTGATGGGATCTGGAATCTGAAGATCCAATTTTGAAACCTGGTGCTTCTTACTTGCTGTGTAAACCTTTGGAAATCCCTTTACCCATCTGAGTCTTGTTTCCTAAAGATGAGCAACAGTTCACTCTCTTCAATTCCCCACAATCTATTTTCTCACAGTTTGTCTCAGGATAAATCATGTCATGAATCTGAGGCTTTTCTTCTGCCTCTCTTAAATGAACCCACCCACCCAACGATGGCAGCTTCCAGTCCAGATGAACTGGGATTGATGTGACTCTTGATTAAACTGTGGTTGAATGCTGTGACAGTAGATGGAGTTTTCTGTAACTCTATTATGGTTATACATGGAGAGACTGCAAATAATATAACCTTATTCCTGATTGGCCCCTGCTAGACATTAAACCTTGTCACTCAATAAGTCAATGCACATAATTAGTAGATGTGATGGATTTTCTACTTTGGCACCTTAAAAAATTTGAAAAGCCTTTGTGATTCCTTCCAAAGATGTTAAATTAATGTAATGTCTCTTACATCACATTTTCTTACACAGTAAACATTTATTGAGTACTGGCAATGTGCCAAACCCCATGGATAATAAGAAATTACTTTATCTTGTGAAGAAATACAGGATCAGCTCCTATTAACTTCAGGCCAACACACTACACTCTGCAGAGATTATAGTTTGTCTTTCTTCCATAGCCCTGTTTCAAGGATAATAAAACTTGCCACCTTGCCATCTGGATCACCACCTTAGACTTAATCATCCCTATTTCAACAGATGAGAAACCTAGCTTTAAGAAACATAGCAAAACAAATTCAAATGCCCACTCTAGAGCTAAGTATAGTAGCTGCTGAATAATGTGTGATCATCCTGTAAAAGGGGTCTTCACTATTTTAAGATTAGTTGGGAACCAGGAGCCCAAGTATGCTCTCACTGCAGATATGCAAATAAGTGAAAACCAGCAACCATGCAAAAAGAGTTTCCTGGACTGTCCTATATCTCTGTCCTATTTTTTCCATTTGTTCACTTATTCATGCATTTACTTATTCAGCAATGAGAACAAGCTAGTCACTTCTGTAATTCACACGTCTGTTACTCCACATGCATTATGACTACAAATGTACATCCTGACTGTATGTGCAAGCCTCTAACTTCTGGCTGCCAACACATAACTGCAAACAATAGTAGGCACACCTAACGAAATTGCAGCGGCAGTAGACACCAGGCCTGAGATACCCTGGAATCCTCTGAATGACTTGGGTAATAGAACAAGATCCATGTTGCTAATTAGATCCTAGTCTATTATATCTTCTGAATGTCAGACTTTAGGATCTCAAGTGTTGTAGAAGGCTCTTCTCCCTCTCCTTGGGTGCTGCGCATCAGGGTAGGTGCCACCAAAGTGTCACCCCTTTGCAAGGGTCTGGCACCCCATATTGGAACCTGAAGTAAGAGGAAAAAAAACTTTGATAGTGATCTTGTCTTTACTGGATTTGGGCAGACATTAACTAGATTCTGAATTTAAGATGGCTCCTTAAATTTGTGCCCAAATTCAGCACCTCACTTGCCTCACCCTTGTCCCCACCTTGCCCTTCTGCAAGAGGATTAAAAAGGACTTGGGCCACATGAGCACAGGAAATGGCACAGTTCCAAATGTGTCCTTGAACTGAGCCTCACAGCCTAGTTTGCATAGGAAATAAAGTCCATCTTGGCTCATTCTTTGCTCAATGTGCTCAACCTTCAGAGATATATATTCCTCTCCTTAGGGTTTCAAAACCCCTCTTAATCGTTATAGATAGAGATTGATATTGTCCAGAGGAAATAATGTCAAATTGCCTCACTGGTTTAAGTACTGAGAAAATAAATCCTGACAATTAATGTGTGGCACTGGCTTCTAGAGGCTGACTAGAGGCAGATCTACCCAAAGATGCCATCCTAGGAAGCACTAACTCTTTCTAAGACTTTGCGCCTGTAGCATTCCTTTAAGAAGCAACATCCAAACATGTTGCAATGTCCACCTGAAACCCCCAGTAATTTCTTTGCGTCCTCCCCGGAAGTGACCCAGTGTCTTCCGGGTCTGCTGCACAACCATCCGCTGAGCATAGGATGAAAAACCTTTTCCTCTTAATGCTACAAAGCAACAGAACCACAGAACCTTGACAGGGGGCCCCTCTTTTGTGAGTTTTCATCTATCAAGAAAACAGGGGAGTTGGCTCAGAGACTGCTTGCCTGCGTGCGCTAAGTCACTTCAGTCATGGCGGACCCTATGGACAGTAGCTCCCCCAGACTCCTCTGTCCATGGGATTCTCCAGGCAAGAATACTGAAGTGAGTTGCCATGCCCTCCTCCAAAGGATCTTCCCAACCCAAGGGATTTTCCCCACCCAGGAATCGAACCTACATCTCCTGTGTCTCCAGCATTGCAGGTAAATTTGTGACCTTCTGAGCCACCTGGGAAGCCCAATTATTGGAGGGAAGAAATCTGAATTTTCTGATCAGTGATCAGTTATCACACCAGTGGGAAGATGGGTAGATAGAAGAATTCCAGAGATACTTCAAAATTCCCAACTGTATCAGAAAATTTGCTTTTAAAACAATTCTCTCCATTTTGCCCAATTCCTTGTTGGATCTGATGACAGGTAGCAAAAGAAAACTCATTGATTTGGACTTGACCTTCCCAACTATGAAGGGCTTTGAAGAAGCCTTTGGAACATTTCCACATCTCAGTTCTTACACTCAGGTCTCAATTCAAAAACGGAGTCCTTTATGAATGATTCCTCAATCAAACCTCATTTGAACTCTTTCTCCCTTCCTTAGTGCTCACATAGCACTTTTGTTTGATATGCTAAAACATTTATTTCTGCTTTGGTTTATGGTTCTACTTTACCACTTCTTAACAGCTCAACTTAGGCAATTTGTTTACTCCCTTTACCTCAGTTTTCTTATTCTTAAGTGGGGAAAACAATTATTTTGTCAAGTTATTGTGAGGAATCTGGACTCAAATTATTCATCCCCAGTTTCCAAGTCTGCCTTGGAGATGTTAACTTCTTTACACACAGTTTATTAAACTGTGAAATGGAAATAAAGATTGCATCTCCCACAGAAGCTTCTATGAAAATTCAGAGATAAAGCACGTTTTAAAAAAGTAACTATTATCATATTATTGTCTGTTGCTTTCTTGATTAGATTGTATACTCTTAAAGGAAAGAAGTCTCATTTCCTTCATCTTCCTATCACCTATAGATAATCTTAGCTTGTGGTTGATAAGTGTTTGAAATATGCTGAATATTTTCTGTACTTCTACCTCAATAAGTTTATATTAACTGTAAGGCCTTTACCATGTTCAGCTTTGTACGGGAAGTTATTTATCTTCTCTTTGGTGATGTGCTTTATGCAAAAGAGGTACTCAGAAAATACCACTTAAATAAATGGGACAATATCAATGAATTCAAGGGTTCTTCACAACACAGCACCATAAAATCTTTCCTGATAACTGACTGAGATGCTTCATTTAAGATCAACAAGTTAAATTTCCCCTTTTGAAAAGTGATACTTTTAAAAAAAAATTTGCAATCACCAAATGAGCAAATCATGAACAGAAGCCTTTTTCTGTCTAACACGGACATATGTCCTCATGCTGTACTGACAAGCCATGTGCAAGCTGCATCTTTGAGCGCCATAGTCCTGCCCTCTCTGTCTAAGGAAACAAAGCAGGCAGTTAGAAACAGGTTTCTCTTTGTTTCAGATGATGTCATTCAGGTCCAGCACGAAGGATCTGCTGTCTGTTCTCATTTTTTCTGCTCTGAGGAACTCTCTTTGCTCCCCTTGACACTGGCACAACAGAGCAGGCTGAGGATTGGGAGGGAGATTGAAGGGGCTGATATACCACTAGCTCTAAAAACACATGACAGCAGAAAGCCGAGCTATTACTAATGCTGATCAGCTAAGAGGCAATGCAATCAAAACCTTCAATTACACCTGGGTGATTTAATCAACTCCCTGTCAAATTCGGGCTGGAACTCCTCTGGTACTGTACAAATACAGTAATTACCATGCCAGCTTGCAATAGGATATCATTTCAGTGGATTAGAAAACACATTCTGTTGTCAATTACCAACAGTCAATTTATAGGCCCTGAAATAAGCAATACTTTTTAATTGCTGCCTTTGTGTCATTATCACAAAATTACTTCTGTTATGAGGCATTAAATCATGTCAGTAATGTTGGGAGTCAGGCGGGGTGGCGGGGGGGGAGATTGAAAAGTTTTCACTCTGTTCTTTCCTGATAAAATGGGAGTAGAAGCAGAAAACTTGTATCCTGCTGTGTTGGATTTTGAAAGAAGAAACAATCAAAAAGCCCCAGAGATTCTCAACTATGCAAACAATCATAAACAAATCCTGAAGCTACATGAATAGATCAGAGAGTAGGAAACCAGAAGTCAGATTGAGTTTGACCTGTGTGTTTTCTGTACCACCGGCCTCATTTGTCTCCCATTCGCCTATCTTCCAAGCTTCATTTTGTAGAGGTATTTCTTTTGAGGATATGTTCCAGTTGATACCAGATGAGGCCACTGTCAGGAGAGATCTGCAGACTTAAGAGATTTAAATTTTTTCTATTGTATCCAACTCCTCCCAAGCCCATTTGCCCAGTCTAAAGAATAACAGCCATTTGGCTTTGCCAGCTCCATTAAGCTCTGTCCTCTGATTCTTCTTGTCTTCTACAAAGGGAACATCTGGCACACGCTTGCTCACTTTCTCCGCCTACCCCATTCTGGCCTCCAGCCTCCACAAAGCTTGCCTGAGTTAGTTCTAAAAGGAGGCACTTTTGGCCATCTGTGTGTCTTCTTTGTAGAAATGTCTGTTTAGATCTTCTGCCCGTATGTTGATGGTCAAAAGGCATACAAAAAGATGGTCAACATCACTAAACTATAATGAGGTATTGCCTCCCACTGGTTAGAAGGGCCATCATCAAAAAAATCTACAAATAATAAATGCTGGAGAGGATATTGCTGTTTTCATTATTATTGTTAATAGCAATTTTATTGCACTTATCATATTCCAGGCTCCTCTGTCCATGGGATTCTCCAGGCAAGAATGCTAGAGTGGGTTGCAATGCCGTCCTCCAGGGGATCTTCCCGACCCAGGGATGGAACCCATGTCTCTTCTGCATTGGCAGGTGGGTTCTTTGCCATGAGCGCCACCTGGGAAGCCCATGGTATACTAGGTTATGCTATATTTACTACGCTATATTATGCTATACTACAACTATCCTATATTATATTATACTCTTAGAGAAGGAAATGGCAGCTCACTCCAGTATCCTTGCCTAGGAAATCCCAGGGACAGAGGAGCCTGGTGGGCTACAGTCCATGGGGTTGCAAAGAGTAGACTAGACTGAGCCACTGACACTTTCACTTTCATACTATATTCTACTATACCATCTCCTGTCATGTTCTCTCTGTTAAGATTCAGATCTATACTCCTAACTTCCTACCATACATCACCACTTGGACAAAGTTATAGCCATCTCAAAATCCACAGGTCCCAAGTTGAAGACATCATTATCTTGATCCCACCCTCCAAACTGCCTATTTTTCCATCCTTCGTATTTCCTAGAATGAACAGCTCCTTCTACCTGGTTGTCCTAGTCAAAAACCTGGGCATAATCCTTGGCCAACCTCTCTTACTTGAATCATTGTTATTATTTCCAAGTGGTATTTCTGATCTGTTCATGTCACTTTCAATTGCACACAGATACTTCCCTAGCCACTCTCTACTCCTGGTCTATCAGTGATCCTATTATTTTTCTGTCTTCAGGGGCTCAAAATTATGATCAACATAAACTCATAATTTAAAGCCCTTGCAGACCAACTTACTTACTAAAAAAAAAAAAAAAAAAAAAAGATTTTACCCTGTCTTCAGGTTTCTGCATCACCTTCTTAGTTTGGTACCGCATATGTCTACCATGTGTTCTTGGGCTTCCCTGGTGGCTCAGCTGGTAAAGAATCTTCCTGCAATGCAGGAGACCTGGGTTTGATCCCTGGGTTGGGAAGATCCCCTGGAGAAGGGAAAGGCTACCCACTCCAGTATTCTGGCCTGGAGAATTCCATGGATTGTATAGTCCATGGGGTTGCAAAGAGTCAGACACGACTGAGCAACTTTCACTTTTCATGTCTCTCAGGGGACTTCCTAGGTGCCGCTAGTGGTAAAGAATCCACCTGCAATGCAAGAGACACAGGAGAGGCAGGTTTGATCCCTGGGTCAGAAAGATCCTGGAGGAGGGCATGGCAACCCACTCCAGTATTCTTGCCTGGAGAATCCCATGGACAAGGAGACTCACAGGCTCCGTAGGGCCACACAGAGTCAAACACAACTGAAGCAACTTAGCACACACGCATGTCCCTCTGGGACATATCATTCTCTTCATGGTCTGCTTTCCTTTCTTACAGGCAGGAAGCACTCGGGGAAGCAGAAAGCTACCATCCACAGGATATTATCTCAGCTTATTTTCCAACTTATTCAGGCACTATCCAACTGAAAAGTAGGAAATTGAAAGATTAGAGTCAAAGAATGGATTGTAGGATTTTAAACCTGGAAAAAACCTGGCCACCTCATGCAAAGAGTTGACTCATTGGAAAAGACCCTGATGCAGGGAGAGATTGGGGGCAGGAGGAGAAGAGGAGGAGAGGATGAGATGTCTGGATGGCATCACCAACTCGATGGACATGGGTGTGGGTAAATTCCAGGAGTTGGTGATGGACAGGGAGGCCTGGCATGCTGCGATTCATGGGGTCGCAAAGAATCGGACACAACTGAGCAACTGAACTGAACTGAACTGAAACCTGGAAAAGACCATATAGTTCATCTTATCAAATCCCTCCCACCCCGCCTTTTTTTTTTTTTTTCAAAGGAGAAACAGTATCACTAAAGTCAGTACAGGGCAAAGTGTGTTAGTCACCCAGTTGTGTCCAACTCTTTAAGACCTCATGGACTGTATAGCTTGGCAGGCTCCTCTGTCCATAGGATTCTCCAGGCAAGAATACTGGAGTGGGTTACCATTTCCTTCTCCAAGTATAGGGTGAAAGTGATAGATAATGTCACAAAAGATGTCAAATTTCACAAAAACAGTATGAGTATATACATAACAAAGAAATTATAGTAAGTCTTACCATCCTGCAGTTCACCCTCCGGGGTCTGCTTTTGGGACACAACTTCTTTCAGTAAAGGCATAGAGCTCTGTTTGGAATATTATTTCTGGGTTCTATCCATGAAGAGTGTCATTTCTCAAATGGTATTCCTTGAGATACAGTTTGGAAAGAGACAAAAGTCTGTCCTGTGGTTAGATGTTGTTGTAAAAGTGGCCTATAGCATCCCCTTCTGAGAAATACATCATGAATATTGACATATTGAAGACTGTTAGAAATTGTGCTATAGATAAGAAGTGTAAATTTCAAAAGTCAAATTTCTCAGACTCACTGACCATGGATCCCACTTTGGTTTTGGAGTCTCATACTAATCAAAATCTCACAAAATTAAAATTAAGTAGATTGTGATGATTTAGTTAACTAGTCATATTTCAAGCTCTCAATAACTATATATGGGTAGTGGTCGTTGTATTGGGCAGCACAGATTTAGTAATTATGCCAAATAAATGAATTAGGTGATAAAATAGCACTCTTTTGCTTTGGCAACCCACTCCAGTATTCTTGCCTGGAGAATCCCAGGGATGGGGGAGCCTGTTGGGCTGCCGTCTCTGGGGTTGCACAGAGTCGGACACGACTGAAGTGACTTAGCAGCAGAAGAAGCTTACTACTATTTGCATATAGCAATTTTGCTTACTTATAGTTCTTTCAGTGCCATATCCCACAGAATGAATCATCATGGAGGATGGTTCAGACAGTGGGCCACGTTGGAAATATTTGGGATAGAGCCTGTGGATTAATTTTCAATTCTACAAGATAGGTCCTCAGCAAACATATGGGTCTGGACATCCCAGCATGGCTTATTTATGTTAGAAAAATAGCATCTCACTTGCCCACACCAATTTCTGCAGTCTGCCCTTGTTACTGGTTGTGTAAATAGCTGACTCCATCAGTCATGTTAACATCATGCCAGGGAGCTGGCAAAAGCAAAACATGCTACTCCTTGCCCCAGGATGATGGAGTTAGATTTGTCACTGTGGCCCCTGGCCAATTCTGTAAACGATGCCCTTGAAAGAATGCCTCCCTATAGGGAAGGAATGAGAGAGAACGAAAATAAATAGCACTAGGTGGACTCATAAAACTTGTCAAAATCTTTCGAGCATGGTATATGTGATGATTCATGGGGTTTGCAAAGCATTAAAAGAGTCAAACAAGAAACACCATGCAGAGCAGCCGTTCCATAGCTTCAGAAACCTGTGTGGCAACGTAATGCTAATGTGGACAGCATAGTCGGGGGACAGTATGCTCCTCAGCCCCCACCGCCACAGCTCACACTGTTTTAAGACCCAGCAGTGCTCATCAGTGAAAGTTATTGGTTCCACCTTATTCTTTCTCCAGAAACAAAGACCCTACAAACTCCCTCTGGAAATCTGTTGAGAAATAATTTGCTCAAATTTCTCTCCCTGTGGATGGAGCCCATTTTCTCTCATACAGTCGTCAGTGGAGGGGAGCAGGGAGCGGGGTGGGGGAAGAGAAGCCCTGATTCATCTGCCCACTTATTCTAACCCTTCACAATTTCAGAGACAGTTGTGATAAAGCAATTTTCCATGTGCCGTCTCCTTTCTGTGATTTGAATGCTAACCCCTTTATCCATAACATAGCTAAAATCCACTGTCTTTCCATTCTCTGCATCTTCTCACTCAACATGGTACCTTCAACTTTCTGATCTGTGACCAGTCACTGCACATAATTAATAATAACCAATGTGGGAAATAAAAGCAAAAATAAACAAATGGGACCTAATTAAAATTAAAAGCTTCTGCACAACAAAGGAAACTATAAGCAAGGAAAAGACAGCCTTCAGAATGGGAGAAAATAACAGCAAATGAAGCAACTGACAAAGAATTAATCTAAAAAATATACAAGCAACTCCTGCAGCTCAATTCCAGAAAAATAAACGACCCAATCAAAAAATGGGCCAAAGAACTAAACAGACATTTCTCCAAAGAAGACATACAGATGGCTAACAAACACATGAAAAGATGCTCAACATCACTCATAATCAGAGAAATGCAAATCAAGCCACAATGAGGTACCATTTCACACCAGTCAGAATGGCTGCTATCCAAAAGTCTACAAGCAATAAATGCTGGAGAGGGTGTGGAGAAAAGGGAACCCTCTTACACTGTTGGTGGGAATGCAAGCTCGTACAGCCACTATGGAGAACAGTGTGGAGATTCCTTAAAAAACTGGAAATAGAACTGCCTTATGACCCAGCAATCCCACTGCTGGGCATACACACTGAGGAAACCAGAAGGGAAAGAGACACGTGTACCCCAATGTTCATCGCAGCACTGTTTATAATAGCCAGGACATGGAAGCAACCTAGATGTCCATCAGCAGATGAATGGATAAGAAAGCTGAGGTACATATACACAATGGAGTATTACTCAGTAATTAAAAAGAATACATTGAATCAGTTCTAATGAGGTAGATGAAACTGGAGCCTATTATGCAGAGTGAAGTAAGCCAGAAAGAAAAACACCAATACAGTATACTAACGCGATGGCACCCCACTCCAGTGCTCTTGCCTGGAAATTCCCATGGATGGAGGAGCCTGGTAGGCTGCAGTCCATGGGGTCGCTAAGAGTTGGACATGACTGAGCAACTGCACTTTCACTTTTCACTTTCATGCATTGGAGAAGGAAATGGCAACCCACTCCAGTGTTCTTGCCTGGAGAATCCCAGGGACAGGGGAGCCTGGTGGGCTGCCGTCTATGGGGTCACACAGAGTCGGACATGACTGAAGCGACTTAGCAGCAGCAGCAGCAGCAACGCATATATATGGAATTTAGAAAGATGGTAATGATAACCCTGTATGCAAGACAGCAAAAGAGACACAGATGTATAGAACAGTCTTTTGGACTCTGTGGGAGAGGGTGAGGGTGGGATGATTTGGGGGAATGGCATTGAAACATGTATAATATATGTGAAATGAATCACCAGTCCAGGTTCGATGCATGATACAGGATGCTCGGGGCTGGTGCACTGGGATGACCCAGAGGGATGGTATGAGGAGGGTGGTGGGAGGGGGGTTCAGGATGGTGAATACGTGTACACCCGTGGTGGATTCATGTTGATGTAAGGCAAAACCAATACAATATTGTAAGTAATTAGCCTCCAATTAAAATAAATAAATTTATATTATTAATAATAATAACCAATGTGGAAGAAATAGGAAACAAAAGAAACAAACAAACATAAAAAACAGGTCCTTTTCACACCCAGGGCAAGACTGAGATGAGTCCTGGAGAAAAGGATTAATCAGCCCCTGAATTCAGCCTAATTAGCTGCTGGAGGAAGACATCACTTTGATGGGCCCAGGGCTACCAGAAGGAGAGATTATTCATTTGCAGCTACACGTTTGACTATAGTGTGTGCTGGTACCCTGGGTACAAGCTTGGGTCCTGCCTACAACCTAGTCCCCCTACCCAAAATGATCCTCTATGTTGTCACAGAAAAGAAAAGATTTTCTAGTTTGCTTTGCATAAGTGTTTACAGCATGCCTGTAATGTGCCACACACTGGGGTAGGAGCTGGAGAGAAAATGATGAACAAAACAGAGTCCTTGCTCTTGATTGTATTTTAGTGAAAGAGACAAAAAGTAGGAGTCACAGATACACGTGGGGTTATATCGATGGGAGAGGGGATCAGGAAAAGCTTTCTCAAAGAAATAGTGATTCAGCTGAGATCTGAAGGTGGAGAATTAAGCAAAAGGGAAAGGGTTTCATGGAAGAGGAAATGATCTGTACAAAGACCCTGTGGTGGGTTGTGATCATGGAAGATCAGTGAGGCCCACATGCTCCAAGTGGGGATGAGAGATTTAAGATAAGACTGAAGAGATAGGTGGGGGCCAGACATTGCAAATCTTTAAAATCAATGCTGAAAACTTTCTTTATCTCACGAGTAATGAAGAACCTCTGAAGTGTTTTAGGCAATGGGAAGCCAGTGAAATACTTTCAGCTAAAATAGAAATTAATCATGCCTCTTTTCAGCTCAAAACTGCTAGTGACTTATCATGGCATACAGAATAATTTACACCTTCTATGGTAGTATTAAAACCCTCTGTGTTTGGTCTCCAGCCTTTTCTCCTGCCTTTTCCTCCCCTTCGCTTTCTTCCTGATCCCTAACACGGTGGACCTCAGTCTCAATCACACTCTTCTTTGAACTTGTCACATGCATTGTGGATGTCTGTCTGTGCCTTTGCTCACATTGTCTCTTCAGCCAGCGAGGAGGATTCTGCATGCTCTCTGGAGGCAAGAATGATGCCCTATTTAATGTATGTTCCTAGGGCCTGAAGTAGAGCCAGCCAATGGAATCTCAGTAAATGCTTGTGGAATGGGTGAATGAATGAATGCCTTTAGTGCTTATTCATCTGCTGAAATTCTGCCCAGTGTTTAAAAGACCTTAATCCAAATTTAACCTCTTTCATGAAATCTTAACTGATCTCCCAGTTGGAATGAATTGTTCTTACCTTGTTCTTACCCCCGGCCATTGCTTATGCGGGTTGCATCACTGTCTTTTTTTTTTTTTTAATTATGTGCTCTATCAAGAAGGAGATGCCAGGAAACACAATCTGCATGCCCACTTCAAAGACTCTGAGAAGTCAAGGCATACACTTTGAATGAGGATCCTCAGGTGACTTGAAAGAAAGAAACATGGCTTAGGGACTTTGGAATTGGCAGACAGATCCTTTGACACTAATGTTGTGGTTCAGTCACTAGGTCATATCTGACTCTTTGTGACCCTATGAACTGCAGCATCCCAAACTTTCCTTTCCTTCATTATCTCCTGGAATTTTCTCCAATTCATGTCCATTGAGTCGGTGATGCCATCCAACGATCTCATCCTGTGTCATCCCCTTCTCCTCCTGCCTTCAATCTTTTCCAGCATCTGGGTCTTTTCCAATGAGTCACCTCTTCACATCAGGTGGCCAAAGTATTGGAGCTTCAGCTTGACACTAGGTTGTGTCTAATCTAACTAGTCTCCTTAACCTTGACCTAAACAATGTTTGGTGAGACTAAGATATGTCAGAGTGCATTGGATGGGTTGGGGGATGACACTGCCAACAATCTGTTTGCATTAGATTGTTAGTGGTCTCCAATCTTTTTGGTACCAGGGATCAGTTTTGTGGGAGACAATTCTTCCATGGACTGGGTGGGGAGAGAGGCATGATTTGGGGATGATTCAAAAGCATTATATTTATTGTACACTCTATTTCTATTATTGTTATGTCTCAGTTCAGTTCAGCCACTCAGTCATGTCCAGCTGTTTGTGACTGCAGGGACTGCAGCACGCCAGGCCTCCCTGTCCATCACTAATTCCGGGAGCTGACTCAAACTCATCTCCATTGAGTCGGTGATGCCATCCAGCCATCTCATCCTCTGTCATCCCCTTCTCCCACCTTCACTCTTTCCCAGCATCAGGGTCTTTTCCAATGAATCAGTTCTTCACATTAGGTGGACAAAGTACTGGAGTTTCAGCTTTAGCATCAGTCTTTCCAGGACTGATTTCATTTAGGATTGACTGGTTTGATCTCCTTGCAGTCCAAGGAACTCTCAAGAGTCTTCTCCAACACCACACTTCAAAAGCATCAACGGTTGTGTCTGTTCCACTTCAAATCATCAGGCATTAGATCAAGAGGTTGAGGACCCCTGCATTAGAGATAATGAGAGAACTTAACCTAAGGGAGAAATTAGACTGACAAATTTCAGCCCTAGAAGAAACTGTCCTTCTTCTCCACCCATGGGGTCATATTTCTTCTAATAATTTGTCTTCTGGTCCCGTCTCTATGATTCCTTTTTGAGTTCTGTGGTGGTGAAAGCAGATGTCAGATGTTAGCAAAATTTAGTTCAGTTCAGGTCAGTCACTCAGTCGTGTCCGACTCTTCACAACACCATGGACCACAGGCCTCCCTGTCCATCACCAACTCCCAGAGTTTACTCAAACTCATGTCCATTGAATCGGTGATGCCATCCCACCATCTCATCCTCTATCGTCCCCTTCTCCTCCTTCCTTCAATCTTTCCCAACATTAGCGTCTTTTCAAATGAGTGAGCTCTTAGCATGAGGTGGCCAAAGTATTGGAGTTTCAGCCTCAACATCAGTCCTTTCAATGAACACCCAGGACTGATCTCCTTTAGGATGGACTGGTTGGATCTCCTTGCAGTCCAAGGGACTCTCAAGAGTCTTATCCAACACCACAGCTCAAAAGCATCAATTCTTCATCTCTCAGCTTTCTTTATAGTCCATCTCTCACATCTATACATGACTACTGGGAAAACCATAGCCTTGATGAGATGGACCTTTGTTGGCAAAGTAATGTCTCTGCTTTTGAATATGCTGTCTAGGTTGGTCATAAGTTTCCTTCTAAGGAGTAAGAGTCTTTTAATTTCATGGCTGCAGTCACCATCTGCAGTGATTTTGGAGCCCAAAAAAATAAAGTCAGCCACTGTTTGTTTACACTGTTTCCCCATCTATTTCCCATGAAGTGACGGGACTGGATGCCATGGTCTTAGTTTTCTGAATGTTGAGCTTTAAGCCAACTTTGTCACTCTCCTCTTTCACTTTCATCAGGATGCTCTTTAGCTCTAGGAATAGTAATTTCTTATAATTGTCCTTATTACCAGGAGAAAATGTCTAAGACAAGACACTGAGGCTGAGGGTGATTTTGGTGTTGGGGCACAGGAAACAACCTTGTGGGACTAGAGTTAAACTTCTTTGATTGTTACTTTGGGCCTGATAGGAGCCTTGGTTTCTCCCATGACCAATGTGTGCTGGGGAAAATAAGTTATGTATTGCTCTTGGATATTTGATGGATATTCCGCCACCTCATCTCATCAAGGTAAGGAAGTCTGCACAGTCCAAATATCTACAAGAGCTCTCATCTGAGCAAGACCCCAATAAACCTCTACAGAGTACCCTCTGCCCCTTACCCTTCAATAATAACAGATTCCCTGAACCAGATTTTTGCAATTTCCCTTAAACCATTCTGAAAGCTGTGGCAGCATGTGGCCTCAGGTCAGCCTCTATCTCACTCTAGTTCCCCTTTGTCTTCATCAGCTACCTGCAAAGCAGCAAAGAAAAATGCTTTCTGCAACCACTGCCCACCTAAGAGCCACTCCCTCCAGACACTCTCAATGCCCCCAGTCCCCAAGATGCTGAAGTTGATGGCAGCCACAGCCGAGGAGAGTGATGGTAGGAGACAGAAGATTCTCCTTCCAGAATCAGTGCCAACATTTGTTGCTTGGGCCTCAAAGCAACTGTACTTAAACTTAGTTTCATGATTAAATTTCTCTTGAATAGTCAAGTGAGTTTCTTCTGGCTTCTCTCCATGAGGCTCAGAACCACCCGTAACGAACCAAGGAAAACTCCTTTTGGCAGGGCTGCTACATTGGATCCGCTAGCAATGTAGCTAATTACTCCTTCGAGTATTTCTTCTAGGTGTTTAAAACAATAGAACTATGAATTGTTCTTGATTACATGACATAAAAATGGAAGGAAAACGCTCTATGAAATTCCTTTCCCTAGTAGGGAATTTCATGGTCAGGTCATCGTTAGGATCTAATGGTGGAGTTACACTACGTGTTTTTAAGGTGGAGTTACACTACATGTTTTTAAGGTGGAGTTACACTACATGTTTTTAAGGTGACTAGTGCTGTCCACCTATGTCCAGACTTCTTCATACATTGAAAGTGTACTTACACATACACATGCACATACATGCACGCCACCTTGCCTTCAACAGAGGAAGAAAATGGGCATTAGTCTATTTCCTTAATACTCTGCATCCTTTTTCTTTCCTCTGATATATGAAAGAGTGGCCCTTTTTGCAGACATCTAAACAGAGGAGGCTGGTGGGCTATACAGTCCACGGGGTTGCAAAGAGTTGGACATGACTGAATAATAATTTTTTTTAAAGAAAGAGATTACTTAAAAAAAAAAAACCCACAGTTGCTTTAGAAAACAGTCTTGGCACTTCTTCAAATGCATGCATAGAGCTACCATAAGACCCACTAATTCCACTCTAACAAGTTTTATGTTTTTGATTGCACAAAACATATATTAGCATGGTTGCCCAACACAGAGATAAGCAGATAGTGGAGTAAATATGTGTTGGGAGTGGTACTTTTTCGTTCCTAATGATCCATATCAGATACTTTGCACCTCATTGTGCTTATGTGTAGGAGTGTGTGGGGACATAGGGGTAGCTGGAGATAGTCCATAGAGCTTTGTTACATTATTACAGTTAAGGAATGGGTTAGGGTGACTTAAAGTTAGGCAGATGTGGCTCAGTACAAAAGGCAATCTTTCATATCCTTCAGACTGTTTGGGGATTATATATGATGGTAAAATTATATACATTGGTAAATTCCCAGAACTTTGCCTGGCATAAGGCAGGGGCTCAGTGGACATCAGTCCCCTTTCCCTTCCAATCTTCTCCCTTTTATAGATAGACTTTATCTACATCACAGCATTTCCATTCTGTTCACTTTTTCAACTCCCCATACTTCAAGGCCTCGGGATTTCTTTTTCCTGTTTAAAAAAAAAAAAAGCTTTTAAGAAAAAAGATCTCATACTAATTCACATCTGAATGTAAATGTATGAATATACACTACCCATGCTCCCTCTCTTGGACAGAATTTTAAGCCTGATATCAAACTGTAGAATAGAGGATTAAATCGTCTGTGAAGGACATTTCAGGAGTCAGAATGAAATTGGAGATGTTATTGTGGAAAGAAAAAGACTCTTCCTCCATGTTCCTAAATTATGACAGTTTAGTTGTTTGCCTCTTCCTCCACGCATAAGAGAGAGGTTCTTCTGTGCGGTGGGTTCGGGTGTTTATGCGTGCATTCCATTTGGGGACGAAGCCTAGACAACACTGGTTGACATACAGCTGAAAAGCATGTGGTATGCATCTCCTTTTAGAAGCTAATAAATAGCTTGGCCACAATCCTTCTTCCTACGGAAAGAAATATCACAGAGCCCTTCCGTCCATCCTGGTGCCAAGTAGAAAGAAGAACAACTCAGAATTCTTTCATTAAAATAGTCTGGAAATCCAAAATAAGAATTTTTCACATTTCCTGTGGTTTCAACATATCAATCTTCTAAATAGTGAACTTTCCTCAAATTAAGATTGGAGTCATTTTTTTCAGCCAACTTTTGTACACCACCAGAACATATTTGTAAAAGTTTTGAAAACCACTATTATCTTAGCAGCTTTCTCCAAAATTTCTTCTTTGGAAAGGAACTGGTTTTATATAGAAAAGTACCTTAGGAAGTCCTGGGTGTTGAAAGGTTGAAAGTATGGTACTCTGTGGGCATACATAAGCAGGAGACAATCCAAAGGAGAAGAGGAAGAAGGAAAAAAGAATGAAAGAAAAAACGAGAAAGGGAGCTTGATAAATTTCCACTAGAAATGCATAGGATAGGGGAGAAGAGATAGGAAGCCCATCAGCTTGAGGGGAGGCTGTTGCCCAAGCTGGAATGTATCTAAAGCACATCTTTAAAGACAGATTTGGCTAATAAGCAAATGGTGCCTATGTTGCTTTACGGCCTTTCCATGTGTCTCAGTAGTAAAGAATCTGCTTGCCAATACAGGAGACACAGGAGATGTGGGTTCGATCCCTGGATCAGGAAGATCCCCCTGGGGGAGGAAATGGCAACCCACTCCAGTACTCCTGCCTGGAAAATCTCATGGACAGAGGAGCCTGGCAGGCTACAGTCCATGGGGTCTCAGTCAGACATGACTGAGCAACTGAGCACACACACATGCATGTTGCCTTCTCATTACTTCTCTGCTTTTACAAATTGCCAAAAGAGGCCCATGAGCGTGGAGTTTTGTAAACATCAGGGATTATTCCATACCTAGTTCAAAACAGGGTCAGCTTAAAATTCATGGAATTAATTGAAATTCAGTGTAAATTGCTCAGTTCAAAGGTTATCACGGGCATGTAAGTCCCCTGGGGATTTGCAGAAATCTTGGGAAGGACTGGACTTTCCACAGAATGTAAATGGGGAAATCGAGTCAGTCATATCTACATTACCTAAGTCATATCTTAAGTTGTCATTTCAGTTACAAATCTTTTGTGCAGATGAGGCCCACATGTGATGTTCTGAGCTTCCTGGCTCATAATTTGCATTTTCAGACTGACTCTCAGTGGTTTTATAGTCTCAAGGAGGCTCTTGGGAGGGCAATGTGATTTTTTGAAAATAGTCCCTTTTATATATACTGGAAAAGTGTGCCTTTGAATGCATTTCTCTGAATAAAATATATTTTTCCAAAGCTCCTGAGGTTGAGGAATGGTTCTCTTTCTCTCTGGCTCCTTTCAACTTTGCACATAACAGAACAATTCAGGGCTTGTCTTCTTCACAGCACAAATCCTTGAATGAAGATTGATTTGAAGAGAGTGGGGGAGGGAAGACAGTAAAAAGAGAACTGGATACTAAATTATTCTTGCTTTCAGGATAAAAAGGCTCTACTCATCCCCCAAAATTCCACAGGGAATTGAAAAGAGGGAGAGAAACAAGATCATATTGTTAGCACAGAGCTGTTCGCAAATGTCATATCATGGGGCCACATTCACATGATGGCTGAATATTGAAGAAAAATATCCCAAGAGATTCCATAGGGTGTGGAAGCAGGCCAAAAACTTGACTTATTTTTTTCTCCCCCTGTGGGACCTGAACATCAATATTTTAAAAACAGGCCCAGGAGGAGAGTTAGCACATCTTAAAAAGCTACCATGCTATCTAGATACAAAAAATTCATCCACAATTCTCTGTGGCTATTTCTGTCTTCTTATTCAGGACTTTGGGGTCTTAAATATGCCACAGATCCAACTTTAGGGAGGTGTTTAAGATCCAGTAGGAACTCTTGAGGTGTGCATGAGTCCCTATTAGTCTGCTTCTCTCCTTAAGTCAGAGTGTGCTGTGATGTGTGTGCCTTATTTTTCATAGCTCAAGAAAGGACAGATGAAAACCCAGAATCAAATAAAACTGAATCTGGCTGGGCAGCAGCTAACTAGTAACAGATGATTTGTGCTCAGAGGTCATACCTACTGGGACCAGATGATGATGGTGATGATGATGATGTCCACAGTTTTTTGAGTGTTTATACCAGGCACTACCAAAAAGCCTTAATATGCCTGGTTTCATTAAATTCTCACCATAATCCTAGGAGGTAGCTGTTATTATTTCCATTGTTAAGATGAAGAAGCTGAGGCTCAAGTTTAAATAACTTGTTTAAGGTGTTAAGCTAGCTAGTAAATAAACCTGTGATTTGAATTCAGGAGTGTCTGGCTTGACCACTGTGCTACACTTTAAGGAACCATGGACTGAAATCACCCCACCTTGGCCAAGCATGATAATAACCGTTTGCATGAGTTGTCTCACAACAGGTGGTCCCGGTAAGAAACATTATGCTGCTATGGAAAATTAACTGAGATAATTTGGGAGGGGCCAAACGGAGGGCTTCCCTGGTGGCTCAGGTGGTAAGTAATCTGCCTGCAATGCAGGAGACCCAGGTTCAATCCCTGAATCAGGAAGATCCTCTGGAGAAAGAAATAGCAACCCATTCCAGTATTCTTGCCTGGAGAATCCCATGGACAGAGGGGCCTGGCAGGCTGCAGTTCATGGGGTCACAAAGAGTCAGACATGACTGAGTGACTAACGCACTGGAAAGGAGGGAGGAGGTGCCAGCCCTTAATGTGCCCTGCCAACCTCCCCGGAGCTCTCAGTCTGGAATCCATCCTGGCTGAGAGATGTGCCCACCACCAGGAAGGGCCCTGAGTCAGACCAGATATGAGCATAAGCAAGAGGATTGGCCAGAGACAACCCAGAAACTAACCCCATCACCATACAACCTGAGAGCGCAAGTCATGAGACTGAGCAGTTCTCTTGGGTTCTCACCCTGCTGCTGTCCACTCAGGTGCCCCTTTCCAAGTGAGACACTTGGTCAATTCCTTTCCAACTGTTAGACAAGAGCACACTCTTGGGCTCTTGGGCTCTTGTGCTCCCTTCCAGCAACAACAGTGCCTTTCTATTAGTATCCTGAGTGCTGGCTCCTAGTGGAAACGGAAGTAAGTTTCTCTATCAACAAAGGGACGCAATAAGTAAGGGAAGAACCAGTATTTCCCCTTTCCACCAAGATCCCTCCCCACAGAGGACCAAGGATGCTCTTATCTCCATTTATGACTTTTCATCAAAACTAGCTCTCAAGTAAAAATTTAGTTTACTCAATCAAATTATGCAAGCTACAATAAAAATGATTAACCGACTCACGATGAGGTTTGGAATTTCTATGAGAAAAATCTCGAGCCCAGCAAATTAATCTATAGCAGCAGATTTTTCAGACTTAAGTAGAATTGAAATGTTTTCAAATTGGAATATGGGGAGAAGGAAGGATTTTTTCTCACCATCAAATCAACTCAATCAAAGCATTTTCCATGCACCCATTCTGAGATGGAAACCTCTAAAAAATATTGGTAGGCCCACTTTGAGGTTCCAGTGGACCTACTATAAAAGTTGCCCAACTGGTTTGCCAAAAGGCAAAAGTATTTCAGATACATCTGGATACTGTCCAGCCCCACAAACTCTCCAAAACAGCTTTTGAAATCTATTAGAAAGCATGAAAAATGATCTTTGGGATATTTGGGAATTTGTCTTGCAGATTTTCTCCCCAAACATCCTGAAAAGGGTGGGGAAATGGTTTAGTTATCTAGAGTTCTTATGCCCTGGGAATTCTAGTATTTTGGGGGGATTTTTAAAAAATTTTTTAGATATTTGTTTTAGATTTCTTTCAAGATCAGTAACCAAATGAAATTGGAAAGTTTTGAAATACCATTTGCAAGCTATTCTGGATGTCTTGACCAGGCTGAAAGAACTTTGCTTGCAAAATTGCTATATTTCTTTTTCTTTCAGGTTTTTTAGTGACTTGTTTAGTTTTAGGTCATCAGCCAGAGAGGAGGTAAATGCCCTGTGGACTTAATATGCAAAGGATGCTTGCTTTTGTTCCTCATCTCTTTAACCTCCAAAGAAATCCCCAACCTAAAAGAAAACAAAAGAAAAGAAAGACTATTTTTGTGGGGTAAGGTAAAATGACTGTGAATTCCTAATGCCTTCAACAAAATTTAGGTTCAATATATTTGTTCAGAAGTTAAAACTTCTGAACAAATATAGCTCTAAGTTAAAACTTGGAGCTATTGTTGGTTGTACCATTCCACTGCTTTGTAAATAACTTTAATCCACTTTCCGACTCTGCTGGTTATTCTAAATTTATGTTCCTGTATTTCAAGGCCCATCATTTTCATGAGTCACCCAGTCATGTAGAGTGCAAGTGTTTAAAGGCTGGGATCAAGCCAAACAGATTCTGGGTTCTTCAATGCCTTCATAGACTGCTCTAGCCAGTATGCTAACCACTGTCTTATTTCCCTGTGGGACAATCTGTAAAGGTGGGGTAAAGAGGGATAATAACTAACAGAAAATCTGTTCTGTGTCAAGCATACTGCTTCACACCTTAAACTTCAATCCTCACCAAAACCTTATATGGTAAATATTATTAACCATGTTTTTCAGATGAGGAAGCTAAATCTTAGAGGGTTAATATAAATAGCGGAAGGACATAAATGCTAAGGTAAGGTCAAAGTTGAATACAGGTCTTCATCTCCTAAACTTTGCTCATCCTATCCCAACACATAGCTTCCCCAAGCTGCAGAGCCTCAGTGAAAGACAGATTCAGGAAAAAATGAATCATAGGAAAGGCCTCTGCCTGGTCATGATCTTCATATTTTTCAAGACCCAGCTAGCTAACAATGCCCAGAGTACGTGTCAACTTAGCCCTGCCTTGGTATAATGTTTCTGGGCTCATTTACAGTATGGAGTTCATTCCTGATTCATGAGCTGACTCTGGGCTGTGTTCTCCAGGCTGGAGTTACCTCTGGCCCCATGGAGTCTCCACTCCTTCTTTTAAGGAGTGAACTTGGGTTCACTGGATATTGACTCCTTCTAAATGAAGTCTATTAAATTTTTTTCCTAAAACCAGTAATTGAAAAATCCATTAGCAGCTCAAGATTTGGGGAGAGAATTCTTCTATTACCTAACTAGAGTTCAAGTAATACAAGCAAGAAAATAATAATAAACAAATGATAGCAACCAAAGCTACTGAATGCTCAACTTTCTTTAGTCTACCATTTACAATAACCAAAAAGGAATCAGCAGCCCTACATTCAAATTACTAGCAGAATGCCCTGTAATTATGCCAATTGCATGTAAAATTTTTGGCTGCTACAGAGCAGAATTTGGGGTGAGATTATATCAATAATTCAATTAAAAATTAGTAGTTATTTTAAGCTAGCACACACATGGCAGGTGACAGGGGAGAGGAGAAAGAATTAGTTTTAAGTTAGTCCCTTCCATGATCTATGAATTTTGCTAGGCATGTTCACATAAATAAATACATTATTTATATATACATATATATTATTCTTACATTCTCAGAAAAACCACATAAGGTAGATGCTATGGCTCTCACTTATAGAGGACATAGATGCTCACAATATTTTTTAACTAACTTATTCTGCTGTGAGTCCAATTATTTAAAGCTTTGTTGATATCATATAGCCCTGAGTAAAAAAACCCTAAAAAACAGCCCAGAAGGCACTATCCTCACACAAATTCCTGAAAGAGACAAATTGGAGACAAAATTCTCCTTCTGATTTCTAATTCAGGATCATGGAATGAGCATATGTGTTTATTGCCTCTTTTTACTAAGACTCCATTAGGGGATTTTTTTTTTCTTTTTTAATTTATCTATTTTTTAATTGAGGGATCATTGCTTTATAGAATTTTGTTGTTTTCTGTCAAACCTCAACATGAATCAGCCATAGGTATACATATATCCCCTCCCTTTTGACCCTCCCTCCCATCTCCTTCCTCTTACCACCCCTCTAGGCTGATACAGAGCCCGTGTTTGAGTTTCCTGAGACATACAGCAAATTCCCATTGGCTATTTTACATATGGTAATGTCAGTTTCCATCTTACTCTCTCCACACATCCCCTCCCCTCTCCCCATGTGCATAAGTCTATTCTCTATGTCTGTTTCTCCACTGCTGCCCTGAAAATAAATTCTTCAGTACCATTGTTCCAGATTCTGTATATATGTGTTAGTATACTATATTTATCTTTTTCTTTCTGACTTACTTCACTCTGTGTAATAGGCTCCAGGTTCATCCATTTCATTAGAACTGACTCAAATGTGTTCCCTTTTATGGCTGAGTAATATTCTATTGTGTATATGTGCCACACTTCTTTATCCATTCATCTCTCAATGGACATCTAGGTTGCTTCCATGTTCTAGCTACTGTAAATAGTGCTGCAATGAACAATGGTGTAAATGTGTCTTTTTCAATTTTGGTTTCCTCAGGGTATGCCTAAGAGTGGGATTGCTGGGTCATATGGTGCTTTTATTCCTAGTTTTTTTAAGGAACTTCCATACTGTCTTCCATAGTGACTGTATCAATTTAATTCCCACTCACAGTGCAAGAGCGTTCCTCCACACCATCTCCAGCATTTATTGTTTGTAGACTTTTTGATGATGGCCATTCTGACTGGTGTGAGGAGATATCTCATTGTGGTTTTGATTTGCATTTCTCTAATAATGAGCAATGTTGAGCATCTTTTCATGTGTTTGTTAGCCATCTGTATGTCTTCTTTGGAGAAATGTCTGTCTAGGTCTTTTTCCCACTTTTTGATTGGGTTGTTTGTTTTTCTGGTATTGAGTTGTATGAGCTGCTTGTATATTTTGGAAATGAATCCTTTGTCAGCTGTTTCATTTGCTACTATTTTCTCCCATTTGGAGGGTTGTCTTTTCACCTTGCTTATAGTTTCCTTTGCTGTGCAAAAGCTTTTAAGTTTAATAAGGTCCCACATGTTTACTTTTGTTTTTATTTCTGTTACTTTAAGAGGTGGGTCATAGAGAATCTTGTTTTGATTTATGTCATTGAATGTTCTGCCTATGTTTTCCTCTAAGGGTTTCATAGTTTCTGGTCTTACATTTAGATCTTTAATCCATTTTGGGTTTGTCTTTGTGTATGGTGTTAGGAAGTGTTCTAATTTTATTGTTTTACATGTAGCTCTCCAGTGTTCCCAGCACCATTTATTGAAGAGGCTGTCTTTGTCCCATTGTATATTCTTGCCTCCTTTGTCAAATATAAGATCTCCATAGGTGCATGGGTTTAAGTCTGGGCTTTCTATCTGGGCTTTACCAATGTTCCATTGGTCTATATTTCTGTTTTTCTGCCAGTACCATAGTCTTGATGACTGTAGCTTTGCAATATAATCTGAAGTCAGGAAGGTTGGTAGCTCCAGCTCCATTCTTTCTCAAGACTGCTTTGGCTATTTGGGTCTTTTGTGTTTCCATATGAATTGTGAAATTTTTTGTTCTAGTTCTGTGAAAAATCCCATTGATAATTTGATAAGGATCACGTTGAATCTGGATTGAGTTTGGTAGTATAGTCATTTTCACAATATTGATTCTTTCTACCCAGAAACATGGAATATCTCTCCAACTGTTTATGTCATCTTTGATTTCTTTCATCACTGTCTTATAATTTTCTGAGTACAGTTCTTTTGTCTCCTTAGGTAAGTTTATTCCTAAATATTTTTTGTTGTTGTTGTTGCAATGTTGAATGGGATTGATTCCTTAATTTCTCCTTCTGATTTTTCATTGTTAGTATATAGAAATGCAAGTGATTTCTGTGTATTGATTTTGTATCCTGCAACTTTGCTAAATTCACTGATTAGTTCTAGTAATTTTCTCATACTATCTTTAGGGTTTTCTATGTACAGAGTCATGTCATCCGCAAACAATGAGAGTTTTACTTCTTCTTTTCTGATCTGTATTCATTTCTTTTTCTTCTCTGATTGCTGTAGCCAGGACTTCCAGAACTATGTTGAATAATACTGGTAAAAGTGGACACCCTAGTCTTGTTCCTGATCTTAGGGAGAATGCTTTCAATTTTCCCATTGAGAATGATGTTTGCCATAGGTTTGTCATATATGGCCATATATGTTGAGGTAGGTTCTTTCTATGCCTATTTTTTGAAGAGTTTTAATCATAAATGGGTGCTGAATTTTGTCAAAGGCTTTTTCTGCATCTGTTGAGATTATCATCTGGTTTTTATATTTCAATTTGTTAATATGTGTATCACATTGATTGATTTGCATATATTGAAGAATCTTGGCATCCCTGGAATAAACCCAACTTGATCAGTTCAGTTCAGTCGCTCAGTATGTCCGACTCTTTGCAACCCCATGAATCGCAGCACGCCAGGCCTCCCTGTCCATCACAAACTCCTGGAGTTCACCCAAACTCATGTGCATCGAGTCAGTGATGCCATCCAGCCATCTCATCCTCCGTCGTCCCCTTCTCCTCCTGCCCCCAATCCCTCCCAGCATCAGGGTCTTTTCCAATGAGTCAACTCTTCACATGAGGTGGCAAAAGTATTGGAGTTTCAGCCTCAGCATCAGTCTTTCCAACAAATACCGAGGACTGGTCTCCTCTAGGATGAACTGGCTGGAACTCCTAGCAGTCCAAGAGACTCACAAGAGTCTACCCCAGCACCACAGTTCAAAAGCATCAATTCCTCGGTGCTCAGCCTTCTTCACAGTCCAACTCTCACATCCGTACAGGACCACAGGAAAAATCATAGCTTTGACTAGATGGACCTTTGTTGGCAAAGTAATGTCTCTGCTTTTGAATATGCTATCTAGGTTGGACATAACTTTCCTTCCAAAGAGTAAGCGTCTTTTAATTTCATGGCTGCAGTCACCATCTGCAGTGATTTTGGAGCCCAGAAAAATAAAGTCTGACACTGTTTCCACTGTTTCCCCACCTATTTGCCATGAAGTGATGGGACCAGATACCATGATCTTCATTTTGTGAATGTTGAGCTTTAAGCCAACTTTTTCACTCTCCTCTTTCACTTTCATCAAGAGGCTCTTTAGTTCCTCCTCACTTTCTGCCATAAGGGTGGTGTCATCTGCATATCTGAGGTTGTTAATATTTCTTCTGGCAATCTTGATTCCAGCTTGTGTTTCTTCCAGTCCAGCATTTCTCATGATGTGCTCTGCTTATAAGTTAAATAAGCAGGGTGACAGTATACAGCCTTGACATACTCCTTTTCCTATTTGGTACCAGTCTGTTGTTCTATGTCCAGTTCTAACTGTTGCTTCCTCACCTGCATATAGGTTTCTCAAGAGGCAGGTCAGGTGGCCTAGTATTCTCATATCTTTCAGAATTTTCCACAGTTTATTGTGATCCACACATTCAAAGGCTTTGGCATAGTCAATAAAACAGAAAAAGATGTTTTTCTGGAACTCTCCTGTTTTTCCCATGATCCAGCAGATGTTGGCAATTTGATCTCTGGTTCCTCTGTCTTTTCTAAAACCAGCTTGAACATCAGGAAGTTCACAGTTCACTTACTGCTGAAGCCTGGCTTGAAGAATTTTGAGCATTACTTTACTAGCGTGTGAGATGAGTGCAATTGTGCGGTAATTTGAGCATTCTCTGGCATTAGCTTTCTTTGGGATTAGAATGAAAACTGACCTTTTCCAGTCCTGTGGCCACTGCTGAGTTTTCCAAATTTGCTGGCATATTGAGTGCAGCACTTTCACAGCATCATCTTTCAGGATTGGAAATAGCTCAACTGGAATTTCATCACTTCCATTAGCTTTGTTCATAGTGAGGCTTTCTAAGGCCCACTTGACTTCACATTCCAGGATGTCTGGCTCTAGATGAGTGATCACACCATCGTGATTATCTGGGTCGTGAAGATCTTTTTTGTACAGTTCTTCTGTGTATTCTTGCCACCTCTTCTTAATTACTTCTGCTTCTGTTAGGTCCCTACCATTTCTGTCCTTTATCGAGCCCATCTTTGCATGAAATGTTCCCTTGGTATTTCTAATTTTCTTGAAGAGATCTCTAGTCTTTCCCATTCTATTGATTTTTTTCTATTTCTTTGCACTGATCACTAAGGAAGGCTTTCTTATCTCTCCTTGCTCTTCTTTGGAACTCTGCATTCAAATGGGTCTATCTTTGCTTTTCACTTCTCTTCTTTTCACAGCTATTTGTAAGGACTCCTCAGACAACCATTTTGCTTTTTTGCTTTTATATTTCTTGGGAATTATCTTGATCCCTGTCTTCTGTACAATGTCATGAACCTCTGTCCATAGTTCATCAGGCACTCTATCAGATCTAGTCCCTTAAATCTATTCCATGGGGTGAGCTTTTTGATGTGTTGCTGAATTCTGTTTGCTAAAATTTTGTTGAGAATTTCTGCATTTATATTCATCAGTGATATTGGCCTGTAGTTTTCTTATTTTGTGTTGTCTTTGTCTGGTTTTTGTATCAGGGTGATGGTGGCCTCATAGAGTGAGTTCAGAAGTGTTCCTTCCTCTGCAATTTTTTGAAAGAGTTTAAGAAGGATAGTCTTTAGCTCTTCTCTAAATGTTTGATAGAATTCTCCTGTGAAGCCCCCTGGTTCTGGTCTTTCGTTTTTTGGGAGACCTTTGATTACAGCTTCATTTTCATTGCTTGTAATTGGGTTGTTCATAATTTCTGCTTCTTCCTGGTTTAGTCTTGGAAGATTGGACTTTTCTAAGAATCTGTCCATTTCTTCCAGATTATCCATTTTATTGCCATATAGTTGTTCATAATAGTCTCTTATAATCCATTGTATTTCTACATTGTCTGCTATAACCTCTCCTTTTTCATTTCTAATTTTGTTGATTTGATTCTTCTCTCTTTTTTTCTTGATGAGTCTGGCTAAAGCCTTGCCAGTTTTTTTTTTATCTTCTCAAAGAACCAGTTTTTAGTTGTATTAATATTTACTATTGTTTCTTTCATTTATTCTTTATTTATTTCTGCTCGGATCTTTATGATTTCTTTCCTTCTGCTAATTTTGGGGGATTTTGTTCTTCTTTTTCCAGTTGTTTTAGGTGTAAAGTTAGGTGGTCTATTCAATGTTTTTCTTGTTTCTTGAGGTAGGATTGTATTGCTATAAACTTCTCTCTTAGAACTAGTTTTTCTGTGTCCCATAGATTCTGAGTTGTCATGTTTTCATTGTCATTTTTTCTAGAAATTCTTTAATTTCCCGTTTGATGTCTTAGTAACCTGTTAGTTATTTTGAAATGTATTGCTTAATCTCTGTATATTTGTGCTTTTTACAGTTTTTTTTTCTTGTAATTCATATCTAGTCTCATAGTGTTGTGGTTGGAGAAGATGATTGACATGATTTCGATTTTCTTAAATTTACAGAGGTTTGATTTGTGACCCAAGATGTGGTCTACCCTGGAGAATGTTCCATGTGCATTTGAGAAGAAGGTGTATTCTTCTGCATTTGGGTGGAATGTCCTGAAGATATCAATGAGATCTATCCCATCCAATGTATCATATAAGACTTGTGTTTCATTATTAATTTTTTGTTTTGATGATCTGTCCATTGGTATGAGTGGGATGTTAAAGTCTCCTACTATTACTGTGTTACTGTCAATTTCTCCTTTTATGTCTGTTAGTGTTTGTCTTATGTACTGAGGTGCTCCTATGTTGGGTGCATAGATATTTACAATTGTTATGTCTTCTTCTTGGGTTGATACCTTGACCATTATGTAGTGTCCTTCTGTATCTCTTGTAATCTTTATTTTAAGGTTTATTTTGTCTGATATGAGGATTGCTACTCCAGCTTTCTTTTACTTTGCATTCACATGGAATATATTTTTCTATCCTCTCACTTTTAGTCTATATGCATCTTTAGGTCTGAAGTGGGTGTCTCGTAGACAGCATATACATGGGTCTTGTTTTTGTATCCATTTAGCTTATCTGTGTCTTTTGGTCGGAGCATTAATCCATTTACATTTAAAGCAATTATTGATATATATGTTACTATTGCCATTTTCTTAATTGTTTGGGGTTTGATTTTGTAGATCTTTTTCTTCGCTTGTATTTCTTGACCATAAAAGTCCTTTAACATTTGTTGCAAAGCCGGTTTGGTGGTACTGAGTTCTCTTAACTTTTGCTTGTCTGAAAAGCTTTTTATTTCTCCATCAATTTTCAATGAGATTCTTGCCAGGTAAAGTAATCTTGGTTGTAGATTTTTCCCTTTCAGTACTTTAAACATATCCTGCCATTCCCTTCTGGCCTGCAGAGTTTCTGCTGAAAGATCAGCTGTTAAACGTATGGGTATGTTACTTGTTGTTTTTCCCTGCTGCTTTTAATATTCTTTCTTTGTGTTTAGTCTTTGCTAGTTTGATTAATACGTGTCTTGGCGTGTTTTTTCTTGGGTTTATCCAGTATGGGACTCTTTGTACCTCTTGGACTTGATTATTTCCTTTTCCATATTGGGGAAATTTTCAACTATAATCTCTTCAAAAAATTTCTCATACCCTTTCCTTTTCTCTTTTTCTTCTGGGACTCCTGTAATTCCAATGTTGGCACGTTTGATATTGTCCCAGAGGTCTCTTGGAGAAGGCAATGGCAACCCACACCAGTACTCTTGCCTGGAAAATCCCATGGATAGAGGAGCCTGGTAGGCTGCAGTCCATGGGGTCACTAAGAGTCGGACATGACTGAACAACTTCACTTTCAATTTTCACTTTCATGCGTTGGAGAAGGAAATGGCAACCCACTCCAGTGTTCCTGCCTGGAGAATCCCAAGAACGGTGGAGCCTGGTGGACTGCCGTCTATGGGGTCACACAGGGTCAGACACAACTGAAACAGCAGCAGCAGCAGAGGTCTCTGAGACTATCCTCAGTTCTTTTCGTTCTTTTTACTTTATTCTGCAGCAGCAGCAGCAGCAGCAGCAGCTCTTCAAAAGTTATTTCAGCCATTTTACCTTCCAGCTCACTGATTCACTTTTCTGCTTCAGATATTCTGCTGTTAATTCCTTCCAGAGTGTTTTTAATTTCAGTAGTGTTGTTTGTCTCTGTATGCTTATTCTTTAATTCTTCTAGGTCTTTGTTAACTGATTCTTGCATTTTATCCATTCTGTTTTCAAGGTCTTTGATAATCTTTACTATCATTGATCTGAATTCTTTTTCCAGTACTTTTCCTATTTCCTCTTCATTTATTTGGACTTCTGTGTTTCTAGTTTGTTCCTTCATTTGTGCACTATTTCTCTGCCTTTTCTTTCTTTCTTTTTTTTAAACTTACTGTGTTTGAGGTGTCCTTTTCCCAGGCCTCACAGTTGAATTCTTTCTTTCTTTTGGTTTCTGCCTCCCCTAAGGTTGGTGCAGTGGTTTGTGTAAGTTTTAAATAGGGTGAGATTTTTGCTGAGCTTTTTGTTTGTTTGTTTGCTTGCTTGTTTTGTTTTTCTTCTGATGGGTAAGGCTGAGGCAGGTGGTAACCCTGTCTGTTGATGATTTGGTTTGTATTTTTGTTTTGTTTGTTGTTGTTTGGCTGAGGCACCTGCACAGGGTTCTACTGCTGGTTGGGTGATTCCCGGCCTTGTATTCAAGTGGTTTCATTTGTGGGAGTTCTCATTATTTGATACTCCCTGAGATATTAAGAAGAGGTGGCAAGAATACACAGAAGAACTGTACAAAAAAGATCTTCACGACCCAGATAATCACAATGGTGTGATCTCTCATCTAGAGCCAGACATCCTGGAATGTGAAGTCAAGTGGGCCTTAGAAAGCATCACTATGAACAAAGCTAGTGGAGGTGATGGAATTCCAGTTGAGCTATTTCCAATCCTGAAAGATGATGCTGTAAAAGTGCTGCACTCAATATGCCAGCAAATTTGGAAAACTCAGCAGTGGCCACAGGACTGGAAAAGGTCAGTTTTCATTCCAATCCCAAAGAAAGGCAATGCCAAAGAATGCTCAAACTACTGCACAGTTGCACTCATCTCACATGCTAGTAAAGTAATGTTCAAAATTCTCCAAGCCAGGCTTCAGCAATATGTGAACCGTGAACTTCCTGATGTTCAAGCTGGTTTTAGAAAAGGCAGAGAAACAAGAGATCAAATTGCCAACATCCGCTGGATCATGGAAAAAGCAAGAAAATTCCAGAAAAACATCTATTTCTGCTTTATTGACTATGCCAAAGCCTTCAACTGTGTGGATCACAATAAACTGTGGAAAATTCTGAAAGAGATGGGAATACCAGACTACCTGACCTGCCTCTTGAGAAATTTGTATGCAGGTGAGGAAGCAACAGTTAGAACTGGACATAGAGCAACAGACTGCTTCCAAATAGGAAAAGGAGTACGTCAAGTCTGTATATTGTCACCCTGTTAATTTAACTTATATGCAGAGCACATCATGAGAAATGCTGGACTGAAAGAAACACAAGCTTGAATCAAGTTTGCTGGGAGAAATATCAATAACTCAGATATACAGATGACAGCACCCTTATGGCAGAAAGTGAAGAGGAACTCAAAAGCCTCTTGAAGAAAGTGAAAGTGGAGAGTGACAAAGTGGCTTAAAGCTCAACATTCAGAAAATGAAGATCATGGCATCTGGTCCCATCACTTCATGGGAAATAGATGGGGAAACAGTGGAAACAGTGTCAGACTTTATTTTTCTGGGCTCCAAAATCACTGCAGATGGTGACTGCAGCCATGAAATTAAAAGACGCTTACTCCTTGGAAGGTAAGTTATAACCAACCTAGACAGCATATTTAAAAGCAGAGACATCACTTTGCCAACAAAGGTCCATCTAGTCAAGGCTATGGTTTTTCCTGTGGTCATGTACGGATGTGAGAGTTGGACTGTGAAGAAGGCTGAGTGCCGAAGAATTGATGCTTTTGAACTGTGGTGTTGGAAAAGACTCTTGAGAGTCCCTTGGACTGCAAGGAGATCCAACCAGTCCATTCTGAAGGAGATCAGCCCTGGGATTTCTTTGGAGGGAATGATGCTGAAGCTGAAACTCCAGTACTTTGGCCACCTCATGTGAAGAGTTGACTCATTGGAAAAGACTCTGATGCCGGGAGGGATTGGGGGCAAGAGGAGAAGGGGACGACAGAGGATGAGATGGCTGGATGGCATCACTGACTCGATGGACATGAGTCTGAGTGAACTCCGGAAGTTGGTGATGGACAGGGAGGCCTGGCATACTGCAATTCATGGGGTCGCAAAGAGTCGGACAGGACTGAGCTACTGAACTGAACTGAACAGAACTGAAGGTTAATTGTCTGGTAGTCTGGGTTCTTGGACTTAGTGTTCCCACTCCAAAGGCTCAGAGCTTGATCTCTGTTTAGGAATGAAGATTCCACAAGTGGTTTGTTATGATGTTAAGTGAGATTAACACAAATACCCAAAAAAAGAAACCCAAGATGAACCCCAGACATATGGTAGTTACAAAGTCAGGCAAATAATAATTGAAATAATGGAATATACATACACATCCATAAGCAAAATCAAAACAGTCCAATAAAAATAAAGTACAATAGATTGACCCAGTGAACAAAGAAAACCAAAAATTATATCTACCAGTTAAGAACAAAACTAACTTAAGCACAAACTGGAAAAAAAACTAAAGCAAAGTGACAACTGGGACGTAAAGCAATTAAAGCAAAACTAACAAATATGTTGAGAGGAAAGGAAAGAAAGAAAAGAAAGTAAGAATAGATTTTCAAAGCTAAATAGAGGTAGATGAAGATTTATATACATTAAAGATTAACTCCAAGGGGAAAAGAACAGTAGGAAAGACAAACAAAGTAATGTAGAAAAAATAATAATAGTTTCAGTTCAGTTCAGTCGCTCAGTCGTGTCCGACTCTTTGCGACCCCATGAATCGCAGCACGCCAGGCCTCCCTGTCCATCACTAACTCCCGGAGTTCACTCAGACTCACTTCCATCGAGTCAGTGATGCCATCCAGCCATCTCATCCTCTGTCGTCCCCTTCTCCTCTTGCCCCCAATCCCTCCCGGCATCAGAGTCTTTTCCAATGAGTCAACTCTTCGCATGAGGTGGCCAAAGTACTGGAGTTTCAGCTTCAGCATCATTCCCTCCAAAGAAATCCCAGGGCTGATCTCCTTCAGAATGGACTGGTTGGATCTCCTTGCAGTCCAAGGGACTCTCAAGAGTCTTCTCCAACACTACAGTTCAAAAGCATCAATTCTTTGGCACTCAGCCTTCTTCACAGTCCAACTCTCACATCCGTACATGACCACAGGAAAAACCATAGCCTTGACTAGATGGACCTTTGTTGGCAAAGTAATGTCTCTGCTTTTGGATATGCTATCTAGGTTGGACATAACTTTCCTTCCAAGGAGTAAGCGTCTTTTAATTTCATGGCTGCAGTCACCATCTGCAGTGATTTTGGAGCCCAGAAAAATAAAGTCTGACACTGTTTCCACTGTTTCCCCATCTATTTGTCATGAAGTGATGGGACCAGATGCCATGCTCTTCGTTTTCTGAATGTTGAGCTTTAAGCCAACTTTGTCACTCTCCACTTTCACTTTCATCAAGAGGCTTTTTAGTTCCTCTTCACTTTCTGCCATAAAGGTGCTGTCATCTGCATATCTGAGTTATTGATATTTCTCCCAGCAATCTTGATTCCAGCTTGTGTTTCTTTCAGTCCAGCATTTCTCATGATGTACTCTGCATATAAGTTAAATTAACAGGGTGACAATATACAGCCTTGACATACTTCTTTTCCTATTTGGAACCAGTCTATTGTTCCATGTCCAGTTCTAGCTGTTGCTTCCTGACCTGCATACAGATTTCTCAAGAGGCAGGTCAGGTAGTCTGGTATTCCTATATCTTTCAGAATTTCCCACAGTTTATTGTGATCCACAGTGTCAAAGGCTTTGGCATAATCAATAAAGTATAAATAGATGTTTTTCTGGAACTCTCTTGCTTTTTCCGTGATCCAGTGGATGTTGGCAATTTGATCTCTGTTTCCTCTGCCTTTTATTTTTTTTTTTATTATTTTATTTTATTTTTTAACTTTACAATATTGTATTGGTTTTGCCATATATCAACATGAATCCGCCTCAGGTATACACGTGTTCCCCATCCTGAACCCTCCTCCTTCCTTCCTCCCCACACCATTCCCTCGGGGTCGTCCCAGTGCACCAGCCCCAGCATCCAGTATCGTGCATGGAACCTGGTCTGGCGACTCGTTTCATATATGATATTATACATGTTTAAATGCCATTCTCCCAATCATCCCACGCTCTCCCTCTCCCACAGAGTCCAAAAGACTGTTCTATACATCAGTGTCTCTTTTGCTGTCTCCTATACAGGGTTATTGTTACCATCTTTCTATATTCCATATATATGCGTTAGTATACTGTATTGGTGTTTTTCTTTCTGGCTTACTTCACTCTGTATAATAGGCTCCAGTTTCATACACCTCATTAGAACTGATTCAAATGTATTCTTTTTAATGGCTAAGTAATACTCCATTGTGTATAGGTACCACAGCTTTCTTATCCATTCATCTGCTGATGGACATCTAGGTTGCTTCCATGTCCTGGCTATTATAAACAGTGCTGCGATGAACTTTGGGTACACATATCTCTTTCAGTTCTGGTTTCCTCAGTGTGTATGCCCAGCAGTGGGATTTCTGGATCATAAGGCAATTCTATTTCCAGTTTTTTAAGGAATCTCCACACTGTTCTCCATAGTGGCTGTACTAGTTTGCATTCCCACCAACAGTGTAAGAGGGTTCCCTTTTCTTCACACCCTCTCCAGGATTAATTGCTTGTAGACTTTTGGATCGCAGCCATTCTGACTGGTGTGAAATGGTACCTCACTGTGGTTTTGATTTGCGTTTCTCTGATAATGAGTGATGTTGAGCATCTTTTCATGTGTTTGTTAGCCATCTGTATGTCTTCTTTGGAGAAATGTCTATTTAGTTCTTTGGCCCATTATTTGATTGGGTCATTTATTTTTCTGGAGTTGAGCTGTAGGAGTTGCTTGTATATTTTTGAGATTACTTGTTTGTCAGTTGCTTCATTTGCTATTATTTTCTCCCATTCTGAAAGCCTTTTCTAAAACCGGCTTGAACATCAGAAAGTTCACGGTTCACATATTGCTGAAGCCTGGCTTGGAGAATTAGAAGCAAAAAAAAAGGAAAACTCCACAGAACTGCAAAAGCCCAATGTAGAGACAGAGGTTTATAACAACAATAAAAAGTGTGATTGAAACAAAAAACTCAAAAGCTTAATTAGATTCATCGTGCCAACAAAATTAACAACTGAAATGGGGAGTTGGGAGGGAGGGGAAGGGGAAAAAAGAAAAAAGAAAAAAAATCCAGGAGAATCTACAGAACAAGTCAAAACAGAAGAATAATAAATGCTTTTCCCGAGTCTCTGCTGTCAGAGTCCTTTCCCTCGCTGAGAGTCACAGTCCACCTCACCTCCTAGGATGCCCTCCAACACGGTGCTGGTCTCTGGACCTGCTGTGGGGGCAGCTCAGATTCTAATCTGGTCCTACTCCTGTGTATTGTTGCCTCTAATGTCAACAGCTGTCAGAACTAGTGCATTTTCTTTTGTGGGAGCTCTCAATGTCCTTTTATATATACCGTAGACACAGAGTCTGCCTAGTTGACCATGTGGATTTAATCTGCAGCTTGTACAGTTGGTGGGAAGGTTTTGGGTCTTCCTTAGCTGCACTGCCCCTGGGTTTCAATTGTGGTTTTATTTCCACCTCTGCATGTGGGTCGTCCACTGGGGTTAGCTCCTGAGGCTGCCCTGGAGGACTTGGGTTTGCCCCTGTGAGGGCCAGGTGTGGAGGTGGTGCAGCTGCTTGGATCACAGGGGTTCTGGCAGCACCAGGTACTCAGGGGAGTTGGCAGCTAGGGCAGCAGGAAATATAGCTCTCTAGAAGGGTATGGCAACCAGTATTGGCCAATACCCTCCAGTGTTCTTGCCTGGAGAACCCCGCAACAGAGAAGCCTGTGAGGCCACAGTCCACAGGGTTGCAAAGAGTTGGGCATGACCAAAGTGACCCCCACCTGCATAGACGCAATAATTTTTTTTTTTTTTTTTTGCTTGTGGCAGCTCTGCCCCACAGTGAGGCTTGAACATGAAGGTGGCACAACTGCTTGGGTCACGGGGATGGTGGTGGCACCAAGTGTACAGGGACATGGACTGCCTCAGCCACTGGCAGTGGCTATCAGTCTTTTCTTGAGCCTCTGGTAGCTGGTGATCAGAAGGCCTCATTGACCAGTCTTTCTCCATAGATCTGCCCATTCTTGCACTTAGATGGCTCCCTTGCCTGGGGTGCTTCTCTGTTGTTTTGCACGTCAGGCACATAGTGGGGACCCCTTGGCTGGGGTCCTACTCTGTAGTTCTGCATCAGTCACTCAAAGGAGCACCCTGTGAGGCATCCTACTCTGTAGTTCAGTGTGTCAGTTGTTTGATGGACGCTGCTGATGCTGGCCTGTGGTGGGAGAGAGGCTATGGTGATGGCTCCACCCCCTATGCATGACTCAGGAGTATCGCCTTGCTTCCATGGCTGCCTGACTTTCCTCCACAGGCATTTCCCACCACAATCTCCTCCCTCACATCTCCTTGATCCATCTCTTCACAGTCAACAGCAGCCCTCACCCTGGGATTGCTCTACAATCCCTAAGCTCCAGCTCCCAGCCACTGCATCTTCTAGGGGACCTGCATCCCTCTCCAGGTTATGTATGGCTGTGGCAAGGACTGTCTGATTTTCATTCCATTTAGGCTGCCACAAATCAGCTGTTTCACTCTCAGCCTTAAATGTTTGTCCTCTGACTCAGACAATTACCCCAGTGTGGGGATCGGACTCCTGCTTTGGTTCTCCTACCCACCGAGGGGAGGTACAATCCAATCCAGTACTCCTGTTTTTCCCCCTGTCCTTCGTCCTACTGAGTTTTGCATGATCCTATATATTCTTTTCCGCTGGTCAGATTCTCCTCTCCATCCTCAGCTGGTGGTCTGTATGCACTTCTGTGTCTGAAGGTGTGTTCCCTATGCACCCCTGGAGAGAGATGTACTCCACACCCATCTACTCCTCTGCCATCTTGTTCTCCCAACCAGGATTTTTTTTTTTTTTTAAGCAAAAAACTTCAACAATTAAATGAATAGGAGGAGGATGAGAGATTTCAATGAATTTGTAGGCTACCAAAAGTGGAAGGGAGACCATCAACTAAGGAGCCAATGGAAGAAAGACACAGCCTTGAATGTGAGGGAAATGCTGCAGCACATCAGGTAGGGGGCCAGCAAAATCAAGAGAGACTCTGGATTCAAAATCTGGGAGTGGAAAACTCACTTTTCACTGTAAAAATAGAAGGCCTATACATAGAACAGGTGATCCCAGACATAACTTTCCTTCAGCTCCATATGCAATACAAATGCAGGTCCTTGCCCACAGGACAATCATCAGAGAGCTTTTTTCAAAACAGGGCAGCATGAACTGTGGGGGGAAGAACCAATTGCTGGTGTCAATATTAATGACCCAGAGTAAGACCCTCCTCATTCATTCCTTGGGGCTCTCTGCCTTTATCTCAGTACTCGGAGCATCCAGCTTGGAGAAAGCCTACTAGCTGATGCAATCTGAGGCCTTATCCAGAGCTCCTGGGCAGTGGGGCTTATTGGTAATTCTTACATCTGGAGAAACAATAAAAAATCACTAGATATTTGAGAAAGTCTGCAACAAGAAAGAGAAACACCAAGATAAACAGACATGTTGGTCATTCCCAAGAGGAATAAGAGAGCTTAGGGAATAGATGAGAATTTACAGAACAAGACTAATTTGGTATACTCAGGAGTACTCAGGAATATTTGGCATGGATAAAATAAGAATTGGAAGTTATATTTTAAAAATAAAGATTTTTTTGAAGTTAAAAATGTCATGTCAAAATTGAACATTATGGAGTGTAAGGCGAGGTTGAAGAAAACTTCTAGAAAACAGAATTAAAGGTAGTTAGGAAGAAAATGTGAGCAAAAATTAAAACATATTTGAGATTAGTATTAAGAGATCTGACATTTTATTATTAAGAATTCTAGAGCAAATAGAGATAAAAGAGGCAAGAAATTATAAAAAACAGAAGACATTTTACAGTTTGAGATTAGCAGGCACAGACTGCTATATATAAGGTAAATAAAGAACAGTGTTCTACTGTCAACACAGGGCACTATATTCAATGTCCTGTAATAAACCATAATGGAAAAGAATTATATGTGTGTGCATGTGTGAGACTGCATCACTTTGGTATATACCAAAAACTAACATAACTTTGTAAATAAACTGTATTTTAATGAAAAAAAGTTCCCCAAATTGATGGGAGAGTATCTTTAAATACAAAGGGCTCATCAATGCCCAGACTAATAAAAAAGGACAGTTACCCCTCAACACAATATAGTGAAATTTCAGAACGTTGAAGCTTAAAAGAATATCCTACAATTTTCCTGAGATAGGGACAGAGAAAAACAGTAGATAAACTAAATAAATCATAGTATGAAGCAAAGAGCTAAGTGTCTAAAGTCTACAAAGCCAGAATCAAGAATATGAGCATATTATTTAGGATAACCGTCAGAGAACCCTAAAAGTAAAGTCATTAAAAATTGGTTTTCTCTGAGGAACAGGACTGATGGAGGTGAGTCAGGAACCATGGGTTGGATTGTGACATTTTATGTTAGCATAAAAGTATTACAGAATACACACACAAACACACACATCACATTTATTATAAATATTAGTCATAATCAATATACACTAGAGTCGATGTATACTATAATCTGTGTATTACATGAAATACTATGCATGCATGCTAAGTTGCTTCAGTTGTGTCTGACTCTTTGCAACCCTAGGGACTCTAGCCTGCCAGACTCCTCTGTCCATGGGATTCTCCAGGCAAGAGTACTGGAGAGGGTTGCCATGCCCTCCTGCAAGGGATCTTCATGTTCCCAAGGACTCAGCCCAAGTCTCTTATGTCTCCTGCATTGGCAGCCCACTTCTTTACCACTAGCACCACCTGAGAAACCCCATAAAATATCACATGTAGTTAATAAATATATTATCACTGCATGTGTATGAAGCTAATACTTGGAGGTTGTAGTTTATTACCTACCCTTTGAGAACAAACCCATCAAGCAATGTCTCTTACACCATAACACCTAAACAAGGTTTATTCTTGCCTGTATGTATTACAGTGCACACATAATTACTGATGGATTTGATACAGAGCCATAAAATCATACCCCACAAGGTCTCCTAGTGGCCTGGAAAATAAACAAGCCTCCTACCAACACAACTTCCAAATAGTCAGTGGCTTAGGCTGAGCCAACAGGATATAAAAACAGTTGGTTGAAAAGTGGAAACTTCAAGCTGAAAAACATTTGGGATTTTCTGATCTCAATTGAATGTTTTTTTAAAAACTGAATTTCGTCAAACCTGTTTGTGTATATGGGGAGTGAGCCATAGGCACTAAGGAACATTTGACTCTTCATGCTGCTAAACATGCTGGGAGAAAGAAACTTCTGGAAGCTGGTTGAATTATTTTGAGCCACAGTGAATTCCTTTAGGGAAAGCGAAAGTTTCCTAACTGATCCCTTTGCAGCATAACAGATTGGTCTCACGTGGGAGATGGCCACCAGGTAATGGAGTCCTTGCTTCATGGGAGAGACTAGAAAAAGGCAGGTCTGTTGAATCTAAAACATTTGGCAAACTGAAGTCTAGAGATAATGTGAAAAGAAGAGAGAATTCAAGTGAATGTACAAGAGAGGACAGAAAAGCAGGAGTAAGAAAGATGAGATGTGAGAAATACATACACAGAAATGAGAAGCACTGGATTCATTCGGCTACACCAGCACCTGTTTGGGGCTTAAGCTGCCCCTTTTCAGTTGACTATGCAGAAAGCATTCCTCAGAGTTAGGGCATGGTGCGGGCTGTACTATTTCACTCACAGCTGATAATTTCCCCAGAGGCAGGTGAGATGTAGGAAGACAAAACCAAGGACTCACAAGAAAAATTGCATTAGTGGAGAAGTGGAGAGTACAGGGGGATTGAGTAGGCGAAGCTGGCCAGTAATATAATAATTCAAAGACCGCAGGTAAAAACAGTCCCCCGGGATGGGGCAGTTTGTCAAGCACTTAGTCAAGGAAGGAAAACAAGAAGCCAAAAATTGTGGTGAAATTGTTTTCCTGAAAGAGGAGCTGCTATAAATAGAGATATAAATAGGGATAGAAAGAACAGAAAAACATCACAGCAAGCCTGCATTCAGAATGAGATGCAGATTCGAGCTCCAAGTAGGAAGATCTTAGATATGACTCTCCCAGGTATTGAGAAGGGAGCCAGCAAGGTGATGGGAGCTTCACAAAATCTAAGTGCCTTGATAATCTATGATTAATTCAAGTTTATGTGTCAGGTAGAAGCATAGACTCAGTGATGCCAATGTCTTTTTGATCTGAAGATTTTTCCCCTAGGAGTGGAGGATAAGAATGTTAATCTAGAGGAGGATATTAGGGGCAGTTACCCAGGCACAATATTGAAAGGAGGTTTCTGGAAAGGCTTTGAGGGTACCCCGCTGTGCTTCATTGATCTTTCTGTCCCTTTTGTTGAGTACAGGTGGGACACACTCTCACTTGAGACTTGTTTCTAGGCGATGGACATGAGAATGGTGACGGTGCGTCACTCCCAGGTTTGCTTTAAGTTATATTAGACTCCATTTTAGCAGACTGGGTCATGAAACACTCTGCTGACTTGATAAAGTAGATGGCCATATTGATGAAGTCCATGCGGCAAGGAATGATGGCTGACCCCTGGAAGATGTGAGGAAGCTCAGGACCTGAGGTCAGCCCTTAGCCTACAGCCAGTAGAAGGTGGTGGCACTTGGTCATATGGCCACAAGAAAATGAATTCTGCCAACAACCTGAATGGGCTTGGAAGTGAACTCTTCCTCAGTCAAGCTCCAGAGGAGAATGCAGCCCAGCTGACACCCTGACTTCAGTTTTGTGAGACCCCAAGAAGAGGACTCAGTTCAGCCCAATGTCCAAATTCCTGACCCATGGAAACTGTGAGATAATAAATATGTGTTGTCTTAAGTTGCTAAATTCGTGATATTTTGTTACACAGCTATAGGAAATAAATACAGTGGGGGAGGAGTAGGTAAAGGGAATTGAAGAAAGATGTCAGATAACTTCTTCTAAACAGGAAATAACAAGGCAGCCATGATGCCAAGGGTTCATCTCACCACCAATAAATAGCATTTACTCTTCCTTGGTGGTGTCCACTGTCCCTTGGTCTAACAGTGGGCCTTTGTCACCTCTTAGTTGTCCCCTCTTTCCCTGAGATAGAACCCATATGTTGTACCATTGGCCAAAGGATGACAAAAGGTATTCCTCCTAGTTTTTCATTGTAGGTAGTCTGAGCCCATGCTAAGGTGTGAGGTGGGAAAGTGTGTTCCTGTATTCTTTGGATAGCTTCTCCTCCCATGCAGAACCCTGCTCCAAAAGAGCACAAATAGCCTCTTGCTACTATCCTTTACATGCCCTACCCATGCTCCATACCTTTTTGAATTTCCTTCTTTCCATTAATTTTGTCTGTTTCTATGTTCTATTCCTCAGACCCTGCTTGGTATCATTGAATTCATGCTAAGTTCAATCATCTGATATCGATTTAGAGAATCATCTCACTGCAATAACATTTATGCTTTTTAAAAAATACCTTAAAAAAAAAAAAAAAAAAAACTCAAACCAGTGGGAAACTCAAGAAACTGGTGAACAGATATATTGCCCAATCAAGACTCCCAAGGCCCCATAAGCCACACCACTTAGGGACAATGGGAAACAGCTTTCCTGTCTGCTCCAGAAGACTGCCTCACATTTCCTTCCCACTGGGGGCCTCTTGTTGATTGGGCCTATATTAAATGGCTATATTACATTTATTCCAGGAGCAGCAGCAGCAGCATCTGTTGAGTGTCTGGCAGGTGTCAGACTCCACTCACCCACCATGTGGAGATGTGGATGGACAGCTTGTCTTATGCTCATCACAGATATACCTCTTGTATCTTCTAAGGGTTTTCAGCAGTCACTCTTACTGCATGTATCTCTGAGCTGTACAGAAATGTGCCTTTCTTATTGGAGCAATGGGAGAGAAGCCAGGAGATGGAACTCAGCATAGGTTTGAACAAGTGGAGTCGCCCCTTCAGGGAAGGTATCCCACGTCCTACTACAAGGAAGATTCAGAAAAGCTCCATATCACCAAGGAGACTCAGAGACCCTCTCCACCTAGACCTCACTGTCTTGGTCTCTAAGCCCTTGTGCAACATGCCATCTGCCTGGAATGCCTTCTCTTACTCTACTTGAATCTGTGGTTAGTTTAGGGATATGTACACATGCACTGCTGCCTTAACTGACTTTAGAGTGATGAGGCTGCCTACTCTGGGCCCTCATAAGAGCAGCAATATGACATTTAAGACGCTGTCGAGAAATTGTCTGAATTATCTGTCTCCCTGACCAGACAGTAGGCTTCTTGAAGATATGGGTTGGATCTGTTGTCTTTTGTCTTCAGAGCCTAGCTCAGTGTCTAGCCCTAAATAACTGAGTTGTAGATTAGAGAATGAATGAATGTGCAGATAGGAAGCAAGGATCTGATCTGTTCAAGCTGAAACTGAGAAAAAGAAAGAAAAAGGAGATGATGATTCTACAAGAGCAAGAGTTGAGAAAGAGGTAAAGTTGATAGGTGTTCTGTATTAAAATCAGGCCACAAGTTCTTTGTCCCATTCTGCCCTGTGTGATTTTTGGGCAGCCAAGGTACTTCATGACATTTCCAAAAGGGCATCTGTGAAAACCGCTCAGCTGAGGGCAGAAAGCCAGGGCTTTATTAACAGAAATTTTGTGGTTGAGAAAGTATTGCAAAACAGTGCAATAAGTAAGCTTTATTTTTATCGCAGTTTCTGATTATTTCCTACAAAGTATTTTATAAACACTTATCTATTATATGTTTACAAGTTGATGTTGATGAGGTCTAATTTTTTTCCCCATATTAGACTTTGGATGGGAGATGGAAACTCCTTTTCTTTAAAAAAAAAATAAGTGAACTTGTTTACTTCTATTAGTCATATTGACTTGTATTAGAAAGAGGTGATGTTACAAGGTGTTCTACATTAAATAGACCCACAAATAATCTGTTCCATCCTGTCCTATGTAATTATAGGACAGCAAAGTTATTTTATGACATTTTCCAAAAGGGTGTCTTAGTTACATGTGTTTTACTATAACTTGAATATTCATTGAAAATATGTATCCGGACACAGTTAATCAAATAATATGATTTTTAGAAATAGTTATGAATGATATATTGATCCTCTCTCCTTCTTCAAGGTTTTGCCAGCTACACCTTCTATGACAGTACTACCCACCATTGCTCACATACTGAGCTACAGTCCCTTGATCTAATCCAGTCCTGTTAGTTAGTGTTAGTCACTCGGTCATGTCCAACTCTTTGTGATCCCTATGTAGCCTGCCAGGCTCCTCTGTCCATGGAATTCTCTAGGCAAGAATACTGGGGTGGATAGCCATTCCTTTCTCCAGAGGATCTTCATGATCCAGGGAGTGAACCTAGGTCTCCTTCATTGCAGGCAGATTCTTTACCATCTGAGCCACCAGGGATCTTTTGGGATGTGCTTGCTATTTCCATTGTGCTGGGAGCTCCCCTTCTACCTTTGAGAACAACTATACCTATTTTTTATTAATTAGAAAAATCTCTTCTATCATTTCTATGAACTTAGTGTGGACAAGAGTTTTCCATCTTGAGAACTGAGAAAACCTCTATGAATAATTATGCAGATATCTAAAGGGAGAACATTCCAGACAGAAGAAACAACTTGTGCAAAGGCCCTGGGGCAGAAGTGTGCTTGGCAAGAATAGGCAAGAGCCCAGGATGGCTTGATCAGAGCAGAGTCAGCAAGTGATAACATAATAGAAGATGAGCAGCCGGATATAAGGAGGGCTGCAGCTTGTGGAGTCTTGAGGCCATTTTATGGACCTTGGCTTTTTCTCTGAGAAAGATGGTAAAGTATTGGAGGTTTATGAGCAGGGAAGTAAGATAATCTTAAGACAGCTGCTCTAGCTGTCCACTCTAGCTGGACAGGGAGGCCTGGCATGCTGCAGTCCAGGGAGTCGCAAAGAGTCAAGCACGACTGAGTAACTGAATTGAACTGAACTGAACTCCAGCTGTCATGGTGAGAATAGACTCAAAGGAGAAGAATCAGTATGCTAGTGCAAAAACCCAGGTTGGAGATGATGGCTCAGACCATGGTGGTAACATGGATGGTTGGATTGTAGATATACTTTGATGGTACAGTCAACAGGATTTCCTGATTTATGAAATGAAGAGAAAGAGAAAAAGACAGGAGTCCATGATGACCCCAAGGCTTCTGGTCTGAACGCAGAAAGGAAGTGTTGGCATCAAAGATTTGGGATGACTATGAGTGGAACAGATTTACAAGAGAAAATCAAGAGTTCTGTTTCTGATGTATTGAGTTGAAGATGTTGACTGGGCAAGTCTAGATTTCAACAGGGAGGTATATGCTTGAAATGGCACTTAAGGACTTGAGATTGGGTGGGTTCACCAAGGTAGTGAGTTTGGTTAGAGACGGGTAGCGGGGCAATGGTCAAGCCTGGGGCACTCCAATGTCAAGCAGTCTGGAGAAGAGGATCTAGATAAAGAGACTTAGAAGAAGCAGTCAGTGAGGGAAGAGAGAAAAAAGAAAATTCAGTTGAAACATGTGCTGCATCTTAATTCAATACATTATGTAACAATCTAGATTGAGAAATTGGAACTAAACTGAGATTGTTCTTCACTTTGAGGAAAACAATATGATGCAATGGATAAATAATGGGTCTAGCCTATGATGCAAGTACTCTTAAAATTACACCCTCTACACCTTACCCCCACAACTTCAATGCAGTACCTGACAGTCTGTGTAGAAAGCTACCTTGGATCTTTCCAGTTGTTGCTGAAAAGAAAGTTCACTATATTATTAGTATTTTCAGCCATTTTCAAAGAAAACTACTAAATTATTTTTAAATGAATGAAAATCAGTTTGGTTTGTTGGTGAGAATAGTGACCATAGGCAACTGATGAGCACCCTAGGATCTGACACTTTGTGTGACTCAGACAAGGAAAGGTCTGCCTAGAGAGAATTCAGGATGGCTAGGTACAGGTTCTAGCTTATAGAAAATAATAATAAATTAATTTTCTTAAAGCAGCAAAATAGAGCAGAAAGTAGAGTCCCCAAAGACCTCCTGTCCAGGTTCTACCTTTTTTCCTTAGACTTACTCTGTGCCACAGGCAATTTGCTTGATTGAGGTTTCCATTTTCCCACCTATAAATTGAGGGTGCTCAGTTGTCTCTGACTCTTTGTGACCCCAAGAACTGTAGCCACCAGGCTCCTCTGTCCATAGAATTTCCCAAGCAAGAATACTGGAGTGGGTAGCCATTTCCTCCTCCAGGGGATCTTCTCAACCCCGGGATCGAATCTACGTCTCCTGTAGCTCCTGCATCGGCAGGCGAATTCTTTACCACTGAGCCACCTGGGAAGCCCAAATTGAAAGTAGGATGAATTATATTAAAACTGAAGTTTTTTTCAGGAAGGTGTTCTTAATGTCTTATTAGAGGTCTTATTTAAGGTCTTATTAGAGACCTTAAAAGGAAGGTAGGTTTCTTCTCTTGAGTCCTTGGGAGCCAGCTGCAAATGACTGGGATTGGATGAGTTATAAAGACACTGTTATTTAAAAAGCAGTGAGATCAGTGCTTCCACATCCATAAATATGTGTGATTGCCCCAGGGGAAATGTGCCTGCCTACCAGTGCCAGCTCATAAAGGTGACCATACAAACACTAGGCGGGAGCTTCAGTTTCCCCATGAGGCAGCCAGCCAAGTCTCATGATTTGTGACGCAGCTGTCAGCGCTCCCAAGACTGTCTCTTGGCCCCTTGACCTTGGGGTAGGTGGGCCGAGCGGGACCCTTCCACCAGCTCCCGGACTCCTGCTTGAGCCCATGAATCTCATGAGAGGCAGTGAGGTAATGGCTAGATCAGCACACCAGGCTTCCTGACGTGACCCCAGGCAGTAGGTCCATTCTGTCCATAGAGGGCAGGGAGCTCACTGTGTCAGAAAGCACTTTAGCCTACTGACTGATGTCTATTGAGCAGGATGAATTCATTTCCTAGACTCATATTTTCCATGGCTTCTCTGGCCAAACTTTTGAGGCTTTGAAAGAAGAGGGAGGTCAACTAAGCTAACTGCCTTTAAGAACTGTCCCCACACTGCCCGCTGAAGGAATTTCAAACCTCAAGGTCACAAGCTCTCCAAGCCCCAGTGTGACTCCAATCAGATTCCTGAAAGGTGGCTACAGCCGGAGAGAGCCAGGCAGATAGATTCAATAAGCTCTGGACCTGATGGGAAATCCGATGCTGCAATCAAAACGTAGCTGGAGCTAAGGAATCCATCTTGAAGGCAAAGTCTCATTACCAGCAAAGGGTTCTAAAAACTATCCCTCAGCATGCTCCTCCTCCTTAGGGTAGCAACACAGGTTGCTATTTTTCTAATACTTGGTACATGAAGATGAAAAAAGATGAGGCCTTTGCTTTCAGGAAAAGTACAGTGGGTATCATGGAAAGATCACCAGCTGAATGTCCAGGGAGGAAGTTCTAACTTTGTCACTTAATTGATTTGATATTCTTGGCAACTTATTTCAGCACTCTTGACCCTGGTTTCTTTATGCACAAAACATAAAACAAATGAATCTACATACCAAGCAGAAACACACTCACAGACATAGAAAACAAGTTTATGGTTGGTTACCAAAAAAGACAGGAAGCAGAGGAAGGACAAAAGCGAAGTATGGGATTAACAAGTAGAAGTAGCTATACATAAAATAGATAAATAACATGGATTTACTGTATAGCACAAGAAATTATGAGGCTTCCCAGGTGACTCAGTGGTAAAGAATCTGCCTGTCAATTCAGGAGACACAGGAGACGTGGATTTGATCACTGGGTCAGGAAGATTCCCCTAGAGGAGGAAATGGGCAACCCACTCCAGTATTCTTGCCTGTGAAATTCCATGGACAGAGGAGCCTGGTGGGCTATAGCCCACAGGTCCGCAAGCAGTTGGATATGACTGAGAGGCTGAGCACACATATACACACACAGGAATTATGCCTAGTATATTGTGACAGGAGTTTCCCTGGTAAAGAATCTGCTAGCAATGCCAGAGACCCCAGTTCAATTCCTGGGTTGGGAAGATCCCCCTGGATAAGGGACAGCCTAACCACTCCAGTATTCATGGGCTTCCCTGGTGGCTCAGACAGTAAAGAATCCGCCTGCAATGTGGGAAAGCTGGGCTCAATACCTGAGTGGGGAAGATCCCCTGAAGGAGGGCATGGCAACCCGCTCTAGTATTCATGCCTGGAAAATCTCAAGGACAGAGAATCCTGGTGGGCTACAGCACATATTGTGATAACCTATAATGGAATATAATCTGCAAAAAGACTTAATCACACACAAAAAATGAATCACTATGCTGAACACCTGAAACTAACACAATATTGTAAATCAACTATACTTCAAAAGCAAAAAACCAAAAACCCAGTATGTGAACTGCAAGGTCATAATAAGATCTGTAAAGTGCTGGCTCAAGCTGGCTCTCCTAAGTGAGAGAGAGTGTTAGTCGCTCCGTTGTGTCTGACTCTTCACAGTCCCATGGACTGTAGCCCTCCAGGCTCCTCTGTCCATGGAATTTCTCAGGCAAGGATACCGGTTAAAAGCATCTGACAAGTTCTTCCTCTGGGATGCAATCACCCAAGCTCTAGGAGACTTCTGCTCCCCTTGTTGCCACACAGAACTCCCAGGACATATTTGCTTTTCCAAGGCAAGGACTGAGAACCAGAGTCAGGAGAGTAAGGTCCCTGTCCTGTTTCTATGGAGTAGACTGGTTTGTGCTTGAATCTAAGGTATGCATTTTTGTACCATATTCTCCTACTACTCATGTGTAGCTTGATCTTTTCACCCAAACATTTGACTTACTAATAAACTCCTACATACACCCTCTTGCTTGGGCTAGCAAAGCACCAACTCCTGGTGACCAACTTCAACTCCAAGTTTCCTTACTTCTGCATGTTGCCTTGGTATTTCACATTGTTCAGTTGTTCAGTCCTGTCCGAGTCTTTGAGACCCCATGAACTGCAACACCACAGGCTTCCTTGTTCTTCACCATCTCACAGAGATTGTTCAAACTCATGTGCATAGAGTCATTGATGCCATCCAACCATTACATCCTCTGTCATCCCCTTCTCCTCCTGCCTTCAACCTTTCCCGGCATCAGGGTGTTTTCTAATGAGTCAGCTCTTTACATCAGGTGACCAAAGTATTGGAGCCTCAGCTTCAGCATTAGTCCTTCCAATGAATATTCAGGATTGATTTCATTTAAGATTAACTGGTTTCCTTGCAGTCCAAGGGACTCTCGAGCATCTTCTCCAACACCACAGTTCAAAAGCATCAATTCTTCAGCACTCAGCCTTCTTTATGGTCCAACTCTCACATCCATTCATGACTACTGGAAAAACTGTAGCTTTGACTATATGAACCTTTGTTGGCAAAGTAAGGTCTCTGCTTTTTAATATGCTGTCTGTGTTTGCCATAGCTTTTATTCCAAGGAGCAAGCATCTTTTAATTCATGGTTGCAGTCACTGTTCACAGTGATTTTGGAGCCCAAGAAAATAAAGTCTGTCACTCTTTCCATTTATCCCCCATCTATTTACCATGAAGTGATGGGACCTGATGCCATGATCTTCATTTTCTGAATGTTGAGTTTTAAGTCAGGTTTTTTCATTCTCCTCTTTCACTTTTATCAAGAGGCTCTTTTGTTCCTCTTTGCTTTCTTCCATAAGGGTGGTGTCATCTGTATACCTGAGGTTGTTGATATTATCCCAACAATCTTGATTGCAAGTTGTGCCTCCTCCAACCTGGCATTTCGCATGATGTACTCTGCATATAAGTTAAATAAGGAGGGTGCCAGTATACAACCTTGACATACTCCTTTCCCAATTTTGAACCAGTCCATTGTTCCATGTCCATTTCTAACTGTTGCTTCTTGACCTGCATACAGCTTTCTCAGGAAGCAGGAAAGGTGGTCTGGTATTCCCATCTCTTTAAGAATTTTCCAGTTTGCTGTGATCCACACAGTCAAAGGCTTTAGCATAGTCAATGAAGCAGATGTAGATGCTCTTCTGGAATTCTCTTGCTTTCCCTGTGATCCAACGAATGTTGGCAATTTGATCTCTGGTTCCTCTGCCTTTTCTAAATCTAGTTTGTACATATGGAAGTTCTCAGTTCATGTATTTTTGTTGAAGCCCAGCTTGGAAGATTTTGAGCATTACTTTGCTAGCATGTGAAATTAGTGCAATTTTGCAGTAGTTTGAACATTCTTTGGTTTTTCCCTTCTTTGGGATTGGAATGAAAAGTGATCTTTACCAGTCCTGTGGCCACTACTGAGTTTTCCAAATTTGCTGGCATGTTGAGTGCAGCACTTTCATAGCATCATCTTTTAGGGTTTGAAGTAGCTCAGCTAAAATTCCATCACCTCCACTAGCTTTGTTCATAGTGATGCTTCCTAAGGCCCACTTGACTTCACACTCCAAGATCTCTGGCTCTAGGTCAGTGATCACACCATCATGGTTATCTGGGTCATTAAGATCTTTTTTATACAGTTCTTCTGTGTATTCTTGCCACCTCTATTTAATATCTTCTATTTCTGTTAGGTCTATACCTTTTCTGTTCTTTATTGTGCCCATCTTTGCATGAAATGTTCCCTTGGCATCTCTAATTTTCCTAAAGAGATCTCTAGTATTTTCCATTCTATTGTTTTCCTCTCTTTCTTTGCACTGATCACTGAGGAAGGCTTTCTTATCTTTCCTTGCTATTCTTTGGAATTCTGCATTCAAATGGGTATATCTTTCCTTTTCTCCTTTGCCTTTAGCTTCTCTTATTTTTTCAGCTATTTGTGAGGCTTCCTCAAACAACCATTTTGGCTTTTTGCATTTCTTTTTCTTGGGGATGAGTTTGATCACTACCTCCTGTACAGTGTTATGAACCTCCACCGATAGTTTTTCAGGCACTCTGTCTATTGGATATAATCCCTTGAATCTATTCGTCACTTCTGCTGTATAATTGTAAGGGATTTGATTTAGGTCATACCTGAATGGCCTAGTATTCTTCCTACTTTCTTCAATTTAAGTCTTAATTTTGCAATAAGGAGTTCACAATCTGAGCCACAGTCAGCTCCCAGTCATGTTTGTGCTGACTGAATAGGGCTTCTCCAGGGTTTCCTTGAGAGCTCAGTTGGTAAATAATCTGCTTGAAATGCAGAAGACCCTGGTTCAATTCCTAGGTCGGGAAGATCCACTGGAGAAAGGATAAGCTACCCACTCCACTATTCTTGGCCTTCCCTTGTGGCTCACCTGGTAAAGAATCTGCCTGCAATGCAGGAGACCTGGGTTTGATCTCTGGGCTAGGAAAGTCCCCTGGAGAAGGGAAAGGCTACCCACTCCAGTATTCTTGCCTGGAGAATTCCATGGACTGTATAGTCCATAGGGTTGCAGAGTCGGACATGACTGAGTGACTTTCACATTCACATTCATTCACATCCACATAGAGCTTCTCCATGTTTGGCTGCAAAGTATATAATCAATCTGATATTGGTATTGACCATCTGGTGATGGCCATGTGTAGAATTGTGTCCTGCATTGTTGGAAGAGGGTGTTTGCTATAACCAGTGCATTTTCTTTTCAAAGTTCTGTTAATCTTTGCCCTACTTTATTTTGTACTCCACGACCAAACTTGCCTGTTACTCCAGGTATCTCTTAACTTCCTACTTTTGCCTTTCAGTCCCCTGTGATGAAAAGGGCATCTTTTTCTGATATTAGTTCTAGAAGGTCTTGTAGTTCCTCACAGAACCATTCAACTTCAGCTTCTTTGGCATTAGAGTTTGGAGCATAGAATTGCATTATTGTGATATTGAATAATTTGTCTTGGAAATGAACAGAGATCATTATGTTGTTTTGAGATTGCACCCAAGTATTACATTTCAGACTCTTTTGTTGACTATGAGAGCTATTCCATTTCTTCTAAGGGATTCTTGCCCACAGTAGTAGATATAATGGTCATCTGAATTAAATTTTCCCATTCCAGTCCATCTTAGTTCACTGATTCCTAAAATGCTGATGTTCACTCTTGACATCTCCTGTTTGACCACTTCCCATTTACCTTCATTCATGGACCTGACATTTCAGATTCCTATGCAATACTGTTCTTACAGCATCGGACTTTACTTTCATCACCAGTCACATCCACAACTGGCTGTTGCTTCTTCTTTGGCTCAGCCTCTTCTTTCCTTTTGGAGATATTTCCCCACTCTTCTCCAGTAGCATATTGGGCACCTACTGACCTGGGGAGGGCATCTTTAAGCATCGTATCTTTTTGCCTTTTTATATTGTTCATGGGGTTCTCAAGGCAAGAATGCTGAAGTGGTTTGCCATTTCCTTCTCCAATGGACCATGTTTTGTCATGGACAGACATCTGGGTGGCTCTACACAGCATGGCTCATAGTTTCATTGAGTTAGATAAATCTGTGATCCATGTGATCAGTTTGGTTAGTTTTCTGTGACTGGTTTTCATTCTGTCTGCCCTCTGATGGATGAGGATAAGAGGCTTGTGAAAGCTTCCTGATGGGAAGGACTGGTTGTGCAGAAAACTGGGTGTTGCTCTGGTGAGCAAGGCCAAACTCAGTAAATCTTTAATCCCAACTTCTGCTAATGGGCGGGGCTGTAATTTGGCCTGAGGCCAAACTACAGTAGGGGTAATGTCAACCTCCTTCAAAAAGGACCTGTGCCAGTACGTCATGGCTCCTAGGAATATTGCAGTCAGTGCCCCTGACCCCACAGCAGGCCACTTTTGACTCACACCTCCACCAGAGACTCCTGGACACTCTCAGGCAAGTGTGGCTCAGTCTTTTGTGGGTCACTGCTTCTTTCTCCTGGGTCCTGTGTGCATAAGGTTTTGTTGTGCCCTGCAAGACTCTGTTTCTGAGTTCTATGGAAGTTCTGTAATCAAATCCTGCTGACCTTCAAAGTCAAATTCCCTTGGTATACTCAGTTCCTTTGTTGGATCCCCAGGTTGGGAAATCTGTTGTGGGTCCTATAACTTTTGCAACAGTGAGAGAACTTTTTTGGTATGATTATTCTGCAGTTTGTGGGTCATCTGCTCAGTGGCTGTATAGTGGAGCTCATGGCAACCACCTCCAAGAGGACTTAGGCCACATGCTATGCCTCCCAGGTCTGCTGTAGCCAGTGCTCCTGTCCCTGTGGCAGGCTACTGCTGACCCTTGCCTATGCAGGAGACCCTCCAACACGCCAAGACAGACAGGTCTTGCTCAGTCCCTTGTGGAGGTCACTGCTCCTTTCTCTGGGTCCTGGTGCACACAAGGTTTTGTTTGCATTCTCCAAACATTTCTGGTGTGCATGAGATTTGATTTTAAATGTGATTGCACTCCGCCTACTGTCTTTTTGGAGCTTCTCCTTTGCCCTTGGATGGAGGGTATCTTTTTTTGGTGGGATACAACATCCTCCTGTTGATGGCTGTTCAGCAGCTAGTTGTGATTTTGGTGTTCTCGCGGGAGAAGATGAGCGCACGTCCTTCAACTCTGCCATCTTGAGTCAAGATGATACTTCATAATGGATCTCAGTTTCATTGCCAGACTGCAGCACGGTGTTCTTACCTTGCATGCCTTCCTAGTCATCCTTAGTCACTCAGTTGTGTTCAATTCTTGCAACCTCAAGGGCTGTAGCCTGCCAGGCTTCTCTGTCCGAGGAATTTTCCAGGTAAGAATACTGGAGTGGGCTGCCATTTCCTCCTCCGGGGGATCTTCCAGACTCATGGATTGAAAACTCATCTCCTGTGTCTCCTGCATTGCAGGTGGATTCTTTACCCATTGAGCTATCAGGGAATTTTTTGCACAATGGACTACCCACCATGGTAGTACCCACCTCGACTCACACCCTGACTGGGTTAGCTGACGAGATCAGACAGGAGGAGGCAAGGCTGCCCGGGCTTTCCGAAGTCTGGAAGACGGGAGGGGGGAAGTCAGCAGCATCGTAAGCCAGAGCAGCCGTGTTTATCAGAGACGAGCCCGCTGTGAGGGTGTCTCTGAGACTGCGGTTTCTGAAAGGTGGGGTCATTGCCCCCTAAAAGCAGAGCTGCCCTTCCTGTTCCCCTCCCAAACCTTGCAGAGTGCCTCCGAACATGCAGGTGTGTGGACACCCAGATCTGCACACGTGTGCACACTTGCATACATCTGGTGCACTAGTGTGTGTTAGGGGTGTGTTCACATTTTGTCTCAGTGGTGGCGGTGGGCGAACTTTATACAATCTGGGGGACCCACTTCATAGTCAACAAGAGAGTCTGAAATGCAGCTGACTCATTAGAGAAGACCCTGATGCTGGGAAAGATTGAAGGCAGGAGGAGAAGGGGACGACAGAGGATGAGATGGTTGGAGGGCATCGCCAACTCAATGGACATGCGTTTGAGCACACTCCAGGAGATGGTGACGGACAGGGAAGCCTGGCGTGTTGCAGTCCATGGGGTTGCAGAATTGTACACGCCTGAGCAACTGAACAACAACTTTAAGACAAAGATTTCAAAATTATCAATACAAATTTAGGTATACAGGTACATATGTTTTCAGAGGTTTAAAAATGGACAAATAACAGAAACATCACAAAAGCTAGAAAATTCATATATATTTTATTAATTCCCTGATATTATTGCAAATGAGTTTTCTACTCTTTTTTTGGGGGGTGCTGTAAACTGTGACAGCCTCTTCAATCCTCTATTTCAAAAAGAAAAATGCATCCCTATGCTCATAGCAGCATTATTCACAATAGTCAGACATGGAAACAACCTGCGTACCCATCAGCAGATGAATGGACAGAGACGCGGCGCATGCGCACAATGGAGCACTATTCAGCCACAGAAAGAATGAAGGCAGGCCATTTGCAGCAACAGGATGGGCCTGCAGATTACTGCACTAAGTGAAGCAAGTCAGAAAAAAAAAAAAAAAAAAAAGTAGTCCATGGTGGGTAGTCCATTGTGCAAAAGTCCATCAACCTTTTCTCCAGGCCTCTCCCATTCTTGAAGTCCCCTATACCCCATCACTATTTGATACCTATTTCAAGTAGTAACTGTTTTACATGTTGTATCTTCCCAGTGAGATTAAAAGAGAGAACCATATCAATTGCTTTTTTTCTATGCTTTATATAAACTGGTGCTGCTGCTGCTAAGTTGCTTCAGTTGTGTCCAACTCTGTGTAATCACATAGATGGAAGCCAACCAGGCTCCCCCATCCCTGGGATTCTCCAGGCAAGAGTACTGGAGTGGGTTGCCATTTCCTTCTCCAATGCATGAAAGTGAAAAGTGAAAGTGAAGTCACTCAGCCATGTGTGACTGATTTTAATTCATAGCCTTCAGAAGGAACCAGTTCTGCTGACACCTTGTTCTCAGGATTCTAGAGACCCCATGACTGCAGCCTACCAGGCTGCAACGCCTATGGGATTTTCCAAGCAAGAGTACTGGAGTGGGGTGCCATTGCCTTCTCTGATAAACTGGAACAGGACCAAGCAAATATGAACTGTTCCTTTATTTCAATGCCAAATATTCTTTAAAATTAGTTCTTAACATGACTCATCATAAAGTGAAACAGTGATGATGTGTATGTTGTTCTGTTCATCTCTCTCATGTTTGATCTCCTTGACAGAAACCATTATATAACCAGGTAAAGGGATTGAGAGAGGAAGTATGGGGGTTTATTGAGCAAAGTACTGCAAGTGAAGCAGGAAACAGAGGGATTGCTGCTAGCAGGCATCTAACCAACCATTTTTGAGTTAAAATATTCCTGGCCTGGGCAGGGGATAAACTTACTCCTTTCTCTCCATTCATTTGATGGCACTGAGTTCAAAAATGTTTCTCTATACCTGCTGTGATTAGACAGGTTTGCAGCTACTAAAATTCTTGGGAATTCGCATTCCCTACTTGAAGCTTATATTCTCCTTGATGCTTGATATACTTCTGTTAGCTAGCTTTCTAGAAAACTTATATCCAGGGATCTGGAAAAGAAATAGAAGTTGGACGTTACAGTGGAAAAGATGCCTTACTCTGTGCTCTATTCCCAGACTTCTAACAACAGATGTGCTCTGGAGACTTTAGAAGCCCAGTTAAGCTTGATTTCATTTTTTCTTACAGCAGATTGGGCTTCCCTGGTGGCTCAGTGCATTCCCTCCTGCCAGTGCAAGAGCTGTGGGTTTGATCCCTGGGCTGGGAAAATCCCTTGGAGAAATAAATGGCAACTCACTCCAGTATTCTTGCCTAGGAAATCCCATGGACAGAGGAACTGGGTGGGCTACATACCGTGGGGGTCCCAAGAGTTGGACATGACAGAAACTAAACTGCTAAAGCTTGATTACTAACACAGAGAGTTAGGCAATTGTGCTGAGATTCACCTACCTAGACATTCTCTTTTTTCTTTTCTTTTCTTTTTTTTCCAGAAAGAAGCCTGATTTTATTCCAGGTGGACATTGTTGTTGTCGTTCAGTTACTCGGTTGTGTCCGACTCTTTGTGACCCCATGCCAGGCTTTCCTGTCTTTCATTATCCCCCAGAGTTTGCTCAAACTCATGTCCATTAAGCTGGTGATGCCATCCAACCATCTCTTCCTCTGTCGTCCCCTTCTCCTCCTGCCTTCAATCTTTCCCAGCATCAGGGTCTTTTCCAATGAGTCAGCTCTTCACATCAGATGGCTAAAGTATTGAAGCTTCGGCTTCAGCATCAGTCCTTCCAATGAATATTCAGAAATGATCTCCTTTAAGGTTGACTGGTTTGATCACCTTGCAGTCCAAGGAAAGTATTAATTCTTTGGTGCTCAGCCTTCTTTACGGTCCAACTCTCACATCCATACATGACTACTTGAAAAATCATAGATTCGACTAGATGGACTTTTGTCCGCAAAGTGATATCTCTGCTTTTTAATATGCTGTCTAAGTTTGTCATAGCTTTTCTTCCAAGGAGCAAGCAACTTTTAATTTCATGGCTGCAGTCACAATCTGCAGTGATTTTGGAGCCCAAGAAAATAAAGTCTGTCACTATTTCCATTTATTCCCCATCTATTTGCCATGAAATGATGAGATCTGATGACATTATCTTTGTTTTTTGAATGTTGAGTTTTAAGCTAGCTTTTTCACTCTCCTCTTTCACCTTCATCAAGAGGCTCTTTAGTTCCTCTTTGATTTCTGTCATTAGGGTGATATCATCTGCATACATGAGGTTATTGATATTTCTCCTGGAAATCTTGATTCCAGCTTGAGCTTCATCCAGCATCGCATTTCATGTGATGTACTCTGCATATAAGTTAAGTAAACAGAGTGACAGTATACAGACTTGACGTACTCTTTTTCCAGTTTTGAACCAGTTCCATGTCCAGTTCTAACTGTTGCTTCTTGACCTGCATAGAGGTTTATTAAGAGGCAGGTAAGGTGGTCTGATATTCTGATCTCTTTAAGAATTTTCAACAGTTTGCTATGATCCACACAGTCAAAGGCTTTAGCATACTCAATAAAGCAGAAGTAGATATTTTTCTGGAACTCTCTTGCTTTTTCGATGATCCAACAGATGTTGGCAATTTGATCTCTGGTTCCTCTGCCTATTCTAAATAAGCTTGTACATCTGAAAGTTCTTGGTTCACATACTGTTGAAATCTAGCTTGAAGGATTTTGAGCATTACCTTGCTAGCACGTGTAATGAATGCAATTGTGTGGTAGTTTGAACATTGTTTGGCATTGCCCTTCTTTGGGGTTGGAATAAAAACTGATCTTTTCCAGTCCTGTGGCCACTGTTGAGTTTTCCAAATTTTCTGGCATATTGAGTGCAGCACTTTAACAGCATCATCTTTTAGGGTTTGAAATAGCTCAGCTGCAATTCTATCTACTAGCTTTGTTCATAGTAATGCTTCCTAAGGCCCACTTGACTTCTCACTGCAGGATGCTTAGCTCTAGGTGAGTGACCACATTCTCATGGTTAGCTGGGTCATTAAGATCTTTTTTCTGTTCTTCTGTGTGGAGATATGCCCGATTAAAGAATGTACTTATCTTTCCTTGCGGTGAGGGGTGGTCAATACCATGGAAGTGAAAATTTCTGTGTGGGATTCCTTGAAAAGTGCCTCAAAGTGGGGCAGGCAATAGGCAGGAAATTTAAAGTTGCTATTCCTCCCTCCCTTCTATTTTTGGAGTGAAGTTTTGAAGCCATCTTAGAACACAAGTTGAACTTGAAAAGGGAAGAAGCACACTGAGGATGGTCGGGCCAATGATGGGAGACGCGTGACTCTAGATGACTGTGGGACTCTCCATGGCTCCCTGTGTGGCTGCCTTACATTTCCTTAACAGGAGGAATAGACATCTGTTTTTTTTTTTTTTTTTTTTTTTTTTAAGTCATTTATTTGAATGTCCATAATAAGCAGCCAAATCTGCTCCTGATACAATCTTTCCACCCCATCCATTCTAAGCCCATTCATTATCTCCACTTGAGGGGTCTATGTCAAAGATTGTTTCCAAAGGGATTTAGTAACCTAAATTTTATGTGGCTCTAGATGAAAAATGAAGACATGGAACTTCGTGAATGGAGCCCCTAATACATTCTTAGAATTGTGCCATAGCTGTAGGAACATAAAAGGCAATGCACATTACTTAGATAAGGTGTATCAAGTAGAATCTGTCAAGCTCCATGGGGCTGAATTAAAGGAAAGGAAAGTTCTTGTTACTCCTGTCGTCATCACTGCTGGTTACAATCTTTTGTTATTTATTAGGTGAAGATGACTGTAGAATGGGGAATATATCCAAAAAAAGCAGGGAAGCTTCGTCTGGACCTGGGAAAAGTGGTGGTTAAATGGTTCTAAAAGTCAGAAGACTAAGAGAGTCCTGAGCAGATTAAAAAATTACTCAGACCAAGGTTGTCAAACTATATGTTCTTTAATACATCACTCGTAACTGGTGGAAAAAACTTCTATAAACATAATTTGTGTTGTGCTGTGCTTAGTCACTCAGTCATGTCCGACTCCTTGCGACCCCATTGACTGTAGACCACCAGGATCCTCTGTCTGTGAGGATTCTCTAGGCAAGAATACTGGAATGGGTTGCCATGCCTTCATCCATGGGATCTTCCCAACCCAAGGGTTGAATCCAGGTCTCCCACACTGCAGGCAGATTCTTTACCATCTGAGCCACCAGGGAAGCCCAAGAAAACTGGAATGGGTAGTTCCAGGGGAACTTTCCTACCCAGGAATCAAACTGGTGTCTCCTGCATTGCAGGATTCTTTATCAGGTGAGCAACAGGGAAGCCCAAATATAACTTGCAGTAAGACACAAAATAAAGACATAAAATATAAAACTCTTGGTAAGTGCCTAGTGCATTGTAACATAAATATTAGTTGAATGAACATGTGAATTAATCAATGAGTGAATAAACACACTCTACATTCTGGAAACATTGAACTATGTTCTTTCAAGTACCTGTGCCTTTGCATGGCAATTGCTTCTACCTAGCCCATCTCCTTTCTTTATCTGATTAAACCCCACACATTCTTCAAAATCCAACTCAGATATTACAAACAGCATTTTCATGACAGTCTCCCTCATACCACCAATTAACTGGTCACTTCCACCACTATGCCTATTCTATTATACTACAGAAATAACACTGCCTTCCATATTGCACTGATAACAAGACCTGAAAAATGAAAACACGCCACTTGTATTTTATGATAATTGTTTGTGCATATATTTCTCCCTTAAAATCAGAGGAAAAAAAGTATCAAACATATCCAGAACACCTACTATATACCAGATACTTGGCAAGGGTCTATTTCTTCACCTGTTTGTTCTCTGGAGCCAGCCTGAGTAGCAGGTAATAGTCAGGATTGCTAGATGACAGAGGAGGGATATCTGAGCCATCTTTTGCAAGGGTTTTATTATTGGGGGCTTTTCTGGGCTGGACAATAAACATAAACTCCAGTTCCTTACCATAAGCAAAAAGACCACAGCAGCTTCCTTTAGAAAAGCCCCGTTTCCTAATCTACCCCACCACCTCCTAAGCTCACATAAATAAAGAAAATTATTTTCCAGGACCTTCAGAGTAACCAACAGGTCATTGAGACCAAAAGTTAGAAACAGCAGCCAATAGATAGAGATTTGATCTCTGGTATTCATTGTATCCAGTAGACCCCGTGCATGGCTTGCTGAATTCAAGATCAAACTTTGAAGGACTTGCTCCCTGTTCTCCTTATGTATTCCCTTGTATCTCATCTCCCCACTGCAAGAATGCAACTTCTATAGGGCAAGAACTTGGCCAGATTCACCTTTTTATCCTCAGCAACCAGAATAGTAACATCTCTTATTTTCTGATTGAAGAATCACTTTGGTTAAATATTTTTTTCTCTTAATTAGAAAGAAAGACAAGGGTTAAATATTTATAGGTCATTCCTAAATCATTCTAAATTATGCAATGAAATAATTTGACCTCTAACAGAAATTGGCCAGTGGGGACACAGATATGTTGATGGTGAGGAGAAGGAGAGAAACTTTGGCATGTAGATAATCTAAAGAGGAAAGGTAGGACTCTGAACTGTAAAGGATATCATCTGTTTCTCAGATAGCAAAGGACATGATGACTCAGCACACAGGATGAAAGCCAAGAAAGAGATGGACGAAACCAAAAATCAACTTTTCCTCCTTTGCTATTTTGCTTAAGGTCCTGGGAGGGGCTAAAGGATGCCATTAAAATCATCCCACATGCTGCCTTTAAGTAAGGGAAAAACAACAAATAACACACAAGGGGATTCCCATAAGGATAACAGCTGATCTTTCAATAGAAACCCTTCAGGCCAGGAGGGAATGGCAGGACATACTTAAAGTGATGAAAGAAAATAATCTACAGCCCAGATTACTGTACCCAGCAAGGATCTCATTCAAATATGAAGGAGAAATCAAAAGCTTTACAGACAAGCAAAAACTGAGAGAATTCAGCACCACCAAACCAGCTCTCCAACAAATGCTAAAGGATCTTCTCTAGACAGGAAACACAAAAAGGGTGTGTAAACTCAAATCCAAAGCAATAAAGTAAATGGCAACAGGATCATACTTATCAATAATTGCCTTAAACATAAATGGGTTGAATGCCCCAACCAAAAGACAAAGACTGGCTGAATGGATACAAAAACAAGACCCCTATATATGTTGTCTACAAGAGACCCACCTCAAAACAGGGGACACATACAGACTGAAAGTGAAGGGCTGGAAAAAGATATTCCACACAAATAGAGACCAAAAGAAAGCAGGAGTAGCAATATTATATCAGATAAAATAGACTTTAAAACAAAGGCTGTGAAAAGAGACAAAGAAGAACACTACATAATGATCAAAGGATCAATCCAAGAAGAAGATATAACAATTATAAATATATATGCCCCCAACATAGGAGCACCGCAATATGTAAGACAAATGCTAACAAGTATGAAAGGGGAAATTAACAATAACACAATAATAGTGGGAGACTTTAATATCCCCACTCACACCTATGGATAGATCAACTAAACAGAAAATTAACAAGGAAACACAAACTTTAAATGATACAATAGACCAGTTAGACCTAATTGATATCTATAGGACATTTCACCTGAAAACAATGAATTTCATCTTTTTCTCAAGCGCACATGGAACCTTCTCCAGGATAGATCACATCCTGGGCCATAAATCTAGCCCTGGTAAATTCAAAAAAATAGAAATCATTCCAAGCATCTTTTCTGACCACAATGCAGTAAGATTAGATCTCAATTACAGGAGAAAAACTATTAAAATTCCAACACATGGAAGCTGAACAACACACTGCTGAATAACCAACAAATCATAGGAGAAATCAAAAAAGAAATAAAAATATGCATAGAAATGAATGAAAATGAAAACACAACAACCCAAAACCTGTGGGACACTGTAAAAGCCGTGTTAAGGGGAAGGTTCATACCAATACAGTCATACCTCAAGAAACAAGAAAAAAGTCAAATAAATAACCTAGCTCTACACCTAAAGCAACTAGAAAAGGAAGAAATGAAGAACCCCAGGGTTAGTAGAAGGAAAGAAATCTTAAAAATTAGGACAGAAATAAATGCAAAAGAAACAAAAGAGACCATAGCAAAAATCAACAAAGCCAAAAGCTGTTTCTTTGAGAGGATAAATAAAATTGACAAACCATTAGCCAGACTCATCAAGAAACAAAGGGAGAAAAATCAAATCAATAAAATTAGAAATGAAAATGGAGAGATCACAACAGACAACACAGAAATACAAAGGATCATAAGAGACTACTATCAGCAATTATATGCCAATAAAATGGACAACTTGGAAGAAATGGACAAATTCTTAGAAAAGTACAACTTTCCAAAACTGGACCAGGAAGAAATAGAAAATCTTAACAGACCCATCACAAGCATGGAAATTGAAACTGTAATCAGAAATCTTCCAGCAAACAAAAGCCCAGGTCCAGACAGCTTCACAGCTGAATTCTACCAAAAATTTAGAGAAGAGCTAACACCTATCCTACTCAAACTCTTCCAGAAAATTGCAGAGGAAGGTAAACTTCCAAAGTCATTCTATGAGGTCACTATCATCCCAATACCAAAACCTGACAAAGATGCCACAAAAAAAGAAAACTATAGGCCAATATCACTGGTGAACATAGATGCAAAAATCCTTAACAAAATTCTAGCAATCAGAATCCAACAACACATTAAAAAGATCATACATCATGACCAAGTGGGCTTTATCCCAGGGATGCAATGATTCTTCAATATATGAAAATCAATCAATGTAATACACCACATTAACAAATTGAAAAATAAAAGCCATATGATTATCTCAATAGATGCAAAGAAAACCTTTGACAAAATTCAACACCCATTTATGATAAAAACTCTCCAGAAAGCAGGAATAGAAGGAACATACCTCAACATTATAAAAGCTATATATGATAAACCCACAGCAAACATAATCCTCAATGGTGAAAAATTGAAAGCATTTCCCCTAAAGTCAAAAACAATACAAGGGTGCCCACTTTCACCACTACTATTCAACATAGTTTTGGAAGTCTTGGCCACAGCAATCAGAGCAGAAAAAGAAATAAAAGGAATCCAAATTGGAAAAGAAGAAGTAAAACTCTCACTGTTTGCAGATGACATGACCCTCTACATAGAAAACCCTAAAGACTCCACCAGAAAATTACTAGAGCTAATCAATGAACATAGTAAAGTTGCAGGATACAAAATCAACACACAGAAATCCCTTGCATTCCTATACACTGCTGCTACTGCTAAGTCGCTTCAGTCATGTCCGACTCTGTGCGAGCCCAGAGACGGCAGCCCACCAGGCTCCCCCGTCCCTGGGATTCTCCAGGCAAGAACACTGGAGTGGGTTGCCATTACCTTCTCCAACGCGTGAAAGCGAAAAGTGAAAGGGAAGTCGCTCAGTCATGTCTGACTCTTAGCGAGCCCATGGACTGCAGCCTACCAGGCTCCTCCATCCATGGGATTTTCCAGGCAAGAGTACTGGAGTGGGGTGCCATTGCCTTCTCCGTCTTACACACTAATAATGAGAAAATAGAAAGAGAAATTAAGGAAACAATTCCATTCACCATTGCAATGAAAAGAATAAAATACTCAGGAATATATATACCTAAAGAAACAAAAGACCTATATATAGAAAACTATAAAACACTGGTGAAAGAAATCAAAGAGGACACTAATAGATGGAGAAATATACTGTGTTCATGGATCAGAAGAATCAATAGAGTGCAAATGAGTATACTACCCAAAGCAATCTATAGATTCAACGCAATCCTTATCAAGCTACCAATGGTATTTTTCACATAGCTAGAACAAATAATTTCACAATTTGTATGGAAATACAAAGAACCTCGAATAGCCAAAGAAAACTTGAGAAAGAAGAATGGAACTGGAGGAATCAACCTGCCTGACTTCAGGCTCTACTACAAAGCCACAGTCATCAAGACAGTATGGTACTGGCACAAAGACAGAAATATAGATCAGTGGAACAAATAGAAAGCCCAGAGATAAATCCATGCACCTATGGACACCTTATCTTTGACAAAGGAGGCAAGAATATACAATGGAGAAAAGACAATCTCTTTAACAGGTGGTGCTGGGAAAACTGGTCAACCACTTGTAAAAGAATGAAACTAGAACACTTTCTAACACCATACACAAAAATAAACTCAAAATGGATTAAAGATCTAAACATAAGACCAGAAACTATAAAACTCTTAGAGGAGAACATAGGCAAAACACTCTCTGACATAAACTACAGCAGGATCCTCTATGACCCACCTCCCAGAATATTGGAAATAAAAGCAAAAATAAACAAATGGGACCTAATTAAAATTAAAAGCTTCTGCACAACAAAGGAAACTCTAAGCAAGGTGAAAAGACAAACTTCAGAATGGGAGAAAATAATATCAAATGAAGCAACTGACAAAGAATTAATCTCAAAAATATACAAGAAACTCCTGCAGCTCAATTCCAGAAAAGTAAACGACCCAATCAAAAAATGGACCAAAGAACTAAACAGACATTTCTCCAAAGAAGACATACAGATGGCTAACAAACACATGAAAAGATGCTCAATGTCACTCATTATCAGAGAAATACAAATCAAAACCACAATGAAGTATTATTTCATGCCAGTCAGAATGGCTGCTATCCAAAAGTCTACAAGCAATAAATGCTGGAGAGGGTGTGGAGAAAAGGGAACCCTCTTACACTGTTGGTGGGAATGCAAGCTCATACAGCCACTATGGAGAACAGTGTAGAGATTCCTTAAAAAACTGGAAATAGAACTGCCATATGACCCAGAAATCCCACTGCTGGGTATACACACTGAGGAAACCAGGATCAAAAGAGACACGTGTACCCCAGTGTTCATTGCAGCACTGTTTATAATAGCCAGGACATGGAAACAACCTAGATGTCCATCAGCAGACGAATGGGTAAGAAAGCTGTGGTACATATAGACAATGGAGTATTACTCAGCAATTAAAAAGAATACATTTGAATCAGTTCTAATGAGGTAGATGAAACTGGAGCCTATTATACAGAGTGAAGGGAGCCAGAAAGAAAAACACCAATATACTATACTAACGCATATATATGGAATTTAGAAAGATGGTAACAATAACCCTGTATGTGAGACAGCAAAAGAGACTCAGATGTATAGAACAGTCTTTTGGACTCTGTGGGAGAGGGCAAGGGTGGGATAATTTGGGAGAATGGCAGTGAAACATGTATAATACCATATGTGAAATGAATCACCAGTCCAGGTTCGATGCATGATACAGAATGCTCAGGGCTGGTGCACTGGGATGACCCAGAGGGATGGTATGGGGAGGGAGGTGGAAGGGGGGTTCAGGATGGGGAACACGTGTACACCCATGGCAGATTCATGTTGTTGTATGGCAAAACCAATACAATATTGTAAAGTAATTAGCTTCCAATTAAAATAAGGATGGTATGGGGAGGGAGGAGGGAGGAGGGTTCAGGATGGGGAACACATGTATACCTGTGGCAGATTCATTTCGATATTTGGCAAAACCAATACAATATTGTAAAGTTTAAAAATAAAATAAAATGAAAAAAAAATCATCCCACATGCTCCCTTCAAAAGTGTGACCCCTCCTTTATCATTCTTCTCTGTGTGATAACTATTTTTCAAATTGTTTTAATAGGAAGAAAGTGCTATACCTGATGGTTGAAGAAATGAGACTGTTTCACAGAAGTAATCATAGTAATTAGTACACTGCATACAAGGTTGATTGTCAGTATCAGCACTTAAAGGTCATAAGCCTGACATCAGATTGCATGTGGGCAAAAAACAATTGCTTTATTCCTTTATTCATTCATTCATTCATCAAGCATTTTTAGAGCACCTATTCATTCCAGGGAACATGCTCAGCTTAAGGCACAAACCAATAAAGCCCAGGCCCAGCTTCCAGGAACTGGTAGTATCAAGGATGGTTTGAGGGAAAACGAGTGAGTAATTGCAAAAGAGTCTCCAACACCTTGCACTTAGATTTATTCACTTCCTCCAAACATCCTATTCAGCATTCCAAAGCAATGCAGGCCCTTTGACAAGGGCACCTAGGAAGGTAAGAAATCCAGATATTATTCTTAATGGTTAAGGATTCAGGATTCTTGCCTAGAAAATCACGTAGACAGAGGAACCTCAGGCTACAGTCCATAGGGTTGCAAACTGAGTGACTGAGCATGCACACCTGCACAAGAGTCAGAGAGAGCTGGCTTTAAACCCCAGTTCTGCCACTTGGTTGTGTGACCTTAGGCAAATTACCACTTCTGCAACCTGTTTTTGCTTCTATAATAACATGTAGGTTCTTGTGAGGTGTAAGTAAAACAATGGATATAAAGAAATGGGTATAGGGACTGACCTACAAAAGAATCCTAGAATTTCCATCTATCATTGTCCCCTGCTCTTCAGCTCTGAGCTGGGTCTATTGGGAAACCTGCACATAGCCAGCCTTTGAGAGAGCTGATGATGTCCTCTGCATCCAGCAGGTAATTTGCTGCAGGGGCTTAAGAGAACAGTGGTGGGGGATGGTAAGGTAACCTGGACAGAGCACACTGATCTGGGTTCTGAGGAACGCAGCACAGATGGGGGTATTGGGATTTACAGGCACCAGGCATGAAGATTGACAGGCAGCCCCAGGAAGCCTAGAAAACATTTATTCTGTGACAGTGCAGGTAACCTGGAGACTGGGGCTGAAATTCAATAACGATCAACAAATGCTGGGTGCTGACAAAATAAAGGTGAAGAGGTCTCTGTTCCCCAGCTCCTGGTCCACTGTGGGAGGGGACCCTATACACATTTGTTTATGCAATGTGCGAAGAGATGCAAGGGGTTATGAGCAAGTTCACTCAACCAATTTTTTGTACGCCTATAGAGTGGAATGAGAATTATACCACTTACCCTAGAGGGTTGCTGTGAGAATCAAATAAGAGAAGAAATGCATACAAATATATGTGCATATGTAAACACATTGGTATATGTATTATGTATCTATAAATAGACATTTATTTACATAAAATATATGTAATACATTCATGAATACAAGCAATACAAATTATATGTAATACTATGGGTAAATTAATTTATTTCATAATTAATCATTCATGTTTTCTGTAGGTTTTCTAAGGAAAATGACATCTTACATTTTTCTTTACCCTTGAATTACTGCTGAGAATAGTACTAAGCACATTTTTGTTGGTGTTGTTTAGTCACTAAGTCATGTCCAACTCTTTTGCAACCCCATGGACTGCAGCCTGCCAGGCTACTCTATCCACGGGATTTTCCAGGCTACAGTACTGGCATGGGTTGCTGTTTCCTTTTCCAGGGGATCTTCCTGATTCAGAGATTGAACCTGTGGCTCCTGCATCAGCTACCAGGGAAGCCTGGTACTAAATACATAGTAAGAAATTTTTGTTAAAATAATCAAAGGTCAGACTCTCAAGCATTAAAATCCCTCTTCTTTCCCACTGCTGCAGTCCATGGGGTAACAAAGAGTGGGACACGACTGAGCAACTGAACGCACATTTTACACAGCTCTTGCATCTTGAGAGCAACTCTTTGCCCTTTCCTCCTCCCCGCACAAAAATGGTATGGGAAACCTGGTTTTCTGTATGCACGGATGAGTGCCTTTCCCACTGGCTTCAGCACAAGCAATAAGTTCATCCAAAGACAGAATTTGGCCTGGGGCAGTTGCAGTGGGCCAAGTGTCTGTTCCAAAGTTCCGCTGTGACCAGCAGATTACCTGGGTATTAATGACTGGTTGTGAGAAGCTGACTACCAGACCCAGCCTGAGAAATATAAGGCACTGCACTTCTCACTCACATGGGGAAAAGGACAACCATGGGAAAAGGACAGCTGTCTGAAACGGTGACATTTTTTTCCTTGAACTGGTTATATGAAGAATCAGAAAACATATAAAGAGAAATCCATATAATTGGCTAAGGTACCTGGAGATATATTAGAAGAATTCCACAAAAATAAGTGCTGCTTTCTATAGTGTCTGCATGTAGGCATAAAGGTCCTTATAATCAGCTTATTTGGACTGCATAGTTAACAGTTATATGAAGGAAAACTGCTCTTAATTAAAACTAATCGTTATAGTTATATTACAACCAAGTTCCAATTATCTACTTCTAGATTTCTAAAAACTGTGGACATCTTGAGATTGTTTTGTATCTTGTTTGCTATCCGTAGCCCCATGGCTACTTTTCTTAATTAAATCAAGGCTCTTTTGACCTATTCAATTTATTTCAGGAATGGGAAATTTTCTGTAAGGCTATATCTGCATGGGCCCCTGAAAACGATGACACTTACTCTCAAGAAGAAGAGGTACTATTCATACAGTTGGGCCTCATGTGAACAAGAGCAGAGATGTCATCATTAACCTAGGAAGCTTTAAAGACTGGCTATTCTTTCCATCGCTCTCCAATGGCATCTCTATTCTCTCACATATCAACTTGCTTATTAGGGAGTCATCTGTAATTCATGGCATCACACACAGTTTCAAGCATCTGATCAGCTTCCTTGTTCTCAGAGAATCTGGTCAACCAGGTTTATCTTTTATTCCATGGGGCACTAGATATCTTACAGACTGGCAGCCTTTGGGTCAGATGCTCCTGCCTGAAAACACAGATATAATGGTCAAAACATAGCAAGCAAACTGTGTTACAAGGTCAAAATATGGCTATCCAAAGGCTGCCTTCTCCAGAAGGACTATGTATAGGCTTCTCAGAACGTGCTCAGTGGTGTTGAGCCCCATATGATCAAAGTGGTAACAAATTCATTTAATCACAATTCATTGCTTTCTGTCCTTTCTCTTTTTTTTTTTTTTTTTTTGTCCTTTCTCTTTTATTTTCTCTATGTGCTCATTCATGCTTCCTGGAATCACCTCCCAAATAAACAATCTATAAGCACATATTTTGGGAAGAAGGCAATGGCACCCTACTCCAGTACTGTTGCCAGGAAAATCCCATGGATGGAGGAGCCTGGTAGGCTGCAGTCCATGGGGTCGCTAAGAGTCAGACACGACTGAGCGACTTCACTTTCACTTTCCACTTTCATGCATTGGAGAAGGAAATGGCAACCCTCTCCAGTGTTCTTGCCTGGAGAATCCCATGGACGGAGAAGCCTGGTGGGCTGCAGTCCATGGGGTCGCACAGAGTCGGACACGACTGACGTGACTTAGCAGCAGCAGCAGCAGCAAGCACATATTTGTCTTGGATCTGCTTCTGGAGGAACTCAAACTAAGATAAAAGAATTGTAAATCTGGGAGACAATCCACTTGCCATACACTAGCTCATCTTCAGATTCACTTTGAAAACTACAAAAGTGAAAACTGAAAATCCTGGCCTCCACAGAATGAATCTGAGGCTTTAGAGGTTAAGCCCAGGGTTCTCCCCTTGGAAAAGCATTCAAGGAAATTCTAATAGTAAGCCAGTTTAGAAATAAGAGTAATACACTTTCATAGACTTCCAAAGGGTTTTTTTTTTTTTTCTATTGCTCTTTATCAGCACACTAGCCATCATGCATAGATAACTAGGGTAAAGGAACTCATTTTTCATTTTATGATTTATTTTTTATATAAATTTATTTATTTTAATTGGAGGCTAATTAATTTACAATATTGTATTGGTTTTGCCATACATCAACATGAATCTGCCACAGGTGTACATGTGTTCCCCATCCTGAAACCCCCTCCCACCTCCCTCCCCATACCATCTCTCTGGGTCATCCCAGTGCACCAGCCCCAAGCATCCTGTATCATGCATCAAACCTGGATTGGTGATTCATTTCACATATATTATACATGTTTCAATGCCATTCTCCCAAATCATCCCACCCTCACCCTCTCCCACAGAGTCCAAAAGACTGTTCTATACATCTGTGTCTCTTTTGCTGTCTTGCATACAGGGTTATTGTTACCATCTTTCTAAATTCCATATATATGCATTAGTATACTGTATAGGTGTTTTTCTTTCTGGCTCACTTCACTCTTATACAAGAGGCTCCAGTTTCAGCCGCCTCATTAGAACTGATTCAAATGTATTCTTTTTAATTGCTGAGTAATACTCCATTGTGTATATGTACCTCAGCTTTCTTATCCATTCATCTGCTGATGGACATCTAGGTTGCTTCCATGTCCTGGCTATTATAAACAGTGCTGTGATGAACATTGGGGTACATGTGTCTCTTTCGATTCTGGTTTCCTCGGTGTGTATGCCCAGCAGTGGGATTGCTGGGTCATATGGCAGTTCTATTTCCAATTTTTTAAAGCATCTCCACACTGTTCTCCATAGTGGCCGTACTAGTTTGCATTCTCACCAACAGTGTAAGAGGGTTCCCTTTTCTCCACATCCTCTCCAGCATTTTATTTATTGGGCTTATAGACTTTTGGATAGCAGCCATTCTGACTGGCGTGAAATGGTACCTCATTGTGGTTTTGATTTGCATTTCTCTGATAATGAGTGATGTTGAGCATCTTTTCATGTGTTTGTTAGCCATCTGTATGTCTTCTTTGGAGAAATGTCTGTTTAGTTCTTTGGCCCATTTTTTGATTGGGTCGTTTATTTTTTCTGGAATTGAGCTGCAGGAGTTGCTTTTATATTTTTGAGATTAGTTGTTTGTCAGTTGCTTCATTTGCTATTATTTTCTCCCATTCTGAAGTTTGTCTTTTCACCTTGCTTAGAGTTTCCTTTGTTGTGCAGAAACTTTTAATTTTAATTAGGTCCCATTTGTTTATTTTTTGTTTTATTTCCAATATTCTGGGAGGTGGGTCACAAAGGATCCTGCTGTGATTTATGTTGGAGAGTGTTTTGCCTATGTTCTCCTCTAGGAGTTTTATAGTTTCTGGTCTTACATTTAGATCTTTAAACCATTTTGAGTTTATTTTTGTGTATGGTGTTAGAAAGTGTTCTAGTTTCATTCTTTCACAAGTGGTTGACCAGTTTTCCCAGCACCACTTGTTAAAGAGATTGTCTTTTCTCCATTGTATATTCTTGCCTCCTTTGTCAAAGATAAGGTGTCCATAGGTGCATGGGTTTATCTCTGGGCTTTCTATTTTGTTCCATTGATCTATATTTCTGTCTTTGTGCCAGTACCATACTGTCTTGATGACTGTGGCTTTGTAGTAGAGCCTGAAGTCAGGCAGGTTGATTCCTGCAGTTCCATTCTTCTTTCTCAAGATTGCTTTGGCTCTTTGAGATGTTTTGTATTTCCATACAAATTGTGAAATTATTTGTTCTAGCTCTGTGAAAAATACCATTGGTAGCTTGAGAGGGATTGCACTGAATCTATAGATTGCTTTGGGTAGTATACTCATTTTCACTATATTGATTCTTCCAATCCATGAACACGGTATATTTCTCTATCTATTAGAAACTCATTTTTTATAAAAAAGGAAAAATATTAGTTGTTGGTGGTGGCAGTGGTAGTTGTGATTTGTATTGGAGAGTGTTTTGCCTATGTTAATAGGCAAATAAATCAGGTTAATAAATCTGAATGTTTTCCTTCTTTTCTTAGCAACTCATTTTTGCCTAGATATAAGTGTTAAGAAATTAAACTAATGTTATTTAGAAAGCAAGTTACAAGAAAACCTTAGACATTAATTTTACTTACTCAAATTTCCTCTGAAAACATTGTTGTTCACTTGCCAAGTCATGTTTGACTCTGCAACTCCATGAACTACAGCATGCCAGGCTTCCTGGTCCCTCACCATCTCCCAGAGTTTGCCCAAGTTTATGTCCATTGAATCTGTGATGCCATCCAACCACCTCCTCCTCTGTCATCCTCTTCTCCTGTCTTCAGTCTTTCCCAGCATCAGGATCTTTTCCAAAGAATCAGCTTTCATATCAGGTAGCCAAAGTATTGGAGCTTCAGCTTCAGCATCAGTCCTTCAAATCAATATTCAAGGTTGATTTCCTTTAGCGTTGACTGGTTTGTTCTTGCTGTCCAAGGGACTCTCAAGAATCTTCTCCAACACCACAGTTTGAAAGCAGCAATTCTTTGGTGCTCAACCTTCTTCACAGTCCAACTCTCACATCCATACATGACTATTGGAAAGACCATAGACTTGACTAAATGGACCTTTGCTGGCAAAGTGGTCTTTGCTTTTTAATATTCTGTTTAGGTTTGTCATAGATTTTCCTCCAAGAAGCAATCATCTTCTATTTTCATGGCTGCAGTCACAATCCACAGTGATTTTGGAGCCCAAGAAGAGGAAATCTGTCACTGCTTCTGCATTTTCCCCTTCTATTTGCCATTAAGTGATGGGACCAGATGCCATGCTTTTAATTTTTTTAATCTGAGTTTTAAGCCAGCTTTTTCATTCTCTTCTTTCACCTTCATCAAGAGGTTCTTTAGTTCCTCTTCACTTTCTGCCATCAGAGTGGTATCATCTGCATGCCTGAGGTTGTTGATATTTCTCCCAGCAATTTTTATTCCAGCTTGTAACTCATCCAAGCCCAGCATTTTAAATGATATGTGCTCTGCATATAAGTTAAATAAACAGAGTGACAATATACAGCCTTGTCATACTCCTTTCTCAGTTTTGAACCAGTCAGTTGTTCCATATAAGGTTATAACTGTTGCTTCTTGATCCATATACAAGTTTCTCAGGAGACAGGTAAGATGGTCTGATAGTCCCATCTTTTGAAGAGTTTTCCACAGCTGCTTGTGATCCAGAGTCAAAGGCTTTAGCATAGTCAGTGAAACAGAAGTAGATACTTTTTTCTGAAATTCTCTTGCTTTCTCTATGATCTGGTGAATATTGGCAATTTAATCTCTGGTTCCTATGCTTTTTCTAAACCCAACTTGTACATCTGGAAGTTCTCAATTCAAGTACTACTGAAGCCTAGCTTGAAGGATTTTTATCATAATCTTCAGTCAGTCAGTTTAGTCGCTCAGTTGTTTCTCTTTGTGACCCCATGAACCACAGCACACGAGGCTTCCCTGTCCATCACCAACTCCCGGAGTCTACCCAAACCCATGTTCATTGAGTCGGTGAGGCCATCCAACCATCTCATCTTTTGTTGTCCCCTTCTCCCCCTGCCCTCAATCTTTACCAGCAACTGGGTCTTTTCAAACGAGTCAGCTCTCCGCATCAGGTGGCCAAAGTACTGGAGTTTCAGCTTCAACATCAGCCCTTCCAATGAACACCCAGGACTGATCTCCTTTAGGATGGACTAGTTGGATCTCCTTGCAGTCCAAGGGACTCTCAAGAGTCTTCTCCACCACCACAGTTAAAAAGCATCAATTCTTCGGCACTCAACTTTTTTTATAGTCCAACGCTTACATCCATACATGACCACTGGAAAAGCCATAGCCTTGACTAGACGGACCTTTGTTGACAAAGTGATGTCTCTGCTTTTTAATATGTTGTCTAGGTTGGTCATAACTTTCCTTCCAAGGAATAGGCATCTTTTAATTTCATGGCTGCAGTTACCATCTGCAGTGATTTTGGAGCCCAGAAAAATAAAGTCAGCCACTGTTTCCCCTTACTAGCATGCAAAACGAGTGCAATTGTCCTGTAGCTTGAGCATTCTTTCATACTGCCCTTCTTTGGAACTGGGATGAAGATTGAAAACATATCCTACTTAAATTTCAAGATGCAATTCAAATGTTATTATCTACTGCTTCTACCACTCTATGCCAAAATTAAATTCTCCCACCTGTAATTCTCCTAGAGGTCTCTGCTTGGACATTTATTTATAGCATTTGCATTGACATTTTTTAAGAATTATTTGTTATAGTCAGTAAAATTTATACTCTTGATTATGGACTCTTTGAGTGCATTTTTCTTGCTATTTAAAAATTTTATCTTAGAAACTTCTGCTTCTGACATGTAGCAGATGTCCAATAAAAATAAAACGTGATCTTTTAAAAATATAAATCCAGACTAACTAGTCCTCTGCTTTAACCCTTCTATGGATCCCTACTGCTTTTGAGATAAAGCTGAAGCTTCTTCATATGAATTAAATGTTAAAATATGAAGGCTTCTGGCTACCACTTATGATGTAGAAAACTCCAACACTTACCAAAAAGAAAAAATTAACTGGATAATCTATAGAGTCATAATTTCTCTTGAACCCATCTAAAAGCTTAATTTATGAGGCAATCAACTATCTTAAAATATAAAAAAAGACAGGTATCTCCAAGGTATCTCTTGAGCATTCTTTAGTACTGCTAAAGAGGAATGAGCTCTTAATTACCAGATGCTGAATACCACACATGCTAGTATGAAAAAGCTGGTACATCGAAATTTTTGACAAACTGTGAAAGGCCAAGCATGAACTATCATTAGAGTATAGAACCCCTAGTAGTTATGGATATGATAGCAGGTTTCTCCCCACAGACCTCACTGACTGTTCATATGAGAGATGGGATCAAAGCAAGAGATTGGAGAAAATCTCCCTCTTGGTGAAGGTTTGTGGAAAGGGAACAGCTATGGCAAAAAAGCACAAAGCCCGTCCAGACTGTTCTAACCTATCTTCTTCATGGAACAAAGGCCTTAAACTTCCAGTGAAAGCACAGAAAACTTGTCATGCTCAGGGCACAGGTGAAGAACCATTGCAGCTAGGAATGTACACAGAAAAACATTCCAGCTCTGGAGAAGTGGCAGGAAAATAGCCCAGAACAGTAGACATCCTTTTCCACTGAGGTAGGCAGGGTCATTGAGAAGCCCCCACTACTGAGACCCAGAAACACCGTACCTGCCAAAGATGGCGCCTAAACCAGGACAACAGAAAACACCTTCATCCTGTCACCAAAACTGGACCAGAAGGCACTGAGTAACATATAACAGCAGCCTACTACAAGTATAGGGCAAGAGCATGGAGAAAGACTCTCTTTCTAAGGGCCACAGTTAATATCCAAAGTTGCAAGTAGAACAGAGACATTGAGGGAGTTTTGGGGGAGAATGGATACAGGTATATGTATGGCCGAGTCCCTTACCCTTTCACCTGAAAATATTACAACATTGATAAAAATCGGTTATACCACAATACAAAATAAAAAGTTTAAAAAAGAACAGAGACACTGAGGAAAATCTTTCTGAAACCATACTTGATCCTAAACACACAGGAATTCTAGAAGAATTTGAATCTGTGAGGTGTTGAGGACAAACATAACAACAGCAAAGTCCAAGTCCAACTCAGCCTCTGACTAGATTGACTTGACACTTGATACGTAATATCTAACAAGAGGGGGCATGCTCATTTCCAGAAGTAAGCAGTATTTATCTCAGTCTCAACTGTTCTATGTAAGATGTCAGGATTTTAACCACAAATTATGATTCACACAAGGAAACAAGAAATGATACACTGTTAAGAGACAAAACTATTGATAGAATCAGATACAGTCTAGATATTTAAACTACCAGATAGAAATATAAAAATAGATAGTATTAGCATGATAAAAACTTTGGTATATAAGGTAGACAGTATCACAAACAGATGGATAGTATCAACCAAGAAGTGGAAATCATAGGAAAGACTCAAATGGAAATGCTAACAATGATAAAGATGGTAACAGACGTGAAGACTGCCTTTGATGGGCTCATCAGTCTAATGACCTTGAAGACAGGTCTTTAGAAATTACCAAACTGAAGCACAAAGGGAAAAGATATTCTTTAGAAATAAGATATGGTATTTAATAGCTATGGTACATGAAAAACCAAAAAGGAAAAAAGAAAGAAAGAAAAAAAGCAAGTGAAATATGGTATAATATTAGTCTATATATTTGGAATCCCAAAAGAAGAGAAAAACTGAAGTATTTGAAGATATAAAGGCTGAGAGGTTTCCAAAATCAATGAAAGATATGAAACTACAAATCCAAGAAGTTCAGAGACCATCAAGCAGGATAAATTAGAATAAAAAATAAAGTGATACACATAGACACATCATATTCAAACTTCTAGAAACCAAAAACAAAGTGTTAACCAACTAGGCAGAAACACACACACACAAACACATACACACATTACATGCAGAGAAAAAAAGATGAAAATTATAGTAAATTTCTTGTCAGAACAATTCAAGCCAGGAAACAATGGAGCAGCATTTTTAAACTATAGCAATATGTGAGAAAAAAAGGACAATCTAGACAATTTCATACAGAAAGAAAAAAACATAAAGACTTTTCCTGATGATACTTGAAATAATTTATTCCCAAAAGACCTGTAGTAGAAGAAATGTTAAAAGAAATTCTTGAGGCAGAATAAATGCAATCATAGACAGAAATTTGAATCAACATGAAGAAATGAAGAGTACTCTAAACAGAATTAATGAAACTAAGTATATTTTTTTCTCATTTTAATTACTCTAAAAAATAATGGACTATTCAAAACAAAGACAGTGGCCATGTATCATGTATCTATACGCTATGTCTAAACAAAAATATACTGTAGTGTACCTGAAAGTAGCACAAAGGGTGAGAGGGATAAATGAGAACAATACAGCTGTAATATTTGTATGCTATACCTGAAGTGGTAAAGAATTATTCAAAGGTAGACTGTGATTAATTAAAGTGCTATATTGTAAATTCTAGGGCAACCACTAAAAATGTCATTAAAGGTTATAAGCCCTCAGTTCAGTTCAGTCACTCAGTCGTGCTATCTAGGTTGACAAGATAGTCAATTTTGCTTCAAGTATATTAGTAATTGCATAAATAGTCTATATGTGCCAATTAAAATTCATAGATTGTCAAGTTCGATTAAAAAGCAAACCATTGCTGTCTATATAAAATACTGTCTTTAAATAAAAAATTAAATAAGTTGAAACTAAAGGTTGAAAAATAAACACATATAAATCTATACATACATAGAGACTATTCAAAAGAAACTGAAGTGGCTACATTAAAAAAAAACCAACAGACTTCAAACAAAAAAAAAAAAACAGACTTCAAATCAAAGAGTATTAATATAAAGAAGAGTACTAGGGTTTCCCTGGTGGCTCAGTGGTAAAGAATCCACCTCCCAATGCAGGAAACATAGAATTGATCCCTGATCTGGGAAGATCCCACTTGCCAAGGAGCAACTAAACTTGTGTTCCACAGCTATTGAGTCTGTGTTCTAGAATGCAAGAGCTGCAGCTACTAAGCCCATATGTCACAACTACTGAAGCTCTCATGCCCTGAGCCCATGGTCTGCAAAAGAAGAAGCCACTGCAGTGAGAAGCTCACGCATCACAACTAGGGAGTAGCCCTCACTTGCCACAACTAGAGAAACTGATACAATATTATAATTAGCCTCCAATTAAAATAAAGAAATTTAAATTTAATAAAATAAAATAAAAGAAAAACCCACACAGCAAGGAAGACTCAGCACAGCCCCCCCAAAAAAAGAGTGCTACATAATGTATGTAAAGTTAAAAAGGATCAATTTGCCAAAAAGATATAACAATTCTAAACATGCATATGCCTAACAATAAAACTTCAAACAATATGAGGTAAAATCTAGTTGTTGTTCAGTCACTAAGTTGTGTCCAACTCTTCGTGACCCCATGGACTGCAGCACACCAGGTTTCCCTGCTCTTCACCATCTGCAGAAATTTGCTCAAACTCATGTCCATTGAATCAGGGATGTCATCCAACAATCTTATCCTCTGGTGTCCCCTTCTCCTCCTGCCTTCAATTTTTCCTAGCATCAGGGTCTTTTCTAATGACTTGGCTCTTTGCATTAGGTGGTCAAAGTATTGGAGCTTCAGCTTCAGCATCAGTCCTTCCAATGAATATTCAGGGTTGATTTCCTTTAGGATTGACTGGTTTGATCTCCTTGCTGTCTGAAGGACTCTCAAGAATCTTCTCCAGAATCACAGTTTGAAAACATCAATTCTTTGGCTCTCGGCTTTGTTTATGGTCCAACTCTCATATCTGTCCATGACTACTGGAAAAATCATCAGTTCAGTTCAGTTCAGTCACTCAGTCATGTCTGACTCTTTGCGACCTCATGAACTGCAGCATGCCAGGCCTCCCTGTCCATCACCAACTCCCAGAGTTTACCCAAACTCACGTCCATCGAGTCAGTGATGCCATCCAGCCATCTCATCCTCTGTCATCACCTTTTCCTCCTGCCCCCAATTCCTCCCAGCATCAGAATCTTTTCCAATGAGTCAACACTTCACATGAGGTGGCCAAAGTACTGGAGTTTCAGCTTCAGCATCAGTCCTTCCAAAGAACACCCAGGGCTGATCTCCTTTAGAATGGACTGGTTGCATCTCCTTGCAGTCCAAGGGACTCTCAAGAGTTGTCTCCAATACCACAGTTCAAAAGCATCAGTTCTTCGGCACTCAGCTTTCTTCACAGTCCAACTCTCACATCCATACATGACCACAGGAAAAACCATAGCCTTGACTAGACAGACCTTTGTTGGCAAAGTAATGTCTCTGCTTTTCAATACGCTATCTAGGTTGGTCATAACTTTCCTTCCAAGGAGTAAGCGTCTTTTAATTTCATGGCTGCACTCACCATATACAGTGATTTTGGAGCCCCCAAAAATAAAGTCTGACACTGTTTCCACTGTTTCCCCATCTATTTCCCATGAAGTGATGGACCAGATGCCATGATCTTCGTTTTCTGAATGGTGAGCTTTAAGCCAACTTTGTCACTCTCCACTTTCACTTTCATCAAGAGGCTTTTTGGTTCCTCTTCACTTTCTGCCATAAGGGTGATGTCATCTGCATATCTGAGGTTATTGTAATTTCTCCCAGCAATCTTGATTCCAGCTTGTGCTTCTTCCAGCCCAGCATTTCTCATGATGTACTCTGCATAAAACACATCAGTGGGTGATAAAGGAAGGAAGGTTAGTTGACTACATAGGGACAATAGAGGATTTTCTGAGATTCACAAAACTGTTCTATATCTTGATTTTCATGGTGATTACATGACTGTGTATGTATCAGTGTAGACATATATAGGCGTGTGTATTAGAAATATACACTAAAACAGGTTAATTTTTCTCTAAGTAAATTATGTCATAATTTTTAAAAAAGAGGGAAAAAAGTTCCACATGATCTGTTTAGCTCCCCAGCCTCATGTGCTGGGGATGTTCTCTTATTCACTACACTTATTGGTCTTCTTCCACTTCTTCAAATGCACCAGATATTATGACCTTCACACGTACTATTCTTTGTCTGACAAACTATACATTCTTCATCAGTTAAATTCTACTTATCTTTCAATCTCAACCTAAATCCTAGGTTCAAATCCAGGACCTACTGCTTGCTGGTTGTGTAAGATATTAGTGAATATCTCTGTAGGTTTCCATGTCTATAAAATTAGCAATATGAATAGTAGTTATTTTGTAAAATTTCCTAGAGGATTACATGAGAAAATACGTATTTGTTGTTGTTTAGTTGCTAAGTCGTGTCAGACTCTTATGCAACCCCGAAGGCTGTACCCATCAGCCTCCTCTGTCCATGGGATTTCCCAGGCAAGAAGACTGAAGCGGGTTGCCACTTCCTTTTCCAGAGAATCTTCCTGACTCAGGGATCAAATCCATGTCTCCTGCATTGGCAGGCGGGTATTTGACCATTGGGCCACCAGGGAAGCCTGGCACAAAATAACATAAGATACATTATAATTCTATATGATGATTATCCCTCCTCAAGATCTTCCCTAACTCCCTTGTTATACTATCTCCTGTCATTTTCCTTCTTAATCATAATAGAATCTGTGTTAGTATATTCATGTGCATGTTCATTTACTATCCAACTCCATGGAAGTTAGGATAATACCTGTTTCATGGACTCTACTTACTTATCTATCTATCCATTCATCCACACTATATATGTGTCTGACTCAATGTAGGTACTTATTAAATATCTGTGGAATGAATGAACAGTTAGAAGAATGGTGTCATACAAGAGCAGCATTCTCATAACTTGACCTCTCTCTGGGAGGCAAGTGTCATTGTGATCCTGACTACACTCACAAAGTGACTGGGTCATGAATATTGCATGGTGGTTCTTTTTAGTCAGAGGTCAGCCTCGCTCCATAAAGTTAAGCGGCACTTCTTTTCCTCCTTACCCTACTCTGCTGCTTCACCCCAGCACTGTGTCTGCATTCTCAGCTTCCTCATGACAGAGTGGATAAGTCAGGCTCTGATGTGTAGACTCAGCCATCTTCAGCTGATGGAGAGACTGAGAAGCCACACGTTAACCCCAGATGCCAATCCCATTCTCCACTCCACCTTGACTAGAAAGCCCTGTGTTTTGAAAAGTACACACAAGCCTCAGTAGGACCCATCCTCTGATCCCCTTGGGATCTGAATCTGAGTGTTGGGAGGATTGGTTCACATATGGGATGAGAGTGTGTTCTGTGAGGAAAAAGACTTCTTAAATAAAAGAAATTTTCCATCCAGAGCCCTACTTCTTTGCTCTGAGACTGTTCCCTGAGAGTGGGACTCAGGAAATGGAAGTCAGTTCTCTTACTGGTGGAGAAAGTATTACTGGAAACCCAGGTGAAGATGGCGCAGACGTCGGTGGCCAGGAGGAAGCTGACTGATGCCAGACTGTGGTGCATCAGGACACAGAACTCGGGGCTCCAGAGGAAGTTGGCAAGCAGTGGGTGCAACACAAATGAACAATAGAGATCATCATGGATATCAGTGGTCCCTTGAACGAAAGCCCTGGAATGCAAGCAGTGACTCGGCTCCAATGGGAGGCAGTCTACTCCTCCTTCCCTGAAAGGCTCTTGGAGAAAAGTGATCTTTTCAAGGTCTATAAACTGATGGGGACCAGGGAGCTTTCAGGCTCCACCTATAAGCCCTTTCCTGGGGGCTCAGATGGTAAAGAATCCGCCTGCAATGCAGGAGACCCGGGTTTGATCCCTGGGTGGGGAAGATCCCCTGGAGAAGGGAATGGCTACCCACTCCAGTATTCTTGCCTGGAAAATCCCATAGACAGAGGAGCCTGGTGGGCTATAGTTCATGGGGTCACAAAGAGTTGTACATGACTGAGTGACTAACAGTAAAAAGATTTAGAAATAAAATTTAGGAAATAGAATATCTGAAAGAACTGGACTATCTATGTGAACAGGTGGGAGTAGGGGATGCAGAGCTATTGAAATTTAGGAAACATTATTGTAAATGTTAATACTTTTTTCTCACTCGCCAGCTGGTGAAGCTGGATCGATGTCAGTTATACTTGCTGATTGATTGAGCTGTGATCCCATCATCATGGCCACTGTACCATTCCATCTGGCATTTAGACTCTGTGATTGGGATTGTTTGGGAAGAAGGCCAAGATAATCATATCTGGCTCACTGCAGTCTGCTTCAGCAGCTGCATGTAAACCCAATCCATGGTCCAAAATATATCCATCTATACAATATACATTTTATTTGGGGTTTGATTTAGAGGTGATAATATTAACAATAGAAACATTTTAAATGAATGAGTGAACAAAATCAGTGTGCTGAATGATAAAGTTCAACTTACGCTATTTAATAGAAGGCCATTTAGAGTTACGGAAATTCCATATGGAATCATATCTCATGATTATCATACATACATATAAAACCAAATTACAGTTCATGCTGATAAATCACGGGTTAGCTATAGACACTCTAAGGTCATAAAACTTAGTAATGTGTTAAATTTGCCAAGGTTACAATGAGGCAGTGAATTACTTTTGTTTCTTTGAAAAAATAACCTTTACAGACCATGTCACCAAACGAGCAATTAATAAGAAAGAACACATCATTAAACTCTGCTCTTGGGTAATTTATATGCCACAGTGTTCATTGTTCATAACCCAGCCATTTCTTCATGAATCATAACATTGTCTTAATTATCACTACCATTCTCCAGTAATTGGTTTCCTTCTCTCTTATCCAGGAATAGTTTTAAAACCTTTGAAGCCTTTTGCAAAGCTCGTAGCTAGATGTCAGGTGGGTTGTCATTTTAGGAGCAAATTAACTCAAGTTTTCCTTCACAATGTTCTTAGGTAATAAGATATTCTTAGGTTTCCAGATGCCAGGGACAACAATGAAAAAAAAATTACTTCTTTTACCACAATAACTGTAAACTCTATAGATGTTTAGCAATGAACAGCCTCATTGTTCTGGATTTTGTAGAGATGTTATTCAAAGCTTAACATTTCTGGAGCTTTCGGTAATGCAGTCTCTTGTGAATATGATCTGTCTTGGAATTGTTTCCTTAGACAAATAGGCAGAAACCAGCTGATGCAAGGCTGACTTCATGCTGAGCTAAGTTATGGTAGTGGAGGGCCAGAGAGGCATGGAGTGATCCTCCTGGCCTTGTCTTAAAGAAAGATAATGGCTGTAGCTATTCACACAACTACAGTGCATGAGGTCATTTCTTTTAAAATGCAGACTTTTTCTTAAAAGAGTCCTTTGGGCAACCATGGTATCAGATCATTGGTCTGCCTGAATTGTGCACTTTTCAGCCAATTGTCCTGATGTCATATAAATCCAGTCAGAAAGAGAAAGGAATAAATTTGTCTTCAGCTAGTTTCTTCCTCAAAGCTGTGAGATGGACTTAGACAATGGATTCATTGTGTTTTTATACCAAGTGAATATATTGAAAATGTATGTGGGCAGAGAAGGTGGATATAGAGTAGAATCGTGCCTCCCAAAACTTCATATGTGTACAAATGGCCTGGCAATCTTGTTTAAATGCAGATTCTAATTCAGTGGGTTTGGGGTGAGATCAGAGATGCTTCATTTCTGATAATAAGTTCTCAAATAGTGCCAATCTTCCCAGTCTAAAGACCTAGATATGGTGTGAGTTCAGTTATCAACAATTTAACTGCAATCAAACACAGTATTGGTATAGGTGAGAAACATTAGACATGGATTTGGAGTACAGGTTTATAGTTGGAAAGACGTGGGTTTACATTTCCACATTATTCAACAACCAAGGACTTAAGTCACATAAGCCTTCAGAACCCCATCTGTATGGGGATAATTATACCCACACCAGAGGGCTATTGTTGCACATAGAAATGTATAAATGACATTTTTTATTTCCAAGGCATAGCTCAGAGCTTAGCACAGAGCAATTGCTCATAAATGGAATTGAGATCAGTCCCCCTGGGGCTAAGCCCGCTTGTGTGCCCAAGGCGTGACTCAGGGTCCTTGTCTATGTCATCTACCTGAGCTGACACCTCAACTCCAAATTAACAACACTTCATTTCATTTTTAGCTTTCAACTTCGGGAATATGAATATCTAACCTTTGCCTTTCAGAATTTCCAATTGTTTTATCAATCACAAAAATAAATGAACTTCAAGGGTATACGATGTTGATAAACATGCCCCCATAAGAAATTTTTTAAATTATGAGTTGCAATAATTTCTCAATATCATTCGATGAGTATCTTCATGCCCAAAAAAGTGATAAAATAATTTAAAGCTTACACACAGTTGTAGTTTGGAGATTTGTCTCTCACATGCAGCTGGACACGGAGGCCCTCATTCCTGCTCAGAGAAGTGGCTGCTCCCTGTATTCTGTGCACCATGGACCCTTCTGTTACTTCTTCAATTGGCTGCACCTTTGTAGACCAGTCACTGCTGATCCTCTATGTCTGTCGGGCTCCCAGAGCTCCACCAGCCCCACCACTAACTCCCTGAGTTCTAATGGTACCAGGGCTGTCCCGTGGGGGAAACGAGAAGGGGCATTTGGAGAACAGAGAATGCATTCAATCTTCTCATTGCATGTTGTTTAAGGTATCTCCAAGTAGGCATGCCTAACTCCAAATGAGTCATTGAAAATATGACTCACTGAATTACTGGAAAACTGTTTTTTGCATTTTTACAGGTTCTGTGTCCTAGGATTCAGATGTTGACTAGGAAACCTGAACAAAACAAAATTGTGATCAACATTTGCCGCATCATCCTTCTCTCTGATCAACTCCGTGCAGATCCACCGTGCCGCCACCAAACTGCCCAGAGGCATAGCAGCTCCTGACGGGGGCTGTACCCCAGACGTGCTCAGCTGTGTCTCATCCCAAAGGCAGAAAGCTTGCCTTCTTCCCCAGGAGACTCACAGAGCCATGTAAATAGGCCTCTGAGGGCCAGTCTCATCAACTTACCTGACATTTATAGACGTTTCTGAATATGCTTTCACTCTGGTCATACTTAGGTTCCCTCTTGTACTCTGAACATCAAGGTGCTGAGAAGCTCTAATGAGGAAAATCAGAAGAAAGGAAGGAAAGAAAAATAATATGTATTGGTTACTTAATATCTGAAGGCATATTGTTAATTTCTTTACAGATAAATTCTTTCCACACAAAAATCTATGAAATAGTTTGGTTTTCTGTCCCTATTGCCTAAATAAGAAATTGAAGCTTAGAGGCAGCAAGTGACTTGACCAAAGTTGCCACTTTAGTAAGTTCCAAGTTAGGATTTCAGCCCAAGCTTGGCCTCAAAGAACATGCTATTTCTACTCACCACACCACAAAGAACTATAAATTGAGAACAGAAGTGCCCACAAAGAGCTAATCTATTAATGTGTTGAATGCTAATGAACATTAGTCAATTGATAGACATTAGCTGTGACACATTTGCCAGGAAAATGACCCTCCTTTTGCAAATAGTCTCATTATTTATAGGGCATTGAAAATTGCTTCACTGATCTATTAATCATATTTTAGTACAATATTACTACTTATTAAATTCTGATGTTATAATACCTTATTTGTATGATGCCACACAACTGGTTAGAAAGTGAAACAATGAAGCCATTTAAAGCACTGCTTACCTTGTGATAGCTAAAAGATTTACCATCTCTAAATATATAAAAGAATTAACTGATTTTTTTAAACTATTCCCAAACTCTTCTCAGTTTTTACGATGCATACAAGAAAGACTAATATTTACATTGGTCATCTTTAACCTTTATGAAAAACAAAACAAAACTAAGGACCTTTAAGAATTTTTTTTTTAAATCAAAACAGTACGAGTACATGACATTTTTAAAAAATCAGATGTTTCAGAGAAGATTATAGTGAGAACCAGTAGTCTCCCATCTCACTCTTTAGAGTCAGAGTACATTTGGCTTTAAGTCTGAGAAACATAATTAAAAGTGGCTTCAGGACTTCCCTGGCGGTCCAGTGGTTAAAACTCCAAGCTTCTATTGCAAGGGGTGTGGCTTCAATCCCTGGTGGGGGAGCTAAGATCCTACATGCTATGTGGTGCGGCCCCCAAAAAAGTATTTAAAAAATGAAATTTCTAAATTTCTTAAGTTAAGAAATATAGTATCTCACATACCAAAGTCCCTGTGCAGGGTGTGGCTTGAGATTTTTGACCCGACTGCTCATGAACGCTTGGCATGTAGCTCTGTTCCCCAGAGTCACAAGATGGCTGCAATCTAGCTGTACAAAGCAGTGGAAGACTGTCTCCTTCTCTTCAGTTTGATTATGCTCCTCCCTCCACTATGACTGAAAGTAACCAATTAAGCTTCAGGCACTGTTTGTCCAGATCAATAATTCTCTACCTGATCAGATCCAATGCCCCTTTTGAAAACAAATTTTTCATAATCCCCTCTTCCCTAGCCTGGTAACATGTGATTGATACCACAACCCATCTATACACTCAATCTCAGAAAATACTTATACTAACAAGGTTTCTTAGACAAGTTCAGTTAGGCTAAGATTCTTGGCTTAAAGCCGAATAAACACGCTCCTTCCCAGGCCCAAATCCACCCAGTACATATAAGCTTGTGACCTGAATATCCTAACTACCTGTCTCAGCTTGGGCTTTGTTTTCTATCTGCCTTGACCCCTGCTGGGAGGGTCTGGGCTGTCATCAGTGTTCACCTAAGCCTTAGGGAAGGGGATATGCTGCTGAAGGGAGGGTCTTGAGCCCCCAGTTCTCTCTTCCTTTCTGTATGACGCAGTAGTACTAACTGCTTCTTACTGATTTAAATTCAGACCATTGTGATGGTTGGAGAATGCTGTTCAAGTGACTGAGATCTCAGGGGTCTCAGGTTCAGGATACAGAGTTCAACATCATCTTCTTTGTGAGCGTACACCTCAAAGATATATGTTAGGTCTGGATTTCCTAAATTCAGCCTTTTCCTGGGTCAAGTTTGCTCTACTTTACTAAAGGGGAGAGAGGGGCAGATAATGAACATTTATTAATCTCCTACTATGTGTCAGGAACTATTTCCATGTGACGCACCTTCACAAGGATGCTATGAGACAGCTGATTCTGCACTTGATCTACAGATGCCAAGAGAGATGGAGTAGAGAGCATCAAGGGAATGTGGAGCTGCAAATTGAGCTGGGTCTTGTTTGAGGCCAGGCTTCCCTGGTGGCTCAGATGGTAAAAAGTCTGCTGCAATGAGGGAGACCCAGGTTTGTTCCCTGAGTTGGGAAGATCCCCTGGAGAAGAGAATGGCTACCCACTCCAGTACTGTTGCCTGGAGAATGATGGACAGAGAATTCTGGAGGGCTACAGTCCACAGAGTCACAAAGAGTCGGACATGACTGAACTATTGCCTTCAGTGCTTTCATTTGAGTCCAAAGTCCAGCCTCTTAACAGACATCAATGAAGTTATTCTTACCTTGTCTGCCATCTTGTTTCTACTCTTATTTTAAATTAAAGTGTTCTTGGGTTTCCCTAGTCCCAGAAGAATTCAGAGTAATCTAATCTGCATGCCTCCATGTCTAGCCTCCACATTTGTTGCTTAAATGCCCTTCCCAGGGGTCACTCGATCCTAATTAGACAATTTCAATATTAGGAAAGTCCCTGCCTTGAAGGCAGCCCAGTCCATCTTCATGTGCAATGGTTGTTACAAAGCTCTGCCTCCTTGAAACTTGGCCCATTGGAGCCAGTTCTGTTCTCCACAGCTTCTTTAGAAAAATTTAATTCCATTTCACTTGGGTGCCCTACAAATATTTGAGCCAAATTTCATGTGATTGCTTTTCATGCACAATGAATGGGTCCAGTTCATCAATACTTGATCAGTTCATCAATACTTGATCAGTTCATCAATACTTGAGGCATCATTTTATTCTTTGGTTCCAAAATCTTTCTGCTTTCCTTCCTAACAGCTAGCCTTATCTCATATATCCCTTTACAAGTGGTTCCTGTTTTCTAGCTTCCTATAACCTACTCCATCCTTACCCTTGCCTCTGACTAATTCTTTTCTCATATTCCTAAGGTTCAATTTTTCTCTCAATTAGTGTTAAATTCCATGCTGACTCTGGTCCTGTGATTACACATTTACATTTATCAACATGAACATTTCACTGAATATGCAAGAATGGAGGCTTGAGGGTGACAGAAAAATACCTACAAAAATCAGTCTGATTTTCTTTTCTTGCCTAAAGGTTATTTGCTAGAGATAATACAGGGAAAAAAAGTATTTTACAAATGACTTTTGAGCCTTAGAAACAATGCAGAAGATAAATTTCATAGTAAAAACGTTTGTGTTCAGGTATGCAATAAACCAGGGGTTCTCAAAGTGTGATATTCATGGAGCAGCAGCACCAACATTACATGAGAATTTGTTAGATATGCAAATTCTTGGATTGGTCCTTTAAACCTACTATTAATAAGTTAGAAACTCTGAGGCAGCCCCCAGAAATCTGTTTTAATAAGCTTTCCAGGTAATTCTGATGCACAACACAACCTGAGAACTGCTATAAATCAGGGGTCCCCAACCACCCAGTTGGGGACTGGCAACCCCTGTCAGATTAGCAGTAGCATTAGGTTAGAAATAAAGTGCATGATAAATGTAATGTCCTTGAGCCATTTCCAAATCATTCCCCACCCTCCAGTCTGTGGAAAATTGTCTTCCATGAAATCAATCCCTGGTACCAAAAAGGTTGGGGACTGCACTTTTACTAATTGGGCTTGTGTCCTTGATTAAAAAAAACAATTAACATCTTTGGCATTCTTTAAAAATTTACAAGACACTTCCAACTATATTATTCAAACTATCCCAACTCTTATCACCTTTCATGAAAAATAATGAGAGTAAACTAGATCATGGATGGCAAATACATTTCATACTAGTTGCCAACTCCGATCAATTGGTAGTGGTTCCCTGGATAATAATAGCTTTAGAGTCAAAAGAGACAAAGCTATTTAACTCCTAAATTTCTGTTTCTTCCTCTGTGAAATAGAAATCATATTACTACATACAAATCTAGTCTCAATAGGAAAATGTGCTTGTTTGGTGGGGTCTGCTATGAGCAAGGGAGGAGGAAGTAGAAGCATTTATTGACCACACAGTTGCTTGCCTTACTGGAAATTCTCCACCCTAAATTCTCTAGCTGTTCCAAGGAGGGAACTTAAGGAAATAAGTCCTTTGTTTAAAAAAAAAATTCACCCAGTTTAGAACAGAGAAGAGTTTCTAAGGAAATATTTCATTATATCTGGACCCTAAGAAGACACTGAACAAACTTGGAGAAAAAAAAAATCTCCTTTTATTATTTCCTTCCTTGGATCTTAGAAAAAACTAACAAAAATGAAACAAACAGCATGAAAGTTATTATTTCTTAAAAATACAATTTTGTGATTTCTCAAGATTTCAGCAAATGAAACAAAGAATTTCATCACATCTCAAATATTATGACATTAAGATAACAATTCAGATTTGAAGGTCACTAACCATGGTCCAGTTTAGACAGATAGATGTAAATGTTGAGGCACTTCCCCAGGGATCCTTTCCTTTGGCGTCCTGTATGTCTTCTGGGGTCATCAATCCCACATCTGGGACCTGGTTAGTTAAAATCTTGTCCTCTAAGTGAAAACTCCCCAAACTTAAATACATTTCTCACCCACTTAAACCCTCCTCCTTATTCTTTTCCAGTCTGAGTGATGAGCTTGGCTCATTGTTGACAGAAAGTGAGGTGATGATTGACATCTTTGAGCCCCAGTGGGTGATTTGAGTTTCCCTGGCTCAGATGAGCAGGTCCACCATATACCTGCTGAATGACTTAATTAATGAGTCATTCTTTATAGTCGTACTCCATGGAACCACACACAGAGACACAAAGAAAGGGAAGCAGTTTTACAGGTGTCTACATATTATACTTTTTCAATACAATGATAGATGCATGAGATAATAAAGAGAGAACAAATAAGTTCACATATAGTAGGAGATTGGGCATTGTTTAATAGTTCCTGTTAGTAACTGATCCAAATAAGACTCTGCAGAGCATCCTGGCAGTTTTCAACCCATTCTCAAAGGCCCTAAATGAGTTATTTTCAACATAAAATCCCTGACTCCTAGTGAACCATAAGAAACCTCTGTGTTTTCATGTTCTGACTTACCCAACTGAGCAGCATTGTTAGCTAGGTAGGTGAGATCATTGTGTTTGAATTTGACCCAAACATCTATCGTCAGTAATTTACTTAATTACTTAGAGCCTTAGTTTTCTCATACCTTGATTCTCAAAGTTGGTATAGGAGAATGGTTCAAGATGGTGACATAGAAGGATCCTGAACTCACCTTCTCCCACACCAAAATTACAGCTGCATGTGGAAAAGTTTCCTCTGCAAAACAAAAAACCTCAAAAAATCACTGAGCAACACTTACACATTAAAAGAATAGGGGAAAGAAAAAAAAACCCACACTAAAATAGATGGAAGAGGCTGAGACACCACCTTACCATAAACCCTACTCCTGGTGTGGCAAGCTATAGTTAGGAGTGAACTCATAACCCCTACCTGCTCCCTAAGGAGAAAAGGATTTGAACCCCATATCGGACACCCCGACTTTAAGACAAACATCTGAGAGATGAACTTCCAAAACATTTATCTTTGAAAGTCAAAGTTGCTATAGTGTGCATGTGTGCTCAGTTGTGTCTGACTCTTGGTGACCCCATGGACTGTGGCCCACCAGGCTCCTTGTCCATGGGCTTTCCCAGGCAAGAATACTGGAGTGGGTTGCCATTTCCTCCTCCAGGCGATCTTCCTGATCCAGGAATCAAACCCAAGTCTCCTGCATCTCCTGTATTGGCAGGCAGATTCTTTACCACTGAGCCACTCGGGAAGCCCCCGCTATAGTGTGCTGCTCTTTAAATCACTAGGTGCCATGCAGATGATGGAGTTTCCATATTGGATCTTTTGCTGTAGATATTAATAAACCCTAAAATAGTCTTTTTAGATCAGAGCTACAATAATAACACTACAAAAGATTATGAGATATGAATTTTTTGACAGTTGTTTTTTGATAGTTGTCCTGTTTTGTTTTTGCTCTGACAAAGCAGGACAATGAGTCCTAAGGCAATTTGCGGATGGGTAGCAGATGACACCACCCTTATGGCAGAAAGTGAAGAGGAACTAAAAAGCCTCTTGATGAAAGTGAAAGAGGAAAGTGAAAAAGTTGGCTTGAAACTCAACATTCAGAAAACTAAGATCATGGTATCTGGTCCCATCACTTCATGGGAAATAGATGGGGAAACAGTGGAAACAGTGTCAGGCTTTATTTTGGGGGGCTCCAAAATCACTGCAGATGGTGATTGCAGCCATGAAATTAAAAGGCGCTTACTCCTTGGAAGGAAAGTTATGACCAACCTAGATAGCATATTCAAAAGCAGAGACATTACTTTGTCAACAAAGGTCTGTCTAGTCAAGGCTATGGTTTTTCCGGTGGTCATGTATGGATGTGAGAGTTGGACTGTGAAGAAAGCTGAGCGCTGAAGAATTGATGCTTTTGAACTGTGGTGTCGGAGAAGACTCTTGAGAGTCCCTTGGACTGCAAGGAGATCCAACCAGTCCATCCTAAAGGAGATCAGTCCTGGGTGTTCATTTGGAAGGACTTATGCTGAAGCTGAAATTCCAATACTTTGGCCACCTCAGGTGAAGAGTTGACTCACTGGAAAAGACCCTGATGCTGGGAGAGATTGGGGGCAGGAGGAGAAGGGGACAACGGAGAATGAGATGGCTGGATGGCATCACCGACTCGATGGACATGAGTTTGAGTGAAGTCTGGGAGTTGTTGACGGACAGGGAGGCTTGGCGTGCTGTGATTCATGGGGTCGCAAGGAGTTGGACACGACTGAGGGACTGAACTGAACTGAACTGAGAAAATCATGAGAAATTCTGCAACAAGAGTCTCTTTTCTAGGCTCTTCTCCACTTAAGTTACACATGGTGTCCTACATCCCATCTATTGCTTCCCAAGTCATTAGCAAACAACGCATTTCAGAACATTGGAATATCCACTGTTAGCCTTCCAGCTCTAGGAATCCTGTCTAGAAGAGCAGCTCTGGTAATCCCACCCAGGCAGCAGTTTTCACTGCTTAGACATTCAGCAGAGAACACAGAGGACTCACTAGGCAGAGACGGAAGGAACTGGAAGCGAAGGCAGACTCCTCTCATCTTTTGACCCCATGCCCAGAGCATCAGGCTACTGTCTGAATGATATCACTAAAAAGGGGGTAGGATAACCCCACCTGTCTCTAAATATATCATTTGCTGGGCTTGTCCCCTATAAGTCATTACCCAAATGAGATAATGACATAATGCACATGAGATCCATGACATAATTTATATAAAATCCTTAAGCACAGTGTCTGGCACATAGTGAGATGTCAATAAATTTAACTGTTCGAGATATTATGATTAGTTGTTCATATGAAGTGAGGCGTTAAAACTACTTTAGACACAAGACAATATATTGAGCCCAGAAGAGGCATTCATACTCAGTCCACCAGTGGCTCTCTAGACTCAACCTTTAGCCCTGGTCGGACCCCTAGGAATAGGACGTGGGATGGGCTCTTTGATTTGAAAGATTTAAAGAGTTGAGGGAGAGCAGAGTCAGGAGGACCCTGTGATGGGACGAGATGAGGATGCGAGGGTCCTGCTGGGAAAATTAAGATGCAAAGTGGAGGAGAAAGATGAAAGCTTATGTGGAGTAATATAAAGAATAGAAAGAATCCTGCTCAAGAATCAGGAGACATGATCCTCATCCAAGCTCAGCCCCCAGCCAGCTGTGTGACTTTTCCAAGTCACTCAGTCTGTCTAAGTGTCAGTGTATTCAACTACTAAGTGATGGAGTGGGGTTAGTCCCTCCTTAGAACTTGCCAAGAGTACCAAAGACAAAGCTTTCCTACTTTCCTTAAGCCAGGCTCTATATGTAACAAGTTTATAATGCAGAGGAAAACTTTGAAGAGTTCTATAAATGTAACAACTGTTAGAGCTATATCAAGTGACAAACAAACGAGTCTGGGACTGGCATGCTGCAGTCCATGGGGTCGCAAAGAGTCGGACACGACTGAGCAACTGAACAGAACTGAACAAATGAGTCAAGACTACAAATCTACACTTGATCAGTTCAGTTCAGTCGCTCAGTCGTGTCTGACTCTTTGCGACCCCATGAATAGCAGCACGCCAGGCCTCCCTGTTCATCACTAACTCCCAGAGTTCACTGAGACTCACGTCCATCGAGTCAGTGATGTCATCCAGCCATCTCATCCTCTGTCGTCCCTTTCTCCTCTTGCCCCCAATCCCTCCCAGCATCAGAGTCTTTTCCAATGAGTCAACTCTTCTCATGAGGTGGCCGAAGTACTGGAGTTTCAGCTTTAGCATCATTCCTTCCAAAGAAATCCCAGGGCTGATCTCCTTCAGAATGGACTGGTGGGATCTCCTTGCAGTAAAACACAGTAAGACTTGGCCCTCCAGTGCAGGGGGTGCAGGTTCAGTCCTTGGTCAGGGACCTAAAATCCCACATGCCTCACAGCCAAAAACCCAAAACATAAAACAGAAACAAAATGGTAACAAATCTGATATAGACTTTAAAAATGGTCCACACCAAAAAAAAAAAAAAAAACTTACAAAAAAGAAAATAAAACTTGGTACAGTGTCTATTGTTTCAAGACTCTAGTAAATCTTATCCATATCTTACTTTTTTTTTTTCAGTGTAAAACCAGTAAAGATACCCTGAAAAAACACTTTTTAAACAATTATGTTTCAACTGGTAGAGAACAGGCATGTCAGAACCTTTGCAGTTGTTAAGAGTTCAAAAATATATATGTTCTAACATTGGTTTGTTTCCATTCATGGTATATTATTTATTTTGAAATTATGAAGACTGTTGAAGAAAAGCATGAGATTATTATATTTATCAAAATAAGGAGGAGAGTCACCAGACAGAAGAAAAGAACTGGATGTTAAAATGAGGATGTTTTTATTTTCTTCTACTATTTTCTAAGGAAATTAAAAGCTTTCTATTAACCTCCTTGCTTTAGTAAAATAATAGGCTTAACGTTTTGCAGTGTTTGTACAATAGAGAAGTAAAGGGGATTTTGAAAGTTCTCCCAACTCAGCCCAGTGATTTATGAAGATAGAAATAGAAAATGATATAAGGTTATAAGGACCTCAAATAGATTCCCCAGCCAGTGGTAGACAGTTGGGATGAAAAAATGAGCAAGTGATGAGAAATTTATACTTAAATTAATAGCCTCAGAATTCAGTTGAGCTCCAAAAAAACAAATAGTCAACATTCACTCAGCAAGTCCCATCAATTTACATGCAAGGAAGCTTTGGCATGGGGTGTAATTTAATAGCCGTGTTCAACTAATCTTCACAAATCAAGAGGATACTGCTACACTTCCATGTCTAAAGAATGTGCTTTGAGTTGCATTGCCAGCTAGGGAGATTGGATAGGTTTGCAACAATCTATCCACATTCTTTGGCCGCAAAGCAAACACATTTGACTTTAAGCACAAATGTCCAGGCAGCTGTTCAAGGTCAGAAGTATGATCTGTTGTCCTGGCTCAGATTAAGGCTCATGAATCTTCATAGGATGGATCCAACCAATATGCAGTGAGCAATTCTGATTATTCTTTCTAAAAATACTTATTTGATTATTTCGTTGTACTAGTCAAACACTTTCCATGGCCACAGACTAAAAGATAAATATACAAAATGAGATTTATAAATATATCCATTTATATTTCTTATAAATATAAGAAATCCATTTCTTATTTCTTATCCATTCTGCTGCCTCAGTTATTCTACTGTTGCATGCCTCCAGTGTATTTGTAATCACAGTTACTGCATTGTTCATTGTTGATTGCTTATTTTTTAATTCTTCTAGGTCCTTGTTAAACATTTCTTGCATCTTCTTGACCTGTGCCTTCAGGCTATCTATCTTGACCTCCAGTTTGTTTTCAAGATTTTACTGCATCAAACAATTTAAAAATTAAAGTTTAAAAAAATTATATTTTCAGTAACATAAAAAAGTGCTTAGTATTTGGGAATTAGTTGTTAAAAGACATTCAAGTCCTGAAAATTATAAAATATGCTGAGAGACAATAAAGAGAACCTAAGTAAATGAAATGGCATTTGCATAAATTAGAAGATTAAATATTGTTAACATGTCAGGTCTATACAAATTAATCTATAGATTTGTATTAGCTTTAGTTCTCCAGAGAAATAGAATCAATAGAATAGAATCAACCATAGACAGATAGATGCCTCCAGAAATAATGTTTAACTGATTATCTAGACACCATGTAGCCCATTCAAGTTGACACATAAAATTAACCATTACAAGACTCAATGTGATTCCAGCAAAATTTTAGAACTAATTCTGAAGTTTATATAGAAATGTAATGAACCTGAATACAGGTAAACCTCATTTTTTGCACCTTGCTGATGGATGCTTCATCGGTACTGTGTATTGTACAAACTGAAAGTGTGTGGCAGGCATGTGATGAGCAAGTCTATTGGCACTGTTTTCCCAACAGCATTTGCTCAGTTCATGTCTCTGTGTCACATTTTAGTAATTCTCTCAAATTTCAAACTTTTTCACTATTATTCTCTTTGCTATGGTGATCTGTGATGTGATTTTTACATGTTATTATAATAATTGTTTGGGGGCACCATGAACCACACTCATATAAGATGGCAAACTTAATAATTGCTATGTATGTTCTGACTACGCTGCCAACCACCTATCTCTCTCCCTTTTCACAGGCCTCTCTATTCCCTCAGAGGCAACAATACTGAAATTAGGCAAATATAACCTACAATGGCCTCTAAGTGTTCAAGTGATAGGAAGAGTTGCATGTCTCTCATTTTAAATCAAATGCTAGAGATGATTAAGCTTAGTGAGAAGGCATGTCAAAAGCTGAATCTGGCCAAAAGCTAAGCCTCTTGTGCCAAATAGCCAAAGGAAAATTTCATGAAGGGAGTTAAAAGTGCTACTCCAGTGAACACGCAAATGATAAAAAGGCAAAACAAACTGATTGCTCTATAAATAAAGTTTTAGTGGTCTGGATAGAAAATCAAATGAAGCACAACATTCCCTTAAGCCAAAGTTGAATCCAGAGCAAGGCCCTCAGTTCAGTTCAGTTCAGTCGCTCAGTCGTGTCTGACCCTTTGCGACCCCATGAATCGCAGCACACCAGGCCTCCCTGTCCATCACCAACTCCTGGAGTTCACTCAGACTCATGTCCATCGAGTTAGTGATGCCATCCAGCCATCTCATCCTCTGTCATCCTCTTCTCCTCCTGCCCCCAATCCTTCCCAGCATCAGAGTCTTTTCCAATGAGTCAACTCTTCGCATGAAGTGGTCAAAGTACTGGAGTTTCAGCTTTAGCATCATTCCTTCCAAAGAAATCCCAGGGCTGATCTCCTTCAGAATGGACTGGTTGGATCTCCTTGCAGTCCAAGGGACTCTCAACAGTCTTCTCCAACACCATAGTTCAAAAGCATCAATTCTTCGGCACTCAGCTTTCTTCACAGTCAAACTCTCACATCCATACATAACCACTGAAAAAACCAAAGCCTTGACTAGACGGACCTTTGTTGGCAAAGTAATGTCTCTGCTTTTGAATATGCTGTCTAGGTTGGTCATAACTTTCCTTCCAAGGAGTAAGCGTCTTTTAATTTCATGGCTGCAGTCACCATCTGCAGTGATTTTGGAGCCCAAAAAAATAAAGCCTGACACTGTTTCCACTGTTTCCCCATCTATTTGCCATGAAGTGATGGGACCAGATGCCATGATCTTCATTTTCTGAATGTTGAGCTTTAAGCCAACTTTTTCACTCTCCTCTTTCATTTTCATCAAGAGGCTTTTTAGTTCCTCTTCATTTTCTGCCATAAGTGTGGTGTCATCTGCATACCTGAGGTTATTGATATTTCTCCCGGCAGTCTTGATTCCAGCTTGTGTTTCTTCCAGTCCAGCGTTTCTCATGATGTACTCTGCATATAAGTTAAATAAGCAGGGTGACAATATACAGCCTTGACGTACTCCTTTTCCTATTTGGAACCAGTCTGTTGGTCCATGTCCAGTTCTAACTGTTGCTTCCTGAGCTGCATACAAATTTCTCAAGAGGCAGATCAGCTGGTCTGGTATTCCCATCTCTTTCAGAATTTTCCACAGTTTATTGTGATCCACACAGTCAAAGGCTTTGGCATAGTCAATAAAGCAGAAATAGATGTTTTTCTGGAACTCTCTTGTTCTTTTGATGATCCAGCGGATGTTGGCAATTTGAAAGCTGAGAGAGGTGAGGAAGCTAGCAGAGGTTGGCTCATGATATTTAAGGAAAGAAGTCACCTGTATTAAATAAAAGTGCAAGGTGAAACCACAAGTACTGAGGTATTGGGTTGGCTAAAATTTGGGTTTTTCCCACAAAACTTTTTGGCCAATTCAATAGAAGCTCCAATAAGTTATCCAGAAGTTCTAGCTAAGGTAGTCAATGAAGGTGGATGTACCAAACGACAGATTTCCAATGTAGACAAAACAGCCTCATATTGAAAGAAGATGTCATCTAGGACCTTCATAGCTAGAGAGAAGTCTATGCTTGGTTTCAAAGCTTCAAAGGACAAGCTGACTCTCTTGTTAGGGGCTAATGCAGTTGGTGACTTAAAGGTGATACAATGCTCATTTACCATTCTGAAAATCCTAGGTAACCTATTCTGTCTTTGCTCTAGAAATGGAACACATAAGTCTAATGCCAGCACATTGGTTTACAGCATAGCTTACTGATTACTTTAAGCCCACTATTGAGACCTACTGCTCAGGAAAAAAAGATTTCTTTCAAAATATTACTGCTCACACCTGGTCACCCAAGAGCTCCCATGCAGAGGTGCAATGAGTTTAAAGTTGTTCCCTTGCTTGCTGGCACAACATCCAGGGGCTTCCCAGGTGGAGCAGTGGTAAAGAATCTGCCTGCCAATACAGGAGACACCAGAGACATTCATTTGATCCCTGGGTCAGGAAAATCCCTTGGAGCAGGAAATGGCAACCCACTCCAGTACTCTTGCCTGGAGAATCCCATGGACAGAGGAGGCCGGTGGGCTACAGTCCATGGGGTCGCGAATAGTGAGTCACGACTGAGCGACTGAGCACACACACAATACAACATCCATTCTGCAGCCCATAGATCAAGGAGTCATTACAACTGCCAAGGATTATTATTCAATAAATGTTATTCAATATTAATTATTAAATATCAATAATTGTTTAATATTTCAAGTATTATTATTTAATAAATCCATTTTGCAAGCCTATCTATTCCATAGATAGTGGTTTCCTCTGGTGGATTTGGCAAAAATCAACTGAAAACTTTCTGGAAGGGATTCGCCATTCTAGGTGCCTTTAAGAACATTCACAGTTCATAGGAAATGGTTGAAATATCAAATTAATAGCAATTTGGAAGAAGTTCATTCCAACTTTCCTGGATGACTTTAAGGGTTTCAAGACTTCAGTGGAAAAAGTAACTACAGATGTGGTAGAAATAGCAAGAGAACTAAAATTAGAAGTGAGCCTAAAGGTGTGACTGATGTGCTGCAATTTCATGATACAACTTTAATGGATGGAAGTGGTTTCTTGAGGTTGCATCCATTCCTGGTGAAGATGCTGTGAAGATTGTTGAAATTACAACAAAGAATTGAGAACATTACATAAACTCAGTTGATAAAGCAATAGCAGGGTTTGAGAGAACTGACTCTGATTTTGGAAGAAATTGTAATGTGGGTAAAGTGTTACCAAACAGCATTGCATGCTGCAAAGAAACATTCATGAAATGAAGAATCAGTCAATGCACCAAACTTCATTGCTGTCTTATTTTTAAACATTTTGCAGCTTTCCCAACCTCATCAACCACCAGTCAGCAGCAGTCAACACTGAGGCAAGACCTTCCTCCAGCAAAAAGTTTACAACTGGCTGAGGGCTCAGATGATGCTTACCATTTTCTAGCAATAAGGGGTTTTTCAATTAAAATATGCACATTTTCATACATAATGCTGTTGCACATTTAATAGACTAAAATATAAAATAAATAGACTAAAATATAAGGTAAACATAATTTTATATGCACTGGGAAACCAAAAAAATTCATATGACTTGCTCTTCAGTTCAGTTCAGTTCAGTTGTTCAGTCGTGTCCGACTCTTTGCGACCCCGTGAATCACAGCACGCCAGGCCTCCCTGTCCATCACCAACTCCTGGAGTTCACTCAGACTCATGTCCATCAAGTCGGTGACGCCATCCAACCATCTCATCCTCTGTCGTCCCCTTCTCTTCCTGCCCTCAATCCCTCCCAGCATCAGGGTCTTTTCCAATGAGTCCACTCTTTACATGAGGTGGCCAAAGTATTGGAGTCTCAGCTTCAGCATCAGTCCTTCCAATGAACACCCAGGACTGATCTCCTTTAGGATGGACTGGTTAGATCTCCTTGCAGTCCAAGGGACTCTCAAGAGTCTTCTCCAACACCATAGTTCAAAACCATCAATTCTTAGGCACTCAGCTTTTTTCACAGTCCAACTCTCACATCCATATATGACTTGCTCTATTGTGATACAAAAGTCCATCTAGTCAAAGCTATGGTTCCAGTAGTCATGTATGGATGTGAGAGTTGAACTATAAAGAAAGCTGAGTGCTGAACTGATGCTTTTAAACTGTGGTGTTGAAGAAGACTCTTGAGAGTTCCTTGGACTGCAAGGAGATCCAACCAGTCCACCCTAAAGAAAATAATCCTGAATATTCACTGGAAGGACTGATGCTGAAGCTGAAACTCCAATACTATGGCCACCTGATGCAAAGAACTGACTCATTTGAAAAGACCCTGATTTGGGGAAAGATTGAAAGCAGGAGGAGAAGGAGTTGACAGAGGATGAGATAGTTGGATGGCATCACTGACTCAATGGGCATGAGTTTGAGTAAACTCTGGGAGTTGGTGATGGACAGGGAAGCCTGTGGCGCAGCAGTCCATGGGGTTGCAAAGAGCTGAACATGACTGAGTGACTGAACTGAACTGACTGTGATACGCACTTTATCGCAGTGGTCTGGAACTGAACTCGCAATGTCCCCAAGGGATGCCTGTAGCCAAAACAATTTTGTAAATGAATGACAAGTTTGGGGACTCACACTACCTAAATCTAAGAGAAATTACAGCACTGTAGAAATCAAGCAGGTTTGGAAGTAGTGTGACAAATATGTCAATGGAAAGAATTAAGAGTACAGAAGTAGATCTAAACGTTAATTTTACTTTCAACAAACCTGCAAGCAATTCAATGGAGAAAGGAATGTCATCCTAACAAATACTGCTGGGAAAACTGGATACACATATGGGGGAAAATAAGTAAATAGTCACCTGTCTCTACCTTACACCAGACATAAAAATTAATTCTAAATGAACTACAGGTCTAAACATAAGAGCTAAATCTATAAACTTCTGAATGAAAAGAGTCTCATATTAGAAACATTTTAAATGCTCATCAATGGGAGAATGAATAAATAAAGCATGTTATAGTCTTACAATGAAGTACTAGTCAGCAATACAAAGGGCAAAGTACTTACTTACACAAAACACATAAGAACCCAAAATATTTATGCTGAACAAAAAATGTTGGATTTGAGAAAATATGTAAATACTCATATAAGCAATGCTCCAAATCAAATGTTGAGCATTTTCCCACCACCCCATACCCCTTTCCAAGCCAATCTCAAACTCCAAATAGGCAGCTAGTTTTGTGTTTTCTGTCACCATAAATAAATTTCATCAGTTCTGGAACAGCATATAAATGGAATTATATAATAAATACTTTTCATATTTTTGTCTGATAAAAGTTTAATATATTAATGTGCATGTCCTATGTGTGAATATGCAATGTGTATATATATATGTGTGTGTGTGTGTGTGTGTGTGTATGTGTGTGTGTATGTGTGTATGTTTATAAATATTTATATACATATGTGTGTGTGTGTATACATACATCCCATACCCTATAAAGCATGTATGTCACTTTGGTGAAACTAAAAGATATTTTTATCAATGAAATAATCCAAATTTTTGTTTGAAAGCTCAAAACAGTCCTGTCTGAGTACTTCAACTTTTCAATAATTAATTAGTATACTAATGGAGCACAAAAATGTTTTAGATTGTTTTGGAGGTACAAGCACAGTAAAAAGCACATTGGTAGGAAGTTGAGAAACATTTCCTAGTGTTCTGGCCCTGCTACTAAGTGCTAATAGTAACTTAGACAAGTCATTCAATCTCTTTGAGCCTGACTTCCTTCAGGGGTTACACTCATTGATCTTCCACCTTCAAAATTTCTTGATAGAACTTCCACTCTATTGGATATTACTGACTAGAACAAATGACTAACCTACTGCTGCTAACAATAAATATCAAGAGACATATCATTTAGATCTAGTTCTTTGACCAAAGAGCAATTAAGTAAGAGATTAAGGACCAAAGATTACTAGAAAAAGATCATCTATTTGGAAATTAAGAAATGTGAGGGTGAAAAAAATAAAGAGTAAAAAATTTCAAATATTTAGAATGAACTGTGGTGTTGGAGAAGACTCTGGAGAGTCCCTTGGACTGCAAGGAGATTCAACCAGTCCATCCTAAAGGAAATCAGTCCTGAATGTTCATTGGAAGGACTGATGTTGAAGCTTAAACTCCAATATTTTGGCCATCTGATGCAAAGAGCTGACTCATTTGAAAAGACCCTGATGCTGGGAAAGATTGAGAGCAGGAGGAGAAGGGGATGACAGAGGATGAGATGGTTGGATGGCATCACCAACTCAATGGACATGAGTTTGAGTAAACTCTGGGAATTGGTGATGGACAGGGAAGCCTGGCATCCTGCAGTCCATGGGGTTGCAAAGAGTCAGACACGACTGAGTGACTGAACTGAACTGAATAATAAAAACATTTTTTTTAGGATGGTTTGAGGGCAGTAATTTGTAACCTTAAAATCATTTATTATAAAGGAAAATCTCTGAAAACTCATGAGCTAAGCCTCAAAATTCAAAATTAGAAAAGGGAAATCAGAATAAACACAAAGAAAATAGAAGAATGAAAATAATAAGGATGAGAATAGAAATGAAGACAGGAGCTACAAAGAAAACAATTTAGCCTTTCTGGGAAAATCATTGTCAAGACTGATCAATAAAAAAAATTACTAAAGATAAAGGCGTTTACCCACAGATTTCATTGGATTAAAAATGTAAGATGATTTTTTGTGTCAAAAGTTTGAAAATTTGGAGAAAAAGGAAAAGTTCTCAGAAAAAAAAAACATAATTTACTGAAACTTGCTTCAAAGGAATTAAAAATATGAGCCTATAACAATTAAAAATCATTAAAAAAATTTTTCCCACACAAATAAAGCAGACTAGAAAATTTTTCCAAACATTAAAAGAAAAAAAAAATTAGAAACATATGCAAACTAGTCTAGTGCACATGAAAGAGAGACACTCCCTAACTCGGGGTATTGCGTTAGCACAGTCTGGAGAGTTCAACTTGACAATGACAAAATGGAAAAGATAATATGATGAGCCAATCTCTTCATGCAATTTGTCCCTGCTGCTGCTGCTGCTAAGTTGCTTCAGTCGTGCCTGACTCTGTGTGACCCATAGACGGCAGCCCACCAGGCTCCCCCGTCCCTGGGATTCTCCAGTCAAGAACACTGGAGTGGGTTGCCATTTCCATCTCCAATGCATGAAAGTGAAAAGTGAAAGTGAAGTCACTCAGTCGTGTCCGACTCCCAGCGACCCCATGGACTGCAGCCTACCAGACTCCTCCATCCATGGGATTTTCCAGGCAAGAGTACTGGAGGAAATCCTAAATAAAATACTGGCAAAGTCTATTTAGCAATGTATAATGTATAACAATGTTTAAGGGCTTCCCAGATGGCTCAGCGGTAAAGAGCGTGCCTGCAGCGCAGGAGAGGAAGGAGATGCGGGTTCAGTCCCTGGGTCAGGAAAATCCCCGAGAGGAGGAAATGGCAACACTCTCCAGTACTCTGGCCTGGAAAATCCCAATGACAGAGAAGCCTGGTGGGCTACAGTCTGTGGTATCACAAAGAGTGGTACACAACTGAGTGACTAAGACTTTCACTTTCATTTATAATGGTTAAAATGGAAAACAGCCCAAACGTTCACCAAAGAGAAAGGGGTAAACCAAACTGTGCTGCAGTCATATAACATGGGGTTGTGTAGAATCCAACAGGGAGCTCAAATCCAGTGCTAAAGGACTGGACAGCCTAAAGGGGTGGGAGAGGGTGGGAGTTAGGAGGGAGGGAAGTTCAAGGAACTTATGTGTACCTGTGGCTGAGTCATGTTGATATATGGTAGAAACCCACACAATATTGTAAAGCAACTATCCTACAATTAAAAATAAATAAAATTTTTTAAAAAGTGTCTGGAATGAGTTTACATGCATCCACATAGATAAACCTCACAAATGTGAAACTGCACATAACAAGCAGGTTGCAGAATTATACCCTCAGCCTGATTCCACTTAGAAAAAGCTAAGGGATATTATCATATGTGGTTTTAAAATAAGCCCTGGGATAGATAAACACAGTATCCACCATAGTGGTTAAGTCTGGGGAGGGAGATGGATTGCAATAGGAGAGCCTAACAGGGCCTTCTGATGACCCTCTGACAATAATCTCTTTCTTTCTTATACTGGGGTGGTAAGTGTGTGGTTGTTTATTTTTGTATTTTTTAAAAAATACAAAAATGCTATAAATACTCTTATATGCTATAAATATTCTTTGTTGCTGTTGTTGTTTAGTAGATAAGTCATGTCTCTTTCGTGACCCCATGGACAGTAGCCTGCCAGGCTCCTCTGTTGATAGGATTTTCCAGGCAAGAATACTGGAGTGGGCTGCCATTTCCTTCTCCAGGGGATCTTCCTAACCCAGGAATTAAACCCATAGCTCCTACCATATCTCCTGCATTGTAGGCAAATTCTTTACTGCTGAGCCACTGGGGGAGCCCATAATACTGTTCGGTGTGTGAAAATATTTAATTCTTAAGCATTTTTAAACATTCTCTGATTTTCTATGCCTAATATGCTGGTGACATCAAGGAAGTACCCAGCCCTTGCCTCATAGTTTTACAACAAAAAAAGAACATTCCTTCAGTGTGTGTCCCTGGGGATTAGAAATTTCTTCTCATTTCCTTCCTTGCTTTGACAAGGGATAAAACAAACGTCCTTTAGGGAGAATGAGGGATGATTCTAGAAACCCCCTCCATATTTTGAGACATGTTTGCTCTTCATTTAAATGATAAATCAGCAATTACTATTGGGCCTTTATCTGAATTACAAGAAAGTAGGTTGCAAAGCACAGGATCAAGGTCCAGCCATGAGGACGCAAGAACTGGCTGCAAAATGCCTCTTACTGTTTTAAGAGGCTTTACACTGTTAGGACAATGATTAATATATGCATTTACCTGTGGGGTTTATGAGGAACCAGGAAGAGAAAAAACATGGACAGAATTAAAAGTCTTCATGAGAGAACCAAGACGGAGATTCAATTTTCCTCATTCCTAATCCTGCATTCTTTTTTTAATAAAGTACATTACATTATATATGAAGGATAAATTCATACAATAGTAAAAAGAAATTTTTTTAGACAATCGACAGGCAAACAAGAGACTTTTTAAGAATTTTAGTTGATAAAATAAAAAATTAAAAAAAAAAAAGAATTTTAGTTGAAATATAGTTGACTTACAATGTTTTAGGTATACATCAAAGTGATTCAGTTATACACACATATATATTCTTTTTCAAATTATTTTTCATTATACTTTATTACAAGATATTGAATATAGCTCCCTGTATTATACAGTAGGATCTTGTTGATTATCTACCTTATAGATTGTATATCTGTTAATTGCAAATTCCAAATTTACCCCTCCTCCCCATTCCCCCATTGATGACCATAAGTTTGTTCTTCTCTGTCTGTGAGTCTCTTTCTGTTTTGTTTATAGGGTCATATGTATCATTTTTAGGCTTATATATAAGTAATATCATATTTGTCTTTGTCTGACTTACTGCATTTAGTATGATAATCTCTAGGTCTGTCCATGTTTATGCAAATGGCATTATTTCATTCTTTTTATGGCTGAACAATATTCCATTGTATATATGTACCACATCTTCTTTATCCATTCCTCTGATGGTGGACATTTAGGTTGCTTCCTTGTCCTGCCTATTGTAAATAGTGATTCTATGAACATAGGGGTGCATGTATCTTTTCAAGATGGAGTTTTCTCCAGATACATGACCAGGAGTGGGATTGCAGGATCATATAGTAACTCTGAGAAATATTTTTAGATAAGAGATATTTGCCAAGCCCACTCAAATGTAAATATTATTTCTCTCTCTTTTTCCTCTCTCTTCTCTTCTTTCTCCTCCCTCTCTTCACACACGCAGTGGAGGCATCTCTGTCCACACATCATTTTGACATAGAGAAAAGGAACTTTAATTACTAGACATAGATGGTTACTTGAATTTCTATGACTGTACAGAGCCCATGCTTCATATGACATGTGAGGGCCCCTGCCTGCGTCTGCCAGCAGAAGGTCACGTCTGTTTTGTACCACCAGCCCTTTCTGACACAATCTCATAGCTCTTCCTCTAGTCTTTTAAACAAGCTAATACTTCTCGTTCCCTTTTTTTCTTTGAAAAGAAGTTCAGTGTGAGTCTCATTTATGCTTTCTGGAAAATAAAAAATAAATAAATAAAAAACATAATAATATCACAGAACTTCCCAGGTAGCTCAGTGGTAAAGAATTTGCCTGCAGTACAGGAGATGTGGGTTCAGTCCTTGTGTTGGGAAGATCCCCTGGAGAAGGAAATGGCAACCCACTCCAGTATTCTTGCCTGGGAAATCCCATGGACAGGGGAGCCTGGTGGGCTACCGTCCATGGGGTTGCAAAGAGTCAGACACGACTTAGAGACTAAAGAACAACAAAACAATATCACAAGATTGTTAAAAATGGTATAGGATGCTGAGTGTCCCAATAGGGACAATTAGAGGCCATGAGGGAAAAAAGCAGAGAGAGGCTGAGATGACGTACCAGGGAAGTTTGGTAGATGAAGGAAATGTTCTGTATTTTGACTGTGGCAGGGCTGCTGCTGCTGCTGCTGTCGCTTCAGTCGTGTCCGACTCTGTGCGACCCCAGAGATGACAGCCCACCAGGCTCCCCTGTCCCTGGGATTCTCCAGGCAAGAACACTGGAATGGGTTGCCATTTCCTTCTCCAATGCATGAAAGTGAAAAGTGAAAGGGAAATCGCTCAGTCGTGTCTGACTCTTAGCGACCCCATGGACTGCAGTCTACCAGGCTCCTCCATCCATGGGATTTTCCAGGTAAGAGTACTGGAGTGGGGTGCCATTGCCTTCTCTGGTGGCAGGGCTACACAGGCATATATATTTTCAAATGCACCCAAGCATTTACTTAAAATGGGTTCATTTGATTGCATATAAATTACTCCCAAATTACGTTGGATAAAAAGAGAGAGTATTTTTGAATAATTCATGTTTTATTTTATAAATTGTGAACCATCTATTCTTCCACTCACAGAGCAACTGTTTATTAAGCATCCAGTATGTTCTGGAGCAGCAAATGTCCCTGCTTCATGGAACATGTCGTGTGCCGGGCCCCATAAGGCTCCTTGAGGATCCACGAGGACCCAAGCTGACCAGTGTCAACAGCATCATCTCTCAGACCCAACCTCCTTCTTCCCACCTCACCACTGGGATTTCTTCCATCCACTTTCCTTTGCTCAGGCTTCAACAATATTTTCCATTTTAAATAATGCTTTGGCAACATAAACCTTCTCCTGGATGTTGGAAAGGACATGGGATCCAGTTCAGTCTGGGTTCTGAGTAGGCACTTGGTCCCTGTCCTGGTCGCACCTCTTTCCAGATAAATGATTTGACAGTGGGCTGGCACCTGCCCCCAGCTTCAGTGTTCCTGGGGAGAATCACATCTCTATCTGACAGAGGGCTGTGCGCTTTAAATGAGATAATTTAAGCACTCTGTAAATGCAAGGCACTTAAGCACTTTGTAAGTGATACTTATTATTATCATAACACACATGTGTTTGAACAAATCGCTTAACCTCACTGAACCTTGGTGCCCTCACTTTTAAAACAAAGTTATTAATAACAGGCTTGTCTGCCTCATAAGGTTGGTGTCAGACCCACTGAGATAATAGATGTGAAAGACATTTTATGTATTATAAAAAGCTATTCAATGGTAGGCTATTGTTAACATTTTCAATGATACTCCGAGCTGAGAGCTTCTTTTTAAGAGACTCCAAAGAAAAGTTAAAAAACAGGGAATACAACCATCATGTTGTCAGTGCCTTTCTATAACATTTATAAGCAATCTGGAACTCATTCAACTCCATGAGTTAATTTGGTTCCCCTTTGAATCACACAGCCATGGTTGGCACACTGCATTCTGGTCTGACTGTCTCATCCTCAGCCTTTACTTGACATGCTCAGAGTCAACCAAGAAGACACCTAATTTGGAATGGATTAAAGGCTCCTCATCCATGCTCTCTGCAGGAGGGCTTCTGCTAGCTTTCCTTGGACCTACCCTGGAAGATTCCATCTCTTTCCAAGTGTTTCAAATCCTCCCGTGGGAGAAACATCAGCTTTCAGATATTAAGACCAGAGTGTGAGCATCTTCTACTGGATTTGGGAAATGGTCTTGTGGGACCCAGTGAATCCTGTCAGACCAGTCAGTCCTGAAGGAAATCAACCCTGAATACTCACTGGAAGCCTGATTCTGAGCTGAAATTCTAATACTTTGGCCACTTGATACAAAGAGCTGACTCATTGGGAAGGACTCTGATGCTGGGAAAGATTGAGGGCAGGAGGAGAAGGGAGCAACAGAGGACAAGATGGTTTGATGGCATCATCAACTCATTGGACAGGAGTTTGAACAAACTCTGAGAGAGAGTGAAAGACAAGGAAGCCTGACGTGCTGCAGTCCATGGGGTCTCAAAGAGTTGGACACGACTGTGGGACTGAACAACAACAGCCCTTAAGAGCAGACATGGGTGCCTTTGCCCTGGAAATTGTCAGACTACTGATTATTCAAGAGAGAAGCAATATCCACTATCAAAAATTCTCTTCCCTGTTAGGGCCTCCTCTCCAATTGAACTGTGTTTTAGGAGGTGGGAGGGGGTGCCCAGTCTGCATTACATTCCTGGAAGCCTTATTTACCTGGTCATTGTCAAGGTCTAGACCTGTTGGTCTCCAGGAAAGTAGACCAATCCGTCAGCCTCTCAGATTCAAGGGTGAGTGGAGGTAATATCTGCCCCATAGGTTACATGGTGTAAATGTGAAATTCTTAGAATGAAGCCTGATGAATAATGAGAACTCACAAATAGTAGGATAACCAGACATCAATATCTGTAATTTATCAGGATGCTTTTGAGACTGAAAGGGGCACTGCACAGACTGGGTGTTGGAACAACAGTGTGAAAAGGACTGTCACAAGCAAACAGCAAAATGCAGTACAGTGAGGCTATACAACGCTGTGTAGTACTGTGCTGGCTAGTACAGTAAGGCTATGATATGAGCTAGAACTGGGTGCAGGGATGGGTATGCAGGCAACAGTGACTGGGAGCTGCTTGCTGTGTGTGTCCTTGGAATGGCTCCTTGGACCCCTGAGAGTCACTGAGCCCTGCCTGAGGCTCAGGTAAGGATGTGTCTCTCTAATGATCTTCCATAGGGACAGTGGGAAGAACTGTCCTCAAATGTGGGCTTTCTCCATTGTCCTTGGGAAGTCATCCTCCAGCATCTGAGCTCTATCACAGCCACCCCTAAAGACTGGTGCTGAGTGCCCCAGTGTCACCGAGTTCCTCTGTCCTCCATTGAAATTCCAGAAGGACAGGCCAAAGAAAACCTCTCATTATGCCCAGCCCATTTGCCAACTGGCTGAGGGGAGGGTGAAAATTTAGTGCACTGTGGTTCAGATAAGGAATCTTTCCCTTCTCGGCACCTACTGCCAAACTGAGAGCCTGATATGGAGAGTAGATGAGAAGCTACTCTCCACATCCACTGTGGACATAACCTTCAATGGGCTTTAAATTTTTGGGTGCGAATACCTCCTTTTGCAGTCTACTGCCCTCCCCACCCACCATATTCATTTGCTTGCTCATTCATTCATTCACCAACTCTTACAGGACACTTTGAATTCTAAGCATTGAGGATACAGTAGTGAATAAGTTACAAAAGTCCTTAGTCTTATTACATTCTAGAGTTGTGTTGTTCAGTATGATAGACAATAACTATGTGAGGCTGTTTACATTTAAAGTAATTAACATTAAATTTTAAATAAAATTAGAAATTCAATTTTCTCAGTTGCCATGGCCACATTTCAGGTGCTTAATGGTCACATGTGGCTTGTGAATATTATACTGAATGCCTTCAGAAAAGAACATTTCCTCCATTAGAGAAACTTCTATTGGACAACACTGTTCTAGAGGGAGGGGCACAGCAGAAATGTAATAAACAAGTGACCAGCCAACTAGATCAGATGGTGATAATAGTGCTTTGGAGGAATATTTAGTAAAACAAGGTGTCTACAGAGTGTGCTAGGGAAAGGGGGTTAGTGGGTAGGGTGGTGTGGGGTATCTTCCTGATAATCAGAGCTGATCTCTCTCTTAAAATATTAAAATAGTGCCTCAGTTCAGTTCAGTCACTCAGTCGTGACCGATTCTTTGCGACCCCATGAATCGCAGCACGCCAGGCCTCCCTGTCCATCACCAACTCCCAGAGTTCACCCAGACTCACGTGCATCGAGTCAGTGATGCCATCCAGCCGTCTCATCCTCTGTCGTCCCCTTCTCCTCCTGCCCCCAATCCTTCCCAGCATCAGAGTCTTTTCCAATGAGTCAACCCTTTGCATGAGGTGGCCAAAGTACTGGAGTTTCAGCTTTAGCATCATTCCTTCCAAAGAAATCCCAGGGCTGATCTCTTCCAGAATGGACTGGAATCGGTAAACAAACATGGCCTGAAGCCTCTTTGCTGTTGTTCACCAAGTTGGCTATCCTGGCCTCTCTTTTGGAATCCTCCCTACAATTCAGTTATTAAAAGGTGAATTCATAGCTCAACTGTGGACAACCAAGACCCTGTTCTTTTCTCTGTGCCCTTGACTATTCTGATTGGTTCAGTATTCATCCCATGATGTTTAAAAAACATTTTGAATATCATCCTTGCCTAGACATAACTTAAGCAGGTCTTGAGACAAATGAATGAAGGAGCCATGGAGATATGGAGAGAAAAGCATTCTAGGCAGAGGAAATAGCAAGTGCAAGGCTCTGAGGCTGGAGCAGAGTGGGTATCGTCCAGGAAAAGCCAGAAGATCACTGTGGCTGGGGACACGGTGAACAAGACTTCCAGAAAGGAGTAGAGGTTGAAGTCAGAAAAATAAAGGAAGTTGTGGATCATGAAAGGCCTTGTAGGTCATTTGTATTATTATTATTATTATTTTACTTCTGCAAAGACCAGTGGCTTAAATCAATAAGCTTCTACTGCTCATGAGTCTATGGTTCAGCTGGGCTCTCATAATCTTGGCCAGTCTGGGCTTATCCCAGCTGGACTTGCTCATTGAGGGTGGTAGCTTGGCCCAAGGCTGGCTATTCTGGGATGGCCTCATTCTCATGCCTGACTGTTGACTGGCTGCCAGCTGGGGCAAGGAGGCGCCTGGACCACACATCTCACCAGCCTGCAGGCTAGTCTGGGCTTGTTTACATGGGCAGAGCAGGGTTCCAAGAAAGCCTCAGGCTCGGAGGTGGCACGTCATCCTGTACACTGCATTCTGCCAAAGCAAATCACAGAGCCAGTCCAGATTCAAGGGATGGGGAAGAGATTCCACCTCTTAATGGGATGAGTTGCATAGTTGCTTTGCAAAGGAGGCAGATATAAGGAGAGCTGGAGAATTGTGATCATTTATGCAATCAACTTACCACTGCATTATAAAAACTTTGACTTTGTCTCTGAGGGATGCCATTAAAATTTGTAGGGAAAGAGATGTCACATCATTCAATTTATGTCCTAAAGTGTTTCCTCTGGTAGTTGTCTTGAGAATAGACTATAGGAGACAAGGGCAGAGGCAGGAAGACCAGGTAGAAAATGTTGCAAGAAACCAGGAGAGAGATAATGGTGATCTGGGAAATGATGCTGGTGGTGAAATTGTAAGAAATGGGAGATTCTGAATTAGATTCACATCAGATCAATGGATTACATGTGAATTAGACAAAGAAGGGTATCAAAGATGGCTTCAAGTTTATTGACCAACCAAGGCAGCTGGAAAAGTAGAGAAAGTTGTAGAAAAAGCAGATTTGTGAAGAAAGATTAGGAATTTCTGCTAGAGGTTTAAGTTTGATGTATCTGTTAAACATCAGAGTTATGATGATGATTATACAGTTAGATACACTAGCCTGGATTTGGGATGGATAAATAAATGTGGGGATTGTTGGCATATAGATGGTATTTAGTTTTTTATTGAAGTACAGTTGATTTACAACATTGTGTTAATTATTGCTGAATAGAAAAGTGATTTATATATATATACACACACACACACACACACACACACAATTTTTTTCTTTACATTCTTTTCCAATATGGTTTATAATAGGATATTAGATATAATTCTCTGCTATACAGTAAAACCTTACTATTTATCCATTTTATATATACAAGCTTATATCTGCTAACTCCAGTCTCCTAATCTACCCCTTCCCCAAGCCTTCCCTCCCTCTTGGCAATCACCAATCTGTTCTCTATGCCTGTGATTCTATTTCATAGATTAATTTGTATCATAGTTTAGATTCCACATATAAGTGATATCATATGATATTTATTTTTCTCTTCTGACTTACTTCACTTAGTATGATAATCTCCAGTTGCATACATCTTGCTGCAAATGGCATTATATCATTCTTTTTTAAGGGTGAGTAGTATTCCATTGTGTATGTATGTATATATATATATGTGTGTGTGTGTGTATATCTCATACACACAAATGTATATACCACAACTTATATATATATATATATATATATATATACACACACACACACTACATCTTCTTTAGCCATTCATATAAATTGTATGACTTTGGTTAAGCCCACCATAAGAAGTATAGTTAAAGAAGAAAAGAAGACAAAGGACTGACTGCAGAAACACAAAAAGGACCAATCAGTGAATCAAAGGGAAAACCAAGTGTCCTGGAAGCCTTGTGTGGGAAGCATATAAAGGAGGAGGGGGCAAATTAGCTGGGTCACCACCATCCACCCCTAGCTTCCAGCTGAGAAGTTCTTGAAAGATGGAGGAGTTTGAAGTATTTCTCTGGAATGAGTAATTGTTGCCTCAATCTTATGTATATTAAAAGATAAATATGTGGCCTTGGTCTTTGCCTGAGGCTCTCAATGTCAATGCCCTGAGCTGTTGCAGGGCAGGGATTCATTTACCTCCTGTAGCTAAAATTCTCCAAGAAGCTGTCTCTGGCCCCCACAACAGAAACACCTGCCCTGTGGCTCTGCTGAGGCCCACAGTCCCCCCAGAGAAAGCAGAAGCACCACTGCCTAGAATGTTGTGCACACCAAGAAATGTTGGGTAAGGAGAGAATAAATGAATGAGGAAACCAATGGGCAAATTAAGAACAACTGAAGTTAGAAACTACAGTTAGTGAACAAGAAAATGAAAGTGACAGGCAAATCCTGAGGCCTGGGAAAGAAAAAGCATGAGGGACTTACCTACGAGGTTTCCTGTGAGATTTGCATTGATCGTACCCCTGGCTGCCACCGCCTCCAAAGTGTTTCACCCTCCCCTTGCACTGCCAGACCCAGCTCCCTACTTCCCCTTTCTCATTCTACAAAGTTCCTGGCTCTATCTGAGAGGTAGATGGACACAGGACATGGAGTAATACCACCTAGTCTTAGGGCCTAGTTCTACCAAATACTAGTTGAATTAATATCCGAGTTTCATAGGATTGTAGTGAAGTTTTTTTTTTTTTTTAAATGAAGCTTGTAAACTGTAAAGCACTATCCACGTGAAGGGAAATTTATTTTCCATAGAACTGGGTAAACGCACACTATCAAATAGTATCGGGGGGGAAAAGAGAGCATTAAATGATAGCTCCATGTGGAAGGAAATATGGGAAGGTGGGAGCACAGACCTACGTGAAGGTGGCAAAGCGAAAGGAGGCCAGGAAAGTCCAAGATGGCTGCCGGAAGTTGTCTTAGGATAACGGATCACGTCATCACCCTCTCATACCCCAAGGTTTTAGTGAGCTCTCTGCATTCCTGAGATTCTTTGCAGGCGTGAATTTTATTTTCCCACAAGGCAATCAGCAGTTTTGAGGTAGGTGATTTGGGATAGAGGAGGCCACCATCTCCAGAGTGGAGACATTGAGAAGCCTGAGGCAGATGGCCTGGGAGAAGATGCAGACAACACAGCAAAGGGCTTTTGATGGGCCCTTGCTGAAGAGTGGAATTCAAACCTGAGAGTAGGAAAATCTCTGAGGGAAAAGCAAGCTTGGAGTAGCATTTAGCACACTCACTTTTATACAGTGTGAGGTGAATTGTTTGGTATACATAATAGGGTCTACAGAACCTCAAAGGAGACTGAAGTAAGCTAGTAATGATCTACTGTTGCTGTTCAGTCAGCCAGTCATGTCCAACTCTTTGCAAGCCCATGGACTGGGGTCAGCCCCCTGGAGTCAGGCTTCTCTGTCCTTCACCAACTCCCGGAGCTTGCTCAAACTCATGTTCATTGAGTCAGTGATGCCATCCAACCATCTTGTCCTCTGTCGTCCCCTTCTCCTCCTGCCTTCGATCTTTCTCAGAATCAGAGTCTTTTCTAATGAGTCGGCTCTTCGTGTCAGGTAGCCAAAGTATTAAGAGCTTTAGCTTCAACATCAGTCCTTCCAATGAATATTCCGGATTGATTTCCTTTAGGATTGACTAGTTTGAGCTCCTCACAGACCAAAGGACTCTGAAGAGTCTTCTCCAACACCATAGTTCAAAGACATCAATTCTTTGGCACTCAGCCTTCTTTATGTTTCAACTCTCACATCCATATATGACCACTGGTAAAATCACAGCTTTGACTATATGGACCTTTGTCAGCAAAATAATGTTTGTCATAGGTTTTTTTCCAAGAAGCAAGTGTCTTTTAATTTCGTGGCTGCAGTCACCATCTGTAGTGATTTGGAGCGCAAGAAAATAAAGTCTCACTGTTTCCATTATTTCCCCATCTATTTGCCATGAAATGATGGGACTAGATGGCATGATCTTAGGTCTTTGAATGTTTCTTTCACCTTCATCAAGAGGCTCTTTAGTTCCTCTTCACTTTCTGACATAAGGGTGGTGTCATTTGCATACCTGAGGTTATTGATATTTCTCCCAGCAATCTTGATTCCAGTTTCTAATGATCAATTGCCATCTTTTATTTTCTTTCAATTATGCCTGTCTCTTTTCCCCTCTCCCTGCCCATGCTTGAGGGTGGCTTGGCAGTTTCAATGATCTAGTCTAAACAGTTGTCTCCCCACCCCATCACTGGCAACCTCTCCCCTTGTGCCACCAGGAGCATTCATGTTGCTGGGAAAGGGGCCTCCACGACACAGTGCAGACTGCATGAACTTGCACATGACCCCTTCCCAGCACACTCCCATGCTGTAGTATCCACCCTGGCAGACAAAAAGGAAAAATGCAGGCACCATGAGGATAACCCAGAACAATGTACACAGTTTCCAACATAAACTCTGTAACTCAGGGCTCCCACTGCAGAACGGCCAATAACTTTTGCTGAACCATCCAAGCCAAGGGTAAACGCAATCCACTGTGAAAGAACAAAGGCGGCCTCAGCCCAGGCCTGTACCCGCCAGTCAGGAGAGGCAGGAGACAGCACTTTCGGGTAAGCTTGGTCCTTGGAGGGCTGCCAACTGAGCTGTCCTGAGCATGACAAGGCAAAAGAGAGGCTGAACCAGCCCTAATCAATGAGAAACAGATCTGCCCTAAAAATATTAATGAAGCAAAAGTACAGTTAAATATCAGTGGTCAGGGTTTGGAATCCTTTGAGTCAATTAGTCATCAGAAGACAGGTTTCAAGACCTTCCTTTGGTTGTACCAGCAGACATTCCAAGAAAGGACCGTCCTTCTCCCATAGACTCTGCACTTGATTGCACTGGGATAACTGTGAGGAAGCCTATTTGGGAGCAGAGGGATGGACTAGATGAACCCATGAGGTCATATATTCCAGGTCAGACAGGCAGTGCTGGTGAGACTTGTACCTGTGATGAGAAGGAATCTATTGATGAGGGAACAGAAGCAAAGATCAGGAGAAGAAAATCAGAGAAGAGGCCTTCTCAGTTCTCAAGTATTTATCGAGGTCTCCCTGAGAGCTGAGCACAGTGAGGGAAGGGTACAAAATAACATAGACCATCCTACCCATCAAGGTACTTGTGCATATATATGTATATGTGTGTGTATATATATATATACATATACATATATTAGTGTGTATGTCTATGTGTGTGTTGTGTGTGCTAAGTTACTTCAGTCGTGTCCAACTCTTTGAGATCCTATGGACTGTAGCCCACTAGGCTCCTCTGTCCATGGGATTCTCCAGGCAAGAATACTGGAGTGGGTTGCCATTTCCTTTCCAGGGGATATTGCCAACCCAGGGATCCAACCAGCGTTTCTTATGTCTCCTGCATTGGCAGGCAGGTTCTTTACCACTAGTGCCACCTGGGTCTTATATATATGCTTATTGATTGGATAAACGAGTGAAGGAATGAATTATTTACTTTCTTTGAAGGGAAACCCAGAGATTTGGGAGTCAATGTTCTCACCAGGGGATCAAACAAAAATATACTTGTACTATTAAGCCTGATTTAAGTGTGATGGGCTTGGAACTGCCCACCCAGTCATTGCAGCCATGAAAGAAATAGTTGTATTAATAGCTATATTTATTGGGGAATTATTATATGCTTTATGAAGATGAATAGATCAGGACACATTAAATGTTTTGAGAAACAACTCTAAAAATCTCAGTAGTTCAAGCCATAATCCAGTGAAACTGGCGAGAGCAGAGGCAGGAGTGCTATATTCTATATAATCACTCATAGACCCAGGCACCTTCCATATTGTGGCCTTGCTAAGCCTTGGCATCCTTCCCTGGATCCTCTGCACCCACCCGGCAGCCAAGGAAAGAAAGGGGATAAAGAACCACAGAAAGGTTTTAGGGGAAAGGCTTAGACCATATAGCGTATGTCACTTCCAACCACATTACATTCACCAGAATTTCATTTAAAGCCTCATTTACATGCAAGGAGGCTAGGAAATGTATTCATTTGGTGACTCAGGAAGAAGAGGAAACAGATTTGTTGTGTTTCTAGAAAGTGTCTTCTACAGTGCATTATCTCATTTAGTTCTCAAGTGAGTGAAAGCCGCTCAGTCGTGTCTGACTCTTTGGATCCCATGGACTATACAGTACTCTAGGCCAGAATACTGGAGTGGGTAGCCTGTCCCTTCTCCATGGGATCTTTCCAACCCAGGAATCGAACCAGGGTCTCCTGCATTGCAGGCAGATTCTTTACCCACTGAGCTATCAGGGAAGCCCAAAACAACCTTACAAAGGTTCTCAAGACAACCCTATAAAGCAAATACAACTAATGCTACAGTTTTGCAAAAGAACAAACTCAGCCTCAGAGATGAAAGTACTACCCAGGCAACAAATGGTAGAACTGGGAGTTAGTCTTAGATTTGACTCTAAAACATGTGTTCCAGACCCACTAAACTATAATTTTCTCATAATTAAGATTCAGTTACATTACACTATGCCTCCCTCTTCCTTCCTGCCACACCAATCCTCACTGTGCTGATTTTGGCTCTCCTGGATGTAAAATCCTGGGGATAAGTGGCTATTTGGCACCCAAACATTCATTATCTTATCTATTCTCCATTGTACTCCCATGTGGTAGGTATTATTATTATTAGCTCTACTTTACCAGGGAGGAAACCGAGATTAGATAGGTTATATAACTTGGCCATGAACATGAACAGCTAATGAGAGGCACATTTGAACACTGTATCTCACTCTTTGGCCTGGAACTTTGGAAGACTTTTCCCTGAAAAAAAATTTTTTTAATGACAACAACAAAAAAATTGAATCCTAAAAAAAAGAAAGTACAACAACCCACTTTCCCATGAACTATCTCAAAGTGTTTGGCATTGATGGCAAGGTCAGGTAGCTTCTTCCTCCTCAAGCCTGACATCATCTTTAAGGTTAGGAAAATCAAGATCATGCAGCAGCTCCTGGTCTTATAATTGAGAGTGAGGTTGGCACGTCAAGTCTTAAAGAAGGTCTTCTAGCCAAAACCATCCAGGAAGTGAAGAATCAGATAAATAAGAAGGCTGATGCAAGGCTAGGGAAGCAGTCCAGACTCAGCTAGGGGTGGTCTCTCCAGGCCAACAGCATGATTCACAGCTGGGTCGCTGGGTGCTGATGGGGAAGCAGCAGCCAGAGCAGGCTTTGTCCACTGGGCCCTCTTCCTTTCTCTCCCATCCTCACCCAAACCTGACCAGGCCACCCTCTCCCTGATTCACTAGCTCATGAAGTTTGTTCCTTCATCACACTTTCCTTGGGCATCCGAGTGTCATCAGATGTCATGCACTGATCCCTAAGGGGAGAAAACAGGAAACCAAGCTAATTAAAACTGTCACACTGTAAAGAAAGAATTCCTGATGATAATAATAATGCCACCAGAAGACTTGGGAAGATTGGCAGATGAAAGGGAAAAACCAGCAGTGGATTGGGAGTCTCTGGGGCGTTTGACCTTCCAGAATCTTTCATTATGCAAGCCACAGTGGTCTTAGGAGCACAGGGTCGTGCCCCAAACCCTTTGGAATGGATGCCAGCTCCCTGATTTCTTTCCCACAACTGCAGTCCCAAATTTTCCTTCTTGAGATCTCATTCACCCTCCTTATATAGTCTCTCAAGTCTGGCTTCATGAGACTGAGTGCCACTCGCAGGGATCGCTTTTCAAGATGGGAATAATCTTTCCTTTTGGAAACTTTAAGCTTGTTTACTCCCATAACCAATGAGGCAACTGGGGTGAGACGGATGAGAACACTGACCCAGGTCACGCTGATGGTTGGGAGGAGCCCAGGCCCCCATGATTCTAACCTAGAGAGTCTTTTTTGTTTAGTTTTATTTTAACTGTTTATTTTATATTGGAGTATAGCTGATTAACAATGTAAGAGTTTCAGGTGGACAGCAAAGGGACTCAGCCATACACATACATGTATCCATTCTCCTCCAAACTCCCACACCACCTAAGTGTGGTGCAGACAGTACATGAGACGGTTATAAATTGTAATCTATTCCTCATAAACAAACAACAACAGCAACAGAAAAACACCCTATCAAAAGACAAAGAAGCAAAGACTTTCCACACTGTTCCTTGCTGGATTCGGGTGCCTGAGAAGCTAGTGGTATCTGTCTCTAAGTTGCTCTATAGGCCTCCTCCCTCTCCCTCTCAAGCTCTTTTGGAAACCCAAGTCATAACTTTCTACTTCTGTCCAACCAAGCTGAATTTACTTGCCACCTACCTCAGGAGTCTATTTTCTGTCCTAATTCCCACAGCAATGAACTCAGGGTACTCACTCCCCGCCCACCTGCTACCTCACTCACACCCTGCTAGAAATCTAAGATCTTTATATTTACTGTCCCTCTGTGGCCTTTCAACATTAAAAAAAAAAATTTTGTTGGCATATAGTTGCCTTACAGTGCTGTGTTAGTTTCTGTTATACAGCAAAGTGAATCGACTATACGTATACATATATCCCCTCTCCTCCGTTTTCAAATTTCTGTCTCTAACAATGGAAGAAAATCATCCTTTATCCACACACTTAAAATTTTTCAAAATCTAAATAAAGTCACACATGGCTTCACCAGGTCTTGCGTAAATGGACCCCTGCCAACCTTTGCCCTTTCCCCGAAAATTCTGCCCAGCCGTCTCCATACTCCTGCCACGCTGGCCTCTGTTCAGGTTTTCAGAAGATGGCAAGTTCTCTCTTGCCTTTTGCTCTCTGACATCCCATTTCCTCTGACAGAGTCTCGCCCACAGCCCACCATCCTCCTACCTGCCAGTGGCAAACTTCTACACATACATCAAGACCCAGTTAACTGTCGCTTCCTCAAGGAAATCTTCTCTGATGCCTGTCATATGGTTAGGTCCCCCACTATATGCTGTCAGATAATCCTGTACTTTTCCTTTATGCCCTTTATCATAAATGTGATTGTGAAATTATTTTTATAATTTTAACTTATTGTCTGTGTCCCCAACAGACCATAGGTAAGATCTGTGAGCAAATGACCAGAAAGGACTGATACTGCACACACACACATTTTAATTACTCTCAGAAAACTTAGCTGCTATGCCTTATCATATAATTACTTGGATATATATTGAAGCACCTGGTGGGAATATAAATCCTATTGTGGCAGAAACCGTAAAGTGATGGATACATAATAAATGTTTATTGAATGAATGAGTAGATGGATGGATGTTGGTAAAGCCTTCATAAATACTTGAAGGGAAAGAGGGGTGTTAGTTTGCTAGCAAAACTCTTGACAACAGATAAAAAACATTGCTAGTGCACAAGTATAAGGCTGCTGCTGCTGCTGCTAAGTCGCTTCAGTCGTGTCCGACTCTGTGCGACCCCATAGACGGCAGCCCACCAGGCTCTCCTGCCCCTGGGATTCTCCAGGGAAGAACACTGGAGTGGGTTGCCATTGCCTTCTCCAATGCATGAAAGTGAAAAGTGAAAGCGAAGTCGCTCAGTCGTGTCAGACTCTTCAGGACCCCATGGACCACAGCCTACCAGGTTCCTCTGTCCATGGGATTCTCCAGGCAAGAGTACTGGAGTGGGGTGCCATTGCCTTCTCCAAGTATAAGGCTACCTTTTTTCTTTTCATACAAAAACATGCTTTGTTTTCCTTTCTTTCAAGGAACTTCTGTATTAACTTTCTATTTTATGGAACCAAAACACAGTGGATTAAATAAAACAACACATGCTTATTACTGCTAAGTTTCTGTGCACAGGTCCAGTGGTCCAGGCCCAGTTTAATTAGATCTTTCACTTGGGGTCTCAGAAGACTGCAATTAAGGTGATGTTTAGGGCTGAATATGTATCAGAGGCTCAACTGGAGAAGGACTTGTTTCCAAGGTCTCTCAGGTTGTGGTAGGATTTATTTCTTTGTGACTGTCAGATTCATGGCAGCTTGCTTCTTCAAAGCCAGTAACATCCTGAGAAAGAAGCTCTAGCAAGGTGAGTGCTGTATTTTTATTTAATTACCTACATGTAATCACATCACCTTTGCTACATCCCACTGCTTAGTTAAAGGTGCCTCCCACAATCAAGGATGCAAGGAGATTACACAAGTGTGAATTCTAGAAAGTGGGAACCAGAGGGTTTATACTACAGTCTGTCTAACCTAGTGTTAACTCTGGCCCCCAAGGATTCACATCCGTCTTACACTCAAACTACATTCTCCTCTCTTCCAATATTTCCAGGAGTTTCATCCCATGATAGAATTAGCTTCACAATTTCATTATCTAAGCCACATCCAGGTGAGGATGAGGTGCCCAGGTATAGTCTGCTAAGTTTAAGTTTTGTGGCACAGTTCCTCTCCTTCTGTGGAACTATGAACCTAACAAGACAGGTTATGTATTTCAGAATATTCAAAATATGATGATGAGACAGGCACTGGATAATAGTACAGAAGTTCTAGCTCAAGGCTAAAATGAAAGATTAAAAACGTCCATCATAGTTTTATAATCCAGCTAGTCAAAAGCTCAAAGATGGTAATCTTTCAAGATGTAGTGGATAATTCTCTGTGCTTCTTGGCTCTGACTTCTGGGCTCTTGATTCCACTATCTGTGTCCTTCTTTTTTCATAGAAGGTAGCACATGTTTGCAGCTGAATAATTTATCAGCCTGCTTCTTGCCAGAAAAACTGGGTAAGGGGGGTGTTTCAGCAACCTTCTTTCACTGTGCATTCTCTGTCCCTCTCAGTTCATTCTGGCAGTGTTTCTACTGAAATAATTTTCTCAATAATTGTGTGGGTCTCCCTTGGATTTCATTGGCATCCACTCATCCATTATAAGAGACAAAAGCTACACCCATAGATATTTTCAAGATAATCCTTCCTTCACCTTTATCTCCTGCAGAGATTGCTGAGATACAATACCACTTATGTTTCTAGAAGCTCTGTAATTTAAGAAGATCCATGAGGTACATTCTTAATATCTTGAAATGGCCCTTTGGGTGATTGAATAGTCTGATCTTTGGATTTTTTTTTTTTTTTAAGTTTTAGCAAAAGATTGTGTAATTGAACACTCAGCTTTTTCTCTATGCCACACTTTTGACAGCCATTTCTCACTTTTAACATTTTTTTACCATCTGGAGAGGCGAAAAATTTTGAAATCAAGTTCTGGCTCCTTTTTGTTGAATAGCTCTTTCCTCAATGTATCCCTTCTCTCACATTTTACTACAGGAAGCAAGAAGAAATCAGACAGCATCTTCAACACTTTGCTTGGAAACTCCTTCACTAAATTACCAAGTGCATCAATTGCAAGTTGTACTTTCCACATAATTGCAGTAGACAATTTTGCTACGTTTTCTGCCTACTACAAAGCAAGGATCCCACTTCCTTCAGTTTTCAATAACTTATTCTTCATTTTCTTTTGAGTCTTTTTTGACAGCACACTCAAAGCCCAAATTTACATTAACAGTTCAAAGCAACGTACGGCTTTCTCTACCATGTTCCTCAAAATCCTTCTAGCCATCAACTGCTACCCAGTTCCAAGGCTACTCCCACATTTGTGGGTATTTGTACAGCAACACTCACTTTCAGGTACCAAAATGTGTATTAGTTGTGTATTGCTATGTAACAAATTACCACAAAACTTAGGAGCCTAAAACAATACACGTTTATTATACCACAGTTTCTCTGGGTCAGGAGTCTTGGTGTAGCTTACTTCGGTCTTCCACTTGTTGCTGTTGTTCAGTCAATCAGTTGTGTCTGACTCTTTGTGACCCTATGGACTGCACCACACTTGGCTTCCCTGTCCATCACCCTCTCCTGGAGCCTGCTCAAATTCAGTTCCATCGAGTCAGTGATGCCACCCAACCATCTCATCCTCTGTTGTCCCCTTCTCCTCCTGCCTTCAATCTTTCCCAGCATCAGGGTCTTCTCTAATGAGTTGGCTCTTTGCATCAGGTGGCCAAAGTATTGGAGCTTCACCTTCAGCATCAGTCCTTCCAATGAATATTCAGGTTTGATTTCCTTTATGATTGATTGGATTGACCAATTATATAATACATTGGTAAATATGTTTCCCTGATTTCTGTGAGTCATTCGAGTAAACTGTCAAACTTACCAAGTGGGTTGTGGGAATCCCTATTGATAATCAAATAGTCAGAAGCATAAATGACATGGGACTTGTGACTGGCATCTGCAGTTGGGTAGTGGACATTTTGTGGGACGGAATCTTTAACCTACGGAATCTGATGCTGGCTCCAGATGGAGAGTGTCAGAATTGAGTTCAATTGTAGGACACCCAGCTGGTGTCACAGAGAACTGCTTGATGTGTGGAGAGCCCTCACATCTGGTGTCAGAAGTGAAGTGAAGTGTGGTAGTAAAGGAGAAACACAGGGGAGTTTTTATTTTACAAGAAGGATCTGCTTCCAAGCTTCTTCAGCTTGTTGGCAGAATTAATTTCCTTGCAGCTCTAGGTTTCATGGCAGCTTGCTTCTTTAAAGTCAGACAGAGTGAAAGAGAGAGGCTCTAGAAAGATGGACACTACACTCTTATGTAATTACCTGCAAAAAAAATCACATACATTCATCACCTTTGCCACATTTCACTATTTAGAAACAAGCAGGCCCAGCCAACAGTTGAGGGGAAGGGATTACACAAAGGCATAAATACCAGATCACTGGCTACACAAGTCTACCTGCCACAGCACTCTAAGACAAGGGGATGATATGTACATGTACATATCCCTGTGTGTGTGTGTTAGTCACTCAGTCATGTCCGACTCTTTGTGATCCCATGGACCAGGCTCCTCTGTCCATGGGATTCTCCAGGCAAGAATACTGAATTCTGTTGCCCTGTCTTCCTCCAGGGGATCTTCCTGACCCAGGGTCAAACCTGTGTCTCCTGCATTGGCAGATAGATTATTTATCACTGAGGCACCAGAGAAGTTAAACAACAAAACAGGACATCCAGTCGGCGGAGGTCCAGAGTTCTCCTTCAGGCCTGGGAGGCTTTGTACCTATTGTTCTGAATGGAGATGGCCTCTAGGTAATTTAGGAAACTTGCCTTAAGCCAGTCAGATAAAACCAGAGATAGCCTGGACTAGAATTTCCTCACCAGAGTCTTAATTCATTTCTGCTGTTCTTTTTACATTTAAAAACCTCATTTTTTTAGTACTAAGGTTTTTGTTGTTGTTGTTTTCAATTTGCTTATTTAGTTAGCTGTGTTGCATCTTAGTTGCAATACTTGGGATCTTTGGTGGTCTCCAGAGTGCTTGGGTTTAGCTGCTCTGTGGAATGTGGGATCTTAGTTCCTAGACCAGGGACCAAACTCCCAACCCCTGTATTAGAAGGTGATTCCAAACCACTGGACCACCAAGGGCAAACTTGAATTATTGCTGTTACCCATATTATGTATTTTATTATATTCAGTTCAGTTCAGTTGCTCCGTCGTGTCCAACTCTTTGCGATCCCATGAACCACAGCACATCAGGCCTCCCTGTCCATCACCAACTCCTGGAGTCTACCGAAACCCATGTCCATCGAGTTGGTGGTGCCATCCAACCATTTCATCGTCTGCCGTCCCCTTCTCCTCCTGCCCTCGATCTTTCCCAGCATCAGGGTCTTTTCAAATGAGTCAGCCCTTCGCATCAGGTGGCCAAAGTATTGGAGTTTCGGCTTCAACATCAGTCCTTCCAATGAACACCCAGGACTGATCTCCTTTAGGATGGACTGGTTGGATCTCCTTGCAGTCCAAGGGACTCTCAAGAGTCTTCTCCAACACCACAGTTCAAAAGCATCAATTCTTCAGCGCTCAGCTTTTTTTATAGTCCAACTCTCACATCCATACATGACTACTGGAAAAACCATAGCCTTGACTAGATGGACCTTTGTTGGCAAAGTAATGTCTCTGCTTTGTAATATGCTATCTAGGTTGGTCATAACTTTTTCTCCAAGGAGTAAGCATCTTTTAATTTCATGGCTGCAATCACCATCTGCAGTGATTTTGGAGCCCAGAAAAATAAAGTCAGCTACTGTTTCCTCTGTTTCCCCATCTATTTGCCATGAGGTGATGGGACCAGATGCCATGATCTTCATTTTCTGAATGTTGAGCTTTAAGCCAACTTTTTCACTCTCCTCTTTCACTTTTATCAAGAGGTTTTTTAGTTCCTCTTCATTTTCTGCCATAAGGGTGGTGTCATCTGCATATCTAAGGTTATTGATATTTCTCCTGGCAATCTTGATTCCAGCTTGTGCTTCTTCCAGCTCAGTGTTTCTCATGATGTACTCTGCATAGAAGTTAAATAAGCAGGGTGACAATATACAGACTTGACGTACTCCTTTTCCTATTTGGAACCAGTCTGATGTCCCACGTCCAGTTCTAACTGTTGCTTCCTGACCTGCATACAGGTTTCTCAAGAGGCAAGTCAGGTGGTCTGGTATTCCCATCTCTTTAAGAATTTCTCACAGTTTATTGTGATCCATACAGTCAAAGACGTTGGCATAGTCAATAAAGCAGAAGTAGATGTTTTTCTGGAACTCTCTTGCTTTTTTGATGACCCAACGAATGTTGGCAATTTGATCTCTGGTTCCTCTGCCTTTTCTAAAACCAGCTTGAACATCTGGAAGTTCACAGTTCATGTATTGCTGAAGCCTGGCTTGGAGAATTTTAAGCATTACTTTACTAGCATGTGAGATGAGTGCAATTGTGCGGTAGTTTGAGCATTCTTTGGCACTGCATTTCTGTGGGATTGGAATGAAACCTGGCCTTTTCCAGTCCTGTGGTCACTGCTGAGTTTTCCAAATTTTTGCTGGCATATTGAGTGCAGCACTTTCACAGCATCATCTTTCAGGATTTGAAATAGCTCAACTGAAATTCCATCACCTCCACTAGCTTTGTTCATAGAGATGCTTCCTAAGGCCCACTTAACTTCACATTCCAGGATGTCTGGCTCTAGGTGAGTGATCACACCATCATGGTTATCTGGGTCATGAAGATCTTTTTTGTACAGCTCTTCTGTGGATTCTTGCCACCTCTTCTTAATATCTTCTGCTTCTGTTAGGTCCCTACCATTTCTGTCCTTTATTGAGCCCATCTTTGCATGAAATGTTTCCTTGGTATCTCTAATTTTCTTGAAAAGATCTCTAGCCTTTCCCATTTATTTATTTATTTATTATATTATCACTATTAATTTTGTTACACAAGGGTTAGTATACATGTCTAAGCCTCTGTGCTAGATGGTACACTTCTTGAGGACAAGCTTTCCTTTTTAATTAATCTCTCTCTCTCTCCAAACTGCTCAACACAGTGAAATGCACTAAGAGAAAGCTCACTCTCTATTTTTTGCTATTGGTGTACAAACAATAAATGTACCATTTAATCAAATAATCTACATCCCAGTAAGACTTTTACACTTTACTTCCCCCAGTTTCCCCATTTCTTTAAAATGGGAAAATAAATTGAAGGAATTTTAAATTCATGTTTGGCTATAGACCCTAGATTCTAAGAAGAAGAGGTCTTGCTAAACAAAGAGTGTAAAGGAAAGGGAAGAATGTTTGTAACCTGTCTTAACACCATATATTCAAATGCTTTAGAGGTGTTATTGTTGTTGTTCAGTGGCTCAGTCGTATCCAACTCTTTGCAACCCCATGGACTGTAGCACGCTAAGCTTCCCTTTCCTTCACTATCTCTCAGAGTTTGCTCAAACTCATATCCATTGAATTGGTGATGCCATCCAACCATCTCATCCTCTGCTGCTTCCTTCTCCTCCTGCCTTCAATCTTTCCCAGCATCAGGGTCTTTTCCAATGAGTCAGCTCTTTGAATCAGATGGCCAAAGTATTAGAGCTTCAGCTTCAGCATCAGTCCTTCCAATGAATATTAAGGGTTGATTTCCTTTAGGACTGATTTGGTTTGATTTCTCTGAAGTCCAAGGGACTCTCAAGAGTCTTCTCCAGCACCACAGCTTTAGAGATAGTATCTATTTTTATACAGAAGGGATTTTTAACATATCAGGCAAGCCAGCTGTCAGCAGCAAGTGCTTCCCAGGGGGTTCTCCTTGCAAACCCTTCTTGCCCACCATATTTAGCCCATTTTCTGGCCAAGGGAGATTGCCCGTGGAGTAGGTAACTTCAAAGAGGTGGCACAGTGAACAGAAATCTCAAATATCTTACCTGAAAAACCAGCATATGAATCTGATGGCACTCAGTCTAAAAAGTAGTAGGAGTACCTCCCACTTATTGGACCTTTATCAAATATTCTATTTGATCTCCAAGGAACACTGCAGTTCTGTCTGTTGTGATGGGGAACATCGGGATGAAGGGCCAGCAGGTCTGGATTTAAGTGTTCCTTTCCTGTCACTTCCTAGCTGTCTGACTTGCAGTAATTAACCTGCTCCCTCTGACCTTCAGTTTCCACCTAGATCTGTCCTTCCATCTGGACAAGCACATTGCACAACTCAAAGGACGAAATGAGGGAATGGCTAGGTGAGCTCTTTGTGAACTGTAAAGAGATATGAAGATGTTAGGTCTATATTTTAAAGTATTCCATCAATCATATTATTTCACTACCATAGGCCATGTCCCACAAGCTAGTGCACATCACAGGAATTTGGCTGAATTGTGTTAGTACATCAAATACATATCTGATTACTGGGTCCCTGTGCAGGCACTCTGTGAAGCCATCTACTGTAACAGTTTATAATATGCCACCAGAAGCAGCTAGACCTGAATTTGAATCACACGTACATAGGATTTGAAGAAAGACAGTTTAATTTCCTGGTTTTCCCTGGTGGTTAAGTGGTAAAGAATCCACCTGTTAAGCATGAGACATGGGTTCAATTCCTGGGTTGGGAATATCCCCAGGAGAAGGAAATGGCAACCACTCCAATGTTCTTGCCTGGATTCTTCCCATGGACAGAGGAGCCTGGTGAGCTACAGTCTATGGGGTCACAAAAGAGTTGGATGCAACTTGGCAACTAAGCAACAACAGAAACTTGAACTTCCTAGTCTCAATTTCCTAATCTGCAAAGCAGAATTATATATCAAAAAAATAACAGTACCTATGTTATGGATTGAATGCTGCATCCCGTCAAATTCATATGTTGAAGTCCTACCCCCATATTTGGAGATGGGGCCCTAGGATTAAGTGAGCTCATGAGGGTGATGTTCTCATGATGGTACTAGTGTCCCCATTAGAAGAGACACTGGTGGACTCCACCACTGTTCTAGTCCTTGACCTGATTTCCTCAAACTCACTCCTCACTCCCCTGCTGTGTATCTCAGACTATTATCATCAGGGGTCTGTGTTTCCCAGGTTCCAGTGTCCCTTGGACTGGCCAAATTCAACTAACATAAGGCACTGGGAGAAGGCACTGGGAGGAAAAGGGGAAAATAAGGATGTTTGTCTCTCTTTGTTCCCAAGAGCAGCTGTGTCTCTCTACACTCATCTTCCCCCAGGCAGCCCACGATGGTTTCAGCTTCCGATGGGCAACCCTGGCGTCTCCTAACACTGCCCCCTCCCTTTGCCCTTGCAGTCCTGGGGGATCAGCGGCTTCTTCTGTCATTCATCTCTGAGTTGCCTCACTGCTTCCTGCTGGCTTTTCAGTTTTTCTAACACTCATGTAGTGAATTTCTTGGTTTAAGTCTCTCTGGTTTCTGTATTCAGAGTGTCTTCCATCTTCCAGTGAATGTCTACTCTCGCAGGTTGTCTTAGCCTGCTCAGGCTGCCACAATGAATACCATCGACCAGGAGGCTCAAACAACAGAAATTCATTTTCTCACAGTTCTGGTGAATGTTAGTCCAAGATCAGAGTGGTCCAGTTGAGACTATCTTCCTGGTTTGCGTTTGTTTGCATTTTTGCAGAATGTCTAGCGGCAGAGAGAAAGAGAGAGAGAGAGAAAGAAACTAAGGAAGGAGAGAGAGAGGGTGTGTGTATGCTCTCCACTGGGATTAATGTTAATTAATTGAGGATTAATTTTAATTATATGAGAGGTCCTGGTTAACTAAATATTTTGTACAAAATTGTTTAAGTTAATGATGAGTTATGGTTCTATTAGTGGCAGATCTTACTCATTGTAAGACCTCCTGAGTGTCATCACATATCTAATATTCGTATCACATAAATATCCTCATTTCATTCCAAATAATTTATACCATTTTCCATTTTTTCCTGTCTACTTAATGGCCTTTGCCCCTAACAACTGAGGGTGTCAGGATGTGTTTCAGAACATTGTAATCTAGCTTCTACCTAGCTGTCCATGGGCATGCCCAGCCACCTCTCCACTGTAAACCCTTCGCTACAAGCACAGAGGACCACCCACCAGTTCCCAGTTGCCCATCCTTTCATACTTCACTGAGATTAGTCACACTGCCCCTCACAGGGAACATCCTCCAACCCAGGACCAGCTCTTTGTTGCCTCCTCTGTGAAGCCTTGAGCCCAGCTCACTAACAGAACTAATCACTTCCTCCTCCATGCCCTTAATATTCCCTTGGTTCCTAAGGTTAGCTCGAGGATTATGCGGCCACATCCCTGTTCACAGGGTGCATGCACATCCTCTTGCCCCGCCAGCCATGGTCAGTGGCTCAGAAGCACAGAATCTGAAGGCTGAATCCTAAGGGGAAGAAGCTCCACGCAGTTGGGGGTGAGGGTTTAGAGCCCAAGAAACCTAAGTCTCAGCTGTGAATTTAGACAAGCAAAATCATCGTTTTGAGTCTCAGGTGTCCTTCTGGCAAGAATGGGGACAGCGAGCACAAACCAAGTCTTAAAGTCACCTTAAGAGTTAAATTAAATCATCCGTATCACATGCTGGTGGCAGTGGGAGATTTTTTACCAAAGGCTGCTCTCTGCCCTTCTCTCCTGCAGCTGACCTCAGGCCAGTGAGTCCCAGGAGTCATATCAGACCCAGTGCAGGGGCAAAGGGCCAGAGAGGAAATATTTTAGGCTTTATGGGCATATTTGGTCATTTTCGCTTATTGTTTATTTATTTAACAACTCTCTGAAGATATTAAAAAATCTCTGGGCAATTTACAAACACATCCTTGGGTGGATTCAAGCTACTGGCCAAAGTCTTGTGACCCTGTTCTAGTAAACTGCTTGTACTCAGCCTTAGCCTGAAGCTGCCCCTTACTGCTTCTTTTCTTATTCTACTTTCCTACTTTTTCCTCTCCTTTCATTTCACCCATGTCCCTTCAGTGTAGGAGTTAAGATCAGAAATGTGTGATCATACAGGCCTGGATCCAAATCCTTGCCCTGATGCCAACTAGTGGGAGCAAGTTACTTAATGCATCTGAGTTTCTGTTCCGGCACCTTTCACACAGCCCTGTGCAAACCTCCTGGTAGAGCTGGTGCGAAGGCTGTGCTGTGGATTGATGGAGCTGCGTGTAATCATCTATGGTGAGCAACACTACAGGTCCACCTCCTCACTCTCCCACACCGGTCATTAAGTGCTTACCAGCACGCCACTGCACTAAGCACTTTGTTCCCTCATTCCCCTTGCTTCCTTGGCTCCCCGTTTCTAGTTTCACACTGTAAGGAACTCATGATGTACCCAGAGGAATCCTGAGAAAGGAAACATTCTCTCCCAGGAAAATCTCAACAGTAAGATCTCCACAATTCACACACCCACTTAGCTACTGTTGTGTGTTCAGGCTCCACTCCAGTTCTGTTGAAAAGCATTTGCATTTCACAAGGAGGACTCCAGGCTTTCCCATAAGGGCTAACACAGAAAAGATGGATCGCTCTGGGGGTTACTGAAATGCTCAGAACATCAGGAGGCTTCCAGCCAGATGAGAGCAGTTGGAGTTTCTGAAGATGTCATGTATTAATAAAATCCACAGGTTCTGTTAATCCACTCAAGAGAAAGAAAGACGTGGTAAATGGGAAATACTCAACTTTGCTGGATGGGCATTTCGGACTGAAAAATCCCTGGGAAATTTTCTTCTTCCTAATGTGTGTTAGTTGATCAGTCATGTCCGACTCTTTGCGACCCCATGGACTATAGCCAGCCAGGCTCCTTTGTCCATGGAACTCTCCAGGCAAGAATACTAGAGTGGGTTGCCAGTCCCTTCTTCAGGGGATCTTTCCGACCCAGGGATCAAACCTGGGTCTGCTGCACTGCAGGCAGATTGTTTAACCGTCTGAGCCACCAGGGCCTTTCTTCCTAATAGTGAGGCATTAAAGTTGTAATTATCTATTGGTTGGGAGTAGAGAGAGGCATAGAATGAAATATTATTTTCCTCCTTGATTATTAATCTTTTGGGTTCACTATTTCATCCAAAAGATAAAGATGCAAGACTTAGATTATCTTTGGAAAAATCCTTTGCTTTTTTTAAATTTCACTTGTTTTAATTCACTTTAACAAGCTGTCGAATGCTCTGTCAGCTAGAGTTGTATCTGTCTTCTAGCCTCAGAGATCAGAAAGGAGAGTGGATTTAAGCAGATACAACTTTATTTCTCTGTCTTGTGAGTGAAGTCTGGGCAGTCTAGGGCTGGTGTGATGGCTCTTTCTGTTTTTGTCTTCTTCAAACCATAGCTCAGGGATTCATCCTCAAAGTTCCCCTCTAGCCAAGATGACTACCAAAGCTTTTTGCCATATGCACCTTCTTGAGAGAAAGGAAGAAAAAGGAAAGAGGAAACTGTATAGGTGCTTCTTTGGAGATTTCTTTAGAATTCTCACCCGACACCTTCTACTTTAGTTCTTTTGAGCATCCATAGATGTAAGAGAGGCTGGGAATCAGGCAGCCTTGGAGCTGGGCACCTCACTGCCCAAAATAAATTGGCTCATTCTATAACAAAGAGTGACAGCAGTTATTGGGTGGATAACTGGTAGTGTTGGTCATAAATGACTTCTTTGTTCAAATCTCTGTGCATGGGGTAGGGGAGACGTGTGTGTGTGTGTGTGTGTGTGTGTGTGTGTGTGTGTGAGTGTGTGTGTGTGTGTGTTTGGAGTGAGAGTACTTTTCAAATTAAGAAAGGGATTAAGACATCCTCTAACTCGGAGAATGTTCAGTTTAGCCAACAAAACTCACTCCAGGGCTTCCCTGATGGCTCAGTGGTAAAGAATCCACCTGCCAGTGAGGGAGACTCAGGTTTGATTCCTGATCCAGGAAGATCCCGCCTGCCTAGGAGCAACTAAGCCCATGTCCCACAGCTAGCAAGCCTGTGCTCTAGAACCTGGGAGCTGCAACTAGTGAGCCCATGTGCTGAAATTACAGAAGCCTGTGCACCTGAGAGCCTGTGCTCTGCAGCAAGAGACCCCACTACGATGAGAAATCTGCCTATCACAGCTAGACAGGAGCCCCTGCCAGCAATGAGAGAAAAGCTCGCACAGCAATAAAGACCCAGCACAGCCAAAAATAAATAAATAACATTATTTTTAAAAAACTTACTCCAAATACACACATGCTCACATGCACACACATGTACGGGCTTATACACAGCAAGCCTGTAAGAGGTGAAGTAAATGAATTAAAGGCATAAAAACAGACCCCTGGAAACACTATGTGAATTCATGCTGCCAGTGGTCAAAGGCAAACTGTGACTATGCTGTCTGCTTGGCTTCTCCCAGATGGGTCTAGAATTTGTGTGAACGTGTTTGTGTGCATGTTTATGAATATACTCATAGTTGCTGTTAAGATAGAAGTGAGTTGAAAGTGAAATGAAGGACTCTTTCTCAATTTATTTCTAATCCTCTCCTTTTATGCGCTGATTGTGTGTGTGCTCTGTCACTTCAGTCAATTGCGACTCTTTGCAACCCCGTGGGCTGTAGCCTGTCAGGCTCCTCTGCCCACGGGATTTTCCAGGCAAGAATACTGGAGTGGGTTGCCATTTCCTCCTGCAGGGGATCTTCCCACACGGGGACTGAAACTGCATCTCCTGCCTCTCCTGCATTGCAGGCAGATTCTTTACCACTGAGCCACTGGCAAAACCATATGCTCTGATGACATTGAATGAAAAAAAGCATTGCTATGCCATCACATACGTATATTCTATCATCATCATCATCATTATTGTTGTTATCATTCATAACATAACACGGTATGTTTCTTTTAAAATATATTTGAGACATACAATCAGGTTTTAAAAATCATGAAATGGAACTGAAAAGGAAATAATTGGGGGAAAAGGCCACATAGAAAGAGGTGAAGAACCCAGAATCTAAGAGTTTGTTTGCTTGAATCCTGTTCCCTCCCCTTGCTAGCTACACAACTTGAGCAAATAACTTGACATTTCTGTGCTCTAATTACCCCACCTGTAGAATGGGGATTATAATACCTGTCTAACCAGATTAAATTAATTTGTATCTATAAAACTTGGAACAGTACCTGCCGTACAGGAAGAGACAAATGGGTATTTATTGTTGTTATTATTATTACTATAGGAAAATAAGTTGAAGTCAAGATAGGGACAGTATTTAGAAAATGTACCATTAAGTCATGTATTACTGTCCTCATTGGGGCCACAGTGCTACGACTGAATTCCACTTTTTCACTTGTCTCTCCATACATCTGTAAACTCAGGAGAGCTTTGCCTACCCAGACGGGTTCATGAAGATCCAGTGGGCAGTGTCTGGCATGATGTCTGGTGCATTGTAGGTGCTCATTACATGTTCTGTCTTCCATTTTCCCCTTGGCCTCAACTCTTGGTTTAGGACTAGTCTCGTCTTTTACTCTGAACTTCACAGACCTCTGACTCCCATCTCATGGTGTGGATCAGGAGGCCACAGGGGCAGACTTCGTCTGGCTTACTCGATATTTCCACATCAATTCTGATGCCTAACAGGACCCTGATGGAGAGTTGAATGAGTGTATACTCGATAAAGGCAAACACCGGCTAAGTTGGAAGAACACTGTACCAGTTAAGCACAGGAGTGGAAAGGAAGATGTTGCATGAAGTTTAGGTTTTCCACAGTCTATCTCATTTCACTTGTCTTCTGTAAAAAGTGGGAGCCAGACACCTTCTCTTCTGTGCTTGACAAGAGGCCTCATAGAAAAATTCTTTCTTGTTACTTTTTTGGTATGTTTATTAAATTGTATGGCAGCAAAGAATAAAAGAATGATCCCTCTCTAAACTTTTGGCTAAAGGAAAATTCTCAACAGTTCAGTCAATGGGTTGAATTTTTTGACATTTGGAGCCCATCTGATATCCTGCAAGAGGTTGTCTACATTTTGCATCAGCATGTGGTCCCAAAGAGACTGAGAAACAAGATCTACCCTTCTTCCATCTTCAGCCAGGAGCTGAGAGGCTCCTGAAGCTCTGAGATGGGGAGAACTCTGTCTGGGACTATTAGCACCTTCCCCAGAAACTCTCAGTCTCTCCAGGAACGCTGTTCATTGCAAGAACAACATGGTAACAATAATCACAAAAGTTCATCATTGGGAATTTATTCCATCCCTGTCATGGGACTGAATAACTCTAGACTCTATCTCATTTAGTTATCCCAATAGCTATGAAGTAGATACTATTATCACCATTTTCCCAGCAACAAAAATTAGACTCAGAGAGGGTGAGTCATCTGCTCAAATTCACTGTAGTGAAGTGCTAGACTGAGGATTTGAACCCAGCTTAGAATTTGTTCCTCTGAGGGGAGCCCGAAAGCCACAAATGACAGGTTTTCTTTGAGTGGTCAGAATGTTCAGGGGGTACTTGCTAGGTAGGTCCAATCTTAATTCTCAGAGGGAGGCAGTGGGGAGTGGTTCAGCTCTTAGGAAACCCATGAGTGAAGTAGGCCAGGATGGCCCTAAGAGACGAGAAGAGTGTGAAAAGCTGCTGGGCCGGCAACAGCATAGGCAGGGAAGTGAAGACATTCATCATTGCTGTAATTCACAAGAACTATCCACAGAAGTCCCATGTGCTGGAGACAGTGATGAGTGGGACGGGAAGGCATGCGCTCTACCTTCACAAAGCTTGTAGTCCACTGTTCAAAGACATGCATCTTTTACAGAAACATACAAACAGTTGTAGAATTACAGCTGTGAAATGTAAGTGCTTTCAAGGAGGAGGCACATAGGACCATGAGGTCCATACATAAAGGACTTCAGAGAGTGGGCTTTGTTGTTGTTCACTGGCTAAGTTGTGTCTGACTCTTTGTGATCCCGTGGACTGAAGCATGCCAGGCTTTCTTGTCCTTCACCATCTCACAGAGTTTGCTCAAATTCATGTCCACTGAGTCAGTGATGCCATCCAATCATTTCATCCACTGTTGCCCCTTCACCTATACCCCTCAAGCTTTCCAGTATTAGGGTCTTTTCCAGTGAGCCAGCTCTTCACATCAGGTGACCAAAGTATCACAGCTTCAGCTTCAGCATCAGTCCTTCCAGTGAATATTCAGGACTGATTTCCTTTAGGATTGACTGGTTTGATCTCCTTACTGTCCAAGGGACTCTTAAGAGTCTTCTCTAGCACCACAGTTCAAAAGCATCAATTCTTTGGCACTCAGATTTCTTTATGGTCCAACTCTTACATCCATACATGACTACTGGAAAAACCATAGATTGGACTCTATGGATTTTAGTTGGCAAAGTGATGTCTCTGCTTTTGAATTCTTAGTCTAGGTTTGTCATAGCTTTTCTTCCAAAGAATAAACATCTTTTAATTTCATGGCTGCAGTCACCGTCTGCAGTGATTTTGGAGCCCAAAAATATAAACTCTCCCACTGTTTTCATTTTCTCCCCATCTATTTGCCATGAAGTGATGGGACCAGATGCCAAGATCTTAGTTTTTTGAATGTTGAGTTTTAAGTCAACTTTTTCACTCTCCTCTTTCACTTTCATCAAGAGACTTTTTAGTTTCTATTAGCTTTCTGCCATTAATGTGGTATCACCTGCATATCTGAGGTTGCTCTTTCTCCTGGCAAGCTTGATTCCAGCTTGTGATTCATCCAGCCTGGTATTTTGCATGATGTATTTTGCATATAGGTTAAATAAGGAGGGTGACAATATACAGCCTTGATGTACTCCTTTCCCAGTTTTGAACCAGTCCCATTCAGTGTGGTTCTAACTGTTGCTTACTGACCTGCATACAGGTTTCCCAGGAGGCAGGTAAGGTGGTCTGGTATTTCCATCTTTAAGAATTTTCCACACTTTGTTGTGAGCCACACAGTCAAAGGTTTTAGTGTAGTCAATAAAGCAGAAGTAGATGTTTTTCTGAAATTCCCTTGCTTTTTCTATGAGCCAGTGGATGTTGGCAATTGGATATCTGCTTTCTCTTCCTTTTCTAAACCCAGCTTGTGTGTGTGGAAGTTCTTGGATCACACACTGTTGAAGCCTAGCTTGAAGGATTTTGAACATGACCTTGCCAGTATGTGAAATGAGGGCAATTGTGCAGTAGTTTGAACATTCTTTGGCATTGCTCTTCTTTGGGATTGGAATGGAAAGTGACCTTTTCCAGTCCTGTGGCCATTGCTGAGTTTTCCAAACTTGCTGGCATATTGCAAAGGTCACTCAGTCGTGTCTGACTCTTTGCGACCCCATGAACTAAAACAGTTCATGTAATTCTCCAGGCCAGAATACTGAAGTGGGTAGCTGTTTTCTTCTCCAGGGGATCTTCCCAACTGAGGGATCAAACCGAGGTCTCCCACATTGCAAGCAGATTCTTTTCCAGCTGAGATACAAGGGAAGCCCAAGTATACTGAAGTGGGTAGCCTATTCCTTCTCCAGCAGATCTTCCCAACCTAGGAATTGAACCTGAGTCTCCTGCATTGCAGGCAGATTCTTTACCAACTGAGCTATCAGGGAAGCTCATATTGAACCTGGCATGTTGAGTGCAGCACTTTAACAGCATCATCTTTTAGAATTTTAAATAGCTCAACTGGAATTCCATCACCTCCACTAACTTTGTTCATAGTAACGTAATAAGGCTTTCTAAGGCTCACTTGATTTCACACTCCAGGATGTCTGGCTCTAGGTGAGTGATCACACCATCGTGGTTATCCAGGTCATTAAGACATTTTTTTCTACAGTTCTTCTGTGTATTCTTGCCACTTCTTTATATTTTATCAATTCAACAACCTGTACCTCATTCACAGGGGTTTCCAAAGCAGGTAAATGTCATTTACCAGGACACTTTGGTGATTTAACAAACTCCAAAATCAGTCACCACCTCTGGAAAGAAAGGAAATGCACTCTATTTACTGGAGTCACAGACTCTCTGAATTCTTCTCACAGAATTCTTTGCGGGATAAACTCACATAGAAAGACACATGGACTAGTAATAGGAGAAATATTCAAGAAAATAATGTTGGAGACAGCTGTGCCCACCATAGGCAGCTGAGCATTTATTCAAGTCATCTGATCCCTTTCATGCTTCCAGATGCAGGTGGAAGACTAGCAATGGCCAGAAATCACGTGAATTTCCATGGCCTTGCTGTTCCAGGGAGATTGTCTGCCTCCAAAACACCTGCACTCAGATGATTTCCGGCTGTTTCTGACCAAAGATAGAGTTCTGGAGATAAAGTGTCTCCAATCCCATGAATGTAAATCCCATCAACAAAGAATCCTGAGAAAATTACACTGAATAGCACAAATGGTTCAGGAATCTAGGTCAGTCTGTGAATGAAGTATTATGAAGCTTGTGGAGCTCAAGCCTCCCAGGTTATCCATAACCCACTGGACCCTCCTTTCCCATTTACCTGTTTACCTTTCCTGGCATCTCTGTTTACCTGTGAATCTGACACTCTCCCCCCTTCCACTGGGCCCTCAGACACTCATGCGGTGTCACCGGACAACACCCCTATATCTTCAACTTCTCTGAATTTTACCTTTGAACTGTGGTTGTGTCTCACAGCTCAATCAAGGGCCGTTCACATCATCTCCTGGGTCAAGAGTACCTCTGAAGCTGGACAATGCCGGCAGCCCTGTCTCTATCTGCTGCCTTACTGAATTCTGCCACTTGCAAGTGAAGGCTGTATTTTTTTCTCTCTCTCGCATCTAGTTCTTGCTTCCCACTGTTACTTCAAGATCATTTTCTTCCCACTTTCAAAACCCCCAGGTCTTGTAACTATCCCATCACTCCTCCTTGTTACTGTTAGCTACCAACTCTTGAGGGTATCTTCAGTGATGACTCTAGCACCAGGATGTCTTCTATTTCACCACTGCTCTGATCCTTTTTTTTTTCTAATTTTATTTTATTTTTAAACTTTACATAATTGTATTAGTTTTGCCAAATATCAAAATGAATCCGCCACAGGTATACATGTGTTCCCCATCCCGAACCCTCCTCCCTCCTCCCTCCCCATACCATCCCTCTGGGCCGTCCCAGTGCACCAGCCCCAATACTTTGCATCTCCAATAGCCATGTATATAATCCGTCTATCACTCTAGCCTTTTCATTCCTCAGCTTTATTACATCCAGTGATCTGCTTCTTCATTCTACCTCATACATCCACTCTCCAAATCATTCTCTTGACCTTGTGGTCTTCTCTGACAGTCAAGTTTCTTCAAATGCCTTGTTTTTTGATTACCAGGTCTTGTATGTCTAGCTCACTTCCTGTAAATACACCTACTCAAAGATATCCTATAACCTCATCAAGATGATCAATCCACAGGCCTGCAATTAGTCAGCTTATTCATGTCCTTCTTCCCCCCTTACCTGATGAAGAGCTCATGATCTATTATTATAATCATTCCTTTGTAAACACTCTTAAATGGCCAGCCCCTTCTTCCTTTTGCAGCACCAGCCAGGCAAAGTCCCAACCTGATTAAACACTACTGACATTTTCTCTGGGCCTGCAATGCTCACAGCTGCCTGTTTCTAGAGGAAGAAGACGCATACAGTGTAACCACAAATCTCAAATAGATACTCAAATAGGCAATCTACAATTTTCCACTCTTCAAAAGTGTTTCTCATGTTTTTTGTCTCTCCTCAAATTTCGTGCACCTGTGCCCTTCCACCCTTGACCTTGTATATGATGTTTCACTAAGAAAATAGAAGCAGATGCTAAACAAAGAGCTCCCTTTTCTTTCCATTGCTAAACTCTCAATCTGCCTGCACTGGAGACACTGTTTCCTGTAAGGTTAGTTTGGATAAGGGGTTCCCCGCTCCCGGCAAAGTTGATAGCTTTGCGTTTGTCTTGAATCTCAACTTTTGCAACTTCTAGAATCTACTCCTGTAATTTCTCCTTTGTTGTGCATTTGGGTCTTTCTCTATTTTTCACCCCAATAATCACACAAACACGCTTTAAGGTGGAGTAAATGAAGAACAGAAAAGCTCGATCCCATAGTCTTGCCAATTCCTTCTGCAACCCCATGCTCTCTTGGACAAACCTCTTGAAAGAGTTCACTGCAGTCACCGCACCTCTTACACTGTCTCTTCCATTTACCGCACTAGGGTTTCTATCCTCGCCAGGCTCCCACGCCTGCTCTTGTCCAGGTCAACAGTGACTCTGTGTCCCAAACCCAGCGATGACTTGTCTATTCTCCTCTAACTGTTTCATATCAGAAATGATGGATGTAGTGGCCATTATCTTCTCCTTGAAGCTCTTCTTGCTTTTGGCTTCTGCAATCCACCCTCACAAAATAACACTACAGGTAACCCAAGTTAACAATCTAGGCACCACTCTTGATTCTCTCCTCTCTCCCTACCTCCAAGCCATTAGCAAATCTTATTGATTCCACCTTCAAAACACATCCTGAATCCATCTGTATCTCCCCCTCTCCATGACTATGATCTAATGCAAGCCCTCTGCCTCTCTCCCTAAACTTGGGACCCATTCCTCTATTTCTCCTTCTGCCCCTTTCCACTCTGCACACATTAGTCAGAGCAGCATTTTGTAAACATATGTTACATATCTCTCTGTGTAAAGCTTTTTGGTGGCTTTCCATTACACTCAGAAATTAGCACCAAGCTCCTCACCTGGCTTCCAGAACCCTGGGTGATCTGGACCTGCCTTCCCCTCTGACTTGATTTCATCCTGCCCTCCCCTTCACTCACACCGTGAAGCTTCTACTACTTGACCGTCTTTCAGTTCCTTTAATGGGCCAAGTTTTCTCCTGCCTCAAGGCCTTTGCACTAGATGGTTCCTTGCCTGCCCTGTGCCTCCCCTAATGCACCCCCTTGTTTGCATAACTGGTTCCTCTTATTCTTCACAGCTTAAATGCCAAAGCTTTAGAGAAGTCTTCCTCAGCCACTCAAGCTAAAATAGTTGCTGCTGTATCCCTGTACATCTCTAAACAGTTCTTACGGCTCCTTGATATTTTCCTTGTAATTTCATTTATTTCCATGTCATCCATCTTTTGCTACTAGAATAGAAGCATCAGGAGTGCAGGAGCTTCTTTTCTATTGTCCACTCCTGTATGCCCAGGACCTGGAACTCTGCCTGGTACTTAATAGGCCTCCTCATCAAAAGTGTGTCAATTGAATGAGCCTAATGACCATGCAGCACTGTGACTAGATATCAACACGATAGAAAAGAAGCCCCTTCAGAAGCTTAAGCGCTGTCTCAAAGTCTTCCCTGAAATTTTTTCATGTTCTCCATCACTAGTGCAGTCTTCCTAAAAGGAGAGACCTTGCCTTTCTTTTTTCTGTCGTATATAACCTCTGTGCTGTGCTGTGCTTAGTCTCTCAATCGTGTCCAATTCTTTGTTACCCCGTGGACTGTAGCCCGCCAGGCTCCTCTGTCCATGGAGATTCTCCTGGCAAGAACGCTGGAGTGGGTTGGCATGCCCTTCTCCAGGGGATCTTCCCAATCCAGGGATCAGACCCAGGTCTCCCACACTGTAGGGGGATTCTACTGTAAGCCCAAGAATACTGGAGTGTGTAGCCTATCTCTTCTCCAGGGGAACTTCCCGACCCAGGAATTGAAACATGGTGTCCTGAATTGCAGGTAGATTCTTTACCAGCTGAGCTACCAGGGAAACCCTGTATAACCTCTACCATGTTATAAAGCTTACAGCTGGTACTTAGTAAATAACATATTGATTGCGCAGCGTGGAATAATTACCAAACAATGCAAGGCGCTGCTGGCACACTTGTCCTATTTGGAACTGTGTATCTGACAGATTTATTTAGTGGTTACATAACCAGGGACGGGACCAGAGTAGCTATCAAGAAGGGAACAAAAAGCATCCAGAAAATTCAAAAAAGATGTCACAAATTCCATGTAAATTACAAAGAGCAAAACTTTTTGCTCAGAACCCTCAGATTTTTCCATTGTGGAAAGTCTAAGAAGATGAGTTGATTTCCAGGTCTGCCTGAAACTATTCCTTCATGAAGTCAACAAGTATTTGAGTTGCTTCTAGATACTGAGCATTTGTGTTAGGCACTGGTAAAAATCCAATGATGAAAAAACAAATAATCTTTCCCTTCATGAAGGCTATAACCTAGGAGAGAAGAGAGACATCAATATATTAAAACATGTCAACTAATATGTACAAAACAAGGTAAATGCCACCACAGTGTAGATATTATTATTAATCTGTGTCTTCTTTATCACGTTTCTCATTGTAGAAACATATGATTTTGTAAGAAGTTATAAACCAAGAAAGTTTAAGAAAATGTTTATAATCTGCCCAACTCTGCCCTCCAGGGTAGATTTTGTAATCTAAGGCAGAAATTATAACAAGTGACAACTGGCATTCTAATGGATAATTTTTAAAAAATCAAATATAGAAAGTAAAACAAAACAAACAAGGAAAGAAAAACACCTTGTTCTCAAATTACTTGTAAGCAAATAGTTTCAGTACACCTGTTAGGTTTCAAGGACAATATCATGCTGGAAGCCAGTACCATGTCTAAGGCCTATAATGATGCTGAACCATCTCAAAAAGTAAAATATAATCTAGAATCTGTTTTAAAAAGAAATAGCAATATATGTTAGAAAGATACTCATCTAAAAGTTTCAACAGTTTTAAAATTGTGCCTTCTGCTTTTAAAATTTGTAACTACGCAAAGGTAGGAAAGATATTCTCCTAGAAACTTTATAGTTTTTTCTTTGAAACTGAGGTTTCTAATCAATCTCAAATAATTTTTGTGAATGGAATGAGGTAGTGGTTGAGCTCCTTTTCATTTCAGATAGATATCCAGTTGCTACAAAAAATATGTTTTAAAAAGACTTTCTCTTTAATGGCTGAGTAATACTCCGTTGTGTATATGTACCACAGCTTTCTTATCCATTCATCTGTTGATGGACATCTAGGTTGCTTCCATGTCCTGGCTATTATAAACAGTGCTGCAATGAACATTGGGGTACACGTGTCTCTTTCCCTTCTGGTTTCCTCATTTGAATCAGTTCTAATGAGGTGGATGAAACTGGAGCCTATTATACAGAGTGAAGTAAGCCAGAAAGAAAAACACCAATACAGTGTACTAACGCATATATATGGAATTTAGAAAGATGCTAACAATAACCCTGTGTACGAGACAGCAAAAGAGACACTGATGTATAGAACAGTCTTATGGACTCTGTTGCAGAGGGAGAGGGTAGGAAGATTTGGGAGAATGGCAGTGAAACATGTATAATATCATGTATGAAATGAGTTGCCAGTCCAGGTTCGATGCACGATACTGGATGCTTGGGGCTAGTGCACTGGGACGATCCAGAGGGATGGTATGAGGGGGAGGAGGGAAAAGGGTTCAGGATGGGGAACACATGTATACCTGTGGCAGATTTCTTTTGATATTTGGCAAAACTAATACAATTTGTAAAGTTTAAAAATAAAATAAAATTTAAAAAAATAAAATAAAATAAAAGACTTTCTCTTTTCCCCCCATTGAATTGTCTTGCCATCCTTGCCTCTCACTTTTATTGGTGAGTGAGACATTAAAAAAGTGGATGAAATTCTCTGTGCACTGATATGGCTTTTTTTTTTGACTACTAGGCTTAACTGGAGAGTAATTGGGTCTTAAGTTAGCATTTTAATTGATGAATGTCATAAATGTTAAACCCATAGGTCTTAATTCTGGATCATGGGCTTCCCTGGCAGCTCAGGCAGTGGAGCGTCTGCCCGCAATGCGGGAGACCTGGGTTCGATTCCTGGGTTGGGAAGATCCCCTGGAGAAGAAATGGCAACCCATTCTAGTACTCTTGCCTGGAAAATCCCATGGACAGAGAAGCCTGGTGGGTTACAGTCCTTGGGGTCACAAAGAGTCGGACATGACTGAGCAACTTCACTGGTTCACTAGTTTCTCCAGACGAAGATCCAACATCTTCTTGCTTATTAGACAAGGTTTGGAGCATTCTAAGGGCTCGTTGGGGAGAGGAATATTGAGACTTTCATCATCTAACATGAGCTCTCTTTTTAGACTACAAACTTTTCTCTTCTCTATGTCTGATGAGTTAGATTTGGTTCAGTTTCACCAATGAACAATTGTCCATTTCTCTTAGGGTTAGCTGAAAGAAAGAATGGCATCTGACTATGAGGTGGTAAGTAGTGTTTTCATTCTTTGATAGGTTTCTAGCCAATGCCTCTGTTTTTAGTCCATATTATTATTTCCACCTAATTCTTCAGCCTTTTTGAGGATCCTAAGTATCGCAGAGTTTGCTTATTCTTGGCATTTCACTTTGTAGTCACGGCTTACTCCACTTTCTGAAGTTTTTGCCATTCTACTGTGTCTTCAGATATTATGTATTTGTGCTACCCAAGTCTCCTCATTTCCTTGAAGATGAAATTTCTATTATTATTTCTTACTGTCTTTCTTAATTTATGTGATGTCTGTGAGGGCAGTGGAAAATGGTCTTTAGTTCACCACTTAAAACAAAAAACAATCACAATTTCACATTTACAGAGGTTATTGGGTTTGTAGGGTGATGAATAGGAAGATGCAGTTCTGTTTCAGGTGAGTGTAAAGACATTAAAAGCAGCCAATATGTTTTTGATGTGTATAAGAAGCCCAACTCACTTTAAGTATGCCCTTTAAACTTAAAAGAGTATTGCACTGCTGTCAGCTGGGTCAATCCTGCTCATTTCCTGCATGGGCTTTCCGAACTCCTGTCCTTAACCCGCCTTTAAGTAATTATCTCTTACCTTTCATTTAGTGTGTATTTTTTGAGCATGTTTTATATGCTGGTCACTGTACTGGAAAATAGATGCAATGATAAACACAGTAGACATGTTTACAGCGCTTGAATGACTTGGTCTGGTAATGGATAGGAATACTAATCAGGCAATCACCACATGCTGAGGCAAGCACTATGAGCAAGACATTACCGACTCTTCTGGGAACACCTGGGAGCTACACGTAATCCCAGACTTGAGGGCTTGGCTTTCAAGGAAGTCACCCAGGGAGAGTGACATCTATGAGACCTGAAGGACAAGTGGTATTCACCCAGACTGGAAGAGCCAAGTGTGGGTAGAGAACTGGTCAGGAGAATGATCAGCCTGAGAAAACCACCTGGGCAAAGATTCAGAGATCAGAACACGATCAGTTCATAAGAGCACCGTAAGAGTAAAGACATAATCTCCAGTGCTTCATTTTCTCCAGGTCATTTCTCAAGAAGTGGTCTGTGTGACACTGCCTTAAAATCTCCCAAGGACACTTCTTATTAAAATGCAAATTCCTGGGTCCTACTCCAGAAGTTCTGAATCCTAATCTTGAGGAAGAGGCCTGGGAATCTAATATCAGTACATCTTTTATTAAAACTAAAAGGTGAACAGCTGTGGGAGTTGGGCCTGGAAATGGGAAACAAGATCTAGATAGAAGAGGAGCTGAAGCAGCATTATAGAAGTGCAGAGTCATTCGAAACATCTTCTGATTAGTTATTAGACACGTGACCACTGCACATTCTTTCCTTGGATGTGCACCAAGTAACCTAAAGCCTTTCATTAACTTATGTTGCTGCATAACACAAAAGCACCAGTATGATTAAAAAAGAAATCAAGAGGCTTGCCTGGTGGAGCCGTTGCAGGAGACATGGGTTTGATTCCTGCCTCAGGAAGATCCCACACGTCACAGAACAACGAAGCCTGTGCACCACAGCTATTGACCTGTGCTCTAGAGCCTGGGAAGCCTGTGCACCACGGCTACTGACCTGTGCTCTAGAGCCTGGGAGCCTCAAGCACTGACCCGTGTGCCCTAGAGCCTGTGCTCTGCAGCAAGAGAAGCCACTGCAGTGGGAAGCCTATGCACCACAGCTAGAGAGTAGCCCCTGCTCACTGCAACTAGAAAAAAGATAGCATAGCAACGAAGACCCAGCACAGACAGAAATTTATTAATTAATTTAAAAAATTAAAAAAGAAGTCAAGAAGTATTATTCAGAAAGAGAAAAAGAAGTGAGGTCTGAAAAAAAGAGGAAGGGGAGAGGGAGAAATATTAATAAAAATCCTAGCTTCTGTTCATCTTTCCTTTTGCCTTAGTGAAAATCATTGCCTCATATCAGTTTCCCAGAAACACTTCCCACTGTGATTGAGCACCCAGAGTGAAGATTTCTAAGGCTCCCACCTTGCTCTCCTCTCCTCCAGGGCCCACTGGATATTTACCTTTCCTGACACCCCATCCTGCCCCACAATTGGGCAAGGCCATGTGACCACTTCTGGCGGGTGGGCATGGAAAAGGGCATCGAATTCCCAGTCTGACTGTTTCACTCTCTTTTGTTGTTGTGTTGATCATGAAGAAATCCTCATGAAAAATGATGAAACCCACAATCAGAACAGACTGGAATGCTGAGTCCATATGTCAGCGATGGTTCCCTTGAAGAGCCTCCTGAAAGTTTAATGGGCTATGCCTGTGTGAGAAGTAAACTTACCTTGCCTTGTGCAACTGAAAATTGAGAATATTTGTTGCTATAGCATAGCCTGACCTATCCGAATAGTATAACATCTACCCTTTGTTTTGTACCTTTGTTAACAGCAGTTCTCTTCTGATTATGAGCACCCACCCACACCCCAGCTGAAACTCATTGGTGCTAAGTCAGGGTGGGGAAATGTTCAATTTCCATGCATCCAATATTTCTTGATTATTCTCTAAACTTCCCCACCATACCAATTCCATGCCAAGCCCAGCTATTTAATTTCAGTGACATGGCTAGTTAATTGTGTCAGAGTCACTTGAAAAGATATATGAAATAGAAAGCTGTTATCTGATAACAAATAATAAAATATTTGAAAAACAAGAAACAGAGGTATAAATGCAAGCAAACACAACCTAAATTCTGGGAAAACCAAGGCATAATTATTCAATCAGCTGTACTGCATTGAATTCATTCAGATCCCATTACCCTGCCTTTAGAAGAGTGATTCCCAAATTTTGGTATGCATATGCCACAATAGAATGGGAAAGACTAGAGATCTCTTCAAGAAAATTAGAGATACCAAGGGAACATTTCATGCAAAGATGGGCTCAATAAAGGACAGAAATGGTATGGACCTAACTGAAGCAGAAGATATTAAGAAGAGGTGGGAAGAATACACAAAAGAACTATACAAAAAAGATCTTCATGACCCAGATAACCATGATGATGTGAGCACTCACCTAGAGCCAGACATCCTGGAATACGAACACAAAGCTAGTGGAGGTGATGGAATTCCAGTTGAGCTATTTCAAATCCTGAAAGATGATGCTGTGACAGTGTTGCACTCGATACGTCAGCAAATTTGGAAATTTTGACGTATTTGGAAATACGTCAGCAAAATTTCCAAATTCCAAATTTGGAAAACAGCAGTGGCTACAGGACTGAAAAAGGTCAGGTTTCATTCCAATCCCAAAGAAAGGCAATGCCAAAGAATGCTCAAACTACTGCACAATTATATTCATCTCACATGCTAGCAAAGTAATGCTCAAAATTCTCCAAGCCAGGCTTCAACAGCACGTGAACCATGAACTTCCAGATGTTCGAGCAGGATTCAGAAAAGGCAGAGGACCAGAGATCAAATTGCCAACATCCACTGGATCATCGAAAAAGCAAGAGAGTTCCAGAAAAACATCTACTTCTGCTTTATTGACTATGCCTAAGCTTTTGACTGTGTGGATCACAACAAACTGTGGAAAATTCTTAAAGAGATGAGAATACCAGACCACCTGACCTGCCTCTTAAGAAATCTGTATGCAGGTCAGGAAGTAACATTTAGAACTGGACATGGAACAACAGACTGGTTCCAAATCAGGAAAGGAGTACGTCAAGGCTGTATAGTGTCACCCTGCTTATTTAACTTATATGCAGAGTGCATCATGAGAAATGCTGGACTGGATGAAGCACACAACACAGAATCAAGATTGCTGGGAGAAATATCAATAACTTCAGATATGCAGATGACACCACCCTTATGCGAAAATCGAAGAACTAAAGAGCCTCTTGATGAAAGTAAAAGAGGAAGAGTGAAAAGTTGGCTCAAAACTCAACATTCAGAAAACGAAGATCGTGGCATCTGGTCCCATCACTTCATGGCAAATAGATGGGGAAATAAAGTGACAGACTTTATTTTGGGGGGCTCCAAAATCACTCCAGATGGTGATTGCAGCCAAGAAATTAAAAGACACTTGCTCATTGGAAGAAAAGTTAGACAGTATATTAAACCAACCTAGACAGCATATTAAAAAGCAGAGACATTACTTTGCCAACAAAAGTCCATCCAGTCAAAGCTTTGGTTTTTCCGTTAGTCATGTGTGGATGTGAGAGTTGGACTATAAAGGAAGCTGAGCACCAAAGAGTTGATGCTTTTGAACTGTGGTGTTGGAGAAGACCCTTGAGAGTTCCTTGGACTGCAAGGAGATCAAATCAGTCAATCCTAAAGGAAATCAGTCCTGAATATTCATTTGAAGGACTGATCCTGAAGCTGAAACTCCAGCACTTTGGCCACCTAATGTGAAGAACTGACTCATTTGAAAAGACCCCGATGCTGGGAATGATTGAAGGTGGGAGGAGGCGGGGACAACAGAGGACGAGATGGTTGGATGGCATCACTGACTCAATGGACATGAGTTTGAGTAAGCTCCGGGAGTTGGTGATGGACAGGGAGGCCCGGTGTGCTGTAGTTCATGGGGTCGCAAAGAGTCAGACACGACTGAGCAACTGAACTGAATTGAACTGATGCCATTTCCTCCAGGAGATTTTCCCAATCCAAGGATCAAAGGTGCATCTCCTGTGGCTCCTGCCTTGGCAGGTGGATTCTTTACCACTGACCCACCTGGAAAGCCCAAGAGTCACGTGGAGAGTTTGTTAGATGCACAGGCCCCATCCTAAGAGGATGGGATTCAGTACATCTTGGGTGGAGCCCAGGAATTTACATTTTAATAAGTGACCTCAAGAGAGTCTAAAGCATACATCTATAGAAAATGCTGTACAGGATATGAAGCACCAAAGCCTAGACATTTATTCAGAAATGTGTTCTTATGCAGCAAACCCCAATGGGCTCAATATTCTCTAGGTTTTAACTCTTATTGATCTGTGAAGCTTCAGCGAAACAAAATGACTCAGTCTCTGAGGGTTCCAGAGAATTAGTGTTTGCACAGTCACTAAATGGTGTGGTCCCAACCCAATGTCCTAGAGAAGTTCAGAGAAGGGAGATTAAATTTGGGGCCAGAACTATTCAGAGAAAAATGTACCATGAAAACTCTGGAATATAAAATATCTTTAGCTTTACAGTCTGAGCCACAAGGGATGCCCAAAACATCTTTAATAACATTTAAAAAATAAGGGAATTTTCATCAAGATCGGACTGAATGGCCAGAGAATCCACTTAGATGAGCCAATGATCTTGGCCAGGACATGAAAACTGATCAAAGGAGAAATGCAAGATGATAACTACTAAAGAAAAGGAATGCGTTCATTTGTTTCCCTAATATTTTTCTTCCTCACAGTGTGAAACTATGAAGGGGCATCCCTGGTGGCTCAGATGGTAAAAAAAAAAAAAAAAAAATCTGCCTACAATGCAGGAGACCAGGGTTCGATCCCTGGGCGAAGATCCCCTGGAGAAATGAATGGCAAGCCACTCCAGTTTTCTTGCCTGGAGAATTCCATACACACAGCAGCCTGGCAGGCTATAGTATTTGTTTCCCTATTTTTCTCTTCCTTATACAAAAGCTATTATTCCTCTGCCAGGTGGAACTTGGATGAGAAGCAGGTTGCAAGTCAGTCTAGTGACTTCACAGAAGATACAGAGTGAAAGGATCTCAGTCCAGAGTAACCCATAGGTCAGGTCCAGCATCGGTACAGACAAGACAGGATGGTGCAACAGGAGACTGGTGGGAGGAGAATACCAAGAGTCAAGTCCTACGGTAAATTTGCAAGCATTCTGGAAGAAAATGTGACCCAAGACCTCACTTGCATGCCCATTTGCTTAGAGTGTAAAATAATCAATGTTTGTAGGTGAAATTACTACAACAGTCATCTCTGATGATAAAAGCCTCTTAGAAACTCTCTTTGTATAATACTGTTGTTCCCACTTAATATTTGATATGGATAAACTTAATATTATTTGTCATGAGAATACTTGTTTAGTGTGCCAGCTATATCCAGGAAGGTTTAATGCTTATTAGATTCTTTTAAGACAGAAACATTTACACCAATGAAGAGTAACCTCTGTAATACTAAATTTATTAAATATATATAATTAAATACATATGCATACATGCATATATACATATAATGAATGAAGAAACCTTTTTTCTTAAAAACATTAATAATTACAAATTTAAATTTCTTTGAAGTGTTTAAACAACAGATACAAATTTAATATGACTGATATTTTTTCTTTTTTATTGAATGAAAGATCTTTAAATTCTATAGTGCTTTATAATTTTCAGAAGTTTCAATACATGATTTCATATAATCCCATAATCATCTTCTTTTACCCCCACTTCTAGATTGCCCCTCTGCCCTTCCCTCTCCCCACTGCTAACCACTAGTTTATTCTCTATACCTGTGAGTCAGCTTCTTTTTTGTTTTATTTACTTGCTTTTTGTATTTTTCAGATTCCACAGATAAGTGATATCATACAGTATTTGTTTTATTCTGTCTGACATTTCACTCAGCATAATACCCTCCAAGTCCATCCATGTTGTTGCAAATGGCAATTCCACTGTGTATATATACACTTATATATCTTTATATGGGGCTTCCCAGGTGGCACTAGTGGTAAAGAACCTGCTTGCCAATGCAGAAGACATAAGAGACTCAGGTCTGACCCCTGGGTCGGGAATATCCCCTGGAGGAGAGCATGGCAACCCACTTCAGTATTCTTGCCTGGAGAATCCCATGCACAAAGGAGCCTGGCAGACTACAGTCCATAGGGTCAAAAAGAGTCAGACACTACTGAAGTGACTTAGCACAGCACAGCACATATCTTTTTGTAAATCCTTTTTATGCATTTATCTGTTGATGGACACTTGGGATGCTTTCATACTTGGTAATCATAAATAGTCCTGCTATGAACATTGGGGTACATGTACCTTTTCAAGTTAGTGGTTTTTTTTTTTAAATTTTGGATATATATCGAGGTATGGAATTGGTGTGTTGTATGGTAGTTCTATTCTTAGTTTTTGGAAGACTCCATGCTCTTTTCCATAATGGCTGCACCAATTTATATTCCCACCAACAGTGTAGGAGGGTTCCCTTTTCTCCACATTCTAACTATCATTTGTTATTTGTCTTCTTTTTGATGATGATGGTGACATCCCATTGTGGTTTTGATTTGCACTTGAATTGATGCTTTTGAACTGTGGTGTTGGAGAAGACTCTTGAGAGTCCCTTGGACTGCAAGGAGATCCAACCAGTCCATTCTGAAGGAGATCAGCCCTGGGATTTCTTTGGAAGAAATGATGCTAAAGCTGAAACTCCAATACTTTGGCCACCTCATGTGAAGAGTGGACTCATTGGAAGACTCTGATGCTGGGAAGGATTGGGGGCAGAAGGAAAAAGGGACGACAGAGGATGAGATGGCTGGATGGCATCACTGACTCGATGGACGTGAGTCTGAGTGAACTCCGGGAGTTGGTGATGGACAGGGAGGCCTGGCGTGCTGCGATTCATGGGGTCGCAAAGAGTCGGACATGACTGAGAGACTGAACTGATGATTAGCAATGTTGAGTGTATTTTCATGTACCTATTGGCCATCTGCATTTCCTCTTTGCAAAAAAAGTCTATTTAGTTCTTCTCATTTTTTGATGTTAAGTTGTATGTACCTGTTTAGTTGCTCAGTTTTGTCCAACTCTTTGCAACCCCATGGACCGTAGCCCATCAGGCTCTTTTGTCCATGGAATTCTCCAGGTAAGAATACTGGAGTGGGTTGCCATTCTGTACCCCAGGGATCTTCTGAACCTGGGTGTCCTGCATTGTGGGCAGACTCCTTACCATCTGAGCCACTAGGGAAGCCCCATTAAGTTGTATAAGCCATTATAATTTGGTTTTCAAAAAATGTCCTTAAGTTTTTGAGTTAAAAATAAAAGACATTTTTCATTTTCACCAAGAACTCTGTTCACCAAGAACAACATATTCACCATTTTGTTCTACTACCTTCTGCCATTTTTCAGGCAACTTCATAATTCCATCTTCCCAAAACTTCATGTTTTTGAGCAAAGAACTGTTCCAGGTGCTTTTTACAGTAATCCAGGGAATTGGAATTTTTTTCCATTAAGAAAATTTGGTAAAGACTGAAATATGTGTGTGGATTTATCTCTGGGCTTTCTATTTTGTTCCATTGATCTATATTTCTGTCTTTGTGCCAGTACCATACTGTCTTGATGACTGTGGCTTTGTAGTAGAGCCTGAAGTCAGGCAGGTTGATTCCTCCAGTTCCATTCTTCTTTCTCAAGATAGCTTTGGCTATTTGAGGTTTTTTGTATTTCCATACAAATTGTGAAATTATTTGTTCTAGCTCTGTGAAGAATACTGTTGGTAGCTTCATAGGGATTGCATTGAATCTCTAGATTGCTTTGGGCAGTATACTCATTTTCACTATATTGATTCTTCCAATCCATGAACATGGTATATTTCTCCATCTATTAGTGTCCTCTTTGATTTCTTTCACCAGTGTTTTATAGTCTTCTATATATAGGTCTTTAGTTTCTTTAGGTAGATATATTCCTAAATATTTTATTCTTTTTGTTGCAATGGTGAATGGAATTGTTTCCTTAATTTCTCTTTCTATTTTCTCATTATTAGTGTATAGGAATGCGAGGGATTTCTGTGTGTTGATTTTATATCCTGCAACTTTACTATATGGACACCTTATTTTTGACAAAGGAGGCAAGAATATACAATGGATTAAAGACAATCTCTTTAACAAGTGGTGCTGGGAAAACCGGTCAACCACTTGTAAAAGAATGAAACTAGAACACTTTCTAACACCATACACAAAAATAAACTCAAAATGGATTAAAGATCTAAATGTAAGACCAGAAACTATAAAACTCCTAGAGGAGAACATAGGCAAAACACTCTCCAACATACTTCACAGCAGGATCCTCTATGACCCACCTCCCAGAATATTGGAAATAAAAGCAAAGATAAACAAATGGGACCTAATTAAACTTAAAAGCTTCTGCACAACAAAGGAAACTATAAGCAAGGTGAGGACAGCCTTCAGAATGGGAGAAAATAATAGCAAATGAAGCAACAGACAAACAACTAATCTCAAAAATATACAAGCAACTCCTGCAGCTCAATTCCAGAAAAATAAATGACCCAATCAAAAGATGGGCCAAAGAACTAAACAGACATTTCTCCAAAGAAGACATACAGATGGCTAACAAACACATGAAAAGATGCTCAACATCACTCATTATCAGAGAAATGCAAATCAAAACCACAATGAGGTACCATTTCATGCCAGTCAGAATGGCTGCTATCCAAAAGTCTACAAGCAATAAATGCTGGAGAGGGTGTGGAGAAAAAGGAACCCTATTACACTGTTGGTGGGAATGCAAACTAGTACAGCCACTATGGAGAACAGTGTGGAGATTCCTTAAAAAACTGGAAATAGAACTGCCTTATGATCCAGCAATCCCACTGCTGGGCATACACACTGAGGAAACCAGAATCGAAAGAGACACGTGTACCCCAGTCGCAGCACTGTTTATAATAGCCAGGACATGGAAGCAACTTAGATGTCCATCAGCAGATGAATGGGTAAGAAAGCTGTGGTACATATACACAATAGAGTATTACTCAGCCATTAAAAAGAATACATTTGAATCAGTTCTAATGAGGTGGATGAAACTGAAGCCTATTATACAGAGTGAAGTAAGCCAGAAAGAAAAACACCAATACAGTATACTAATGCATATATATGGAATTTAGAAAGATGGTAACAATAACCCTGTATACGAGACAGCAAAAGAGACACTGATGTATAGAACAGTCTTTTGGACTCTGTGGGAGAGGGAGAGGGTGGGATGATTTGGGAGAATGGCACTGAAATATGTATAATATCATGTATGAAATGAGTCGCCAGTCCAGGTTCGATGCACGATACTGGATGCTCGAGGCTGGTGTACTGGGACGACCCAGAGGGATGGTATGGGGAGGGAGGAGGGAGGAGGGTTCAGGATGGGGAACACATGTATACCCGTGGCAGATTCATTTTGATATATGGCAAAACCAATACAATATTGTAAAGTTAAATAAAATAAAATTTTAAAAAATAAATAAAATATTTAAAATTTGCATTAAAAAAAAAAGACTGAAATAAATGGACTTCAAAGGTGCAATGTCTAGAGCAGATGGTGGATAAATCAGAACTTCCCAGCCAAGCTGTAACAGCTTTTGCTTGGTCATCAAAGAAACACTTGGCTTCACATTATCCAAATGGGCTTCCCAGGTGATACTAGTGGTAAAGAACCTGCCTGCCAATGCAGGAGACATAAGAGATATGGGTTTGAACTCTGGGTCAGGAAGATCCCCTGGAGGAGGGCATGGCAACCCACTCCGGTATTCTTGCCTGTAGAATCCCATGGCCGAATGAGCCTGGTGGGTTACAGTCCATAGGGTTGCAAAGAGTCAGACATGACTGAAGTGACTAGGATGTACGCATGATAGATTAGGTGTTTTCTGTTAACTAATTTCAGATGCTTTTCACCCAGTGATGCTTTTATTTGGTCTGAGAGCAGTACTTGTTGGAATTAATTGTTTGGTTTTCTAGAAGGAGCTCATAACAGAGGACTCCCAATCTCACCGAATGCACATCATCTTCTTTGGATGAAGACCAGGCTTTGGTATGATTGGCAGTGGTTCATTTTGCTTGTTCCATAATCTCTTCCATTCCACATCATTGCTCTCACAACTGTTTTTAAAAATGGAACATTTTTTGTTACATTTCAGTAGAGAATTGCAAGCGGAAATATGGTCAAGAAGGTTTTTTTGCTAAACTTATATGGAACCCAAGCATCAACGCGATTAACATAACGAAGCTTGTGCAAACAATTTTCAACACTTGATTTGGGTATTTTGAGTATGTTGGCTATCTCTCCCTTGGTATAATATTGATTGTTCTCAATTAATGTCTCAATTTGATCACTATCAACTTCAACTGTTCAACCTAATCATGGCGCATTTTCCAGCATGAAATCTCCTACCACATACACTGCACAGATTTTTTTTTTTTTTGCATTTCAGTTTCATTCTTATCTTTCTTGAAGTAATAAAGCATAATATGCCCAAATGTTGCTTTTTTCAGTCCATCGTCAATATTAAAATGACTACACAAAATCACCAAGTTTGGTAAGTTTTTAAAAAAATACACATTGATATGACAGCTGTCAAAATACAGTCTAACAAAATTGTTTTGAACAAAGTAGAAGACAAGCAAGCACTACTAGAGCCCTTTATGGAAAAAAAAATGAGCAAAACTTTTGGCCAACCCATTATGTTGGATATTAACTCCTTATTGTTAATATAATTTGCAAATATCTTCTCCTATTCAATAGATTGCTTCTGTTTTGTCAATGATTTCCTTTGCTGTGCAAAACTTATAAGTTTAATTAGGTCCTACTTGGTTATTTTGATAAAGCTCTTGATAAAATTCAACATTCACTTATAATAAAAATTCCCCAGGAAGTGGGCATAGAAGGAACATACAGCAACATAAAAAAAGGCCTTATATGACAAACCTACACCTAACATCATACTCAACAGTGAAAACCTGAAAGCATTTCCTGTAAGATCAAGAACAAGACAAGGATGACCACTCTTTCCACTTGTATTTAACATAGTTTTGGATTCCTCACCATAGCAATCAGAGAAGAAAGAAATTATAGGAATCCAAATCGGAAAGGAAGAAGCAACAAAATAAACTATATAAAAATGCAATTATCACAGAATGTATAACACTAATATTTAATCCCATTCTAAAAAAATCAACACTGAGGATTTCATTAATTTCATTATTTTACTATTAATACTTCTTTTTCTACCTTCCTGGGTTATAATTCTATTTGTTTAGATGATCTCCTAGCATTTCAATAAGTAGTTTGACACTTTCTCACCCTGGCAGGAATCATTCCAGATATAAAGAAAAAGAAAACAAGCTTATAGGATCTGGCTTATCTCCCAAGATTCAGGGTTTTTTGCTCCTCCCGAGGGCATTCAAACCCAAGTCACTACTCATCTAACCAAATCTTTTTCTTTTTCTTCTTCTTTTCTTAGTTAAATTTAACTTGTTACATTAATGACACTTTTTAGGTCCATACTTTGCCATGGATTCTATTGTGTTTAACTTGTATCTCATCATGAAATAATACATTATTGAAGTCTTGTTTGGCTACTGTTACAAAATCCGTTGTTCTATCCTTGCAGTATATAGCTCAGATTTGTTACCAGTATAAAAACACTTATACTCTTTATTAATATTTTATTATAACTTAATAGGATCCATTAAGAGTCTTTATCTTCTATAAGATGAGAAGTAAAGTCAGCATACTTATCTTTTCTCTGAGGACATGTGGTTAATTTATCTTCCTGGAACACAATGCTAAACCAGCTTCCTATTTGGCTGTGGTATGTGGCCACAGGCTCAGTCCAACCCTTTTTTACTTGACCGTTAGGTGTAACCACCGATGCATATAAGTCTATCCTGTTCTTCATATAGGTCTTTCCTTTGCTCAGTGTACCCAATAGTACATTCTTTCCTGTTTACACAAATAGAAACTTTAGAAACAGCCACATACTTGAAACATAACAGATATCTATTTTCTATTCCATTAGATCTTTGTCATTTCAGTAGCAACTCTGACAACTTTAAAATGTGTAAACAAAAAACATTAAAATATTTTAATCTTGTAAGTAAAAAAAACATTCCAGACCCTCCCTCATGTTTTTCTGCCCCCAAGAAAGGGAATCAACCGTTGTACTACATATAATAGGCTAGACTGTGATAATAGAAAAAAATGGAATGGCTGAAATACAATAGAGGTTTATTTCTATTCATATGTTGGTACAAGGCAATTATTTCTGGTTGGGATCACTCTCCTCCATGGGGCAATGTGAACCCAGGGTGTTTCTGCCTTAGACTTTGCCATCTTCAAGGCCTCAGCCTCATTGTCTTTTTCTTCCAATTGGAAGAAAACACGTAGGGGGAAAAATGCCTGCTTCATGCTTGCAAGAGCTGTGCATCATGTCTGCCCACACCCTTTAGCACAGATGAGTCATATGTCTACCTCTAACTCAAAGGAGACTGGGAAATATACAGGCATACCTCATTTTATTATGCTTCACCTTATTGCACTTTGAAAATATTGTGTCTTTTTGCAAATTGAAGGTTCATGGCAACGCTGCATCAAGCAACTCTAGCAGCACCATTTCTCCAACAGCATTGGCTCAGTTTATGTCTCTGCGTCACATCTTGGTAATTCTCACAAGTATTTCAAACTTTTTGCTGTAATTATTATATTTTTTATAATGATCTGTGATTAGTGATCTTTGATGTTACCATTGTAATTGTTTTGTGGAGCCACAAACCACACTCATATAAGATGGTGAATTTAACTGGTAAACGTGAGTGTTCTGACTGCTCCACTAACTGTCTGTTCCCCTCTCTCCCTGTCTCTCTCCCTCTCCTCAGGCCTCCCTGGTCGCTGGGAAGTAGTACTATTTAAATTAGGCCAATTAATAATCCTACAATGGCCTGTAAGTGTTTAAATGAAAGGAAGAGCCATGCATCTCTCCCTTTAAATAAAAAACTAGGAATGATTAAACTTAGTGAAAAAGGCATGTCAAAAAATGAGATAGGCTGGAAGCTAGACCTCTGACACCAGTCAGCCAAGTTCTGAATACAAAGGAGAGGTGCTTGAAGGAACTTAAAAATGCTACTTCAGTGAACACACAAATGATAAGAAAGCAAAACAGCCCTGTTGCTGATATGGAGGAAGTTTTTGTGGTCCAGATAGATCATATCAACCACAACATTCCCTAAGCCAAAGCCAGATCAAAGCCCTTACTCTCTTCAATTCTATGAAGACTGGAGAGCTGAGGAAGCTTACAGAAGAAAAATCTGAAGTTAGAACAGTATGGTTCTTGAGGTTCAAGGAAAGAAATTGTCTCCATAAAAGTGCAAGGTGAAGAAGTAAGCACTGATGTAGAAACTTGATCAAGTTATCCAGAAGGTCCAGCTAAGATAATCTGTGAAGGTGGCTACACTCAGTAACAGATTTTAGTGTAGACAAAACTGCCTTGTATTGGAGCAAAATGTCATCTAGGACTTTCATAGCTACAGAGGAGAAGTCAATCAGTTTCAAAGCTTTGAAGGTCAGGCTGACTCTCTTGTTAGGGGCGAATACAGCTGGTGACTTGAAGCTGAAACCAACGCTCATTTACTATTCTGAAGGCTCCTAAGAAGGCACCTAAGGCTCCTAAGAATTTTGCTAAATCTAGTCTGCCCACGCTCTAGAAATGGAACAACAAAGGCAGAGTAACAGTACATCAATTCACAACATGGTTTACTGAATATTTTAAGCCCACTGTTGAAGCCTACTGATAAGAAAAAAAATGACTCCTTTCAAAATATTACTGCTCATTAATAATGTATCAAGAGCTCTGATGAAGATGTACAAAAAGACTCAGGTTGTTTTCATGCTTTCTAATACAACATCCATTCTGCAGCCCATGGATCAAGAAGTAATCTCGATTTTCAAGTGATTACTTTAGAGATACACTTTGTAAGGCTATAGCTACTATAGATAGTGATTCCTTTGATGGATCTTTACAAAAACCATTGAAAACCTTCTGGAAAGGATTCACCATTCTAGATGCCATTAAGAACATTTGTGATTCATGGGAAGAGGTCAAAATATCAACATTCACAGGAGTTTAAAGAAGTTGATTCCAGCTGCCCTGAAGGACTGTGAGGTATTGAAGACTTCAGTGGAGGAAGTAACTGAAGATGTGGTGGGAAGGGCAAAAGAACTAGAATTAGAAGTGGGGTCCAAATATGTAACTAAACTGCTAAAATCTCCTGAATAAACTTTAACATATGACAGGTTGCTTCTTATCGATGAGCAAAGAAAGAGATTTCTTGAGGTGAAATCTACTGGTGAAGAGCTTTCTACTGGTGAAGAGATTGTGAAGTTGTTGAAATGACAACAAAGGATTGAGAATATTACATAAACTTAATTGACAAAGCAGCAGCAGGGTTTGGGAAGACTCCAACTTTGAGAGAAGTTCTACTTGGGTAAAATGCTGTTACATTTTTTGTAATGCTGCTACATTTTACATTTTTGTTATAATACTGCAACAAACAGCATTGCATGCTACAGAGAACTCATTTGTGAAAGAGTCAATGGATGTGGCAAACTTCATTGTGTCTGATTTTAAGAATTTGCCACAGACATCCCAACCTTCCCCAGTTCACACCCTGATTATCAGCAGCCATCAACAGCAAGGCAAGATGCCCACCTTCAAAAAGATGGTAACTCACTGAAGTCTAAGAGGATGATTAGCTTTTTTTTTTTTAGAAACAAAAAAAATTAAATTAAGACATATACATTTTTGAGATGTGATCTATTACACACTTAATAAACTACAGTTTGGTATAAACGTAACTTTTTATGACTTCTTATCTTTATGATAGGAAACAAAAAGAAATGCGTGTTACTTTGTTTCTGTGGTCTGGAACTGAACCCATTCTGTCTCTGAGGTATGCTTGCAGTCTGGTCATGGCCCTGACTGCAATCCTGTTAACAAGAGAGGAACGAGTGGATTGAGGTAGTGACCAGAAGTTTCCACAGCTCCTTTCCTGGTCCCTGTCAGAAGCACCCTGCCCTGGGGACTGAACTCTGAGTATTAACAGATAAACATAAGAATTGATGGTAAATTGGGCTGGAAGGGGTGGGGGGGTGTTGTTGACTTGTCAGATTAGATCAGATCAGATCAGTCGCTCAGTTGTGTCTGACTCTTTGCGACCCCATGAATCGCAGCATGCCAGGCCTCCCTGTCCATCACCAACTCCTGGAGTTCACTCAAACTCTCGTCCATCAAGTCAGTGATGCCATCCAATCATCTCATCCTCTGTCATCCCCTTCTCCTCATGCCCCCAATCCCTCCCAGCATCAGAGTCTTTTCCAATGAGTCCACTCTTCGCATGAGGTGGCCAAAGTACTGGAGTTTCAGCTTTAGCATCATTCCTTCCAAAGAAATCCCAGGGCTGATCTCTTTCAGAATGGACTGGTTGGATCTCCTTGCAGTTCAAGGGACTCTCAAGAGTCTTCTCCAACACCACAGTTCAAAACCATCAATTCTTCGGCACTCAGCCTTCTTCACAGTCCAACTCTCACATCCATACATGACCACAGGAAAAACCATAGCCTTGACTAGACGAACCTTTGTTGGCAAAGTAATGTCTCTGCTTTTGAATATGCTATCTGGGTTGGTCATAACTTTCCTTCCAATGAGTAAGCGTCTTTTAATTTCATGGCCGTAGTCACCATCTGTAGTGATTTTGGAGCCCAGAAAAATAAAGTCCTCACAATAAAAAAAAAAAAGCTGGAAATTTTCAGTTTTATTTTATTTATTTAAATTAATTTTTTAATTGAAGGATAATTCCTTTACAGAATTGTGTTGGTTTCTGCCAAAGATCAGCGTGAATCAACCATAGATATGCATATGTCTCCTCCCACTTGAACCTCCCTCCCTCCCTCCGCATCTCACCCCTCTAGGTTGTAACAGTGCCCCAGTTCTTGTTTTGGGGTTTTTTTTTCGCCCCCACTCCACAGCATGTGGAACTTCCCTGACCAGGGATCAAACCAGTACCCCCTGCAAGTGGGAGCATGAAGTGATAACCACTGGACCATTGGGGAAGTCCCCTCAATTTTTATTTTTAATACTAAGAATTAACCCTGGCTTTTCCTATATAAATCAACATGTCTTTTCCCCCTCTATTTTCTACAGTAAAGCTTTCATCAACTACTAACACAAACCACTAAGACATTGAAAAAGGGAAATCAGGTGCCCTGTAATATGACAGGACTCAGTGCCCAGAGCAGGGTCCTCTATAACCTATAAGAAAAGATCATAACTAAGGTCTAGAGACCTTATGGCACCACTTGGCAATTGAATATCATTTTTACTATGCTTAACATTCCTTGCCACAAACTGAGAATATGAACGTAGACCGTCCACATGAGGATACTGAAAAGATCCAAGAATAAAGTAGACGCTAATGCCTAAAATGCAATTCCATTTTGTTTCACATCCCATGAACTTCTCCCACACACTCAGCATTCAACTACCTAAACTGGTTAGTGTCCAACCCAGAAAGCCCTCAAAGACAGTAAACCACAACCTAGAATTCACTAGGCTGTTCTGGAGGGAGGAACAGCATTGTCTGCCTTTATTCTGCACACCAGGCTGGACCCCTCTGAAGGGACTGTCTGTCAGCTTATTTCTGTATTCATCGTTTTCTGGCTCCAGGACCTATGACAATGCAAGTCAGCCCCCAAAGAGCATTAACTGACTTTCCTCCTTGAGAGTTTCTCAACCATCAGAGTTACAACACTGGGCCCAGATCCTCCATGCCTTCCCATTTCACTTAAAGTGCGAGTTAATGTCCTTACAACACCCTTCAGGGCCTGTTAAGCCCTGGGCCCTGGAGCCCTCTGATTTCACTTCCTACCACCAGAACCTGGCACCCCAGCTTTGACCATAGGACTCCAGTCACTCTAGTCTCCTGGCTGTTTCTCAAGTGCTCCAGTGCACTCCTAGCTCAGGGCCTCGGTCCTGCCATTCCCTCTGACTAGTATGCTTTTCTCCAAAAATGCATCAGTTTTGAGTATTTGTACAAGTGTTATCTTCTTAAGGAGGCCATCCTGAGCATCCTATTTAAAACTGAGATAAGCCTCCCACCCTCTGCACTCCCAATCCCCTTTACCCTGCTTATAGCAGCAGACACTGTGGAGAGCCCGTCTGTGACCTCCACAGCCCAACTTCAGCTTTGATGGACAGTCTCTACAAGCTGACAGATTTCCTCCTTTAGCACCTCATGTTTCTCTTTCACTTTTGGGGGTCCCTCTACCACTGAAGCTTGCTAGGCCTGCCAGGGGCACCTCTGAAGGCTGAGGATTTAATTCCCTCAAAGGTAGCCCTCAACCCAAGAAGGACCACGTTGGAAGAGAAGTAATCCAGATTTCCCAGCCCTCAGCAGAACAATCCTGAGATGTTCTTCACATGAACTCTCAGAGGGCTTCCAGCATCAGTGAGCTCCCTGCTTGATACAATAGTCACCTACTTGCTACTCACTGACAGACAGTTCACTGGCTTTCCTTCCTTCCCTGTCCCTATTTCTCTTCTCTCTCACTTGTGCTCTCCAAAATGAGCTAATTGCACCAAAACTCTCGTCTTTGGGCCTTCTATTGGGTGAACCCACACTGAGACACCACTCTCTACTTTTCTTTTTTCGTGGCATTACCATCTCCTAACACACTGTGCCGTTTACTTCTTTACACCTCCTTGGTTTATTGTCTATTTCTCCCTGCTAGTATGTAAGACCCGGGAAGACAGTGGCCTTTGTTCATTTTGTTCATTGATATTATGCTTCCCTGGTGGCTCAGATGATAAAGAACCTGCCTACAATGCAGGAGACCTGGGTTCGATCCCTGGTTCAGGAAGATCCCTTGGAGAAGAGAATGGCAACCCATTTCAATATTCTTGCTTGGATAATTCCATGGGCAGAGAAGCCTGGTGGGTTACAGTCCATGGGGTTGCAAAGAGTTGTATACAACTGAGTGACCAACATGCACACACATTTTAAGACCTAGAGGAGCATCTGGTATAAAGGGCTAAAAAATGTTTGTTAGTTAGTGCAGGAGTAAGGCCTGGACAGAGGACCCTGGCAGGCTACAGTCCATGGGGTCTCAAAGAGTTGGACTCGACTGAGCGACCAAGTAAAACACAATACTAGGCTTACTTAAGTCTACTCTTGAAGGAGCACCTGTATCACTTTGGGTGTTTTAGCAGCAAGTAATAGAAAAGCCAATTCAAAATACCTAAGGAATACAACTTGCTTTTTCTCCTGAGTAGAAGCCTCAGCTTACCATGGACTCAGGAAAGAGGAGGGTGGAAGAGGATGCTGAGGGGACAATCAGCAATGTCCACTGACGTCTTATGGACATCATGAGCCTGTCTTCTGCACAGGAACCTGGGGGAAGAAAATAGTTGTCTTCTGAGCAGTTCTGTAACTTATAATAAAAGAAACAGAGTAGCCCTCCGGCCAAGTATAAATCTGTCATTAGCTGTAGGTCAAAAATGTGAGCACACTGAAGATAAAATATGTCCTCAGAGAGAGAATGGCTAGCAGTGGAGGGATTAGGGGTGCTGGGAGTCCAGCTGGGCCTGGAGAGGGTCTCTGACTCTATCCCTGCAGAAGCATAGGCTTCCCCATGGACACGAGTGCTCTCATTACCTTCTCATTCCTTCTCACCAAATGATTTCCTGACTGCCAATTAAGCCTGAGATATACCTCAACGCTCCTAGGGGCAGCTGGCATTCTGGTCACTGGAGAGTTAAAGAAATGAGCCATGTAGTTTATTCAGCCATCTCTTGGGAGTTCTGTAATTCTTGTCTTTCAGCAAAAGTCTAATCGTCTCTGAGTATATTAATTGCTCCAATTTGGGGCCCTGCAAGGAGAGATAGTGTTGCATGGTAATTAAACATACCAGCTTTGGTGTCAGAAGACGTATGTCTGAATCCAGCCCTACCAGGTATTAGCCATAGATCTTGAAGCAAGTTGCTTAACCTACTCAGTCTCATGTTAAGATGGAGCTAATCATACCTGCTATGGATTTTAAATAAAATAGCATCTGGAAGTGCTTGGTTTGGGAACTGGCATGGGCTGCTGCTGCTGCTGCTGCTAAGTCACGTCAGTCGTGTCCAACTCTGTGCGACCCCATAGACAGCAGCCCACCAGGCTCCACCGTCCCTGGGATTTTACAGGCAAGAGTACTGCAGTGGGTTGCCATTGCCTTCTCCGTGGCATGGGTTAGGAGGTACTGAATGACTAGTAGCTCTCCTGATCAACATTGGGAACCAGAACCTAGGTCCATTATAAATTCACTATCCTGCTGACCAGATACCCAATTGATCTTCCCTTGTCAATTGTCCTACCCCATCACGAGGTATCTTTTCCACTAACTTCAGCCTCCTGAAAAAAATAGAGTCCCTTTAAGGATGCCATATCCTTAGGACTCCAATGCCATATTTGTCTTGAGGACTAAACACACTTCACAGCAACAGTTTCTGTGCTGCTTTCTCTACTCATCACAGGCACACACACACACACACACACACGCATGCACACTCGTCCGCAAGCACAGTACCCCATTGTCCACACAGAAAATCCATGCAGTCTCCCTGTGGACAAAGACCTATTTGGCACCAACATAAGAGATGGATCGTTGTCAGCAAACAAAAGGAACTGACTTCATTTTAGGTGCTGACTCCAGCATGCTGTTGTTGATTCAGAATGAAGAGATAGTTGTCCAGAAACCTACAGAGGTTCTTTCCACAGCATTCTATTATATGAACAGCCACAGTGGCTCTGAGATTTTTAGACAATAAACTGTGTGAAGTTCCCCAAAAGCAGTCATCCTGGCTGACAGGTAACAGAAGGGAAGGAGATCGGAGGGAAGAGAAGGGCCATAGAATATTCTCCCCTCTGCCTCTCAGAATTCATGCTGAACACTCCAATGCTAACGTGCAGGTCGGTCTGGAGCTGGCATGCCCGCTATTTCTACAGTGTTGTAACAAAGACATTATGTATCAAAATCACTATTGGTAGCTTTCTGACTGAAACTTAAATATAGGAGTACCTTGAAGAGGCAAGACTTCTTCCCTCTTCTCTTACCTCTCAGATAATATCATCCACCCTTTTCTTCTCCTGTCAGTCTTTCTTCTATTTTGACCAATCTGTCACTTAAGCTCCTAAGTTGATAGGAGGATTGAAGAAAATTACACTTTCCTAACTGCATTTGAAACTAGGCTTCTGAAAGCCCTGGAATCTTTGGGAAAATCACCTACTCTGACTGGATCCGCTCCCCTCAGGGAGCATCCTGTGGAGGGAGTGTGACTACGAGGGTGACCGAGGAGGAATAAGAGAGCAGGGGAAGCAGAAGACAAAAGTCTGAGAAGGAATAAGAGAGCAGGGGAAGCAGAAGACAAAAGTGTGAGACCCGGATTTTGGCAGAGACAAGGCAAGGTTAGAGGCAAAAACAGAGTCAGTGGCCAAACTTGAAGACTGAGGTGAGACTGAATATGGGAGAATAAGAAAGAACATGAAGAATTTGCCGGCGGTCCAAGGGTTAGGATGCAGGGCTTTCACTGTTCGCCGGGGGCCCTGGGTTCAAATCCTGGTTGGGAAAATAAGATCCTGCAAGCAGCATGATGTGGCAGAAAAATAAAAAAGAACATGATGCACTGGCGCATGTAGACAGCATAAAGAATCAGGGGTGGGAAATGGACATATGCAGAGCTTTTATTGGGCACATTTGTCTGGAGAGACCAGACCCATTTCAGGGAGCCAGGTAAGACAGAACAGGATCCCCTCTGCCCATCTGCCTCTTCAATCCAAACAGATTAATCTTTGGATTTTAATGACACGGATCTATATTCTCCTACCTGGGGCAGACCAAGTCCAGCGTTGGCCCAGAGTGAAATTTCCCACAGGCTAGGACTGACGAAAGGTGTGTGTTCCCTGAAACTGGAGAGAGGATAGGGTGAAGGCAGCTTGGAAATCCCAGAGATAAACAGGATCTGAGCCCAATACTCTTGAGAATGAAGTTTGGGCAGATCTCCAAGCCAAGGAGCCAGAAGCAAATATTGGAAATCTGTGGTCAGAGGCCACAGGAGGAGCAAAGAGCAGAGTGTGGTGCTTAGTGGGAACTTATTTTAATCACCTGGCCAGGTGTGGGGTGGTCCCCAGGGGCTCTAGCACAGCTCAAAGTGAAGAAGGGTCTGCTTCAGCAAAAGGACCAGAGCATAAGTCATCTTCCACCCTCTCCACCACCTGTTTTAAAGGTAAGGAATCAGGCGTGGAGTGTTTATATAATCTTCAGGTCACTGGGGTTTCAGAAGAGGCATGACTCCTAACCAGTACCTGCAGTGTGAGGCTGATGGGACAACATGTGTTCCTGAAACTAATCAAAGCTTTTTGTTTCTATCTGAAAAATAGTAACCATGGAAATATCAACACTAAGCCTGAAGCTTTAGAGGGTGGTGTCATTGTGAATTGTTTTTTCAGAGGGGCATGGAGACTGGAGCTTGTCTCTCTTCTGATGGCTCCAAGGGTGGTGTTTGTTCTTTAGGGTCATTGGGAGGGGCCCATCAGGCTGATTGTTATTAACAGAGAGCAGCAATTTTGAGTGCTGCAGACACAGGACAATGTCATCTGTACACAGCCCATAAACGAGGTCTCTAAGCAGGCCATTCCTTCATCAACAAGTGTTTGCTAAAACGCTATCAGGTTCTGGAAAGGGACTGAATACTGAAGTGTAATTCTCCGTCTTCAAGATATTAACACACTCAGGTAAAGCAATAGGCAGCCCTTAGTTCCACTGGTAAGCAGTGACAATAAATCCAAGAATTCAAAGAAGGTCAAGATAGTATGGATTAGTACAGTTTCTTTCTTCCATCTTTCCTTCCACAATATCCACGGAGAGCCCATACAAAGGGCTGGGATACTCAGCAAATGAGGCAGAGAGGGTTCTGCCCTTTTGGAGCTTGCAATCTAGTTGAGAAAGCTTCATTGCCCTGAAGAACAGGTAGAGTTTAAGATGCCTAATAGAAGTGGGGAGGGTTTTATGTCAGGGTGAACTGTAAGAACACAGTCATGTCTGGGGATCAGGGGAGGAAGGTAAGGAAATAATTGGACTGTCAAAGGGATGCTTGGCAATACTGTTCTGGTATAAAGGAACACTTTTATAAGGCAGGTGAGCCAAAGGGGCAATTTAAGTTTATCTATCCATTGACTTTCTTTTCATTTTCATTTCTACATTTCTCAAGAGAATGGTTTCTTTCTCATAGATTTGAATTTCCAGCTTGGATTTGACCTTCTTTATACTATCTGATTTCTGTTACTTGCTTACAGGAAACAATTGTAGTTCAGGGTGCAGCCAGCCATAGTGGAAACATGGTCGACCTGGATAGACGTCAGTCAGTGTGGAAATGTCGAAATGCAGGGAGGCAGGGTCATCACTTAGAAGTCAAGGCTTCAGGAGAACTACAGTTCAAACCCTGGCACTGTAACCCACACTTGAAGGCACAGTCATTAGGCAACAATTGCCAGTGAGAATGCAGCCCCCTCGAGCTGTATTGATTAATCTATTCTATATGGCAGGTGCAGGCTTCCCAGGTAGCTCAGTGGGTAACAAATCTGCCTGCAATGCAGGAGACTCAAGAGACGCAGGTTCAATCCCTGGCTTGGGAAGATCCCCTGGGGAAGGCCATAGCAACCCACTCCAGTATTCTTGCCTGAACAATTCCATGGACAGAGGAGCCTGGTGGGCTACAGTCCATGGGGTCACACAGAGTCAACGTGCATGCAGACGTGTCCCAGCTGTGCTCCTAGGTGAATAAAGGAGAGTCATTGGAGAATGGTCCCAGGCTCCCATCTTTGCACAGCATAAACACCTGCAGAGACAGTTGGAATAATACTAATAACATTCTAGAATTAGAAAGTCCTGTGGGGGAGTAGAGAAAAGGAAGGCTAACCACTTTAATCAACTTACAGAAAGCTTGGAAGGAAGAAAAGGATTAAGTGGTGTGGGCCAGGCTGATATCTGGGCTGGACTGGAATTCTAGCCGTTCTGTGAGCACACCATGCATCGAAGCAACACTGAAGCTAGGCTGTGTATTGGACAAAGCTCTATCCTATGCAGGGTGGCTTACATGTGTAACCCAAATGTCAGCTGGGGTCACCTAGCCACTCCAGACCTAGATGAAATCAGTTAGAATGATGATTACACATGTTATGGAAGTTCAAAGTCTTTTTAAAAAATATCCCTGCCAATTCTTGACGAATTTGTTACCTTTAATGTGTTCTCTGTTCTACACTACAGCAACCCAGAAAAATTTCATCTCCTTCCTTTATTTAGAAGACAAAAGCAAAACAAAATAAACAAACCCTTTCAACATTGAAAACATTTATGAGTATAATAATTATGATTCTAATATCCCAACTAAAGAGCCAAGAAAAATAATTTTAAGTTAAACATTAGTCATCTCCCTTTTAAAATTGTTCTTTAGCCTTCCTGACTCGGGAACTTTCACTGGCCATTTGCCCCAGCGTCCATGATACTACTCTCTCTCAATAATCTTCTCCACCCCGCTCTCTTTCCCCTTATCTCTTTCCCCTCTCCCAGAAAAATTCAGCACTGAAAGCCTTGGCCATTTAGAAAAACAGATTAGAAGAAAAAAGAGGGTCTTAGGGTCAGAGTGAGGGTAGCTGATGAATAATCTCTAAAATGTTGACTTTTCATTGCAGTCTAGTCTTTGGCATGCTTACCAGGGTTAGGAGAAGGGTTTGAATAAAGAGGCTGTTGTTGGACAGAAATCTAAGACATAGCCATGCTTTCACGATTTCCTTCCTTCAAATCAAAATCTTATTGTCCTGGATCTCATTCCCTGTTCTCTTTTTCCTGAGAATGGATGAATAGGCCAATGGGTCAATCAGACACTGAATCATGGAGCAAAAATCTGAGGGGAAGAAAGGAGGAGCAAAGACCAATCGCTTCTCATCAAACACCTGCTATTTGCCAGGCGCTTTATTAAATAGCTATGCTTAAGGGAACTTATATACTCTCATCTGAGCCCTTGGTTTTATACTTGAGAAAACTGAGGTTTTCCAAAGTGAGAAGGTTGCTCAACATCTTGTATTAAAGGCAATATCAGACACCTTTCAAGCTTGACTCAGCCTAGTGTTCTAAAGAGCTTCACCCTTTCTTCTTCCTTCAAGAAAATTCCTAAGAAGGACATTCAAAGTATAACTTTCAGACAGTATAGTACAGTAACATGGATAATTTAATGGAAGGGAGGGAAATAATTTGGTGTGGTGGTGGTGGGGAGCTGAAAGGCAGATCAGATCTAGCCCAATCTTGTAAGAAAACTCCAGAAGCTTACTGCTGCCATGATTCACTCGCCAGTGCAGATAAGGTGTTGGTGTTTTACAACATTTCTCCTCGGTCTAGTGTTAAGGCTGGTACATTCGGCTTTTGACCCAAAGGAACACAGCTTATCTTCCCAGAGTAAGCAGTCAATGAAATTATGTCTCTCCACAATCCTGTGTCACAGATTTGGATGGACTACTCAACACTCAAGTCTTCAGCTTTTACCATGGTAGACTTCCTACAACAAAATATCCTTAAGACCAGTGGTCTCACTTAAGTTTGGAGTATCAGCGAGGCTTTGTGTGATCTCAAGAGTCCAAGTTCTTCTCCAAGAGAGTTTCAACTCTTAAGAGCATGTGGTCCACCAGGTGGAACCTGGCTCAGTGAAATCACTGTTGTTTTTGGCCATTCAACAAAAGCCAAAGACCCACCATGCCTTTGACTAAAGACATTGGTTCAGTGACATGCACATGACCCATATTGGAAAAAACCCAAAGCTCCTTCCTCAAGTATAGATAATGCTCTGCTATATGCAAAACTTGACTTAAGCTAATTTGAGTTGATTCCTCTCACTTTCACTAAGAGTCATAAAAAGTATAGTAATCTCCTAGTTTAAAACAAAGAGAGTGGGACTTCCCAGGTGGCTCAGTGGTAAAAAATCTCCTTCCTGCCAATGTTAGGAGACTCGAGTTCAATCCTTAGGTTGGGAAGATCCTTCCTTCCTAGAGAAGGAAGTGGCAACCCACTCCAGTATTCTTACCTAGAAAACCCCATGGATAGAGGAGGCTGGTAGGCTACAGTCCATAGGGGTTGCAAACAAGTTGGGCACAATTTAGCAACTAAACAACAACAGCACTTAGCACAAAATAGTTAAGCCACAGATCCTTATTAAATTAAATTGAAAATCAGAGCAATTTTGTGAATAGGTAAAAAAATCACAATCATAAAGATAGCACCTTCCAAAGCAATATAAATTGGGTTCTAGTTACTTTAGGTGTGCTAGCCTTGTTTCTCCAACCAATGAGAAAACTCTAGAACACCAAATGCCTCATTATATAGTCTGGTATTTCAAAAAATGTATTGTATACACAGTAGGTATTCAGAAAATTTTATTTAATTGAAGGGCTCTGAATGCAATTGGAACCCCCAATGTTTAATGATACAATCCCATAATAAAGGCTATCCAGAGGTCACAATCTGGAACACCAGTGTTAAACTCAGCAAAGAAGAATACAAAGTTCTGCTTAGCCCACTCCATCACTAATGAGGAAGGTACTGATCTTTAGCAAGTTATGCAATTAATGGAGATTTCAACAGATCCCTGAGCATATAACAAACCTTCTCTGTCACATGCCTGCCAAGGACTGTTTTCTAACCTGGAGGCTATTGTTTCACTCATTATTTGACATTAAACATTGATGACTTCACCAGCTATTGAGAACTTGGGCTCAGGTCTCAACAGGTAGGAAGGCTTTGAACTTGTCATCTGTGTAGCACTGTAGGCTCCAGAATTTTCAGGCACTTCAACTTTCTGGCTGCAGGGGCTTAATTACAGATTCGAGTGGAAGAGGAGGATGTCTGCAAAAGCAGCAAGTGGGAGAGGAAGGCAACTTGCTGTTGGAATGTTGAGAAGGTCCAACCCCTTGGGAGGAGTCTAACTTACCATCTTATCATTAAACAACACAATAAAGCTCTAATTCCCCAATGCCCTCTTGATGTCAGTCTACGTATTGATTGGATAGCTGGGTGGCAAGAGGTAGGCACAGTGGAGCGAGGAAGGGGGAAAGTGATTTTAAGATGAATGTATAATCAGCCAAGTAAAAGGAAGAACAGAAGAAGGAGACAAGGGAGGAGGAGGAAAAGGAGAGGAAAGGGAGAAGGAAATAAAGCAGAATTCCTCTTTGAATCTGAATTCTGTGACCATTATCTCTTTCTTTAAAACAATTAATTTTTATTGGAGTATAGTGACTTTATAATATTTGGTCAGTTTCTACTGCACCGCAAAGTCAATCCACTGTACAGTTTATACCCATCTCTTGTTTTGTGAATTTCCCTCCCATTTAGTGTGACAGTGATCTCTTGGTGAGATTTTTCAGTGCCGAAAATAGAACCCCAGAGGTAGTGGTCATGTGATCAAGCTTCAGGGAGTTCAGCAACCCGGAGACCTAGATCCTGCTTAACCGCTAAGTAAGCCAACTTGGGTGGTCACTTCCTCTCTTTGGGCCTTGGTTTTTGCCTACTGTGTGAAAGAGAAGGACCAAACCAGCTCTCTTTGCAAACTTTGTCTTTAAGGTTGAGTGTTGTATTTTGTGCAGAAGCACAAATGAAGCAAATAAAAATGGAATGGTTTTTACAGAAGTAGTGTGGAGGGCTGACATAACCCTGAGTTTGCTATCCTCATAAAAGCCTCCAAATGCCTTTGCACAAGAGGTCTTGAAGGTTTCCAAAGAGGAGTTTGAAAACTCCTTTAATGACATCTTATGCCTCTTCCAGCATTAATATTCTATGGCCAGTGATGTACATCTAGGTTCTCACAGATCTTTGAGGGGGCGTTGTCTGAGGGTGGTGCTTGGAAGAACCTGCACTCCCAGCCCTGTCCCAGTGAAGAAACTACCATTGCAAGAAGTAGTTGGGGAACAGGCCAGAGGAACAGGCTTATCTCCAGTATTGGAACACATATTTCCATTTTCGCCCTGCAGACCCATCACACAGATTATACACTGAGCACAGTTAGTTTCTCACTGAAGATGCCTAATGATTCAGCATCTGGCCTATGAGTATCTTAAAAAGAATGAACACATTGCAGTGAATTTATCCCAGGGATGTGAGCATTTGCCAGTGCTCTTTGTGAGCAGTGAGAAGCATTGCTGTATGAAGTGACTTGGTTGAGTATGTTAACGTGTGCACACATGCTGTGTGTGTGCTAAGTCTCTCGGTCATGTCTGATTCTTTGCGACCCTGTGGACTGTAGCCTGACAGCCTCCTCTGTCCATAGGATTCTTCAGACAAGAATACTGGAGTGGGATGTCATGCCCTCCTCTGACCCAAGAACCGAACCTGCATCTCTTATGTCTCCTGCCTTGGCAGGCGTGTTCTTTACCACTAAGCCCTCCTGGGAAGCCCATGTGTGTGCTTATGTGTAAGACAGAACTTGTATTTCCTCTCATAAATGCTCTCCTCAATCACCTTTACTTCACCTTGCAATTCTCTTCAGATGTCTAATAAATTCTAGCAAATTCTTCAAATATTTAGCAAATCCTCCAAAATACATCCTTGCAGAGCACCTTAGGCCTCGTGTCTCCCAGGAAACCTTCTTTAGCTATTCTGCGCTCTCTCCTGTAAATCTAGTGGTTGCCAGTCATCATACACTTAATGCAATCTTGCAGTGTTGTTTAATCTTCCATCAGTGTCAACCTCATCTCCCCAGCAAAATTAAACCTATGTGGAATCAGGGACAGATCGTGTTTCTCTGTACCCCACAGTGCTGTGCATGGGTAAATACTAGGTATAGTGGATAGAGAACAGCCTGTGAATCCGGTAAACCTGGCCCTGCTATATTCTAGCTGCATGACTTTGACTTAAACTATCCTTACCTGCCTCATCTAATATCTACTTTATTGGGGTCATGTGGAAATAAATGCTAATGCACATAAAGTGACTGACACAGTGCCTGGCAAGTAGACCCTGTTAGTGTCATCCTGGAATCAATATATTCATAGTGATAAGTAAGTGATCCAAAATCACTGCAGATGGTGACTGACAGCCATGAAATTAAAAGATGCTTGCTCTTTGGAAGAAAACTATGACCAACCTAGACTGCATATTAAAAAGCAGAGACATTTCTTTGCCAACAAAGGTCCGTCTAGTCAAGTCTATGGTTTTTCCAGTGGTCATATATGGATGTGAGCACTGAAGAATTTATGCTTTTGAACTGTTGTGTTGGAGAAGACTCTTGAGAGTCCCTTGGACTTAAGGAGATCCAACCCATCAATCTTAAAAGAAATCAGTCCTGAATATTCATTGGAAGGACTGATGCTGAAGCTGAAACTCCAATACTTTGGCCACCTGATGCGAAGAGCTGACTCATTTGAAAATGCCCTGATGCTGGGAAGGTGTGAAGGTGGGAGGAGAAGGGGACGACAGAGGATGAGATGGTTCGATGGCATCACCAACTCAAAGGACCTGAGTTTGAGTAAACTCTGGGAGTTGGTGACAGACAGGGAGGCAGTCCACGGGATCACAAAGAGTCAGACGACTGAGTGACTGACCTGAACTGAACTGAAAGTGATGATGTGAGGACCTGTAGGGGAGAAGCTGAGCAGGATGTGAGTTTTGTAACTGGCTTCCCTGAAATGAATCTCTATTTCTTCCATGTAAAAAAGCAGGCTTCTGGGTATGTCACCAATGGTGAAAGTGAAGTGAAGGTGTTAGTCACTCAGTCATGTCCAACTCTTTGCAGCCCCATGGACTGTAGCCTCTGTCCATGGAATTCTCCAGGCCAGAATACTGGAGTCTTGACCCAGGGATCAAACCTGGGTCTCCTGCATTACACACAGATTATTTGTTGTCTGAGCCACCAGGGGAGTAGGAAGGACATAATGTGATGAGTCAGAAGAATCTGGAAAGGTATATCTTAGACAGGGCTAGAAAAGGGATCCGGTCTGAAGGCTTGCCCAGAAGAAACAGGGCATAGTTGAGATACATCCCAAGGAGGAGGGGTATCTTTGAACTTGTGCATACAAATTGGTAGAATTTCTTGAACTTCAAGAGTTTCTTGCAGATTGGAAGATGACAGGGAAACCATGATGGCTATGAGAATTAAAGACATACCTGGTTTATCTCATGGTAAGTTAGAAGGTATGTGAAGAGTCATCTAAGGGAATTCCCTAACAGTCCAGTGGTTAAGACTACACGCTTTCACTTCTGAGGGTTCAATCCTGGCCAGGGAACTAAGAATCTCAAGCTGCATGGTATAGCCAAAAAAAAAAGGTCATCTGATCTGACCTCCTTTCCTTGTTGCCTGGACCATAGTACTTCTTTCCATCTCAATGAATGTAGCTATAGAATTTGAAGCTAAGCGGATGCTACCTCTAAAAGTTTTATACAGGCAATTGTCATACTGTCATGAATCCAGGATTGACAAAGTTCAGGGTCCTGACAACCTCTTTGGCCACTGGTCTAGAAAACTACAAAAGTTCTAAATGATTTGCTGTAACAGGTCTTAGCCCTAAAATGAATTTCAGTAATGATGGCGGAAGTTGTGATCATCACTATTGTGAGCCTTAATGACTCAGAAGGCTGGAGACCAGCTGTAGTGCTGGTATCTACATATTGAAAAGGTCTATCTCTTGAGAAAACAAGAGAGAAACTTTGCTTCCTTGTAGCCACCTGAAGTTGGTAACTGAAATAATTTGTACTGCTACAGTAATCCACAGGACTTCCCTGGTGGCTCAGCTGTAAAGAATTCACCTGCATTGCCAGACACACAGGAGTTGCGATTTCGATCCCTGGTTTGGGAAGATGCCCGGGAGGAAGGCATGGCAACCTACTCTTATATTCTTGCCGGGAAAATCCTGGAGCCTGGCTGGCTACAGTTCATGGGATTACAAAGAGTTGGATACGACTGAAGCAACTGAGCACGCATGCTCAGTAATCCACAGATTAGTTTAGAAGGATAATGTCAGTGGTTCCCAGAGAACTCAAGATCTAGAGATCCCTAGAAATTAGGAAATCTACCCTAAGTGTGTGGCTGATGGAGATGAGCCGTCAGTTAGACCGGAAACTGCAAGTTGTTACAAAAACGGTCTGTTTCTGAGTTTTCTGTCCACAGCACTATCTGGATGACAATGGGGAACCAGCCAACAAACATGTGAAGAGATGCTGAGCTTCATTTGTGACTAAAGACTTGCAAATTAGGGCAACAATGAGATGTCATTTTTTTCACTTATCTGATTGGCAAAACTCTTACGTTTGATAATACCCTTCGATGGCAAGGATGTGGGCCAAAAGTAATTTTCATACACTTTCCATGAAGGGTAATTGATGCAATCTTCTGGAAGATAATTTAGTTTTATCTATCATAATTAAACAGACATGCATTCAGCTAGTAACTTTCCTGCTAGGAAAGACTCCATGGTATGGTTGTATTTACAAGAATCTGTCAACATATACGCATGAGGACAGAATTTGTTGTAGTTTGTAAGATAATACCAATAGAATCAACCCAAGCACCCAACAATAGGAAACTGGTTAAATATAGTGCACTATCATGCTGGATAGCTGAGTCAGAGAGATGAAGCTAAAAATCTGGGGAGATCTATGCAGCTAGATACCATAGCACAGAGTGCAAGAGAGGAGAGAGTTGTGCAGAGAGAGAACTTTGGAAACCAGCAGCAGTTTCCCCTCAAATATTCATCATAGGATGATCAGAACATGTTGTGAAAAAACTACCCAAGGCCTGGGGTAGAAACATACAAAAGGATTAGAGAAAACAGTATACAGTGCTCACACAGGGCTAGGAATAGTGCTCATTCCCACCAACTGGACTGGAAAAATCTTATAACTCACAGGAAATTAGACAGAATGTTCAAGAAGGGGCTTGCAGTAGTGGGGATTATTTAGCTCTAGACTAAACACAGCTCTGGTCCCACCCAAAGATCTTAAAAGCAAAGTCCAAATGGATCAAAAGTCTCCAAGTATTTCAAGAATGTCCCGGAACAAAGCTCAAAACTATTTATAGAAATACAAAATATGCAGCACCCATCGAGGTAAAATTTACAGTGTCTGGCAATTAATCAAAGATTACCAGGCATGAAAACATGAAGGAAAATACAATCCATAATAAAGAGAAAGACCGATCAATTGCAACAGACCCAGAACTGAAACAGATGTGAGAATTAGCAGACAAGAGCTTTAAAATGGTTATTATAATTGCTTTCCATGTGTTCAAAATGTTAAAGATATTGAAAATATTTTAAAAATAAGTCAAATTTCTAGAAGCATAAACAAGACATTGAGCAGCTGTCCCTTTCATGCACTGCTGGTGGAGATGTAGAATGAAACCCATTTTTGAAAGCAGTTTGACAATTTCTTAAAAAGTTAAACATATATTTACCATGTATTCTAACTATTCTATTCCTAGGTACTTACCCAAGACATATGCCCATATAGATGTTTGTGCATAAATGTTCAAAGCAACTTTATCTGTAATAGTCAAAACCTAAAAACAGCTCAAACAGCCTTCCCCAAGTGAATGGATAAACTGTGGCATAACCATATAATGGTATACCATCAGCAATAGAAAGAGGGAACTTGATGAAGTTCAAAGGGTTGATTCCAGCAGCAAGAATCTAAAGAAAAAATAGTAATTAATGTGTGATCCCATTTATATGAAAATCTTGACCAAAAATGTCTATCAAATGGTTGTGTGTAAACAAGGAAAAGAGACAAAGAAGGAGGAGAGGGAAAGACTGCAAAGAGGAAGGGAAAACTTTTGAGGAGGGCTGACTACGTTCATTAACTTGATCGCAGCGATGGTTTCATGGGTGTATACATTTTTTAAACTTATCAAATTGTATACTTTAAATATGTATAGTTTATTCTATGTCCAGTGTATATCTATAAAGCTGTTACAAATAAAATAAGAGGTGGGATCATATTGCGCATATGGAAAGACCTCCAAAATACATGATTAATTGGAAAAACACAATGGTCACTAGATCCATATCTAAAATATACAGTGATATATGCCTAAAATATTTCTGGAAAGGTAAAAATAACCATTGTTAACAGGAAATGACAACCCACTCCAGTATTCTTACCTGGGAAATGCTATGGACAGGGGAGACTGGTGGGCTACAGCTCAAAGGGTCACAGAGAGTCAGACGTGACTGAGTGACTAAGAACATTGTTAACAGTGGTTATCTTAAGGAGATGATCTAGGGATAAAAGGAAAAATTTTTATTATCATTTTTAATCATTTAAATTATCTTCCAATAAGTACATGTTTTATTTGAAGTAAATGTCATCTGGGGTTTCATGAGGAGTAGAATTGAAAGCATTTTTGTTTTCTTATTTTTCTATATTTAAATATTTATTTTTGAAAAAAAAATTAGAGGAGCAGGCTCTTTGGAAAACAGTTTGGCAGTTTCTTAAAAAAAAAAAAAAATGGCTGTCGACCCTTGAACAATGCAGGAATCAGGGGCACCAACTCCTGCTCAGTACAAAATCCATTTATAACTTTGTATTGGGTCCTTCTTTAGCCCCCGTTCCTTATCCACAGATTCAATCCACTGTAGATCTTGTAGTGTAGTACTGTAGTACACACTTATCGAAAAATAGCCACATAAGTGGACCTGGGCAGTTCAAATCCAGGTTGTTCAAGGGTGAACTATATATATTTTCAATAAAATCCATCAATTTCATTCCTGTGAATGTACCCAACAGACATTAAAATGTATGGCCAAACAAAAGTATGAACGTGAATGTTCATAGCAGCTTTATTTATTACAGTGAAAAATATTCACCAGTTGGTGAGTGCTGCTGCTGCTGCTGCTGCTGCTAAGTTGCTTCAGTCAGGTCTGGCTCTGTGCGACCCCATAGATATCAGCCCATCAGGCTCTCCCATCCCTGGGATTCTCCAGGCAAGAACACTGGAGTGGGTTGCCATTTCCTTCTCTGATGCATGAAATTTGGAAAACTCAGCAGTGGCCACAGGACTGGAAAAGGTCAGTTTTCATTCCAATCCCAAAGAAAGGCAATGCCAAAGAATGCTCAAACTACTGCACAATTGCACTCATCCCACACACTAGTAAAGTAATGCTCAAAATTCTCCAAGCCAGGCTTCAGCAATACATGAACCGTGAACTTCCAGATGTTCAAGCTGGTTTTAGAAAAGGCAGAGGAACCAGAGATCAAATTGCCAACATCCGCTGGATCATCAAAAAAGCAAGAGAGTTCCAGAAAAACATCTATTTCTGCTTTATTGACTATGCCAAAGCCTTTGACTGTGTGGATCACAATAGACTGTGGAAAATTCTGAAAGAGATGGGAATACCAGACTATCTGACCTGCCTCTTGAGAAATCCGTATGCAGGTCAGGAAGCAACAGTTAGAACTAGCCATGGAACAACAGACTGGTTCCAAATAGGAAAAGGAGTACATCAAGGCTGTATATTGTCACCCTGCTTATTTAACTTCTATGCAGAGTACATCATGAGAAACGCTGGGCTGGAAGAAGCACAAGCTGGAATTAAGATTGCCAGGGGAAATATCAATATCCTCAGATATGCAGATGACACCACCCTTATGGCAGAAAGTGAAGAGGAACTCAAAAGCCTCTTGATGAAAGTGAAAGTGGAGAGTGAAAAAGTTGGCTTAAAGCTCAACATTCAGAAAACGAAGATCATGGCATCCGGTCCCATCACTTCACGGCAAATAGATGGGGAAACAGTGGAAACAGTGTCAGACTTTATTTCTGGGGACTCCAAAATCACTGCAGATGGTGACTGCAGCCATGAAATTAAAAGACGCTTACTCCTTGGAAGGAAAGTTATGACCAACCTAGATAGCATATTCAAAAGCAGAGACATTACTTTGCCAACAAAGGTCCATCTAGTCAAGGCTATGGTTTTTCCAGTGGTCATGTATGGATGTGAGATTTGGACTGTGAAGAAAGCTGAGTGCCGAAGAATTGATGCTTTTGAACTGTGTTGTTGGAGAAGACTCTTGAGAGTCCCTTGGACTGCAAGGAGATTCAACCAGTCCATTCTGAAGGAGATCAGCCCTGGGATTTCTTTGGAAGGAATGATGCTAAAGCTGAAACTCCAGTACTTTGGCCACCTCATGCGAAAGAGTTGATTCATTGGAAAAGTCTCTGATGCTGGGAGGGATTGAGGGCGGGAGGAGAAGGGGACGACAGAGGATGAGATGGCTGGATGGCAACACTGACTCAATGGACGTGAGTCTGAGTGAACTCTGGGAGTTGGTGATGGACAGGGAGGCCTGGCTGTGCTGCGATTCATGGGGTCGCAAAGAATCGGACAACTTAGCGACTGAACTGAACTGAATGCATGAAAGTGAAAAGTGAAAGTGAAGTTGCTCAGTCGTGTCCGACTCTTCGCGACCCCATGGACTGCAGCCTACCAGGCTCCTCCGTCCATGGGATTTTCCAGTCAAGAGTACTGGAGTGGGGTGCCACTGGTGACTAGATAAACAAAATACATCATATCCAAGCAATCGAATAGCAGGCCAGAGTTAAAAGAACAAATTGCTAATACATGATACAATGTGGATGATCCGCAAACACATAACATTAAGTTAAAGAAACTTGAAGCCGAAGACTACATATTGTGTGATCCCATTTATGTGAAATTCTAGAAGAAGTAAATATGTAGAGACAGAATGCAAATCAGTGGTTGCCTAAGATAGCAGGTGAGAACAGAGAGTAACTATAAACAGGCACAGCAGGAACTTTGCGGGATGATGGATATGTTCTCAAGCCGGTGATGAATGCACAACTCTACAAATTTACAAGTCATTGAATTATAGATGTACCAGGGCTGGAGTTTATGGTATGTAAATTATACCATGGTAAAGACTTAAAAACCGAAACCAACAAATGTGAAATCAGGAACGAAGTCAGTTGTTGCAGGAGATTCTTGTTTTTCCCATGCAAGCAGATGGAACTGTCTAAATGCTAAAATGCAGTAAGACCTCTATGCTCTTAGGTCTGAAGTGAGCTGTTCCAGGATTGCTACAGGTTTTAATAGATAAGGCTGCTCCAGCTACAAGGTGAGACAGCAGTTAGATATTGTCTTCTTTGGGTGGATTTCCATTTCAAATGTATAGAAGGGTCTGGCATAAAACCAGCATGAACACAGATAGCCCAGAGTGGTAGCATGTAGCAGTGAAGAAGGTAGGCTCTGAAATCAGATATATCTGGCTGAAATCCCAGCTTTGTCACTCCCTACTTAATAGGGTTATTGTGAGGCTGAAGTGAGATCAGTTCAGTCGCTCAGTCATATCCGACTCTTTGCAACCCCATGGACTGCAGCATGCCAGGCTTCACTGTCCATCACCAACTCCCAGAGCTTACTCAAATTCATGTCCATTGAGTCAGTGATGCCACCCAACCATCTCATCCTCTTTTGTCCCCTTCTCCTCCTGCCTTCAATCTTCCCCAGCATCAGGGTCTTTTCCAATGAAGTGAGATGATACATGTGATATGTGTGATACATAGTAAGATCATAAAGATCTTCAATCTGTATGTCCTTAAAGCAGTAAGGATTGTGCAGACTATCTATACTCTTTTGCTAGGTCCTCTCTTACCAGATCGTTGGTAAGCTGATGGGACCTAAGGAGCCGAAGTAGCTGATAAAAATGTCCACTCTGTTTTAAAACAGGTCTCTTTGACCAAGGTCACTTCTCTGCTTCATGTGCTTAGGTCAGGATTTCTTAGATTGCTTAGAATCTTCTGGATTCTAAGACTTGGTGGATCAACAACGAGGTAAAGATAATTTGGAAAATTAAAAATATTGCAACATTTAAGTTTTTAACTGAACTTTTTATTTTGAGATAATTGTGGATTCACATGCAGATGTAAGAAATAATACAGAGAGATGCCATGTATCCTTTACCTAGTTTCCTCCAGTAATAGTATCTTGAAAACTATAGTATTTTTTATGTTAACTCCATGATCCATCTTGAGTTAATTTTTTATAGAGTGTAAGCTTTAGATCAAGGTTCATTTCCCATGCCTCACAGTGGATGTCCAATTGTTCTAGCACCATTTGTAAAAGCTCTATTCTTCCACTGAATTGCTTTTGCACTTATTGTCAAAAACCAGCTCATATTTGTGTGATATTATTCTAGGTTGCCTTACCATTCCATCGATTTATGTGTCCAGCCCTCCATCAATACTATACTGTTTTGATTATTGTAGATATGTGTTAAGCCTTATTATCAAGTAGAGTGAATCCTCCCACTAAATCCTTTTTAAAGATTATTTTAGCTATTATTGGGTATGTGCCATTCCATATAAATTTTAGAATAAATGTGTCTGTTTTACAAAAATTTTGCTGTGAATTTCATAGAAATTATGTTAAACCTATAGATCAATTTAGGGAGAATTAGTATCTCCACGATGATGAGTCTTCCAATCCATAAATACTCTATGTTTTTCTATTTATTTAAAGGTTCTTTGATTTCTTTAATAAACATTTTGTAATTTTCAATTTTGTTAAGTTTTAGTTTTCTTTGGAATAATTATAAATGGTACTGTGATTTTAATATCAATCCCCCCCATGTTCATTGTTAGCATATAGAAATGTAAAGAATTTTTGCTTGCTGATCTTGTATCCTATAACCTTACGAAACTCACTTATCAGTTCCAGAGGTCCTTGGCTTTTTTTTTTTTTTTTTACATAGTCATTTTCTCATGTCATTTGTAAATAAGGACACTTCTATTTCTTCTTTTTCAATCTGAGTCTGTTTATTTCTTTTCTTGGCTTTATTGTTCTAGCTAGAACTGCCAGTACTGTGTTGAATAAGAGAAATGAGAAGTATCCTTGCTTTGTTCCTGATCTTAGAAAGAATTCAGTCTTTCACCATTGTATGTAATACTAGCTCTAGGGTTTGGTTCTTTTTATTTTATTTTATTTTATTTTGTAGATGCTTTTTATCAAGTTGAGGTTCTCTCCATTCCTAGCTTGTTGAGAGTTTTTGTCATGAAGAGATATTGGATTTGTTTTGCTTTCTCCATACCAACTGATATGACCTAATGATTCTTCTTTTTCTTTATCCTATTGACGTGGTAGATTGCATAAACCAGTCCTGTATACCTAAAATAAAATCCACTTAGTCAATGTGTATAATTCTTTTTATGCATTGTTGGATTTAATTTGCTAATATTTTCTTGAGGAATTTTGAGTCTACTTGGTAGTGATATTGGTGTGCAGTTTACTTTTTTGGGGCTGTTTTTGTCTGACCCACTCCAATGTTCTTGCCTGGAGAATCCCAGGGACAGGGGAGCCTGGTGGGCTTCTGTCTATGGGGTCCCACAGAATTGGACACGACTGAAGCGACTTAGCAGCAGCAGCAGCAGTATCAAGATAAGCTGCTCTCATATAACGAGGTGAGTTCAGTTCAGTTCAGTTCAGTCGCTCAGTTGTGTCCAACTCTTTGTGACCCTGTGAATCACAGCACACCAGGCCTCCCTGTCCATCACCAACTCCTGGAGTTCACTCAAACTCATGTCCATCGACTCGGTGATGCCATCCAGCCATATCATCCTCTGTTGTCCCCTTCTCCTCCTGCCCCCAATCCCTCCTAGCATCTGGGTCTTTTCCAATGAGTCAACTCTTCACATGAGGTGCCCAAAGTATTGGAGTTTCAGCTTCAACATCAGTCCTTCCAATGAACACCCAGGACTGATCTCCTTTAGGATGGACTGGTTGGATCTCCTTGCAGTCTAAGGGATTCTTCTCCAACACCACAGTTCAAAAGCATTGATTCTTCAATGCTCAGCCTTCCTCACAGTCCAACTCTCACATCCATGCATGACCACTGGAAAAACCATAGCCTTGACTAGATGGACCTTTGTTGGCAAAGTAATATCTCTGCTTTTGAATATGCTATCTAGGTTGGTCATAACTTTCCTTCCAAGGAGTAAGCGTCTTTTAATTTCATGGCTGCAGTCACCATGTGCAGTGACTTTGGAGCCCAAATAAATAAAGTCTGACACTGTTTCCACTGTTTCCCCATCTATTTGCCATGAAGTGATGGGACCAGATGCCATGATCTTCGTTTTCTGAATGTTGAGCTTTAAGCCAACTTTTTCACTCTCCACTTTCACTTTCATCAAGAGGCTTTTGAGTTCCTCTTCACTTTCTGCCATAAGGGTGGTGTCGTCTGCATATCTGAGGTTATTGATATTTCTCCCGGCAATATTGATTCCAGCTTGTGCTTCTTCCAGCCCAGCATTTCTCATGATGCACTCTGCATATAAGTTAAATAAGCAGGGTGACAATATACAGCCTTGATGTACTCCTTTTCCTATTTGGAACCAGTCTGTTGTTCCATGTCCAGTTCTAATTGTTGCTTCCTGATCTGCATACAGATTTCTCAAGAGGCAGATCAGGTGGTCTGGTTTTCCCATCTCTTTCAGAATTTTCTACAGTTTATTGTGATCCACACAATGAGGTAAAGTATTGCTTTTTCTTATTTTCTGGAAGATATTGTTAAAATTGATGTTAATTCTTCTTTAAATATTGGTAAAATCCTCCAGTGATGCCATCTAGGCCTGAGAATTTCTTTTCAGGAGATCTTTAATCAAAAATTCAGTTTTGGGACTTCCCTGGTGGTGCAGTGATAAAGAGTCCACCTGGCAGTGCAGGGGACCCAGGTTTGCTCTCTGGTCTGGAAAGATCCCACATGCTGAGGGACAACTAAGCCTGTGCACACAACTACCGAAGCTCAGGTGCTCCAGAGCCCCTGTGTGGTAACTACTGAGCCCACGCACCCCAGAGTCTGTGCTCCACAACAGGAGAAGCTGCTGCAATGAGAATGCCAATTAAACAGTAGCCTCCACTTGCCACAGCTAGAGAAAGCCTGCATGCAGCAACAAAGACCCAGTACAGTCAAAAACGAATAAATAAATAAAAATTTTAAAAATGGTGTTTTAGTTGCTAAGTCATGTCTGACTCTTTGGCAACCCCATGGACTATAGCCCTCCAGGCTCCTCTATCCTTGGGATTTCCCAGGCAAGACTGCTGGAGTGGGTTGCCGTTTCCTTCTCCAGGGGATCTTCCTGACCCAGAGATCAAACACAAGTATACTGCATTGGCAGATGGATTCTTAACCACTGAACCAGGCTTTGTATATACCCTAATGTTCACTGCAGCACTATTTACAGTAGCCAAAACATCAAAGCAAACTAAATGTCCATCAGCAGAGGAATGGATAAGGATGTGGTACATATATACAATGGAATATTACTCAGCTGTAAAAAAACCAATGTCATCTACAGCAAAATGGATGCACCTAGAGATTCTCATACTGAATGAAGTAAGCTAGACAGTTACAGACAAATATCATATGATATTGCTTATATATGACTTTCCTGGTGATTGAGCAGGGGAAGGACAGGACACCCAGGTTTGATCCCTAGGTCAGGAAGATTCCCTGGAGGAGGGCATGGCAACCCACTCCAGTATCCTTGCCTGGAGAATCCCATGGTCAGAGGAGCTTGGCGAGCTACAGTCCGTGGGGTCACAAAGAGTTGGACACAACTGAAGCAACTGAGCACCCAGGCACACATTGCTTATATATGGAATCAAAAAAAAGGTTAAAAATGAACTTATGTAAAAAACAGAAATAGAATTAAAGATATAAAAATAAACTTATGGTCACTGGGATTAAAAGCGGCAGGAATAAGTTGAAAGGTTGGGATTGACATACATGCTGTGCTGTGCTGTGCTTAGTCACTCAGTCGTGTCCAACTCTTTGCAACCCCATGGACTGCAGCCCCCCAGGATCCTCCATCCATGGGGATTCTCCAGGCAAGAATACTGGAGTGGGTTGCCATGCACTCCTCCAGGGGATCTTCCCAACCCAGAGATCAAACCCAGGTCTCCTACATTGCAGGTGGATTCTTTACCAGCTGAGCTACCAGGGAAACCCTGACACACACATACTACTGTATATAAAATAGATAACTAATAAGGATCTGGGCTTCCCAGGTAGCTGAGTGGTAAAGAATTTACCTGCCAGTGCAGGAGACACAAGTTCAATCCCTGGGTTAAGATCCCTTGGAGAAGGAAATGGCAACTCACTGCAATATTCTTGCCTGGAAAATTCCATGGACAGAGGAGCCTGGCAGGCTACAGTCCACGGGGATGCAAAAGAGTCAGACATGACTCAGTAACTAAAACAACAGCAATAAGGATCTATAAAGTACACAGAACTCTACTCAGTATTCTGTAATGGCCTATATGAGAAAACCATCTTTTAAAAAAAAGAGTAAAAGAGTGGATATATATGCATACACACAGAATATAGATGATTCATTTTGCCATACACCTGAAACTAACACAGTATAAATCAACTATATTCCAATAAACTTTTCTTAAAAATAAAAACTTAATTTCTTTAATGGTTAAAAGACTAATCAGACTATTCCATCTTGGTTGAGCTTTAGCAGTTTGTGATCAATGAGGAATTAGACCATTTCTTCTAAATTGTAGAACTTACTGTGAGTCCAATGTTGTTCATTATATTCCCTTATTATTCTTTCAGTGGCTACAATATTTACAGTGATAGCCCCTTTTTCATTTTTGATAATAATGATTTGTATCTTCTCTTTTTGGAAGATTATATGTTGATATTTGTTAATTTTATTCATATTTTTGAATAACAAAGTTTTGGTTTCATTAACTTTTTCTATTGTATTCTTATTTAGCATTTGGTTAATTTTTTGCTTTATTTTATTTTTTAAATGAAACAAAGATGAATATTTTTAATGATAAAAGGTACAGTTCACAAAGAAAATAGACATCATAAACCATTAGACACCTATCTACAGAAAAACAAAGATACACAGAGCAAAAATCAGAAGAAATATAAGAGAAAAGAAAAATGTATATAATCAGAGTGAGACATATTAACATTTCTCTGAGAATATTTTATCAAGTGCAGAAAAAATAGGAACAAGAGCATCTTGAATGATGTCATTAGTAATTTAATATAATAGATTTATATTTAGTTAATTTATATTAATCTTATATCCTACACAAATATATTTAAAATTTTGTATCTCATGTGTTGTTGTTAGATGTCCATAGGACCTTTAGAAAAACTGGCAAAAAGATAAGCATTACTAAATTTCAAAAAGTAGAATTCCTTTTGTGTGTGTGTGATTCAGTTATACATATACACATATATTATTTTTAAAGTTATTTTCCCTTATTAGCTATTACAAGATATTGGTTACAGTTCCCTGTGCTGTGTCGCTCAGTTGTGTTGGACTCTTTGTGACCCCATGGACTGCAGCCCCCGAGGCTCCTTTCAGTTGTGTTGGACTCTTTGTGACCCCAAGGACTGCAGCCCCCGAGGCTCCTTTCTGTCCACGGGGTTTCTGCAGGCAAGAATACTAGAATGGGTTGTCACACCCTCCTCCAGGGGATCTTCCCAACCCAGGGATCAAACCCAAGTCCCCCGCATTACAGGTGGATTCTTTACCAACAGAGCCACCAGGGAAGCCCAAGAATACTGGAGTGGGTAGCCTATCCCCCTCCAGGGGATATGCCTAACCCAAGAATCAAACCTGCATCTTCTTCATTGCAGGCAGATTCTTTATCAGTTGATCTATTGGGGAAACGTAGTTCCTTGTACTATACAGTAAACCTTTGTTGTTTGTTGCACATCTATTTTTTTTAAGTTGAAAATCTAGCATTCTATTCATACTAAGTCGAACAAGTGGAATCAAACGTCATAAATTTTTAGTTAGGCAAAAATTCATGTTTTCTAAAATATATGTATTATACATATTATCTGTATATATGTATCAAAAGCTTTTCTACTATGCTCGATAAAGGCTTGAGAAAGAACATAAAAAAAATAGAATTGATGGAGATATTGGAAAACAGACTACATGAAATGGGAGCACTGAATATGAAATAGAAAAAGTGAAACAAGCTAGATAAAAGTAAAAGATCCTCATATAGTCCAATTGTTCTTTTTTTTAAATTTTATTTTATTTTTAAACTTTACAAAATTGGATTAGTTTTGCCAAATATCAAAATGAATCTGCCACAGGTATACATGTGTTCTTAAACAAGGCTGCTGATTAGAAACATATCTGGAGCTCTGGCAAAAAAAAAAAAGGCAGTATCTGGGCATTTGTATTTTTCAAAAATTCCAAGATAACTCTGATATACATCTGTATTTAAAAAGTGATTACAGGTTTTTCTATTCAACGGTAGTTTTGGTGATATAAAATTCTATTATTTTTCTGTTGACTAATCATAATACAATGGTATTGAGTTACATAATCATAACAGTAAAAAGATATTTATCAGTTTTCACAATCAACAAGAAGTTTTTTCTTCCCTTCAGGTTGCTTTGGATTTATTTTGTTCTTTATTTTCCAGTTTCTTAAAACAGGAGCTTAGATTATTGATTTGAGACTTTTCACCTTTTGTCATGTAATCATTTGGGTGCTGTAGATGTCCATTTCCACACTACTTTAGCTACATCAGACAAATTTTTGGTGTGTTGCATTTTCATTTTCATTCAGTTTATGTACTCCTTAATTTTCTTTGAGATTTTCTCTTTGACCCAAAGATTGTTTAAAAGTATATAGTGTATGTGAAGATTTTCTTTTTATCTTTCTGTTATTGATTTCTAGTTTTATTCCTTTATGGTGGCAGAAGAAATTCTATATGGTTGCAATTATATGAAATTGTTAGATTTATTTTCCGATTCAGAATATGGTATATCTTGGAGAATGTTCTATAGTCACTTGAAAGGAATGTGTATTCTGCTATGATTTGGTGCAGCCTTCTGTGGATGTTGCTGCTGCTGCTAAGTCGCTTCAGTCGTGTCCGACTCTGTGCGACCCCATAGACGGCAGCCCACCAGGCTCCCCTGTCCCTGGGATTCTCCAGGCAAGAACGTTGGAGTGGGTTGCCATTTCCTTCTTCAATGCAGGAAAGTGAAAAGTGAAAGTGACGTTGCTCAGTCGTGTCCGACTCCTCGAGATCCCATGGACTGCAGCCCACCAGGCTCCTCCGTCCATGGGATTTTCCAGGCAAGAGTACTGGAGTGGGGTGCCATTGCCTTCTCCATGGATGTTAACTAGAGCCTATTGGTTAATGGTTGTTCACTTCTTCTATATCTTTAACAATTTTCTCATTAGTAGTTCTGTCCATTGCTGAGAGTAGAGGGTTGAAGTTTCCAGCTATAATTGTGGCTTTATCTATTCCTCTTTTCAGCTCTATCACTTTTTGTCTCGTGTATTTTGAAGCTCTGTTGTCCGGTACATATACTTTTAGGATTACTGTCTTTCTTGGTAAATTGGTCCCTTTATCATTATGCATGTCCCTCTTTGTTCTCAGCAATCTTCTTTGCTTTGAAATCAACTTTATTTCAAGTTGAAATCAAGTTTATTTCAAGTTGAAATCAACTTCTCATTTTTCAATTAATATTAACAAGATACATCTTTTTCCATTTTTTAACTTTCATTCCAACTATGCTGTTGTATTGATATTTGAAGTGAATTTCTTATAAACAGCATAGAGCTGGTGATTTTAAAATTTCCTCTGCCAATATCTGTCTTTTAATTGTTATATTTGAATGATTTACATTTATTATAAGATAATTAATCGTTGGTATGTGGTAGCTTGAATCAGCCATTTTATTAATTGTTTTCTGGGTACCCACCCCTATCCTTCTCTTTTTCTTTTCTAACTTTCCTTTGGGTTCTGTGAGCCTTCACTGGAATTCCATTAGGTTTTATATACACTGATTTTGAGTATAATCCTTTGAATAGTTTTTCTTAATGGTTAAATATTACTATGTACACATAAAATTTTTCACTGTTTACTACTATCCATGTTTTAGTGCTGCCAGTAAAATATTGTAACTTAACTTCCATTCAAATCTTTGCCCTCTTCCTGTTTTAAACACACTTTATCAACCATTTCCTCAATGTATATTGAGCGCCAGAGCAGATATACACCTCCTGTTTTAACCATCAAAGTGATTTAAGAAACTCAGGAGGAGAAGCCTCATCTATTATATTTACTCCTATTTTCCCCATTTCATTGGTCTTTTTTCCTTTCTGAAGTTTCAGGCCTTCTGTAATAATTTCCTTTCTGTTAAAAGAACTTCCTTCAGCCATTCTATAACTGTAAAGCTGCTAGTGACAGATTCTTTAGTTTTCCTTTGTCTGAAAAAGTCTTTATTTCCCCTTCATGCCTGAAGGATAGTTTCACCAGATATAGAGTTTGCAATTGACAGTTCTTCCTTTTCAGGGCTTGAAAATGTGCTTCTTCTTTTCTGAATGAGAAATTCATTATCATTCAGATTGACATTCCTGTATAGATAATGTGTCATTCTTTGATTTTTTAAAAAAGAGTTTGTCTTTAAATTTCAAGACTTTTATGATGTATCTTGACTTGAATTTCTTTGGGTTTATCTTAATTGGAGTTTTTTCACTTTCTTTAAAGTCTTTGTTCAAATTTGAGAAGTTTTTAGCCATTATTTCTCTGAATATCTTTTCAGCCCCATATTCCTGCTCCCTTAGTCTAGGATTCTGATGATATCAAGAATCCCAGGGCTCTGTAAAATTTTTTTTTCCAGTCTATATTCTATTGTTCAAATTGATTAAATTCTATTGATCTGTCTTCAATTCACAGATTCTGTCTTCTCCATATTATTACTGGACCCACTCAAAAGGTTTTTTATTTTTGTTACTGCACTTTTCACTTCTGTAATTTACGTTTGACATTTTCTACTTGAGGTTTTCTATTTTTTTCAGGAGACTTGTTGGAGCATTCTTATAGTGGCTGCTTTAAAATCTTTTGTGGGAGTTTCAGCATTTGGTCAATCTCAGTTTTGACACTGATTGTCTTCTCTTTCAGGTTGAGATTTTCCTGATTTTTGTCTGGCAAATTATGTTGAGTTGTATTCTGAATACTTTAGATATTATATTAGGGGACTCTTGATCCTGTTAAATGAGCTTCTCGGGTGGCTCAGTGGTAAAGAAACCATCTGCAATGCAGGAGCTGCAGGAGATGCGGGTTCAATTCCCGGGTTGGGAAGATCCCCAGGAGGAGGGCATGGCAACTCCCTCCAATATTCTTGCCTGGGGAATCCCATGAACAGAGGAGCCTGGTAGGCTATAGTCCATGGGCTCACACAGAGTTGAACATGACTGAAGCAACTTAGCACACACTCACAATCCTATTTAAATATTCCATTTTAGTAGGTAGTCACCCTGTTTGGGTTTAGCATATAGGTTGCATTCTGCTTTTTTGGGCCATAGTTCCAAGGACAATTTCATTTTCTGGAGTTCTTGCAATTCTATCCTGCTGTTGCTGCTAAGTCGCTTCAGTCATGTCCGACTCTGTGCAACCCCATAGAGGGCAGCCCACCAGGCTCCCCCGTCCCTAGGATTCTCCAGGCAAGAACACTGGAGGGGGTTGCCCTTTCCTTCTCCAATGCATGAAAGTGAAAAGTGAAAGTGAAGTCGCTCAGTTGTGTCTGACTCTTAGCAACCCCATGGACTGCAGCCTACCAAGCTCCTCCATCCATGGGATTTTCCAGGCAAGAGTACTGGAGTGGGGTGCCATTGCCTTTTCTGATTCTATCCTGAACTGCTTTGTTCTTTTGGCCCAGTCTGAGCTTCCACTGGACCCCTGGAGGGGGCAGATATCACCTGGGGGCCAGAAAGTGCTTCCCTAGACTGCCTGATGGCATTAGGAGGGGGTTCGAGGATACCAGACAAATGGGATGGAGAGTTTTCTCAGATGTGGCTTGTTCTCAGATGCTGCGCTATGCCATCAGGAAAGGGATTAGCTTCCCTGAATCTTCTGGCACTGGGGGTCCAGGAGCCATCAGGAGCCACCAAATCTGAATGGCGCTCTACACCTGGTGAGGGCCAAGAGTCCAGACCTGCTGGTGCACGCCCGGTATGCCTTGCAGGAAACAGCCCCTGTATCCCTGTCTGCCACCACTGGATATGATCTCCATGATAAGTCCCTGCTGGTCTTCCCCTTTTCTGGTCCTCTGGCTTGAGAGAGCAGGTTTTTCTTGTTTTGTTTTGCAATTTTTATTTATGCCTGTTGATTATTTCAGGTTCGGCCTCTCAGGTGCTCCGTCCAAGTTATAAGAAAAAGAAAAGGAAATCCAGTGAGTTCACTGCTGTGCCTTTCTTCAAGTCCCGAAGTCCTCAGGCAGTCTGCCTTTTTTCTACTTTCATGATTGCATATTGAAGTATTTCCACTGTATTTAGTTGTATTTCGAGGAGAGAACAGAAAAATTGAACCCAACATTTTATTTTTGAAGAACAAGTATAGTTTTTAAAGATTTTTTCTTGTAAAAGTCCTCTTACTTTACATTATTAGGCATTTAACAAAAGAAGGTGCAATTTAACGCCTGGAAAAATTGAAAGGGCTAATCTCAGAATAAAGAAAATCTTTTAGGTTGAATACATTTAGTTTCTTGAAGAACTCGCCATATAGTTTTTACTTGTCTCAAGTCTCCCTGGACCTGTGAAAATTGCATTCTCTACTCACACGTGTCAGCAGCAAGGTATCTGGAGATCAATGTCACTATCATCCTACTTGACTTGGAAGCAGCAGAACAGTGGGGAAGAATGAGCACAGGTTTGGAATCCACAGCTGTGGGTTCTAATCCTGAATCACCTACCAGCCGGGTGGGCGACTTCAGATAAATCCTCAGGTGGGTAGTGGAAAGGGCTGAGCTTTGAGCTTCGATGTCCACAGATCTAGGAATTCCAACTCTGTTATTTAGTAGCTGCGTAACCTTAAATAGGAACCAGAGATCAAATTGCCAACATCTGCTGGATCATTGAAAAAGCAAGAGAGTTCCAGAAGAACATCTATTTCTGCTTTATTGACTATGCCAAAGCCTTTGACTGTGTGGATCACAATAGACTGTGGAAAATTCTGAAAGAGATGGGAATACCAGACCACCTGACCTGCCTCTTGAGAAATCTGTATGCAGATTAGAAAGCAACAGTTAGAACTGGACATGGAACAACAGACTGGTTCCAAATAGGAAAAGGAGTACGTCAAGGCTGTATATTGTCACCCTGCTCATTTAACTTATATGCAGAGTGCATCATGAGAAATGCTGGGCTGGAAGAAGCACAAGCTGGAATCAAGATTGCCAAGAGAAATATCAATAACCTCAGATATGCTGATGACACCACCCTTATGGCAGAAAGTGAAGAGGAACTCAAAAGCCTCTTGATGAAAGTGAAAGTGGAGAGTGAAAAAGTTGGCTTAAAACTCAACATTCAGAAAATGAAGATCATGGCATCTGGTCCCATCACTTCATGGCAAATAGATGGGGAAACAGTGGAAACAGTGTCAGACTTTATTTTTTGGGGCTCCAAAATCACTTCAGATGGTGATTGGAGCCATGAAATTAAAAGATGCTTACTCCTTGGAAGGAAAGTTATGACCAACCTAGACAGCATATTAAAAAACAGAGACATCACTTTGTCAACAAACGTCCATCTAGTCAAGGCTATGGTTTTTCCAGTGGTCATGTATGGATGTGAGAGTTGGACTATAAAAAAGGCTGAGCGCCAAAGAATTGATGCTTTTGAACTGTGGTGTTGGAGAAGACTCTTGAGAGTCCCTTGGACTGCAAGGAGATCCAACCAGTCCATCCTAAAGGAGATCAGTCCTGGGTGTTCATTGGAAGGACTGATGCTGAAGCTGAAACTCCAGTACTTTGGCCACCTGATGCGAAGAGCTGACTCATTTGAAAAGACCCTGATGCTGGCTTTGAGGGCAGGAGGAGAAGGGGACAACAGAGGATGAGGTGGTTGGATGGTATCACCGACTCAATGGACATGGGTTTGGGTGGACTCCAGAAGTTGGTGATGGACAGAGAGGCCTGGCGTGCTGTGGTTCATGGGGTCACAAAGAGTCAGACACAACTGAACAACTGAGCTGAACTGAACTGAACTGAACCTTAAATAAGTTATCAAAATTCTCAGTGGCTGTTTTCTCATCAATAACATAGGAATAGAGTGACAGCCAAGGAGGTGTAACAGGAGAATGTTTATAAGACACTCAGGGGGTGTTTCATATGAGATACAGTAAACATTCAACAGTTAGTAGATCTCTCCCCATAGGTAAATATACTCATATGGATACCCATCCTTACGTCTTAGAAAGGTTGTGAGGATTTGATGAGATGTAGAAAAGCAACTTGTAGTGCCTGGCACATAATACACACTTAAATAGCTTTGATTGCTCTTTCCCCACACCTTGCCTCAGTTTCCAAATCTGTAAACTAGATCCAGTAAGTCCTACTGCACAAAGCTGATGCACAGATTGGATGGAACAATTATACGTAACTGCTTTATAATCTGGGGCACTCTGTACACATGTAAGTTGCAGTTATGGACCCTGCCCATGTTTGTAATAATTGCACAGGCCTTGCAGAGGACCTGCTGAATTACTATCATGACTTATCATGCTAAAGAGTCACCTCAAAGAGCAAATTAACTCAAGGCTGAAGCCAAAACGTAAATGGTCTGGGAACCAAAAAACAAAATTAATAAATATTGAAACACGGCTCACAGCATTTGGACTGCATTCTCCCCGCCCTAGATCCCCAGGCATTGTCTCACTGTGAGAAATGTTTGTGGGAAGCCAGATCTTTGCAAACTGATCGAGTCAAAAAGGAGAACGGCAGGCCCAAACTAAAAATCCATCAGCCCCCTGCCATCACTCCTCCGTGTCTCTTCTGAAGCAGACACTCCTAGCCCAGCAATGTTGGGGTTTAGCCCAGGCTCCCTGGGAACTACACTAACTGCTCAGGATATGTCGGGACAGCTGTCCTTGTTAAACTGGAATGTGACTTCCCAAAGGCCTATACTTGCTGGCTCTTGTCCTCCTCTCCCAAAATAGCTTTCAGAAGGCATGAACACAAGAAAAAAAGTAAGAGAAGATGAGCCAGCAAGGGCAATGGGGAGAGCAGGAGTCAAGTCTGCATCTCAGGAGATGCTCCAGTGTCTTGGGATAGCTTGGTGGGCAGAGGCTGGAAGGAGGGAAGGCTGCTTAACTATTATCACAGCAATTTAGGGAGACTTCTTGCTTCAAGGTACAGATCAGGGCTGTAATTTTTCACTGACCCTGGCCTCTAGCCTTAGCTGATTAGATGTATGGCCACAATGTCTTGGAAAATACTGCTTGTTGATTCTTATAAGTACCTAATACAGTTTGATTGAGCACTGACCGTGTGCAATCAAAGGAAAGAGTTGGGAGGAAATTCAAGTCCTCACCTTCACACACTTAGCATGACCCACAGGAAGTAGCCTGAACTGTGACAAAGTAGTCAACCTTATCATAATCTTTGCTCAGTGCAGATACAAGTGTCGAGCGGCTTCTGGACAGGGTGAAAATACTTTCTATTGGTGGCTGGGGGAGGTGGTGTCTTCTGTCAGGAGAGGACAAACGAAGAGTGTCCTGGGAGAGAGGATGGCCCAATCAAGGCCATGAAACAGGGGTGCTCCCACGCGCTTTGCAGGTGGTGGGTAGACAGCTTTGCGTGGCGTGGAGGCTTTGTATTGAAGATAACCGTGAACGACAGGAAGGAAGGGGTGGGAGAGGATCTTAAATGTCAAGCAAGGGAGTTGGGGTTGTAAGTCACTGGCAGAAAAGAGCACTGAGGGTTTTAGGCGGGCTGGGGAGGGCAATACATTCAGAACACAATTTTAGGCAGATTCTTCTACAGTGTGGATTAAAAAGAGAGGCTGAAAAAGGGGGGCTGCAGAAGCACTTATTCAGTTATTTCAGGACTAAAACCGGAACCAACATGGCACCAGAAAGGGTAGGTTGGGTTACAAATAATGCAGTGAAAAAGAAGTGCCAGGATTTTGCAAGTGGACATGAGGATATTATGAGAGGAGGAGAGACTTGGGAGGTGGATGACCAAAGATGGATTGGAGGAGACTGGACAGAAGTGGTCCGTTCACCTGGATGGGCTAGGAGACAGAGTGGCTTCAGAACTCAAATACCAGATCTACCTCTCTCTACCTGCAGGAGAGTGGGCAGGTTATTTATTCTTCCTGAACCTCTATTTGCTCCTACATCAAACAGATGTCAAAGCACACACATCAAAGGGACGTTATAAGGAGTAAGTGTGAGAATGAATATAAACTCTCTGGCAGAGTGGTTGGTCCATCATACTTGCTCAGTAACTAGGGGACCCCTTTGCCCTCTTCCCCTCCTTGAGCCCCAGGAGAATATGCACTGTACCCTCCTCTGTCACTTCCTCAGCCCCTCTGAGGGTCCCGGCAACTCGAAGTCTGCAGAGTGAACCAGAGAACTAGAGAAGACAGAAGTCATTCACACTCCAGGCCGGAATTTAAGTGAAATAATGCTTTGCTCACTGACCCCTTTGTCTAAAATATGGTCTTTGGCTGAAAAACTCAGTCACACGTATTTCACCAGTGGACCTGAGACTTAACTTATGAAACTTCAGGCTACGGATCCCTTGGCTCTAATATCAGAAGCTAACAGAAAGAAAGCTAGTTACTAAAGAGTTTTTTTGTAAAAAAAAAAAAAAAAAAAAGAATGTGGCAAGTCTTTCAGGCCTCACAGATCGTGATGGGAGATGAAGGAATCTAGACTTGAAATCCGAGATGCCTGCGATGGAGGAGCAGTCAGGCAGGTGGCAACAAGATACATTTCCAAAAGAAAAAAAAAAAAAAGAAAAGGAAGCTAAACCTGAGGCCTGACAGTGGGGGCTGGGAGGGACGTGTGCAGGCAAGGGTCCCCTGACCCTTCTTGCTGGGAGGCGGGGCTGACCCAGGTGAGTGGGAGATGGCTGGGCATGTCTGGTGCAGCTCTGTCATCGATTCTAACCCAGTAGTGAGCAGTATGATTGCCAGGGCGTTCCTTACCTGGACGGGACTGGGTGCAGGAGGAGGCAGGACCAGCCTGGCTGCAGAGGACAGCAGTCTACTTCCTCCCAGTCCCCACATTAAGTGAGGGGGGGGGTCGGGGGTTCACCATCCCCCACCGAGCACATGGGGAGAAATGTCGCCGGCAGAGACGGGAGGGCACTGCTAATGCCCATATAGGACAGGGGATCGATCTGAGGACCGGAGAGCAGCTTTTCCATCTACCTCCCCCACTGAGAGCAGATTGCAGGCACCTGCCCCACAGGACCACAGAGCCACTGGACGTCAGGTTCCCCGGGGGTGGGCCTTGCGGGTCTCTGACTCCTGGAAAGAGAGCAGAAATGAGTTGGGCGCACCAGGACTCCCTGAACTGGCCAGCCTACATCTGCAAGTAACATGCTTGGGCACAGTGTGTCAGGCACTCTTCTAAGTGGTCTCCAGGTACGGGATGGAATTTCAACACCATGAAACCCCTGTGAGGTAGGTACCCCATTCTCCCCACTTTACAGATGAAAAAATGGAGACCCAGAGAGGTTATAAGCCTGTCTGAGGACACAAAACTAGAAAGCAGAGAGGTTTGAGCTCTAATCTGTGCAGTCTGGACTCTTTACAGCCCCAGAGAGGTTATAAGCCTGCCTAAGAGAAGGCAATGATACCCCACTCCAGTATTCTTGCCTGGAAAATCCCATGGACGATGGAGCCTGGTAGGCTGCAGTCCATGGGGTCGCTAAGAGTCGGACACGACTGAGTGACTTCACTTTCACTTTTCACTTTCATGCATTGGAGAAGGAAATGGCAACTCACTCCAGTGTTCTTGCCTGGAGAATCCCAGGGACTGCGGAGCCTGGTGGGCTGCCATCTATGGGATCACACAGAGTCGGACACGACTGAAGTGACTTAGCAGCAGCAGCAGCAAGGACACAGAACTAGACAGTAGAGAGTTTTGAGCTCTCATCTATGTAGTCTGGACCCTTTATAGACCTCCCCAAAGCGGGAAGCCCACCCTGAGGCTGGCTTACCTCATACCCCCACCCCACGCCCAGCTGGGAGCTGCCGCCTCTGTCCTGTGTAGCACTTGTCACACCGAGCTATGATTCCTTAACAGGCCCCACCAGACTGTATGCTCCATGAGGCAGGGATCGTGTCTCTCTTGTTCACTCCTCTGGCCCCACTGCTTAGGACAGGGTTGTGGTGGCCATGAAAATGTACCATGCACACTTCAGCTTTGCTGCTGCAGAAGTATATTTGGCAGATGTCTCCCCCCCTGGACATGCCCACCACCTTGTATCTGTGCTTCCGGTGGGCTGTCCCCAGCCAATGGCAGTGTGTGCCCAACAGGGCAAATAAGGCAGCCCATTCCTGAGAGAGGCAGAACTTCCTGTTGACCTTGCTAAATATTTCTTAGAACTGCTCTGAAGCCTAAGACCTTCCTCCTCCTGACTCCTTCAAGGCATCAGACTTGCATCACAGTCTAATGACTCTCCCAACCTCCTCTAGACCCACCCCCATTTTCTCTCTGCTATTTCCTACAATAAATTTCTTGAAGAACTTTTTTAAAAATTAATGTTATCGGAGTATAGTTGATTTCCAATGTTGTGTTAGTTTCTGCTGTATTAGCAAAGTGATTCAGCTATACATATACATATATCTACTCTTTTTAGAGTATCGAGGAGAGTTCCAGTAGATTCTTATTAGTTATCTATTTTGTATACAATGGTGTATATATGTCAATCCCAATCTCCCAATTTTTCTCTCCCCTGCACTTTTCCCCTTGGTAACTATAAGTTTGTTTTCTACATCTGTGACCCTATTTCTGTTTTGTAAATCAGTTCATTTGCACCATTTTTTAAAAAATTCCACATATAAGCACTATGACATGTGGACTATGATCATATGATATTTGATTTTCTCTGTCTGACTTACCTCAATCACTATGGCAATCTCTAGGTCCATTCATATTGCTGCAAATGGCATTATTTCCACTCTTTTTTTATGACAATAATATTCCATTGTACATGCATACCACATCTTCTGTATCCATTCATGCATTAAATATCTAATTTCAGCTCAACGTCTGCGTCTAGGAAATTCTGGACTAATCCAAGCGATAGAAAGAGTGGTGTGCTATCCCTCAGGATACAGTCTATGTGTTGTCAGAAACTTTATATGATGCCACAACTCTAGTAGGAAGAAGTGTAGGTCTGGGAACCAAGGTGTAGAAATAATAGTGACCTACTCTCAATAACCCACTTGGGGATTTTGTCCTTTACTTCCTACGGCTCTGGGCTCTACCGGATTGGAGGTCCTGGTTCCCAAAGGGGGCACACACTTGCCAGCTGACACAAGGGTCTCATTGAACTACAAGCTCCAACAATGTGTTTCTAGACTCCTTGTGTCCAAGGACCAGCAGTAAAGGAGTCCTCGTATTTCCAAGGTTAATTGACCTTGATCAGCTGGAGGAGAAAGGGCTGATTGTTTGGGAAAAGGAGGAATACATGTGCAACCCGTGTAATACACTTGTGGCCTAAGGGACAAAAAATGGACAGAGATTATGGAAAACGAAGATTGGAATGGAAAGAGCTATCTATGGTTCTTTCCTATTGCATTGTCAGCATCACTGGCAGATAGGATGACTGTACTAGAGTTGGTATTCCTTGAAGTCATCGTTAATCTGTTCTTGGAGGATAGATAGTGTGTCTTACAAAAAATGTCTGGCATACATGTGGTCTATTAATGCTGGTTGAATAAGTGAATGAAGGTTTTAAGAAGGATTGTATATTTTTCTCTTTTTAAAGGCTACCCAATACACTTAGAACCAGCGATTTTCAGAGAAAACTGAATTGTTTATTGACATGCGAATATCTGAGACTTGTTTTTTGTCATCACTGCTTTCAGGGGGAATGGACTCCCCTTGCTTTCCACTTTCAGGTTTCAGTTGTTTTCTGAGGCCAAGGAGCTCTCCTGCTCTTGGGTCCTCTGTCTTGGCCCTGAATCCTTCTAGTTAGGACAGCAGAGCTATGGTAGGTGGGCCTGGAGAACAGGGATAGTCCGAGAAAGGTAACTGAGTCAACCAAGGCCTGGAGGTATAAGGGGAAAGATAGTTCTCAGAAAACTGCATAAATCATATGCTTTAAACACAAGGCAATTGAAGGAATTTCATGAAACATGAGTAGCTAAAGGCCAAATTTTATAGAGACTCAGTTGCCAGCCTAAGTTTAAATTTTTCTTGTGTAGGCATTAGTAAAGGTCGCTCAGTCGTGTCCAGCTCTCTGTGACACCATGGACTGTAGCCTGCCAGTCTCCTCTGCCCATGGAATTCTCCAGGCAAGAATACTGTACTGGGTTGCCATTCCCTTCTCCAGGGGATCTTCCTGACCCAGGGATCAAACCTTGGTCTCCTGCATTGCAGGCAGATTCTTTACTATCTGAGCCACCAAGGAAGCCCATGAAAGGCATTGGGAGGCCATAAGTATTTCTGAGAAGTGGGGATCCAGTGTCAGATACTCTTTCTAGAAAGCTTTCTCTGGAGTGGAGTGGGTGATGGAGCAGAGGCCAGCAAAAATCCAGCAGGGAGAACGTTTAACTTGGACAGGACAATGGAAAGTAGGATATTCAAGAGATATTCAAGAGGAAGTAGGATATTCAAGAGATATTAATCAATGCAGTTCAGCAGCCTACAGCCTGGAGGTGGTGGTAACATTGACTAAGTTATAGAAAAATTGAGATAGCCTATGTTACTGCTAAGTCATTTCAGTCGTGTCCGACTCTGTGCGACCCCATAGACGGCAGCCCACCAGGCTCTCCCGTCCCTGGGATTCTCCAGGCAAGAACACTGGAGTGGGTTGCCATTTCCTTCTCCAATGCATGAAAGTGAAAAGTGAAAGGGAAGTTGCTCAGTCGTATCCGACCCTCAGCGACCCCATGGACTGCAGCCTACCAGGCTCCTCCATCCATGGGATTTTCCAGGCACAGTATACCGTTAAATCTCAACATGATGGGTACATAACAGGGGCATTGTCCTCTTATTTTGATGCTCATCCTCCTTCAGAACCTTTCTCTAAAGGTAAAAGTGGTTTCTACTCCTAATGGCTTTCCCCCTTCTGGTAATATCTATTTCTTTTTCTTGATATGGAGTAGAAAAGTTTGATAGAACTCTAGCTCTTTCACCCATCAAAGTGTCCATGAAGGCCAATCATTCAATTAAAAAAAAAAAAAAGTTTGTATACTTCTACCACACTTTTCAAATAATTGACTTTGTGCACATTTTTGTGTATTTCCTACTCATATTCAAGCTATTTTTACATTAAATTAGTTATAATTGTTCCTTTTTGTACAACACGCATTATAAACTTACCTTCTCTCCCTACTTGTAAGGCCTTAAGGGAACGTGTTGGTCCTTCCCCTCCCTTCTGTGTCTGCCACACTGCTGGTTCATGGGAAAGGCTGAACAAATACCTACTTGATAACTTAGCTCTGCCAAAAATTCCTGGCAGAGGTGGATTGACTTTTGTCCCCTCTTTAATTTTTGAAAGATTCATCTCAACATTAGTGCTCTAAAAGTGTCAGTTTGCACTGGGCAAGTAATCTCTTAGATATAGCAAGGTAGGGAGAAAATAATAAGCAGTAAAGAGATTGACCCTGATTCAAAGTGGAAATGGCATGTGAACAGAGAAACAAAGATAAGGGGAAAGAAAAAAAGAAGGAAAAGGATGACTTGGGAGCAGAAGGAATTAATTCTCTGGAGAAGTGGGAATTGAAATAAAATCGCAGGATCATAGAGTCATGTAATGGTCCAGGTGTAAGGAGCTGTAGAGACCATCTTATCTGACTCCTTGTATCATTGGACCCAAGAAATTCTGGGTCTGGGAGCCAGAAAGGATAAAGAAAATGGCTCAGATATCAGAAGACTAAAGAAATGCCCATTTTAACCTGATTTGGGGGATTTTATACCTATGGCATCATTTCTTATGTCTCCACAACCTGGCCTGGATTCATTTCTCAATATTTCCCTTCTTGGAAAACTCTTCCTCTCTTCCAGCCCTATCTCATATGCCTACTCTTTGTCCAGCTTTCTCCCTCTCCTCAGGGCTGGTCACTAATCTCCTGGGCTCCCTGAGTATTTGTACACACGTCTTATCATGTGGCTTATCATGACATGACATGCATGTGTGGTGGTCATGTCCAGCTCTTTGCAACCCCATGGACTGTAGCCTGCCAGGCTCCTCTGTTTATGGGATTATCCTAACAAGAATGCTGGAGTGGGTTGCCTTACCACTGAGGTACATGGGAAGCCCTTCCTTATCATACATTATTACAATTATAATTTCCTTGAGAGCACCTCGCTGAGAGCCTCAGCGGCAGAACTTGTGTGATGTCTTTTTTAATCCCTACTAAGGTCAGGAAGCAACAGTTAGAACTGGACATGGAACAACAGACTGGTTCCAAATAGGAAAAGGAGTACGCCAAGGCTGTATATTGTCACCCTGCTTATTTAACTTATATGCAGAGTACATCACGAGAAATGCTGGGATGGAAGAAACACAAGCTGGAATCAATATTGCCGGGAGAAATATCAATAACCTCAGATATGCAGATGACACCACCCTTATGGCAGAAAGTGAAGAGGAACTAAAAAGTCTCTTGATGAAAGTGAAAGTGGAGAGTGAAAAAGTTGGCTTAAAGCTCAACATTCAGAAAACGAAGATCATGGCATCTGGTCCCATCACTTCATGGGAAATAGATGGGGAAACAGTGGAAACAGTGTCAGACTTTATTTTTTTGGGCTCCAAAATCACTGCAGATGGTGATTGGAGCCATGAAATTAAAAGACGCTTACTCCTTGGAAGGAAAGTTATGACCAACCTAGATAGCATATTCAAAAGCAGAGACATTACTTTGCCAACAAAGGTTCGTCTAGTCAAGGCTATGGTTTTTCCTGTGGTCATGTATAGATGTGAGAGTTGGACTGTGAAGAAGGCTGAGTGCCAAAGAATTGATGCTTTTGAACTGTGTTGTTGGAGAAGACTCTTGAGAGTGCCTTGGACTGCAAGGAGATCCAACCAGTCCATTCTGAAGGAAATCAGCCCTGGGATTTCTTTGGAAGGAATGATGCTAAAGCTGAAACTCCAATACTTTAGCCACCTCATGCGAAGAGTTGACTCATTGGAAAAGACTCTGATGCTGGGAGGGATTGGGGGCAGGAGGAGAAGGGGACGACAGAGGATGAGATGGCTGGATGGCATCACTGACTCGATGGACATGAGTCTGGGTGAACTCCAGGAGTTGGTGATGGACAGGGAGGCCTGGCGTGCTGCGATTCATGGGGTCACAAAGAGTCGGACACAACTGAGAGACTGAACTGAACTGAACTGAATGTCTGGCACAGTGCCTCCTGGCTTCTCCATAACTACTGCACTAATGAGCAGATGAATGAATGAATGAGCCATTTGAAATTTTCTCTCTCGTCATGAATTATAAGATATGGGAAGAACATCAACTCATCTCTGAGTAGAGGATAGATAAGTAGCCCAATTTATATTGGCAAAAAGTTTTAATTTTCTAAAACTAAATGAATCTGTAATATGCCTACTTGTAGGCCATTTAAGCTACAAATTCCTTTTACTCTATTGACAATACTCTACTGTCTCTCTTAATATGGTTACCTTATTTAAAATTGCTACCTACCCCCATGCTGAACTCTTTGCCCCCTTTTTCCTTCTCTTTTTTCCTATAGAATCATCACCTTCAAACTCACTATCCACTAATTTATTGGGTTTATTGTTTATCCCCTTCACTAAAATGTAAGCTGCCTGAGGCCTGATATTTCTGTCTGTTCACTGCAGCATCCAGGACACCTAGAAGAGGGACTTATTTAGCACTCATAGTTGAGTGAATTAAGGACTGGATGAAGGAATAAACATGGGAACTGTTTGGCATAGTCCACATATCCCCTGAGCTTTCTCCACCATCTCCTTTTGCTCTTCTCCCGTGGTTCTCAACTGGGGCCAGATATTCCCCCCAGAAAATGTCTTGAACTATTTTTTGTTGTCACAGAGCAGGGGAAAAGGAGTGATATCACAGTAATATCACTACTGATATTTAGTAGGTGAAGGTTGGGGATACTGCTAAACATCTGATAATGCACGGGACACCCCTCTGCCCAACAAAAAAGTATCCAGCCCCAAATTATCCAGTCCCTGGTGGCTCAGATGGTAAAGAATCTGCCTGCAATGCAGGAGACCTGGATTCAATCCCTCGGTTGGAAAGATTCTCCCTGGAGAAGGGAATGGCTACTACTCTATTATATGTCGATTGGACCCAAAATGAGAAACCTAGCTTTGTTCAATCCACTCCAACAATGCTGAATTACTTGTAGTTCCCCAAATGCTCTCAGTTTTGAAAACTTACACTACATGGCACACGCTATTTGCTCTACTTGAAATGATCTTCAGATTTTATTTCTCTGATGAATATTCATATTTCGAGCTTCAGCTCAAATAGCGCCCTTTTCTTATTTATTTATTTATTCATTTTTGGCTGCACTGGCTCTTCACTGCTGTACATGGGCTTTCTCTAGTTGTAGCAAGCAGGAGCTACTCTTCATTGAAGTGCGCAGGCTTCTCATGGCGGTGGCTTTTCTTGTTGCAAAGCATAGGCTCTAGGCAAGGGGGCTCAGTAGCTGTGATGATGGGCTTAGTTGCTTCACAGTATGTGGGATCGTCCCAGACCAAGGATCAGACCTCTGTCCCCTGCATTGGCAGGTAGACTCTTAACCACTGGACCACCTGAGAAGTTCTCACCTTTTTCTAGAAGCTTCCCTTACCCCTCAAAGCAGAGAGAAGTGCTTCATCTTTTTCTGTGTTTTCTGGACAAAATGAATAAATAAATAACATTTTGTTTATTCCTCTATTGTAGCATTTAACCATATTCCTGCATTTGTAATTTCCTTTTAATCTTTCTGTTCTAAATATGAACCACTGGAAAGCAGAAACTGATTACTTTCAAAATCCCCATTTACTATCACAAGTCCTGGGTTTCCCTGGTGGCTCAGATGGTAAAGTATCCACCTGCAATGCAGGAGACCTGGGTTAGATCACTAGGTTAGGAAGATCTCCTGGAGAAAGGAATGGCTCCCCACTCCAGTATTCTTGCCTGGAGAATTCCACAGACAAAGAAGCCTGGTGGGCTACAGCCCATGGGGCTGCGAAAAGTCTGCACAACTGAATGACTAACACTTTCACTTCTTTACTTGTTTTGGAAAATAGAAGGTATTTAATAAAGCCTTATTGAATGGATAAATGAATCATTTAGGTGATAGAGACATCAAAAAAGCTTCTCCCCTCCATGTCTCTATTTCAAATTATTTTCTCCCATCTCTAAACTACTACAACCTCTTATCATCTGTGTCACAAAATGTGTGCATAATTACTCAGTGTTCATATTATTTTGTTTCCCAGAAAATTACCTACTGAGATGTTGGAATATTTGAGATTATAACTTTTTATTGGTCCTCTCCTTCATAATAGTAGAATGTAGTTGACACCAAGATAGAAATCCAATAAGGCACTTGATTTGCACTCACTAACTCTAACCACACAACATCAGTAGAAGCATTAGAAATTAATCTAGTTTAACCTAGCCATGTGGGGAAACTTATCAAGCTGCCTAAAGCTGGACCTATCAGCTGGTGTCTGGTCATCTTTTCAAGTGTCTATGGCTTTATCCACCAAGGCCATGAAAGGATGGACTCCCAGCCATGGGGGATTCCTTAGTCACTTCATTAGATCAGGTATGAAATAAGTTTTTCTCACACCAGCAGCATCAGTTTAAAAAAAGAGTCCTAATTTTATTAAAATTCAATAAACGAGGTTCAAATTGAGCTTCTGAATTGAGCCTAACTCTCATTTGCATGAAATAAATGAAGCAATGAGCACTATATTGATACTTACAAAATATACATTTTTATAATGAGCAGAAATATTCATTTGCCTTTGAACTGGGCAAGGGAATTTTTCCAGCAATCAGATGCAATCAGTTAATCAACATTGACTGAAGCACACATTCAATGCAAAATGCTGTGCTAGGGACAAGAGAGAGAATGTCATTCAATTGAATCAGGTTATATTTCAAAGTCTAGCTGCTGTTCAAGATATTACATTTCCAGCATCAACCTGTTTATTTCCTAAGTGACCCACATGTCTTTGTGGCAAGACAAACAGCTGGCTCTATTATCACTCATAATACAAATACATCACTTGGCCGTTGGCTACTCACTTCTCATAATGCTCTAGGTTTACTGCTGAGGGTTAGATTTGTACATTCTCTGAGCTGGTCTAGTGTGTGTTTAACTGTTCTAAATCTCAGTAGATGGCCTGGCTTGCTAAAATCTCTGGTAAGAATTGCCTGATAATAAAAATGATTGTTACTCAACACTTCCTCTGTGCCAGGCACCATGTAAGGACTATGAAGATGTGATTTCATGCAATCCTCACTTAGGTGTAAGGTCTGATTCTTCTGCTTAACATCTGTGCCACCTTAAGCAATTTATTAAAGTTGTCTATGCCTCAACTTCCTCAACTGTAAAGTGGAGCTAAAATTACTATTTCATAGATTTTTTATGAAGATAAGTGAAATAATGAATGAATGTTACCAGCACAGAATACACTACAAATTTTTTATTCATTAACTATTATGCAAGCAGAATGCAAAGGTCTTAAGTTGTGCTCCCTGGGAAATAGATCAAGATGTCAATTTGCAAGCAGGAGCTTCATTAACACTCTGGAGGGAGGAAGTACTTCAAAAATAAGCAGAAGGGAAGCAAAATTGCAATTCAGTTACAACAAAAGCCTCACTTCTATCCTCAGAACATTGTAGAGCAGCAATAACCTTTCAGAGTTGCTGTGGATTGAGTTAAGTTGGCTGTCTTTTGTGCCTCCATGTCAACTGGCCATTGCGTTCAGGCTGCCCACAGGACAGCACATAAGTTTTGGATGAAGCATCTCCATTCCACCAACTGTAATTCCTCACTCGATTAGGAGCAATCAAGAGGCAACCCTCTGGCAGGGGGAATGAGTGCCATCCTGGAGGAGGAATCTTAGTGGCACACTACAGCACCCACTACAGTCAAATTCGACAGAAACCAGGAGTAGAAGAAATATTAAATTTCATGTTTTAAAAATCATATTAAATGCTTATTCATCATGTTTGTAAAGTCTTTATGGGGAGGGTTGGACTCTCTTCAATATGTTAAAGTCATTGATTGTATTACTGCTTACTTTACATTTTTATAAATAAACTTGTCTACATAAGATGACTTCAGGCTAAAGGAAGCTGAGCTACCAGTTTGATTGGGCCGTTGTACTTGTCCTATTTCCTCCTCTTCTTTTGCTTAGTGGCCTAGAAACTGCTCCTTGGAAAGCATTCATCCCTTTCTTTTTCAAACTGCCAAGCTGTCCTGCTAGGTGTTCTGTCTAATTTTGGAAATAGATGTGTTCAGGAATTTCAGGAGGCTGGATTTTGAGCAGGAAATGTGTGCTGGGGAGCCACTACACAACCCCCAGTGGATCACATTTCTCAGGGAAATATTGACATTTAGGGGATTTCCATCTGGCTCATTAAAAGGTGGCGGAAGAATTACCAACTCTTTAGGAGAATAAATTTTACAGCGAGTGCTTCTTTTTCTAAGTAGGATTTGGAGTGTGATTTGAAAAATCAGGGTGAAGGGATCTATGGCTATTCTTAAAACAATAACTGCTTTCTGCAGGCTATAAAAACGAATACAGTATGTAAAATACCTCAAGGGAAATGCAATTAGGTCGGTGACAGAAAGTGAGAAGTTAGTGACCACACGTGTTGAAGACTTAGGAAAACATTTTTAGAAATGGTGATATTTAAAATGGGGCTTAAAAAAGAGAGATCTTATCAGGTAGAGATGGAAGAAGAAAGGTGGTATCTTTTCATGTATATCCTCTCTCTCTCTTTCTCTCTCTCACACACAAATACTCTCATATCCTTTCATACATCCAGCACAAATAACAATTCAAGGTCTTATGTATACCACATGCCCGGAGAGAACTGCACTTTAAAAACAGAAAGAAAAAGGAGGAGGAGGAGAAATTGGTAAATTGTGTGGATTATGGGGGCAAAGAGAAGGGAAGGAGGAAAGAAGAATCACAGCTTCTGTTCTGCTCCTTCAGAGCTTTGCTTGCCGTGCTGTATGACATCCCATACAGCAAGTGCCTCAGAGACCAAAAGAGTTAGAATAGTCATACTGGACAGTTTCTGAGTGCCTTTTGTGTGCCAGGTACATTAAGTGCTTTTCATGCATTAACTTACTCCTCTTAATGACCCTATGTGGTAAACACTGGTGGTTTTCTCATTTTATAAATAAGGAAACTGTGTTGCAAAAAAGCTTAAGCTAAGATTGCATGGCCAGTAAGAGGCAGAACTGGGGCTCTCCTCCAGGCTCTTACTCTTTAGAATACAAACACTTGTAACCACTTGCTATATTATATCCCACACAAATAAGAGAGAGCCAAAGATGGGTTGCAGCAAATTTAAAAAAATAGAAAGGAAGAAAAAGCCTCTTTTGTTCCTTTTTCAGTCCCTTGTTGCCACAAGAATTTGCCAATTAGGAGGGAGTATTTTGACCCACCTCATTCTCTTCAGTTTAGTCAGCTCAGTTCGGTCGCTTAGTCGTGTCCGACTCTTTGGGACCCCATGAATTGCAGCACACCAGGCCTCCCTGTCCTCACCATCTCCCGGAGTTCACTCAAACTCATGTCCATTGAGTCAGTGATGCCATCCAGCCATCTCATCCTCTGTCGTCCCCTTCTCCTCCTGCCCCCAATCCCTCCCAGCATCAGAGTCTTTTCCAATGAGTCAACTCTTCCCATCAGGTGGCCAAAGTACTGGAGTTTCAGCTTTAGCATCATTCCTTCCAAAGAACACCCAGGGCTGATCTCCTTTAGAATGGACTGGTTGGATCTCCTTGCAGTCCAAGGGACTCTCAAGAGTCTTCTCTAACACCACAGTTCAAAAGCATCAACTCTTCGGTGCTCAGATTTCTTCACAGTCCAACTTTCACATCAATACATGACCACTGGAAACAGCCACAAGTAAATGCCAGGGATCCTGGACAAGACTCTGGGTACCACAGATCTGACATCATAAAAGAAAAATTCTAGGAACACAATAAATTGTGACTATGGATCCATAAATTTAAGTAGGGAAATTCAAGCTCTTCAGTCTCTGGAGGGCTTAGCCCAAGATAAACTGGACAAAACATCAATGAGCCATGAATTTACATAATTCACCTGAGATTTTACTAATATATATGTATAACTTATGATGATTTTGATGGTTCCTTGATGAACTGCCTTTGATGAAAGAGGAACAATAGCACTTCTTCCCAGCCAAATAAGTCCTTAAGTCCTTTCCCCTTTATAATTCAAGTTACTGGTGTGGGAGTCAGCTTTTAAAATGGTCCCCAGGGTGGGAGAGATTAATTGGGAGGTTGGGATTGACATATATACCCTATTAAGTAGATAACTAATGAGAACCTGATGTAGAGCACAGGGAACTCTATCCCATGTCCTGCGGTGACCTAAATAGGAAGAAAAGCCAAAGAAAAGAGGATATATGTATATGTATAGCTGACTCATTTTGCTATACAGCAGAAACTAGCACAGCATTGCAAAGCAACTGTACTCCAATAAAAATTAATTTAAAAATAAGTGAGATAAAACAGAAAAAAATAAAATGGTCCCCCATGATCCTGACCTTCTGATATTCAGGTTCTTGTATAATCCCTCCCCCTTGGATGTATGGACCTGCTTCTAATGAACAGAATAAGATAGAAGTAATGAGATGTCAGGTCGATGGTTTGTTTAAGTGAATACTGCGGCTTCTCTTCTGGGTGCCTCCCACTCGCCCCTCTTTCTCCTAGGTTGCCCACTTTTGGGAAAGCCAGCTGCCCTATTGTGAGGTGGCTCTACAGAGATGCCTATGTGAGTGAGCTCAGAAGCAGATCTGAGGCCTTCCAACAACCAGGAGAACAACCTTGGAAGCAGTCGCCAAGCTTCTATGAGCCCTAGGTGAGATTATAACCCTAGACAACAGTTTGACTGCAACCCCATGAGAGACCTTGAGCCGGAAATACCCAGCTGAGCCACAACTGGATCCCTGACCCACGAGAAACTGTAAGACAATCAATGTTTGCTGTTTTAAGGTGCCAAATTTGGAAATAATTTTTTTATGCACCAATTGATAACTAATATAATACTCAAGAGAAATCTAGGTTAAGAATAAAGACAGATCATTACATTGGATTACCATTCAACAAAGCTGCCTTTGGTAACTACTTCTAAGAATTCTTGACAGGTGTTTGTGACATACTAGTCATATTCCAGGAGATACCTACTTCCCAAAACTGTTCCCAACCCTGTAACCAGCTATTATTTTATTTGATCTTCAAATTAATAAACCCTAAAGTGACACAAATTCATATCCCTTTGTATTCATTTAAAAAGACTAAGATATTCAAATGAAGCAAATTACCTAAGGCCATAGCTAATTAACCACAATCTATCACTAGTCTTCAATGTCTTGAAAATCTACCAGTATCTTTGGACTTAAGGTCTGTGATCCTTCTCACTGTTCCGTGTTCTTCCTGGAGACGATGTGAATACATCTGATCTATCTTTAGAAATTGTCTTTCTCAGTGACTGATGCCACCACCTGCTTCAACATGCACCCAGAAACTGAGAAGTCACCCTTAATACCTATCTCTTCCTCACAGCTCCATCTCTAAAACATCTTCAAAGCCTGTTAATATGGCTTCAAAGATGCCACTCAATCAAATCCATCTGTTCCTCTCTGTCTTCATTATCTGCTATTTATATGAATCAAAAGAAGATGATTTATGCTTTGGTAACAAATTAACTCCAAAATGTCAGTGTCTTCACACATCAAAAACTTATCTCACTACTACTGAACATAAATCAAGCTTCCACCCTCCACCTTGGAGCTCTGCCATCTGGCACTCAGGCTCAGCAAGGTCACCACAGCAAGAGAAGAGAGAGACAAAGACAACTCACCCCCTGCCTCTGCCCAGAAGCAACACACAGCAATCTGCTCAGATGCCACTAGCTACAGCTAGTTACATGAGGTAATTTAACTACAGAGTACACTAAAAAACACACAGAAGCAACCAGTATTTGGTCAGTACCAAGTATTCTATCCTATCACCCCAGACAGAATGACCACCATCTCTGGCTTGGACCCCACAATAACCTCTTTACTGGTATCTCATCTTGCACCCTTACCTATCTCTTAGTTCTTCTTTCTAGAACAATGTTTTTGATTGAACACCTGAAAGATCTGTGGGGTTGTTGTTGGCTTCCTGTTGTTGCTTTTAGAATAAGAACACAATCCCTCAGCACAGCACGCACAGCCCATCTGGTGTGGCCCCTGCCTGTCCTGTTTGACTGGTCTTCATTTAAACCTCCCTTCATACCCTGCGACTTCCCCTGCAAGAGCCATGCTGACCCTCTACTTCCAAATGGTGTTGCTGCCTCCTGGGGCAGGTGAGTCAATCAAGGTAGATTTGGGTTTGAAGACCAAAAAAGATGATGATGGCTTTTCTTAGTTGGGTCAGCCAATAGGCAATGGGAAGGATATATACAAGATAGCGGTAGAAGAGGCATTGTTACCCACTACCTTCTAACTCCTCATAGGAGGCACAGAAGTTAGGTTGTCGATTTAGCCACTCACAGTGAAGAATATGCTAGATCACAGAAACTCAAAGTTGAGGCTCTTGCATATCCTACCATCCAGCTGGGTGAAGACCACATTAGCACATGCTTTCCTATTACCATATAATGTCTTTTTTTTTTTTTTTTGCTGGAGAGCAATTATATACATTCCTATTCTATGTTTTTCTATACTTTCAGGCATTCCATACCTTTCACCATGAGGTCTTTGCATAATTTCTTGTTTCTTTCCAGAATATTCTTCCTTTGTCTCTTCAGTCAATTGATAAAGCTGGCTTAAAACTAAACATTCAAAAAACTAAGATCATGGCATTCTGGTCCCATCACCTCATGGCAAATAGATGGGGAAACAATGGAAACTGTGACAGACTTTATTTTCTTGGGCTCCAAAATCACTGTGGACAGTAACTGCAGTCATGAAATTAAAAGACGCTTACTCCTTGGAAGAAAAGCTATGACAAACCTAGACAGCATATTAAAAAACAGAGACATCCTTTTGTCAGCAAAGGTCTGCATAGTCAAAGCTATGATTTTTTCAGTAGTCAAGTACAGTTGTGAGAGTCGGACCATAAAGAAGGATGAGCGCCAAAGAATTGATGCTTTTGAACTGTGGTGTTGGAGAAGACTCTTGAGAGTCCCTTGAACACCAAAGAGATCAAACCAGTCGATCCTAAAGGAAATCAACCCTGAATATTCATTGGAAGGACTGGTGCTGAAGCTGAAGCTCCAATACTTTGACCACCTGATGTGAAGAGCTGACTGACTTGTTGGAAAAGACCCTGATCCTGGGAAAGACTGAAGGTAGGAGGAGAAGGGGGCGACAGAGGATGACATGGTTGGATGGCATCACCAACTCAATGGACATGGGTTTGAGAAAATTCTGGGAGATAGTGAAGGACAGGGAAGGCTGGTACACTGCCGTTCATAGGGTCACAAAGGGTCAGACATGACTGAGCAACTGAACAACAACTCCTTTTTCACCTCGCCATCCCCTAAGACATGTTCTTATGGCATCAGTGACCTCCCCTTCATAGCATCATCACATTTGCAGTTTCACAATTATTTGTGTGGTATTAGATTAGTCAATAGTCCTCTTCACAAAATTGTAAACATCCCAAAGGCAGGAATCAATTATAGTTTTGTTCCTATTGGATGCCTAACCTTTGAATAGTGCCAACACATGGCAGCTCTCAGGATTTCTTGAATAAATACATCTGGAGTATAGAGCTTTCCTTTATCTTCTCCTTTCTTGACTTCACTACACATAAAATCTATTTTAATCTCAAATGTCATCATGTTAATTCTTTTCTGAAAACCATCAATGATTTCCCACCACTCAATGAGGGAGTCTAAGCTTGCCATGACTTTCAAGTAAGGCCTCTGAGTTTACCTATTTGTACCTGTTCTATAAGTATCAGAAGTGATCTCCTTTCTTTCTCAAAAGTGTTCTAGTTCAGTTGATAAATTGTATGGTCACCTTCTACACATGACTTCCCATATCTGGTCCCCTACTGATTTCCCAAATCTCCTCACTTCACCATTAACACACAAGCAACACCTAACTGCTCATAATTCTCTATCAACTCATGTGGCTTGTTACCTCCAGGCATTTACCACCACAATTCCCTGTGGCCAAACTTCATTCCCCTTCTCTCTGACTCATCCTGTGTGATTCAGCACATTTGCTAACTGCTGCAGAAGGCCTTCTCTGACCCAGCGACCTCATCCCAACCCCATGGCCAAGTTAGGATTCTCTTTGCTTGGATCTTGCTGGGTCCTCTAATCCTCTATACATTATCCCACCATTGCACTTTCACATTGAATTGTAAATGCTGGCCTGTGTCTGTCACCAACCTCTACCTGCACACACACACACACACACACACACACACACACACACACACACACACATGCCCTCAAGAGCCTGGACTTTGTGTAATTCATCTCTGTGTACCCACTGCATGCCACACAGTCGACTCACAATAATTACTGTTTGAACAAATAAATGTTTTTGAAGATTTTATTTATTCAACAAATGCAATTTAGTAAATAGACCATTTGTTTTTCTAATTTTATTAACCCCAATCATTTATAACTTTTCATCTGATTTTCTATTCAGCATGAGCAAACCCATGATACACTCACTGAGTTAATATTATTTGAGCCAAAGCAAAGAAGTTTGATGTTTAAATACGCCCGTGTTTCTTTCTCCGTGTTAGACTTTTTAAAACAATAAAAGTAGCTTTTACACCTCCAGGGTTGCAAGCTTGAGCTAGTTTAACTACCTCTGGTTTTCTCCCTTGGCTCTAACCCTCCCGCTTCAGCCCCTACCCCACCCTTTCTGCTTTCCCTCAGTCCTGAGATCTCCTGAGTTTTAACCGAAAAGCACATGGGGCACAATATGATTCAAATAATTTTTTTTTAATGCTTCAAACCTTTATACTAAATCTAATTCAGATGCTGGCTGCCTTGCCAAGCTTGCTGAAATAGGTTGAGAAACTCTCCGGGAAATTATTTTTAAAACCCTTAAGTTTGAATATCATTGTCCTAAGATGAGACATATAACATATGATAAATAACATTTCTGCTGAATGTGCGAAATAAAGTCTCGTTGCTAAGAAGAAGTTTCCAGGAAAGAGCTCTAGACTTTGAATCAAACCCTGGTTTGCATCTGGTCCTGTCACTTCCTGGATCTGTTCACATGGGCTGTATATTTATCTATTCAAGCCTGCATTTCTTATTCTATAAACTAGGATAAGAATGCAAGCTTCACGGGGTTGTGGGGAGGACCCAATGTGAAGCTATGTATCAGTATTTCTCTAAGTAATGTGCTTGTAAAGGGAGAGGTTTTCACGGCTCCCTCAGTGTTGATGTAAATTGTTTTTATTATAGTGTCGCTTAAATAGGAACAAAAATAACACTCGGTATAAATTCCTTAGGCTTGTAAAATTATAAACTAAAATAAATGTATAAATTAAAACAAGCCAAAGAAATTGAATGCCAACAAATTTACAAATTAAACACAGGTCAAACTACCAACTAAAACCACCAAAATGATTGACCATAATTTATCATGATCGTTGATGTTGTATACCATCTATACTTTCATTCTTGATATAAATATTATCATCTGTATCCTGCTCCCTTTCTTTTGTAAGCTCTCTGAGTTTTCAGATATTCAATTGTAAAACAGGGATAATCAGACCACATAATAAAAGACTCAGTGATGATACCATATAACAAAGCATCAGAGGTCTGATAAAAAAGGGAAACAGAAGGCAACACGCTTCACCAAAGGAAATGTCCCAGGTTTGGGGTCAGGACGCCAGGGACGTGGGTGGACTAGAAACTCAGTTAGCTAAGATTTATAGTAGGATTTGCCCTTCCAGAAGATACATGATGACAGTTAAGGGCTTGGACTATGGAGGAAGACCTGGGCTTGAATTTTGTCATTGCCCCTAATGTCTGCACAATGCACTTAGCTCTTCTCAGCCTCAGTCTCTTCGTCAATAAAATGAAGAAGGGTAACAACCCTTACCTTCCAGGGTTGTTATGAGGACTGAATCAAATCATGTATGTGAGATCCTTAATACACTGTACTGTTAGCATGGGTAACAGAAAGACTGGAGGCCCTGGACAGACATGGGAAGAAAAGCAAGTCATTGTCTGCAGCCAAGCTGTCATCACAGGCTACGTGCTCTAGGGAAACTTCCTCCTGGCAGAGACTGCTGGGGAAGGGAAAAAACACAGTACCACGGACATGCTGATATAAGCTCTTGGGAAAATTTGGATCTATGAATTTCACAACATTGAAGAGGATGATAGAAATAGAAGAAAACCATACTTTTAAACACCCTGTCTGTTTTTGATGTCCATAATATGTAGATATTAAAATTCTCTGGGGAAGATTTATTCTCTGATTTGGGAAACCCACCCAGAGAGATTTTTTAAAGTTTTTTTCTAAAGAAGCAAAATGGCTTCCTGCTGAAACACAGCTCTTTAGAGAGGCTGAGGATCCAGAGTTAAAACGCAGATGAGGGACAGAAAAAGTGACATCTGGGAGAAATGATGTTCCTTTGATTTCAAAAAGAATGGATGTGAGCTAAGAGGAGAGTTTGTTTTGGCTCTGTGTCCTGTCCATCTGGGAAAGCCTGGAGTGGCGCTGGGTGAGGAGTGAAGACCAGAAGCTGAGATTCCCGTGCAGCTGTGACTTCCGGAGATTCTGAGATGGAGCGGAGCCAACTGGGACCAAGTGATGAGTTGTGGCTTGGAGTTAGGGGAGAAGCCATGCTCCCTACCTTTCATGGGACCCAGCACCACTTTGGCCCCCTGAAGAGGGACCCCTTTGGGGGTCACTAGAGATCTTAGTCTGTCAAAGGCACCATTGTACTTATCATGGTCCTTTGCCTTGGCAACAGGAAGTCTTCCCATCTCATGGAGAACAGCAAAGGAGAGCCGGAGCTTTGCGGAAGAAAGGCAGATGTTTTCTGGATACTGCAAGGACAAACAGGCCAGATAGAGAACACATATGAGTGTGTGTGAGTGACCGGGGAACCTTAGAGAGGGGTAGGTCCTGGTGTCACGTAGGGGAGACGTCAAGCCAATACCTACAATTTAGGCATTAGAGTCAACTTGACCAACTACCCATTCACAACATCAATGAAAAGTGCATGCTCATGCTCAGTCACTTCAACCATGTCCAACTCTTTGCAACCTTACAGACTCCAGCCCACCAGGCTCCTCTGTCCATGGGATTCTCTAGGCAAGAATACTAGACTGAGTTGTCATGCCCTTCTCCAGGGGATCGTCCCAACCCAGGGACTGAACCTTTATCCATGACTGGATAAGGAAGATGTAGCATATATATACAATGGAATATCATTCATCCATAAAAAAAGAATGAAATGCTGCCATTTGCAGTGACACTGATGTACCCAGAGAACAGGTCCATCTTATTGAAATGTCAGACAGAGAAAGACAAATACTGCATAATCTCACTTGTGTGTAACATCTAAAACATAATACATACGAATGTATACAGCAAAACAGTAACAGAGTCACAGATACAGAGAATAAAGTAGAAGTGACCAGTGGGAAGAAGTAAAGATAGAGAGACAAGGCAGAGATGTAGGATTAAGAGACACAAAATACTATGAATAAAAATGATAAGCAACAAGGATTTATTGTACAGCACAGGAAAGTATAGTCACTATCTTATAATAAGATTTAATGGAGTATAATCTATAAAAGTATTAACTCACTATGCTGTACAACTGAGTCTAATATGATATTACAGATCAACCATAGTTCAATTTTAAAAAGTCAAAATACCAGTGATGCCCTGAGGGAAAATTTTCTCAGTGTATATGGTAGACATAGGATTAATCTCCCTAATGTACAAAAAAGTTATTTTAATTTGTTTAAAAAAAAAGGAAAGAAAGGAAAATCAACAATATGAAAAATAGACAAAGGATAAAAAATTCACAGTAGAAGAAATCAAAAAGTCCATGGAAAGATGATCAACCTCAACTGTAATCAAAATATAAAATAAATTTAAAAAAAGACATCATTTTCTGCCTATCAGATTGGCAGAAATGAAAAAGGGGAGAAAATCCAAAATTGGTAAAAATTGGGGGAAATTCTCACTGTTATATATTCTGGGAAAATTTGAATTGCTACAACCTTTTGAGAACATAAACTAGAAACATCTGTTAAATTAAGAAATACACAAACCCAATAATCCACTTCTGAAAATCCATCCTATAGGAATAAAATTGCCAGCACATAAATATTTCTGTCACAGATGTTTATTGCCAATGTGTTGTTTATTGTTAAACATTCATTGATAGGGAAATGGTTCATTAAATCATGATATGTTAATATGAAATGTTATACAGCTATTAAAGTGAGATTATCAATATCTATTAATCTAAAGAGAAGCTCACATTACCTTTCTAAGTAAGAAAAGCAAACCACAGAGCAATAAAGGTAGCAGGGTCCATTTTTATAGAAACAGTTATCAATCATCTCCCTCTTCAGTATACGGGTATGCATGTTTGTATCAACTAAAGAATATGGAGACAGTATAAGGATTAGTGATCGCCAGGGTTGGGGGGAGGTTGGGTGGGAGAGAAATAGGTGGAATACAGAGAATTTTTAAGACAGTGAAAATACTGTGTCTGATACTATTCAATACAATGATGATACACATAATTAGACATTTGTTCAAACCCACAGGGTGTGCAATACCAAGAATGAACCTTAATGTAAACTACAGACGTTGGGTGATGATGATGTGTCCATGCAGGTTCATTAATTGTAACAAATGCATCATTCTGGTTGGGGATGTTGATTGCAGGGTTGGTTATGCACATGTTGGGGCAGGGAATACATGGGAAATCTCAGTACCTGCCTCTTAAATTTTGCTGTGAACCTAGAAATGCTCTAAACAAGGTAAGGTATTTTTTTAAGTGCAGAAAGTATATCCTAAGGGAGTGAGAAATGGAGGAAATGGTGAGGGCAGAAATCATTAATGGCCATTATGTATTTTCAGATTGTGTTATTGGATAGAATGGTCATGCAGTTTCTTTATTTAAGCACATTTATAAAGAGGACAATGTTTTCAAAGAGAAGGTGACCTCGTAGGCTAACTGGGCCTGGGCGGTGAGTCAAGTACTATTGTTCCTGTAGAGGAGCTGGGAGGAAAGTGACCAGAAGGGAGAGAAAGGGAAAAATTAGGGGTGTGCTTCTCACTCATACGTGACACACATCCATTTTTCCCTCTGGAAAGCCCGCCTAGGGACCCCGAGCCCTCTCTGGCTGGCTCCACGAGCTGCGGCTTCTCATTATCCAATTCATTTCTTCCAGTGTCTAGGCTTTGCACACTGCCTTCTTCGGTGGTCTAATTTCAGCCATATGCACATTCTTGGGGTTGTCTCTGTTGCTGATATATGACATTTTCACACTTTGATCTCTTAATAGTCTTCATTCGAACAATAGTTTAGACAAATGAAAAAGTGACCATGTTTGCATCCACATCTTTCAGCCAAAATCTACCACCCAGGAGCTAGCAGTGTCTGGGGGAACTGAACCAGGCTGGACTCCAGCAAGAACACTGCTATTCTGACCACAGCCAAGCTTTCCCAGGCCTGCCTGAGGTAAATGCACACAGAATAAAGGTTAAATGAGGAAAATACTATCAGGGATGCTTAAAAAGTATTTACATTTGTTCATCTTCAACAGTTAAATAAAGTCCTAGGGGTACAGACTCAGAGACAGCATCTTCCCATTGGAATAAAAAAAGAAGCATCCTGATTTTATTACTGTTCCCAGGTGTTCTAGAAACCTATCTGGGCTTAGAGACAATGCAGAACTACTCTTGCTTTTAAAGATTAAGTTAAGTCAATTTGGCTGCTGTTAGGGTTTGGAACTCTGAGTTTTTAGAAAGGCAGGTGAGGAAGTCAGGGCCTTCCTCAGTCATAACCAAGAAGAAATCTTGCTTTTCCTCTCTTAAGATCCAATAAAGAAAGCTTAATGGTTAATTTCTTAGTCTCAATGCCGACACGGTCAGAAGGCCATGTGTCTCAGTCACATGTCCATCCTGGAATTTAAATATCTCCTCCATTCTGGCAATAGGATGTGGAAAGAGTTAACTGGCCACTTTGTTTTTGCCTCATCTGAAATTTGAGCTAAGTGAGGAGTACTTGATTGTCAGTGAATCTGTAGAACTCATTTCACAGAAAAATACACTTGAAAATCAAGGAAGAGTGCATCATTTTCAAATGTAGGGATTCAAATTATTGAAACATTCCAAGAGATCACCAATAGTGAATGGCATAGTCAGACCCAGAATCCCTGAGTGTCCTGAATTAGCTGTGTTGACTTAAGAAATCGTCACAACCTAGAGGTTGAGAGTTCTGTTTTATTTGGTGGGAATTTTTAGAATTTCAAGCCCGGGAGACAGCATCTCATGAAACCCTGGTAACCCTGACAGAACTGCTCTGAGGAGTCAGGGGCAGGAATCGGGTTATAGAGAAGTTTGCAACAAAGGGCAGGTAGTCTGAACATCAGAAGTATTTTTTTGTGAATTTTCACCAGGTTATCTCAAGTAAAGAGATTTAGCGCTTCTCTTTGCATGGGAAGATGCAAGAGTCTGGGCTTACTGAAATCATTCCTTTCGTATGCATCTCAGCTATCTGGAATGAGCCAGCTATCTAATATCAACTCTCTGATATCCCCTAGTATCCTACACTTTTCCTGTTCTGAGTCCTGAGTTCCTCAGTGCTCACCTGAATTCCTCACCATAGGGAGTGGCTGCAGCCTCATGGCTGCGAGATTGCAGGTATTTTTCTCCTTCCTGAGTGCCCTGGAGGGGCTGGAATTGTGATGACTGTGACATCCTTGTTTACTGATACAGCAGGAATACTCCATGTCTCAGCTGCTTCTTTCTGCTCCTTAAAATCATCTTATCTGACTTTGCCAGAGGAATGGAGAAGAGCATTCTGGACACAAAGAACCTTGTATACATAGAAGCAAGGCTTGAAGCAGCAGGAATATTCAGAGCTCTGGAAGATTAACATGACAAGGACATGGGAGTGTGAAGTGACAAGTGAGAGGTGGAAAACCAGCCATGTCAACAGGTTACAGATTTTGGAGTTGGTTATTCCAGAGAACTCTTTCAATGGCAAGTTACAGAAACTCAAGACCAAACTCAGTTAAGTAATAACAATAACAACAACAGTAATACTTTACAGTTACTGAGCACTTAACTTTGTCCCAGGCCATGTGCTAAGTTCTCTGTATGCATTCACTCATTCAAACCTCTTTAAAATCCTGTGAGGTAAGTATTATTGTTATTATGCCCATTTTATAGATGAGGAAACTGATGATAGAAAGTTTGTTCAAGGTCACATGGCCAGTAAGCAGCAGCACTGGCATTCTAACATAGGAAATCTATTGACTCTCATAATTGGTAGAGTCATTAGGTAAAGCTTGCTTCATGTGCTACTAAATTTAGAAACCCAAACTTTGTCCTGAGGCTCTGTCTTGGCTTTATCTTCAGCTCTGCTGCCTTCAGCAGGTTACCTTCATCTTTGGAGAGACTCTCTCCATGAAGAGGAAAAGAGACAACACAGATTGCAGAGCAAGAGTGAGGCCATTGCCCTCCCAACCCCTAGACATGACATTTCTGTCTGGCCCTGGCTTGTCCATTCTGGAACGAATCCCTGGGATGGGGAGCAAGGGGTGTAGAAGAAATGGGTGGGGCAGAGTCAACCACATGGGAGAAATTTCCCAGATAGGGAGACATCGCGTCCCTCCAAGAAGTAGGGCATTGCTGGATAGGTGGCCCACCAGCAGCTGCAGAGAGGGCAGGGACAAAACCAAGCTGCATTTTAGAAAAATTGGTGCATGATGGATTGGAGGATTGTAGAACTGGAGGTGGGGGCCAACTGGAAAGTCAATGAAGTTTTCTGGGTAAGAAGTGAACCTGAGGCTGTGGCCTTGATGAGCGGGGGAAGGAGGCAGAAAGTCTGCAGGAGACAAATTTGGACGTAGGTCTGGGGAGGAGGAAGTCAGAAGCAAAGACAACCATAAAGCTGTATGATCAATTGAAACTGATAAGTTTGCAAATAAAGATGAGTGCATTCACTCAGTTTGGGGGCATTCATGTTTGCAATCAGGTTGTCTACCCAGCTAGATGGTAAACTCCATGAGCAGAGACCTCACCTGATGTGTTCACTATAAGATCCACAATCACCACCTAGTGCCTGGTGCACAGTAGGCACTCACTACTTAAATGAACAAAAGAAAAGTGTCTACCCAACAACCAAGTCCAGGTACCATTTGTTCAGCTGCTTCAGTCGTGTCTGACTCTTTGCGACCCCATGGACTGTAGCCCACCAGGCTCCTCTGTCCATGGGCTTTTCCAGGCAAGAATATTTGAGTGGGTTGCCATTTCCTCCTCCAGGAGATCTTCCCAACCAAGAGATCAAACCTGCATCTCTCTCATCAGCAGGCAAATTCTTTACCACTAGCACCACCGGGGAGCCCCTCTCACCTAAGGCTGCACATCTCAGTAGCCTGCAAAGGGAGTATTTGTGCTGACACTGGTCCCCAGGCCGCTCTCCCCATGACCCTCTGAACGGATGGCCTGGCTGGAGGCGGAGGGGAATGAGGCCCAGAAAGGTATTTTGTTTAAAACTCCCCCAGTCACTCTGACAAACACCCCTGCCTCAGAACTACTAGCCTTTACCATAGTTTGATGTGTAATGTAATATGGAAATGAAAAAAGAAAAAAAAAAAAAGATTCAAGACCTTAGTCATTGTTTCTCCCCTCGGGATCTGAATCAAATTAATTTTTTTTTCAAATGTGCTTAGAGTTGATCATTGAAAAATGTAATAAGAAGTACCAAGGGAAGCAACTCAAAAAAGTTCTTCAACAAGGAAGTCCTGGGAGAAGGCCAGGACTGGGCCCCAAACAGAAAAGAAAATGCACAGCCCGCACGTTTTCCCTGCCACCATGTAAAGCAGATGTCCATCTGTCCACACCTGTCTTCCCTCTCAGCACAGAGGAGCCCCTTGAGAGGTGTCCGCACCCCCGCAGAAGTGACAGGATCCGAGACAAAGCAGGCCTGGAAAGGTAAGAAAAACACAGACGTGACAGAGAGTTAGATCAAACTGTCTAAGCAGCTAACAGGGCATTCTCAAAAACATTAAGCTACTGTCATTCTAAGAACATGCAGAACTTTGTATTCAAAGAACGGCTAAAGTGGTACTGCTCAGAGAAGCAAAAGAAAATATTTTTACTGGAGGAAATCATGGAATCTGAAAATAGAACATTCTGGAATGGAACGGTTGCTGTCGTTGTTCATTCTTTAAGTTGTGCCCAGCTCTTTGCGACCCCATCCCTGTCTTGCACTACCTCCCGGAGTTTGCTCAAAATCATGTCCACTGAGATTAATAGATATACACTATATATGTAAAATAGATAAACAATAAGTATTTACTGTATGGCACAGGAAACTATATTCAATATCCTACAATAATCTACAATGGAAAATAAGCTGAAAAGAATATATACATTTATACTTATGTATTTTTGTATATGTATGTATAACTGAATCACTTTGCTGTCCACCTGAAATTAACACATTGTAAATCAACTATATTTCAGTTTTTAAAAAAACATAGAACATTCTGGAATAGAATGAAATTTGCTCAAGAATTCTCTGTGTGCAGCCAGCTTGCAGAGGGGTGACCTAGCTCTCCAGCTTCCTCTCCCACTGCGTGCCCTCCCACCTCCACTGCAGACATCCTACACTCCCAATGCACTGACCTTCTTACTTTCCTTCATATCTCAGTGTTTGAGAAAAGCTTCTCCCTTCTCCATGAATCAGAAGCTTACTCATCCTTCCAGACTCGCCTCCAACAAAGGCTCCTTTGGAGAGTCTTCCCTGATTCCCTAGGCAGAGAGTCACTTCCTTGCTTTTCTCTATGCTTCTGCTCCTTTGTTCAATGTGATTTTTCATGCAATTTCAAAATCAATATCATGTTATGTTGTAATGATTTGTTTATACAAGCCCATTCTCCATTAAGATGTGGCTTTTCAAGGATAAGAATTATGCATTAAGACCAAAAAAATGGAACAGGTACTGTCTATGTGCTAGAAAGCAATGGTTATTTCTATTCTGTAAAACAACCCTACAAAGCAAGCACAAGATCCTCCTTTACAGATGAGAAAACTGATGCTCTGAGTGTTCCAATATGGCTGATTAGCAGCCATGTAAGACTCCATAGTCAAGATGTAAGACTCTATCATCTAGACTCTCTCCATTAGACCACACTGCCTCTCCTTTGCCTCTGTATTTTGTGGCACATATTTGGTACTCAGTAAATGTCCAGCAAGTGTATCAGTGTTAGGCCTACTAATTATAAGTACCTTGACAGCAGAAGGGTACCTATTACTTCAAATTCATCTCTGGAGCTAGCTCCAAGTTTCCACCCTCTAACCTCTCCATAAATATTTGAATGAGATGACTCAAACTGAATAAACAGATTTCAGACTACAAAACCTATATAATTATTGTGTGCTTGCTAGAAACAAGTGGACCTGTTAGCAGATTGCTACTACAGAAAGAGCAACTCTGCATTAAATACATGGAAAGAAATCATCTTTCCTAGCCCCACCACCAAACTGCATAGTCAAAAAACCTTATCCTAAAGGCAAGCCATTCAGCATCTCATGCAGACATTTTTCAGGTATCAGATGCTGACTGGCTTGTTAGGATATGGCTCTATTTCAGATCAGGTATTCATAGGCTTTACTGGATTCAGATAGAGAGAAAATAATATTAGGTAGTACCCAACTTAACAATTTTTCATACTAAAGTCATGTTTTTTCAGTTCAGATTAGTTCAATCACTCAGTCATGTCCAACTCTTTGCAACTCCATGGACCGCAGCACACCAGGCTGGAGGTGTGCTCCTGTGCATACCAGGCTCCATCACTATCACCTGGAGCTTGCTCAAACCCATGTCCATCGAGTCGGTGATGCCATCCAACCATCTCATCCTCTGTCATCCCCTTCTCCTCCCGCCTTCAATCTGTCCCAGCATCAGGGTCTTTTCCAATGAGTCAGTTTTTTTGCATCAGGTGGCCAAAGTATTGGAGCTTCAGCTTCAGCATCAGTCCATCCAATGAATATTTGGGGCTGATCTCCTTTAGGATGGACTGGTTGGATCTCCTTGCAGTCCAAGGGACTCTCAAGAGTCTTCTCCAACACCACAGTTCAAAAGCATCATTTCTTCGGTGCTCAGCTTTCTTTATAGTCCAAGTCTCACATCCATTCATGACTACTGGAAAAACCATAGCTTTGACTAGACTGACTTTAGTTGGCAAAGTAATGTCTCTGCTTTTTAATATGCTGTCTAGGTTTGTCATAGCTTTTCTTCCAAGGAGCAAGCGTCTTTTAATTTCATGGCTACAGTCACCATCTGCAGTGATTTTGGAGCTCAAGAAAATGAAGTCTGTCACTCTTTCCATTGTTTTCCCATCTATTTGCCATGAAGTGATGGGACTGGCTGCCATGATCTTAGTCTTTCTAATGTTGAGCTTAAAACCAGCTTTTTCACTCTCCTTTCACTTTCATCAAGAGGCTCTTTAGTTCCTCTTTGCTTTCTGCCATAAGGGAGTCATCTGCATATTTGAGGTTATTGATATTTCTCCTGAAAATCTTGATTCCAGTTTTGCTTCACTGGAGAAGAGAATGGCAAACCACTTCCATATTCTTGCCTTGAGAACCCCATGAACAGTATGAAAAGGCATGTTTCTTAGTTGTATTGTGTAAAACAGCAGGGTCGTTTCCCAATTGCATGTGGGAGAGAGTAATAAGAGTCCTTTTGGGAGGCAAATATTGGCACTAGCTGTGATCCTCTCTGCTGGCTCCAGATGCTGAAGTTTATTTGCTGTCAATTCAGCAAACACTTGTTCAGCTCCACCTTCTATCTCTCTGGAAAAGAATATAAGCCCAACTCTTAAAATTTCAAAGCAAAATGGCAGCTTAGCTCCAATACACCTGTGTAGACTTTAGATATGTGACTTTTATGCCAAGCAAATAGCCCACCTTCCCCCAGACACCATGATCAGTTTTTAGACAATTCAGTCATTTTAATTGCCTGAGATTCTGCCCTGACCTAACCCTCCAATAAGTCACAACTCTGAGAGCTCAGAGAAATTGTTTAATAGTCACACATGAGGTTCATTCTGAATATTCAGGTCCTATTTGTATCTTAAGTTAGAAGATCAGAAGGCAAGATTCTTGGGTCATATTAACATCCAGAATTTATCCATTCATTCATTTAGCAGATAGGTGTTGCCTAACAAGAGTCAGACCTCCATCTGTCCATCCCATAGCCACAGAGAACACCTTTGAGGTTACCAAGGCGAGAGGGAGGGGTGGGAGAGGGATGGATTGGGAGTTTGGGGTTGGTAAATATAAACTAGTGCGTTTAGAATGGATGAGCAACAAGGTCCTGCTGTAAAGCACAGGGAATTATATCCATCTCCTGGGATAAAGCATAATGGAAAAGAATATTAAAAAAGAATATATATATGTGTGCATAACTGAACCACTTTGCTGTACAGCAGAAATTAGCACAACACTGTAAATCAACTATATCTCAATAAAAAAAATAAAAGAACCAGACTGTCTAAGTTTACCTTCTAGCTTCTTAACATACTAGCTCTGTGACCTTGAGCAATTTATTTAACTCCAGGGTTCCACCTCTGTTCCGTCTCTGTTAAAGGTGGATAATATTAATAGCAGCCCCCACTCCAAAGGGCTATTTATTGGATATAAGTACTTGTAAGAGTTCCTGGCTTTCCATAATGTTAGTTATTATCGTTGTTATTATTATTACCATAAGTCAGGCACGATGCCAGATGCTAGGGAGACAGGAATACAGAAAGCACATACGGTTCCTGCCCTCAAGGTACTTGTGTCTAGTGAGGAAGACAGATACTCCTTGATGACACTAGCCAGGAAGGGAATGAACTACAGCAGCTGATCTAAGGTACAGGGTGCTCTGAAACCCTAGAACCAGGGGGCCTGGCTTGGCCGGGTGGAGAGAGGAAGGCTTCCCTGATGGAAATGGAAAGGATGAATGGGGTTAACAAAATGGTGCGTGGACTTCTAGGAAGACTCTTCCAGGCAAAGGGAACAGCATACGCTAAGACATATGCTGAATGAAAGGTCAGCATGGCTCCAAGGCTGAGATATTGCTGGCAGTAATTGTCCTGCATACAATTCTCTTGAGGTTGTTGAAAAGAATAATTGTATTTGAATCGCGTTTTAACTTCCCAGGTGGCTCAGTGGTAAAGAATCAGCCTGCCAATACAGGAGATGCAGAAAATGAAAACACAGGTTCTATCCCTGGGGTTGGGAAGATCCTAGAGAAGGGAACGGCAACCCACTCCAGTATTCTTGCCTGGAGAATTCCATGGACAGAGGAGCCTGGATGGGCTATAGTCCACGGGGTCACCAAAGAGTCCGACACGACTAAGCATGCACAGGCACAGCGTATTTTTAAGCTATAGCTTTAGAAAATAGTTTAGTTCCACTAATAATTTTGCACATCAATTTTTTTTAAATTTCAACTGGGCAATGAGAACTAGGTAAGCAACGTGTGCTCCTTTCTAGTCTAACCGCAAAGGCGGGGCTTACTTAACTGAGAAACTGCAAGAATTAGGTCACCTCAGGTGCTTTGGAACATCTACCCCCTTACTCATTTTATGAAGTCTTTTTTTTTTTTATTGGCGATTATTTTCTTTATTTTGAAATGTTTCAGAGCCCCTTGAAACTTTTTGGAAATTGGCAGGATATACATACTAAATATGTAAAATCAAATATGTAGATTATGAACATGAGTTATGAGTTAGATAGAGACTGATTCAGGAGAGAGAATGTGGGTGAAAGTGTGGTGGGCTCCCGCCAGGAGGTAGAACATTGAAAGAGGTTGTTCACAGTCTTCTTCTGGAATTGCTTCTCCTGTGAAATTGCTAGTGCCCTACCTCGAGGTTGGGGGTGGGGGCGTCATTGTGGAAGAGGGAGTGTCCAGCATAACCCATTTACTTTGACTCTCCTCATGGAATACGGCCAGATTTCAATGTAAACAGCGTATTCGTGCTTCGGATCTTCTAGAGGAAAGAATGCGTATGCCAAGCCTCCCAGATCTGTTTGGTTTGTCATTTCTCTGGGGTTGCTTTTTCAAATAACTGATGCGTTTGACTGTAAAACAAAGGAATGAAAAACACCAGTGAGTTTTGCTGGGGCGGCCCAGGAGCCCAGCCTCAGGGTTACAGCTTCCAGAACAGTCTGACAATAGACTGCCTGGAAACAGCAGTGAGAACAGCAAACTTCTGTGGCCCTACTTCTTGCTTTTCCATCATTAGTCCACACCAGCCGTTCTCTCTGCCACCAGGTCCCATAAGCATTCACTCCTACGACGCACTTCTTGTGATGCACACCAACGTTTTAACTAAGGACGGTTGGGCAGTAGGAAATCAAACCTGCCCAGCCCTGCCCCAACTCTCTCCAGCGTTCTTTCCACCTCCCCAAAATGAACCTTTAAAAACAGACATTCCCCACCATCGCCCTTCCTACTCAAGCTAAAGCAGATGAAAGTGTATTTGTCCAGCTTGAAAAGGACGGTGCTAAATGCCACCCAGTGAAATAGCACCCCACTACATAAGGGCAAGAGGAAGGTAGGGAGAAGCAGACCAGAAGTATGCTGATATATCTAACTTTTCTTCCGATCTGGGAAGGCAGAAAAAAGAGACCTCAGGCTGAAGTGGGAAAGTGTAAATTGAGAGACTTGACTTGGAAATAATGAGATTCGTTCTAATAATGAGGAGGAACATTGGAACAGTGATTAAAATTCACAGACAGAGCTTTCATATGCCCCATTGCAGAGAACCCTCAAAACACCTCTCAAGGAGGTGTGTTAGTATTGCAGGAAGTGGGGGCCCTTTCCTAGGTCCAGGAGTTGGCTCTTGTCTAACACTCAGAAACGAATGGTCCAGGAGACACCCATGCTGACAAAGCAAGAGACTTTAAGGGTAGGGGTGCCTGAGAGGAGAGCAGGAGGATAAGGGGAACCCAGGAGAACTGCTCTGCCACGTGGCTCACAGTCTCAGGTATTACAGTGATGGGATTAGTTCCCCAGGGTCCTTCCTGGTGGTGCATGCCTTGCTTAGTCAAGATGGATGCCAGCAAGGAGGAGGATTCTGGGAGCTTGGTAGGACATGTGGCGTCTCCTTTTGACCTTTCCCAAATTCTGCTTGGCGATGGCTTGTTCTGTGTTCCTTACCAGAACCTCCTGTCATAAAATAGCTCATGCAAATGGTTACTGTGGTGCGTGGCCAGGGTGGGTGGTTTTAGTCCAAGTTTCCCCTAATGTTAGGACCATCTTTTTCAAGACAAAGAAAGGAATGGGGCTCAGGAAGACGTAGTCCTACTGCTGGAAAGGAACCAACTGGAGGCTTTCATTTAGATCTTTGATGTGTGTGTGCCTGCTAAGTCACTTCAGTCATGTTGGACTCTTTGTGAACCTATGGACCAAAGCCCACCAGGCTCCTCTGTCCATGGGATTCTCCAAGCAAGAAGACTGGAGTGGGACCTTCTCCTCCAGGGGATCTTCCATACCCAGGGATCAAGCTCTTGTCTCTTACCTGCAATGGCAGGGGGAGTCTTTACCACTAGTGCCACCTGGGAATCCCCTAGATGATTGGTTCTCCCTATCAAATCCATTGACATTTCAGGAATCAGTGAACTAAAGTGGACTAGAATGGGTGAAATTAATTCAGATGACCATTATACCTACTGCTGTAGTCAAGAATCCCTTAGAAGAAATGGAGTAGCCCTCATAGTCAACAAAAGAGTTTGAAATGCAACACTTGGGTGCGATCTCAAAAACGACAGAATGATCTCTGTACGTTTCCAAGGCAAACCACTCAATATCACACTAATCCAAGTCTATGCCCCAACTACTAATGTAGAAGAAGCTGAACTTTAATGGTTCTATGAAGATCTACAAGACCTTCTAGAACTAACACCAAAAAATGATGTCCTTTTCATCATAGGGAATCGGAATGCAAAAGTAGGAAGTCAAGAGATACCTGGAGTAACAGGCAAGTTTGGCCTTGGTGTACAAAATGAAGCAGGGCAAAGGCTAACAGAGTTAAGGTCATAGCAACCACCCTCTTCCAACAATGCAAGAGATGACTCTACACATAGACATTAACAGACAGTGAATACAGAGATCAGATTTATTATATTCATTGTAGCTGAAGTTGGAGAAGCTCTTTACAGTCAGTAAAAACAATACCGGGAGCTGACTGAGGTTCAGATTATGAACTCCTTATTACAAAATTAAAACTTAAATTGAAGAAAGTAAGAAAAACCACTAGGCCATTCAGCTAAATCCCTTGAAATTATACAAGCAAGTGACAAATAGACTCAAGGGATTAGATCTGACAGAGTGTCTGAAGAACTATGGATGGAGGTTCCTAACATTGTGCAGTAGGATGTGATCAAAACCAATCCCAAGAAAAACAAATGCATAAAGGCAAAATGGTTGTCTGAGGAGGCCTTACAAATAGCTGAGTAAAGAAGAGAAACAAAAGGCAAGAGAGAAAAGGAAAGATAAACCCATTTGAATGCAGAATTCCAAAGAATAGCAAGGAGAGATAAGAAAGGCTTCCTAAGTGAGCACTACAAAAAAATAGAGGAAAACTATAGAATGGGAAAGACTAGAGATCTCTTCAAGAACATTAAAGATACAAGGGAATATTTCATGCAAAAATGGGCACAATAAAAGACAGAAGCAGTATGGACCTAACAGAAGCAGAAGATATTAAGAAGAGGTGACAAGAATACACAGAAGAACTGTACAAAAAGGTCTTAATGAACCAGATAATCACTATGGTGTGATCACCATTGTGATCACACCTAGAGCCAGACATCTTGGAGTGTGAAGTCAAGTGGGCCTTAGAAAGCATCATTATGAACAAAGAGAGTGAAGGTGATAGAATATCAGCTGAATTATTTCAAATCCTAAAAGATGATCCCATTAAAGTGCTGCACTCAGTATGCCAGCAAATTTGGAAAACTCAGCAGTGGCCACAGAACTGAAAAATATTGGCTTTAATTACAATCCCAACGAAAGGCAACGCCAAAGAGTATTCAAACTACCACACAATTGCACTCATCTCACACACTAGCAAAGAATTGATCAAAATTCTCCAAGCCGGGCTTCAACAGTACCTGAACTGTGAACTTCCAGATGTTCAAGCTGGATTTACAAAAGACAGAAGAACCAGAGATCAAATTGCCAACATCTGTTGGGTCATTGAAAGAGCAAGAGAGTTCCAGAAAAACATCTATTTCTGCTTCATTGTCTACTCTAAACCTTTGACTGTGTGGATCACAAAAAACTGTGGAAAACTCTGAAAGAGATGGGAATACCAGACCACCTGACCTGCCTCTTGAGAAACCTGTATGCAGGTCAGGAAGCAACAGTTAGAACTGGACATAGAACAACAGACTGGTTCCAAATAGGAAAAGGACTACATCAAGGCTGTATATTGTCACCTGCTTATTTAACTTATATGCAGAGTACATCATGAGAAATGCTGGGCTGGAAGAAGCACAAGTTGGAATCAAGATTGCCAGGAGAAATATCAATATCCTCAGATATGCAGATGACACCACTCTTATGGCAGAAAGTGAAGAGGAACTAAAAAGCCTCTTGATGAAAGTGAAAGCGGAGAGTGAAAAAGTTGGCTTAAAACTCAACATTCAGAAAACTAAGATCATGGCATCCAGTCCCATCACTTCATGGGAAATAGATGAGGAAACAGTAGAAACAGTGGCTGACTTTATTTTTCTGGGCTCCAAAGTCACTGCAGATGGTGATTGCAGCCATGAAATTAAAAGATGCTTACTCCTTGGAAGGAAAGTTATGACCAACCTAGACAGCATGTTAAAAAGCAGAGACATTACTTTGCCAGCAAATGTCCATCTAGTCAAGGCTATGGTTTTTCCAGTGGTCATGTATGAATGTGAGAGTTGGACTATAAAAAAGGCTGAGCACTGAAGAATTGATGCTTTTGAACTGTGTTGTTGGAGAAGACTCTTGAGAGTGCCTTGGACTGCAAGGAGATCCAACCAGTCTATCCTAAAGGAGATCAGTCCTGGGTGTTCATTGGAAGGACTGATGTTGAAGCTAAAACTCTAATATTTTGGCCACTTTTCATATGAGTCAGCTCTTTGGATACAAAGAGCTGACTCACATGAAAACACCCTGATGCTGGGAAAGATTGAGGGCAGGAGGAGAAGGGGATGGCAGAGGATGAGATGGTTGGATGGCATCACAGACTCGATGGGCATGGGTTTGGGTTGACGTATCAGTATGCCTAGCTGTGTGTCCTTGGTCAAGTCAAACCTCTCCAATTCATCATCCGCAAAATGAAGAAAAGAGGATTGTAATGAGGATTAAGTAAAATACCGTGAGTGTTTGTGGTATGCATACTCTAAAACTCGACACGAGGCATCGAGGTTTCCAGGGGTCAGTGGGCTGCTGTCCACAGAAAAAAATATAGCAAAAGTACAGAAACCTGCAGACAATTGCCCTTTGTAATGGAGGAATATTGACTGAAATGAACTGGATGCTTCAGTCCTGGGTCTCCTCAAAACACCTTGGCCCTGGAGTTCAGTGGGGGTTTCAGAGTCAGGAGAAGCTCTAGGGCTGCAGGCAGACAATGATTCCTGAACCAAGTGCTAAGTGCTGAGGGTGAGAGAGAGGCCTTCCCCCTCCCCTGGGAACATGAGCTGGCTGCACTCCCAACAGCTGCTTACACTTACAAGTGCTGACATTTCAGCCTGTCCCTTAAAACTCACTTGTACAAATTCTCTGATTCCCAAGTGTGTGCGTGCTCAGTTGTGTCCAACTCTTTGCAACCCCCTGGACTGTAGCTGGCCAGGCTCCTCTGTCCATGGAATTTTCCAGGCAAGAATACTTGCGTGGAGTGCCATTTTCTTCTCCAGGAGATCTTCCCCACCCAGGGATCGAACCCGCGCCTCCCAAGTCTCCTGCACTGGCAGGCAGATTCTTTACCACTGAGCCACCTGGGAAGCCCTTTTCCCATATCCACTTATTTTCCCTATGAATCCACCTGAAGATTCTGATGCATCAGGAATGAACTCACCCCTTCAAGAAAATATCTCTTGAGTACCTACTGTGTGCCGGAAAAATCTAGAAGAAGGAGGGGCATGTGACACACGTTGAAACTCACAGAGGACTTACATTCTCTGAAGTGACAGAGCACCAGGCACAGCTCTGACCCAGCTCATCTGGGTCATCTCTTTGCAAAAGTGTAAATAATCCTTCCCTTGGGTTTGCATATTTTACATCTGGACTGACTTGATTATTTTGCCTGGCTTTTCTTTGGTCATCAACATTCTCAACTTTCCTAAAGTCTAAATTAAGCCCTTTTCAAAGACAACATTGTTTACCTACTTCATTTTAGGGATTAGAGAGCTCTCAGGTTACTGCCCCCACCCCCCAAAATTTGGTACCTTTTTAGTATCAACATAAATACATAGAATTAAAGCACATTGGTAAAAACAATTTAACAAAGTGCATTCTATCCTGTAGGTAACTTTGTTCTTGCATTCTTCTGCTTCTTCAGATAAATTCAAAACAGGATACTCAAAATTCAATTAGGGGTTTTCATTGAGAAAAGGCCTTGCAAAGTTCAAGCTGTACAGAATGCAGCTTCGGGAGTGGTGTACTATTTGATTTTAACGGCGGTGAGTTTTGTTCCCTTGAGAATACATCTTGTACCATGTTTACTGTGCCTTCTAAGTAAACAAAAAAGGAGGAGGAAAAAAGAATAAGCAAAAATATTCTCTTCCAGAATTAGGCCAGCTAGAACATTCCAAAATGGCCACAGATCCTTCAGTGTTTCCCCAGGGGCTGGTATCTGGACCCAGGCTCCAGCACTCCACGTGTGAACAAGTGGCCTCCTTACCTGCGTCAGCTCAGGTCCCTCTTACGGCTGCCCTTCCAGGCACCGGAGCAAATGCATTGTCATCCTTATTCTCAAGCTCACTGCAGACGTTTGGATCATCTCCCTCAAGAGCTGCTCTCAACAAAGGCCTTCAAAGTGCAGCTGGCCCAGTGTGATCCTCACCAGCTCTTCACTTCTCTCATTCCCTTCCCAGAGTTACTCAAATTTTGGTCCAGCTACACTGGGGAAAACGTGGAAACAGTGACAGATTTTATTTTATTTTCTTGGGCTCCAAAATCACTACAGATGGTGGCTGCAGCCATGAAATTAAAAGATGCTTACTCCTTGGAAGGAAAGGTATGACAAATCTAGACAGCGTATTAAAAAGGAGAGGCATCACTTTGCCAACAAAGGTCCATATAGTCAAGGCTACAGTTTTTCCAGTAATTATATATGGATGTGAGAGTTGGACCATAAGGAAGGCTGAGTGCTGAAGAAATGATACATTTGAATTACAGTGCTGAAGAAGACTCTTGAGGGCCCCTTGCACTACAAGAAGATCAAACAAGTCCATCTTAAAAGAAATCAACCCTGAATATTCATTGGAAGGAATGATGCTGAAGCTGAAGCTCCAATACTTTGGCCACTTGGTGTGAAAGGCCAACTCATTGGAAAAGACCCTGATGCTGGGAAAGATTGAAGGCAAAAGAAGAAGGGGTGGCAGAGGATGAGATGGTTGGATGACATCACCGACTTAATGGACTTGAGTTTGAGCAAACTGAGACAGTGAAGGACAAGAAAGCCTTGTGTGCTGCTGCCCCTGGGGTCGCAAAGAGTCAGACTCGACTTAGTGACTGAACAAAAACATTCTTCAGTGTTTCTTGACTACAAACCAAGTTTTGCTGCTTCTGATCCTTGCTCTCGATCTTCCATCTGCAGCGTCCTTCTTCCACATTTCTGGTCGTTGAGCCTGTAACATCCTATCCATCCTTCCGTGGCCATCTCAGTGTGCTGTTCTTCTTTTTTTTTTTTAATTTAATTTTATTTAACTTTACAATATTGTATTGGTTTTGCCAAATATCGAAATGAATCTGCCACAGGTATACATGTGTTCCCCATCCTGAACCCTCCTCCCTCCTCCCTCCCCATACCATCCCTCTGGGTCATCCCAGTGCACCAGCCCCAAGCATCCAGTATCGTGCATCAAACCTGGACTGGCAACTCATTTCATATATGATATTATACATATTTCAATGCCATTCTCCCAAATCATCCCACCCTCTCCCTCTCCCACAGAGTCCAAAAGACTGTTCTATACATCAGTGTCTCTTTTGCTGTCTTGTATACAGGGTTATTGTTACCATCTTTCTAAATTCCATATATATGCATTAGTATACTGTATTGGTGTTTTTCTTTCTGGCTTACTTCACTCTGTATAATAGGCTCCAGTTTCATCCACCTCATTAGAACTGATTCAAATGTATTCTTTTTAATGGCTGAGTAATACTCCATTGTGTATATGTACCACAGCTTTCGTTCTTTATGAAATCACTTGGAATTCCCCCAGGCTGACGAGATTTCTACATCTGTGTCGCGCCACACCTCCCACAGCATTTTTTCCTTCTTGTATATCATTTCTCATTCTGGCTATGAGAGCCACTGTAATCTCCTTAGAGTAGAACTTGTGTCCATCCAAATGTTTAACCTCGACATGCTAGCCCGTGATAGAGGCTCAGTCCTATGAAGTCAGATGTCATACTACAGCACGTCTTTCCTTCTAGAACATATACAAGTGTTTTCTCCCTTCTTTGTTCCTGTGGGAAAACTGAAGACTTCAGCAGAGCTAAAGGAGCTAATTATATGGCCTTGGAGAAGGCAGCTTAGAGAACCGAGGGTGCCTGGAATCTGTTAGAGCCTCAGGGTAAGCTGCTGGCCATCCAGATGTCCCTGCATCTTTACAGAGAGCAGAGTCACTGAGGCATATGGTTCTGCTGGTGCTCAGTGAATGCAATACTTTCAAGATGGTCACATCCGGGTCTCTTGGCCGCACCAGGAATTTGCAATCCCTGCAGCTTCCAGGCATTTTGACCAGGAACAGAACTGGGGGAACTGATTTAATGCCATGCTTTGCTGAGAAATTCTACCAATGGTAATGCCTAAGAATACATACAAGGTAAGACACTGAAACCAGAATAATCCTGAAAGCCAAGCCCAGAAAACAGCCTAGACTAATCAAAGGAGAAAGAAAACATGGCTCTGCCTGGATACAACGTGTTTATTTTTTACAATACCTTCAAATCCCCAAATATCCTTGGGTACAGAGGATGGTAATCTGAACAGGAATATAGAAAACCCAGTTTCCAGCTTGGGACCTTACATGAAACAGCTAGGCGTGTGTGCATGCATGCATGCTCACTCAGTTGCTTAGTCTTGTCCGACTTTTGTGACCCCTTGGACTGTAGTTCACTATGTCCATGAAATTTTCCAGGCAAGAATTTTGGAGTGGGTTGCCACTTCCATCTCCAGGGGATCTTCCTAACCCAGGGATTGAACCTGTATCTCCTGTGTCTCTTGGGCTTCCCTTGTAGCTCAGCTGGTAAAGAATCCCCCTGCAATGCAGGAGATCCTGGTTCGATTCTTGGGTTGGGAAGACCCGCTGGGGAAGGGAACGGCTACCCACTCCAGTATTCTGGCCTGGAGAATTCCATGGACTATATATTCCACGGGGTCGCAAAGAGTCGGACATGAGTGAGCGACTTTCACTTTCACTTTTCTCCTGGGTCTCCTGCACTGGTAGGATGATTCTTTATCACTGAGCCACCTGGAAAGCCCCAACTTTGGGTAAAACACTCAACCTCCCAGGGGCCCCTTTTCCTTGTTCTAAATTCTAGTGACATGAGATAAAATTTGGAAATGCTACAGTTTATCTCAGTTACATTGCCAACTCCCATGGGGCCTGACATTGTCTTCTCCTGGACACTCATTCCTCAAATACTTCCTCCCTTTGGCTTTTTCCGTGTATTCAATACCACAGCCACCCTCTTCTTATCAGTCTGCTAGAACCCTCAGACTGCCAACCCCATAAATTGTGTGCCCAGTTACAAACCCACTGAGAACCCTCATCCTTCCTGGGACTCTTCAGATTGACAGTCAGTACAGTGAAGCTGTTTCTTTGTTTCAAAGGTATAAGAAGAGAAGGGATTCCATTCCCAGGAATTGCATATAAGTGAAAAAGTCCCACCACCCTTTATTCTGAATAACAAAATACAAGGAAGCTCAGTCCCAGGAAGACACTTTTCACAGGCATCTAACAAAGGGCTAAAAATCCACCTGCTTAAATAATGTCTCACTTACCCGTGAAATGTTACCATGAAACAAAGTAAGATTTCACAACCTCAGGACATGGATGATACTATGTTTTCCAAAGGTCCACCTTGATAAATTCCATTACAGGGATGTATTTAACTTTTAGATAAAACAAATGTTAGGTGGGTGTCAACAAATAACTAGAAGAAAAAAAAGAAGCACAGGGATTCACAAGAGTGAGATGTTTTCTTAAAGAAGCAATTGCTTTATTCCAGCTTTTGAATGTTACTTAAAAAAAAAAAAAAGACAAGTACTAACATTTTTTCAAAGTCTAGTTACCTGCACAATCTTGTGATAATTGCTTTTGGTATGTCATGCTATTTAATAGCTGTAAGAACTGTATTTTAAACCCCATTTTGAAGTTGGAGAAACTAAAACTAAAATTAGCATTCAAACCCATGCCTATCAGAATCTCTAACTTCAGAATCTCTGTTCTGTTTCCACACCATATGATAAATCCAGAATGTAACCTTGAGAGATCTTAGTTTTCAACCAAGCTTCCTCCCTCTTTAATGTTCACCCTTGCTCTGGGCATGGCTATTTTTACACCGTCATGGAGGGAGCTCTGTCCTGAGTCTAATATCCTGCTTGGAGGACTTTCTTTTACATTTGTTGATAACTCATTTCAAGGGCTAAAAGCCTTTATGATAAACAGGCATTTTTATAAAACCTAAATCCCCTTTGGTACAAATTCAACTATTTCTTTTCTCCCAGGTGTAATTCATTTATACATTCATTCCTATCTGCTCCAAACATACTTTCCAACCTTAAATTTTACTGCTCCCTCTCATGAATGTTTTAATTAAGATTCTTTGGTCTTAAAATAACAAAAGAAACTCAAACTAGCTTCATTGAAAAAGGGAAATGGCTCTCAGCACACAAAAGCAGGAATTGGTCAAACTTACAGAAGGTTCTGGATCCAGGCTGCAGAGTTAGCTAACTGTCTCCATTCCTTATCTCTTCCTTCTTTGTATGCATCTACTTCATTCTTCCATGTTTCTACAGACCACTGCCCGCACTCTCAAGTCCCCATAAGCCGAAAAAAGTCAAAATATCCCTGGGATCAAGTTTTGTCTTCCAGAAATGAGGTTCTAAATGGCTCAGCATGATTTCAATCAACTGTGTCCAGGTAAGCGAACCTGTTCAGATGGAGCATCTTCAGAATAATGCATGCTGGGCCCTTGGGTGGTCCAAGAAACTACCAGGAGTCACTCTGCTGTGAGGTGATGGAGGGTTGCAGTTCAAAGGGTCATTCTTTTAAAACATGCCCTCTCTAGTGTCCTCTGTGCTGTGGACAATGTAAAGAGCTCACTCAGCTTGCAGGGCCCCCACCTCTCCCTGTCCCCCTGTCTCTCCACCCCGCAACACCCCACCCACCATATGGGAATCCAGCCCTTGCAACCCTTCAGCTCCAATTATTTCAGCCTTGCAACTTCATCATTTTCCCTTGGCTCTTTCCTTTTCCCTACCAGCCTGAAGGTTCTTTGAGAACTGAATGCCAGTCTGACTCACCTGTGAGTGCCCATAAAATTCCGTGAAAATATTTAATGGATGCTTGGTGTAGAAGTAAATCATTTCTCAGGGAAGAAGATGTTTTCTCTTCTGTTAAAAAGAGAGAGAGTTTTTATTTTACTTTTCAGATTAATTGCTTTCTCTTTCCTGAGATAAACATATTCTTTCCCCTTTAACTGTCTCTCCTGAGCTCAGTTTTAAAGTAGTGTGATTATTTTCTGTGAAACTGAAGTGGCCTTATATTGTCCAAGTGGTTAGTCCTAGAGAAAAAAATTAAAAGATAGTGGGTAATTGGAGGAGACTTTAATAAAAGGAGCGCTCATGAAACTGTGGACAGAGTTTTAGGAAACACTCAGGGTTTCCCTGGTGGCTCAGATGGTAAAGAATCTGCCTGCAAGTCAAGAGACCCAGATTCAGTTCCTTGGTTAGGAAGATCCCCCCGAAGGAGGGAATGGCTACCCACTCCAGGATTCTTCCCTGGAGAATTCCATGGACAGGGGGCCTGGCGTCTACAGTCCATGGGATTTTGAAGAATCAGACATGGCTGAGGGACTTTCACACCCAAGGGGTGGTGTAGTATTCCTGGGCTTGCCTGAGAGGGGAAACTTCTACTCTCCCATGCCCTGGAGGCCCAGGGATGAAGCCGCTCCCAGAGGAGACTGCTGTGTAGTGAGAACCAAGAGGTGGTGGGTGTCCAGTGAGAACTGCCTGCCAGGAGCCCTCAGAGGGTGATGCCAGCTGCTGCTGACCCACCAGAGAGGAAGCCAGAGGAACACATACCCTGATCCTAGCCTCCTCCTTCTCTCTGATCACTTGCCAAAACACGCCAGTGATCAAACCAAACCGGAAGACAGAGGACAAAGAGCACACACAGGTCAGCTCTGAAGGCCGAATGAGCAGGTGCAAGATTAGATCTGGAGGGGTACACGGACCTGCTCCAACTTCCTCATGGATACACTCTCCCATGAGCCATGGTCAGCGAGTTGGGCCAGCCCTACTCATCTCAGCCATGGAGGAAAGATCAGTACACTTCATGTGGGAACTGGATTCACGTCAAATTCTAGGAGGAGCTTCCCTGATGGTACAGCTGTAAAGAATCTGCCTGCAATGCAGGAGATGCAGATTAGACCCCTGGGTCAGGAAGATCCCCTGGAGAAGGAAATGGCAACCCACTCCAGTATTCTTGCCTGGAAAATCCCATAGTCAGGGGAGCCTGGTGGGATACAGTTCATGGGGTCCCAAGAGTCGGACACGACTTAGCAACAACAACTTCTAGGGACTCCCATGTCCTTATTCAACCAGCCTGGTTATGACTTTTCCAAATTTCAATTGTGTCACAGCTACAAGAGATCAAGGGTAGCAGAAATGCTTATGACCCCACACTTTAATGTGTATCACACGTTCAACCTCCAAGTCACAGAGGAACCAAGGGGTAAATTGAGGGCCAGGAGACCTGTGTTCATGTCCTGGATCCACAGCACACCTCCAGGGAGGTGACTCGGGATAGGTCGCTCCTCCTGCCTAGGACTCAGTGATCTTCCATCTATAAGACTGTCGTGTCCATGGGGAACAGATTTGTAATTGCCAAGGGGAAGAAGGTGGGGGAGGAATGGACTGGGAGTTTGGGTTAGCAGATGCAGGCTACTATACATACAAGATGGATAAGCAACAGGGTCCTACTGCATAGCACAGAGAACTATATTCAATATCCATGTACACCCATGGCTGATTCATGTCAATGTATGGCAAAAACCACTACAATATTGTAAAGTAATTAGCCTCCAATTAAAATGAATAAATTAAAAAATTTAAAAAAACCTTCAATGATAAAAAAAGAAAAATAATCTGCAATGATATTTACCAACTGTTTACAATTTCTGTATGCAGCATTTGGTGTGTGCATTTTAATTATTTTTCTTATCTGTATTTACTATTTTTTTCTAGCTACATCAAAAAGATTTTCAAATTCTTAAATTGCTTTTTTCTATTTTTATTCTAATTAATAAATGATTGAAACTTAAAAAAATCCTATGATAAACCATGATGGAAAAGAATATGAAAAAGAAAGTATATATATATATGTGCATAATTGAGTCACTTTGCTATATAGCAGAAATTAGTAGTGTTGTAAATCAACTATACTTCAATAAAACAGATTAAAAATAGAAGACTGTCATGCTGCTTCCAACTCCATCATCCTGTGTTTCTAAATCGTAGTCTCCTTTGCTTTAAAAGGAGACCAGACTTCACCACGTGGATAGTGACAGTAAGGTATCACAGCATCCTTCCATGCCTTCTGTTAGTACCAGAACTCTAGACTGAGAGAGTTTTTAAGGTCAGGGGTGATGGTTTTTCCCATCACTTCTCCACTCACTCAAATACAGTAGTTTGCCTATTAAAGGGAAGTGCAGTGCCAGTCACTCAGCTGTGTCCGATTCTTTGCAACCCCATGGACTGTAGCCTGCCAGGCTTCTCTGTCCATGAAATTCTCCAGGCAAGAATACTGGAGTGGGATCCTCCAGTATTCTTGCCTGGAATACTGGAATGCCCTCCTCCAGGGGATCTTCCTGACCTGCCAAGATTTAATTTTTTTAGTGTTTATTTACTTATTAATTTTTAGCTGCATTGGGTCTTAGTTGCAGCATGTAGATTTTTCATTGCAGCAAATGGGCTTCTCTCTAGTCGTGGCATATAGGATTATCAGTTGCAGTGCACAGGCTTAGTCTCCCTATAGTTTGTGGGACCTTAGTTCCCCAACCAGGAATAAAACCTACATCCCCTGCTTTAGAAGGCAAATCCTTAATCACTGGACCACTAGGGAAGTCCTTCAATTTCTTTGATTTTTGATCCTTTATTTTGATTCTTTCTCCCAGTTTCTCTGAGTGAACCCCAAAAAGGAGAACAATGAACAAGGCCAATAGAGTAAAAAGTAATTGATTCTCGGGGGTGTGTTCATTGTTTTGGATGTTTTGGCACTTTTAAGCCTCACAGTAACCCATTAAGATGGGCTCAGTTTTATCCCCACTTCACCCACAAGGAAACTGAGACTCAGAGATGGTTACTTGCCCAAAGCTAGTGTTTGAACCACAGCTTAAACCTTGCTCTTGCCGAATTTAAAGCCCACACTCTTTCTCCTTCTTGACTCTGCACATGTGCTTGATTTAGCTATTTCTGGAACTAATGCTTGAACTTTCGCCTTTGTCTTGCCTGTCAGGACATCCCAGTAACTTAGTTCCAAACCGCTACCTTCCCCAACCCCCAGGGGAGCCCCTCCTACCTCCCCTGGTGCTCAGGCCCTGCCCATCCTGTGTTCGTGGTTTGCACAACACACAGGCGAGTGGATAGCTGGGCCTGGACACAGCCCTTCAGGTCTTAAAAGGGTTTTACTGGCTTTTTATTGGCATTTCCTCCCTAAACCTCAGTGCAGTAATTCACCCCTCTGATCCCCGGGGTACAGATTAGCACATGGAAGGAAGCCTAGAAAGGTTGTGACTTGCCCTTTTGTCAGAAGGTGAAGTGGTGGCCAAGCCTCCCATCAGCTTCTCCTCCCTCCCCTCCTTCCTTGTTTTTACAGGTTGAAATATGCCTGACACTGGGATGGAAATGTAGCTTGAGTGGGAAAACTAAGGCAAAAGGAAGAAAAGGTAAAGCAGGCAAGCACAGAAGACATCACTGAAAAGTCCTGGGTGATTCTTCAAAAGGAAATAGCTAAGAAGGGAGACTAAAGAGAGTCTTTCAATGAAATAATCTGGAATGAACATGAGAGGAGCAGCTCAGTTGCTGAGTGTTGCACTCAGACTTCAGAGTACAGAGTGAGGTCAACAGCACTCTGTGAACTCTGACAGTACAAGGGCTGGGATGGTTCAAGGCACAAGACTCTTAGCGCAAACATTTCTTGATTGAAAACTAAGCCATTAAGTATCCCCTGGCATGGCATATTTTATATGCCAAGTATCTTCCACTTTGATATCTACCTGCATGACCTTCTTATTCCTGAGAATCTCTGCTAGGACGCCTCACACATCCCCAGCCAGCCTGCTGGCCTCAGTGTCCACAGTGATGTTCCTCTCTATTGTCCACAAAGTCCCCAAGAGAAGCTTTTCCTATCCCTGCCCATCTTGAGAACATCAGGGCCCATGCCAAGGGGCTGCGGCTGGAGGTGCCCAAAGCCTCTAGTCTGCCAGGTGCCAGACTGCATGTCTTCATCGACATTATGCTGCATTTTGTCACCCAAGGCCCAGAGGAAGTCTGCTTGGATCACAGTCTCATCAAGGCTGTCTTGAATAGCTTCCGTTGGCTTTTATGTCTACTGGCAAACTATGAAACCAAGATCCTGTCTGCAAGAACTTACTGAAGAATACAAGGAGATTCTGGAGACTTTCCAAGAAGAAGGCATTTCTTGAAGGCATTCCACATGTTTATTTAACAAATGTTTATTTAATAACAACTGTATTCCAGCGCTTAGCCCATGAAGAATGCAAAAGTTAAGAATGCAAAACCCATATATCTCAATTTTTTTCTCCACTTCAGTGCATTAAATGGCTATCTTCAAACATTCCTAGATGTAGTACTGGTTCATGATGGATGCATTGATTCTCAGCTGAAGAAACATTCCCCTCAGGAGAAAGGGAAAGGTATAAACTAAAGATGTGTAACAGGCAATTCCAATAAAAAGATGTGCCCCTTTTCCAGCTTCACAGCCTCTCCAACCCTCATAAAATTGAAAATCACATTTCCCCAAATCAAAAGACCACCTTCAAAGGGAGACATTAGTTCCCCATTCATAAATAGAAAATAATGCAAAATCAGTGAGACTGGGGCATGGACAACAAAACAGAATTCCTTCTTGCTGTTGCTCTCTTCATGAGAATTATTTAGGAAAATTCCACCTCTTTCAGAGGAAGCAGGGAATTCCAGAAACATATGTGATCACCCAAGCTCAGTCCTCTGCAGTAATGCAGCACACCCAGGTCTTTGCAGAGAGGAATGGAAGAAAGAGCGAAAGAGGCACAAATAGCCTCCCTATTCATGCTTCATTTTAGATGACTCTCAGTATTTCCAGGATGCTGACAGTGGTCATTATTTCCCCGTACTCTGAGAGATTTCCAGTAGTGGCTGTGGTCTACCTGAAATAGAATCCCACTTTCTCATCCCACAACATAAAGCTCACATAGAGCCATCAGGAGTGAGGGTGATGATGTACCACCACTATCAAATGAGAACACAGGCTGCTCCTCTGATCTCTTTTGGTTCTGACCTCATACACCATAACATCATAAAGCAAGGCTTGCCTACACAAGGGTCTTATCACCCAAAGCTAAATCATTACAGGCCTTTGGATTTTTTACAATAATATAACTCAAATTTCCCTTCAATTCTTAAATACATTTCAGATTGCCTTTGTTACTGTGCCGATAGTGTGCTACTGGGAAGTCAATTGTAGAGAAGAGTGGGATGGAGGCCATTTTTTCAGCCCCCCCCCTCCAAAATAAAACATATCAGGGAAAAAGAGCAGGCTTTAGAAATAGACAGATGTGTATTCAACCCTAGGTCACTCTCTAGTTGATGATCTTCAACAGTTTGTTTAGCTTTCCTATCACTCTGTTACTAATACCTATTTCACTGGCATACAGCAAGGACTAAATACATTTTAGTGGTTCAAGGAGACAGAGAAGGAGTAGGAGTAATGTTAATAGAGAATCAACAGCAGCAGCTTACAGCAGTGGTGGTAGTTATCATTATTATTAATCTTACAAGGCAGACAATGTCTAGAAGAGATGAGATTTAAATGCAAAGGAAAAGCTGTATTTACCCTTAAATTTTCCAGGCTACATCCTGGAGAAGGAGAGAAATGATTCACCCAAGATTACACAGCCCAGAGTTGCATAGTGAAGATTTGAATTCAGGACTGTCTGACTCCAGAGCAAATATAGGTGCTGCCAAGTAATAAAGATGTCGAAGTAAGGGCATAGTAATGGAGAGATAGTATAGGATAGCACTCAGATCAGCTCAGGTGTCAGTCTAGTTGAGTTCAAATCCTAACTCTGCCATGAACTGGTAGTATAACTTTGTAGAAATTACTTAGTGTCTCTAAGATCCATTTTTTTTTCACCCCTAAAATCAGCTAAGTGACTGCTATGGACCGAATGCATGTGTTTGTCCGAAATGTATATGTAGAATTTCAAATTTCCCATGTGATTATATTTAGAGTAAGGAAATAACAAGGTTAAATGAAGCCACAAGGGTGGGGCCCTGCTCCAATAGGATAAGTGTCCATGTAAGAAGAGACACTGAGCTGAGCTAGCAGCATCCTCTCCTCCTACATCCCCCTTTGTCTCTCTCTGGGTCTCTCTGTATATGTGTGTGGTTCTCTGGCTCTGCCTCTCTCTCCCTCTCTTTCACTCCCATCTTCTTGCTCCCTTTCCTCCCACCCATGTGAGGAATCAGAGAGATGGCCGCTGCCTACAAGCTGAGAGACTAGGACTCAGAATGAAACCTACCTTGCTGGAGCCTTGGTCTTGGACTTCCAGCCTCCAGAACTCTTAGAAATAAATTTCTGTTATTCAGGCCACCCAGCATGAGGTATTTTGTTATGACAATCCTAACAAACTGATATACTAACACATTACTCAAAGAACTTCTAAGATAATTAAACAAGATTTCATAAAGAGTTTTTCACCAGGAGTTGATGCATAGAAAGTGTACAACAAATGGCATATATTATGATCACCTCATGAGAAATAAGGTGAAGCAGCCAATCTGGTGCCTGCTAAAATAATGGTTCCATCGGGCAAAAAAAGTCAATGTGGAGTTGTGAGGGCGTGACAAGCACTGTAGCTACGGGAATTGTAGGAAACGTAGAGGAAGCGAGGGTATGGGATGGCGTGTACAACCCAATTACCCCTGGAAAGGGAAACCAGTGGCTCCAGGCTGGAAGGCCCAGGTTGTTTAACCCAGGTCTGCTGAGCACACTGTGGTCAGAGGGAGAATCCTAACTGTGATCCAGGTAAGAAAGCAGAGGTCAAAACAAGAGGTCTTTGTAGGAGCTTAAGTGGAAAAACAGGACAAGGAGACAGATGGCAGGAAGATGAGGAATGAGGCAGAGAGCAGCATCTGAGGCAGATTGGGGGAGTTGTAAACCATTCAGCCCAGAGGCTCTGGCGCCTGCAGGTGTGTGAGAGCTCCATTTCCACATGTGCCTGCTCTGCAGTGAGGGGAAGGGCTGACAGCTTACAGATAGTGAGCGGACAAGGCAGGGAAGGATCCAGTCAGCAATAGTGCTGGAGGGAGCAGTGGTGCCCACAGGTCAGAAGCATATAATTCCCAGCCCACATCATTGGGAATGATCTGTGGGCACCAGGAAAAAAGGGCATTAGAGATGAGCATCAGCTGATTAGATGGGAAGGCTAGTCATTCAAGGTCAGATAGCAGGAGGCATTCCAGGGAAAGAAAGGATTTGGGAGAAGTTGAGCTGTTAGCTTTTGACTTGTTTCTTTTAATTGCTCCCTCCAGGCTTCTGTGACCAGGCAAAAGAGGGTTCATCTACTTAGCTACTTAATACATCTCTATTGAATAACTTCTCTGTGCTATAGACACCAATATAAGCACTGAAGATACCACAACAAAAAGACAGACATAAAATAGTTCATTTCAAAGAGGAAACACAGATAACAAATAAGCAAACAGAAAGACAATCATTTCACATGGGGAAAAGCACTGTAAAGACAATTATGCAAGGGACTCTTAGAGCAAGTGATTAAATGGGTAGCAAGATAGCTTCTTTAGACAAAATAAGGAAACGTTGTCTGAGAAGAAGATAATGGAGTTGAACCTAAATGACCACAAACACATAGCCTTCCCTCTAAAATGCTCAAAATTAAGGTCAGGAAATGAAGCAGAAAGTAGCACCTCTGTGGCATTTCTTCCCTTCTTAGATTTTCTCCCAGCCTGAATATCCATTTGGAAACCATCCATTTGTCTTTTTATCCATTCAACATGTATTGAGTATCTACACATGCCGGGTACTGTGTTTGGCACAGGGAATGTAATATAGGCACTGACATCTGACCACAGACCAAGGTGAGGCAGTGAATGAATCCAACTTTTAGACAAGAACAGGATTCAGTACTTACTGTTGACTCCATTTGGATCAAAATTAAACTAGGGAGACATGTGCGCATGTGTGTTATGTGTGTGTTTATCCAGATAAACATGTGCCTGGCAGCATATGAGTCCACAGTCAATAAAGCAAAGTCTGCACGTATATTTGGCCAAAGCACACATAAGGTAAATCTTCTTTTAGCACAGAGAAAGTTACTTCCACACATTCAGCCAAAACAAGGCTTGTTACATTCTGAAAAGGAAAGGCTGGGTCTGAGACAGTCATCCTGCTGCAAGGTTCATACTGAGCTAAAAATACAGAAGAGAAAAACAATGATCTCAGCAAGGTAATTGCCAATAGGTGAACAAATGAAGCAGACAGAAAGCGAACAGCAACTTGGCCGACCTCCAGGGAAGGGATGAGCTTGCGTGAGTGGCTAGTGCCAGGGTGGCACCAGCAGTGGTTACAGTCCGGTAAAACAGATTAAAACTGGTTATCCTGCCTTTCCTGACACTTCGCACTCCTGGTCCCCAAAGGCATTCTTAGCGGGGAGGGGAAAGAGGTCAGGCTGGGAGAAAAGAGACAAGCCGACAGGAAGGGGAATAGAGGGTCTTGTTTTCCAAACCTTCAAATATTGCAATTGATCTAACTTAATCACATTTTTTCCCCCGTGTAGATTTTATGCACCAGTGGCCAGCAATGTCCAAGGAAGCAAGAAGCTTTATTTTTGTTTGGGCTTGGCCAGGATCTCTGGGCAGTCAGCTTGTTATTTTATTTTAAGAAAGCGGCTGTATTTTAGTTGGGGAGCCTGTTAGGAACATATTTGGAGCAGAGGTTTTAAAGTGCCATCTTCCAGAAAGATTTCATCCAGACTGAAAGCAGAAGGGAAATGGATGAAAGACTGGGGAGCATCGCCCCTGATTCTGGTTCCACGGAAATAATCTGGGGGTTTGTCCCTTTGGGCATTTTTCATTCTTCGCCTCCACAAGGCGAGTGCTAATACCTGAAACCGCCACATCTTGCTGGGATCCTGAATGGATCGAGTTACCATGAAAACCACACAGGTACAGGCCTGCAGGCTTGCAAAGGATTCTTCCCTCAGAAACCTCTCAGCTTGAGCCAGGAAAGAACACTACCACATTTTTCTTGGCTTTTTATAGGGTGTTGATCCAAGGATCTGTTTTTACATTAGAATGCAGCAGTCGGACTGGAGCATAATAGATTGCAGACCTTTGTGAGGAATCTCTGTGAGGCTTCGGCAGGCAACTGTGAGCTGTTGCAAAGAACTGCACTGTCAGCAGTTTAGCCCCTGGGCCCTCGGCCATGTTTTCCTTATTTTTAAAGGAGTCGTTGACCTTCCACAGGCCTGTATCAAAACGGAGCGAACAAAAATGCTGCCAGACACGGCGGGGTTGGAAGAGACTGCTTTCAGGGTCTGGAAAGGGCTTCATTTGGTCTATTTACTGTCATGGAAATTCTGAGTGTGACTTCGAGGCCTTCCTGGCTCAAAGCCAGATGGAAAGGTTTGGGAAAAAAAGAGCAGAGCCTCAGTCGGGGAGTGAGCGGGGTGGGAAAGCAGCTGCCCTGGCACGGCCCCAGAGGGATGCAAAGAGCCCCGGTGCCTATTGTGCAAAGGAGATTCAGAGGGCCCCGCGAGGGTGGACGGAGCGGGCAGCCGGTGTCACTGCTCCAGGTGGCCGGGCTTGATGAGCACGCCGGGAACTTGCTCCAAGTTGTTCTTGCCAAGGGAGGGCCCGCCAAGCATATCACTTGCTCATTCATTCATTCATTCATTCTGTGAACAGTTCTTAAGAGTCTGCTGGATTTAGGATGTTATGCTCAGCACTGAGAATATAGAAATGACCAACACAGTCTCTGCCTACTGTTCTGCAAGGGGAAAGAAAGTAAAAGTGTTAGTCACTCGGTCTTGTCCAACTCTTTGTGACCCCATGGACGGTAGCCAGGTTCCTCTGTCCATGGGATTCTCCAGGCAAGAAATCTGGAGTGGGCGACCATTCCCTTCTCCAAGCGATCTTCCTGACCCAGGGATCAAATCCGTGTCTCCTGCCTTGTGGGCAGATTCCTTACCATCTGAGCCACCAGGGAAGCCCTCCGTAAGGAGACCATCTAGCAAAAAACTCTGCCACTACAGGAAGCCAGACCAGAGTTCCATGGGAGGGTCAGATCGCTTGCCTCGGCCCTTCCCCATATGCGCCATCCCCAGGGAATCTCAATTCATTTTACTCATCACCACACGAATTCCAGAGAACCCTGGGTCAGAAAGAGCTCTGTTTTCTGCATCACGGGCCCAGAGTACCCAAGGGGGCAGGTGCACTCGCCAGGTTCAGAATCTCACTCCCCCTCAAGTGCAAAGGATGGAGAAGCTGTCCATTGTCCCTTCTCCCAGGGGATTTGCATGTTAAGGAGGATTATCACTTCAGCTAAAGGCAAGGCTCCCCAGCACAGGCTTTCAGGCCTGAGCAGGAAGGGCAGGTTGTGTCAGTAGAAGAGAGACTTCCTAGAAACACAGATGTCACTCATGGTGGGCAGGCTGCCCACTCTGAGCTTTAGGCTGATCTGGACCTGGAAGGAAGGTCGGAAACCATCTGCCAGGGGAGAAAATGGCAAGCCCGAGCTGAGCAGCCACCAGGGCCTTCTTTCTTGCTCTCTGTCTCCTGGACTGGTCTCTCTAAGCTCCCTGCAAGCATGGACTTGTTTTCTGCTGAGTTCCCAGGTTTAGTGTGTGTGTTGTGTGTTGTGTGTATGCATACATTTACAGCTTAAAGAGAAGCAGCTGATGGGAAGTATGTGAGATAAAGAGGTTAGAGAAAAGACCCAAAGCAAAGAAGAGAGTTGGGGCTGGCTAGCCTCCAGAACCGCTATTATTTTCTATGGTCTATAATCACAGAACAGAGCTGAGGATGAAGAATGTCTTCTGAGCTGGGGGAGGGGAGGGGCCTGGCTCCTTGGAAAGGGTGATTAACACCAGGCTAATGGCACTGTCATTAATCATCAGGGTGAACTTGAGCCACTGGGGTTGCTCCTCCAACCAGCAGTATAAATGAGATCTTTATTTAGGGAAATACTGAAACTTAGATGTTCTTCTCAATAGGATTCCCATCACCACGGCTCTCTGTAATTCAAATGAAACTTCCGGAGTGACGTGACTGTAATTGTCACATTTTCCACTTTACAGTTCTATTCTAGAGATTTCTAGATCTCTTTAACTTTGATGTATCTGCTCTGATAGAGATGAAAGAATTCAAAACATTGGACAACTTACGTTATGAGTGTTGATGTAATCAGTCTGAATAGGTCTTTTTTTCCTCCCAACTGCAATACCTTTCTTATTACTGGGATAGAGTTTGCTAGAAACAATTCTCATAAAAAGGAAATCTATTACTTTACAAATATACTAATTCAGACATTTTCCGGAATGAAGTTTAGCTCTACCCTATCTATAAACAAAAGGTTTGCTAAGGACAATAAACAAAATCTCTTTCCAATTTTGTTTAGCTTCCTTGAAGAAAGACATACTTGAAGGACTGTAGCAGTACTCACTTACATGTAAACATTTTTATGCTACTTCAAATAATTCTTATCTTAAAAGCTGATCCTTAAAGAACCTATTTGATTATCTTTTCAAAAGTCATTTTCACGACCCTACCCCCTATTTAAAATTCAAAAAACTTCTTTTCTTTGCATATATTTCCATCAGAGTTAATTTGAGTGAATGATGTTGGTATATGTAGGTCTATTAATATAATCCAGAACTGATAAATGGATGGGCGGGTAGATGAATCTAGAATAAAATCAATCTGATTTATTTATATTACGATTTCCCTCATATATAGGCCTCTGGATCTCAGGAATCCCTCGGGGATCTAGAAAGTCTGTTCATTCCTCGGAAGAGTTGTTTCTTCACCATCCAAGATTTTCTCCCACCCATGAGAGAATGCAGTAAACCACCAATTCCAGGACAACTCCGGGCCTGCTCCCTAGTCCTCTGAGCACCCTCTTTTCCGTCCTGCCATTTGTGCCAACCTTGGCTTTTTGGCCAATTATCCATTTGGATTTTGCTCTGCTTTGGGTTCGCCTCCCCAGGATTTGGCAACCAAGATTTGCAGTGAACAAATCAGCCTGTAAACTGATTCATGCTTTAAACTCATGCCTTGAATCATAACTAACCCTTCTTGGCTTTGACAACCTCATCTTTTTCTATAACTTTTGGCAAGTCGCGCTCCTGCCTCACTCCCCCAGCCCAGCCTTTCTCTCCCCCACCTTCCACGCCAGGCCCAGACTGGTGGGAGGGGGCAAAATCAGGCAGTCTCCTCCCAAACCCTCTCAGGAGTGCCTCATCTCTGGTGCAGGTAAACTACTATCTCAGATTTGGTTAGCTTTGGATTCAGCACGGCTTTACTTTCAAAAGATGAAATTAATGCTATTTAAGAAGATAATGGTACTCTGCCATTTGGTTGTGAAAATTTCCACTCCAGAGTAAAGTGATTGATGACTTCGTACTGAAATCTTCGTGTGTTCCCATCTCGTTTTTCTCCTTTGAAATAGCAGCACTTCTTTTATTCAGCCAAGAAACTTTTTTTTCTTCCACTTTTCAATAGACCCAAACATTCTTCGTTAATTTAATTCTGTCTTTAATACTTTCCCAAAATTTCCAAAGGTTTCTCTTAAAATATTTGTTAATTTTACTCACAAAATACACAACATATAAAAAACAAGCACCCAGATGTTACCATTTTTTAATATGAAAAAGAAGTATAACATAAATCATGCTTTTGTGTATAAAATACGAAGTAATGGGACTTCTCTGGTGTCCAGTGTTTAAGACTTCACCTTCCAAATGCAAGGGGGTGTGGGTTTGATCCCCAGTCAGGGAACTAAGATCCCACATGCCTGGAGCCAAAAAGCCAAAACAGAAAGCAGAAGCAATATTTTAACAAATTCAATAAAGACTTTTTAAAAATATATGAAGTAAGGCCTCTGTTCTTACCACAGCTCCAGGCAACCTCTCAGTTAAGTCTTGATAAAAGTTTAGTGCCAGACTTTTTCTAGCTTTCCACAAATGGGCGTAAGCATTTTCAAGCCAAATATCAAGTTTCCCTTGATTGCTCATTGCTTCTCACTACATATGAATTATCAAGAAATTCTGGTGACTCTTCCTCCAACACCATCTAAAATTCACTTCACACCCTGTTTTCACCTGCACTCCACGCTCAATCAAGCCGCCATCTTGCCTCACCCGCCAACTGTGAAAGCCTCTAAGAAGTCTCCCCACTCACCCCTTCCCTTTAAATGGATCAATACTCTTGATGGCAAGCAAACAACGCACACCAACTCTAGTTTAGTTGAGCACAAAGATGATTATTGGAAGTCTCTCAGGAAATTCACAGACGATGAGAAGGCAAGAGCACTAGCCTCAGAGAGATGCTGAGGAGCTGCTACAGTGAAGTCATGGTCCAGGATGAGCTTGGTCACGATGTTAAGCAGTCCCTACTGGACATAGACACCTCTCTAGCATGACCCCCTTGGGGAGTACTAGTCTCTGGACTCCACTGGGCCCCTGGCCTGGCTACCATGGCCTCTGCTGGAATAAACCTGCCTTGTCCCAGATCTTTGTCTCACTGGAACTGGATTTGCAGTGGCTGGTGGAGCACTCATGTCCATCCCTTAGCTGTTAGAGTTGGGCAAAGGGACATCCAGCCTATTCAGCTTCTGGAGGTGGAGGAGGTGGGAAAAATCACCCACCTGGGAGTGGGGTGGCGGGGCAATCCCTTGGTGGGGGAATTCCCCAAACACAGGCCGGAGGCTCAGAGGCTCATCAGCTGCAAACAATGATGTCAGGACTACAAACACCTACATTTCATTTCCACACAACAGCCTAAGAAAAGCTGTAAAACTTAAATTAGATCAGGCTACTCCTCTATTTTAAACCTTCCAGTGGTTTCTCATCACTCTGAAAATACAGTCTGAACCACATGCCCTGGGATGCCAGATGGCCTGTGGCACGTTCCCAGGGCTGGAAACCCATCGCCACCGAGGCGAGATCTATGAGGAAGTCAGACTCGTGCCCTTACTGTCCTTGATGTCACCGGAGCCTCAACACCCTTCCCAGGAGCCTCTTTGTGGGCACGGAGGTTCAGATAAGCGTATTTGGACCCTGCTGCTGCTCAGTGACTTAATTAGGAACATTTTAAAACTTCAATTTAATTAGCCAATTTAAATTCCAGTCAGTTTATCACATGCATACAATACACTCGCACAGGTCCAGGGTCTAATGACCATCTTCAACAGAATCACTACCATTTGCATAGTGGCCCAGTTTGCAACATGCTCTCATATGCTTTAAATCATCTAATTCTCAAGAGACTCCTGTGACTAGGTAAGATAGACATTATTATCTCATTTTAACAGGTGAAAAAAATCAGTCTCAGAGGTCAAAAGCACCTCTCAAGTGCATGAGGAGAGGAGAGACCTAGATTAAAACCTACCTCTCCTAAAAGGGACCCTCCTGCACTGTTGCTGGGCATGTAAATTGGTGCAGTCGTTATTGGAGAACAGTTTGAAGGGTCCTAAAAAGCTAAAAATAGAGCTGCCATATGATCCAGCAATCCCACTCCTGGGCACATATCTCAACAAAATTCTAATGCAAAAAGATACATGCACCCCAGTGTTCACAGCAGCACTATTTACAAGAGCCAAGTCATAGAAGCCACCTAAATGTCCATCACCAACAGATGAATGGATTATAGATAGATAGATAGATATGTAATATATATTATATATATATATACAAAATGGAATATTGCTCAGCCTAAAAGAGAAAGAATGCCATTTTCAGCCACATGAACGGACTTAGAGATTATCATACTAAGCAAAGTAAGCCAGAAAGACAAATATCACATGATATCACTTATATATGATATCTAAAGTATGACACAAATGAATTTATCTGTGAAACAGAAACAGTCTTACAAGTACAGAGAACAGACTTGAGACTGCCAAGGGGTAGGGGAATCAGGGAGGGCTGGCTTGGGAGTTTGGGATCAGCAGACGCAGACCATTATATATAGGCTGGATAAACAGCAAGACTCTACTGCATAGCACTGGGAACTATATTCAGTACCCTGTAATAAACCCATAATGGAAAAGAATATGAAAAAGAGGGCTTCCCTGGTGGTCCAGCGGTTAAGAATCTGCCAGGCAATGCAAGGGACACTGGTTCTATCCTTGGTCCGGGAAGATCTCACATGCCGTGAAGCTAGACTACTGAGCCAGCGCTCTAGAGCCCGAGAGCTGCAGCTACCAAAGCCCACACACCTGGAGCCCATGCTCTGCAACAAGAGAAGCCCCTGCAGTGAGAAGCCTGCACACCACAGGAAACAGAAGCCCCTGCTTGCCTGAACTAGAGAAAGCCCACATGCAGCAACGAAGACCTGCAACAACCAAAAAATAAAACAAATAAATATTTTTTTAAAATAACATAAAAAAGAATGTATATAAATGGATTACTGAATCACTTTGCAGTACAGCAGAAACTATATTGTAAATCAACTGTAGTTTAAAAAAAAAAAAAAAAAAAACCTCGTGTGCTGGGCTTAGTCGCTCAGTCGTGTCCGACTTTTTGCGACCCCATGGACTGCAGCTAGCCAGGTTCCTCTTTCCATAGGGATTCTCCAGGCAAGAATACTGGAGTGGGTTGCCATACCCTCCTCCAGGGGATCTTCCTGACCCAGGGATCGAACCTAGGTCTACCCACACTGCACGCAGATTCTTTAACCAACTGAACCGCCAGGAGAGGTAGGGTTATTACTTTTTTTTTTCAATTTAAAATAAGATAACCCTACCTCTACTTAACTCTAAATGTCACTCAGAACCATGGAATTCACCAGGTGTTCTGAGTAATCAAGGTTTGATCAGATGGTGTGAGGAGGTGAATAAATGAAGGTCAAGGGATCTTGATTCAGAAGCAGGTGGGAGTTAAAAAGAAGATAGCTGAGTTTTCAGCGTCTTGGGACCATTCAGCAATTAGGGATCTGCCCAAGCAAGTTCTAGGGCCCAGAGCAAGCCAATACTGGGCTACCCCCTATTAACAGCCCACCCTTCCACAGTGTCTATGAGTAAATTAAAATAACCATCAGGGACAGCCTCAACGAGGACAGTAAATACCAACGAGACTGAGAAAAGGAGGTGATGCAGGAGGTACTGGTGACTGTTTGAGGGCCCATGTCCTGTGAAACTGACTGGATGTATCTCCCAGCCTCGCCTGGAGGTCATCACTGCAGGTGGCAGGGGGATTGGGAGGAGGCAGAGCAAGGCAAGGCTAGGTTATCACCTTCCCCACCAGCACTCCAGGGAGAAGCTGCCCCCGATCCAGTCTTGCTGCTTTGAGAACTTCTTTTGCAAATCAGAGACAACCCACAGCTCCCACACCCTTCAGTCTATCAGCGAGTTGATCTCCAGTGCTGGACTTTTCCTGAGGAGACAGACCACAGGTCCTTGCTCAGGCTAACAGGTTGGGGTGGGGAGAGGGCGTGACATTCACTGCCTCTAACCCCTCCCCTGCTGTCGCCCCCCACTTTCATTGAGTCTACCAGGTCTGGCCTCAGAAGAATCCAGAGTGGCTCCTGACCAAATGCATATCACCAAGTACAATGCCTCTTTGTAGCCTAGTCACACCTTTCATCCCAGAGTTTCAAAGCACAGTGCAAATGTTAACTTGTCCTCAGACATCCCGGGAGAGGCAAGTAGGTGGCATACGCTATTATCATCTCCTGTTTTATAGATGCAAACCAAGCTCTGAGCCATGACCCGTCTCGCTGGAGGCCTCATGGTGAATAATCGTACATCCCAGGGACCTACATCTAGTCATTATATCATGTTGCTGCCAGAATAACAAAATTATCAGCTCTCTAATTGATAGCCATTTTCTTCTCTCACTTGCTTCTTCCTCTGGAGTCTCTCTTACAGCTTTATAAGTAGGTCCCACAAATGGACACAACCACCAGCCAGCCTCAGCTGCCCTTCGCTTAAAAGAAGCCGGAAGACGAATTAGCATAAACGATCGGTTGCCTAGGGAAATAGAGTTGGCCGGGTTAGCGTGTTATTTAGAGTGGACAGTCACAGTGACCACAAGCCCCACTGCCCTCTCCTGAGATATCTGCCACCTTGGGCTGAGAAGAACAGCCCTGGCTCTAACCTGAATGAGGAGACCGTCTTCTGTACCACATGACTGCAGCCCCAACAGGCCACACCTGATTGAACCAGGGAGCCACGTATAACTATTCCAGAGGCAGGTCTGTGACTTATAAGGGGAGCTGGTAAGACAGTTATATTCAAACTATTGGAATTGGGCAGGTGTAGGGGGGCAGAAATGGTGGGCTTCCATTAGGTGGTCAAACTGAGAGAAGTGGGCAAGTTTAGAAAGTATGATACTGTCTAGGACCATCCATACGGTTGCAAGTGGCATTATTTCATTCTTTTGTATGACTGAGTCATATTCCATGATACGTATGTACCACGACTTCTTTACCCATTCATCTGGTGATGGACACTTAGGCTGCTTCCACGTCTTGTCGTTCTTGTTTAGTCCACAAGCCACGTCTGACTCTCTCTGACCCCATGGACTGCAGCACGCCAGGCTTCCCTGTCCTTCTCTATCTGCCAGAGTCTGCTCAAACTCATGTCCATTAAATCCATGATCCTATCTAACCATCTCATCCTCTGCAGCTCCCTTTTCTTTCCCAGCATCAGGGTCTTTCCCAATGAGTCAGCTCTTTGCATCAGGTGGCCAAAGTACTGGAGCTTGAGCTTCAGTATTAGTCCTTGCAATAAATATTCAGGGCTGATTTCCTTTAAGACTGATTGGTTTGATCTCCTTACAGTCCAAGGGACATGTCTTGGCTATTGTAAATAGTGCTGCTATGATCATATGTGTGCATGTGTCTTTTAGAATTACAGTTTTCTCTAGACATATGGCCAGGAGCAGGATTGCTGGATCATATGGTAACTTGCATACTGTTTCTGCAGTGACTGCACCAATTTACATTCCCACCAACACTGTAAGAAGGTTTCCTCTTCTCCACATCCTCTCCAGCATTTATTATTTGTAGATTTTTTTGATGATGATCATTCTTACTGGTGTGAGATGATACCTCATTTTAGCTTTGATTTGCATTTTGCCAATAATTAGCAGTGTTAAGTACAGGGTCACATTCCTTTTACATTCCTATCTCTATTGCTTTTCTTTATAATATGCTCCCATTCTTAGCCCGAGGTCAGAAATGCCTAATAAAGATTTTCATTTAAGTTCCATGACTTACATGCTTGATTCAATATCAAGTTGAACAAGCCCCTTGTTCTTCGGGCTTCTAAGCTTTCATCAACAAAATGGAGATAATTATTTCTTAGGCCATGCCTTCAGAGTTAAGTGGACTTCCTAAATATCTAGTTGATTTGAAGTGAAGTTTTTCTGGCCATCATAACATCCAATCACTAAGCAATCAGTGAATGTCCACCTGATTTGATTATTTAGAGCTTTGGAGTAATGACTAACCTTTTTGAGCCCTGTCACCAAGTCCTATTAGGAAAAGGATGATATTTCACTGATGTATATGTTAAGAGTGGGAGCAGATACTATGAAGCCTGGGCAAACCACTCCCTGAATATCTGGCATTTCTTTGAAACTGTGTGCTTTATCTCTAAAGTTCAAGTAAATTTCATCTTCTACTTCAAAAAAAAGAAGAGGATAGTATTGGCTCGGCCACCCAATGGATCCAGCCTATCTCTAGGTGGCAGACCAATAAAGATACTCATCCTGTGGCCTTATAATCCCAGGCTTTTAGAAATGCTGGATATAAATTGTGATGTAGAATATGGAAGACATCAATTATGCTACCTGAATGGTACAAATTAGGAGAAAAAGCTCAACACACATAAAACATTTTCAAGAAATGAGATAGTTGACATTTTGATCAATCAACCTAAGCTATTAAATACCACCATCTCTGCCAAGTTAATTCTCTGCAAATGAAAAGCCCAATCCTATCCAAGTGCACTGCTGCCAACATCCAGCTCTGCAATCACATTATGGAAGGAAAAAAAAACCCAGAACTAAGGGAGTTAGGGCAAAGCCCAAAGACATGAAAAATGCTAGGTGTGCAGAGTGGCACTTCCCTCAGGGATCTGCCCTGAGCTGTCTCAGCAGCTTTGCTGCCTGGGGGAGAGGAGCTGCTGTTGGAAGAGCCATCACCTTCTTTTTCCATTTCCAGTGCAGGTCAGCTCATCTCTCAGACCGCCGCTGGGCAAGTGGTAGCTCCTCCAGGATCTCCCCTGCTCACACTTCACCCTGGCGGGCATCCATCCTAGGCTCTGTGGTCCAATGCTCATTTTAGGGTAACTGCCCAGAGACCAGAGGGCTCTGCTGAGACTCAGAAGCTGTTCCTCGCAGGAAATTGAGGGGGTGGAGTCCATTCCATGTAGATGGCAGCGGGCAAGCAGGGCAAAGGAATAAATTCTGGTTTCACCGGGGGCTCGGTGGTCAGGTGTTTCATTTCGGCGGACTTTGGAGAGGTTGACTATGCCAAAGCCTTTGACTGTGTGGATAACAATAAACTGGAAAATTCTGCAAGAGATAGGAATACTAGACCACCTGACCTGCCTCTTGAGAAACCTATATGCAGGTCAGGAAGCAACAGTTAGAACTGGACATGGAACAACAGACTGGTTCCAAATAGGAAAAGGAGTATGTCAAGGCTGTATCTTGTCACCCTGCTTATTTAACTTATATGCAGAGTACATCATGAGAAATGCTGGGCTGGAAGAAGCACAAGCTGGAATCAAGATTGCTGGGAGAAGTATCAGTAGCCTCAGATATACAGATGACACCACCCTTATGGCAGAAAGTGAAGAGGAACTAAAAAGCCTCTTGATGAAAGTGAAAGAAGAAAGTGAAAAGGTTGGCTTAAAGCTCAACATTCAGAAAGCAAAGATCATGGCATCTGGTCCCATCAGTTCATGGGAAATAGATGGGGAAACAGTGGAAACAGTGTCAGACTTTATGTTTTTGGTCTCCAAAATCACTGCAGATGGTGATTGCAGCCATGAAATTAAAAGACACTTACTCCTTGGAAGGAAAGTTATGACCAACCTCAGTTCAGTTCAGTCACTCAGTCGTGTCTGACTCTTTGCGACCCCATGAATTGCAGCACGCCAGGCCTCTCTGTCCATCACCAACTCCCAGAGTTCACTCAGACTCACGTCCATCGAGTCGGTGATGCCATCCAGCCATCTCATCCTCTGTCGTCCCCTTCTCCTCCTGCCCCCAATCCCTCCCAGCATCAGAGTCTTTTCCAATGAGTCAACTCTTCGCATGAGGTGGCCAAAGTACTGGAGTTTCAGCTTCAGCATCATTCCTTCCAAGAACACCCAGGACTGATCTCCTTTAGAAGGGACTGGTTGGATCTCTTTGCAGTCCAAGGGACTCTCAAGAGTCTTCTCCAACACCACAGTTCAAAAGCAGCAATTCTTTAGCGCTCAGCTTTCTTCACACTCCAACTCTCACATCCATACATGACCACTGGAATAGCAAGAAGAGATAAGAAAGCCTTCTTCAGGGATCAATGCAAAGAAATAGAGGAAAACAACAGAATGGGAAAGACTAGAGATCTCTGCAAGAAAATTAGAGATACCAAGGGAACATTTCATGCAAAGATGGGCTCGATAAAGGACAGAAATGGTATGGACCTAACAGAAGCAGAAGATATTAAGAAGAGGTGGAAAGAATACACAGAAGAACTGTACATAAAAGATCTTCATGACCAAGATAATCACGATGGTGTGATCACTCACCTAGAGCCAGACATCCTGGAATGTGAAGTCAAGTGGGCCTTAGAAAGCATCACTACAAACAAAGCTAGTGGAGGTTATGGAATTCCAGTGGAGCTATTTCAAATCCTGAAAGATGATGCTGTTAAAGTGCTGCACTCAATATGCCAGCAAATTTGGAAAACTCAGCAGTGGCCACAGGACTGGAAAAGGTCAGTTTTCATTCCAATCCCAAAGAAAGGCAATGACCAACCTAGACAGCATATTAAAAAGCAGAGACATTACTTTTCCAACAAAGGTCCGTCTAGTCAAGGCTATGGTTTTTCCAGTGGTCAGGTATGGATGTGAGAGTTGGACTATGAATAAAACTGAGCACTGAAGAATTGATGCTTTTGAACTGTGGTGTTGGAGAAGACTCTTGAGAGTCCCTTGGACTGCAAGGAGATCCAACCAGTCCCTTCTAAAGGAGATCAGTCCTGGGTGTTCTTTGGAAGGACTGATGCTAAAGCTGAAACTCCAATACTTTGGCCACCTCATGTGAAGAGTTGACTCATTGGAAAAGACCCTGATGCTGGGAGGGATTGGGGGCAGGAGGAGAAGGGGACGACAGAGGATGAGATGGCTGGACGGCATCACTGACTCGATGGACGTGAGTCTGAGTGAACTCCAGGAGTTGGTGATGGACAGGGAGGCCTGGCGTGCTGTGATTCATGGGGTCGCAAAGAATCGGATATGACTGAGCGACTGAACTAAACTGAACTGAAGTGACTTAGCATGCACGCAAACACCAAAATCACATTCTTAATCATCTAAGGTGCAAGGTAGCTACCAGAACAGCAATATGAAAGGGCTCTTCTATTTATAAGGAATAACTCATAACCCGAGTTTCTCTAAGCATATCTGCCAAAAGGTCCTCTTTTATTTGCCTGATTGCATTTCTAATAATTTCATCTGTCATTCATCATGTCATTCATGACAGAGTCATCAGTCATCATATGGAAGAAAATTTCAATAATTTTTTTAAAATGCACTCAGCTATTTTTGCAGTCTCAGGCCTTCATCCCAGGAGAGGATAGCCTTTGTTCATGAAATTTCAGCAAGCATTTCTTGAGCACATACCGTGCAACTGCTGGGCTGGGGACTGGGACACAAAACTTCACAAGACAGAAACAGGCTTTCAAGGAATTGTAGTGTGGTGACAAAACAAATGTAGCAAGAGCTATGATACAACTTGTTCATCACCACAAGGTGATGTTTATAAAGTGAGATGGCAACTCAGAATAAGAAGAATCCCAGCAGGACTGTTTTAGAGAAGGTAAGATTTCAGTGGGGTTTTTAAGGATCAATAAGACTTTGCCACGGAGAAGGCGATGGCACCCCACTCCAGTACTCTTGCCTAGAAAATCCCATGGACGGAGGAACCTGGAGGGCTGCAGTCCATGGGGTCGCAAAAAGTCGGACACGACTGAGCGACTTCACTTTCACTTTTCACTTTTCACTTTCATGCATTGCAGAAGGAAATGGCAACCCACTCCAGTGTTCTTGCCTGGAGAATCCCAGGGACGGGGGAACCTGGTGGGCTGCCGTCTATGGGGTCGCACAGAGTCGGACACGACTGAAGCAACTTAGCAGCAGCAGCAGCAGCAGCAGCAGCAAGACTTTGCCAGGCAGAGAAAGAGAGTCAGAGGAAAACCATGGAGAGTTTGAAGCATGTTGATTGAATCACTGTGGCTGCAGTGCAGTGCTTAGATTAGAGAGAAGAATACCAAAGCAAAGGCAGAAAAAGAACTCTTGGTAGCAGTGAGTGGGAGAGGGACAGGAGCTGGGGACAGTAATCCTAAAGTCAAAATCCATCTTCTTCATCTTCCTTGAGATCCGTTGTTGATGCATGTCTCCAGGAAGCCTGACTCAGGTGGCATCCTTGAGAAACCCTGCTGATTCCACCAGTTTGGACAGTCTAGAATGAAAAGCCACATGGGCACGGAGCAGGCAAAGGAACAGAAGAAGGAGGAGCCTGACCCCTGCTAAACGCTGTGTTTACTTTTCACTTTGAAGCTTACATTTTCCCTTCTGCTCAGGTTCTCAGGTGACCAGAGAGCTGGCCCTGCCTGGCTCCAGCGCACCTGGAGGGGTTTTGCTGCTTTGGTAGCTTAACCTGGTTGATTCAGCCCTGTCACTGACTCAGCAAACACTTCAGGCAGCGTGCAGGCCACCAGGCACACAACCACAGCCCTCACGAGCAAGTGTCACCTTCTCACCCCAAAGACAGTTGTTTACGGCTTGTGGCTCAGAAGGCAGAGCACACACAGTGGGGAACCAGGGGTCCTGGCTTTGAGGCCTGGATGTGTAACCTCTAAGCTGTGTGACCTTTAGTGAATCACCTGGCATCTCTAGTCTTTTGTTTCTTCATATTTAAAATTCCTTTTGTGGTTTTTCTCCGCCCCCCACCCCCCGACTCTGTTAAGAGCGTAGAATTAAATGATGGATGTGCAAATACTTTCTCATCAGAGACAACTTTTCTTTGTTACGGTTACCAGACCAGTTAGGTGAGAAGGAACCCAAGCGTATTCTTCTTAACCCTCTCTGTGGCAGGTTACAGGAAGCCAAGCCAAGCTGGCTGAAGCAACAAAGGAGTTTATTGACTCGTTCACCTGGGAAGCTCCTGGAGAGGCTCAGGCTCAGAGGAAGAGCTGTGAGATCTCAGTCTCAAGGAGCCTGAGACCTGGGCGCTCCGTGACTGCCCTTGAGGCCGCCTGCTTCTGTCTCTTTGCACAGCAGCCTCCTGCTTTCTGCCAAAGACCTTGGATGTTGACAGCACAGGCCAGGAGAGCAAGAGAGGTGGGAAGGAGGCTACAGAAGGAGACAGGGGAGTGCTGGGCACACACCCCCCTGCCGCCCACAGGCTTCTGCAGCAGGACAGCCCATCACTCAGAAAACCTTATTGGGGACCCTCTTCTGCGCCTGACACATGCTCACCCCCAGAACGAGGTCTGCTGCACTCCCTTAGGGTCCCCAACACTTCAATGCACTCACTTAATTTCCCAGGGACAAGAGACAGGGACAAGGCCGCTCCCCCAGGCAAGTACTCGTGGCATCACAGCAGTGAACAAAACAGATGCAAACAACGTCCCGCTCTTTTTCTCACAGAGATGAACAGAAAAGCAAACAGGAGGCTCAAACCTCAAACAACCCAACCCAAGTGGACATAAAATGTGGGCTATCCATACTGCAAAACAGAACTTGGCACCAGAAAGGAATAAAGAACCAGGTTCATAGTACCACATGGATAAACCTCAAAAACATGACACTCAGTGAAAAACAAATTTCAAAATAAATAAGCAAGCAAATAAAGTGAAAGTAAAAGTGAAGTCAGTCATGTCCGACTCTTTGCGACCCCATGGACTGTAGTCTGCCAAACTCCTCCACCCACGGGATTTTCCAGGCAAGATACTGGAGTAGGTTGTCATTTCCTTCTCCAGGGAATCTTCCCGACCCTGGGATCGAACCCTGGTCTCCTGCACCACAGGCAGACTCTTTACCGTCTAAGCCGCCAGGGAAGCCCAAGCAAATAAACAAAGAAGCAAATCAATTGGCCTCCATTTTAGAAACAAACACGACACTCAGTGAAAGAAGCCAGTCCCAAAGACCACGTGTTGGTTGAGCTCCTGTATAGGAACGACCCAGAACAGACACAGAGACAGAAAGTAGTTCCGTGGTTTCCAGAGGCTGGAGGGTAAGGTGGTCCGGGGAAGCCGGGAGGTATTACCTCAGGGCTCATGGGTACCAGGTTTCTTTTGAGGGTGCTGGAAATGTTCTAAAATTAGACGTTTCTGATGTTTGCACAACTCTGGAAATGTACTAAAACCCATTGCATCGTGTAACTTAAACAGGGCATCTCACGTAAAGTGTATCTCAATAAAGCTGTTTTAGGAAAAGCAAACAGAAATGCTATTTAGACAAGGTAATGAAGCGGGGCGTGACGTCACAGTTACTCTAGATGGAGAGTCACAAAGGTCTCTCTGAAGAGGTGACATGAAAGCTGTGGTCTGAGCGACAGGAAGAAGTGAGCCCCACGGAGAGCTGAAGGAATCTGAGTCCAGACAGAGGACAGCCAGTCAAAGGCCTTCAGGCAGAAACAAGCTTAAGGTGGTCAGTGTGGGTGGGCGAAGCAGGTAGGGATCAGATCACTCAACTCTTGTGCACGCTGGGAAGAGGGGTAGATTTGACTCCAATGCAGAGGAAAATCACTGGAGGGTTTGGGTAGGGGAACAGCATAATCTCAGTTATGTTTTTGAAAAAAATATTCTGGCTGCTGTGGGCAAAATGGATTGTAGGGGGCTGGGACTCATTTTTCTTTGATGGAATAAAGCATTAAAAAATGGACAAAAATAAGTAGGATTAATCTCTGCCTTAAAGGAGGTACAATGTAATGGAAGAAATGACATATACATAGACACCCATCCATCTCGGAAGGAGCAGAACATGGAAAGTGCCCAGAGAGAGAGGTAGAAAGGGTTGTGGGAACACAGAGGCAGACACAGTGTGATCTGCTTGGGGAAGAAGTGTGTCAGTAAGGAAAACATGTAATCAGAAAGTGTCAGATGAGTAGGAAAGAAAGGAGGGTGGTCTTCCAGCAGCCGTCTTCAAGGCATGGTGGTGAGAACAGACAGGGACTATGAAAAGAAAGTGCACCATCCAGCTAATCTACAAAGTAGAAGACATCATGGGAGATGCTACTACTGAGTCAACGTTTATTAAGAGCTTACTGTGGTCTAGGCACTATTTTAACATAAAGTGTATACTAAAATACTTAGTTCTCAAAACTGTTGTATGAGGTAGTGAAAATTTGCATTTTGCTCTGTATCAGTCAAGGCTCCCAAAAGAATGGTACACAAAATTTAGGACAGTTCAAGAAATGTTTATTTGAAAATGACTGTTTGGAACTTCCCTGGTGCCCAGTGGGTGAAGAATCCGCCTTCCAATGCAGGGCATGCAGGTTTGAGCCCTGCTCAGGGAACTAAGATCCCACATGCTGGGGGCAACTAAGTTTCCAGGCGCCATGACTACTGAGCCCGCGTGCCACAACTAAGACCCAATGCAGCCAAAAAATAAAATAAATATTAACTAATACTAATGATAAATAATTTAAAAAGAAAATGTCTATTTACAATGTCATGGGTAGAAATTAGACTAACTATGGAGCAGAAGGCAGGAACCATGGGTAGCCAAAATAGAACACTTGATAAAATAAGGCTTAATACAGGGAAAGAGAGAGGTTGGCAGAATCTGGAGGATAGAAAGTCGTATAGAGACCACTTCAGGACGAGTGATGACCGTTGGCCAAGGGATAAGCCACCCTGAAGGGTTCTTGAAGGGAGAGGGCATAAACAGCCTGTCTGCACCTCCTCCCCACTTTGCACCTCCTCCCAGAGCCTCCAACTGGGAAAACAAAACCGAAACCAAACACAGAGGGGCTCTGGTGACGTGGTCCATGCAGGCTGACCTCCAAGGCTAGAGAGCCTATGTGAAGAATGGAAAGATAGGGAGTTAGGTACCTGCCCACCGAAGGTCTGGGATTTCAGGTAAGAAGTATGGTATAAAGTCAGTGTGAACAGAACAAGCACTGAAGATCTTTCATAGATTGGAAAAGAAAGTGACCAGAAGCAGAAAACCAATAAAGAGTCTCCTAACTCTGAATAAGACGTAATAACCTAGACGTGATAGGAGGAATGGAAAGAAGAGACGAATTCTACAGCTTTATTTTTTCCCCCCAAGAACAATATTAAAGATCAGCTCCATTGGATATGTCAGGTAATGGGATAGGATGGGGGAGGTGGGATAAAAAAAGGGAAGTGACAAAGACGATATGAGAGTTTTTCACCCCGGATACCGAGAGAAAAGAGTTCTTACTATTTTTATTTCTGCATGTGAATATTCACAGCAGTTTTATTTATAACTATGCAAAGGTATCCCACTCCAGTATTCTTGCCTGGAAAATCCCATGGGTGGAGGAGCCTGGTAGGCTGCAGTCCATGGGGTTGCTAAGAGTTGGACATGACTGAGTGACTTCACTTTCACTTTTCACTTTTACGCACTGGAGAAGGAAATGGCAACCCACTCCAGTGTTCTTGCCTGGAGAATCCCAGGGATGGGGGAGCCTGGTGGGCTGCTGTCTATGGGGTCGCACAGAGTCAGACACAACTGAAGTGACTTAGCAGTAGCAGCAGCATACAAAGCTATCAAACACCCAATTGTTTCTCACATGGGGAGTAGATAACAAACTTTGGTGGGTCCACACACTGAATTCTACACAGCAATAAAAAGAAATAAACTGGTAACACAACTATATAGATGAATTCTAAACTCAGTATTCTAAATGAAAGCAGCCAGACTCGAAATGCTATATACATTTGATTTTCCATTTTAGGAAACTCTGGAAAAGGGAAATGTTTAAGTTGAGAAACTATATCAGTGGTTGCCAGGAGCTTGGACTGGAGGAAACATTGACAAAAAAGTGGCACAAAGGAAATCCTTGTTATACTAAAACTGTTCAGATCATTGGAAACATGATCTTACCTTCTGCCCCATACTTTTCTTATTAGGAGAGTAAAAAGAAGAACAGTGTCAACCTTCCGCAGCTAGCATAGGATTAAGTGACACAAAATAATTGCAAAATAGCATGTATCAAATATATGATCAAGAAGTACACTGTAAGGAAGCGAGTTCTCACTATTAGGGTGAAGGGGAGTACAATGGAGGTCCAGGTATGCAAGTGTTACAGTTAAGGCTCTTTCATTTGAAGCCCACTTATGTGGACTTAAGCGGAAAAGGGAGAATTTATTATAAAAATACAGGATTATATCTCAAAACTTAAGGGCAGGAAGTATAGCTGAACATTCCCCTAAGGCAGGAGTCCCCCACTTCTGGTCCACAGACCAGTACCTTCTGCCAGATCAGTGGTGGCATTAGATTAGAAATAAAGTACACAATAAATGCAACGTGCTGGAATCATCCTGAAACCATCTCTCTCATCCCCAGTCCTTGGAAAATTATCTTCTATTAAATCGGTCCTTGGTGCCAAAAAGGTTGGGGACCCCTGTCATAAGGGACTGGAATCAAGAATGGGCAATACATCAAAGGCCATGGTCATCCCAAGTCTGCACGACTCACATCCCCACATCACTTTGCTTTATTTGTGCCTCTTTTCACAAATCAGATTTCTCTGCCTCTCCACATGCATGATTGAAGATGGCAGCTTCACTTCTGAGTCTACATCACTCCCTAGTTCAGCCAGAGCAGTTGGTGTCTGCCATCATTCCATATGCTTGGGAGACTAGATCCAACCAGCTATGGCCAAGGGCACAGGATCAGGTAGTGCAAGCCCACCCTGCAGTGCAGGAAGGTCTCAGAGGAGGTCTGCATGCCAGAGGGGAAATGCCTGAGCGGTGAGGGAAGATGAGCTCACTGCTGGACATTTCCAGTGGGAAGTACACGTGGAATGACTTTGTCGGAATATCTAACACACTATAATGATCCCAGGCCAAAATAAGAGAGCGAGTTGGCAGGAGGGCAGTCAGAGCTGGTGAAATAGACATGACAGCTGAGGGCAGATGTTGACATAGAGAGAAAAGGACCAAGGAAAAAACCCTGGGGAGTGCTTTAATTTCCAAAACAAGATAAGGGGTATCAGTGATGGTTACTAGGAAAGAATGCAGAAGAGGGTCTGTGGGAGGGTAGAAAAAAAGACAGGGAATGGAGATTTGTGATGTCAGAAAGGGAAGAAGAGCTGGCTGACCCACAAGGCCACCTCCTCAAGACACTGTGAGCTTCTGGAAGGCAGAGACTAAACCTGTTGCACTATGAGGGGGCACAGTGCCCAGTGAGGAGCTAAATACATACCTGATGATTTGAACAGAGAAAAGGAATAACTATAAGATAAAGCAAGATTGAGGTCTTTAGTGACCTGTAAGAAAGCAATTACATTAGAATGTAAAGGCAAAGTCAAGATAAAAGGAAGGGGTGGGGCACCCTAATCTTTAGAAATTTGATGAAAAAAAAGAGTGAAGTGACTTGAAAAGGAAGCAGAGTTAAAGGAATGATTGATTACTATCATTATTATTTCTTATTTTCTGGATGGAAGAAATGTCTACATATTTAGAAAAAATAGTCAAGATATGTGCACTTGAATATATGTCTTGAATATATGTGAACATATATTCAAGACATGAGCAACTAGTGGAACAGTTTTAAAGACGGTCGGAAGAGGTGAGAGAAACTGTAGAAATCAGACAGAACTCTTCTCAGAGACTAAAGAGAAGAAAGGGAGCCTAAAGATACATAAGGAAAATTTGAGATAAAGAAGCGCAGCTCCGGGGAAGTTTCCCCATGCACCTTCCATTTCTTGTTGAAGGAGGAATCCTCTCGTTGACTTGCCTGGGGCAGGGTTGGAGGCTGAGGATCTTGGAGAAGACTGGAACTGCAACTAAGTAACACACTGCAAGTAGCCTTCAAGAAACAGGTCAAGGCATTCCCCAACAGTAGGAAGCCAGCTAAAGCCAGCGTGACCCCATTTGTTAGGGGCTCAGTTCACAGAACTGCAGGACAGGCTTCAGTGAAATTCAGAGGTTTGGGAACTGAAGAAAAGTCCAGTGGTGATCCCTGGGAGTAGAGAGCACCAGATTCCAAAGTAGCAGTAAAGTGCCTGTTGAGAAGAGCTTAGCCAGGAGTCAGGCTTCCCTGGTGGCTCTGAAGGTGAAGAAGCCACCAATGCAAGAGACCTGGGTTCAACTCCTGGGTGGAGAAGATCCCCTGGAGAAGGGAATGGTTATCCACTCCACTATTCTGGCCTGGAGAATTCCATAGACAGGACTGAGTGACTAACACTTCACTTCAGCCAGGAGTAAGAGCAGCAAATGAGGAAGATGACTGGAGAGCCTGGGACATTGGGAAAAGAAGCACTGCTGCTAAGTCGCTTCAGTCATATCCGACTCTGTGCGACCCCATAGACAGCAACCCACCAGCTCCCTGGGATTCTCCAGGCAAGAACACTGGAGCGGGTTGCCATTTCCTTCTCCAGTGCATGAAAGTGAAAAGTGAAAGTGAAGGCGCTCAGTCATGTCCGACTCCTCGAGACCCCATGGACTGCAGCCTACCAGGCTCCTCCGCCCATGGGATTTTCCAGGCAAGAGTACTCACAGAGGGAAAAAATGGGAAGCTGTTTCAGAGGAGGAAATGTGAAGGTCAAGATACCAACATGCCAAGGAATGGCTCCAGCTCTGAAAAAACAGCTGAAAGCACAAAGGAATTAAGAAACATCTCGTGAGCTCCTACTTAGCATTGTGAAGAGGCCCACACTTCCCAAAGGGCGGTCACCACAGAGGTTTTTAATCTCCAGGGCTGTTGGTTCCCACAAAACCCAAGGGTAGGAAAGTAGACATTAAAGTTCACCCTAGCATGTGATGAAAAGTGAAAAGGAAATCATTACAAATCATACATACGGCATGATTACAACTGTGGGGACGTACTTTATAGAAGGAAACAAGAAAGAAATGGGAGAATGGGGAAAATTACCAAAAGCTCATGCTTTTGATCCTGGGAGGATGCAACTATGGATGATTTAAGGGTTTTCTTTCTTTTTGCCCCAACTCTTTGATTTCTGTGGGAGAAGTATTGTTGTTCCAAGGAAAGCTGGAAAGGTTTTAGAGTCAGGAGCACAATTATAGTCACTCACAGCTGTAGACCACCCACCAAGCCGGAGGCACTGTGCTTGGCGCTTTACATATATTACTTCTAATCCTTACGACAATCCTTGCAGTTACTGTCATCCGCAGTTCAGATGTGAAAAGCAACACTTGAAAATGATAAGGAACTTTGCCAAGTCCGAAATCCATCTGTATTCTGTCAACGTTAACTCACAGCCACTTCGATTCTACTCTGACTCTTTCTTATTAGATGTCTGACGTTTGGCAAAATATTAAACCTCTCTGAGGCTCAGTTGCTTTACCTGTAATCCTTAAACACACATATCCAGGAGAATGAATTTACCACCAGCTCAAAACCTGCGTCAGAGCCACCAAATCAGCTCATGGGAGTGGGCTGCAAGGCAGTGGGCTTCCCAGGGCAGACGACAATGAGAAGGTCCTTGTTCTATGGACCTAGTTATGCTGCTTGGCTAAAAAACCAAGAGAGCCCAATGTTTGGAAACAATCTCTTCACTAGAAATACAAAGGTTGTTAGTTTAGGTTTTTCTAGGATTATGTTGTACACCCAAACATAAAAGGGCAACAGTGGAGCAAGAATTGAGCTATTTTTCCAGCTCGGACAGGCCCTTACGAATGCAGAGAGAGGCACTGGCAGCCCGGCAGCCCGTGGGAACTTCAGGGCCAAGGGAGAGCTCACGCAGGTGAGCCTCACCTACTCCGGTGTTCAGCCCAGTTCTGCATCCAGAGTGAGTGAATCAGGCCTGACTGGGGAGGTGTGTGCAACAGCAGTGTTGGGGAGGAGATGTCCTCTCACCAGCCTGCAATGCCTCACCCAAAATATTACAAATGCCTACTTCAAAGAGTGCATGCTCGGTCGCTAAGTCGTGTCCAACTCTTTTGCAACTCCATGGACAGTAGACTGCCAGGCTCCTCTGTCTGTGGGATTTTCCAAACAAGAATACTGGATGATATGGATGAAAAATAATATCTTTAAAGTATTTGGTACAAAAGCCCTGCTGAAAATATGACCTCATTAAAAGGCAATGGATTTTTTTTTCTGCTTTTCAAAATTTTAATATGGAGCCTATATTAGCTTTTATGGGTAAGAAAATGAATATTTAAATGTGCCTGCATTTCACCTGCAGTTATTGGCTCAGATTGGAACTGAAATTAGTTATTATACTGAATGAAAGATACTCACCTTATATTGATACATTATACATTTTGTTTGGCTACACATGAACCACATATTAATTGTCATGGGCTTTTTTTTTCCAAAGTAATTTTTTTCTTGAAACCTCATTATCAAGATCATCTTTCTGAGGGTAAGGTGCCTTTTGGGCATTTCTTTCCATGAACCATTCTAGAACAATCTGTTTAAAATAAAATGCAGGCAACAGAAAAACCCAAACACCAATCACAATAATAGGTAAAAGTGATGACAAGACAATAGCCGAGAGGTGGAAGCAATTCAAATGTCATCAGTGGATGAATTATATATAGATATATATATATATACCACATATAAACAAAATGGGGTACATGTGTATAATGAAATAGTATTCACTCTAAAAAAGGAATGAAATTCTGTTACATGCTACAATGTGGATGAACTTGGAGGACATAATGCTAAGCAAAGTAAGCCAGTCACGAAAAGACAAACACCATATGATATGATTTACATGAGGTATCTAAAGCAGTCAGATTCACAGAAACAGAGAATAGAGTGGTGGTTACCAGGGGCTGGTGGCAGGGGAAGGGAAGAAGGAGTTGTTTAATGAGTATAGAGTTCCAGTTTTGCAGGAGGTACTAACTAGGGTTCTCCAAAGAAAGAGATTTATTAGGAAGAATTAGCTTGCACAATTACAGAATCTGGAAAGTTCCATGATCTGCCATCACCAAGCTGGAGATCTAGGGATACCCATACTGTAATTCCAGTCCAAGGAGAGTAGAAGACCAACTCAGCAAGCCAGCAGGAAGGAGACAAACCCTCTTTTCTCTGCTTTCTGTTTTATCCAGGCCCTCAACAGATGATGACACCCACCCACATTGGGGAGAGCAATCTATTTTACTGAATCCACCAAGTCAAAGGAATTTCATATAGAAATATCCTCACAGACATGCCCAGAAGTGGTGTTTAATCTTGGTATCTCATGGCCCAGGGACACTGACACATAAAATTAACCATCACCCAAGATAAAAAGTTCAGGAGATCTGTTTCACAACAATGTGAATATCCTTAACACTACTGAAATTTACACTTAAAAACCATTAAGATGGTTTAAAAAAAAGTTAATGGGTAAAATTACAAACAAAATCATGTCAAAAAATCTTTATAAAAAAGAAATTTCCTTGAGTACGTATAAAATAAATTTGAATGATTCAAAAAAAAGTGACACCAAAGGAATGAAACCACCAAAGGGCAGAAGATATTACTTAAGGCAAAGGAGCAGGGTTGGGTGAGAGTTGTCCAAGCAGCCAAGTTCTGCCCACATCACCCGGGAGACAGAGATGGAGAATGCGTGGGCACAGGCTGCCTGCCAGTCCTGCGTGAGAACTCAGGCCTTTTCCAGATCAGTCAGCAGAGCAAACCGCTTCTCCTCTGCCTTCCCTGACTCCCTGAGTTCTGGCTGCTGGCTGGTGTCTGCAGGAGGGCCCACCTGCCTCTCCTCAAGCAAACGCATCCATTAGCCCCACTAGAAAGTCGGCCTACAAAAGTGCCCATTTGCCTCTACCAGCGGAGTCTTGGTCCTGCCTTGGGCATCACTAATACACCACCTGCTTCCTCAGACATCTGAGCCCAGAACAACTCTTCCTGCACTCTGACAATCCAAATTGTGAGCCTTGACCAAGAAAATGACTAACTCTGCACGTGGAAATTTTTCATAAGAAGATTAAAGTAAAAAAATTCATTAGCCAGGTTGCTTCTGACTGCAAATAACAAAAAAAGTCTGACTCAAACTAGTTAAAAGATAAGGAAATATATTATTACACAATATGAAGTCAAAGTTAAGTCAATAAATAGGATGGGTTCCAGGTGTAGTTAATCAGAAACTCGTGTCATTAAAGACCTACATTGCTCCAGCTTCTACTCTGCCATCTGGGTGTTAGTTTGCTACTCAGGCTACTGGCAAGATGTCTCTACAGTTCCAGTTGTCATATTCAGAGAGAATATGACAGCAGGTGTCTCTTCTTGTTTTCTCTTTCTTAGGGTAGGAAACCTTTCCCCATAAGCCCTTAGCATACTTCATCTCTTATTCTATTGGCCAGAAAATGGGACCACGTGTCCATCACTAACTTATTCACTACAGGAAGAATGTTTTTACTGCACTCGGCTGAGTTTAATTATTTCGGGAGATCATAGTGTCCACTCTACAGGGTAAATAAGGCCATCAAATAAACACAGCTCTTGTATCAAATGGTCGCCCCAAAACCTTTCAGAGCATAACTATGATGCTCCATCTCAACTCAGTTCCCATGCTGTAGATTCTCAGCAGTGAAGTTACTCATCTGGGAGAGATAAGGGGGAAAGAACGTTGTGGTCAAACATAATTGGGAAAATTATATTCCATATCTCAGAGATTCATGGTTATCATTTATTAAAAATTCTGCAGAGTCCTATAGATTGCTTATTCTATTCTTTCCAAAATTTATCTTTTATGTCCCCCCGTCCCCCGCCAAGGTGATTTAAAGTTTTCATTCTGTGGAATTAATGCTCCTCATACTTAAAGACGTTTGAGTTAAGACATGATCTTTCTTAGAAACAGGCAACGTCTGATTTTTTGTTTGCTTGTTTCGGCCACTCTGGGTCTCTGCCGCTCGCTCTAGTTGCGGCGAGCAGGGGCTCCTCTTGGTTGTGATGTGTGGGCTTCTCTTTGCAGGGGCTTTTCCTGTCGCTGAGCACAGATTCTAGGCACTCGGACTCAGTAGTTGTGGTGCGTGGGCTTAGTTGTTCTGTAGCATGTGGAATCTTCTTGGACCAGGGATCAAACCTGTGTGTCCTCCATTCACTGTGCCCCCAGGGAAGTCCCAATGTTTGATTCTTTATTCCTGAAGTCTCAGCTTGAACAGCAACTCTTCCTGGAAGCCCAGCACCCACCCCGAGGAGGCCTAAAGCATGAAGCCCAGTGTCCTGTGATCACCTGTTCTTGAGTTGTCTCCGCCACCATCTGTGAGCTCTCTGAGATCAGGAACGGTGTCTGGTTCGTGGCTGTGTATTCAACACCCAGCATGGCGACCAGCCTAGCAAAGGTACTGGGTATTTCTCAGAAGAATCCATTAGCCTACCAATGGTTTTACCCAAAGGTAAGGACAGAAACTGGAATGAGGCCAAGATAAACAAATGCTGATCTCAGCCTTTCTAATCCACTCCGCGTCTGTGTAATCACTGAGCACCTCTCCAAGACTGCTGAGGAGCTAACTTTTTCCAGAAACTCCAGTCAGCACAAAGGAAGCCTTTGTTCACAGACGCACCTCTGCACCCAGAGTCCTGCACAGGGAGTCTTGACCCTTCCGGGCCTGTCACCCCTGTCGGAGGACCCAGGAGGGGACTGTGCTCTGCATCCTGATTGGGCCTTTGGGGCTGCCTCGTGACCCTCACACCACCTCCATAAATGGAGGATAATAGTCTGCTGGGCAGAGGTCACCAAGTCTGTAAAAGTGCCTAGAGCATGTTGGAAGAAAGGCCTTTCTTGTGTGCAAAGTAAGATTATAACTAGCAAAACACAACAGCAGGACTTCAGCTGGCATGGTCCAAAGGCATCCAATGCGGGGGCCTCAGTGTGGGGCTGAGTAAAGGGAAATAGAAAGATGAGTCACTTCTCTAATCTAGCAGTACAGATAATGCTGACCCCTAGAAGCTAGATGGTGAGCTGTTGAGGCAAGCACTCTGGGTTGCCCATCCAAGATTATCACCCACTTCTCTTTCTCCTTCCAACAGAAATGAGTTTGGGTCCAGGCATCCACATTCTCTTTCAAGCACGCATGTATTTCAGGGGATGCTGATGCCAATCCCAGCTCCAGGTGGTGACTCTGGTTTGTCTATGAGCCAACTGCAGTGAAACTACTCCACCTGGCAAAGCTTTATTTAGCAATGGACATGTGGCTCAATTAAGTGTCATGGTGGAATCTGCTTGGAAGCTTCTGGGAAAGTTTTCTTGTTTCCAAAAGAGAGGAAGAAAAAAATAAAAAGGAAATTTGTTCTTCCTCTGATCATTGCCGGTGCAAGAGTGATGGCTGGGACTGCAGCAGCCATGTTGTCACTACTCTGAGGATAAAGCCAACATCAAGGTGGCAGAATGGAGAGAAGGGAACATCCTGGGTCTTTGATGATGTTATCCAGCCTGGGGTCATACTATAACTGCAGGTCAGGGCAGCCTTCTTACTGTGTAAGCAAACATTTTGTCTTTGTTTCACTTTGGTTTTATATGTACAGTGGCCAAAAGCTTCCTGACTAAGTTAAATGTACAGGGCCGCAAGGCCAGGCCTTGTGCATTCTATGTCCAATTGGTTTTGACTTTTCTTTCCAGCACTGAATAGTGGACACCACCAACCAGTGTGAACTGAGGCACTGACTCTAGAAGTTGGTTGAGAAATGCTATGTCATGGGCAAAACCCTCAGAAGATATACACAGTGCAAAGTACAAAGTACACTCTCCTCTGCCCAAGAGAAGAGTGAGATAAAATTGCTCATCTATCTTTTTTTTTTTTTTTTCTCATCTACCCTTGTTCCTCTTGAGAAAAGACAAAGTTTCTACCCAAGTGTGTAAAACCAAGTCTATCCTTTTCAGCTGAGTTAGGGGAGGGAGGTGGTTAGAAAACTGTAAGCCAGGGAGTGGGACCAGAGCAGAGTCAGGTCTGTTGTCAAGAGTGGGCAAGACTGATGCATATAGACTTAAGTTTAGTTGATGTTATTTTGGCTTATTCCCAGGGCAGCTAATAAGTAGTGCAAAATATATAAACTAAGGAAGGTTGACGGTGGATGGACATGGCTCTCCACTGCCCCTCTTATTTCTTAGACTCTTGACTGAAACTAGAGGTCTTCATAGCTAACCAGGAATGAGATACCTGTCTGATTGGAGCTGTGCAGAACTGTGAGTGCAATGTCAGTCTGTCCCCAGTCATGGAAGCTCCCAGTAACTACATGCACTTTTGATCATTCAATAATTCTGTCCCTCAGGAAGCTGCACCCTCTGTCCTCATATCCAAGATCTGGGATACAGAATTCTCACATGCTGGCACTGGGCAGTCTTTCCTCTTTTGCGCCTGCCTTGCAAGGGAATCGCATCAGGTGGCCAAAGTATTGAAGTTTCAGCTTTAGCATCAGTCCTTCCAGTGAATATTCAGGGTTGATTTCCTTTAGAATTGACTTGTTTGATCTCCTTGCTCCCCAAGGGACTCTCAAGAGTCTTCTCTAGCACTATAGTTTGAAAGTATCAGTTCTTCATCGCTCATCTGTACATGACTACTGGAAAATCACAGCTTTGACTATATGGACTTCTGTCCAGCAAACTGAGGCCTCTGCTTTTGAATATGCTGTCTAGGTTTGTCATAGCTTTTCTTCCAAGAAGCAAGCATCTTTGAATTTCGTGGCTGCAGTCACCTTTCACGGTGATTTTGAAGCTCAAGGAAATGAAATCTGTCACTGTTTTCACTTTTTCCCCATTTATTTATCATGAAGTGATAGGACTGGATGCACAAAATATAGTAGTCACTAAATAAATAGAGATGAATGAAATCATCTCTAAAGTGGGGATAAACTAGTACCTATCTAATGCTGCTGCTGCTACTGCTACTAAGTCACTTCAGTCGTGTCCGACTCTGTGCGACCCCATAGATGGCAGCCCACCAGGCTCCGCCATCCCTGGGATTCTCCAGCCAAGAACACTGGAGTGGGTTGCCATTTCCTTCTCTGGAGTATTCAAATACCAAATGAGATAGTGTGCAAAACTTCAGTGCAGTGCCTGGCACATAGTAAATGCTAAATAAATGGCAGTTATTATTACAATTGGGCTTTCCTGGTAACTCAAACAGTAAAGAATCTGCCTGCAATGCAGAAGGGTTAGGAAAATCCCCTGGAGAAGAAAATGGCAACCCACTCGAGTATTCTTGCCTGGAAAACTCCATGGACAAAGGAGTCTGGTGGGCTACAGTCCAAGGGGTTGCAAAGTTTTGTTGTTATTATTATTATTACTATTAATAGTAGCAGTAGTAGGATTCTAGCCTTTGTATTTGCCCTACTGAACAGATAGAGATGACTTGTTCCACCTGAACCAATAATTGATAATTCAAGATCCATTTTTAAAAATTTTTATTGAGTGACTACTATGTGTCTATGGGATTCCCAGTTGGCTCAGTAATAAAGAAACCACCTGCAAATTCAGGAGATGCAGTAGACGTGGGTTCAATCCCTGGGTGGAGAAGATCCCCTAGATGAGGGAATGGCAACCCACTCCAGTCTTCTTGCCTGGGAAATCCCATGGACAGAGGAGCCTGGAGGGCTACAGTCCATGGGGTCTCAAAGAGTCAAACACTACTGAGCAATTGAGCACGTGCGTGCGCGCACGCACACACACACACACACACACACACACACACACTACACTATGTGTCCGCATGGAGGCCCAGATAAGACTAGGGCTTCGGAATTCATTTTCAAAGGTCAGACCTGCTCCTCCTCCTCCAAATCTCCTTATCTAAGTCAATGCTATGCTCTTTCCTCCAAAGTTCCCGTTCGCCTATCTGATTCCTCTCTGACTCACCTACCACGTTCTGGTTGTCACCGTTTCCAATCTCCCTGAGTAACGTCTCTCACACCTGCCTCTCCTCTCCAGCCTCCCTAAGTTTAGACCCGTTTTCCCTCCCACCTGGGCTGGTGCAGCCTCCAGTCTTCTGCCCTCACTCTCGCCCTGGTCCATGCCCATCTCTGTACTCCGGTCAGATTCCCCTTTCCAAACCTCACTGCTCTCCTGATGCAAAAGTCCCAATTATTAGCAACCTATTAGCAAGGATTTCAGCTCGGCTCTAAATGATTCATCCAGACTCTTCCATCACTGCATCCCTCTCCTCATCTAACCCTGTGGCCACTATTCCCAACTGACCCAGGCAAAGTCTCACTTATTGTCAGACACGTGCTTTTCCCTCACCTCCAGCTGTGTAGGTGCTTCTCAACTGGGGACAGTTTTGCCCCCAAAGAGACATCTGGCAATGTCTGGGGACAGTTTTGCTTGTCACAACTGGGAGAGAGCTCACTACTGGCACTGAACGTTACTGAAATGCACAGGACAGCCCCCCACAACCAAAAATTAACCAGTTTCCAAAGTGTCAAGGTTGAGAAATAGCAAAAGCTACTCCATGCTTCAAGACCTACCTCAGTGCCATATAGCTTCTCTGTGAGAGTCTAAAACAGGGGCCTAGGGAACGCAAAGGCAACCCACTCCAGTACTCTTGCCTGGAAAATCCCATGGACGGAGGAGCCTGGTAGGCTGCAGTCCATGGGGTCGAGAAGAGTCGGGCACGACTGAGTGACTTCACTTTCACTTTTCACTTTCATGCGTTGGAGAAGGCAATGGCAACCCACTCCAGGACTCTTGCCTGGAGAATCCCAGGGACAGAGGAGCCTAGTGGGCTGCCGTCTATGGGGTTGCACAGAGTCGGACATGACTGAAGCGACTTAGCAGCAGTAGCAGCAGCAGGGATCTCTAACTTCACTCCAGCTTTGGTGACCCCAGCAGTCCTCTTTTTCCAGAACCATGGGTATATTCACTGTCTTTCAGAATTTCTCTTCCAGCCTAGAGGAAATGCCCCAAATTGACTCACATCCAGTCACAGCCAGATAAGACAGTCTCTGCCATCAGTCAAAATTCAGCGTAATTCCAGTTTTATTCCCCCAAACCCATTGTTGTTTTTGTTGTTCAATCACTAAGTCATGTCTGACTTTTTGCAACCCTGTGGACTGCAGCACACCAAACTCTTTATTTTCATTTATTTGATTCTACTTCATGCTAGTGGTTAGAGGATAAGACGATTGGATGCCATTACTAACACAATGGACATGCATTTGAGCAAAACTCCGGGAGACTGTGAAGGATTGGGAAGCCTGGCATGCTGCAGTCCATGGAGTTGGACACAACTGAACGACTGAGCAAGTGGTTAACTTTGTTTCCAAACAAGGAAAGGACTGTTTGTCCCTAACCCCATGTACTAAGCACAACATCTGACCAAAGTAGGGGTAGGATAGGTGTTTTGCTGTTATTGTTTAGTCACTAACTCATGTCTGACTTTTTGGAACCCCATGGACTAAAGTCTGTCGGGCTCCTCTGTCCATGGAATTTCCCAGGCAAGAATACCTGGAGTGAGTTGCCATTTCCTTCTCCAATAATGAGCTTTTACTGAATAAATATTGACTCTATAGTCTGATCCTAGCTTTTGCAAAATAGGTTCTGGCAGAGAAACCTTTGTTTGTATTGTTTCTTTGTCCAAATCAACCTGTCAGTTTTACCCTCCAGGATACAGCATGGTGAGGAATGAACCATTTCTTGGGCATGCTTTTTATTTTAAAGAAGAGAATGTAGGACAATCCAGTCAATCCTACTCCTCTTTCGGGTAAGTCTTACTTCAGAGTTAACGTGCCCACTCCCCTGGCTCCTGACCTTTGCAGGACCAGAGGGACAGGATACCTTCATGAAAGTGAAAGTGTTAGTCGCTCAGTCATGTCCAGCTCTTTGTGAGCCCGTGGACTGTAGCCCACCAGGCTTCTCTGTCTGTGGGAGTCTCTAACTGAAAATTCTGGAGTGGGTAGCCATTCCCTTCTCCAGGGGATTTTCCTGATACAGGGATCAAACCCAGGTCTCCCGCATTGCAGGCAGATTCTTTACCGTCTGAGCCACCAGGGAAGCCTACCTTTGTGAGAAACCCCCCAAATTTCAAAGCATAGAGTGTTCTGAAAGAGCCATTTACCTTTTTTGTTGTTTTAATTTTTTATTTTGTATACAATTTTTAAAGGTTATTTTCTATTTACAGTTATTACAAAATATTGGCTGTATTCCCTGTGCTGTCCTTCAACTTATTTGCACTCAGTATTTTGTACCTCCACTTCCATCTGTGAGACTGTTTCTTTTCTGTTATATTTACTAGTTTGTTGTATTTTTTAGATTCCACATATAAGTGATATCATACAGTATTTGTCTTTCTTTGTCTGACCAAGTCCATCTATGTGGCAAATGGCCAAATTTCATTCTTTTTTATGATTGAGTGGTATTCCAGTGTGTGTGTGTGTGTGTGTGTGACATCTTCTTATCCATTCATCTGTCTATGGACACTTAGCTTGCTTCCATATCTTAGTAATTGTTAATAATGCTGCTATGAACATTGGAGTGCATGTATCTTTTTCAATTAGTGCTTTTTTTCTGGATATATACCCAGGAGTGGAATTGCAGGGTCATATGATAGTTTTATTTTTAGTTTTTTGAGAAACTTGCATACAGTGGCTACACTAATTTACTTCCCACCAACAGTGTACAAGCAAAGAACCACTTATCTTTATACTGATTCCAATGCAGGAGACACAGTTTCGACCCCTGTATTATAAAGATCCCCTGGAGAAGGAAATGGATACCCACTCCAGTATTGTTGCTTGGAAAATCCCATGGACAGAGGAGCCTGGTGGGCTATAGTCCACGGGGTCGCAAAACAGTCGGACACAACTTCATGACTAAACAAACAAAGTCATAACCTCTAATTTGCTATTAAGTTACTGACAAGTATGGAGCTGAAATCGGACACCCCAACATTTCCGCTAGGTGACACTGACTAAGATCACCCTTAGCAAGGCCACTTTGTACTCTGGGGACCAGATCTCCAAGCACTCCCTCAGTCTCTAGTCCCTGATGATGGCTGGGGGAGGTGTAACATTGGGGTGGTGACTGGATGCTCTCCCTGGCCCTGTTCCTCCTGCTGCTATGAATCTGTAAGGAGAATGCTCTCAGGATGCCATTAAGAGATGATTTACTTAACTACAAAATGGGCATTTCAGAGTACATGATGTTCACTGATATGATGGTGCCCCCAGGCCAGTCACCAGTTCCCAGCTGGTGTGGGTCTGCCCAGCAACTAGCTCTGCCCCCAGCTTCCCCCAGGCTGCCTGCCTTGGCTTTTGGGGCTTCCGACTGGGTTCCAGATGCAATCTCCCTTCCAGACCCCAAATGCAGGTCGTATAACAGCCCCTTTCACTCCTGGATTCCATATAGTCTACCCCTACACGAACGCCAATGCAGGAAACACAAGAGATGAGATCCATGAGTTGAAATATCTCCTGAAGGAGGAAATGGCAACTCACTCCAGTACTCTTGCCTGGAAAATTCCATGGACAGAGGAGCTGGTGGGCTATAGTCCATGGGATGGCAAAGAGTCAGACACGACTGAGCAAGCAGGGAAGTTCACCGTTACACAGGTCTCAATTCCTGATCCCTGACTGGCCAGCTGAGCTTAATAAATGATTCTTTAAGTCCCTTTTACCTTCCCTCTAGTCCAAGGGTGCTTAACGCAGGATTTAGGTTAAGAAAACAGCAGTATAGGCATATAAAGTTATTCAGAGAGAGAGAGTCTCCTGTTTTCATCAGATTCTCAAAACCACTTACCTTCTAGATTCTATGCTTTTTACCGTTCAGTGTGTCTCCAACCCTTACATTTAATCAGCTTGTCTTCTCTTTTTCTACATCAGACTTTTGTGTCCACCACATGTGCCCCACCACTTCTCTGCCCCTTGTCCATTTATTCTCTGACTCTGATAACCCACTTCCAGTGCATTGCAAAATCATCCCGCACATTTACATATCTTCCATAAAGTACCATTGTCTTCAGTAGGAAGGGACACAATTACGCAGCACATAATTAGGGCAAGAGACTAGCCATTACAATCTTATGTCTCTGTGGAAAAATAAACTCTTCACTTTGCATCAGTTTCCTATTGCAGACCTTCAATCCAGACAATTCAGGATAGCAAAGGAATCTTTGCCTTGCTTTCCAAGTTGATTTTTCAACACCCAGAAAAGTGAAATTAGCAAGAGCCCTGGACTTAGCACCAGAAGACTTGTTTTGGAATCCAAGCTCTGCCACTTAGCAGCTGAGTGACATTGGGAAAGAGGCTTAACCTCACTGAGGCTCAGTTTACCCATATGCAAAAAATGGGGATGCTCACTCCTGCCTTGTTCCATGACAGTGAGTTCTTCGTGATCTGTGTTACCTGCAGACATGCGTCTGTGCTAGAGCAATGATTAGTCTTGTAGGTCTCTGGGGGGCTTCCCTGGTGGCTCAGTGGTTAAGAATCTGCCTTCCAATGCAGAGGACGTTGAGTCTGATCCCTAGTCTGGGAACCAAGATCCCACATACTGCAGAGCAACTGAGCCTACATGCTACAACTAAAATAAGATATAGCCAAATAAATAAATAACGTGGTTTTTTTTTAAGAGAAAGAAAGAAAGAAACACTGGATTTGGAGATTTCCCCTTGCCATGTAGTAGCTGAGTAATTCTGGGCAAGCAATTGCTTTAATTCTCATAAAAGATTAAATATGATTTCTTCATCAATAATGTCTCCCACCCCGCTTACCTTACATCGGACATTTTAATCTTGAATTGCTTTGTAAATTGAAGCACATCACAGTGTTCTGATGGTGCATCCCCTTCTCAGAGAAGTCTGAACCTAGGAATTATAACCAGATTCTTTCATCTCCCCTAACCTCCACCAACCGCCCCCACCCCCCAGCTTTCCCATGGTGAGTATATTCCCAAGGAGAAGATCAAAGAAGGAGCTCTTCCCTAGTCCCTGTCTCTGGGAAAGTAGGGCAGGCAGATCTAGTAGCCTGGAGGGAGTTGAGTCTAAATTAAAATGAGGTACTCCCAGGACCAGAGACACCAACTCATCAAAACTTCCATTGCTTGGCCTGAGTGACAACTAAGCTCCTTAAGTCTCCTAGACAAATTCAGTAAAAATGAGGATTATTCATACTATCATTTTAATATAGCATTTTAATAAGCATGTGCACTTAAAAATAAACTTTTTATTCAATAATGTGTTTAACCTGAATCCATCCAGCAAGCATTTTGCATTAGTGCAGGTGGTATTGGTCTGTCATACCCCCCATTAGACTCTGGAGTCTCTAAGGTACAGTGTTTCATCCAAAAAGCTGACAGCGAGCAACATTAGAGTCAGCCCTGTCCCCAGGAGACAAGTAAATAGGTTGAATAACCAGGCATAATATCTGTCTTCAGGAATGTTTTCTTTTGAGGAGGAAAGCAGAAAGAAAGGGGAAAAAAACCCTACAACTCTCCAGGACTCCTCCCAAAGCCTAGACTCTGACCTGGCTCTGCAAATGTCCAATTCCTTAAAAGTTCCAGAACCATCTATCAGCATGTTCTCTGAGGAAAACAGCCCAGCTTCCACACTCCCTTTATTTGGCCCAAAGAGACAAAGTCTTAGATGTCTCTGAAAAGTACAGGAAGGGGTGGAAGGAGGAAAGCATCACATTTTCTTTTTTGATAACTGTGAATTTCCCTTGCTTCATCTGGCTTTCAACTTTCATCAAAACAAGTTGTTTACCAAGATTAATGTCGGATACAATCAAGGCCCCAGATCATTCTACCTGTGGGTACAGAGGCTCAGGAACACTGGGCTCAGATTACACTCTCTGCTTCCGCGGGGCGCTTCCCCACCTTATTGTGGGTTGCTTTCTGCTGATTTAAAGCAAGATGACACAGAGACAGATGAGTGCAAACCACAGACATTATAAATTGCAATTTGGCCTCAAAAGATGAATGAAGAAGCAGTGCTTTGATCTGTGATTCAGAGCTGAGCTGCAGTATTTACAGAAAAACATGTCTTTGGGGAAAGGGAGAGAGAGAGAGACAGAGAGAAAGAGAGATTGAGGCAGAGAAAATAGCCTTTGGATATTGAAAAAAAATATTTTCTCAAATTACAGATGACTTGAAAGAACTTGAGGGTGAGGGCGGAGAGGGCAGGGGTTTTCTTGCAATTTTGTTCAGCCTGTAACGGTTGATATAGAGGGGACGTACACGATGGGACAACTGGTCTGATAAAACATTGCAGCACCGAACTCGGTTCATACCTGACTAGCCTGTAATGCAAGGCTGCAGCTGTAGCTGCAGCTGTTTAGTCGCTTAGTCATGTCCAACTCTTTTGAGACCCCATGGTGGACTGTAGCCTGCCAGGCTCCTCTGTCCATGGGATTTCCCAGGCAAGAATACTGGGATGGTCTGTCATTTCCCATGCCAGGGGATCTTCCTGACCCAGGGATCGAACCCACGTCTCCTGGTTGGCAAGCTATTCTTTACCACTGAGCCACCTGAGAAGCCCAACACAGGGCTACAGAGAAAAAAATGGCTCCACAGGGCATGGATGTCCTTCAGCTCTGCTGTAGCTCTTTCATGGACACCGTGTAACAAGAGTGGTTGCCCTCTGGGCCAACCATCTCTCCGCCTTTCCCCCAGTGCAGCGTACACAGCCATCCTGTGGACTCCTGAGGACGGAGAGACGGAAGACCATGACTGGGCAGCCCCCTGACTTCACACAGGACTCAGATGTCCATGATCGGCCAAACTGATCTTTGTGGCACCTGCCTGTGCCCACCTGTCTCCCCATTCCCCTCTCAGCCCTTTTCTCATATAGAATCTGTGTGGAGAGAGCTACCAGAGGTCAGAGAATCAATCCTTCCAAACTGACAGATGGGCAAAAAGAAACTCAGAGAGGGAACATGACGCCCCAAGTCCACACAGCTGACTACTGTGCTCTGCTTTGGGGAACAACAAAACTTCATAACATATTGGTCATATGACAGAATACCCCAAAGGAAAAAATGCCAACGGAATGTCTAATTCTCTCCCATCCAATTTCCCCTTTCTGGTCCCTCTGGAGTAAGGAATGCTCAAAGACCCCTTTAGCATTTCCCTCCCTCAGGTGGAAAAATACAGAAAAATGTGGAATCTGCTAGTGAAATGCCCAATGATATATTAGAAATAATTACTACTACCGACATTTATTGAGCAGTTACTAGACTCAGGCCCTGCTTATCTGTATCGACTTATTGAATTCTCATAAGCCCTCTAAGAGATGGGTACTTTGATTATCCCCATTTGACATTAGGAGGACATGGAGATTTAGAGTCATCCCAAGGCCACACATTTAATAAAGGACGGAGGCAGTCCCTCCCCTCATGCGGCTCCCAGCTGGAATCCCGCTTCTTTATGTGTTATGAGCAGATGTCAAACCTTGGTGTGTTTCCAGACCACCCTTGGTGGTTGTGGGCAAGTAAACGGCCAGGCCTCACCCCTGGATTCCTCAAAGACCCCCTCTGTCCAATCCCCCCACCTCCCAGTTTTCTCTCCTCTTTGTCTCACTCTGAAAGCATTTCTTGGCCATTAATGCCACTTATCAAACAGCGGACCATGCTCCTCCCCACAAACCACTCCCTCTCAAGCCCCCATCTCTCCTGCGACCTCCCTTTGAAGGCGGCTCTAGACCTTTCATCAGGGTCTCCTCCTCCTTCCCTGCTTCCCCGTCTGGGCCTCCTGGGCTCCACATCCCTCTCTCCCATCCCTCCTCCACCACCCCCAACAAATCTCCCCTTGATCTTAGACCTGGTGGGCCTTGCCTGCCCTGCCCTAGCTTTTGTTAATATACACAGTGTTGTTTTGTAAACACAGTGGATACTGACACCTATCCTAGCAGTACACTTAGCTTACTTTATTTCTTTGGGAGTAGGGAGCTGGGAGAAGGGGAGTTTGTGCCAAAGTCTATCTCTTTTCAATTGCCTCTTATTCACCTAGCAAATATTCATGGTGCGGTTTCTGTCTGCTGAGCACCGCACTGGTACCGCCAACAGGAAGCTGAACAAGACAGAGCCCCTGAGCTGACCATCTAACTCTGAAAAATAAGGGTAATATCACCTCTCCTTCTGTGCAGGGCTGTCTGTCCTTCAGTCATTCACTCACTAACACAACAGAGGGGTGTTAAGCACCTTCCATCCTGCCAGGCACTTTGTAGGAGCTTTGAACAGGGACTCTGCTACTCAGGACCTTAATGGGGAGAGACTCAGCAGAGAACTGTTATCCCATAAGGTCCCTTTGTGGGCCAGAGGAAGACTTCTCATGCGCCGTTGCTCAGTTGTGTCCAACTTTGTGACCCCGTGGACTGTAGCCTGCCAGACTCCTCTGTCCATGGGATTCTCTAGGCAAGAATACTGGAGTGGGTTGCCATTTTCCTTCTCCAGGGGATCTTCCCAACCCAGGGACTGAACCCACATTTCCTGCATTGCCAGCATTGGCAGGTGAATTCTTTACCATTGAGCCACCTGGGCTTCCCAGAGGTAGACTTCCCACTGCCTAAATGATTCAGGAAAAGGCTCCATAGGTCTCTTGGAGCTAACTCTTGAAGGACTAAGTTGCCTGGTGAAGGATAGAGAAGGGTGCTCGCGTGGAAAACACATATACTAAAATTGGAATGATGTAGAGATTAGCATGGCCCTGCACAAGGATGACACACAAATTCATAGAGCATTCCATTTTTTTCTCATTAATTTTTTTTTTTTTTAATGGAGAAGGGAAAGGTACACAGGCAACATCACAGGCGAGGGTAGAGAGATGTGAAAAGGAGACTGCTCCAAGAAGGCATATTGACGTCTGTGGCTCTAGGTGGGTATGCGAAGGGGAGGGTAGGAAGTGAAAAGTGAAAGGTGGGCTAGAGCCAGCAATGGGAAGACCCCCACTCCTTCCTGCTGGGCCATCATTCACTAATCTAGAGTGCTACTACCACTTCTCACATGCTCCAGAGGGCCTGGGGCTTTCCGCTCCTCACCTTTTACCCTGAAAATCTCTTGTCTGTTCCCTTGACCACATCCAGCACTGTCCCTCAAGGATCCTTCTCTTCAGACAGTGACCTTGGCACCACTTGGCCCCAGGACCTCGTATGAGCCATCAGCCCACCTCGCAGACTGCCAACCATTATGGCAGGAAGAATCTCAGGGCCCAAATGCTATACAAGTATTTAATTATGGGTCCACAGTTTAATTACTTAGTCCAGCTTTATGTGACTTAATTTATAAATATAATTTACAGTTCCCTTGTTTCTTTCTCCAGCCATTTAGCTCATTAGGCTCAGAGCCAGTAGTGAAAAGATAAGGCAGAGAGGGCAGGGTACTGGGAGAAGTCTACTCCGGCAAGAAGCATTTTATCACTGGTACTGTTAAGAATTTCCAGTGGGAGATGATCATAAAAAGGAGATAGACTTGTAGTTGGTTTTATTATTGTTTTTAAATCTCATAAAGCCAGTACCCATCCCCCTCCCCTTCTCCCCCATTGCCTGCACCCAGGAACGACCACACCTCCATGTCTCTGCTCCAGATACAACCTTTAGTTCCACATTAAGGCCAGCTCTCTGCAACAACCTGCTGGGCATTTCCCAGAGGCCTTCCCAAAGAGCATTTATTTATTCCACCAGCATTTATTTCCATACCTACTATGTGCAAGGCACTTTCGGCCAAGAAATGAAAAGCTGGGATAAAACGCAATAATTAACAGCTACTGCCTACTCAGTATGCACCAGGCATTATGCCAAAGTGTTGCAAACATTGCATATAGTTTTCAGAATGAAGAATTGAGGCTCTGTTTGTTCAAAGCAGTGGCTCTGGACCCTGGCTGCATATTGGAGTCACCTGGGGAACTCTGATGCTGGAAACCATCCTTTAGAGGTTCTAGTTTCATTGACTTGCAGTATGGCCTGGACATCAGATTATTAAACAAAACCTCCTCAGGTCATCTGATGTGCAGCTATGTTTAAGAATCAATGATTTAAGTAATTTTCCTAAAATCTCACAAATAGAGCAGGGAAGGCAGGCAGGCTGGCCAGTTGGCCTCCTGAGCCCTACTATGTGCCAGACCCAGCTCTAGGTCCTTTCACTACTAAGTGATAAAACAGATGACAAATGCCATAAAAAAGATAAAACACTATTGCAGGTCAAAGGACAATGAATGCAGGGAATCCTTTACGAAAGAGGTCACTTATGGGTTATTTTTTTCAAGAATTTGCAGGCTACGCAGAAGTGGTGGAAAGGATCAGGCTGGACTTCCAGGCAGAAAGAACCATGTGAGCAAAAGTGTGTAGCTTGGGAAACATGGCAAATGGATAAGAAACAAGAAACAGATCCCCTGTGTGAAAAGACAGCTGAAGGAAATTTGGCAGGAAAGTCAGGGACAGGTTGTGAAGGACAAGGCTTCCCAAACCATTTCAGGTTGAGGCACATGTGGAATAATGATTACATTTGTAGTACAAACCAAGGTAAGTGGACAAGGCTGTCACCATCTGTCTTAGTCTGTTCAGGCTGCAATTACAAAATTGTTCTTTACCTGCTAAGTCATTTGACTCTTTGTGACCCCATAGACTGTAGCCTACCAGGCTTCTCTGTCCATGAGATTTGTCAGGCAAAAATACCAGAGTGTGTTGCCATGCCCTCCTCCAGGCGATCTTCCCAACCCAGGGATCAAACCCGTGCCTCCTGCACTGCAGGCAGATTCCTTACCACTGAGCCATCTGTGAAGCCCCACAATAACAAAATACCAAAGGCCTAAAAACAATAGAAACTTATTCCTCCCAGTTTTAGAGGCTGGAAGTCTGAGAACATGAGTCCTGTAGATTCAGTGTCCGGTGAGGACCCACTTCCTCATCAACAGCAATCTTTCCACCATAACCTCACATGGCCAAAGGAACAAGACATGTCTCCAGTGTCTCTTTTATAAGGACACTAATCCCACTCAAGAGGACTCCAACCTGATGAGCTAATCACTTCTTAGAGGCCCCACCTCCAAACATCACCTCACTGGGAATTGGGTTTGAACAATTCAGTCTCATCTCGGCAGATCTGACACACCTACTGGGAATCTTTGGCATAAGGCCTGGCAAAGAATCCAAGAAGTCTGAACTTCAGTCTCTAGGTAATGGGAAGCCAATAAAAATACCATATTGAAATGAAAAGATTGTGATAGGATGGAAGTTGTGTGTTTTTAATGTAAATCCAGGCATTGTCACAATGACTTCCTAAAGGCAAAACCTGACTTGAATTTTCCACCAAACACTACTTGTGTGATATCTTTCCTACTAAACTTGGTTCTTCAACAAAAAGGACCATGCCATACTCTTGTGTGTGTGTGTGTGTGTGTGTGTGTGTGTATGTGTGTTTTCACTTTGTAATTCGTGTCTAGCACAGATCTTGACAGACAGAAGGTGGACTTTGAACCACTAGGGCTTCCCTGGTGGCTCCGATGGTAAAGAATCTGCCTACAATGCAGGAGACCCTGGCTCAGTCCTTTGGCTGGGAAGATCCCCTGGAGAAGGGAATGGCAACCCACTCCAGTATTCTTGCCTGGAGAATTACATGGACAGAGAAGCCTGGTAGACTATGGTCCATGGGGTCACAAAGAGTCAGACATGACTGAGCGACTGTTTGAACTACTCTTTAAATTCCATTCAGCAGGCAGCCACCTATTCCAAGGTTAAGAGGCAAAAGTTGATGCAAATGCATGTGCATTAGAAAGTGAAGGGGTGTAAGAGTCAGAGGACCATGACATCCTATCTGTTAACTTTTGCCTTATATATTGAGGTGCTCTTATGTTGGGTGCATATATAAATATTTAAGGTTGTTATATCTTCTTGGATTGATCCATTGATCACTATGTAGTGATCTTGTCTCTTGTAATAGTCTACTTTAAAGTCTATTTTGTCTGATGTAAGTATTGCTACTCCAGCTTTATTTTGATTTCTATTTGCATGGAATACTTCATTTTCAGTCAGTATGTGTCTCTAGATCTGAAAAAGAAATATATACTGTGCTGTACACCTGAAACTAACACAACATTGTAAAATCAACCATACTTATAAATAAAGGATTGGGGGAAAAAATGCACAACTTGGAAGTCCTGGGCAGACACACTTGGTTTCCAGGGATATTCCCCTTGCTAGTCTCTGTCTTCTGTAACAGGAACAGTAAAACCTACCTAGCAGCACTGTTGTGAAATAGCACATCGCAGAGTCCTGACACACAGCAGGCCCTCAGAAAAGTCTGTTAGCTTAGCCCCAATGCCCTTGACCATAGTTTATTTTCAAATTCTTTGAATCAAATAATGAGGATCACATTAATGATACTAATTTGTCTTATGTATACTCTTTGTAAATATTTATCCTATTGGATGTGTGTATGGCTGAGGAGCTGTAAGTCCTGAAAGTTCTTCTATTGCTTTTAGTTAGCCTTCTACACAACCACCAGGTAGGAATCATCATACCTATCATTTACTGAGAATTTGCTATGTTTCAGGTCCAATGCAAAACATTTATATACTATCCACTTTCATCTTTACAATAAGCCTAAACGTGGGTTGCCAAATCTGGCCCTGGCCTGTTTTTTTTATATAGCCCACAAGTTCTGAACAGTTCATACATTTTTGAAGATTTGACATATATACATATATATATTACATAGCTAGTGGGATCATACTGTACAGCACATGGAGCCCTGCTCAGTGCTCTGTGGTGACCTGGATGGGTGGGATGGGGGTGAGATGGGAGGGAGATGGAAGAGGGAGGGAATCTATGTGTACCAACAGCTGATTCACTTCCTCGTACTGCAGAAGCTAATGCAACATTGTAAAGCAATTGTGCTTCAATAAAACAAACAAACAAAAAAGATATGCCACGAAGACTATATATGCTGCAAAGCCTGAAATATTAATTTATTTTTTTAATTGATGGAAAATTGCTTTACAATTTTGCTAGTTTCTGCCATACAACAATATGAATCAGTCATAATTATACATATATATCTTCCCCTCCCCTCCTCCATCCCTCTCCTCTAGGTCATCACAGAGCTCCGTGTGTTATTTAGTGATTTCCCACTATCTATTTAACACATGACAGTGTATATATGCCAGTGCTTTCTCAATTCATCCCACCCTCACCTTCCCCTACTGTGTCCACAGTACGTTCTCTACTAGATTCATCTGTATCATTTTTATAGATTCCATATATATATATACACATTGATATATGGTATTTACTTTTCCAACTGACTTACTTCACTTGTATAAGAGGCCCTAGGCTCATCCACCTTGCTACAACTGACTCAGATTTGTTTCTTTTTTTTGTGGCCAAGCAATATTCCATTGTGTATATGTACCACAACTTCTTTATCCATTCATCTGTCGATGGACATACAGGTTGCTTCCATGTCCTGACTATTGTAAATATTGCTGCAATGAACACTGAGGTACATGTGTCTTTTAAAACTGTGATTTTCTCAGGGTATAGACTCAGCAGTGGGATTGCTGGATCATGTGGTAGATTTATTCCTAGTTTTTAAGGAATCTCCATACTGTTTTCCATAATGGCTGCATCAGTTTACATTCCCACCAACAGGAGGGTTCCCTTCCTCCACATCCTCTCCAGCATTTACCGTTTGTAGATTTTTTGATGATGGCCTTTCTGACTGGAGTGAGGTGGTACTTCATTGCAGTTTTGATTTGCATTTCTCTAATAACGAACGATGTTGAGCATCTTTTCATGCGTTTTTTTTTTGCCATCTGTATGTCTTCTTTGGAGAAATGTCTGTTTAGGTCTTTTTGCCCATTTTTTGATTGGGTTGTTTGTTTTTCGGATATTGAGCTGTATGAGATGCTTATATATTTTGGAGATCAACCCTTTGTCAGTTGCTTCATTTGCAATTATTTTCTGCCATTTTGAGGATTGTCTTTTCATCATGTTTATAGTTTCCTTTGCTGTGCAAAACCTTCTAAGTTTTATTAGGTTCCACTTGTTTATTTTTGTTTATATTTCCATTAATCTAGGAGCTGGGTCAGAGAGAATACTGCTGTGACATATGTCAAAGAGTGTACTGTCTATATTTTTCTCTGAGAGCTGTATACTTTCTGGCCTTACTTTAATCCATTTTGTCTTTAATGTATTTTGATTTTGGTTTTGTATATGGTGTTAGAAAGTGTTCAAATTTCATTCTTTTACACATAGCTGTCCAGTTTTTCCAGCACCACTTATTGAAGAGGTCAATTCTCCATTGTATATTCTTGCCTCCTTTGTCAAAGATAAGGTGCCCATAGGGAGCACGGATTTATCTCTGGGCTTTCTATCTTGTTCCATTGGTCTATATTTCTATCTTTGTGCCAGTATCATACTGTCTTGATGACTGTGTACTAAATCATTCTTTACAAAAAAAAAAAAATCTTGCTAATCCCTGGTCTATAAGACTATGTCTCTTTACAGATGAGAAACTGAGTTTTTTAGAAAGGTGAAATAATTACCCAAGGCCACACAGAAAGTAACAATTGACAACTCTTGGTTCCAGGACTAATTTTCTACCCCTGGTCTTAAAACTAGCTCTGTTGCTTTACATTATATTTAGAAGGAACTTTTCCTTTGACTTACGCATAAACTTGACCCATCCATAACTTGTTCTAATATACATGCCTTCTATATTGCCTACAACCCTGTGTGTGCTCCATCTCACCTCCCCTTATGCTTATAAAAAGACAAGGGTGGGGAATGGGGAGGTATCAGGTTCCTTGCCCACTCCCTACAGAGGTTCCAAAACAGCAGACGGTCAAGAGCTGGGAGGAGTTGGACAATCCAAAGAAGAGCCTGCTGAGGCGGAAACACGGTTCTTTGTCTTGGGAGCTTCTGGATTCTAGCTGTGGGGGAAGGGAGAGAACTCTGCATTTCCTTTCCAAAGGAAAACATAGCCGGAGGTTTCCAGGTAAGCACACATCAGAGCAGCCTTGTTGTCACTCTGTCTGGGCTTTGAGGGGAAAGGCACCTGAACTCCACACTGCTTCAGCTCCAGCAGCTCACCAGCTGAGAAGAGCAGCTGCTCCCCGTTTCATCTGTTTCATATTCAGCAGGAAGATTAGTTTAAGGTTCTGACGCCGGGAAAACGATGCTTACAGCCTACAGCCTACAGTAAGCACTCTGTTATCCCGTTCAGCTGGGAGTGAGGTGCCCAGCTTTGTCAAATGTGCTGGTTCCTGGAGAGCTAGTTGCCACATAGACCATCGGCCGGAGATTGGTATTCGAAGATGCAGAACGCATAAAATAGGCTTTGTACTAAAATTATCTGGAATATAATTCCATCTTCCTTAGATATTTCGGCAGGCATGGTGCCTTGGGGACATTGTCCGAATAGGAAGAAGGTAGAGGAAATGAAATTCACTGTTTATTGAGTTCTATGCTGCTAGCAAGCACTGAGAGGAAGCCTTAAATCAATAAAGGATTTAATGCTGACAGTCGTCCAGTGAGGCATCTCCACTTTACAAAAGAAAAAACCAAGGCTTGAGATGGGTTCGTTCATTCCTACGGTATTTACTGAGCACCTTCGCTTGACCTCAGGACTGGGAATATCTATCTCTGCCCTCCTAGAGCTCCTATTCTTGGAGGGGAACTTGAGTTAAACAAGTAAAAGTAACTGATCATTTGTGGCAGGGATGAGAGTCACCAAGGGCAAGTCATGCTGCTATGACAACACCTAACAGAGGAAGCTGGCTCAGTTTGATCATCCAAGACTTTTCTGAGGAAATGAAATTGAAGCTGAGACCTGAGGTAGTCCATAGGAGAGGGGCAAGAAAACGTACCCAGCAGGTGGAAAGAAGTATGGGCCTCCCAAAAAGTGACAACACTCAGGATGCTGGGGCAGAGAGTGAGGGCTGGGGACTGACACAGGTGAAGCTGGTGAGGTCAGGAGAGCCTAGACCAGCAGGGCCAGTCTCAAGGTCCAAGCAAGGATGTTGGACTTTATTCTAGGAAGTCACAGCAGGATGCAAACCAAGCAGACAGGGCAGTCCTGCAGAAGGCCAAACTCTTAGAAGTAAGAAGTAAGCCAGAGTTCAAGTACATGTTCAACTCTAAAGTCCATGCCTTTTTCACGGTCACCAGCATATGGTTAAAATTTTTTCTGAAGCAAGCCGATTCAGTTAAGGGATAGGATCTTTCAAGAAAGACAGAAAGGGAGTCCAGTGTAGAAAGAACACCCTGGATTAGGAATCAGAAGTCTTGGGTTCTAGTTCTGCCTCAGATCATTCCTGATCATGCAGGACCAAGCTAACTCTTTTAATCTCACAGGCCTCAGTTTCCTCTAAGAGGGAGACAGTGCTTAGACTAAGTGCTTAATGAGTTATCACATGGAAAACACTTCAAACCACATAGAACCCATAGTAAATGATCAATAAATCTTAGTTGTTGGTTTTATCAACCTCTTTGAATACTAGTATTTTCTGATTTTTAGTATAAATTCTGTGACTGTGTATGTACTTTTTCAGAACCCTCCCTGCCCAGGCACAATCATCAATCTTGGTTATTTCTAGAATAAGTTAAGAAAATTGTCCTTTTGACATAATCCTAGAATTCTCCAATAGCACTTGAGGAACGCTTGTTTTCCTGGATTTTATAGCCCACTTATATGTTTGCATAATTGATTCGCCCCTCTTACAGGATTTACCCACATAACCCACAGGCAGAAATTTAATTACGGATCTGAAGGAACTCACTGTTATAATACTGGCAGAGCTTTCCAGGTTAAGTGATAATTAAGGTTTAAATTCCACTGGGATCAAGCAACTTTTAAAAGGGTCCTCTCCCTCTCCCGGCCCATATTGTACCAAAGGTAGTTTGGCTTTTGAAATGCAGGACAATACTAAACAAGAAATTACTTTTGTGCTATATGCAAGGTTGGATCTGCTTTTCTTTGGTTTCTTGATTTAGAGATAATACATTTTCACATCCATGTTGTGTCCCGATAGCCTATTTCTGGAAGTTGGGAAGAGCTGGGAGGGCTACTCTTGATTATTATAGAAAATATTCAATCCTCAGGCTGCTTCCCAAAAGACCACCTCATCCCATCACACAACAAGTTCTTGGGTCCTTGCCTTTCTTTTGCCCAGCTGGTTTGTGCTTTCTCTGGGAATGCAAACTCATTTTAATATTAGCTTAAGCAAGGCATAATTAGGAACACAAATCTGCAGCAAGAAAACAATACAATTCATTCAAAAGCTAAGATTTGATGACTTTTGGATTATCTGTCATTAGGCTTTTTTTTTTTACATCCCCATTGCTCTCCATTCCAGTAATTGAAAGCTGTCTGTATGTTTAAGTATGCAGCTGTAATTGGTCCGCTAATATACTCTCCCAGGCAAGCTCTGTTGTTTTGCAAGAACAAGAAACAGAATAGCTCATCCTCCTTTTGCAAGCTTAGTAAAGGAAGAGGCAGAAGTTCTTTCTCGATTCCTCCGGTGACAGATGCAAGAATAGAACTCACTATGCACTGAAGCTGAGTCACACACTGAGGGTAATTTTTATTCTGGGTAATAGTTCTTATTTTCCATAATCATCTTTTCTTGAACTTTGTCTTCAGGCTTAACCATCTGCCCTCTCCTTCCACAGATTCATTTTGTCTTGAGAGCGCGTTCCTTTACCCCTTTGTCAACACTGCAAAGCTCAAACAAACAAAAATAACCACCCACCTCTGCATTATCAACTTTTTGTCATCAGAAGACTTCATCGTCTGCACAAAAGTAACTGTGTCAAGTGCTCTTTTATATAACTATGTGTGTACTTGTGTGGGTGTGTAAATGTGCATGTTAGCAAAATTAAAATCAAAAATTAGCAAAATGTTAGCAAAATTAAAATCAAAAATGCGCTTATATCATATCACAAACAGAGAGTCACAACATGACTGGGCATTTTTTCAGGCAGAGGACCTTTGACTCACTCCTTAATATATAACACCCTTCTGGTAGAAAGGTGAACAAAATCCTGCATGATTTAGCTCTTCCAGCCTCATTTCTCATCACTACCCCACTGCGTGCTCTATGCTCTGGCCATGCTAGCAGAATCTATGCCTTGAAATTCATACTCCTTGCCTCCTCCAGACTTTACCACATGTTTTCACTCTACCTAGAATCTTCCTCTGCTCCATCCACTTTTTAGTCCTCATCCTCCACATCTCAAGTTAATTGTCACCTCTTATGAAACTTGCCTGTGGACCTGGATCCACATACAGTTGCACAGATTTTTCAATTACAGAAAACATTTTTTAAACTCTTTCTTCAGGCAAGGCTGTATACTAGGCATCTGGAGTAAAGGAAAAAGAGGAAGAGGGCTTTGATGAAACATCCAAAACGTTCCAGTATTCCCATCTCTAGCCTTTGAAAACAAAATGATCCCTAAGACTCTGAACTGCTAATATCCTTATATTATACCCATATAATTTGCTGATTCTCTATGCCATTTTACACAGGACTCGAATCATTTTTGATTCTTAATTCCTTATGAACAAGGTCTATCCTACTTTTAAATGACCTACAAGGCCTACCACCAGGATGAATATATAAGAAATACCAACAAACACAACTGATTAACTGCCTATTGACCTGTCCGTAGTGTCTTCCACAAGAATTATTGAGCAGCATGGCGAAATGCCCAGGAGACTATAAACGGCATAAAGACAGGGAATTGGTTTACCACGTTCAGCATCTTCCCAAGTCCTAACACAATACCTGACACACTGTAGGCACTCAGTAAATATTTATGGAGTAAGTAGATGAATGACTGATGATATAAAGACAGCAGTGAACAAAAGTCTTGCCCTAAGGGACCCTGTAGACAATGAAAAAGACTTAAATTCACATTGTCCTCCCTCCTCCCAAACTTTTCATTGAAAATTAAGTTCATTTTTTCCCCTCAGTTCTTCTCAGAGATCTCTTGGCATGGGGTCTTTCCTTTTTTCTTAGGTAACCTTTGAAAGGTAAAAGAATAATCTTAACAGAAACACATAGGCAGGAATCATCTTCTATAGCTTTGAACAACACCAAGAATGATGATTGGGATAACTTCTACTCTGGAAGGCCTCACAGAGGTAAGATAAATGACAATTCTTTCTGTTATGGCCTTCTTTTCACCACGAAGAGTCAATGACAATCATTACAAAATATAAAAGCAAAGTCTGAAGTACAAGCCAACAAATCTTCATTCTGTGTATTTGAGATAAAACATTAAAAGATGAATAAGGCTGGAGTGAAGTGAGAGAGAATGCAAACAACTCCATACAACATGATAATCGCTATGCTGGAAGGATGGACAGAAAGTTGAGAGAATAATGAAGATGAAGCAATTTTGTCTCAGAGCATAGAGGAAAATGTCACAGAGAAATTGATCATTGACTTAGTCCTTCATGATGGTAGAATCAGCAGGTAGAAGTGAGATGAGCAGTCCAGATACAGAGAGCAGCATAAAACATGAAGCATGCATCATGCTCCAGGTGATTAAGGCAGCTTGGCTAAGACAGGTTATCAACAATTTTAACACCAGTTTCATTTATCCCTAATGAAAACAGTTGTTGGTTCAGCTTACATTGATTGAGAAAGCACATCACAGCAAAATCTACTATGCATATAATAGAACTCTTGAACAAATGTGTGTTTCATCAATCACTATTGCAGCTATGTATAGATACAAAAAATAGTATCACATTGCCAAGGTATGAAACAAGAATACTGGAGTGGGTTGCCATGACCTCCTCCAGGGCATCTTCCCAATCCAGAGATTGAACCCAGCTCTCCCACGGTGCAGGTGGATTCTTTATAGTCTGAGCCACCAGGGAAGCCCAAGAATACTGGAGTGGGTAGCCTAGCCTTTCTCCAGGGATCTTCCCGACCCCAGAATCAAACCGGGGTCTCCTGCACTGCAGGCAGATTCTTTACCAGCTGAGCTACCCGGGAAGCCCAGGACTACTATTCAACCATAAAAAAGAATGAAATTTTGCCACTTGAAAGAACATGGATAGACTTGGAGGGTATTGTGCTATGTGAAATAAGTCAGACAGAGAAAGATACTGTATGATATACTTATATGTGGAATCTAAAAAATATAACAAACAAGTGAATAAGACTAGGAAAGAGCCAGACTCACAGATTCAGAGAACAAACTAGTGGTTACCAGTGGGGAGAGAAAAGGGGGAGGGGCAATATAGGGGTGCGTGAATGTGTGCTTAGTCACTTCAGCTGTGTCTGACTCTTTGTGACCCTATGGACTGCAGCCTGCCAGGCTCCTCTGTCCATGGGATTCTCCAGGCAAGAATACCAGAATGGGTTACCATACCCTCCTCCAGGGGATCTTCCCGGCCCAGGGATCAAACCTGCATCTCTTGCATTGCAAGTGGATTCTTTATCTACTCAGCCACCTGGAAAGCCCAATATAGGGGTAGGGGATTTACAAAAGGATAATCATGGAATTGTATGAAATCATGTTTGTGAAACTTTTAAAAACTGTAAGCACTACAGAATTTTAAAAATCTTTCATTCAACATTTAAAAAAATTTAAAAAAGTCAACCCCATCTATAAATTTCAATCCAGTAGTCCTAAATGTTTGTTGATAGATTTTAAAAAGTAGTAACACATGATGCAGACTTAAGGTTCACACATCTTCTCTTTCTGTAAAAGTCCCATTGAAACTAAAACAGAAGATTTTTATCTAGAAAAAATAAGTGATCTTCCCAGAAAATCTTCCTGGTGAGGAAATCAGAAACTTGAGAAAGAAGACAACTAGGACTTTAGGCAGTTCCTTCCACCCACACAGACGTGCAATAATGTGTCTGGGGGGAGATGAGTGGGAGGAGGAGAGGGACAGGCAGAGAAGGAATGGCACCTCTGCCCAGGAGGGACATATTGTTCCCCATCACCAAAGTGAGGTCATTCTCCTTTGCAAAGGTTGAGGTTCCCCCGCATGCCATCTTCTCAGGGGAACCCTATTTACAAAGAGCCCCCAAGCAGCGCTGTAATTCAATCACCTCTATAGCTACAACAGAACCATATCCTACAGCCCAACTCTCACTCAGACAGAACCTGGGAATTATCCACAGACACAGGAGGAAAATTCACTGACACCAGAGAAAATAGAAAATCCAGGGAACAGAAAAGAGGGTTTTTGTTTTTTTTTAAGTCATTAGAATCCTCAGAGTCTAGATTTTGTATCAGGTAAACATGAACAGGGTGCTATATAATAGGGAACAATCAGCCAAAAACAAAATAGTTCTTAGAAATTAAAAATGACAAGAAATTCAATAGGTAGGATGAATAATAATACACTAAGTACAGCAGACAACCAAACTGGCTACTCAGAAAAACAAAAACAAGGAAACTGCTCAAGATTTATATCAAAAACTTTAAAAATATGCATATGATGAGAGAAAAAATAGGAGACAGGGGGGAAAGGGAGTATGAGTAGGCAGTGAGGCAGTGTTCTTGACTTTGCCTGACAAAAACCCAATAATTCTCTTCAGCTTATAGAGACAAGAAATTAGAGGTTTGAGTATATTATTTAAGGTCATATGGTTACCAGTAGAATTAGAAACATAGCCTGTTAGCAGTGATTGCCTCTAGGCCGTGACACTGAGTTGAAGCTGCCTCTGGGATAAAAGAGCTTCTTTTGTGGACTCCTGTTTTCTTTGGAAAAGATAATTACTACATAGATACACATATATTCTAATATTTTTAATAAAGTTATCCTGAAAAAAAGTATAACAAATTGGCAGAATTGAGACAACATTTCTATCTGTCGAATCTATTCTCTGCCAATATGGGGATCCTTTGTATGCATCAAAAAGAAACCCCAGAAGGAAGACCATATTCTATTTATTTATTCATTCAGTCATGCAACAAACATGAATTGAATGCCTGTTGTAGGTCAAGGGCTGTTCCTGCAAAAATAAAACAGTTCAGATAAAGCAGTTAATAAACAACAAACATCCTTGCCTCACAGAGCTGTGTTCGTCCCTTATCACAATAATGCCAGGGTTTACTTTGCAATTAATAGGCTCAATGTTAACTGGTTGATTCTACTCATATATAAAGTTTTAAAATAGGTAAAGCTCATTTATGATGGAAAACATCAGAAAAACAGTTACCTCTTGTAGGGAATTGACTAGAAACTGGAGCATAAGGGAATTTCCCGGTGTGGTGGAAATGCTATATATATTGACAGGATTTCAGGTTACACAGATATATGCATTTTTCTAAAAATCATGTATTGTACATTTCAGATTTGTACATTTCCTCTTATGTGAATTTAGCCAAAAAAAAAAAAAAGACAACAAAATTTGAACTAAAAAAAAAAAAATTGGGCTCAATGTTACTTTAACCAAGGAATGTGTTTCTCAGGTGAAAAACAAATCACACTATTTTCAGAAGAAAAAACTAAATATTTCACAATGACTAGGTGTGTTTACTGTTAGGTAAATTCAGGTAGAACCCCATGTCCTCCCAACTCCACCCCAAGAAGAGCTCTTCCCAAGGATGGGTGGGAAGATCAGATGTGAAAAATTTGAAGAGGAAAGTTTCTGGAAAAAGGACAAGACAAGGAGATTAAGTCGGGGAAGGAGGCAGCTACCATGAAAGACTAGAAGGTGAGGTTCTTTTGTACAGTTCCTGGGAACACTTAAACCAGAAGAGTCCCAGCTCCTAGCCATCAGGCTCTGTGCTATTTGGGGAGGCTCCAGTGACCCTTAAGTAAATGAAATGCTTACCTCTCCCTCATGAGACTTGGTCCTGGGGAGGATTAACCTGGGGGTACTCAAGAACAGTTCCCTGACTAGAAGCCACTTTGTAGGTTCACAGAGAGAAAGACCAAGACCCCAAGCTTGAGAGCATGTCAGTGCCAGGAAAATTCTGTTCTTTCCTTCAGCAGGTCTCCTGGGAACAACCTCCACCTCCACCCCAGCAAACATGATCACAAAAGAAGTGTACCTCCGACGTGAACTAATATTTATGCCTACTACCAGCAAGTGAAAAGACACCAGAGGGAATAATCGCAAAAGAAACTAGATAAGATCTAGACAAAATTAAGAAATTCCATTTTCTCTGCGAATCCTGGGAGATGCATGAGTTAAGTTTTGTGAACCTACAGCATATGTTTCAGTCACATTAGTTATTCAGGCTGCAGACTTCTTGATGTACATATGGTTCTTCTGATCTTTCCAAATAATTCCATAAGACCCCAGAGTGCACAAGTTGGAAACATTAGGGCTAGCAGGAAGGGCGCTTATTGGGGGAAGTGAGAAAACGAGGCCAGGGAGGCAGATTTTTGAAAACCACCTCTTGTGCCATACCACAACTTCAGAGGAGAGCCAAGAACCATACAAAGGTACAAAACATTCAAAGAAGAAAGGAGTGAAGAAAGAGGTTTTTGAGGAAGGGAGTGACAGAATCAGATCTGGGTTTTGGAAAGATGATGCTGGCAGTATCTGAAGAGGGAATTTACAGAGAAAGAGATTTGCCGACAGGGAGCAGACCTAGGAGGCTACAGTCCTTAATCAAACAAGAAATGCCCTAAATTAAGGTAGTGACGGCGGCGGGGGGCGGGGGGTGGGGGTGGGGGGGCATTAAATCTTATGCATCACTTTTTACTTCCTCTATCCTACCCTGACTGCTGGGGTCACCATTTCTGCACAAACTTGAACTAGCTCTGTGTATGTGTGTGTGTGTTAGTTGCCCAGTCGTGTCCAACTCTTTGCAACCCTATGGACTGTAGCCCACCAGGCTCCTCTGTCCATGGGATTCTCCAGGCAAGGATACTGGAGTGGGTTGCCACGCCCTCCTCCAGGGGATCTTCCCGACCCAGGGATTCAAACCCGAGTCTCCTGCATTACAGGCGGATTCCTGAACTGCTAAGCCATCCGGGAAGCCCCATCTAACTCTGAGCAGGTGCAAATGGGAGTGCATACGTCCGCCCTGCTTCTTAACCCAAGGCGTCTCTCAAGTTGCTGCCCAAGCACCTATTCTGCAATCTCACACACTCCAACAAGACGAAGGTGTGAACGTCTGGAGGCATCAGCTTGCCTGTTGCTGGATGGGAGTGTCCCAAGTGGACAGTTCTGAGATGAGTCTCCTAAGGCTCCACAGAAGCCCTCGCAGGATCAGGACCCCGCAGCGGTAACCAGACCGGGACCGCAACCCTGACTAGCCTTCTTTTCCTTCTAGATGTCCATGCCTCTCTCTCTCACAGCTCCTTGGGCCTGCCCTCGAACAAACCACCGTCCACAGCCCTTGTATTAGGTCTTGTCCTTCGTGGAACCCAGCCTACTGCAGGTAGTCACAGCACCAGCTTCTCAGATGAGGTTCAGTGCCAGAGAAGGAGAGGGCTCCACAGTGGCGGGGTTTCCGGCGTGCGTGACGGAAGGACGTACGCTGGGGCTACGGGACGTGACTGCCTCCCTCCGCGTCGCGCGCACGGCTCTCTTTTCATGCCGCGTGACTAGAACCCGGCTCCTGGCCTGTGAGAAGCTGGCTCCGTGAGGCTCTGACTTCTTCAAGACCGTTTGCTTCCTGCCTTTAGGATATGTGGTTTCATTTCTGTGTTGTCTTCTCTCCTGCTCTTCTTCCTCCTCATCCCTCCATTCCTTTTATCCCTTCATGTCTGTGCTTTTCACTCACATCACACAGCCCATTTTCATGTTCTGAGGTAAAATTCTTTTCTAAAAGCTTTTATTGAAAAATAGTTGGTTTACCGCGATGTGGTAGTTTCAGATGTATAGCAAGGTGATTCAGTTATACATATATATATATATTCCTTTTGAAATAATTTTTATAATTCTTTTCCATTACAGTTATTACATGATAATGAGTAGAGTTCCCTGTGCTATACGGTAAGTCCTTGTTGATTATCTTTTTATGCAGTTATTTCTGTTGTTTAGTCACTAAGTTGTATCCGATCCTGTGACCTCATGGACTGTAGCCCGCTGTGCTCCTGTGTCCGTGGGATTTCCCAGGCAAGAATATTGGAGTCGGTTGCCATTTCGTTCTCCAGGGGATCTTCCCGATCCAGAGATTAAACCCAAGTCTCCTACATTGGCAAGCAGGTTCTTTACCACTGAGCCACCTAGGAAGCCCATTTTATGCAGTAATAATATGTATATTTTAATCGCAAACTAACTGAGCCACATTTATGTACACAGGGAACCAACAAGTAAATTGGTACTAAAGATAAGAAGCCAAGAGTGAAAGTAACCCATCATTTCACAGGGTGATTTGCTAGCAGGGTGGTCTGGTGATTTGGGGTTTCCTGGGCATCCTAACTAGGTTTTCGCAAAAGGCAACCGTGACTGAGTTTGATTCTCCACCCAAGGGTGCAGAGGATGCCTTTCTGTACAGGTGGAGCATAGAGGCAGCCCCCCTCTCTCAGAGGCCTGGTGCAGGATTGTATCAGGGCAGGTGCAGCTGCAGTGGTTGAGTCTTTCTGTTCCCTGAGCCATGTTGCAATGAGACTCTCTCACACTGTAAAGACACGGTGACAAAAATGTGAGTGTGGAAATATGAACAAATCTTTACTGAGCAATACTTCCTTACTCTGCCTAGTTAGACTTGTTGGAGTAAAATTCTAGACATTTTCGGCGATGCAAAGAACCTATTTTGTTGCTTTTCAACCCAGATCTTAGGGTATGACAAATGACAGTGACTCTGTGCACCCAATGTATAAGTTGCCAGAAGCTTACATGTGACACAAAACTTTACCACTGTGCCACCCCTGCCCTGCAGCCACACACCCTCTCCTTTCTCTCTCTGGTCCAGAGAGAGAAATCCAGTTCCTTTCTTATAATCTACACAGTGCATACCAAAAGAAGCTGCTATGTTAAGACCGAGTCTTAAAACCTTTTTTCCTGTCTTTGTAGCAAGCTATCATTTTTCATTTCCTTCTAAGTCAGACACCACCTCTGAGATTTACCTCTTTTCATTGATGTCAGCAGGAACTGACCTCTTGTCTAGCTGTCCCGAATCCCTATTGTCAGTTTGCCTTTGACCAGAAATATCTATATAAGCAGAGAGGGAATGAGAGCATTTATCTCTTTAAAAAATTCCATGTTCTGTGTTCAAGGTCAGTTTCCCAAAGATTCACTTGAGGAGTGGCGGTGGGGGTTTGGGGGCAACCTGCCAATGGGCCTGGGTCAGAAGCAGCTGGATGAGATGCCATTTTTTCACATGCAAACAGTGGCAGAGAAATTTGTTTATGCCTTGTCATGACTGGACAACCCAAATACCATCAAGCCTGCATCAGCACTCGGGTCTGGGTTTTGTCATTGTCAGTCCCTCTGGTATTCAGAAGAGATGCTGGCTCAGGAGGGCCAACAGAGTTTAATTTCCAAATGCATCTGAAATCCTTTAAGCCTTTTGTTGGAACCATTGCAAAATCATAGTGGCTATAAGCCTTTTTTTTTTTTCCCTTCAGTGGTTGCATCACAGTCACCAAGACAAGCACAACTGACTCTTTCTCCAGAGAGACGTTGGCATCTGTGGTCCCAAGGTTAAGCATGCTGGGGCCTGGCGGGGGGATTGCATTTCATTGGAGAGTCCAAGTGGGTGCAGGCTGAGCTCAGCAGCCGCTTGGGAGCAAGAAGCAATTGCTGGCTGTTCTTTCTCAGGGGAATGCGAGCAGCATATGGTGTTCTGTGTGTGACACAAATGGTTAATTTCCACCAGCTCTTCTGTAGTTTCAGCAACTCTAGGATTAGAAGGGACAGGTTCTTTACAATTCCCTCCAATATCTCTCAAAGTTACTTTCCAAGTCTCTGCTTTTGTTCTGCTGTTTCTCTTTCAGCGGCTTTATTTTGCTTGGATGTAAACACTTGGCTTGGGATTGAGGGGGGATTTAACTGCTTTGATTTTTTTTTGCCTTTGCTTTTACCCAGGGTCACTGGAACAGTTATATCAAATCTTGAAATAGTCTTAAATGTTTCTATTCTACGTGTGTATGCAAACACTTCACACACATACCCACTCACACATATGCTTACCCCCTTCCATATAATGTTTATTAATGATTGTGGAACTATATTGGTCCACATGGACTAAAGATTAGCTGGAACAAAGGCAAAATATTTTATAGATTTAAAGATGGGGGGAGAGAAGAGCAAGGGCAAAAAAGAGGGAGGGAAAGAGAAAGAAAGAGAGAAACTAATAATAATAATAACTGCCATTTATTGACAACTTTCTATGCATTGGGCAGTGGTGGTGGTTTAGTTGCTAAGTCATGTCTGACTCTTGTGACCCCATGGACTATAGCCCACCGGGTTCCTCTGTCCACAGGATTTCCCAGGCAAGTGGGTTGCCATCTTCCTGACTCAGGGATTGAACCTGGGTCTCCTGCATTGCTTCCCTCATAGCTCAGTTGTTAAATCATCTGCCTGCAATGCAGGAGATCTGGGTTCAATTCCTGGGTTGGGAAGATCCCCTGGAGAAGGAAATGGCAACCCACTCCAGTATTCTTGCCTGGAGAATCCCATGGACAGAGGAGCCTGACAGGCTACAGTCCATGGGATCGCAAGAGTCGGACACGACTTAGTGACTAAACCACCACCTCCTGCATTGCAGGCGGATTCTTTACGGACTGCACTGGGCACACACGCATTCATATTCATTGAATTGTCTTGAAACCTGTCAGACAAAGGGGTTATTACAATCCTCATTTGACAGATGAGAACATTGAGGTCTAAATTACTTGAGACATCATCCCAGATCCAAGCCAGGCTTTTCTAGCACAAAAGCTATTCCTAATCATGATATCATAATGCCTATCAATAGCACATACCTGACTCATTTTCTCAGAATTGTGTTTTTGAAGAAGATAATTGTATCATTGCTTTTTCATAGCAACAAGTTCTGAGGGGAACAATGATAATGATTACAACTATAATTATTCGTACTTTTAGGATTCAGACACAACCATTGGAGCCTACATAGAGTATCTCACTTAAATTTGCATGTATGTAAATAATAATATATATTATTTCCACTTGACCAATGAGAGAAGAAAAGCTAAGATTTTTTAAGTAAGCAGCCTGTCCCAGGTCACAAAATAAGCAAAGGGCAAACTGGAATTCCAATTCTAATCAGCTGATTCTGAAGTCCTAAAACTTCTCAGAGTCTGTTCCATTTTTTTCTTACTGTCTTCTTGGGGGAAAAGTCCCAGAAGAGTGTAGTTGTAGGACTTCTCTGGTGATCCAGTGGCTAAGACTTCACCTTCGAGTGCAGGGGTTGCAGGTTCGATCCTTGGTCAACATGCCTAGCAGCCAAAAAAACAAAACATAAAACAGAAGCAATATTGTAACAAATTCAATAAAGACCTTAAAAAAAAAGTCCACATCAAAAAAAGTCTTAAAAAAAGAAGAGCATAGTTGTTTAGTCATTTTTTCAGTTTATCTGTGAGTGCCAGCATCTTGTTTCTAATACACAGAGAAATTTATGCATTGAGCATATTATATAAGTACATTTGGAGAGATAAATGTTTCATAAAATGAGAAACAAACATTTATTGAACTTCAACTATATGCCAGGCCCTAGGAATACTAACATTCAAAGGAACCTTCAGTACATAGACAAGGAGGCTCTTACATAAATGCTTTCAATAAAAAGTAGTGAGAACAGTGAGGGGCTATAGACCGCACGGCCAGATGCATGCAGTCTATAGCATTTAATGCAATTGAGGCTCTGGGAGGCCCTGGTACCACACATTCATTGTTTGCAGATGCTTACGTCTTCATGGCTAACACAATTTTAGAGGATAATCATGTTCTTAGCAATTCATGAAACTGATAAACAAAGTAAAAGGCTCCCTACTGCCTCCTGAAGAATGGAACTACACAACAAGACCATCTCAACACAGATACCCCCACCCAGCCCTGCCTGCCTACCAGGACTCCCTTCTAAGGGTGCTGAGTAGCCAGCAACCCTGCAACGCCTCCATTTCAGTGCCAGGTGACTTGACTAGGTGGACACCCTGCCTAAAACCTCTCCCTCAAACCTGTACCAGGATCAGATACACCATCGGGAGTTCATTTTTAAATGTGTTTGCCACTTTCTGCTCTTTGGATTATTTCCCAGATTCTGTACTCCACTCCAAAAAAGACCTGAATTTTTCTTTTTGAAATGACTGATAATGATACAAACCTCTAGGTTTGTATTTTTAAAAAGAAAAAAAAATTTCCTGACCAAAAAGCAAGCAAATGAAAAACACACACAAAAAAACAAGCAACAACAAAACCTTAAACCACAAGACCTGGAGATGATTTTCTTTGCTCATCACCAGATTTGAAAGCTAAGTGGCTCTATTAGGCTGGGCCATGAGAAAAATAAGTAAAATAGAGGAAATCAGTAAGGAAAGAGAAGAGTGAAGCAGATAAACAAGAAGAAGTAGAGACAAGACTTCACAGCCCCTGGAAGCTCTTGAAACTTCCCAATTTCCTACAAGTTTCAGTGGGGCCTACTTGTACTTCCCCTGAGTGCTGCCAATTTCTCTGTTTTATTTAATAAATCTTTTTATGTGTTTTAGCTGGAGTGAGTTTCTCTTTCTTCCTACCAAAAGATGCTTGACAAGAAAACCTTCAAATCCTCCTCTGAGTAATAAATTTATCATTTTAGTCCCCCGTTTTGCCTCAAGAATCAGACCCAATCAGAACTACTTATGAGCCATCAGATGCATTTAGCCTTTTGCTCCTGCTCTGTCTTGGTTGATAGAGCAGGCTTGGAATGCCCATCGCCTACAAGTTTTAAGTGTCCACAGCCCAGTCAGCCTTTGCGTCCCAGCTGGAAACTTCCTCCATATGGCTTCTTGGAACCTTTCTGTCTACAAGTAATTTCTCACTCCCCCATGGAGCCTTTTATGTAGGTTTCCTGGCTCTGGCACTTTCTCACTTACAATAGAGCTGTCAGGGTACCCAGCTTATCTTTCCCAGTAGAGTGTAAGCTCCTGGGGGCACAGACTTTTGTCTTATTCTTTCCAAACTCCACCAGTGTTTGTTTAGCACACACTAAACATTCAAATGCTACTTACAGAACTAGTGGGTGGGGGGGATGAATGAATTCAAATTACCATAAGGCATAATTAACTGAAAAATGTCAATACTCCAATTTTGGAGGGGAAAAAAGAAAAATAGAGGACTCAGATCATATCAACTATAATATATAATCAAAACACAAATTACAGGACTTCGGAGGTTACTGCAAATTCAATCAGGCCTTAATCTCAATTGAACTTAATCTCTAAGGTTTCTTCCAGCACCAAAAAAATCCATACTTATGTGATTCTATATTTCATACGTCTGCAGTACTCCACAGGGGAACCTGAGGTTAGGGTTCGAGCCTTGAGATGCTGTACATTTGAGGTGACTAAAAGAAAATCCTGTTGAAAAAACAAATAATTGTAATTAAACAAGGAGTTAAATTTTACTTGACAAAAGAAGAAGGAGGAGGGCAGGAAAGATGAAGAGGGGGGAAGTGAGAGAGGGGAGGAGGGGGAAGGACAGTGCTGTTATCCATTTACTGTATAACACTGTATGTAATTATTTCTTTTAATTACAGTTTCTTAGCTCAATTCTGGGCTTCCTCAGTGGCTCAGCAACAAAGAATCTGCCTGCAATGCAGAGCCACAGGAGACATGAGTTCAGTCCCTGAGTTGGGAAGATCCCCTGGAAGAGGGCAAGGCAACCCACTCCAGTACACTTGCCTGAAGAATTGCATGGACAAAGGAGCTTGGCAGGCTACAATCCATTGGTTTGCAAAGAGTCAGATACTACTAAAAGCAACTTGGCATGCATGCAGCTCACTTCTACTGAAATATAAGTGCCATGAGGGAGTGATTTTTATTTCACTTACTGATGTGTCCCTATATATGCCTATAAGAGTGCTTGGCATAGAGGTAGTACACAGTAAATAATTGCTGAAAGGATGACTGAATGATGAATTAATAGGAAACATGAAAATGGGTAAGATGTAGCCTCTGCCCTCAATATGCATCCAGGGCTTTCCTGGTGGCTCAGTGGTAAAGAATCCACCTACAGTGCAGGAGACAAGGGTTCGATCCCTGGGTCAGGAAGATTTCCTGGAGGAGGAAATAGCAACTCACTGCAGTATTCTTGCCTGGAAAATTCCATGGACAGAGAAGCCTAGTGGGCTACAGTCCATGGGATCCAAAAGAGTCAGACACAACTGAGCCACTAAACAACAACAACAACATATACAAAGTAAAACACATTTTGGGTCCCCTGCCCAGATCCCCTTAAGCAACCAGCGCCCCCATGCCTCAGCTGTTGTTAGTGTCTGCAGACAGCTGGCAACTGCCTGTTACTCCTGAGAACTGACTTAGTAGATGGGAACACCTCACCCAGAAAGACCTGGGATCAGATCAGATCAGTCGCTCAGTTGAGTCCCGACTCTTTGCGACCCCATGAAATCGCAGCACGCCAGGCCTCCCTGTCCATCACCAACTCCCGGAGTTCACCCAGACTCATGTCCATCGAGTCAGTAATGCCATCCAGCCATCTCATCCTCTGTCGTCCCCTTCTCCTCCTGCCCCCAATCCCTCCCAGCATCAGAGTCTTTTCCAATGAGTCAACTCTTCACATGAGGTGCCCAAAGTACTGGAGTTTCAGCTTTAGCATCATTCCTTCCAAAGAAATCCCAGGGCTGATCTCCTTCAGAATGGACTGGTTGGATCTCCTTGCAGTCCAAGGGACTCTCAAGAGTCTTCTCCAACACCACAGTTCAAAAGCATCAATTCTTTGGCACTCAGCCTTCTTCACAGTCCAACTCTCACATCCATACATGACCACAGGAAAGACCTGGGAGATTGCACGCTAATTCTAGTTGTGGCCACTAGCCAATGGTTGACTAATAAAGGGATCCAAACAGTCCCTCCCTTGCCTCAGCATGGGGAAGTTCTGTGGGGTTTTTACCATCTAGGGTTCTCCCATTAGATCGAGCTAAAGCTAGCCTTCAGCTAAGTATACATCTTCACCTGGCCCTTCTTCTACTGCTTTTCTCACTTCCTCCCTTACAGGTTGCCTGAGAGCATTCCCTCAGTAAATCAGGGATGGGGACGACAGAGAATGAGATGGTTGGATGGCATCACCAACTCAATGGATATGAGCTTGAGCAAGCTCTGGGAGTTAGTGATGGACAAGGAAGCCTGGAATACTGCAGTCCATGGGGTCTCAAAGAGTCAAACACGACTGAATGACTGAACTGAACTGAGAGCATTCCCTCAGTAAATCACCACCAAACAAATCCTTGTCTCAGGCTCCACATCTCAAGAACTGGTGCTGAGACTGAAAGGGGAATTATTCATTACATCTGATGTGCCAGGCACCACTTTTGAGATATTATATCCATTTTGAAATTTAATTTAATCCTACCTTCACAACCAATTTTTAAGACTGTTATTATCATCCCTAAATTACTGATATAAGCTGAATAATTTACTTAATCATTCTATGTGGTCCAAGTAGGATTGGAAGCCTGACCTACCTAACTCTAGAATCTCTGTGCCTCATACTATACAACATTTTTGTTGTTTGGCACTAAGTCGTGTCTGACTCTTTGCAACCCCATGGACTGTGGCCCTCCAGACTCCTCTGTCCGTGGGATTTCCCAGGCAAGAATACTGGAGTGGGTTGCCATTTCCTTCTCCAGGGACCTTCCCAACACAGGGATTGAACTGGTGTCTCCTGCATTGGCAGGCAGATTCTTTACCACTGAGGAATCCTAACATTAGGCAGGAATTTATTAATATGCTTTGAGGACCTTTTCAATGACAAAAAGAGAACTACATGAGATTTTTGTGGCTGATCCTCAGTTAATCAGAATATGCAGTTAATCACAACAGCCTTTAAATTCAAGGTAATCAAATAGTCTCTCTCAGACAGGCTATCCCTTCGCATTCTGATGAGAGTCTGATTTAGGAATTGACATATTAGGGAATCTTTCAGTACTCTTCACTGCATCAGATCTTTAAGTAAATTCTTGGCCCTATGGGAAAGTAGATATCTGTTGACCTATTCTGTTGACTGATGAAGACATTCAGACATTGAGTGATGTTCCCCAAGGCTTTATAACACATCTTCATCAGAACCAAACATTTCAAATTCCTTACCCATGCCTCAAACATTCAAATTGTTAGCTTGCACAAACCTGAGCTTTCACCATTACTGAGAGCAATGTGTCCTTGATAAAAATCTGTCTTGACTCAAGTCTGATTCTACTTGTCAAGAATGGGGCAAAAATATTTACACTTGAAGAATTATCATCTTTCCAAGGCAGAGCCTCCATGGACCATATTAAATGGAATTGGGGGAGGATATTATGTAGAATTAAATTCTTCAAAATATTTAAAACTAAGAGAAATAGACAATTCAAACATTTCCTTTCTACTTGAGATCCTTGGGCTACTTTCTTTCCAGAGCCAACTCGTTTGGAAGTGTATTATATTTTTATAATGGAGATTTTGAACTTCTAAATACTTGAGAAATAAATTTTGCAGGTCTGAAAAAGAAGAGATAAATAATAGGCAGATGTATTATAGGCCAAATATGGGCTAGAATGATAAAACACAAACACAATACCCATAGAATGGGAAATTGTATTGAAACTGTGGCTCATGGATATTTCTGATGCTTTCAGGGGAATTACTATAAAAGGGATATAAGTTATATTATGGAGTTCTGTGTTCTTCTATCAATGGTATTTTTTTGTTTGAATAAAAGCAATGCTCTAGATTTTCAGACCCTATCTAGATTTGATTTGCATTTGGCAACAATGGATTTTGTATCAAAGAAGAAAATACAAAAAGGAGATTTCATATAGGTCTTTGGTTTAAAAAAGGAGAATTGCAATGTAATACCCAGTGCATAAAAAACAAAATTCGTAACTTCATTTTGTTAATGAGTGTGCTTTTTTACCTGTTTTAAACAACTCCTTTCTCTAAAGCTGAATCTCCCCAAACAAATATTGGCAAACATACATTTTCATTGTAATAATAAGCACTTGGATATCAACATTTCAAATAATGATTCTAATATGAAATTCAAAAATAGTGTCATTGACTGGAAAGCCTAATGTCCTGAGCCTGAGATCTGGATTCCAGCCCAACACAAACTAATTATGTGATATTGAGCATTCACTTGTTCTTTCTTGATTTCCTTTTCCTCATTTGCATATTGAGAAGATTGAACTAGACAATTTCTAAGATTTCTTCCAGCTCTATATGTGAATTCACATTTGTAAAATTAGTTTAAGTAGTTTGGAGAAAGACCTCAAAACCTCTATAATCATTTTCCCAAATTAAGTGAATTATATTTTTCAGAGTATTTCTTTCAAGGCTATGATGAAATGATGAAACATAGCTTTCTCCCCAGAAACATATGTCATGTTGACCTGCTCCTTTGAAATATACCAGTATTGTCACTGAAAGCATGTTGAGGTCAGATATGTGAACAAGGAAAATATGATGGACATAGTGAAAGGAAATTATACAACAGCAAAGATCTAGGTAGCTACTCCAGAGAAATACTCAAGACTAAAGTGGTTGGACAGACAACATAAATCTAGATAAGTCAGAAGTCAAATGCATTCAAATCAGCCAACACAAAAAGAACAGAGCAAATGTGGTAGGCCAGAGTCTGGGATCAGAGAGTGGATATTAATAGCATTGAAGAACAGAAAACATCAAAGAGAGATCAGATTTTAGGGCATAGCTTATTTCCTCTCTATGCTGTTTATATTATGGGTAGCTGTGCCCTTGTGTGCTCACTGTAGTCAGAATAATGTGAAAAGTAATACTGTTGAAGTAAGATACTGGTTCAAGTAGGATGTTGACAAAGATTTAGAAGATTGCTTTTCATTAGAAAGTATCAGAAGATTCAGATGATTTAGGGATACTGGACACAGGAGAGGAGAGGAGATAAGAAAGGAGAAAGCAGCATGTCTTTCTTAGACACTTGCTTTGTCCTGGCTCCGTGTGAGGAGAAAACAAGCCACTCCCTACTTCCCTTTCACTCTCATACCAAGCTAAACCAGTACAGCTAGCACCAGGGAACATGATCTGGGTAATGGAGGCAGGGACATAATCTCCACTCTTATGGAAGACTCCTCACAATAACTGGCATAACCTTCACGTCTTTCACAGCAACCCCTTTGGGTTATCCACAAGAGAACAATGTAGAAAGCCACACTGTGTAAAGACTCTCTCATATCCATTTCTATCTGGCTTTGTATGAAAACACTCTGACTCATGCCTCATTCAAATAGAAAGATTCAAGAGAGCAGTTGTTACAGAAATGCAGCACAGAAGGTTCTGTGGACCCCATAGAAGTTCCTTTTCCCAGAGAGAATTCTTCTTCTGTGTCCATTAACTAGTTGAAAGGGGGTGTCCTGATTTAAAGAAATCTTCTAGTTGCTCTATGAAGAGTATACTACAGGGCAGCAAGAACGTAAGCAGAGAAACTAGCTAGGAGACATTTTAGGGGTCCAAACGAGAGATGGTAGTGACTTAGAATTCCAGCATTCATCTGTATATGGTTTCCTCACCATCCAGACATGTGGAAGAATTATGTTTCCTTTTCTCCTTGCAGTTGAGTGGTACTCTGTGACTAGTTCTTGTCAGTGGATTGGTCAGGGAGCAGAAATGGTATGTGTTGCTTCCAGGGTGGAGCACTTGATTTCTGGGTAAGAATTTCCTGTGCTCTCTTATCCCCTGCAACTGTGACTAGTAAAATTCCAGATTGTGGGGACATTTCAACGAGGGCCCTGGAATGAGGAAGAAGTAGAACAGAGCTCCCTGATGATATGCAATGGACTGAGTGAGAAATTGGTTTGTTGTTTAAACCACAGAGATTTGAGGGATTATTTGTTACTGCAGCAAACCTTAACCACCATTGATACTAATAGTAGAAACAGTGAACAGTAAGTAGATTTGGAATAAAGTCCAGAGGTTTGATTGACAAGACTTTCTGACAGATTGGAGACAAATGGCCAAACAAAGAAGAACCAGGGCTTCCCTGGTGGCTCAGTGGTAAAGAACCTACCTGCCAATGCAAGAGACTCGGGTTTGATTCCTGGTCTGGGAGGATCCTACATACCACATAGTGGCTTGGCCTGTGTTCCACAACTATTAAGGCTGGGTTCTAGCACCCAGGAATCACAACCACTGAGCCCATGTGCTGCAACTACTGAAGTTCTCTCACCTTACAGCCATGCTCTGCAACAAGAGAAGCCACCACAATGAAGGGCCTGCAGACCCAGGATAGCCAATAAATAAGTAAAATTATTTTTTAAAAAAGAAGAACCAAGGATGCCTGCAGCACTACAATGAGCCTATAGCTGGCATTGCTAATTGTTACAGCTCTTTTTGCAATGAGCTCAACTAAGTCTTGCAAGCCTTATTAACACAAGCTCTAGAAAAGTACTAGAATAAGATGGGAAAACGAATGGTATGACTTGTCATACCTGGGAGAATATGGTGTCTTGCATCGTCTACTTCTTGTAGTCTTTGACTCTATGAGGGACTTAGAGACAGATGGTTAGAACTTTTATCATTGGGTTGGGAAGAAGTAGACACTACCAAATTCATTTCAATCTTCCCCAACATTAATACTGAGGACATTTCTATACCATAACTAACTTCAGGGGAAGTCAGGAAATAACTGAAGCATTAGAAAGCACCTACCTCAAAAAACACCCTTGTGGCAGAAAGTGAAGAGGAACTAAAGAGCCTCTTGATAAAAGTGAAAGAGGAGAGTTAAAAAGTTGGCTTAAAACTCAACATTCAAAAAACTAAGATCATGGCATCCAGTCCCATCACTCCATGGCAAATAGATGGAGAAACAATGGAAACAGTGACAGATTTTATTTTCTTGGGCTCCAAAGTCACTGCAGATGGTGATTGCAGCCATGAAATTAAAAGATGCTTGTTCCTTGGAAGAAAAGCTATGACCAACCTAGACAGCATTTTAAAAAAGCAGAGACATTACTTTGCCAACAAAGGTCTATCTTATCAAAGCTGTGGTTTTTCCAGTAGTCATGTATGGATGTGAGAGTTGGGCTATAAAGAAAGCTGAGTGCTGAAGAATTGATGCTTTTGAACTGTGGTGTTGGAGGTGACTCTTGAGAGTCCCTTGGACTGCAAGGAGATCCAACCAGTCCATCCTAAAGGAAATCAGTCCTGAATATTTGTTGAAAGGGCTGATGCTGAAGCTGAAGCTCCAATACTTTGGCCACCTGATGTGAAGAATTGACTCACTGGGGAAAAAAACCCTGATGCTGGGAAAGATTGAAGGCAGGAGGAGAAGGGGATGACAGAGGATGAGATGGTTGGATGGCATCATGGACTTGATGGACGTGAGTTTAGCAAGCTCCAGGAGTTAGTGATGGACAGGGAAGCCTGGCGTGCTGCAGTCCAGGGGGTTGCAGTCGGACATGACTGAGTGACTGAACTGAACTGAACTTCAAAAAATATTTTATGAAAATCAGAAATAAAGAAATAACTTCTTGAGTAATAGCTATTGGTATATTTAGGTGTTCAAAAAACAGACCCTAAAATACTTTACCCTAAAACTGTATTTGATTGGACTAGATTTAAAAGGGAATTTTATACCAAAAAAATAAAGCGAATATAACCTGAAAGAAACAGACTCACAGATATAGAGAACAAACTTGTGGTTACAGGTGGGGGGCAGCATGGAGGAAAAATAGGAGTGGGAGAGTGGAAGGTACAAGCTATTGGGTATAAGATAGACTGAAGGATGCATGTACAATGTGGAGAATGTAGCCAGTATTTTGTAATGACTGTAAATGGAAAGTAAACTTTTTAAATTATGTAAAATTAAACAGTGTTTTAAAAGGGGAACTTCAAACACTGTTGAAAAATCTTGTCTTCATATAGGTCTGTGGCTGTTACACTAATTGTGTGATTCTGGACAAGTCACTCTAACCTCCCTGAATTTTATGTTAATCATTTATAAATTGGGAGTGACTGTGAAGGTTTTTAAAGAATTAAATAATGTGTATAAATCTAACTGTCAACTACATGGTACTATGTAGTTGATATGCAGAATTATTATCATTTTTTACGAATGAACTACAGGGGTTCTTTTTCCCTTATTTTTGAGGCCACATGTAACCCTGGTATTTCTACAAAGGAGATATGAGAAGTTTAAGTCACCATACATTTGAATCATGACACAGTGGCATTTGCAATATATCACTCGCCCTCCTACATATCAACTACATGGGAGAAATTAAGTCACTATTTACTGTTAGCATTATTAGAAGTAATGAAGTCAGTAGTGCATGCTCTCACTTATTTAAGTATTTGTTAAGCAGTTTCTGGTAATAATCACATAGACTAATCTTAGCTGCATTCTCCCCACCCTCAACAAAAATCCTATTTATAAGAGGCTGATAGAAGAAACATATGTGAACGTAGCTCCCAAATCAGTCCAACACGAATTGGTCAATTCCTCAGATTTTAGCAATGGAATTAAAACATAACAGCTGAACACCGAAGATACAAAAATGTTGAAGGAAGAAGGGGAACCCACCAAGAAGAATCTTTGAGTGAACTTTTAGTTTGTTGGGTGTATGTGACAGTAACAATTTAGTCACAAGGTTAGAGGACACCCAGTAGCTCTGTTACAAGGCTGACATGAAAACTAGAATAAACTAGTCTTGGTAACAATCTAGAAATGTGATTAAATCCCGTCATGAGTGTGGTACAATGTAAGAGTTTCTCTAATTAGATTCTGAACAAATTCAACCACATGTTGAGTTCTTTCCCTTTGGGATATTCAATAACTTAGATAAGATGTGTAATGTCTATTCCCTAAGTCATTAGTTTTACTTAACAGCTAATTGAGTTGTAGTTTTTGATATCAAATTTCCTCTTTGCATCTATCTCTGGGTCTATACAGAATAAAGCAATTTAAAAGTGGAACAATTATACAGTAAATCTAGGAACGTTAACTATTAAGATACATCAAACTCTGGGTCTACCTCGAGTGTTTCATTCAAAATTACCTGAGGACTTTCTCTAGTAGGAAGTCACATAATACTTTCTGATTCTCCACCATGACAATAGTTTTAAGAAATATCTATTGAAAACTTAGCCAGACACTTGTGTTAGGTGTGCAAAATGATTCAAATGTGTTAGGTGTGCAAAAACTAGGAGTGCCAAAATGATTTAAACTTCCTGCCTTCAAAGTGGGCTTCCCAGGTGGCTCAGTGGTAAAGAATCCGCCTTCCAATGCAGGAGATGTGGGTTGAGAAGATCCCCTAGAGTAGGAAATGGCAACCCACTCCAATATTCTTGCCTGGAAAATTCCACGGACAGAGGAGCCTGGCAGACTATAGTCCATGGGGTTGCAAAGAGTCAGACACGACAGGGCACACACCCACACACACGCTCTCAAGGTACTTAGAGTCTAATAAGAAAGACACACAAACCACCCTGACACAATGTGATAAATGCTTAGGGAGATGCAGAACTTTCAGCACACCTTCGCTTCCTCAAAGAGATGATACCTGAGCTGAATATTAAAGACACACAAGAGTTATTCACACAGATGAATAAAGCAGGCATTTCAGACACAGGAAACAGCTTGATCAAAAGATATGTAGGAGCCAAATGTTTGGAGACAATGATCTGGAACTCAGCTTGTTGTGGGAGAATGAGGTAAACTAGCAGGCATCTTGATAGAGAAAAAAAACACACACACAAAGCTGAGCAGAGAGGACTGGGAATGGAAATTTAGAAGTCATCAAATGGGGCAGGAGAGTAAAACAGGGAAATAGGGAGGGAAAAAGTTCATAATGCGGGCTTGATTCCTTGAAGCATATGCAGGCGTAAGGTGTAGGAAAAAAAGGAAGAATCCATGAAGGTGCAGCAGAGAAATAATCAGAATGGTAGAAGTAGAACCAGAAAAGAAACATAGAATGTTGAAAGTTCCGAGGAGATGGCCAACAATGACAAATAAACACAAAATTGCAACTAATACCAGACTAAAATAATATGCATTCCATTTAGCCATGGGAAAAACATATGCAATCTCTTAAAAAGCCATTTCAATGATGTGGGGGTTGGAGGAATGTGAAGGGGAGCTAGAGTTTAGATTGTGCTTCTTGACTCAGAAGAGGAGTGAGTTGAAGGAAGGTTCAAGTAAAGTGAAAGTCACTCAGTCGTGTCCCACACTTTGTGACCACATGGACTATAATATACAGTCCATGGAATTCTCCAGGCCAGAATACTGGAGTGGGTAGCCTTTCCCTTCTGCAGGGGATCTTCCCCACCCAGGGATCAAGCCCAGGTCTCCCACATTACAGGTAGATTCTTTACCAGCTCAGCCACAAGGGAAGCCCAAAAACACTGGAGTAGGTAGTCTATCCCTTCTCCAGCAGATCTTCCCAATCCAGAAGTCGAACTGGGGTTGCAATGCACTGCATTGCAGGTGGATTCTTTACCAACTGAGCTATGAGGGAAGCCTAAGTTAACGTAAGAGAGCATTAATAAGCTAAAGGGAAAGAATCATTAGTGAGTAAGAAACTGACTATGTAGAGAAGATAGAAGATAGTGGAAGGGGTAAGGATGCTGTGGAAATGTGAAGGGGGTGGAGAATGGCTTTCAATAGGCTGACACTCTTAATATTTTTTACTTTTGCCCACAATAAGAAATATACTTCTCACAAAACCCAGTACATCCACAAAGATACACATACAATCAGAGATAGAAAGCAAAGTTTATAAGACAATATTTATCCTTACTACATTTTATGTACCCTGATATTTTCTTTTCATTCCATTTTATTCTATTTTCGTTCCATTAACCCAATGCAGGTTAATTTCTGCTAGCTTGCATGCCTTCCTAATTGGATCAGGGCCCAGAGTTTTAAGAACACTAGAATGAAAGAGTCTTCTACCTGAAACATCAGTCTCTAAATCTCTAAACCTTCCAAACTTAGAAGAATATAAAGTAGGATAGAGATGAGAATAAATATATAGTTATACAGAGGAATCTGAGGCACTTCAGTACTCGTGGCCTCACTTTTCTTAAAGTAAGAGCTGAGGGCAACAACTGAGTCCAGGGAGAATAGAGCATGGTGAAGGCTGTAATGTAAAGTGGTGAGAGTGGATATCCTTGTCTTGTTCCTGATCTTAGAGGAAATGCTTTCAGCTTTTCACCACTGAGTATGATGTTAGCTGTAGGTTTGTCATATATGGCTTTTGTTATGTTGAGGTATGTTCCTGCTATAGACATTTCTCCAAAGAAGACCTATAGATGGCCAAGAGATGTATGAAAAGATGTTCAACATCACTAATTATTTAGAGAAATACAAGTCAAAACTACAATGAGATTCCATTTCACACCAATCAGAATCAGTTCAGTTCAGTCGATCAGTCGTGATGACTCTTTGCGATCCCATGGACTGCAGCACGCCAGGCTTCCCTGTCCATCACCAACTCCCAGAGCTTGCTCAAACTCATGTCCATCAAGTCCGTGATGCCATACAACCATCTCATCCTCTGTTGTCCCCTTCTCCTCCTAACTTCAATCTTTCCCAGCATCAGGGTTTTTTCCAATGAGTCACTGCTTCGCATCAAGTGGTCAAAGTACTGGAGCTGCAGCTTCAGCATCAGTCCTTCCAAAGAACACCCAGGACTGATCTCCTTTAGGATGGACTGGTTGGATCTCCTTGCAGTCCAAGGGACTCTCAAGAGTCTTCTCCAACATCACAGTTCAAAAGCATCAATTCTTCAGCGCTCAGCTTTCTTCACAGTCCAACTCTCACATCCATACATGATTACTGGAAAAACCATAGCCTTCACCAGACAGACCTTTGTTGGCAAAGTAGTGTCTCTGTTTTTTAACATGCTGTCTAGGTTGGTCATTGCTTTTCTCCCAAAGAATAAGCGTCTTTTAATTTCATGGCTGCAATCAGCATCTGCAGTGATTTTGGAGCCCCCCAAAAATAAAGTTTGTCACTGTTTCCATTGTTTCCCCATCTATTTGCCCTGAAGTGGCGGGACTGGATGTCATGATCTTAGTTTTTTGAATGTTGAGTTTTAAGCCAACTTTTTCACTCTCCTCTTTCATTTTCATCAAGAGGCTCTTAGTTCATCTTCACTTTCTGCCATAAGGATGGTGTCATCTTCGTATTCGAGGTTATTGATATTTCTCCAAGCAATCTTGATTCTGGCTTGTACTTCATCCAGCCTGGCATTTCACATGATGTACTCTGCATATAAGTTAAATAAGCAGGGTGACAATATACAGCCTTGATGTACTCCTTTCCCAATTTGGAACCAGTCTATTGTTCCATGTGCCATTCTAACTGTTGCTTCTTAACCTGCATACAAGTTTCTCAAGAGACAGGTCAGGTAGTCTGGTGTTCCCATCTCTTTAAGAATTTTCCACAGTTTGTTGTGATCCACACAGTCAAAGGCCTTGGCGTAGTCAATAAAGCAGAAGTAGATGTTTTTCTGGAACTGTCTTGCTTTTTCGATGATCCAGTGGATGTTGGCAATTTGATCTCTGATTCCTCTGCCATTTCTAAATCCAGCTTGAATATCTGGAAGTTCACCATGCATGTACTGTTGAAGCCTGGCTTGGAGAATTTTGAGAATTACTTTGCTAGCATGTGAGATGAGTGCAATTATGCAGTAGTTTGAACATTCTTTGGCATTGCTTTTCTTTGGGGTTGGAATCAAAACTGACATTTTCCAGTCCTGTGGCCACTGCTAAGTTTTTCAAATTTGCTGGCATATTGAGTATAGCACTTTCACAGCATCGTCTTTTAGGATTTGAAATAGCTCAACTGGGATTCCATTACCTCCACTGGCTTTGTTCATAATGATGCTTCCTGCTGCTGCTCCTGCTGCTAAGTCACTTCAGTCGTGTCCGACTCTGTGAGACCCATAGACCGCAGCCCACTAGGCTCCCCCGTCCCTGGGATTCTCCAGGCAAGAACACTGGAGTGGGTTGCCTTTTCCTTCTCCAATGCATGAAAGTGAAAAGTGAAAGTGAAGTCGCTCAGTCGTGTCTGACTCTTAGCAACCCCATGGACTGCAGCCTACCAGGCTCCTCCGTCCATGGGATTTTCCAGGCAAGAGTACTGGAGTGGGATGCCATTGCCTTCTCCGATGATGCTTCCTAAGGCCCACTTAACTTCAAATTCCAGGATGTCTGGCTCTATGTGAGTGATGACACCATTATGGTTATCTAGGTCATGGAGATCTTTTTTGTATAGTTCTTCTGTGTGTTCTTTTCACCTCTTCTTAATATCTTCTGCTTCAGTTAGGTCCATACCATTTCTGTCCTTTATTGTGCCCATCTTTGCATGAAATGTTCCCTTGGTATCTTTAATTTTCTTGAAGAGATCTCTAGTCTTTCCCATTCTATTGTTTTCCCCTATTTCTTTGCATTGATCACTGAGGAAGGCTTTCTTATCTCTCCTTGCTATTCTTTGAACTCTTTATTCAAATGGGTATACCTTTCCTTTTCTCCTTTGCTGTTAACTTCTTGTCTTCTCTCAGCTATTTGTAAGGCCTCCTCATACAAGCATTTTGCCTTTTTACATTTCTTTTTATTGGGAATGGTCTTGATTACTGCCTTCTGTACAATGTCATGAACCTCTGTCCGTAGTTCTTCAGGTACTCTGAATGAATGGCACTCCAATCAGAATGACTATAATCAAAAATTCACAAACAGTGAGTGCTGAAGAGGGTGAGAAGAGAAAGGAACCCTCCTACACTGTTGATGGGATTGTATATTGGTACAGCCACTATGGAGAACACTATGGAAGTCCCTGTAAAAACATAACATAGAGCTAATGTATGACCCTTCAATCCCACTCCTGGGCATATATTCAGAGAAAAACATGATCTGAAAGGATACATGCACCCCAATGTTCATTGCAGCACTATTTACAACAGGCAAAACATGGAAGCAACCTAAATGTCCATCAACAGATAAATGAATAAAGAAGATGTAATAGATAGATAGATACAAAGAATTTAGTCATAAAAGAAGAATGAAATCTTGTTATTTGCATCAACACAGATAGACCTAGAGATTGTCACACTAAATGAAGTTAAGTCAGAGAAAGACACGTCTTATATGATATCATTTATATGTGGAATCTAAAAAAAAATGAACTTATTTACAAAACAGAAACAGACCTACAGACATAGAAAACAAATATATGGTTACCAAAGGGGAAAGAGGTAGGATGGGATAAATTAGGAGCTTGGAATTAACAGACGCACACTACTATGTATAAAATAAACGATAAAGACCTACTGTATAGCCCAGGGCACTATACTCAGTATCTTGTAATAACCTATAATGGAAAAGAATCTGAAAAACAATGTATCTCTGAATCACTTTGCTGTATGCCAGAAACTATTGATAACACAATATTGTAAATCAATTACAATTTGATTTTTAAAATAATAAATAAATAAACATATGTGGGGATAAAAAGTACTCTACCTAGATGAACTAATTCACTGCCTGAGTTGAGAGTGCAACACTGGTCATTTCAATTCCTGCCTGTCTCTTGTGCAGAAAAGATACAAGGCACTCTCCTTATATTCTCTGCCTCCTACCACACCCACCAAGGCTTCCCTGGAGAGCTTCTGCATTCAGAGAATTGTTGAACTGTCCAGTTGACAGCCCTGAGCATGGCACTTGACACCCTGTAGGCGCAATTTGTTTCTTGGTTGGCATTGAGCTTGTGATATGTTGTAGAAGTATGCTATCTAGCTGAGGTTCCCTGGTGAATTAGCGGTAAAGAATCTGCCTGCAATGTAGGGGACCTGGGTTCAATCCCTAGGTTGGGAAGATCCCCTGGAGAAGGGAATGGCTACCCACTCCAGTATTCTTGCCTGGAGAATTCCATGGACAGAGGAGCCTGGCAGGCAACGGCTCATGATGTCACTGAGTCAAACACAACTGAGTGACTTACACTTCACTTTATGCTGTATAGCCAGCTTTTTGTTTACACTGTTTGTGCAACAGGACAACTCTATGCAATGAAACTATGAAACAGGTCTCTATGTTTGAAGCAATCTAAATCCATTCATTCATTCAGCAAATATTTATTGAGCCTCAACTATATGCCAGGCACTAGTTGAGACATGGGGATTGAGCGTGAACAGGAATGATAGAGTCCCTGCATTCAAGGGGATACTGTACCATCCTCTTTGGAGGAAAAAGAGAGATGATTTTATTTGTTTGGTCTGATTTTTGAGTGATGTGGGATAGGCTGGGAATAGGCATTCAGGAAGACAGAGAAGACATGTACAAGCTGAAGACCCTGGATGACATGGAGCGTGGTACTCACGTGTCCCAGAAAGGGAGATTAAGCCAGTGTGACCACAGCCCAGTGAGGAAGGGGACAGGCCCAGACTGGGGGCCTTGTAGACAGGTTAAAGATATTCATCTCTCTCCCAAGAACAAAGGGAAGCCATTTTGGATAGGAGACTGATGAGCAGATTGCCAGTCCTGGATGTACCTCAGCGTCTGACTACTTATCCAATTGTTTATCCTGGTGAGGCATATCTCAGCTGGCAGATTAGTCGCAGATCTGGTTTTTGTTTTGCTCTTCTAAGTGTTGTTGAGCAAGGCCTGCATTTTTACTTCCCTTCCACCCTCACAATTCACTTTGTCTGGGAGAGTCTTCTACTTCTCCCCCTTCCAATTTTCAGACCAACTGGTGACAGCAGTCCTTAGAGGAAACTGACATTATTAGGAGCATGGGGTTTGCAGAGCTGGTAAGCCTGAGGACTCAGGAAGTTTTAGAGGAGAGCTTAAATTTCAATATCACACCAGGAGACGGTACGAAAACATTTCTCTTTGTCAGTGTGGAGGGGTTTGCCTCTGCTCCGTCCAAAGGGGACTTCCTTCCAAAGGGGAAATCTGGGAATTGCTAACTCCAGATTGCCTGTTGTCCTGGATGCCATGAAATTCGGAAGAGCAACTCCCTTCCCTGGACTCCAGTAGTGACTGCAGCTCTGGGCTGTTGTGCAGAAGTACCCCAGGGGAAGTACCCCAGGCTGGGTGTGGCCAGGGAAACTCAGCTCCCAGGTTTTGTCTGGTGTATGCAAAACCCCAGGCCGAATGACTCATTGGAATGACAATGAAGCCCGGCTCAAGGTGGGTGCCCAAGCTTCAAACACAAGTGTACCTCAGGGAGGCCTGGCAGCCTGGCTCCTGTGGCCACAGACATGGGGCTGATGCTCTATGTGTATGTTATTCAAAATACCTGCTCCTTGACCAGGAGACCGTGATGCCAGTCTTAAGACACCAGCTTCTTTCACTGTGGGGGGAGGAAGCTATTGTCACCCTAGGAGAAAAAGCAGGAGCTGTTAGTTTTGTAATTTTCTCCACTCCATTTGCTGACCTTTGACTTCTGCCTCTTAGGCATTCTGAAACTCGCCCTCCCACCCCTACTAAATCAACCCAATTCTGGGAAGCTTCTCATTTTCCCTCAGCTCTTTGTACCCATCAAAGGAAATGTTCTTTACCTTAGAGAAAAGTGGTCTATGGTTGCCATGAAATGCAATTAACTCAACAAACAGACCTGCCTTTGAGGCTGAGCTGTGCTTTACTACTTTAGCAATTCAACCTCATAGAACTTTAGTGTCTCAGCTGTATAATACTGGTAATAATAACAGTCACCTCATTGGGTTGTTGGGGAGATTAAATTCAAAGAGATGATGTTGTGTCTGGGACATAATATATGCTCAATACAGCATACCCTACATCCTCCACTAATCCAGGCAGGAGGGAATCATCTGGGGGTGATCTCATAGAGAGATCTTGGACATAAAGAAAATCTGAAGTTTGTCCTCTGTATCCCGGTTCTGTGTCTTCTTTGGTGGTGCAGAATTGAGACAGAATTTCCAGCAGCTCTAACTGCCAAGGTGAAGTGGTGCGGATGGGGCTGCACCACTTGCTGGACACAGATGTGCCTAAGGTCTGTGTTGTGCCTTGCCAAACAAATAGACTCATGTAATGGAAGTCCCATTATTCTTTATTTAGAATCTGAATACAAAGACAAGCTACTTCCAAGCCAATAAACCCAGGGTTCCAAAGTCTTAATTTCCTAGAATTTGGTGAAATCGTCCCAGAAACTGCTGGTGGGTGGGTTTGGAAACAACAGGCTAATCAATCCCATGCTTCATCCCTTGTCTGTAGCTAATTCCACAGCGTGGAACCTTCTCACTGGGCCTTGGGGATGCTCCCTTTCACAGCCCTCCATGGAGGTGACTCATAGCTTGTTTACTGAACCTTGGATGGGCTTCTGGGCTCTGTGGAAAGTGTTCCAGAAACAGCCCCTGTCCTTAAGTTCCCTTCCAGTCTTGTCTGTGAGCAAAATTGTACTTCTCCTTGTCCCCAAACATACCTGGTTCTTTCCTACCTCCAGACCTTGACTGGTGCTGTTTCACTTCCGGAAATATAGTCTCCATTCCCTCGCTAACCCTGCTATCTCCATTTGTCATCGTTCTTCCCACTTGATTTAAGCTCAATCCAAATACCACTCAACCTTCCTCCTCTAAATTCTCAGCTTAAAATCCTCGTCTTATTCGAAGAGTTACTTGGAGTATCATTTCGCCATGTATACATTTCTTTCTCCTAGTTCAGTGTAATACACTGGGAGAGAAATCTTTGTTACTTATCTTTGTGTCTCTCATGACATTTATGGAACTTAACTGTGGACACTGAAGGTTGAGTGACTGAGTGAATTCATTCATTCCACAAATACTTATTGACTGCCCACTATTGGCCAGGCACTATTCAAGGTGGGATACAGAGGTGATTAGATAGGCAAAGCCCTTATTCTTGGGAGCTCACGTTCTGCATGAGTAAATTCCAGAACTGTCTCACATTCTGCATGAATAAATTCCAGAACTGTCTAAAGGTAAAGGTAATGGGACTTTCCTGGTGGCCCAGTGGCTGAGACTCTGCACTCCCAATGCAGGCGGCCTGGATTCAATCCCTGATCAGGGAACTAGATCACACATGCTACAACTAAGACCTGGCACCATCAAATAAATAAATAGTTGTTGTTGTTTTTTTAAGTAAAGGCAAGAGATCCTTTAAAAAATACCAACCTTGCCGTTATCACAAGATAAGAAAGTACTGCAAAATTTAAAAAAGAAAAAGAAACTATTGCAAATATATACCCTCTTTGTTATTCCTGATTTTCCCATTGACTATATTTGACTTAAATTACTACCATTTATGGTTTGGTATTAACTGGGAACTCTGCTAAGTGCGTCACAGAAAACATTTCATTTTATCCTCACTGCAAGGCTAAGAAACAGAATTTAGTATTACATTTGAGGAAACCATAACTCATGAAGGCTAAATAGCCCACCTGAACACAAGAGCATAAGGGAATGAAAACATGGAGGTTTGAACCCCACTCTACTCGACTCCACACACACCACCTCTCAGCCATTGTGTTGTTCCATCATAAACTTTAGCACGTGAGTCTCGGTGCCATAAACCATATGACCCACAGTTTGCATTTGTTCGTCTTCTACTAGGCAAAGTTTCCCTGAAACCAGCCCTCATTGCCAAAACTTTGCACACCCCTTCTGACACACATGAACAACTGGAGACATTTTCTCCCTAAATATCACCCAGCTCAATGGCTACATTTAGAACATGATTCCAGCAGTTCCTTTCTCCAAAGATTGCATGTTGGGCCATTAGCCATCTTTAACCTGGAGTTCACCATGTCACATGCAGCAACAGTTTAACTCCTCGGGCAAGATTGCCACACCTCATACCCCTAACATGGCAAGCTACTCACAACATGTTTATTCTCCATATATGCAGTCAATGATTAACTTGTAAATCACCTAAGACTCTCACAATTTTGAACATAAGATGCCCCGCCTGAAATTTCATGATTTTAGCCAATACCATCCCTGTGGGAACCAGATCCAACAGAATCAGTTAAACTTACAGACAGATTCATGTAGTCCTTAATGTAAAGCATTGTAGACCCAGCCCCTAGTGGAGAATGACTGTCTTTCAAATTTATCACCTCCCCTGTCTGCTCTATGTCTAGAACACACTCTTCATTCAATATCAACACTCCTCATAAATATTTGTTGAATAAATGAATCAGTAAAATGATTTTTTAAATCTCTCTGAAAGTAATTTAAGATAAGGTGTATAGTGTGACCAAAAGAACATGGATCTTGCAGGTTTAAAAAAAAACTAAAAAAAAAAAAATAGAGTTTAATTCCTGGCTCTACTACTTAGGACCTGTGTTGTGTGTAGCATCATGCAAGTAAATAAGCAGCCTTACAGTTGCTATAAAGTGAGGATAATATTATTTGGCTCAATTGTTGAGAAGAATAAAATGGAATAACTTGGTATACCACGTATCAGTGTTGGTACATTGTAGGTCCTCAATAATGCTTTTCTCCAAAAAATAAGAAATGAAAATCCACTTGTTTGGGTTTCACTTTTCTGTAAAACATAGATGGAAAAAAGTTAGATTAGATCTGGGGTGCACCTTTGTCTTCTCTTGAAATTTCTTGTTATTTGGAGGCAAGCCAGTATCTATAATTTTAAAAAGCCATTGATAGACCAGTGACAAATACTGAGTTACTCTACTTGCTGGGAAATTAGCCATGGCACATTATCTCATGATGGCCAAGTTGTTGTGCTACTTGAAACAGCTGTGGGATTCCCAGGAACACTGTAAGTTACTTGGCACTTTAGTTCTAAGAGTTTCATAATGGAGGGAATTTCAAGTAACCAGAAATTCCAATTATTCCACATAAGTGAATGTTACTTTCATTTCCCAGAGGTTTTCAGTACCTGATTTATCTCCAGATATCCCAGAGTCCAAATAAGAGGGACTAAAGTGAATACAATCTTGAGAAAATGCTCAAGAATGCTTGAAATGTGATCATGTAATATCAGCTCATTTGACTTTTTCACCCATTCCCATAGGCTTTGCCATAGAGTTGCTTCAAGAACTACAGGTATAGATCAGGGTGCAGGTCCCCAGGACAGAGCAGACTCTCAAGAAATGTTACTGCCTCTCCTTACTCCTCTCCTCTAAGAGATTCTCATATCACAGCCATGGTATTTGGGCAAAGCCTAAATGTTGGTCAAAGACAGAGAAATAAGAGAGTACAAGGCACTGGCTTTAGCAGCTACCAAACGGGGTGGCCTTGAGTATGTTTTCACCTGTGTAACTGAGTGACAACCACTTGGAAGATAATTGACTCTTTCTACCTCTTAACGGTTCTTTGAGATAGGTATTGTTATCCTCCTGGTTACAGATAAGGACGATGGCTATTAGAAAGTTAGAAACTTCCCCAAGAACACATGCCTTGTGTTTTAATCACAGCCTGATTAAAACTTGAGGTCTTTTTGCAGTTTATGATTCCTAGCACCATACCTCCAGATCTTTAGCTCTAAAATAGAATCTTCAAATCTTTTCCTCCAAATATCTAGTGATTTATTATCTAATTCCTTCAAAAAAATGTGAGATTCTACTATGCTAGATACGGCTTCCCTAGTGGCTCAGACAGTAAAGAATCTGCCTGCAATGCATGAGACTGGGGTTCGATTCCTAGGTCGGGAAGATCCCCTCAAGCAACCCACTCCAGTACTCTTGCCAGCAGAATTCTATGGACAGAGGAGCCTGGAGGGCTACAGTCCATGGGGTCGCAAAGAGTCCAGCACCACTGAGAGACTAATACACGGTGCTAGGTAGAGTTGGGTGATGTCAGGAAGAATAAAATGTGGAATTTAAGATCTATGTGGACAACCACTGAGAGACTAATACACGGTGCTAGGTAGAGTTGGGTCATGTCAGGAAGAATAAAATGTGGAATTTAAGATCTATGTGGACACACAGAATAATAACACAAGATAGAAGCAGGGACAGTCCACAAGGGGCTCTAGAAAAAGGCCTCAGGGATTTTAGAAGAGAAAAGAATTGGTCTTGCTAAGCAGGTGAAAAGAGACTTCCTGGTGAAGGAAGAGCCTGATCTAGACCTCAACTGTCTATTGAGTGTCCAAAGCAGGAGACTCTCCTTCTCAGGGGATGAAACTCCCAGGCTAATTCTGCTTCTCCATTCAGGTTGAGAGAACCCCTCTGTGAATTGAGAACTTGCTATTATTTTGGACAATTTGATAACAAGAGAGCTCCAAGTGCCCATAATAAAGTATACTTCAAAATGCTTGCTTTAAAAGGCCATGACATTTAAGGTTCAGTTCATCTAAATTTTTCAATTCATCATCTTTGTCATTTCTTCCATAAATCATGGACACATGGACATCCAAATAATACAGAAACCACACCATCAAGCTTCTCCTCTTGACTTGTGGAGGGCACAGGCTTTGGATTTCAAACCCTTGACACGAAACAGAGCTCTGCTTTGGTAGAAGTCATACTATGGCAACAGCAAACACAAAGATACTCAGTATTTTCCAGGCATGGTATTAAGTGCTTTACACATATTATTTTCATTTAATAAGCTCAATCACTCTATGAGGCAGATACTATTAATATTTCCATTTTGCAGATGAAACTCCAAGACATTAAATAATTTGCCAAAGGTCATCCAAGCCAGTAAGAGTCAGAGCCCAGGAATAAACTGACAAAGCCAGGTTTGGGCTCATGACCCCTATTCCACATAGCCTCATTCTATGCTGATCCAGATTGATTTACCTGGTTTAAAACCAATGAAAGAAGAAAAACTTGCTTAATTCTAATATTTGGGGAAAACTCAAAGTGTGTTTTTTGTCTGTTTATTTGTTTTACTGTAAACGTTTGGTTCAATGCATAGTCATAGTTTAGTGGCCTCAATTGTGTAGGCTTAGAAAAGTTACTCTAAAAATATTTACATTGCTATTTTCCTGACTAAAAATGTAAATAAAGGTCTTGAAGTAATATTTTTAAACACAGAAGAGACAAAAAAAGAAAAATCACTTATGAAATAACCCCTATTTACACTTTGGAGTATTTTGTGCTTAATTATTTTTTCTCATGTAACGCTCCAGCTTTGCCTTCTAGATACGCATGTTAAAGATAATGCTGTACCCAGTTTAGAATCTTGATCTTTGTCCCTGTTGTACCTTGTTACTAAAAATTCTTCAGAAGCCTTATTTTGAGGACAGGAAAATATTCCACCAAATGTATATTATTTGATTCATTTAATCAAACTTCAGTTTTAAGCATTTAGACTGCTTCCATTTTCCTAATTAAAATAAATGCTTCAATAAACATCTACGAGCATTTTTACAACTGGTAAAAATGTATGTATTGTGTATCAGTGGCTCAGGGGCAAAGACTCCACCCACAGTGCGGAGACATGGAGATATGGGTTCAATCCCTGGGTCGGGAAGATCCCCTGGAGAAGGGAATGGTAACCCATTCCAGTATGCTTGCCTGGAGAATCCCATGGACAGAGGAGCCTGGTAGGCTACAGTCCATAGGGTCTCAAAAGAGTCGGACACGACTGAGAGACTAAACAACAACAACAAAACCTCTAGATACAATTTTATAGCTGATATTACTTTCTTCAGCTTTGTTAAGATTATATCAGATTTGATTAACTAATTAATTAATTCCACAAATACTAAAATATCTCTAATGTGCCAGCTGCAGTTTAGGAGCTGAATATACTATGGTGTTACTGGGTCACAGGGGAGGACTATGGTTAAGAATCTTGATGTGTGGGCCCAGTGCTTCACTGAAAAGGTTGTTCTAGTCATTGATCCTATGTGAGCTGTTTGAACAGCTTGCATTTCACTGAATCCTATATGGAGTAAGAATCATATCTTCCAATTTGAAAGAGGATAATTATATTTCATTGTTGCCTCTGTATTTCTTTGATGTTGAATGACGTTATCACTTCTGGCATATTTATTGTTCACAGATGTTTAATTTTTAAATTCTTGTTCAGGCCTAACCTAATTGAAGAAACTTCTCATTTCATATTTCTGTATAGCATGAGAAAATGCTAAAATGCTCCCTGAAAGCCTTAATGTTGCCTTTTAGTACTCATAATAGTCAAGGTCAGGCTTTTAATGCAACTAGCTCTCAGCAATCTGGATTATTGGAAAACATCAAAAATGGGCCTCTTGTATGAAGTGAACACTTAGGATTGCCTGGACCAGGGACATTAAACAAATTTGGACAGAAGCATAAAATCTGTTGGTCTCATGGCTGAAGGAAGTTAACTGTCTTAATAGGTGATGTTCTTCTTTCTACAAAATATTTTTTAAATCTTGGTTTTGTCTCTAAGGTTAGTTAATACACTAGCATAAAAATTAGAATAGTAACATCAGTTAATGGAACATGGATTTCACTGAATCCTACATCCATAAAGTATCTCAAAGTATTTTAAAAGGATTTTCACAATCTCTTCTCAGAAATGAATGGCATCCCTTTTCCTTTGCCATATTCTACTAGCTAGAAGCAAGTAGGTCCAGCTCACACCCAAGTGATCACACAAGAACATGATTATTGAAAGGTGGAGACTGTTGGGGACTAGCTCAGAGGCTGCCAATCACAGTTTGCAGCTTTTTAAAAATAATTTTATTTGTTTATTTTTCGGCTATGCTGGGTCTTCGTTTCTACGTGGCCTTGTCTCTAGTTGCAGAGAGCAGGGGCTACTCTCGAGAGGTGGTGCATGGCTTCTCATTGCAGTGGCCTCCCTTGCTGAGCAGAGGCTCTAGGGCACATGGGCTTCAGTAATTGCAGCCCGTGGGTTCTGGAGCACAGGCTCAGTGGTTGCGGTGCATGGGCTTAGTTGCTCCGTGGCTTGTGGGATCTTCCTAGATCAGGGATCAAACCTGTGTCTCGTGCATTGGCAGATGGATTCTCTACCACTGAGCCACCAGGGAAACCCTATCCTTTACAGTTTTATTTTCTTCGATGCACTTATTGTCAGCTAGAATTATTTGCTTATGTTTTTTATTGTCTGTCTCCTATCTCTAAACCATAAGCTCCATAAGGTCAGGGAGTTTGCCAGAGTATCTTCAGAACCTCAACCGTAATGATAGATGCTGCTGCTGCTGCTAAGTTGCTTCAGTCGTGTCTGCCTCTGTGCGACCCCATAGACGGCAGCCCACCAGGCTCCTCCATCCCTGGGATTCTCCAGGCAAGAACACTGGAGTGGGTTGCCATTTCCTTCTCCAATGCATGAAAGTGAAAAGTGAAAGTGCAGTTGCCCAGTCGTGTCCGACTCTTTGCAACCCCATGGACTGCAGCCTACCAGGCTCCTCCATCCATGGGATTTTCTAGGCAAGAGTACTGGAGTTGGGTGCCATCGCCTTCTCCGGTAATGATATATAGTAGGTTTTAAATAAATATTTTTGGCTAATTAATTAATCTGATAAACTACACTCGACTGAGAAAGCAGTCATTCAGTGGTCAAAAGCAAAGTCTGTTAAATCAAATGGTGGTGGTGATTTAGTCGCTAAGTCATGTCTGACTCTTTTGCGACCCCATACACTATAGCCTGCCTGGCTCCTCTGTCCATGGGATTTCCCAGACAAGAATACGGGAGTGGGTTGCCATTTCCTTCTCCAGGGGATCTTCCCAACCCAGGGATCGAACCGGGATCCCCTGCATTCCAGACAGATTCTTTACCGACTGAGCCACTAGGGAAGCCCCTAAATTCCTGTCTTTGCCACTCACTAACTGTAAACTTGTGTTCATTGCCTCAATGTCCATATCTGGAAAATGGGAATAATAATATCTACCCGACAGAGTTATCAGAATTTACTTTAATCATATATAGAGATATGTAAGATCATATATACCCACTTTATATCACATTGTATGTATTTTATTGTATTGTGTGCATATATATATGGCATATATATTTAATAGCACATATATTGTATACTGTATATTTTATATAGTATGTATTTATATATATATTTTATGTTTATTTTGTATGTTGTATCTAAATATATATAAAGACAGAGAGAGAGTTCTTGGTACACAGTAAAAGTCCAGTACATGGTCATTATCACTACAGGTATTACAATTCAAAAGATGAATCTCTTGACCTCTGGGAAACTCAGCCCAGCATCTGATGCTCTGCCCTGAGCCTCTTTGCTATGAAGAATTGCCTGGAGGGGAGGGTGTGTGTCCTTCCCCTCACTCACTCAGGGTCTTGTTTGGCCAAACTTAGCCATAGAGAAGGAGAAAGGGGAGCCTCCCAAAGGAGAGACCCACATTGCATGGAGCTCATTTCTAGTTTTGCCCCAGTTCCTGGCCATCACCTTCAGGCTAGGCTACTGACCATCATCGTGAATTTGTGCCAACCCCTCTGCCCTCCTTCACTCTGGGACGCTAGTGACCGAGGAGAGGCCCTGCCCTGCAGCTCCCCAGTGTTGCCCGGGGTGTGGGAGTTAGCTGTGTGTGACCCCAAGCAAGGGCACAAGCACACGTTTTGACCAACTGAACTAAACTGCCAAGATCACAATCTGATGAAACAAGGAAAATCAATCAAATTAGGGTTAACCTTTTCTACTTACTGCAAATGATTCAGAGTTTCACACTAAGCAAGGGAAATTCACCCACACATATATGGTAATAAGGTGTCCATTAAGTATCTGTCCATTTACTTCACAACCATTTGTTTGGTACCATGTGCAAAGCAGATTCATAGATGGGAGAAAGGATATTATAAAATCTTGATAGAGCACCACGGTAGCTGGGAGGGAACTCCTAATTTAGATAGTTATACAGGGGGAAAAAAAAAAAAAAACATTGAAATGGGTCTTGAGGAATAACAGATTCCTTTCTTCAATTCATACCAATTAAGCTCTTACTCTATGCTAAGGAAAGTACAAGGTAATGGAGAGAAACGGTGAATAAGACACAGTTCCTGCCTTCAAATTGCTCGTGGTCTTGTGGAGAATCAAAAGGTAGGTGGAAAGTCTCTGGGGAGCAGATGGGTGCAGGATTTTAGGAAAGGGAAGTCCATGGCTTGTTTAGTACTTTAGGCTGGTTAGAATATATGAAATGTGGGGTGTGTGGAACTTGGTGGGAGTTGATGGGAGAGGTTTGGTCTGGTCGTCAAGAGCCTCATGCCAACCTAAGGACTTTTAACAGTATTCTCTAGGCAAAGTCAGGCTGTAGAAAGCATGTATACAGGAATGATGTTATTGGATCTGTGTCTACAAAGAACCCTCAGCCACTTGTATTAATGTATAGGTTGCAGGGGACAATAGTTTTCCAATTTTCCAAGCAAGCAGTGACGGCCTGATCTCAGACACGGGCGCATGTAGAGAGAGATGGGGAGGGACTCAAGAACTAGATCAGGAGAAGAAAAGCTATCACCTGTTGGGGGAAACTGCCTAGTCTCAAAGGACGTTAGAGTTCTTTTAAACCACGTGTGTGCATGCTAAGCCACTACATCATATCATACTCTTTGCAACCCCATGGGCAATAGCCCACTGTTCATGGGCTATAGGCTCCTCTGTCCATGGGATTTCCCAGGCAAGAACACTGGAGTAGGTTGCCATTTCCTTCTCCAGGAGATCTTCCTGAACCAGAGATCAAACCCATGACTCTTGCATTGGTAGATGGATTCTTTACTACTGAGGCAGCAGGGAAGCCCTTTGAATCATCTACTCCATCTCTATTTCATGGATTAGAAAACCTTCTTCCAGAAAGGTCGATAACCTGCCCAAGCATGCAGCTGCCAGTTTTAGCCAGTCTAAAGCGACATCAGTAATTTTGGTTAATGCCATACACCTTAGTTTCTTAGGGCTGCTGCAACAAAGTACCTCGAGCTAGGTGCCTTAAAACAACCAATTTATCACCTCACATTTCTGGAAGCTAGAGTGTGACTGAAATCAAGGTGTCAGCAGAGCTGTACTCCCTCCAAAACTTGTAGAAGAAAGAGATTTCCTGGCAATCTTTAGAGTTTCTTGGCTTGTGGATGAAACACTCCAATTCTCTGTCTTCGAATTGCATTTTCCCTGTACATGTCTGTCTTTACACTGTTGTTGTCTTATAAGGACACCACATATATTTGATAAGGGACTAGCTTTGCTCCAGGATGACTTCACTTAATTTAACTAATTATGTCTGTTGCTGTTTAGTCGCTAAGTCGTGTCTGACTCTTGCGACCCTATGGATTATAGCCTGCCAAGCTCCTCTGTCCATGGGATTCTCCAGGCAAGAATACTGGAGTGGGTTTCCATTTCCTTCTCTAGGGGCTCTTCCCAACCCAGGGATAGAACCCATGTCTCTTGTGTCTCCTGCATTGGCAGGAGGATTCTTTACCACTGAGCCACCTGGGAATGAAGTTACATCTGTAATTAACCTATTCCCAAATAAGATTGCATTCTGAAGTACTGGGGGTTAGGATTTCAACATATTTTCAACATATTTGGAGGAGGAAGACAGGATTTAACCTATAACCCCATATCAAATTGTTCTGACACAAACTGGCACTCAGAATAAACTGGCTTCCCTGCACTAAAATACAGGGAAAGATTTGCTTTCACTGTGTGCATGTGTACAGAGGTTCAGTCAATCAAAAACAGGCAAGTCTGGACTCTTGGTTAAAGCATAGCTGCAATTTTACCCATTTCTAACTTTTCTTGCTTGGATTTGAAATGACTTTAATAGCAGAGAAAGGTCAGGAGAGCTCACATTTCTGTTTCACTAGTTCCCGATTCAGTATCTCCACTCAACTGTTCAGAGATGGACTGATCTTTCCCAAATCTCTGAGCTTCACCCACCAGCTATCAGTTTCCCTCTCTGTAAAGTGGGAAGAAGGTGTCTTCTCATTACCTTCTCTGTGGTGCAATAAACCTCGAGGGAACAGAAAATCTACAGCATTTTATCTTAGACAGCAAATGCATTTTTCAAGAGAAGGCCCTGTGGAAATAATAGAATGTTACCATTTCTGTAGTCTTCTTGACTGCTGACTAAAGAGGAACCAAAGAGTCTAAAATAGCTGATTTAGTCTCGCCCAGGAAATACATCCCCCACCCGGACTTCCTCCTACCTTCTCCTCCAGGCATCACAGCTGCTCTGACCTCTAACCTGCCCTGGGGTTTTCATACCCCCTGAGACTCCCAATCTGTCCAAGTCAGCAGAAATCTTTTCTAAACTCCTTTTGGCACCAGGAGCATGTACCCTTCAGGGATACCAGATGAAGAAGGGAATGAACAGGATGGGGTCAGTTACTTGACAGTGTTATCTTTCTTGCCAAGAGTGTCAGGCCTTACTAGAAGTATTAAAAAGCCCACTGAATTCATCTCAAGGCTTCCAAAAAGTGAAACTTAGATCACACTAAAGCCACCTTCATTTGGAGTTTGGGGTCATTCAAACAGAGCCTGGACTGAAATTTAATTTCACCCTAGCCATAAGGATTTGCTGAGCAAATTAATGCTAGAGTGTAAACAAGGCTTCCCAAGTAAGCCTGAGCCTGTAAAGAACGACCTGCTTTCAAGGCTTGGAAACAATCCTTTTTCATGCTAATTACCATCCCTCGGGTATTTGTGAAAGCCAGTCCCTCTGGGATTTCTATTTGCCAACAAGTTGTTTATTTCCAGTGTAAAGGGAGCGGTGGGTCTATGAATTATTGAGTAGCTACAATGTGCTTGCCTGTGCTCAGCGCGAGATTGTTTCTCTTCACTGCCATCCTTGGAGCTAGACCTTGCCCCAGTCTGCACCTGTGGAAGGGAGCTTTGGCCCTCGGGGGCAGAGCTGGTAAGTCCTGGAACTGGGATTCAACCTTGCATGAGCCTAATCCCCAGAACCCATGTGCCTTCCTCCAGCAGCACCACCCTTTGGACATGTTAGGTCTGCCTTTCTCTAAAATATATTTCCCAAGTCAGTCTTCTCAATATTTCAGAATGGCTTGCCCCTAATTAGCCCTAATTAGCTAGCTTTTGTAAACTCTTTCTTCATCTCAGTAATGAGGGAAAAAAGAAGAGGCATTCATCCAAGAAGCAGCTGTGGAAGGCGGTTGCAGCAGGTCTGGGCTTATAAATCCTAGTCCATTCTCCTTCCTGAGACCGATGACTCTGAAAGGAGACAAGGTGAAAAATCACTCCTTCTTGGTTACATATATTTTGCTTTAGGGAAGATGTTTCCTCCACCCACAGGAGAGAGTCCTCTGGCCTTAGGACAGAGTTAGTGTAGACCGTCCCCGCACAGGGCATGCTGGGTAGGTGAGGAGCCTGCTTGGGAAGTGTAAGAAAGAGACTGTGATGCTGGGTGGGGAGGTTTAACCTTCCGAGCCCTTTTCCAGGACTGCTGTCACTGTCTACTAAGGTCAAAAAAACTAACAAAATGCCAGGAGATAACCGCATGTTCTCAGCAGTACCACAAAGCTCAACCCTCCCCAGGGTGAGTGCATTTCTGCAAATCACCTCATCACCTTCCCACTTATGCTTATTTTTAAAGCATACACAAAACACATTTCAGTGCAATTAGAGAACTGGAGCTTTTGACCCAGAAATGAAACAGCTGTTGACTTCCAGACTGCTTGTCATTGGAGAGGAGACTTGAAACCTAAGAAGCAAGCTCAAGCTCTGTAAGGTATTTACCTGTATATATAGCTCAAGGGCCAAGAGCCGCCCCACAGCACATAATGCATGAAATGAAGCAGGTTTCAAACAATTATAAGGCATGCCATAGAAATCAAGCCTTTAAAATATTTATTAATTCTGAATTTTTAATTGCCGAAAATACTCGCAGGAAAACATAGCTATGACTCTTATATGACCCAGAGGACTGGCCGTTTGGATGCGAATAATCTTAACGGCCGGCACCCCCACTGGTACCCTTTCAGCTGAGGGGCCATTCCGTCTCAGCTTCAAGTGCACAGGAAGTGCAAACAGCCTCTGCGCTTCAGACCTGAGGTTGCTTTGCTAGGAGACCGTTGAGCAGAACTCCAGCTCGCTCTGATTCATGCCGCCTCCTGATTGGCGGGCCTCCGGCCGCTGACGTCATCCTGTTGCTGGGTGGAAAACTTCTGCCGCACCGCCCTCAACGCTGACTTGGAGGGGACGGTGTACCCAGCGTGAAATCAGATTACAGCTCAAACGGAATTAGAAGACCTCCTTTTTGTGCAATCGTTCCAGCTCCCTTAGGCCTCTTAGACGATAGCGTGCTTCCCCATGCCCCGCCATCTCGCCACCTCTTTTGTGTGGCGCTGTCTCCTCCAGGCCACCCAACCCCCAGCACCCTCTAGAACACCGTTTTCCTTTGAGTGTAGGTGGAAGGTGTCTTAAACATCTCCCAGTTGAAGCTGGCTTTCTGACTGGTTTCCCTTTATCAACAGATTTGAAGTATGTCCTTACTCGCTATAATGATTGTGAAGTAGTGCTTTGGGCTTTCTATAATAAACCCTTTCTAGTTTTCATTTTTTCTCCTAGTATTCTGTGAGGCACAGATAACCAAGGGAAATGAAGGCTCACTTGTCTCTTGCCCTTTACAGTTTGCAAAGCCCCTTTTATGTACATCGTCTACTTGTCCATCAGGCAACATGAATGAGGTACTGTTGTGCCTGTGTGCGTGCTCAATTGTGTATGATTCTTTGCGACCCTTTGGATTGCAGCCCATCAGACTCCTCTGTCCAAGTAATTTTTTAGGCAAGAGTACTGGAGTGGATTGCGATATCCTCCTCCAGGGGATCTTCCCCACCTAGGGATGGAACCAGCGTCTCCCGTACCTCCTGCATTGCAGGCGGCTCATTCACCCACTCAGCCATTGGGTTCTATTACTTCCTCTATTTGAAAGATTAGGAAACAAGCCTCCAAATATTAAATTCTTTGTCAGCTACATGGCCCATCTATGCAAGGTGGAGACTCAAACCCAGACTTTCAGATCCTTGTTTCTAGTTCTTCCCACTCAGACATAGCCTCTTTTGGCCCTGGGAATTTAAGCCGGTTGCAAAAGCCAGTGCAGAGTAAGGGGCTAAAACCAGTGCCAGGACCCAGCCATCCCCTCTCTTCATACAGGGCCTTTTCTCCTAGACCTCTTGCTAGCTCTCAAGAGTTTGCCTTAAAGATGTTCTTAGATACACTTTATTTTAGAAATCTCTAAGCTTTCACAGGCTTTTACTTATTAAGTGCAGCTTTGAAGGGGAAAAAAATAGAAGACTAATAATTTAGATGCACATTTGCATACATTACATAAGGCTTCTATAAGGGGTAAGATTCTCTAGTTGCAGTCTTATTTTAACTTTTAATAGAATGACTTTGACAGAGCAGAAATAGCAGGCTTAGTACCCAGCTCAGGCACTTAGATGTCACAGACGCTTTTGCCCTGACAAGTGGGGCTCTTCCTCATCTCGAAAGAGACACTGGACTTCTCTTGTCCCTCTCCAGCTGGGATGATTAATTGCCCTTTGCTTGGCTTTCAGTTTGCCTGGCACAGATTTCTCTTTCATCTCATTCATTGCTCCAAAACCTTCTTTCTTCAACTTTTCATACACGTTTGAAATAGTTCAGCTTCCCCCACTTACTTTTACATAAGGAGACCAGTAAAACATGGAGTCCTGCCATGGAGCTAAACCACATCTGATTTGCTCAGGTGAAAATTCTGCCTCACCCATCCTTATTTTTCAGTGAGAGTGAATCCTTCAACAAAAGACAGATGAAAATGTTGGAGGAGGGAATTGTAGGGGTGAGGGGCACAGATGACTCAGACGTGAAAGTGTAGGTTTTTAATCTTCTCTCTTGATCTTTGTGGCTGCAGCGTCCAAATACATGGCACAAGGACTTACGTTTCACAATTGACACAGCTGATTTCATGGACTTTGTGTGCTTCCATCATTTTCCCAAGAGTTGCCTTCTTTCCCTTTGGGGACACTGTGGGGCTGTGTGTCCTCCATCTTCCTGTCTCTCGCTTGCTGTGTATGACTGATACACACACGTCACTCTCGATTTCAGCATAATGCTCTCTCAGAAACTATTCGTTTCACACTGCTCACATGTTCACGCTTTCACTGACTGTGGAGGTACAAAACTATTGATTTTTGTCTTGGTGTGTTATTTTAAGGTAACGAATAATTTTTCATATTGAAAAAATAGCATTTCACTCTTACGGACTCTCCAGAGTGAACCAAGACAGTTCTTAGATCCAGATCCCCCATCTCTGTTCCATGAACACATCACACCTTCACTACTGCTGTCCTTTTGCCCCAAATGTATGTCTTTAAAAATGCACAGTTAAGACTCAGCAAATGTTGGGGCGGCGGGGGTGGGGAATGCTATGGCTACAGAGCTAGTTATATGGTAAAGCTAAAATGTGATTCCAACCTCACTTAATTATTCAACGAAAATTTTCTCGATGAAGTAATACATTGTTGTTGTTGTTCAGTCGCCCAGTCGTGTCCGACTCTTTGCAACACCATGAACTGCAGCATACTAGGGTTCCCTGTTTCCTCACCATGTCCTGCAGTTTTCCCAAGTTCGTGTTCATTGCATTGGTGATGTCATCTGGCCATCTCATCCTCTGACACCCTCTTCTCCTTCTGCGCTCAATCTTTCCCAGCATCAGGGACTTTTCCAATGAGTCTCCTGTGCACATCAGGTGACCAGAATATTGGAGCTTCAGCTTCAGCATCAGTCCTTCCAGTGAATATTCAGGGTTGATCTCCCTCAAGATTGACTGCTTTGATCTCCTTGCTCTCCAAGGGACTTTCAGAAGTCTTCTCCAGCACCACAATTTAAGGCATCAATTCTTTGGCGTTCTGCCTTGTTTACAGTCCAGCTCTCACAGCCATACCTGACCGCTGGGAAGATCATAGTCTTGACTATACAGACCTTTGTCGGCAAAGTAATGTCTCTGCTTTTCAACAAACTGTCTAGGTTTGTCGTCACTTTACTGCCAAGAAGCAATCATCTTCTGATTTCACGGCTGCAGTCACTGTGCACAGTGATTTTGAAGCCCAAGAAGAGGAAATCTCTCACTACTTCTGCCTTTTCCCCCTCTATCTGCCGTGCAGTAATGGGGCCAGATGCCATGATCTTAGCTTTTTTAATATTTAGTCTTAAGCCAGCTCTTTCACTCTCCTCCTTCACTCTCGTCAGGAGGCTCTTAGTTCCTCTAAATACTATGGCCACATAGCTAGTTATATGGTGGTTAACGCTAAAATGTGATTCACTTAATTATTCAATGAATATTTTCTTGATGAAGTGTAATACATTAATGTAAGTTAAAGATTTATATTATATCCATTCAGTTCCAGAGCTTTGAACATGAAAGTCCTCTCTTGGGATCCTAGGAGTTAGAGTCATCCCCTCCCCCTTCCCCCACTCCTCCCATCCCCACTCAGCCTTTCAGTCTCTGTTGGGAGAATCGTTTTGCACAGAAAGTGACAGAATCAGGTCCACAAGTATAATGCTCCAAGCTAGACATTCTCAAAGGGCACTTCTGGCACAGTATTCTAAGCTCTGTGGGCCCTTTGCAGAATTGTGTGTGCTGGGTTAAGACTCTGGGCCCTGGAATTAAGCCTCATTCAGACCTCAGCTCTCCACACACCAGGAGCCTGGGAGGAGGGACAGAAACCAATATAAATGAGTATAGGCAATTTCAGTTCAGTTCAGTTGCTCAGTCGTGTCCAACTGTTTGCGACCTCATGAACTGCAGCATGCCAGGCCTCCCTGTCCATCACCAACTCCCAGAGTCCACCCAAACCCATGTCCATTGAGTCAGTGATGCCATCCAACCATTTCATCCTCTCTGATCCCCTTCTCCTCTTGCCCTCAATCGTTCCCAGCATCAGGATTTTTTCAGATGAGTCAGCTCTTCACATCAGGTGGCCAAAGTATTGGAGTTTCAGGTTCAACATCAGTCCTTCCAACGAACCCCAGGACTGATCTCCTTTAAGATGGACTGGTTGGATCTCCTTGCAGTCCAAGGGACTCTCAAGAGTCTCCTCCAACACCACAGTTCAAAAGCATCAATTCTTAGGCACTCAGCTTTCTTTATAATCCAACTTGCACATCCATACATGACTACTGGAAAAACTATAGCCTTGACTAGATGGACCTTTGTTGACAAAGTGATGTCTCTGCTTTTTAATATGCTGTCTAGGTTGGTCATAACTTTCCTTCCAAGGAGTAAGCGTCTTTTAATTTCATGGCTGCAATCACCATCTGCAGTGATTTTGGAGCCCCCAAAAATAATGTCTGACACTGTTTCCACTGTTTCCCCATCTATTTGCCATAAAGTGATGGGACTGGATGCCATGATCTTACTTTTCTGAATGTTGAGCTTTAAGCCAACTTTTCACTCTCCGCTTTCACTTTCATCAAGAGGCTCTTTAGTTCTTCTTCACTTTCTGCCATAAGGGTGGTACAGCTGCATATCTGAGGTTATTGATATTTCTCTCAGCAAGCTTGTGCTTCCTCTAGCCCAGTGTTTCTCATGATGGACTTTGAATATACGTTAAATAAGCAGGGTGACAATATACAGCCTTGATGTACTCCTTTTCCTATTTGGAACCAGTCTGTTGTTCCATGGCCAGTTCTAACTGTTGCTTCCTGACCTGCATATAGGTTTCTCAAGAGGCAGGTCAGGTGGTCTGGTATTCCCATCTCTTTCAGAATTTTCCACAGTTTATTGTGATCCACACAGTCAAAGGCTTTGGCATAGTCAATAAAGCAGAAGTAGATGTTCTGCTGGAACTCTCTTGCTTTTTCGATGATCCAGCCATGTTGGCAATTTGATCTCTGGTTCCTCTGCCTTGTCTAAAACCAGCTTGAACTTCTGGAAGTTCATGGTTCACATATTGCTGAAGCCTGGCTTGGAGAATTTTGAGCATTACTTTACTAGCATGTGAGATGAGTGCAATTGTGCAGTAGTTTGAGCATTCTTTGGCATTGCCTTTCTTTGGGATTGGAATGAAAACTGACCCTTTTCAGCCCTGTGGCCACTGCTGAGTTTTCGAAATTTGCTGACATATTGTGTGCAGCACTTTCACAGCATCATCTTGCAGGATTTGAAATAGCTCAACTGGAATTCCATCACGTCCCCTAGCTTTGTTTGTAATGATGTCTCCTAAGGCCCCCTTGACTTCACAGTCCAGGATGTCTGGCTCTAGGTGAGTGATCACACCATTGTGATTATCTTGGTCATGAAGATCTTTGTTGTACAGTTCTTCTGTGTATTCTTGCCACCTCTTCTTAATATCTTCTGCTTCTGTTAGGTCCCTACCATTTCTTGGAATACAGAATGAAGCAGGGCAAAGGCTAATAGAGTTTTGCCAAGAGAACGCACTGGTCATAGCAAACACCCTCTTCCAACAACACAAGAGAAGACTCTACACATGGACATCACCAGATGGTCAGCTCCAAAATCAGATTGATTATATTGTTTGCAGCCAAAGATGGAGAAGCTCTATACAGTCAGCAAAAACAAGACTAGGAGGTGATTGTGGCTCAGACCATGAACTCTTTATTGCCAAATTCAGACTGAAATCGAAGACAGTGGGGAAAACCACTAGACCATTCAGGTGTGACCTAAATCAAATCCCTTATGACTATACAGTGGAAGTGAGAAATAGATTTAAGGGACTAGATCTGATAGACAGAGTGCCTGATGAACTATGGATGGAGGTTTGTGACATTATACAGGAGATAGGAATCAAGACCGTCCCCAAGAAAAAGAAATGCAAAAAAGCAAAATGGCTGTCTGAGCAGGCCTTACAAATAGCTGTGAAAAGAAGAGATGCGAAAAACAAAGGCGAAAAGGAAAGATAAACCCATTTGAATGCAGAGTTCCAAAGAAAAGCAAGGAGAGATAAGAAAGTTCCTCAGTGATCAATGCAAAGAAATAGAGGAAAACAATAGAATGGGAAAGACTAGAGTTAGGCAATTTAATCTCCCCCATTTGTGTCATTTTTTTTAAATAATAAATCAAGGATAGTCATATACATACCTCTTATAAATAAGGATTAAATATATTGCAGAAGTGGGATGTAGAATATAGAAAATTCCCAGTAAAAGTTACCAAGTATTTATTTTTAATTTTTATACCATTTTTAAAGTTTAAAGATTATACCCTGTTTACAGTTATTACAAAATATTGCCTATATTCTCCATACATCTTTGTAGCTTATCTTAGACCTAATGGTTTGTACCCGCTTCTCCCCACTGGTAACCACTAGTTTGTTCTCTATATCTGTGAGTCTGCTTCTTTCTTGTGAGTGTGTTTTATTTTTCAGGCTCCATGTGTAAGTGATATCATACAGTATTTTGTCTTTTTCTGTCTGACTTATCTCACTTAGCATAATGCCCTCTAAGTCCATCCATGTTGCTGCAAATGGCAAAATTTCATTCTTTTTTATGTCTGAGTAATATTCCATTGAGTGTGTACATGTATATATATATACACACATATCTCCATTCTTTATCCATTCATCTGTTGATTGACATTAGGTTACTTCCATATCTTGGCTATTGTAAACAGTGCTGTTATGAACACTGGTGTGCATGTATCTTTTTAAATTAGTTTTTTGGATTTTATTTTGGGCTGGGGGGAGAGTATATACCCAGGAGATGAACTGCTGGATCATATGGTAGTTCTATTTTTAGTTTTCTGAGACACCTCCGTACTTTTTTCCATAGTGGCTGTACCAATATACCTTCCCAACAATAGCTTGCCAGGTATTTTTGTCAAACTGACAGAAATTCAGACACAAGAAGAAAACAATCAAGGTATTAATGAAAACAAATTTCAAAAATGAGTTATCTGTAGTACCCCATGGTTAAAAAACACAAATGGAAATTCCCTAGTGGTCCAGTGGTTAGGATTCAGTGTTCTTGCTGCCAGGCCCTGGGTTTGATCTGTAGTTAGGAAACTAAGGTCTCTCAAGTTGTGCAGCATCGCCATGTAGGGATAATATGAAAAACTAGAAAGATGTTGACATGATTAACATCAAAAAGAAGGATTTTTTGGATTGTTGTTATTAATGACTTTTGCCAAATGAAACCATGGCTGTTATTATATTTGGTATATCCATTAAGCAGAGTTCTATTGGCAAAATCCAGCCAATATATTGGGCACCATACGGTATTTTTTTCCTAGAGTCTTCCTGTCTTGTGGCTAGAGGTAAGTGTATTCTTTGTAAGAATGCCTAGTACTTGTGAATACTCATATCATGATATGTGTGACATTGCATTTTCATTTGTTACCTATATGACTCTCAGTATGGGACTGACATACCCTGGCCATGAAACTGGGAGATCAATTATGTGTAGAAGTGGTTACACGTCTCTTCTCTCCAGATTTCACTGCATCACTTGCAGAATCTCTAGGATAAGCTGAAGACACTAAAAACTTTTATGAAATATCAAGAAATGTTCCAGAAAGCAAAGGGTATGATACTGTGGTGCCAACTCTGGGGAATCAATGTGAGGCCTTGTTACTGACCCAAGTAGAGCTAAGCTGGCCACAGACCTGGGAAAGGTCTGGAGGGCTAAACTCTATATTTCAATCCTTGAAATGTATCAAATAGCCTAGCTGTTTCTGCAAATTCATAAAATATTTTATGCAGGCTAAGTCACTGAATAAAGTGTATATTGAGTGCCCGCCATATGCAATAATACACTGTGCTCAGTGTTGGGAATAGAGTGATGAGTAAAATAGCCCCATAATGATGGTCAGAGAGGTAACAAAATTAAAATGCAATGTTACAAATACTGTAACACTGGTATTCACCAATGCTGTGGGTTCCCATAAAGAGTGCATTTATCTCTAGCTACAAGACAGAGAGACTCTTCCCAGGGGGAGAAAAAAATACTATATGGAGCCCAAGATGTATTGATCAACTAATCAATAATCACTCAGAAAGGAAACTCTATTATGACCATGTTAAGAAGCTTAAGGGCCCTCTGACATCTGTAACCAATTTTTAGCATAGGATCTTAAGTTTGTTTGTTTTTTTAAGGATATGTTCATCAGATCTGCATGTGGCATAAAGTTGGGAGAGAGAGCTGAAAAATTGATGACTGAAGCAGGATTTAAAACGGTATCACAGTTTGGGAAGATGGCCTGAAATCAAGAAAAATGTAAAATTTTGTCTAAAAAGTCATAAGAACAGAAAGAGGGAAAGCTGTCTCAGAAGCAGCCTATGTGGAAAGACCTGGGGAATGATTAACCAGAAGTTCTTCTTAGTTTGACTTTAAGCTTCTTTAATAAAGCAAAATATCATTACTAAACTGTGGTATCCTTGAGGGCAGGAATCATATCTCAAATATTGAATAGCCCTCCCTTGCCTCACATAGGGCTAACATAGAGTGTGTGCTCCATAAAGCTTTCTTAAGTGGGGTCAAAACTGAAGAAGCCCAAAGCAATAGGCTTCCTTAACCAAGGGGCTTTGGTCAGACCATTAGGGTAAGTATCAACTCTCCTCGTACATATCACCTCTTGATACTGCTCTGGGCTTTCTCCTCCAGATTTCTTCTGGCAGTGAAAATCAGACTCATCTGCGTGATTGAGCAGCTGACCTGATCCCCCCTGACTTCCAGCCTCACCTCCCAGGACCCTCCTTCTTCCTCATGTGCTGCTCCAGCTCTTTCCTCCAAGACCCTGGCATCCCTTCCAGCCTGAGCACATGCTGGCCTCTGTTGGGAGACTTCTCCCCAACCCCTCACACGAACCCATGTTCCACTTGCTCCTCCTGATTCACCATAACTTGTCACTGAAACATACACGGGGAAACCTCCCCTGAGCCCTGAGCCCAGGGTGTGTCTCAGTTCCTGATATGTCTCCTTGCTGATACTTACCATCACCATGCAGTGTTAACGAGGGCAAGGATCTCAGCTGCTTTGTGTCTTCACCACTGAATTCCCAGTACCCGGACCAGTGTGTTTCAAGCTTGAGTGTGTCTATGAGTGAATGTCCTGAGGGATCTTGCTAAGCTGCAAATCATTATCCAGTAGGTCTAGGGTGGTGCCTGAGAATCTGCTTTTCTTCCAAGGGATGCTGATGCTATGGGTCCTCTGACCCACTTTGGGTAGCCAAGTCCTGCCACACTGCTTGCCGGTGTGTCCTCCCTGCTTGTAGTACACCGACTTCTTTCCATCCTCACAGTTGTTGCCTTATTGGAATCCTTTCTCATCTCTTATCCAGATGATCTGATCTCCCAGCTGCTCTTCCTGCCTCAGTTTCCTGGAGGTCCGACACCTGGGTCATACAGCTTCAAAACATCTTTCTATGGATGATTTATAAACCCAACCATGTTGTCTGTCTTCAGATTCCTTGTCACCTTGTAGGGAAAAAAATCCAAGCTCCTAAGTATGGCTTTCAAGGCTCTACCCTGCCTAGTTTTCTGGCCCTAACTCTTTTGCAGCGTGCTTTCACACCCCACACTCCTGCTCTATCAAAGCCTTTGCAGTTCCTGGAGCTCACTAGGCTGTTTCATTCTTCCCTACCTTTGCTCAGGCTGCTGACTCTCCCTACAAGACCATCCCCCAACTCCATCTGCCTATCACATGTCCACATGCACACTCTCACTTACTTCCCCCAGGTGGGAAGCATTTCCAAGGATTCCCCTCTCCAAGGAGGACTGGCAGCTCCCTCATTTTGTTACCAAGTCCAAGCTCATACTGCTCACAGCACAACAGGCCAACAAATCGAGAGACAAGTCGTTGGGACAAGAAATCAGGACTTCATTCAGAAAGTCGGCAGGCCAAGGAGATGGTGGACTAGCGTCCCAAAGAACCATCTTTCCTGAGTTAAATTCAGGATTCCTTAATACTAGAATGGATGGGGTAAAGTCCTGGGTCTGGATGTGTTCATTTCTTCCTTCCTGTGGCCATTTGCAGGTGGGCCTGGTCAGGAAGCTTCCTGTGGGCTAAACAAAGGTATTTTAGCTTAGTGCTCATTACACAGGAGGCAGGGGTCCTACATGTGGGTCATTATGTATGCTTTAAACTATAGGCAACATCCCTTTACTGATTGTGTACACACATGCTAAGTTGCTTCAGTTGTGTCTGACTCTGTGTGTCCCTGTGCACTGTAGCCCACCAGTTTCCTCTATCTGTAGGATTCTCCAGTCAAGAATACTGGAGTGTGTTTCCATGCCCTCCTCTGGGAGATCTTCCTGACCCAGGGATCGAACACATGTCTCTTACGTCTCCTGTATTGGCAGGCGGGTTCTTTACCACTAGTACCACCTGGGAAGCCCTTCTTTAGTGAGTAACTTGTAGCAAAAGCAATAGAGTACAAAGGTTAAAATAATTTACTCTTCCCTATTACAATTTGGGTTTCACTTAGCTCCCTATCTTATTTACAAGGCAACCTCCTCTTTCTAGGGGCTTCCCAGGTGAAGTTAGTGGTAAAGAATCTGCCTGCCAATGAAGGAGACATAAGATACTTGGGTTTGATCCCTGGGTCAAGAGAATCCCACAGACAGAGGAACCTGGTGGGCTACAGTCCCTAGGGTTGCAAAGAGTCAGACAATATTGAAGTGACTTAGCACCCATGCATGCACTCCTCTTTCTAGGTGGTGAGTCCTTTGAGCACACTACTGTCCCTCATTCACTGTTACCCTCACACCTGGCACACAGTTGACACTTAAGTCATGTGTAAAATATATGAATGGGTGGTGTCATGCTTTGCTCCAGATGCTATATTTTAAGGGGGAGTCTTTGACACACTGGAGTCCTTCTAAGGAAGGGACTCCAGCGTTGGTCCAGAGTCCCTGTGACATGAGAAACAATTCAAAGGAAAATCTAAACATACATCCTAAAGATGTGGCCGCACATAGTAGGTGCTCAACAACTATTTACTGAATGAGTGAACAATGAGTCATAATAGCTCTCTTCATATGGAGCTTTCAGGTAGAAGAGAGTATACATGCATCTTGAGTCACCTGTAGGTCCAGAGGCTCCAGCATTATATCTAAGGCAGAGGTTTCCATCCAAGAAAATAATGAATTTCCTAACAAGACCAAGATGTAGCAAGTTGCACTTCCTTGGTGAGCCATCTAAAGGATTATCTTTCTTTTACAAAGATAAAAACAAATAACACAACAGAGTCTCTGGACCAAGTTAGAGTTACTTTTGTGGCAAATGACAGGAAAAAAGTTAAGTTGTAGATGTGTGTGTTAGTCACTCAGTCATGTCCAACTCTGTGATCCCATGGACTGTGGCCAGCCAGGCTCCTCTGTCCATGGGACTGTGTAGGCAAGAACACTGGAGTGGGTTGCCATTCCTGTTTCCAGGGGATCTTCCCCACCCAGGGATTGAACCCAGGTCTCCCACATTGTGGGCAGATTCTTTACCATCTGAGCCACCAGGGAAGCTAAGTTGTGGGTAGTTTATTGTCTCCAGTAATGTCATCAGGACTCTCTATCCCCTGCGATCTCCCTTTCCCTTTCTCTCCCCACCCCGCCAGTTTCTCCAGTGTCGGCTTCAGTGTAGAGGACCTCAGAACTCCACTTACTTCTCACCAGAGCAAAGACAGGACACGCTCCGCTGACAGGACCAGCTGGGATCGTGAGTGAACAAAGCCCAGTGGCCCCAGGAAGGCGGCTCTCTGCTACACAGAGGAGCACCTACCCGTGTAGGACCCCGCGTGCCTGAGGGGAGAACAGGACAGGACTGAGCATGAAGGAGGGGCGATTTCCAAGGCTAACACTGGCTAAAAGTTACCTGAAGGCAAAATAAGAGCCGGAGGACAAAAATAGCACTTAGCCACCACAGCCTGAGCTTACTGTACATTCTAGAACTTGTAACTGCATTCACTATTACATTCACCCCTAATGTAAACTCAGCTGACAACCACCAGTTGAGCATTTCAGCCCATATTTTACTAACCTGAAAAGATGTCACTATTCACATAACATAGACTAGAAGATTTTCTTTATTCGTTTCTCAAAAAAAAAAAAAAAGTTGTTGTTGTATTGAAGATAGGTTGAGGGGGAAAACCGTCCTCATAAAACCTATAATCTCGCGGAGAAAGCAGCCAAGTAAAACAACAATCAAAAAGCAGGTAACAAGCACTTTAAGAAAACAACCCATCTCCATCTTGTTATATGGAGAGAGAAAAAGACACAGGGAACGTTTCATCACACTCCTTCATGACCAAACATCAGTTTCCTTTGGTAACACAACCGGCTGCTTCTCTGGATTAGGATATAAATTGGCAGAAAGTTTATTTTGGCCAAAGTCATCTCAGTGTTTCCCTGGCATGGCAGCCGAAGAAAAGGGATCCAAGTGCTTGGAGCGCTCAGTTTCAAAGCTGGAAAAACTCAGGGATGGTAACATCACAGACACTGAAAATCAGCACCTTCAGGGCACAGAAAACAACAGATCACTTCATGTGTAATGAGCCACTCCTATCAGTGGCTGGGTCTATAACAAAAAAATTTTTAAAGGAGAGAGTAAGGAGATAGCCAATGTCCTGATTCCCACACCATTTAATCCCTTGTGCCACCCATACTTCACACTTGGTTGTCAGTTTCACTTACCTTTCTCAGGCTGATGTTTTGAACTTCTATCATGATCCCACAAAGTATATGACCTCTCAGATGTCACCTTGGCTGTGGACATCCTTTTCCCTATCCGTAGTGATGTGGCATACAAATCGTCCTTCAGAATCTGCTGTGGCTGAAAGGTTTGGGCAGTAACTCTTTTCTCAGGCAGAGAATAACAACGCTTTCTTTTACTTGCTGCTGAGGCCTTGATGACACATTTCAGGTAATTTAGGTCTTGAGTGATGACAGTGGTCACTGAATTACAAAGCTCATCAGAAGGCTGATCTCTGCTTCTCACCTCGCTTTTAAAACTTTTCCTGTGGCTTATTAAAACCTTAGTTGCCGTTGTTAAGTAGTGCACTCTACTTAAACTGAGTTAAGGGATATCTGTTAAAAAAAAAAAACTGCTCTGAATTACTCTGTTATCCTTTTTTGCAGGAGGCACAGATGTGCTCCACTCAGGTGATCGAAGAGGCAAAGGGTTCCACTGTAATTACTGGCCTACAATGTGGACCCAGCTGGGCTGACATTTTAATTTCTGTCTCTTTTGTGGCTTCCATTATCCTGGGGGCCAAGGTATGAACGTGTCTGGAATCACAATTTATGGAAAGTTTGTAAAATTCTGGAACGGGGCCAGGACCATTCAGGGCTTGGGATGGATTTCTTGGAGTCTCTCCAAATGTATGGCTTGTCCATTAGTGCTATGTGGCCAGACTTGAGTCTAGAATAGATAGTTAAGGCAAAATTATGCTTACTGCCCTGGTTGTACAATGGAAGGAAACCAAGGTGAGCGGTCTGGAGAGGGTTGCTTCAGTGCTTTAGAAGGCTGGTTCCACAGAGAAATGCTTCCTGGGTGTAGAAAGGCTTTAGGGTGTTCAGAAAGCAGTTATTATATAAATATAAAAGATGGATAACAGGGAAAATAATGGCTAAGAATGAAAAGGCTCTGGTTTCCAGAAGATGTTCTGTCTCCCAAAAAGAAAGTAGTTCTGTATAATGAATAAAAGCCTGGCACCCTGGTTCAGCCTGGGTAGGTGTCCCAGCTTCACCAGTTATCAGCTTAGAGAAAGTTATCAGTCTTTGAGAAAGTTAACTTCTCAGAAAAGCATCAGGCTTGCGAAGTTAGGGTTAAATGAGAAAATACATATAAAATGTATAGCATAATGCCTGACATACAGAAAGGGTTACTTCAAGCCTCATAAGGAAACAATCTAAAATGTTAGAATCCAGTAGCTTACAAGGTTTTGGGGGGGCGGTCTCAAACTGCCTTGGGAATTGGATGAAAACTATGGATCCTTGTTCCTCAAGGGAAGAAATATATAAAATTTTTGTACACAGTTTAAGGAATTCAAATACACAGAAGACTACAACCATAGACTTCAGGTTATTTCAGGTTTTTTTCCTTCTAGGGCTAGACTTATTCCCCTGAGAGAGAATAAAGACATCAGTTTTATTTATTTTTTTATGATTTTTGATCATTTATAATTATAGTCTCTCAACTTTTTAGAACTGGAGGGAATTTTACCTAGTATAAACACCGCTCCCACTCCTTTTTTAGGAAATAGCAATACTAAGGTCCTAGGAAAATTTGGTGTTTCAAATAAGCGGGGAAATCTATCAATTTCATATTTTTATAATTAAAAAGTTTACCTTTCTTTTTATCAACTGTCTTTCATGTTCAAGATTCTCCTTAAAATTTATTATATTTCTCCCCCATTTTCAGTCCTGTTCTCTGAAAGATATTTACAGACCTCAGAAGTTCATGTTCATTCAAAGCCCATGATACATACAAAGATCTTTTTCTCCTTTGTGTATATTAGTTAGCATATTAAAATCTGCCCTGCCATACTCATTTGATATTGCACTATTTAATGCAGCAGAGCCTTGCTGCAATGCAGTACTAGAGTACTACAGTAATAATTTCATCAGGCAGGAATTCAAATTAACAAAGACTTATCGGGACAGGCTCAGGGACAGGCTCCATTCTGTGTGCCTGGAATGAAGAGAAGCCAGACAGAAATGTGTGCTCTCAGGGTGCTTACAGTCTATGACAAATGCCCTTTGCTTTTGGGAGTATTTGGCTGGAGTTGAGATTCTGTTCTTGGACAGGACCAAAGACAACCTGGAAGGTTACAGTTATGTGAATTCCAACCGTGCCTCCAACACTGTTCCTCAAGAAAAAACAATAGCCGACTCAGCACAGGCAGCATAAAACACAGGATGGCCAAAATGTGCCTGGGCAAAATCCCACCATACCTTCCCCCTGGCCAGAGCATGAATCACTTCAGTTGGCAAACAGGCCATGCTTAGACAAGTCATCGCAAGGCTTCCCACTACAAAAATACTATAAGCTCTTCTACTTTGCTTCCAGGATACTTTGGGTAACTTTTGAGGGCAATGTGAAAAGGAGGGCAAAAGCCCTGGGGTTGGCAGTTTGCTCTAGCGAAAAGGGGCCAGGAAGCAGGGCTGATGATGGAGAAAAGAGCCAGATGAAATTAAAGGGATGGGACACAGGCACAGGAAAAGTCAGAAGTAAGTCAGATAAGTGACACACCAAAGGCGTTGTTGTTAAAAGGCTCTGAGAAATCATAATTGTCTTGTTGCATGTGTTTCTGGAGAAGCAGAGGTGACTCGAGGTTGGTAAAGCTGACATGTCATTGGGATCCTTGGGCTCTGAGAAATCAACCTGATCTCACTCAGAAATAGGGTCGAATGATGTCAGTGAAGCCCTGAAGACAAAGACCAAATAGAACAATGCTGAGACGGCGCTGAGCTGGCTCAGGAATCCACAGGTGGGGCTGGAGCCACTCTTCACCCCACGTCCTTGTCCAGCCTTGGGGGTCACATGGCTGGACTTCACCCTGAAGCTCTTTAGGGCAGCCCCAGGGCTATAAGCCCCTGCACACACCCAAGCATCTGCCTTCCCTTTTTTTCCATCTAGAAAAATCTTACTGTTCCTCGTAATCTTCCACATCTGGAACCTTATGTTTGCCTGGCTAAATATACTCCTCCGTTCTTTGAAAAAAAAAAGGGAAGTAAACTCTTCTTATGTTCTCAGGAGGATCCAACTCAGACTCGGCTTCAGGCCCTTTCCACCTGAGATGTCCCTGTCCAAGCAACAAAGAGCTATAGTGAAAAAGCAAAAATTATGTTTATGATATCCGAGGAAGGTGAAATCAACCTAAATGAGCTACATCATCCAAGAGAACACACTCATTTTGTCATGACATGGTACTGTGGTGACTTCTTTCATAGGTGCTCCTATTTTGCAAGCCACAATATTTTTGGCAGATGAATTGCTTATCTCTTCTCCCAGTGAATGCTTTGATAGACAACAGTATAAATATCCTGTAGTCTGGGTCCTTGGTTTTGTAAACAGCCAGGAAATAAATAAGGCATTTTGCCTGATGACCAAGGCAGACTCATAAATAGACTTCTATAAACAGAGGGCAATTGTAAAAGGCAAAGATGAAAGAATCCATGGCTTGGTCCATGCTTTATATATCCTCCCCATTTACACTTCCCAGAAGACCCTCTTAGCCCAGACCTATATTTAAAAAAAACCCAGACCTATTTATAGTATGGTTAGCTTCTTACTAGAGTCATACAAAATACATCAGGCATGTTATCTTTTGTGATATTGTCTATATTCCTAAAGGTAGTTAGTTGCCTCTTGTAGAGCAAAACTGAGATCATCAGCTATTGGCTAGCAGGCAAAAGTCTTGATGGCAAGAGCCAGGGCACTCTATCTCAGGATTCCAGCTCTTAAATGGGAATAATACTTCCTTTTCATTAGCTGACAAGCTGCAGCTCATCAGTCAAAAGCTTAAGGAATGATTATTACTCACTAGCTCTAGCTTTTTGCCTTTCCATACTCTAAGAATTTTGGGGGAATTACCAGGCGGGCCAGGAGTTAGAACTCCTCAATTCCACTACAGAGGGCTTGGGTTCAATTCCTGGTTGGGGAAATAAGATCCCACAAGCTGCACAGCATGGCCAAAAAAGAAAAAAAAGAGAGTTTGTTGACAGTAGGACACATAAAGGCATATATTCATGTGTGTGGATGCACTGCTATTGTTGTCTAATCACTCAGTCACGTCTGATTCTTTGCAACCACCATGGACTGCAGCCCGCCAGGCTCCGCTGTCATGGGATTTCCCAGGCAAGAACACTGGAGTGGGGTGCCGCTTCCTACTCCAGTGTGGTTACATATACCTCACGTATGAGCCCAAGTCCCAGAGAAGATGGTCTTTCTTCATCTAGAGAGAGGTTAGAATGTTGTCATTTAATTTCTCCTGACACTTAGATTCTTCATTTTTCAACAGGATCTCTGACACAGAATTCTCTATCTTACAGTGGGACCGAACAGACTAATAGAAGACCAAAATGTACTTTGCAAACACAATTTCAGTAAAAATGCTTGATGATCCACCTTGCATATTACCAAGTACTTGAGCCCTTTTAAATCAAATACAGTGGTAAATGACACCAAGGAGCCCAAAACATTAAAATTCAAATAAATTTCAATTGCAGTTGAATTCAAATAAATTTCAATTGCAGTTGAACAAATATATTATTGCTGCATGAAAAGTTTTAAAAGTAATAATAATAGGTAATATTTATTGAGTGGTCATAACAGGAGGGACACTGTTCTATGCACTTTACATAAATTTTTTCATTTAATCCTCAAAAAACTCTACAAAGTAATTACTAAAAAAAATGAAATTTGAAGGGTTTTTCAACAGTGACTAGATTATATAATATTAAGATAGAAAAAAAGTTTTCAATTTCTCCCTTACAGAGCTCTTAGGTAACACATTTCAGGTCATAGCTGAAGTTCCACTGGTATAATGTATTTCCATTTGTTTCCATTCCTAGGCGTTCCAGTTCCCCCAAGACATGGGAGTCTCTTGATGTTTGGATCTTCTTGGAGAAAGAAAATGCAAAGTGACAGGTTTCGAATAGACAGAAACAACAGTAGAGTTGTTGCATCAACAGCACGTCCAGCACAACCACAGTCCTTCTGGGATGGCCCCGGGTGGGGCAACACCACTTCCTTTAATTCCCCATCCACAACATTTCCAAAGGTGTGGCAAAGAGGATCCTCACTGGTCGGGTGAAGCATCTCCTTTATTTTCCAAGATCTTGGCAAATCCTAAGAACTATTGTACCTGCAGGAGAGAGAATGGGTTCAAGGGTGGCTGAGTTTAGAACAAACCCAATATAAGTGAGAGAGAAAGAGAGAGGGAGAGGAGGAAAGAGAGAATGGAGGAAAAAGGGGAGGAGAGGAAGGAGGAGGGGAAAGGAGGAGGGGGAAGGAGGGGAAGAAGTGGTGGAAAAGGGGAGGGAAGAAAAGAGGAGGGAGAAGGGGGAAGGAGGAGGAGGAAGGGAGAGGGAAGAGGGAGGAGGGAGAAGGATGTGGAGGGAGGAGGGAAAGAGGGAGAGAGAGACACTTAGAAAAGGAAGAAAAAGTAGTGGCTTCCGCAGACACAAAGCGTGTGAGGAACAGTAATGGAAAATCAAGACTATTCCAGATTTATCACGGCTACCTGAGTTAAGCTTGAGCTCCCGAAGCTAGCGATTGGCCCTACAGAAACAGATTGCTTGTTCAGACATATTTCTCATCTGGCAAGTTGAGTCAAGTGAAAATATTTATACCTGTTCATAGTTACATACCTGGTCCTCTTCATTATCTCATAAAGACCACCATAGTGATTTTTAACTTTGCAAATTGACCCAAAGCTGCCCTTATTTACTTTATCTTTTTCTTCACCACTTAATTCTTTGGAAATGTTCAGAGACATTTAACTCCCATTTCTGTTTGTTTTTACTTTAAAAAAAAAAAAATCCTTTTTGGTTCAAGAACTCTAAAAAAAATCATTAAACTGGGCCAGCAGGCATGAGGTCTGAACGAAGGATAAGAGTAGAAAGAGAGAAAGCCTTTATCTCTCAAAGTTTTCTTCATGGGTGGTTGCTCAGGTAGACATTTCGGAATCACACTGATGTTAAACTTGGAGAGAAGCAGTTTAGGTAATAGATTACTGATCTTCATTCTCCAACTGGAGGCACAAAAGGTCCTAAAAATTTGAAAGCAGACTTTCTTAATGAAACGTTACACTGGAAGATTTTTTCTATGTGAAAAAAAGTAAAATGGGGTTTTCTGGCTCGGTGCATTCTAGTTCTTTCTTTTGAATGTCAGACTTTCACATCCATTTGCTAATGAGAACTAAGAGTAATACTTCATATTTGTAAGTGCTTGACATGCAAGGGGAGAAAGAGATGGTTTCAATCAATCTCTTTTGATTGAAAGAAACAGGCACACTCAAGGTACTTCACAAAATTAATGGTGGAAAGAGATTTAGATGGGGGAAGGGGTGGAGTGGAGTGGGGGTGGGTCGTCACAAGGATACATGGCAGGGACCAGAACTGGAAATAGGCAAGATTGAAGGCACCTCCAAGTGTCTTAAGTGTCTTCGCTTTCTTTCTGTGCATTGCCTCCATCCTTCTTGTCCAACCTGCTTCCTCAACCTTTACTATCTGTTCTGCCCTTCATAGTTTTCGGTTCCTTTTGGTTCATGGCATCCTCTCACAATCTGACTTTGCTGCCAGCTGGCTTGGTGTTTTAGTTTCCAATTGCCGAATTTCCCAGAAAGGGAACTGATTGGCCCAGATCATCGTTTTAAGCTAGTCCATCCAGATGGTTGGCCAGGTCACAGAATGGCTATTTTCCACCAAGTGCCTACTCCTTGGTCTACTCATGTGAGACAGGGAGCAAACACATAATACAGAGCATCACTGTTTAGAATGAGCCCACAGAAAGGAAGATTTCCTTAGAGGAGGATCTGGATGGGCCAGGCTGAGATAAAAACCTCTAGTTCACCATCAGATTACATGGAAACCAGTTCATTCATCTTTGTTAGACGAGCTAGTTTCAACCAGTCACAATGGGGTTGGACCATCCTTGACACAGCATGTAAGAGGAACAAGGGTAACTTCTTTCATCTCCCCTCTCCTTCAACTTCAGTATATACACCATTTTACCTCCATGACTAACCACTTGCCTAGGGATCATCAGACTTAAATATCAAAAACATTTGGAATTTCAGCATTTAGAGTGTCAACAAAAGGATTTTTCGAATCCCAGGATCATCCAATTGTTTTATTTTAGAGTAACATGCCAATGGGCAATACAATATTAGAAGAGAGAATAATGCATATTGTTTTTTCTACTCCCATAGCATTGATTTCAATAGTAATCCAGCTACCAGAAATGCCCGCACTGTGTTTGGTGGACATTGGGAGACCTAAGTCAGCAGACCTCATAGTTTGATAACCTATCACAGAGAATTATTTCAAAGAATAATTACAATATTCTGACTGTACAATGCAAAGACAGGATTGCATAATACTATCTATAAATATGGGCTATAATACTGGCATTAAGCAAATCTGGGTTCAAATCTCAAATGTCTAGTAATAACTCTGACCAAACTTTTAATCCCTATAAATTGTTTGTAAAAATGAAGATAACAATAGCCATTCATGGGCATTTTGTAAATATTAGGTAAGACAATATATAAAGGATATTGTGAAATGACTGGTACACAGTAAGCACCCAGTAAATGGTAGTGGTTGCTTCTATTACTATATCAATTATGATTATAGTATCATTACAGTGGGTGTTGTGGGAATTAGAAAATACAGATTAGAGATAGGAGGATTGCTTTCAAAGACTTCAGAGTCTTAAGAGAGATAAAATAGATGTACCTCTTAGAAATGGTGCCTACATTTAACTTGCACATACAGGGATGGAACTCAGCATGGGGGTGGGCTAAGTGAGAAATATCAAGCATGAAATGATGTTAAATGATATTCTTTAATTAGGAAAAAGAAGTTAAATAAGGATAGTCCCTCATAAAAGAGAAAGGAGGCTTGCTCTCAGTATTAAAGTTTATTTGAAAGTCAGTGTTAGTCGCTCAGTCATGTCCAACTCTTTGCGACCCCATGGACTATAGCCCACTAGGCTCCTCTGTCCATGGGATTCTCCAGGCAAGAATACTGGAGTGGGTTGCCATTCCCTTCTCCAGGGGATCTTCCTGACCCAGGGATCAAACCTGGGTCTCCTACCAGGTCTCAGCATGCAGGCAGATTCTTTACCATCTGAGCCACCAGGGAAGCCCGAGGTTTGTTTACTGTAATGTAAAAACTCAGGATTAATAGGAGTTTTATAATTGTAACGGGAACTACATTAAAAGAGGAACTGAAACATCAAGATGTGAGTTGCAGATGGAAAGGACCCACTGGCTGGCATACATGGTAGTCACTGTCATAAACTGTGGACAGTCCACTACTTGGGTTTGCATTTTACTTCCTCAGGGAAGCCCGGATTATGTTAGATTCCCATGCTGTATGTTTCCTTCCTGTGTTTCCCCTACTATAATAATCATTACAGGGACTTCCCAGGCGGTCTAGTGGTTAAGAACCCAAGTTTCCACTTCAGGGGGCACCTGATTGATCCCTGGTTGGGGAATTAAGGTCCAACATGCCACACCGTGTGGCCAAAAATAAAAATACTTACTACATATTGGTGTTACTTGTTTGAAGTCCCTCTTCTCTGGAAGATTATCTGTTATGTAAGACCCCGACTCTCATGTTCCCTAACTAACCAAGAGCCTGGTACTTGTACTCCACAGACGCACGTTGAGCAAATGAACGCATGAACACAGGAGTGAATTTCCATCACTACCACTAAGAGGCGTACAGTTACTCAAAGGAGCTTTCTAAATTCTTTGCTAATAATTCTCTTACCCTCTGTTCTCCGTTTTCTATTTATCTTCTACATCAGTGCAGAGATTATACATTAGTCTCTCTATTAAATTGTAAACTTATCTTTTGTTATTTTTTTAATCACCAGGACTTACTACTTGCTCAATATCCAATAAATAAATGAGTGAATAAAAGACTATCTGGACAGCATGTATTTCGAAGCATAGTCTTCCAAAATGCTTCTAGCTTTCCAAAATCTTATGAGACGCTGTTGTGATTCCAAGCTGGCAGCTCATGTAGGAATGCCAACACTTTATCTTTGAAATTGCTGTTTGTTGTTACCATTTATATAATTATTGAAAGTTGCTTCTTGCTACCAAGGCAAATTTTACCTTTGCATGAAAATCATTTTACAATTTTAAGACAACTTGGGAACTTTTGTTGGTAAAAATGTATCTACTTTCTAGTTAACAAACTCTAATACATCCAATTATTTCATCCAACAAGCTTTTTCAAGCACTTCCTCTTAGGTTCCAAGTATTTGACATATTCAGATGAATAAAGGCTCATCCTTGAAGACGCTCAAAATCTGTATGTAACTGTCACTTTCAGAAGAGATGAAAATTGAAGTGTAGGCTGTTCCCTTCTTAGGGTCCCTTCAACTATGTGTTGATTTCCTGCAAATTCTTCACAATAGAATAAATACTGTTATATGTTATCTAAGACACTTGAGTCTAAAAATTATAACTCTTCTATACTCCAATTAACAGGATCCTTCCAAACTCCCTTACTCTAATGTGGATTTTTGTTTTATTCACCCACTTTCCTTTTTAACACCCAGACAACTAGCATGTTCCACAATGATCTCTCTTTAAAATACATAAAATTATTTCTCTGTCTTAGTTTCCTCACATCTATAAGAAAGATATTAAGAACTAGGGTGAGTACAAATAGATTAATTAAAAAAAAAAAAGGAATAGACTCACAGAAGAAATAAGGGAACAAAGAAAACCCGGGCAACTTTGGGGATTTTTTGAGACTAGAGCTGCTTTTACTTTCTCCCTGCCTACTTGCAGATATTCTCCTGCTTCTCCTGTCTTAGTAATCCTGCTTGCACTAGATTCTCATGGAAATTGTAAGACAAAACAAATTCACAGAATTTTGGAGCTTGACTAGGTCTTTGTGATTCTCAGATATGAATTAACCACAAATTTAATGACATTTAAACCTTAGTGTCCGTCACTAGCACTGGCCCCTTCCAAGGCTCTTTGGAGAGGCCAGAGAAATGTGTCCACATAGTCATTAATTAAATTTTTTAAAACAAGCTATTAACCATTATTGGTAAGGCCCACACAAACTCTTTGTACTCAAGTTACCTCTTTCAAACTCTCCCTCATGCCAGAGAAATTGGGAAGCCATGGGTATTTTTGTTATTCTAGGTAAGGGGAAGTTGAGATGGAGGTACCTTTAGCTTGTGTTTAGTGGGTTATATATATATAGAAAGAGATAATAGTCATTTCAGGTGTGGTTGTTGGTTTTGAGTTGTCCCAATGTAAGAATGGATTCTAGGAATATTTCTACTGCCACCAGGCCAGTTCACATGCATCATGTCACAAAGATGTAGGTTGGAAAATGTTTATGATGCATAAGTGTTCTAGGGCACTAGACTAGAGAAAAAAATGAATCATCCTTCTATTTTCTCCATAGAAGATAATATTGCAAAAATCATTCTCATATGAAAAGGAAATGAAAATATACAGCCAAAAATATGGAGGGGAAAAAAGTAATATAGGGTTGTGTCAGGTAGTTGATTGATAGTTTTGTTATTTATTTGGATTTTATGATGTTTATAGTATTTTCAGCTTTTTAAAGTTTATTGATTCCATTTATTAATTTTAAATAAGTATTCACTTTCATAAATAATTTTGCATCCATAGTTTCATATTTTTTTCTTAAGGAAAGTCTCCATATTTCATAAGTTTCAATTTTCCTATAATCTGGATTGGCCCTGACCCCACTTAATGACCCTTCCACATTTAACAGAAAAGGAAGCTGAGGCCCCAGATCACTTAGTTTACAGCACTACTAAACTAAACCTTAGGTCTTCTGACTTTCTGTCCATTGCTACTTCTACAATACGTTACCTTACTTTTGAGAAGTACCTTGAAAATCATTTCGCTATTTGGCAAAACCAATACAATATTGTAAAGTTTAAAAATAAAATAAAATAAAAAGAAAATCAAAGATCTTCACAGAAAAACAAAGAGGAAAATAAAAAAGATCTCCTGACCACAGTATACAATAAGAGTAAATCTTCATATAGCATTTCTTATATGCAAGACATTGTCTTACAGCGCTTTACATATAAAACAGCTGTCTATAACTAAGCCAATATTAATATCTTCTTTTTAGATGACAAAGATTAAGACATAGAAAAGTTAGGTAACTAGACCAATGTCAGAGCATAACATCCTTTGTATTGTGGCAGCTAGCAGCAAACACTTTTTGAGGGCTTGCAAGGTTCTAGTCACTTCCTGAACACTACGGTGCATTGTCTCATTCAGTCTTCACAATCACCCTTTGAGAAAGTACCATTATTACTCAATCTCACAGATGAGGAAACTGAAGCCTAGAGACAGTAAGTGACTTGCCCAAGGACATATATCTAGTAAGGGTCCAAGTCAGCGCTCAAATCCGTATCTGACTCCAAAGCCCAGGCTCTTAGTCCCCACGTGATAATGCTTATCAAAGAAAACACTCTCGTGGGCCTCCTACTATTGCCACGTTCCCCGTGGTCCCTTTCTCCTAAAGCTACAATTTGAATGGGAATTTAGACAGAGTTAGAATAAGGAGTAAGGTTACCAGTGTAAAGGACATAATAGTCCCTTCTTAGACAACTGTCCTTCCCCTTGTGTGTATACACACACACACACACACACACGTATGTGTCAGAGTACCAATGTGTATACACACACACACACGTATGTGTCAGAGTACCAGAGTATTCTTTTTTAAATTTATTTTTAATTAATGTATAATTGATATACATATCGTGATATCCTTTTTGTGAATTTGCATATTTGATATTATTTATTTTCACTAAAAGTATTCCCACAAATATCCAATTATAGAATTTTGACTGAACAGATTGTTATACATACAAATGTTAAAATATTATACAACCATTATTCTGTTTTTGTTTAAAATCCACTATTTTGAGACGTAACTTACACACAGTTAACTGCATAATAAAACTGTACAGTTTATTGCATTTTGACAGTTATGTACACCCATGAAAGTATTAGCACAATCAAGATACATATCATTTCCACAACCAGCAAAAGATTCCTCAGGCCACTTTGCAATCCATCCCTTATGTACTATCACCCAGGCAACTGCATATCATGATATTCTTTACATTGGATCCTTTTCCTCAACTTCTGCTATAGCCAAGAGATGACATGTTTCTTTTTAACTCATGTTCTATGATTAAGAGGATCAGTCAGTAGATCAGTAATTTGAGTGCCGGAGAAAGTTCTGAGATGGCAAATCCTTACAAAGGTCAAGAAGACAATGTGTATAAAGTGGCAAAATGGAACCCCAGAAGAGTGACAGAGACGTTGGTAAACCTGAAAATGCATGTCCAAATGCAGATAACAGGTGCTGGGTTCCAGCAGATGGTGGCCATATACCAGTACACATCCAGTGTAACCAGATCTAACCATTTTCAAGAGACACCAGAAATCTAGACTTGTTGGTGGGTGGGGGTGCGGGTGGCGGCAAAAATCTCCTACATCAAGTGTTTTTAAGTAATTCAATGTTAAAAAGAACTGTGCTGGCTAACATTTGCAGGCCAAACAATGATAAACCCAGATCTGTAGGCCTCTCCTTTGCAATCTGCTTTCTACAGGGTTTAATGCAGGAAACTCTGGAAGGGGAAGTTAGAAGAGAAAGCTGGCAGAAATCAGGATCTTGCTGGAATATTTGTTCCTTGGAAAATGAGCTTCGGTAAGAATAATTTTCCTGGTGGAGGTGGGCGATGGAGAGGGTGGAAGGGGAAGCGGCGCTCAAGCAGAGCCCCTTTTGGATCACATCTTCTTAATTCCTCCTTCGGAGTAGTACTGACTGGTCTTAGGCCCTAGGAAAAATTAGCAGGAATCTAATTAACAGCTCAAAGGGAGCAATTAATTTACAATTGTGTGAAGTGCAAATTCCTTTGTGCACAAAACAAATTACAGTATTTGCAAATTTGTAAATAATGCAGTACTTGCCCTGCAATCCAAGGCTTTGGGTGCCCCCAGGGGAAAGACGAAGAAGTCTGAGAAGGCAAAATATTAGAAAATGACCTATTGTCTCCAGAACTGGAATTTTTAAAATATCTTCAGTAATTTATTTTTTCAATTGAATCCTTATTCAGGAACTATAAAGGGGCCCAGTTCTTAGGTCAGTAGAATGAGAATATCTAGAGAAGTAAACAATTTCAAGTCCAAAAGTCACAGCATGTTATTAACACAGTATCTTCTTTCAAAAGTGCTGAACATAAAAATGTGCCCAACCCTCTCTCCCTATACCCTTGGTTTGTGGTAAGAGCTTTCATTTTATAAGAGAGATAGCAAGCCTCAGTCATGATCATGATGTTCAGTGTCAAGAAAGACTTGGTGACAGGTAAGGACATGAATCCAATCTCTGCTTTGCAGCAATAGTCATTCTGAACCATTCAATTCACAGATATGTGTTGGGATCCTTTTGTAAGATCCGGTAGCTATTATTAGAGATTAAAAAGAGATGCCCTAGACTTACAGTATATTGAGGAAAATCAGAGTGAAAACTCCATATTTTCTCCAAGATTTTTAAAACGTTTCTCTTAAAATGGGTTGAGCTAGGAGCTGGAAGTGAATAAGTGAATGCAGTCCATTCCCTGCCCTACAGGCGTTCACAGTCTAATGAGAAAATAGAATCTGAACCAGTCATATCAGTATTCAGTTTGATGCTAAGGAAAAAGTATAGGAAAGGATGCTTTGACAAATGCTTAATCTACCAAGAAATCTCTCCCCTCTATGCTCATTCGTTGAGTGTGTGAGTGCGCACGTGTGCACTCAAATTGCGTCCAACTCTTCAGGACCCATGGACTGTAGACCATCAGGCTCCTCTATCTATGGGATTTCCCAGGCAAGAATACTGGAGTGGGTTGCCATTTGCTGCTCCAGGGGATCTTCCTGACCCAGAGATTGAACCTGGGTCTCCCCCATTGGCAGGCAGGTTCTTTACCACTGAGCCACCTGGGAAGCCCTCTTATGGTGAGTTGAGTGCAAATTGGTTAAATCTTTTCACAAAACCTTTTAGTACATTATATCAAGAGTCTTAAAACATATTCACATCCTTCTGGTTAGAAATTTCATATCTAGGAATCAAAGATGCTGCCAGAAACTTACATGTAAGGAAGTTTATCAGATTATTATTTATAATCATGAGAAATGGGAAATAATCTACATGTTCCATGATGGAGTAATGGTTAAATAATGTATGGTATATCGAAGCCATGTGATTTTATGTATGACTAGGGGAAAAAAAGGTCACACTTGAAAAAATAGTTCAAAACAAGCAAAAATTATTTTTAAACAGTGTAAAATGTTTAACGAAGTATCATTCTCTATTGGTAAATAAAACCTTAAGAAAGGAATGCTCAATATTGGTTGTTAATTTTCACCGCTGTCTTACTTTCCTGAAGTTCTTTCTTGTTTTAGACAACCAGACAACAAAAGGGGTGGGGTTTTTCCTTGCTCTGAACGAAGTTCAAAGAATGGGCTTTTGTTTCCTTCTCTGTAACTAACATGAGGTCCAGGATTTGCAAGTCACTTATTTTCTAAGTCACAGTCTCCTAGTATCCAGGCTGGCTGGGAAAGAAAAAGAGGCCAGGTAAGGGATGGAAAAGAAAGGAAGAGTCCAGAAGCTGAACATTACCCAGAGAGGTGAGAAGAAGGATGATAGAATTGAGGGTGTGAGAACCGGAGGAAAGGACGGTCATTGTGTATTGAGAATGAGTTACTGGATTGGAAAGTTCAGAGGTGGGACACAAACACATATATTGTGGCTCAATAGAAGAAATATTACACATACATGGTGATTCAATAAGAGAAATGTTACATGGTTGACTGCCAAATAAATGACAGTGTAGACAATTAATTTTATAAAATTTTGGAGGAGAGGGGCATCATTTGGTCACATACATGTACATGACCATGGATCAATGAAGAGATATTTCTAAAACCTCCTTTTAGCAATCTCTGTTAGAAGGTATAATTGTATGAAGCTGGCCTCTCTTTTCCTGCCTCTCTGGGTTATTGAATAACTTAAGGGACTTCACTGTGAAAGAATTTTAGCTATTAAATAAAAGGAAAGGATATAAAAAGTATATGATAGAAAATAATTTGAAGCTAAAATATTGTTTGAGAAAATTCAATCTCTGCACAAAAATTCATTTCATCCTTTAATTTCAACTTGCCTTTAAAATGTATTCACATAAAATCTGCTTTCCAAGCCAGGAATATAACTCAAGAAATGTACCACTAAATGGGGACACATATGTGTTTCAGTTCTTAGGACAACTGTGCCTTCCTAACTTTCTCCCTGGATTTCTTGGTTCTCTGCATTGAAGTGTATGTAAGTCATTTGTCCCTCTGTGGAATCTTCTTTTTTAGTTTCTTCTAACAGAATGTCATACACCTTCCCCACGCCATTGCTCTCCTAGGCTGTATAAATCCACACAACACCAAGAGAACTTTAGCTATCACTAAACTTTAGCTATCATTTAACTTTAGTTAAATGGATCAACACAGTTACCCCACCACATCATTTAGACCCTTTGGGGATTTTCCAGTCTATTTTAATCTATTTAAACCTGACACTGGCAGATTTCCATTTCCTTTGTTCCTTGTGTAGACTTGGTTTATGCTCGTTGGTCTCTAAAAGGGACAGAGAGGGGGCAGCTGTCGAAAAATGAGGAGACTGGCAGTTTTAACCACAGAATTTGGTCTGATAGCTTTGATATGCTAAACTTGCTAGCTCCTCCAAGTGTACCTTTCTGATTTTGCATCACAACACCACACTGAATCCCTAAGGCAACCAGGGTAGTTTTTTAAATTAAAAAAGAAAGGAAAGAAAAGAAAGAAATGCAAACCAGTGAAATCATTCGTGTAAATCATCTCCACAGATTCATTCTGCCAACTGCAGGCCTTCACGGATCCTCGTACGCTAGCGACCTTTAAGAAAAGCAGAAGCCGAGAATACTGATCGCGTTCTCCAGCCCGAAAACAGGTGATGTCATAACGCACAGTCTTATGTGGTTTCAGCCAGGGCTGGGTGGGGAGCTGGGGTTCCAGTGTGCACGAAACTCGGCTCCAGTGGGCAGAGCAATCTCTGGGGCCCGGAGTACGCCGGGGAGCGTCCGGCACCAACCAGGCTCTCGCTCGGCACCTGCCTTTGTTCTCACAGGGGAGCAGGTTTCGGGGTGTCTCACGTCGGAACCCGCCTTCAACCAGCATGAGCGCGGCTAGCCCCTCCGGAGACCTTACTCTCCCACTTGTCCGTCCCCCCCACACCCTGCCAGCCTGAGTTTCCCCCAGTTACATCTGCTTTCTCTCCCCAGAACGTGAACACCAAAATCCTGAATTCATTTGTAGCTTTGCAAGAGGCAGGTCTAGCCCAAGAGCTTTAAATGGCAATTTGTTCTCTGAAGCTTCGTTCCCAGGCAGGGCTCCGAGCTCTGCGTTTATCTAACCAGCCGCCCCAGAAGGACTTTGGGGTGGAAGACAAACCTGTCTCTTTGGCCTTGTCGAGCTGGACAAATAAAAGAATTTTCGTTGCTGAGAGTCTACGACGAGAAGGGGCTTTAGATGGAGGAGGAAACCGCTAACCCACAGGTTTTGAGTCTTTTGTTTCCCTCTAACCGACTAATGGTGTAAATGTACTTAGACATCTATCCCCCACCCGCTGCCGAAGCTTTAGGTAACTGGTCTTTTGCAAAACAAGGATAAGCGATGCATAAAGTTCTTTGCGATCCTTGGCTGTCAACTGCTACAGGACTGCAGTCTTCTTTCCAGCTAAGATTCTGGGTAAGAAAGAGAAAGCCTAACCACTGCCCTGGTGGATCGGTATGAACGTTTTAGCTCCCCCCACCCCCACCGTCTTTCTCAAGAAATCGGGAAACATTTAGTTGAGTCTTAGACCCTCTAGCGAACTCTAGCTCCCAGCTATTTATCTCATCCCCTCCCCATTTCTGCAGGGACCTAGCGCAGGGGCTGTGTCTGGCCTTAGGGGAGGGGCTGGGTTTCACGGGGTTATTTGCATGTGACACACCCTCTTCCCCCTATTGGCGGAGCGGCACAAACTCGGTTCCCTCCCACCCGGCTACCGAACTAACCCGCCGTCTCCCTGCAGTTCAGAACCTCGGAGACAAACTTAACTTGCCCGGAGATTCGAGGCGTCCTCGGCGCCTGTGATTGGCCGGTGCCACGCCCAGCCGACAGCAGCCGCTCATTGGCTGCAGGCTGGCGCCGGGGGGCGTGGCCGGGGCGGCCCGATTGGCGGGAGGGGGCGGTGCCGGGGCGCGGAGGTGGTGAAGGCGCTGAGGCGGCGGGGGCGGGGCCGCGCGGAGGCGCTGAGGCGCTGCGGCGGCGGCGGCGGCGGTGGCGGCGGCGGCGGCGGCGGCGGCTGGTCCTGGCCGGGCGGGGGCGGGGGTCTGCGGGATGGGGGCGGGCGGGACGACGCGCCGCTGAGGAGCCGCCGCCGCCGTCTCCGCCGTCGCTCCGGCAGCCGCCGCGGGGGTCGCTGCGGGCAGGCGCCCGCTCTCCGGCCGTCGCCCCCCCGTCCCGTCCTCCCGCCCCGAGGAGGCTGAGGCTAGAAGCGCGGCCTGCGGGGCGTGTGTGGGGGACAGTCTGGGCCCCGCAGCGGCGCGGGCGGCCGCAGTGACAGCCCGGCCCCGGCCCGCCGCCCGCCCGCGGTGCCCGCGCGCCCGCAGCCGCGATGAACCGCGGCGGCAGCAGTCCGTCGGCCGCAGCCAGCTACCTGCTCTGTACCAACTGCCGGAAAGTGCTGCGGAAGGTACGGGCTCGGCCCGGGGCCATCCCCGAGGGGCGCTTCCTGCCCGCGGCGGCCGAGGGACCCCGGGGCCTCTCCGCCGGACCCCCAGAAGGGGGCCTGAGCCGCGAACGGAGGCTCTAGCCTGCTGGGCTTTTGAGTCCTGCCGGGGCAGCGCTTGGCCCCCGGGGCTGGGGGCTTGGGGGACGGCGGTTTGGGGGTGCTTACAGTCTGTCCCTCCGTTCACCTAGCTACCTTGCCTCCCCTCCCCCCCCCCCCCCCATTCCCGCTCCTCGGGCGGAGGGGTGACGGACCTGTTCGGTCCTCCTCCCGGTGTTCTGGGTGCAAGTCGGTGTGAAATCAGAACTGGTCTGGTCCAGAGGAACCTGGCTTCCTCTCGGCTGCGCCTAACTCCTGCGGGTGTTGTTTTTATTTATTTCGGTTTTACTTCTGCACGCTCTACCCGAATACTCTTCTCTTTTTTTAACCTTCTTTTTGATGGTCGTCTTGTGGCTCCGGGTCGATCCCGAAAGAAACTGGTAAAGCAGCTTGAACTTTATGCCCATGGGAACCGCTCTTCGACGTTACGGTTCCTCAGGCTGGGACTGGGGGAGGAGGAGACGAGGGTGGACGTGAATTGTCCCTTTTTAGCGCTTACCACCCCCACCCATCCCCCGTTCTCCCCCAACCCCCGCACCCCGGTGTTGATCCAGAAAAATCAGACGCGCAGTTTATTGCTTCCCAGAGTGATTGAGAGAAAGTTTACTCCAGTTTTGTTTAGCTCACTTGGTTTAATCGCTCCGTTAAGGGTTGGGGCGGGGGCGGGGGCGGGGGCGGGGGGTGCAGTATGAAAAGATGTCGCTTTAGACCGAGAAAAGCTTTTAATCAGACTTTAACAGCCGCCATTGGGTTATATTATAATTAGCTTATTCTTCTCGAGACTATTTTTACATTTCACTAAGTGGAAACAGTAGTTGAGGTGCTTCTGTTTGTCCAGTACAAATGAATTAAAATTGCTGAGCTGTGCAAATGCGTCGGGACTGAAAGGCTAAGATGAATACGGCACCGTTTTTAGTCAATTTCTTTAACTACAGTTCAATTGAGATTGTTCTTTCTATATTAAAAAAAAGAAAGAAACATGTAAGTAAGCAAGCTCAAATATTTGCGCTCTTTGTCCAAAAACTGTTTTTCTTCCTCTGTGGGTCAGGCCAAGTGCCAATCAAAGTTGTTTTTCAAGCCTCTTTTCCCTGCAGTAGAGCCGCTGCTTTTTTTCTCCCCAGTTTTATTTGAGAGCATGAAGAAAGCAAAGGGATTGCATATTTAAAGTTAATCAAACAGTTAAATGTGCCTTAAATTGTGTTTATCGGGTATGTTTTTCTTGAAACAGATTTTTATTAAATGTGCATGTTGAGTATGTGCAGTTATTTTTTTCCATAAACTCCGGGATCAAATTACAGTTGATACTTGCTCAGCTCATTGTAGGGCAGCTTGTGAGAAATGTAAAGGATCAGAAGTGCAGAGCAGCTTAGTTGAATGTTAACTCTTTCATTTCTGGGCCAGATGTCATCTGAACTTAGCTTTTTTAAAAATGATGATGATGATTTTCCAGCTTTAAAAGTGATGTTATGTCTTTAATATGAAAAAAAAAAAAGTTTTTTGAGACACACAAAAAACAGCTTTTTTTTTTTTTAACTGAATAAGGTGGGGGGGGGGAAGGGAAGACCTGTATTAACTTGGAATTTTTTTTTTTTTTAATGATTCTGGCAATTTGGTAGACTAATAAAATGTTTGGAGGTAGTATTAAATTTCAAAATCTGTTTTTCTTTTGAGAGAAACAAGGCTATGATCCATGACATTTTGCTACCTTTCAAGACATCTTTTTATCTTTCTCTTGTGAACATCGTTCAGTCGCGTCTGACTCTTTGCAACTCTTTGTGAACTATACAGTCTATTGAATTCTCTAGGCCAGAATATTGAAGTGGGTAGCCTTTTGCCTTCTCCAAGGGATCTTCCCAACCCAGGGATCGAACCGGGGTCTCTTGCATTGCAGAGGGATTCTTTAGCTTTTAAGAAATTATTTCTTTTTACCTAGAAGGAAAACATCCTTCTATTATTAAAAGAAAGAATATATGGAAAATGAATATTCACCATTTTCATATCTTATAATTGCTGTGCACATCTATGCCAATTTCCAGTTTTTAGTAACTCCAAGGTATTTAATATTGATTCATGCAGTAGCATGAAATAACTTTAGATGGAAATGGGATTGTTTGAGCCAGTTATGACACGACTTGGCAACATTTGTAGCTTTTTAAGAGTGCCTTAAGTGCTCTTAAAAGATATCAAGTGTTTAGCATTTTAAATTCTTTATCATTCTAAAAATAGCATGTAAGACTTTTCTAATAAAGAAATGGGCTTTTTTTTTTTGATAGAAAGTATATAACTCTAAGCAAAATTCATCTGTAACTCTCAAAATGGGATTATCTGGATTTATCTTGTGTTTTCCACTTAATATTAAGTGTTCAGTAATAACCATGTGAGTCACAGCATTTTGAATTTTAGTTCAGTGTAGTTCATGATGGAAGAATGAAACTCATGCATACCCAGTGTGAATTACTCTTTACTGTATAATCCTCACTAATGATGGGGAAAGAGTCACTTTTATTTATGTAGCATGAGGCCTTTTTGTCTAAGTGGCTTAATTTGTTGCCATGTATTGATTTTGAGGGGGAACTTAAAAAAGAACTGGATTCTCCATCAAAGTAAATGATTTGGTTCAACCCAATATCTGAAAATTGAATTCTTTGTTTTATGAGAATCACATTTATTCTTATAAGTACCTTTATAATTTTGATTCAGTATCTTCCAAAAAAAGAGAGACTTCTTCAAGTATTGCATATACCTAATTTGGTAACCTTAGGTCAGTGGGAAGAATGGAGATGTAAACCAGATAGGTAAAGAAATGAAGAAACAAAACTCTCTTCAAATCTATAACTCCTAATTGTTCTGACTTGCTCTGTTATCAATGAAATAATTCAATAAAGTTTTTGATAAAAAAGGAAATGCTTCTATTTACTTTGAAAAAGTTGATGAGTTCCGAAGTGTATATGTTTTGCTTGAAGAAATTCCACTGACAACTAGATAACATTTCAAAGTGGCGTGCCAATCTACATTAAGAAAGGTAGGTAACTGTCAACCCACACATCCTCCAGTAAATAAAAGGGGATATATGACAATGTATTTTGAGTGTTGAGCAGTTAGTGCTACTGAAGTGAATAAAACTCTGCACATTATGTTAAAAGGGTTTAACATTTTAAAATGCTTAATATGTTTAGGTAGTTCCAGTGATTTTTGTTGTTGGATATTGTACTTTTTCCACTTTGCTTATATATCCATTTATTTTTGACAATTTTTTGATAGTTTTATGAGTGAAGAGACTGGGAAAATGAGAAATATTAGTTTAAGCCATATGAACCTTATTTTTATAGTCAAAATTGTCAGTTAATGGCAGTTTTATATGGTTCAACCAAAAGAGTGGTATTGCTTTGACTGTGAAATAGTAATCATACTTATTAATCAGGTTTCTTATATACATTTTTTGGATTGTCAAAGTAGGTTTTAGTTTTATCTCAAAATGAGCCAAGTGGAGAGCAAGCAAGTGAATTTATGACAGCAAGTCATTATGCAGTGGTTTTCAGACTGCTTTTTATGGAGCCCTATGATGCTTCAGTGGGAGAAGGCAATGACACCCCACTCTAGTACTCCTGCCTGCTAAGTCCCATGGACAGAGAAGCCTGGTAGGCTGCAGTCCATGGGGTCTTGAAGAGTCAGACAGGACTCAGCGACTTCCCTTTCACTTTTCACTTTCATGCATTGGAGAAGGAAATGGCAACCCACTCCAGTGTTCTTGCCTGGAGAATTCCAAGGACGGTGGAGCCTGGTGGGCTGCCGTCAATGGGGTCGCACAGAGTCGGACACAACTGAAGCAACTTAGCAGCAGCAGCAGCATGATGCTTCGGTATTCGAAAATGTTTGAGTTGGATTAAATTTTAAGTACAAAATTACAGCTACCCCAAGATCATTCATTACAAGACTATTCTTGTGCAGGCCTTGACAAATTTGTTCTGTTCACTTTGTACATGTATTTGAACACTTTTGCTAATAAGACATTGATGAGAAAGACTCTCATTGATTATGAAGGCACAGGCCTTTAGAAAAACCTTCCTCTACATATCTGCTCATGATCAATTTTCTTTTGTGAGAACACAAACTTATTATCAGTAGTTGTTAGTTTATAATTAAACACTTATAAAAGCCCTTTAGTGTATTTATGTGTCTCACAGTTCAGGTTCAATATAAGATTTCATTTATAAAAGGGATGGTACTGCTTCCACAGCCTCTCCACCACCAGATAAATTGTTGTTGTTTAGTCATTAAGTCGTGTCCTGCTCTTTGCAACCCTTTGTAGCCCACCAGGCTCCTCTGTCTATGGGATTTCCCAGGCAAGAATACTGGAGTGTGTTAATTGACATTTTCTTCTCCAGGGTATCTTCTCGACCCAGGGATCAAACCCAGGTCTTCTGCTTGGCAGGTGGACTCTTTACTACAGAGCCACCAGGGAAGACCCCACCAAATAAATTGCTAAAATATAACTACAAATATAGTAACACTGGAAGTCACAAGATATGCTCATCCTTAGGTCTCTGACAGGTCTGTGAGTATTGGGTAACTTAGTTAACTTCTTGGAGTCTAGTTTTCTCTGGAAAATGTAGATCCTTTCTACTTGCCTTGCTGTTTGCTGCATAGCTAGAGAGAGGTAATGTGTGTTAAAGTACTTTGTAAACCATAAGGTACAACTACGAATATAAGAAGGACAAGCCTATGTGTTTTCCCTATTCCTAGAGTAGGACCTTTGTATGTTTTGGCAATATGTATCAATACATACTGAGTAATTTGGTTAGTCTTCACTTTTCTGTCTTATCTAATTATTGTCTGCAAATGAGAGGTAATGACATTATGCTTTTAATTAGGGTGATCAACTACTAATTTTTATTTGCATATTTATATTTGTATTCTACCCCTCCCTTTCCTTAAATGATTAATGTGTTTCTGGTATTTCAAATTTAAAAATTGCCTTTTGGACACTTCAGCAGATGAGGGAAATTGGTATTTGATTTGAAAAGACTTAAGAGTTAAGGAAGATTGTGCTTACTAGAATTTGGGGCAAATCTAGGATAAAGCAAAGAATGGTTAACTTTTAATTTAGGAGAAGAGCTAGGGAAATAAAATGCATTAACCTTTTTCTCCCCATGTCTTTATCTTCTTTTTCCCCTTTGAACGGACTGGATTATAACTTATGTTTGTGTAGACCTTGGCTTCCCTAGTAGCTCAGTTGGTAAAGAATCCGCCTGCAATGCAGGAGACCCCAGTTCAATTCCTGGGTCGGGAAGATCTCCTGGAGAAGGGATAATCTACCCGCTCCAGTATTCTTGGACTTCCCTTGTGGCTCAGCTGCTAAAGAATCTGCCTGCAATGCAGGAGACCTGGGTTTGATCCCTGGGCTGGAAAGATCCCCTGGAGAAGGGAAAGGCTACCCACCCCAGTATTCTGCCCTGGATAATGCCATGGACACGACTGAGAGACTTTCACTTTTCACAATTTTTACAGTGCTTTCACATTATCAGTTGGTTCTCACAAACTGAGAAAATTTAAGAGGAATGGACTCTGTCATGCAACTAGTATAAAGTCCATTTAATTTTTAATATGCCTCTAATAAAACTACGTTCAAATTGTCCCCTGCAGTATTGATGCTATCAGGGAACGTCCATCCCAGCTCTGCCAGCTTTAGCATCTGTGGAATGCTTAAAGTCCTGAAACTCTCCAGGTAATAATAGTCAGAAATTTGACTTTTAGCCACTCTTTGACGCATGACTGCAGATCAACTGGAGGGGAAGGAGAAGAGTTAGTTGGCTATTTTTATTATCTCTTTAACTGTTGTTTGGTTAATTCTTGAATGATATAAAGCAGCAAATCTCAAATACAGTCTTCAGACCTTGGGAGTATCCAGAACCATTTCAGAGGGTCTGGGAAGTCAAAACTTTTTTTATGATCTTGTGTGTATGTGTGTGTGTGTGCGTGTGCATGTACACGTGCATGCATGTGTACGCTCAGTTGATCAGTCATTTCTGACTCTGTGGCCCCATGGACTGTAGCCCATCAGACTCCTCTGTCCATGGGATTTTCCAGGCAAGAATACTGGAGCAGGTTGCCATTTACTACTCCAGCAGATCTTCCCAACTCAGGGATTGAACATGTCTGTTGCGTCTTTTGCATTGGCAGGTGGATTATTTACTACTAGTACCCCCTGGGAGGCCCTTTTATGATCATACAAGACTTTATAGCTTTTTTTCACTGTGTAAAAGCAATGGATGTAAAACTGTACTGGCCCCTTAGAATAAGTAAAGGTAGTGGCACCCAACAGTAATCACTGTTAAATTTTGTTAAACCCTGATCCTTGAGTGATGAGAAGTATACTAGGTGTTTTTACTGCACAGCGGTCTAGGATTTGTGTAGTTGTTTCAGTTGCAGGCCAAACTAGCCACTTTTAAAATGAACCCCATTTTTACTTAACACCTGTCAGGCTGACTTTAGTTTTTCAAAATCGTGCATGGGTAAAAGATCCATTCAAAGTACAAGATAGACAAATGAATTTTAAGATAGGAAGTTAAGTTTACTGGTTGGGGTTAAGAGTCCACATTGCAGCTAACCTTTCAGAAGTTCTGCTTGTCGAGTTTTGGTGTAGTATCAAAGCAGAACATTCACAATTATCTTTTGCATTATCCAACTACATATCTGTGTGAGACAAGATTTTCCTTACATACCTTCAATCAAAACCTATCACAACAGATTGAATGTAGAAGAGATATGAAATCTAGCTGTCTTATTTTAAATAGACATTGAAGAGATTTGCAAAAATGTTTTTTAAGGTGTTTTTAAGTGTGGAGGAGTTCCAAGACCAAAACTTTTGAGAACTGCTGAGTCAGTTCCTGGCAGCAACATATGATGCATATGCATGTAATTCTCTGGAGTGACTATGGGAGAAATAAAAGGCTAATACCACTGGCAGAAAGCATAGATAAACCCAACCCAGCCATCTCTGTTCTATGTGGGACTCACTTCCAGATGCTGCCTAGCACTTGTCAGTGATACACTAGAAGCTTCTCTAATACCACAGTACAGATGGTCCTTGATTGAGGACGGTTCAGTACAGTTTTTGTGGTGCAAAGGTGATTGGAAAAAAACTGGAAAAGATTGAATGCAGGAGGAGAAGAGGGTGGCAGAGGATGAGAAGGTTAGATAGCATACTGACTCAATGGACATGAATCTGAGCAAACTCCTTGTGATAGTGGAGGACAGGAGTCTGGAGAGCTGCAGTCCATGGGGTCACAAAGAGTTGGATAGGACTTAGTGACTGAACAGCAACAAAATGTGGTAGACTTTCAGTAGAAACTGTATCTTTGAATTTTGAGCTTTGATCTTTTCTTGAGATAGCCATATGTTTTATGATGCACTGAGTGGAGTTCCAGGTCTGCCATGCGATCATAAACTAACCAACTCACTGTGCAACGTTTTCAGACCCATACAGCCATTCTGTTTTTCACCTGCAGTACAGTGTCTGATAAATTACGTGAGATATTTAACACTATTATAAAACAGGCTTTGTGTTAGCTGATTTTGCCCAACTGTAGACTCAGATGATTGTTCTAAGCACATTGAAGATAGGCTAGGTATATTAAATGCATTTTTGACTTATAATATTTTTCACCTTGCAGTGAGTTTATTGGGATGTATCCCAATAAGTGGAGTAAAAGCTTAGACTAGCTAGAGATGATCTTTCTCTAAGTTTTGTGAGCATCCTTTTACCTGGTAGAAACCAAAGATGGACAAAAACAAAGTTCTTTGGCTCTAAAGAAATGTTCTCCTTAGTATTTACTATGCAACAAGCAAAGAATGGTCAGATCCAAAGATAATGGCCATTGTGCTCTAACTGGTCGGTTTTTGGCTGGAGAGGAAATAAAGGCCCTGAGTAGCAAGGTTAGCCTACTTTTCTTGAAAGCCGAGAAGTGTGGGAGAAGCAATACAGAAGAAGGGAAAAGAATCAGAAGAAAGAGGTGTATCAGTGTAGACAACTGATAACTAGATTGCTTCAATAAAGAAAAAGAAAACCACTACAGTAATAGGAGATAGGACAGCTCTAAGTGTGGAAGTCCCTAAATATTGCAGCCTGCTAAGGTATAGTGCATTTTCTATTTAGGGTGTGGGTGTGGGGGTGTGGTTGGGGGGTTGGTTTACACTGTACACAAAGCTATGGCAGCTGTAATTCAGTGTGGTCTTGAAGGCATGGGCGTAAGGATCTACCTGATTAGATCTGGTAAGGCCTACAAATGATTACCAGTAGCTGACCTGTCCCTTTTAGGCATCACTGTGTTGGGAGTAGGGATAGAAGGAGGAGGTGGAATTCATAATACATAATACATACATTGCCAAACCAAGACATTTAGTCCTGTGTTGCATAACAGTTACCTTAAATCTATAAGTAGCTGCATTATAAACTATTTGAAAATATCTGTCCTGTCCCATCTAAGGGCTTCCCAGGTGGCACAGTGGTAAAGAATCTGCCTGCCAGTGCAGGAGATGTGAGTTCAACCCCTGGGTTGGGAAAATGCCCAGGAGTAGGAAATGGCAACCCACCCCAGTCTTCTTGCCTGGAGAATTCCATAGACAGAGGAGCCTGGAGGGCTATAGTCCATAAGTTACAAAGAATTGAACACAGCTGAGCAACCGGGCACACACACACACACCATCTAAACCTACAATTCACATGTAGAATTTCTATTTGTTGCTCAAAAGTTTTCTTCAAAACTCTTGTGACATCTCCAAAAAGTCTTTCCTAATCTTCAAATTCTTTTTTTCTTCTGTGGTCTGGACTGCCATGCTGCTCAAGTATACTGCATTTGTTGTATTTTGTGTGTGTGTGTATATATATATATATTTCCTCTACTGGGTTGCCTCTTATTTGTGATATAGTTATTGGAAAGCTTGTTTTTAGCAAATATTGGCAGTACATTTATATTGGATACAGTATAATCTAAGAAAATGACAATTATTTTTCTCATTTTCCAGGATATGTCTATTCTTTGTAGCCATACTTTGCCCTCTTTATTAATAAGGTTTATCTGAACACTTTGAGAATTTTAATAACAGAAGTTGAGATTTTCTATTTGTTGCTCAAAAGTTTTCTTCAAAACTCTTGTGACATCTCCACTTTGAGAAGTTGTGACCATGGTCATTTTTGTGACCATGAGAATGTTTCTATTAAATATCATACCCCATTTTGGAGGGAGTCAGGATGTTAATTCACTAAGAGGATCAGGACACAGCCCTTAGGGACTGGTTCTTCTCAGAAATGTGAAATGGCGATTGCTTTGATGGGGACACATCCCGCACCTCCTGGAGTCAGCTGGAGCTCTCTCAGAGAAGGCTGTTTTAGAGGTATGATCTTAAAACCTCAAGCTTCACAGCAAGTCTTCTCCTGGGGTTTGTTTCACTGGATAATTCTGGCTAAGCCTTTCCCTCTCCTACCACCCTCCCCACCAGGAGTCTTTTACTTTGGGATATTCCAGAGTTGGCTGTGATCTCTTCATCCAGCAGGCAGTCCCTTGGCAACTGTGAACCAGAGACTTGTTTTTGGCCTGGACTACCCTTTAGCTAGCCTTTGCTTTTTAGATCCTCCCAGAAGTCATTTGTTGGTCTATGGAACAAAATATTGACTGCCACTTAAGGAGCACATGAATATTACAGGTTATTCAACAGTGGGTTGAAACACCTTGAATTTTGCTGCTCAAAGTTAGTAAGGAATGACAGGCATTTTGCCTATGTTTCACAAAGAATGTATTGAACATATCCTGTGTATAACAAGTATGGCCATAAAACTGGCTGACTAGAGCCATATTATTTCTTGTAACAGGGATTTCTTAAAGTATAGCTTTGAACTACTTGTACTAGAGGTATATGTTTTCATTTCTAGATTTATATTTTATTTTTGCATCTTCCTATGTTGCGAAAATGGAACTTGGCACTTAAATGAAATATCTGTTTCTTTATATGCAGAATTTAAAAGGTCAAATTTACCTCACTAGGAACTAAAACCAGATTTTGTGGAAGATTATAATTACCTGAGACTGTAACTCTTAGTTTTGAAATATATTTTATAATATCAACAACAATAATAGCTTCTATTGAATCTCTCGTATGTGCAGTGGACTGTGCTAAGTCTTTAAGCCCTACATGTGTATTACAGTTAATTGTCACAACAAACCCATAAAGAATCATTACTCATACGTTATGGATGAAGAAACTGGAACTCAGAGAACCTTGGTTACTTGCTTAAGATCATAGTACCAATAAGTGGCAGGCTCAGGATTTGAACCAGTCTGACTCCAAAACCTGGCTTTTATACACCTATAAACCCTGTATTCCCTTATCCTCCACATGTTTTCCTTATGTACAAGACTCAGAAAATGTAAAAATTAACAAAACTTAATAGAACTTGGTTACTAAGAGATTACTAGGAGTGAGTTCAAGTTCGGATATTTTCTACTTTAATTTTACATGAAAAATGTAAATTTTTCTCTATAAGGTTAAATTGAGGTCAAACAGTGTTGACCTATCTAGTTTGCTATTTTATCTATGTAAATCTGTTGTTAATCTTGTGACCATTCTTTCCTAATCCCAGGATATATTTTTCCTAATTTCCTACCAAACTTTGACCCACTCCTTTTGCCAACCAGCCATTCATTAGTTCACTAATACTGATTCATTCAATACTGCTACGATGTCTGTGACAAAAGATGCTGTCTAGGAGCATTTTGAGCTTAAGTATTGTATCTCTTAAAGAGGACCTCTAAGAAACTGTCTCACTTTTTGGTAAACTTTTTGCAGTAAAGAGTTAATCTACAGAGATAAGTAGCATGAACGTTTATTCCTGCTATTCATTTTGGCTTTTTGTGTTAAGGAAAAAATGATGATTATAAAAAAAGCAAAGAAACCCTAGGACTTTATCCTTCCCCTACCATTATCCCTACAATACTGTGTCTCCAGAAGAATTTTTTAGTTTTACAAAGGGTTTATGTTAGGGAGAGGGGTATGTGGGAAGATGTGGTTTTGCTATTTCTTAGTTGAAACTCTGAGAATTTTCCATAGAAACACAGTAAGATATCTAATTTAGTTCCAGAGGACTATTAATATAACTAGTATATTCAATAGGCTTTTACTGTTGAGGCAAGAAACCTAACCACTAGAGGTAACATCGTTTCCAGGGAAAAAAATACATTGTGAAATCTAAGTAACTGCTTCACAGGAGCTATCTTTCCTAATTTGTGTGCTTAACACCAAGAAGGTTAATGATTTAGTATGTTGACTCTGAGGATATTTTTGGCTATTGGTTGTTGTGTCTCATAAGAAAGCTGTGTTAATGCAGTTTTATCCAACATTCAAATAACAGTTGATGGGAGGGATAAAAATTGGGTGATAATCAGAGTGTTGAGATAACCAAGGGCCACCATCAAGCTTGCCCATCTTTACTCACTTTGTACTCAGTCACACTGGACCAGAATGGTTCATTACAAGCTGGGTGGCATATGCTGGCATATGGTATGGCATATCACTACCTGCTGCTAAGTCACTTCTGACCCTGTGCGACCCCATAGATGGCAGCCCACCGGACTCCCCCATCCCTGGGATTCTCCAGGCAAGAACACTGGAGTGGGGTGCCATTTCCTTCTCCAATACGTGAAAGTGAAAAGTGAAAGTGAAGTCGCTCAGTCGTCCGACCCTCAGCGACCCCATGGACTGCAGCCTTCCAGGCTCCTCCGTCCATGGGATTTTCCAGGCAAGAGTACTGGAGTGGGGTGCCATTGCATTCTCCTATCACTACCTACTGATGTCTTTAAAGTAATATAAATGAAACAAATAATTTTAACTCCCAAGAAAGTTTCCTTTTTATTTGCAATTAGGAATGTAATATGTGTATCTTAATTCTTTTGGTGTAAACAAAGAAAACAAATTACACCAGCAAATTTACTCCACTCAGAAAGAATTAAAAAATCAGTAAGCTATAGGTATCTTAGCACTAAACTCCAAGTAGTGTTCAAATTCTTTTATCAAAGCTTTTTTGTTTAATATATTACTTGAAATTAATGAATTCTCAGCTGAAGTGTGGAATCCTATTTATAGGATTGTGTTATAGTTTTTTTTTAAATATGACAATATAGTTAATAATCTTGTGATATATTATTTTATATTGTATAGCTATTAAAATGACTACAAGGTCCTGGTTCTAATATTCTTTATGCAAATATTGAGTACTCAAAGTTAACATGAACTTATAAACATTTTTTTGACTATGCAAGAGAACTATTTAGTATTCAGTGCCCTTAAAATGAGGGAAAATATTTATTTTGGCAAATAACAATGTAGAAACAATTGTCCTTTTTTGGTTAAAATGTATGGATTGCCATTTTACACTTATTCTAGGTCTCACTGATATTACTGTTTAATGGCTTCCATATTCTTAAGCAGGCAAGGTATATAAAAGCTGTAAACATTTAGAAACCATTCACATACTTTGTGAATATCTTTCATGTATTTGTTCATTCAAAAGACATTAAGTTTGCTTGCCTCTTAGACACAGAAAAAGCACAAAGGGAGCACATGAGGGTTCTTGCCTAAGCAGTGTGATCATTTGCGTCAAACCTCTGGATCTCACAAAGACATCCTCAAGATTATGCCCCTTACTTGGTAAATAGTATAGATCAGGGTTTGGCAACTTTTTCTACAAAGAGGTGGGTAGTAAGCATTGGAGGCTTGCTGGTCTAGAGTAAGGCCTACATAGCTCTCTTTGTGACAGCTACTCAGATCTGCCTCTGCACTGTGAAACCAACCATAGACATGACTGAGAATGAATGGATGTGACTTTATTCCAATACAGCTTTATTTAGGGGTCTTGAAATTTTTATTTTATATAATTTTGACATTGTAAACCTTCTTTTGACTTTTTTCCCAATTATTTACAAATATAAATCTCATGCTTAGCACTCAAGCAGTAGAGGGGGAGAGGGGGCTTCTCTGATAGCTCAGTTGGTAAAGAATCCCCCTGCAATGCAGGAGACCCCAGTTTGATTCCTGGGTCAGAAGATCCACTGGAGAAGGAATAGGCTACCCACTCCAGTATTCTTGGGCTTCCCTTTTGGCTCAGCGAATAAAGAATCCACCTGCAATGCAGGAGACCTGGGTTCAATCTCTGGGTTGGGAATAACCCCTGGAAAGGCTACCTACTCCAGTATTCTGGCCTGGAGAATTCCATGGACTGTACAATCCATGGGGTCACAAAGAGTCGGACATGACTAAGTGACTTTCACTTCACACGTAGTAGCAAAACAGATGGCAGGCCAGATTTAGGCAGCAGTTAGGAGTTTGCTGACCTCTTGGTATAGAATTAGTACACGGAATTTTTGCATCACTTCAGTTAGGTGACCTTTCTGAATTGTGCTTTGCTTACTATTAAAATATCAATAGTAATAGGACCTATTAAAGTATTTTTCTATGTAATTCTATCATAGGTCTACTTTCACTGGTGTACAAAATTAATCAGAAGCCAACTATGTTATAAGCACTACCATTTGTAAAATCATGTAACTGGGATGACCTGACTATTTAGTACCTAGAAAGATAGCATGTAATTTGGATGGATCCACATCTGTAGATATTGAATATACTTGAAAGCATATTTGTCAGGTCAGTTGGCATCTGTCAACAGTGCTGTGTACCTGTTTTAAAGTTGTCACACCTTGTTTGAATTCAGTGCAAGTGCTCTTATATATTACAGAGGCTTAAATCTTAATTTTAGGTACATTTCAAGAGTTTTCCAAAATCTAATATGAGTTGTTTGGATTGATACATCTTAATGCATAACTAATTAATCTCTTTTTGTGCTGGTCAGAAAACCCGTGTTAGGATCTCAGAGCTCTGTTAACTCTTACTATCTTTGAGGTCTCACATAAAGAGCGTATATGGTAACTCCATAGACGTTCCTTACGACTACAAACTGGCAGTACAACTAGCTGTAAAACTAGTTTTTATAGTAAATAATTAAATATAAAAACTAGTTTTTATAGTAAATAATTTTAAAGTGTTGACCTCATTGTCTTATTCCATTAAAGTCCTGATTCCCTACCTACCTTCCACAAACATGCACAGAGTGACACTCGAGAAAAATACATGGTCCATAGCTGACAAGGGTGGTATCTGAGTGCAGTGATACCTGAATGTTGGTGTTGGAGGCTGTGTGAGGGGAGGATGATTCTGTCAAAACAGAACCCTTCTATGGTGAGTGGAAGTGATGACTGTCAATAATTTAAGCATGGAAAATCATTAGCTATTCAGAATACTTATTATGGAGATGAACTTAAAAAAATTTTCACACTGAGCATATGATCAGTGAATATAATATTGACACCATTTATCCAAATCACACATTTTAGAAGCATCAGTATGTGATGTTTTCCGTGGTTGAGATCTATTGATACCCACGGCAATGACCCAGCCAGTGTCGTGGGCAAGATTCAAACCCTGGTCAGTCAATCAGAGTTTTCATTGAAATGATGATTGGTAGCTATGCATTTTAGTAATGTGTCCTTCAAACTAAATCTGATAGAGAGTTCTCTTGACCAGCCCTTGTTACAATTGCTTGGTTATGATTATATACAGGAGAATTAAATTACATAACCCATGTATTGATATAAAATGATCGTTCTGATTCTTTTATCTTATGAAGTAATCCTGAATCTTATGCACTTGATTAAAAAAAAAACAAATTTCCATAATGTCTAAGCAGCCATTAATGGAAAATATTTTACTTTTAATTGATTTTAAACTTCTAATGGTAAGTACATGACGTCTATATGTTTTTCTGTTTCTTCCTTTATTAATGGTCTGTACTAAAGATTCTGCAGGGAATGTATTTGCCACAATGGTGAATGGAAAGAACTGAAAATTAATGACTACCTGGATGATAGCTTCATTTAACTTCAGATATTTATAGAAGCTGTTTCTTACTGAGAAACTGAGGATCCTGCCACCAGTGTGCTATAGGGTGTTGCGTCTTTTAGAGTGCCAGTAAAATTTGAATCTTATGTGGCAGTGTGCATTTAGTAACTTTAGTTTTTAACAAACCACTGTGTTACCTTTCCTGAAAGGTACTCTAATGTCATAAAAATGAAGTAATTTGTCCTCTAGAACTCCGGACTTGTCCATCACTTTTTTTGTTCAGTGACAGGTATGCTTTTCATGACCATAAAAAAGGAGAGGAGCACATTGTTACTATAAAAAGGTCTTTTCTTTTTATTCTATCTTTATAGTCATTTTAATGCATTTTAGTGTTTATGGGTAATTAACTGTCTGACAGAGCTGTAGAGCACGTGAAAACTAAAATATAAAGTGCTGTCCAAGGCATTATTAGAGATGGGTAAAGCGTGTGGTACATTGAAGGATAACCAAAGTAGCAACAAACCCAAACCTAGATTATCTCCTAAGTGCTGCTGCTGCTACTAAGTCACTGCAGTTGTGTCCGACTCTGTGTCCGACATAGACTGTCTGTGTCTGTCGTCTGTGTCCGATCCCACAGACGGCAGCCCGCCAGGCTCCCCCGTCCCTGGGATTCTCCAGGCAAGAACACTGGGGTGGGTTGCCAACTAGATAAACCCAAATGCCAACAGTAACAGTGTCACAGAAGGAACAAGTCCGTTTTCATATTAATTGTGCCTGCCTCAGTGTCTCTGTCTATATCCATGATGTCTTTCATTACATTAAAATGAGACACAAAGAAAAATATATATATATATAATGTGTTGTCAGTTGTGGATCAATCAATCCAAGATCAAAGATTTCTAAAATGAAGATGTAAATCAGTGGAAAAGTTACACTGGACTCACAGAAACTCAATACACATACATTTTTCTGGAACCTATGTAATTGGCATAATTGGCTTGCAGTTATTTCTAAGAAAAATTTACATTCAAGTACTAAGTTCCTCTGCATGATCTAATAGTAGATACTTGTTTTTCAAGGATTCACAGGGAACACAAGCTATTTATTGCTGGTCAGGGGTTTATTTTCCTGAATGTCACTGTAACCTCACAGCAGTTATCCAGCCACTAGATAGCAATTTTTAGGAATTAACATAGTCTTGATTGAATGAATAGCCTCTCCAAATTGCTGTGATTAACTGGTTTTCCCCAGGGACTGAAGATGTTGTTCTATTTAAAATAGTTCATTTGGGGAAAGATTGAAGTATTTTATTAATAAGGAATAACTTCTCTAGTGTGAGAAGTTTGTTTAAGGTCTATGACAATGGTTCTTAAAGGGTGATCTTGGAACCAGCAGTATCAGCATCACCTGGGACTTTTGTTAGAAATACAGATTCTTGGACCCCATCCCAGACCTGCTGAATTAGAAATTCTGGAGGAGGGACCCATCAATCTGGATTTGAATAAGACCCTCAGGTGATCATGAAGCACTCTTGGACTGAAAATTGCTAATCTAGGATTAATAACTAAATACTTCTGCAAATTAAAATTTATATATCCATTTTATGTTCAGTATGTGTTATCAATTATTTGAGAAATATCATAAAAGGAAGAAATTGTTTCCAATTAAGTCAATACTAAATCTCTACTCTTTAGAGATAATAATGATAAGTACCAGCTCGAGAATCAGTAAGATTTCTTTTGCCTTTTTAAAAAATATAGATTTCAGACTTTTAGGTACAATATTCTCTCACCTTGAGAAAAATATATCATTATATTGTTGCCAGATACTGAATTCTAAGAAAAAAAAAGATGGATTTTGTAAACTTGTTTATGACTGAAATCAAGTGAAAATATCTCTTGGAATCCTTCCTCTACATAAAAATAAGTGTTTTAGTGCTAACATTGGTAGACTCTGATGGGTTTTACCATCTTCAGTTACTTTTATTTCAAGGAAGATTGATGTTTTATTTTCATGGAAAATAAAATTATCTTGAACGTCTTTTCTTAAATAGAAGGAAAAATGACTATATTTGTCTCCGAGACAGATTTAAAATAGGCACATTTTTTAAAATAGTTTTGAGTCTCTTAGACAAGATTAAATATGTATATGAATTATGAATATATATATTTTTTTACTTGTAAACTGGTAGCTTACTCTTCAATTACAAATGGGATGTCTGGAAGCCTGAAAATTAAAGCAAACTTAAGGAATTATACATGGGCCCTAGCTAGATGAAAAGAATAAAAAAGATTACCCTTTGAAAAGAAAAGATCATTTCAGTTAGTTGCAGTTCTATCTAGGATAGTGAATATAAGAAATTTTATTTTGCTATCTGGTTGCATCTAATTTTGAGGAAATGGAGTTTTCCTCATACTTTCTCTGCTTTTAGTACTAAAATTTAACCTGTGTTGATCTTACTCAGGAAGAGTAATGGACCATATTAAATTGTCCCTTCCTACCCCACTCCCAAATTTCTCTATGCTGCCTGCCCAAGAAGCATTTTTACTGACTTAATTCTCAACCATGGAGAGTGATGCTTTTTTATTGACCACTTTTTTATCCTCCTTCTGTGAGGAAAGGACTAATATAGTACCTTAAATAGAACTGTCTCCATGGCAATGGCCAGTCAGCTTTTGACTCTGAGACTTATATAAAAGGAAATTTTAAAAGGCATTTTCATGGTCTAAAATAGCAGTACAGCAAAAGTAAGGTATGAGAATATTTCCTGTCAGTTCTTGCATGACTGATTAAGCTAACATATCTTTTTTTCACATAGCACTTTTTGTCTGAATATTTCAAATGCTATAGAATGATTCCTTCACTTAATTAATGAATGATAATCATTATCTTCAGATTAATAGAAAATTTGAGGAGCTGAGGTCCAAGATTAGAATTGGGACCCTGAAAGAAAAAATTTGCCTAGGACTGGCTGTAATTTTATTCTCATAAGGAATAAAAATACTGACTAAATTATGAGCCATTCTTGATTATATTTAAACCGAATTATCTCTGGAACACTGGAAGCAATGACAAGATTAAAAACAAAAGTTTAACAAATTATGCGATTTTTTTTTCTAACCAGTTCCTACAATTTGGGATTTTGGGGTTACTTCTCTTGTTAAAGACACCCTTGGCAACTTGCCACCCTTGTTACCTCTTGTGTCCACACCCACTGAAGAGGAAAAGCCCTATAGTTCTCACCGCTAGGCCACCTAGCCTTCAGGAAATGTCGGTCAGTGTGCCGTGTATTAGAGGCTAAGGAAAAAGACCACATTATCCTTTGTAATCTTTTGTCCTTTACTATATTCATTTCCTCCTTGACTAAGCCTTATCTAACTATGGGATTAATTTCCAGCTGAATCATCTCTCAAAAGTTCAGTTCAGTGGCTCAGTCATGTCACACTCTGTGACCCCATGGACCGCAGCACGCCAGGCTTCCTGATCCATCACCAACTCCCAGAATGTGCTCAAACTCATGTCCATCGAGTCGCTGATGCCATCCAACCATCTCATCCTCTGTTGTCCCCTTCTCCTCCTGCCTTCAATCTTTCCAAGCATCAGAGTATCTTCCATTGAGTTGGCTCTTCGCATCAGGTGGCCAAAGTATTCGAACTTCAGCATCAGTCCTTCCAAAGAATATTCAGGACTGATTTTCTTTAGGATTGCCTGGTTTGATCTCCTTGCAGTCCAAGGGACTCTCAAGAGTCTCCTCCAACACCACAGTTCAGAAGTATCAATTCTTTGGCACTCACTCTTCTTTATGGTCCAACTCTCACATCCATACATAACTGCTGGAAAAACCATACCTTTGATTGTATGGATCTTTGTCGGCAAAGTAATGTTTCTGCTTTTTAATACATTGTTTAGGTTGGTTATAGGTTTTCTTCCAAGGAGCAAGCATCTTTTAATTTCAGTCACCATCTGCAGTGATTTTGGAGCCCAAGAAAATAAAGTCTGTCACGTTTCCATGGTTTCCCCATTTCTTTGTTATGAAGTGATGGGACTGGATGCCATGACGTTTGTTTTTTGAATGTTGAGTTTTAGGCCAGCTTTTTCACTCTCCTCTTTGACTTTCATCAAGAAGTTCTTTATTTCCTCTTCACTTTCTGCCATAAGGGTGGTGTCATCTGCATATCTGAGCTTGTTGACATTTCTCCCAGCAGTCTTGATTCCAGCTTGTGCTTCATCCAGTCTGGCATTTGACATGGTGTACTCTGCACATAAGTTAAACAAGCAGGGTGACAATATACAGCCTTGACTACTCCTTTCCCAACTTGGAATCAGTCTGTTGTTACATGTCCAGTTCTAACTGTTGCTACTTGACCTGCATACAGATGTCTCAGGAGGCAAGTCAGGTAGTCTTGTATTTCCATTTCAATGAAGCAGAAGTAGATGTTTTTTTGGAACTCTCTTGCTTTTTCGATGATCCAATGGTTGTTGGCAATTGCTCTCTGATTCCTCTGCCTTTTCTAAATCCAGCTTGAAATCTGGAAGTTCTCTGTTCTCATATTGTTGAAGCCTGGCTTGGAGAATTTTGAGCATTGCTTTGCTAGCATGTGAGATGAGTGCAGTTGTGTGGTAGTTGGAACATTCTTTGGCTTTGCCTTTCTTTGGGATTGAAATGAAAACTGACCTTTTCCAGTCCTGTGACCACAGCTGTGTTTTCCCAATTTGCTGGCATATTGAGTGCAGCACTTTCACAGCATCATCATTTTGGAGTTGAAATAGCTTAGCTGGAATTCCATCACCTCTACTAGCTTGTTTGTAGTGATGCATCCTAAGCCCCACTTGACTTTGCACTCCTGGATGTCTGACTTTAGGGGAGTGATCACACCATTGTGGTTATCTGGTCATAAGATCTTTTTTCGCATACAGATTTCTTTTTTGTAGGATATCATCAGTAAATACTTAATACTCTGATTTTATTATTAAGAAGGGAGTTGATTAAAATCGGTGGCATAAGTACCATGGAATAGTGGACAACGCTTAGGATGTGTTGACATGAACTGATGTCCATAATAGATTACTGAGTGGAAAAGACCTTTTTAAATGATATTAAGTTTTTTTTTAAATTTTTTAAAATGTAAAAAGATAATACAGAATGATTGACTCCAAAATAAATAGTATTTATTTCTGGGTAGTGAGGTTACTGAAGCTTATTTTACCGTATCTTTCTCTTCATTACCTTTTGTTCCCTTTAACAATATGTATTTCATAAAAATATTAAGAGCTCTTAGCATTTTGAAATAATAGACTAGAACAAATTAAGAGAAGGATAGTACAGAGAGCAAGTCCAAGTGAGATGGAAAATTGAAGATGCTTTGAGGTGAAAACAGAAGTTCATGGATTTAATAGATATCCACAGAAGCTAAGCAAACTGATCACATGGACCACAACCTTGTCTAACTCAATGAAACTATGAGCCATGCCATGTAGGGCCACCCAAGATGGATGAGTCATGGTGGAGAGTTCTGACAAAATGTGGTCCGCTGGAGAAGGGAATGGCAAACCACTTCAATATTCTTGCCTTGAGAACTCCGTGAACAGTATAAAAAGGCAAAAAGATAGGACACTGAAAGATGAACTCCCCAGGTGGGTAGGTGCCCAATATGCTATTGGAGATCAGTGGAGAAATAACTCCAGAAAGAATGAAGAGATGGAGCCAAAGCAAAAACAACACCCAGTTGTGGATGTGACTGGTGATGGAAGTAAAGTCCAGTGCTATAAAGAGCAATATTGCATAGGAGCCTGAAATGTTAGGTCCATGAATCAAGGCAAGTTGGAAGTGATCAAGCAGGAGATGGCAAGAGTGAATGTCGACATTTTAGGAATCAGTGAACTAAAATGGAGTTGGAATCAGTGAACGAAAATGAACTAAAATGGACTGGAATGGGTGAATTTAACTCAGATGACCATTACATCTACTACTGTGGGCAAGAATCCCTTAGAAGAAATGGAGTAGCCATCATAGTAAACAAGAGTCCAAAATACAGTACTTGGATGCAATCTCAAAAATGACAGAATGATCTCTGTTCATTTCTAAGGCAAACCATTCAGTATCAAAAGTAATCCAAGTCTATGCCACAACCAGTAATGCTGAAGAAGCTGAAATTGAATGGTTCTATGAAAACCTACAAGACCTTCTAGAACTAACACCCAAAAAAAGATGTCCTTTTCATTATAGGGGACTGGAATGCAAAGTAGGAAGTCAAGAGATACCTGGAGTAACAGGCAAAGTAGGCCTTGGAGTACAAAACTAAGCAGGTTGAAGGCTAACAGAGTTTTGCCCAGAGATCACACTCTTCATAACAAACACCCTTTTTGAACAACCTAAGTGAAGACTCTACACATGGACATCACCAGATGGTCAATACTGAAATCAGATTGATCATATTCTTTGCAGCCAAAGATGGAGAAGCTCTATATAGTCAGCAAAAACAAGGCTGGGAGCTGACGGTAGCTCATATCATGAACTCCGTATTGCCAAATTCAGACTTAAATCATAGAAAGTAGGGAAAACCACTAGACCATTCAGGTATGACCTAAATCAAATACCTTGGAGAAGGCAATAGCAACCCACTCCAGTACTCTTGCCTGAAAAATCCCATGGATGGAGGAGCCTGGTAGGCTGCAGTCCATGGGGTTGCTAAGAGTCGGACACAACTGAGTGACTTCACTTTCTCTTTTCACTTTCATGCATTGGAGAAGGAAATGGCAACCCACTCCAGTGTTCTTGCATGGAGAATCCCAGGGAGGGGGCAGCCTGGTGGGCTGCCGTCTATGGGGCTGCACAGAGTCGGACACAACTGAAAAGACTTAGCAGCAGCAGCAGCAGCAGCAAATACCTTACGATTATACAGTGAAAGTGACAAATAGAGTCAAGGGATTAGATCTGATAGACAGTGCCTGAAAAACTATGGACGGAGGTTAATGACATTGTACAAGAGGCAGTGATCAAGACCATCCCCAAGAAAAAGAAATGCAAAAAGGCAAAATGGTTGTCTGAGGAGGCCTTACAAATAGCTGAAAAAAGAAGAGAAGCTGAAGGCAAGGAAAAGGAAAGATATACGCATTTGAATGCAGAGTTCCAAAGAATAGCAAGAAGAGGTAAGACAGCCTTCCTCAGTGATCAGTGCAAAGATATAGAGGAATATAATAGAATGGGAAAGACTAGAGATCTCTTCAAGAAAATTAGAGATACCAAGGGAACTTTTCATGCAAAGATGGGCACAATAAAGGACAGAAATGGTATGGACCTAACAGAAGCAGAAGATACTAAGAAGAGGTGGCAAGAATACACAGAAGAACTATACAAAAAAGATCTCCATGATCCAGATAACCATGATGGTGTGATCACTCACCTAGAGCCGGACATCCTGGAATGCAAATTCAAGTGCGCTTTAGGAAGCATCACTATGAACAAAGCTAGTGGAGGTGATGGAATTCCAGGTGAGCTATTTCAAATCCTATAAGATGATGCTGTGAAAGTGCTGCACTCAATATGCTAGGAAATTTGGAAAAATTTGTGGCCACAGGACTGGAAAAGGTCAGTTTTCATTTCAATCCCAAAGAAAGGCAATGCCAAAGAATGTGCAGACTACTGCACAATTGCACTCATCTCACACACTAGCACAGTAATGCTCAAAATTCTCCAAGCCAGGCTTCAACAGTACGTGAACCATGAACTTCCAGATGTTCAAGGTGATTTCAGAAAAGGCAGAGGAACCAGAGATCAAATTGCCAACATCCGTTGGATTGTCGGAAAAGCAAGAGAGTTCCAGAAAAACATCTTCTGCTTTATTGACTACCCCACAGACTTTGACTGTTTGGATCCAACAAACTGTGAAATATTCTTAAAGAGATGGGAAGACCAGCCCACCTGACGTGCCTTCTGAGAAATCTGTATGTAGGTCAAGAAGCAACATTTAGAGTTATACCAGTTATCATTCCAAATGGAATAACAGACTGGCTCCAAATCAGGAAAGGAGTACGTCAAGGCTGTATATTGTCATCTTGCTTATTTAACTTATGTGCAGAGTACATCATGTGAAATGCCAGACTGGATGAAGCACAAGCTGGAATCAAGATTGCTGGGAGAAATATCAATAACTTCAGATATGCAGATGACACCACCCTTAATGGCAGAAAGTGGAGAAGAACTAAAGAGCCTTTTGATGAAAGTGAAAGAGGAGAGTGAATAAGTTGGCTTAAAACTCAACATTCAGAAAACTAAGATCATGACATCCAGTCCCATCACTTCATGGCAAACAGATGGGGAAACAATGGAAACCATGAGAGACTTTATTTTCTTAGGCTCCAAAATCACTGCAGTTGGTGACTGAAATTAAAAGATGCTTGATCCTTGGAAGAAAAGCTGTGACCAACCTAGACAGCATATTAAAAAGCAGAGACATTACTTTGCCAACAAAAGTCCATCAGCCAAAGCTATGGTTTTTCCAGTAGTCATGTATGGATGTGCAAGTTGGACTATAAAGAAAGCTGAGCGCCGAAGAATTGATGCTTTTGAACTGTGGTGTTGGAGGAGACTCTTGAGAGTCCCTTGGACTGCAGGAAGATCCAACGAGTCAATCGTAAAGGAAATCAGTCCTGAATGTTCATTGGAAGGTTCTTCATTGAAGTTGAAACTCCAATACTTTGGCCACCTGATGCAAAGAACTGACTCATTTGAAAAGACCCTGATGCTGGAAAATATTGAAGGTGGGAGGAGAAGTGGACGACAGAGGATGAGATGGTTGGATGCCATCACTGACTTGATGAACATGAATTTGTGTACACTCTAGGAGTTGCTGATGGACAGGGAAGCCTGGTGTACTACAGTCCATGGCATCCCAGAGTCAGACACAAATGAGTTACTGAACTAATAGAAGCTATGGATAGATTGCTGAGGGAAAAATAAGGTGTGTAGGTGGCTCATGTTGACTAAAAGAGATGTACCATTTGAGAGTTGTGAGTTAAATTTTTTTGCTGCAAAATGAGGACTGCAGCCTGGGAGGCAGAGTCTCAGATAGCTCTGAGAGACTGCTCCAAAATGGCAGTGGGGAAAGTCTGTATATAAGGTTTTGGTGAAAGGGGAGTTCAATACCACGAAGCACTTATTTTACAAAAGGTTTTTTGTTAGTCATGAGGATCTGATGTCACCATGAAGAGTTTTAGTGCTTCTCTAGATTTGAGGAGATGCAAGGATTGAAATCATAAAATGTGTTCCTAAAAACATCCAACTATCTAAAGACTTGTCCCACCAGATTCCCTGGAACACAGAATGCCTCACTCCACCCTGATCTCCCTCAGGGGTTGTTGAAGGTCAACAGCTATAGCAGCATGGGGTTCAATCTCCATGGCAGATGGCAAATGCCTTTACAGTTCAGTCATTGGCAACACTCTTGGTAAGGGCCAATTTGAAGTTGACACTAACGAGTGCTCAGATATGTAGACACAGATATATACAATCTGGAAATGAATGACAGTATTGTAGCTATTTCTATACAGTATTCCTTTATGTTATAGCAGTCATTTCAGAATTTTCTTTTTTATGTAGTTACTAATATTTAATCAGAAAACTACTTTTTCTCTTTAATTTAGAATTCAAAAGATAGCTACAACTGTATTCTGCTTTTGTATACTGTATGGTAGATGAGACTTGTATAATTTTCAGAAATGTGTGAAATCTGTAATTTGAACATTATGTATTCATCTAGATGTGTTTTCAATTAGGACCTGAAGATAAGAAAAGTTAATTAATTTGTGAAGTAATTTAATTTATAGCTTAATGAGTATTTATATATTTATTTAATAGTATTTAATTAGTACTTATGTTTTAGGGCATTTGAAGAATACAAAAGTATACAGAATATGAACTAGATTTTGGAGAACTTACTGTGTGGTTGGAAAGGAAGACCTTTACTAAATTATTATGAAGGCAGGTAAAAATAGAAAATATGTATGCTTTTGGTTTTTTTATAAATTTTCATAGATTATTATTTATCTTATTATTTATGAAGGCATGAATAAAACTTCAGTTACCCAAATATGCTAGTGTATGGCCAAGAAGGTTAGTCAAGTATTAAATATCAAATACTTGTTCTTACTTTTAAGGTGGAGTGATGTGATCTTGATGACTTTCTACATTTTTAATTATTTTAATTCTTGAAAATGATCATCTTATTATAGAGTATAATCAATTATTTTGTAAATGAGTATTTCTCACTTAAGTAGCTTTGTTTTATTTTCCATTTTTAATTTGTTTTTTTGTTGAGCAAAATACTGAACTAAGGGACTACTGTGAGTCAATTGATAGCTTTCTAAATCCAGTCTATTCTATAAATCTTTTCTTTAACTTAATATTTAAACTCTTTGGCTAGTTACACTGAACTTTGTGAACTCAGTGTTGCATAATTATAATAGCAAGCACATATATAATAGATAATATGACACTGTTTTCAGAGCTTGACAGGTATTAGCTCATATAGTATTTTTACTACCTGTTTCAATAGCCTCCTATTCATGCCATTAGTGAGGAAGGGATTCCTAGCTTTAGGTCATGGGGATCACCAAAGAAACAACACTCAAAACTAGACAGATGAGATCAACAGCTTATTAGTTATGTATACCACAGCCCAGGGAAAGAAAACATTGAATGTCTTACAGGCCATATGGAGATTGTATTCAGGAGTGAGCAGTCAGGGGCTGTGGGAGGGAGAGTTTGTAGTATCAAGAGAGTGAGCTACCTCCTGGTTCCTGTGGGAATCTGTGCATGTCTTGCTTGAATAATTCCATGGGCTGGTAGGGAACTGAAACCTGCTACTCTGGGATCAGCAGGAATTGCACCTGATCCATTTGATAAGAAGGGTTATTTGGCTAAGAGACCTTATCTTCATGAGCAAAGTGAGGAGAAGAACTTGCAAATTGGGCCATTTGAGGTCTTCCTGAAGACTCTTGAGTGTCCCTTGGACTACAAGGAGATCCAACCAGTCCATCCTAAAGGAAATCAGTCCTGAATATTCATTGGAAGCTCTGATGCTGAAGCTGAAACTCCAGTACTTTGGCCATCTGATACAAAGAACTGACTCATTGAAAAAGACCCTAGTGCTGGGGAAGATTGATGGCAGGAGGAGAAGGGGATGACAGAGGATGAGATGGTTGGATGGCATCACCAACTTGATGGACAGGAGTTTGAGTAAGCTCTGGAAGTTGGTGATGGACAGGGAAGCCTAGCATGCTGCAGTCCATGAGATTGCAAAGAGTTGGACATGACTGAGTGACAGAACTGAACTGATTTCATCGTATGCCTAAGGAGCACATAATATTGAGCCTTAATTTTAGGCTTTACACCATATGACCCTATGAGGTAGGTAGAATTATTTACCCCATTTCTTAGATGAGAATAGCAGGTACACAAGCTAACCTGCTTAACACTATGATGACCACACTCCCAACTATTCCTTATATATTCGCTTTCCCTCAATGTAGATAGAAATTCTCAATATCCAGAAATAAAAGGAAGGCATATAGAAATTCAGTGGGTCACCCCCATGTCTATCTCATAAACAGAAATGAACTGCTTTCACGTTTGTTTGTTTACTAGTTGTAAAGGAGTTTTCATCTCTGTGTCATGATTTTTGTTTTTCTTTATAAATGTATAAAGTCTGAAATTAAGTAAATATGTTTTCATTTCTTGATTGAGAGTTGCTGGACACAGTCATTATCAAGAGAGGTAATAGATTTGATTTTATATTTCTAGGGCCTTTAAAGGAGAAGGCAATGGCACCCCACTCCAGTACTCTTGCCTGGAAAATCCCATGGATGGAGGAGCCTGGTGGGCTTCAGTCCATGGGGCTGCTAAGAGTCAGACACGACTGAGTGACTTCACTTTCACTTTTCACTTTCATGCCCTGGAGAAGGAAATGGCAACCCACTCCAGTGGTCTAGCCTGGAGAATCCCAGGGACGGTGGAGCCTGGTGGGCTGCCGTCTGTGGGGTCGCACAGATTCAGACAGGACTGAAGTGACTTAGCAGCAGCAGCAGCAGGATCTTTAAAAGCAGAAGAAATACTGAGATTATTTGGATTTTATTCTGTCTAGCATGAGAGGGAACAGTCACTGATCTAGTGTTTGTATGAGTAACTTAACTATACTTCTTAAAAATAACTTTTGATCAATAGAAATTTTACTGGGTTACAACTTTGGAATTTGAAAATCCTATTTGTCATTATTTTTTTTTAACTTTTTATTTTATATTGGAGTATAGCTGATTAACCACCCCACTCCAGTACTCTTGCTTGGAAAATCCCATGGACAGAGGAGCCTGGAAGGCTGTAGTCCATGGGGTCACTGAGGGTGGGACATGACTGAGCTACTTCACTTTCACTTTTCACTTTCATGCACTGGAGAAGGAAATGGCAACCCACTCTAGTGTTCTTGCCTGGAGAATCCCAGGGACGGGGGAGCTTGGTGGGCTGCCATCTATGGGGTGGCACAGAGTCGGACATGACTGAAGTGACTTAGCAGCAGCAGCAGCAGCATAGCCAATTAACAATATTGTGACAGTTTCAGGTAGACAGCAGAGGGACTCAGCCATACACATACATGTATCCATTCTCCCCCAAACTCGATTTGTCATTATTTTTTTAACAAACATACTTTAACTATGCAACGGGAAGTAGTTGATGGTTATCTGCAATTTATATCCTATTTTATCACTCTAATAATATCAGAATATTTCAATTTTCTGGATAAAATTGGATATATTTTTCTAGATTTGGTCTTCAAGTAATGCAAATCAAATTATAAACTGCCTGAATTAAATCTAGTTTTGTTTTTACTTTTTTTTGGTACGACCAAATCTTTGATATAAGGAAGATGCTGCTGCTGCTGCTAAGTTGCTTCAGCCATGTCCAACTCTGTGCGACCCCATAGACGGCAGCCCACCAGGCTCCCCCATCCCTGGGATTCTCCAGGCAAGAACACTGGAGTGGGTTGCCATTTCCTTCTCCAAGGCATGAAAGTGAAAAGTGAAAGTGAAGTCACTCAGTCGTGTCTGACTCTTAGCAGCCCCATGGACTGCAGCCCACCAGGCTCCTCCGTCCATGGGATTTTCCAGGCAAGAGTACTGGAATGGGGTGCCATTGCCTTCTCCGATAAGGAAGATAAGTATATATTTATAGAGTATTACTTATCGGGAACTGTCTGACAATCAAAAACAGAAATTGCACGTTTCAGTTTTTCATTGCCTTCCCCTTGTCTGTGAACATTGTCAAATTAACTTTTGGAAAAAATAAAAACAATTTCACATCTACTTATTAAATAGTATTGAGTCATCTGGTCCACAGGAATAATAAACTTTTTTAGTCTTCCTTTCTGTCTTAATGAGAGCTGTGCCTCATTGATGTAGTGTCAGAGTGCAACATGCTGTTAGTTCTACTGTAACACATCAATTTGTTCCAATTGATGTATCAGGGAATAATTTGAGCATGATGGTTAATTTTGCATTTGCTTATGGGCAGTTCCATCAGAAATGTTCAGTGAATTCAGAAAACCACACTCAGCTGACCTGAGCTGCCTAGGAATACCCTAAACACATGTTGCTCAAACCTTCCCCCTCCAGGTCTGGTGTCACAGCTTTCCATCCAATTTCAGATCATCCTCCTCCTTACTGCTTTGTAACTCCCAACCCACTTCCACAAACAACCTTCAGATCTTTTTCAAGGTAATGTGCCATATTTATTTTAATCCTTATGTCATTTTTAGCAATTTAACATGTATGAAACTTTTTATAGCATTTTTATTAGGTTCCTTTTTTAAAATGTAAAACTGATGCAGTTTTTAAAGTATTGTGCCCTTAACTTCATTTTCCCTGTAAGCTGATAGTTTTATTGCATGATTTTGCACTGCTGCTGCTAAGTCGCTTCCGTCGTGTCCGACTCTGTGCGACCCCATAGACAGCAGCCCACTAGGCTCCTCTGTCCCTGGGATTCTCCAGGCAAGAATACTGGAGTGGGTTGCCATTTCCTTCTCCAATGCATGAAAGTGAAAAGTGAAAGTGAAGTCGCTCAGTCGTGCCCGACTCTTATCGACCCCATGAACTGGAGCCTACCAGGCTCCTCCATCCATGGGATTTTCCAGGCAAGAGTACTGGAGTGGAGTGCCATTGCCTTCTCCAATGATTTTGCACAGTTCAGTGAAATTTTTAGGGGCACATATATTGTGATGCAGCAGAATGACTATAATTGAAAAGGTTATCCTTTTTTTTTTCTTTCCAAATTACCCTTGGCTTTTAGTTAATTCATTGTGATAGTGTGATTAATTTAGTAAATTTACTAATTATAGATGTGATAAATTGCATATAGAAATTCAGTAGACTTTTTAAAATAATTGGACCATTGGAGATCACAGATGCCTTTAAAATATGTCACCTGTGAGGGGCCCAGAGGGAACTGTCATGAACCCATCAACCAAATTAAAGGCTAAAAGCATAATTTATTATTATAACATTATGAAAATATATGTTTGGGGTAAAAAGAAATTTAAAAATTATAAAAAATCATGATCTCTAGTACATTTGTTTTTATCCATCTGCATATATAATAAGCCTAGAAAACCATATTGGAAGGATAGAAATCACTATGTTAGCAGTAGTAGTAGTTTTAGTATGATAAAATTATGAGGAACTTTTGTTTGCTCTCTGTATTTTTTTTTCCATCATGAGTAAAAGTGTTAATAAAAAGTTAAATCCAAGAAAGAAAAACTACAGAGGTGGGGAGAGCACACAAAATGGGGGGGTATTGTACTAACAATAGTGTAATGTGTTTCTTCATGAGGCTCTTAAGGAGGACACGGTCCATAATGGGGGAAATTAGTAACCCTTGCCAGGAATTCTATCCGAAACTTAAATATAGGGCTACTTTTCATTTTGTGCCCACTATATTCTTGACACATTACTAGATTTTTTCCTTTGTACCTTATCTCATTTAATCCTCATAGCATATAAAGTTGAGATTCCATCCCCACTTGACCAAAGAATAAATCAAGGCTTGAAGAGGTTATTTACCTGCTGCCTTGGGTGCTGCACTATTACCATTATAATGCATTACTTTTTCCTCTGAGGACAAGTGTATTTTTGAAACACTTGTTTGAAACTCATTGCCTTAAAATGTTGTAAAACATTGCCACTCAAGACTCATGAATCCATATTTCATGTTTTGCCACAATAAGAATAAATACTGCCTCAGTGTTTATCTGTGAAATTGAACTGGGGCCTCTGTTCCATATAGCATTCTTATTTGATATTTTCATATTTTTCTCTGAGAAATCAAGTAATAACATTAACAAAATATAAAAGAAATTGTTGGCTATCAGAAATGCAGCTGTCCTTTGGTACCTTGAAATTGTTTAAAAATACTTGCCAACTAAATTGTACTGATTAGATAATCATATTTGTCTATTCAAATGTTATGGAAAATAATTGTATTCGCATGGGTAAATGTCTTAGCTTTGTTAAGTTCACTTCCACTCAAGCATAACATAAAATCACCATTTGATTCTTCTTTAAATCCTCTAAAAGCTATCTTTGTGACTAGTTTATTGATTTAGACATATACTTTGTCATATGGACTTAATCCTTAGATCTTGTAATCACTTATATAATTGTCCTGAAGAAACTTAAGTGTTGTTCCCACTTCTTGTACACTCCTCTTAGACAAAAGATAGTTTGGAGCATGACTAGGAAAACTAAAATTCTTTGCTTTTACAAAGTAAAATTACACTTCAAAGAGCTAACACTAAAAACTCATGAGGAAGACCTGCAGCTTCAACCTTTACATTCATAGGCTTCTTTTTGGAACCTCGCTGCCATACTTGGAGGAAGCAAATGCTGCCCAAGTGGAGAGGAAGCAAGACACCCATTAGACAACCAGCATTTGAGTGAGACATCTTGACCTGTCAGCCAACATGCTGAAAGTTGTATACATGTTTGGCATAGCAATGGTTGTTTGACTCTTCCTTTATACGAGAAAGGGGCTTTCCAGGTGGCTCAGTGGTAAAGAATCTGCCTGCCAAGCAGGAGACGTGGGTTTGACCCCTGGGTTGGGAAGATCCCCTGGAGAAGGAAATGGCAACCCACTCTAGTATTCTTGCCTGGGAAATCCCATGGACAGAGGAAACAGATGGGCTACAGTCCATGGGGTTGCAAAGAGTTGGACATGTCTTAGCAAATAAACAGCAGCAAAAGCATAGAAGAGAAAAATCCTGTATCTCTTGGTGACTGTGTTCCAGGGAAGAAACAGCTGAAGACCTCTTAAGATTGTGTAAATTCCCTAAAAATACATTAGGGAAAATTAAAATTCATGAATATACACAGGCCTGTGCTGTGCTGTGCTGAATCGCTCAGTCGTGTCTGACTCTCTGCGACCCCATAGACTGTAGTCCACCATGTTTCTCTGTCCATGGGGATTCTGCAGGCAAGAAGACTGGAGTGGGTTGCCATGTGCTTTGCCAGAGGATCTTCCCAACCCAGGGATCAAACCCAGGTCTCCCGCATTGCAGGCTGATTCTTTACTGTCTGAGCCACCAGGGAAGCCCAAGAATACTGGAGTGGGTAGCTTATCCCTTATCCCTTCTTCCAGGGGACCCTTAATCCCCCATGCCCAGAATCAAACCAGGGTCTCCTGCATTACAGGTGGATTCTTTACCAGCTCAGCTACCAGGGATGCCCCATAGACAGGCCTAGTAATTCTTAATGCCAAAGCCAAAACTCTGTAATACGTTGTTAAGTAGAATTATATGAGAACAACAAGTCAACAAATCCATGTATTATTTTGTGATGAATTTGAAAAATTATTTATGATATATAAAAGAGTATAAATCTTATGAGGATTACTTACAAGACTACTTTCATCATTCACACAAAGGAGTTTATCATGATCCCTTGATTTATTTGGCCAGAAAAAAAAAAAAAAATGAGAGAAAGAAGAAAACCTTTAAGCAACATGGATCCTGACAAGAAATGGATCTTTTCTTCTTTAGCTTTTTTAGAGTATGGTATGTTTTCTTAACTGGATCATTGAAAAGAATCTTCGATATACTTAAAGTCATTCTGTTATAAAGATGTATACATTATATAGTATATATTTATAGGTTATCTTGGCTTATAATGTTTTACCAAAAACTCTTTCTCAGTTGATTAATAGACTATAAGAAAAATGGTTACTTTTAAAACAGTATTTGTTTTAAACTAGTGAAAGCAATGAGAAAGCAATTTTAAAGCAAATTGGTTGTTTTTCTTCTGAAAACTTTCTACCAGCTTTTAGAACCTGTCACCACATTGTGATTAACCAGAAAATGTTAATGCAAAAAGGCCCTTAGAGATCATCTTTCTCATTTTTTGTTTTTCAAATGAGAAAATTGATGCCCCAGAAACTGGTCAAGGTCTCTCAGTGCTTGAGAAGGGAAAAGAACTCAGGGTTTTTGTACTATTTTCATTGTATCACCTAGCCTATACCATTCCGTTACATATCTGTTTATTATTGTTAGAAGTTTATATGCCTAATTTCACCAGCTAGTTTGTAAGTTTCTTTGGGGCAGCTTTTATACTTTGTGTATTCCTAAAAGAGCTATTGCATAAACTGTTTAACAATGAACAGTTCAGTTAGTGCATATTGATTGGGTGGGTGGTTGATTTGAATATGTGTTTTTAACTTAGAATGCTTAGTGCAGTGTTCTGGTTCCCATTAAATATCATTTCAGTGCTTAAAAATTGGTAATACTTAAATTATATGAATGATTGTTATTTATTTCAAGGTAACTAGAAGACTGAACCCAGTCTGCTAATACTGACACCTTAAGTACAGGCCATCCTTAGTTAAAATAAGTGAAGTTAGTTCAGATAGAATAAGAAAGGACAAAAAGTTGCATGGATAACATCAGTATATAAGCCAGCTTGTAAAATGGGAGGAGCTATCAGGAGAATGACAAATTAAGGAAAGTCTTTGATTATTAGAAAATGATTATTTTCACAGGTCTCAACTGTAGCATAATTATAGCTCTTTGAAATGGCAGCCCACTCCAGTATTCTTGTCTGGAAAATCCCATGGAGGGAGGAGCCTGGTAGGCTACAGTCAGTCCATGGGGTTGCAAAGAGCTGGACACAACTGAGTGACTTCACTTTCTTTTCCATCAGAAACTACGTTATGAGAATTTTGTTGCCAAAACAAATTCAAAACCTTGGATGTTGTAAAATAATCCTATTCGTTTATAATATGTCTGTGTGTATGGTGTGTTTTTTAGGACAAGAATGAGTCCAGCATGCCAAGAAACAGTTTTTAAGGAGGTGGTTGTCCAAAAATTATTGCTTGCTATAATTAAATATGTAATAGACTCAGTAATATAGAAAAATTGTGATCAACCAACATTTATTGAGCACCTGATTTGAATTAATTATTCAAGTTAATTAAAATGAAACACTTCTTTCATAATCAAATCGGTGACAGAGAAGATAAAGATATGTAAGGATATGACGAGGTATCTGTATAAGTGAGAACCTGAAGAGAGACAATTTACAGGATTTGAATGACTCAGTATGGTGAATGTAGGAACTCAGTTGGGTCTTATGAGACGAATGAGCTGTAACATTGTAATAAATATGAAGAAGGGATGTGGTAATTCCACTTGGGGGTTCCAAGGATGTAGGAGCAGAAGTCCAGGAGTTGTGGGGAGTCAGCAGATCAGTGTAGGTGAAGTGAAGTGCTAATGTCAGAAATACTTGGAAAACAAACGTGGGAAAGCTCGGTATGAGCCAAAATGTTGAAAACCTTCCTTTCTTGCTTTTACTGTACTTATGCCCTCCCATCCCCCATCATAGCTGGTGATAAATCATAGCCCAGAATGGAGTAGTGATGATGGAAATGGAAAGCATATTAGAGTCACGGAGAGAAATTTTGTGAACAGGAAGTAAAGAACCTGATGTGAAGTTGTTGTTAGATATTAGGATGTTATTCATGATAGGAAATTTGGGACTTTAGATGCAGATTAAAAGAATGAAACTCTTGACTCTTGGCAGCAATTTCATCTCCCTGAACCCCATATCCTTCCATACATCTACCTCATAAGCATATATCCCTGGATTATTAGAATCAACCTAAATCCAAGCTGCCTCAGTCTCTTGATTTCTTTAATACCAGCTGGTGTCACCATTGTGCATCATCCATTCATCCAGTGCCGAATTCTGTGATGCATCTTAGATGTCTCTCACTACCCTCATGGTCAGTCAATTCCATTTATTCTATCTCCTAAGTAACTCTCAACCTAATTCCTTTTTTTAAATTTATACTGCTTAGCTACGTTGAATCTTTTTCCTAGAACATATAGTAGCCTTCTAAGAGACTTGATTTCCTTCAGCCTCCCCCATCCCAGTCCATTCTCTAACTGATGTCAGAAATGCGTTCTCAAAAGATAAATATCCTTTTGATGTTGTCTATCATTTCTATGAAGTCAAAACTCTTTAGTATGACATTCATGATATGACTCTTGCCTATGTATCAATCTTAGCCCCTAAGACAGTTTCAGGGATTATGTAGAACCAGCATATAGTTCCCCAAATGTGTCATGTCTTTGTATTTTCTATTCCTTTTGCCTGGGATGTTGTACTCTTCCAGACCTAGCCATTCTTTTCTAAGTAACCTGGCAGATTTTTATTTCTTCCTAAAGAATTATACTATCTGGAGGGCAATTTTGCTTCATCCCCTTGCAGACTTAGGTTTTCCTATCCTGTTCAACTCCATTAAAGGTCCTCACAGGTTTTTTAACTGTGCATCCAAATGTATTTACCTCATGTTTTCTTGATGTCAGTGCCTATGCTTTATTTATCTTTACACTTCCAATTTTTAGCCCAAGAACTTCCAGATAACAAATTTTTTAAAAAGGAAAAAAAAATCCGTTGAATGCATTAATAGTTCTTCTTTATAAAAGTTGCAATGTTTAATCTTAGTAAGGTTTAAAATATACTTAACACATTTTTTTCTTCAAACTCATAAAGTACTAAAATTTTATTGTAATAGATGCCATTTATTAAATGCCTATTTCATATCAGGGACTTTGCTATGCACCTTAAAAAAAAACTATAGTGAAAAATGTCCAGCTACACAAAATCAAAAAGAACAGTGTAATGAGCCTCCAAAACCCATCATCAAATTCAGTATTGACAAGATCTTGCCACTCTTTATCAATCTTGTGAATCGAATATGGCTGAAGTGACCGAGCACGCACGTTGTTGTCATTGTTGCTGAAGTAATTTAAAATTCTTTTCCTTCTACCCCTACATATGTCAGTATGCATCTCTAAAATATACAGACACATTCTTGTATAGCTACAATGCCAGTGTCACACCTAACAAACTTAGCAATTATTGCTTGAAATCATCTAATTCCTCATCTTATTCAATTTCCTCCCAACTGTTTAGTGTCTTTTTAGAGGTAACTTTTTCTGAATTAGGTTCACCATTCCATTTGGTAGTTAGGTCTTTTAAGTCTCTCTTAGGAGTTGTTCCTCCAATTGCTTTTTGTTTTTCAGGCCCTTAACTGGTTGTTGTCAGCTGTCCTCTAGAATATTTCATAACCTGGATCATTTTCTATGCTTGTTGTCCTCATGTTGTCATTTAATTTGTTCCTCTAACCTTCTGTTTCCTATCAATTTGAAGTTGGGGCTAAATGCTTGATTAAATGGGCTTCCCTTGTGGCTCAGCTGGTAGAGAATCCACCTGCAATGCAGGAGACCTGGGTTTGATCCCTGGGTTGAGAAGATCCCCTGGACAAGGGAAAGGCTATCCACTCCCGTATTCTGACCTGGACACTTCCATGGACTATATAGTCCATGGGGTTGCAAAGAGTCTGACATAACTGATCATGTTCAAATTATTTTTGTATATAGACATTTTCTTCATCCTATTTTATGGTTGTATTGATGGATTAGAGCCCTAGTAGTGCGACTGAGTGACTTCACTTTCACTTTTCACTTTCATGCATTGGAGAGTCAGACATGACTGAAGCGACTTAGCAGCAGCAGTAGCAGTGAGACTTAAGGGTCAAAGGGCAGATGCGTGTGTAATTTTTCTAGACATTGTCAAATCCCTATCCAGAAGGTGTTTAATTTTGCATTCCCACAGTTTTTGAGAGTACCTGTTTCCCTGTAGTATTGTCAAAAAATATGTTGCCTACCTTGGATTTTTGCCAATCTGGTGTGTGAAATATAACATTTGCTTTTCTTTTTATGAGTTGTTTCTTCTGTTAATTGCCCATTCCTTGTTCGTTTTTTGATTTGGTTGTTGGTTATTCCCTTTTAATTTTCAGGAGCTCCTAATATATTAGCCATTGTGTGTTAAATTGCAACATTTGCCTTCTGATTTTTATATTTTTGTATCATACAGAAAATTTTTTTAAAGTGTGTGTATGTATATGTGTAGTTGAATTATCAATTGTTTGTTGTTTCTGGATTTTGAGTCATAATTAGTGAAGTTCCATTTGTTGTCTATTTATGTGCTAATACAGCACATAAATAAAATATTATGTTTTACTATATGGTAAGGCTAGCACCCCTCCTATGTTGCTCTTACAGGGTCTTCTTGATCATTCATGCTTAATTGTTTTATAATTAAGTTTATTTTACAAATAAAGAAATGAACACTTCCATAGAAGTTCTATGGCCATGGCAGTATGGAGAAAAGTAAAAAAAATAATAATTGTTCATAATGATTCCTTCATACCTTGTCTTCATATGAAAGTTAATTGTAGCAATCTTTTTGCAACTGAAACTGTTTCAGAAGGATACATAATTAGAAGGAAGAGAGGCAGAGTATATTGGAAACATTCATTTCAATCAGTGCTTCCCAAAGTGTGGCTGTGGAACTCGGGCTAAATGTTTAGCACAAAACAAAGCAGTGGCCTTCTACTGACATAGTAATCATTATTTTCCTCACTGCTCTGTATTCACAGTAAAAAAAAAAAAAAAAAAAGTTGGTTTCACTGAAGAATATCCTTGTTAAAACAGTAAAAATTAGGCATTTTATTAAATCTTGACCATGAAATGCTTAATCATTTTCAAAATGGGGAGTATATACATAAAGATCTTCTCCATGCCAAAGTATGGTGGTTGTCTTGAGAAAACGCAGCTGTGTGACTGAGTTGTGAGCCAAACTAGTCTCTTTTTATTGAACACTATTTTATATGAAAAAATGACTGACTGATAGTTATGGTTATTCAGATGGGTATTTGGCAGACATTTCTACAAAAATAAGCAAAGTGAATCCATCACTTCCAGGAAAACAACCAATAGGATTTACTGCCAAAATAAAATTTGGACTTTGAGGAGAAAACAGTTTTGGAAAACTGGTATCCTCTACCATGAGCTTGTCCATTTCTCAAAGCTTAAAGATTTTTCTGATATGAACAGTGGTGACATTAACGTATTTTATTTTAAATAATATATTCAATGTATGAACATTTGGAAAGCCTGCCAAAGTCAGTGATCCAATATTTTCTTTTTTTTTTAATATAAATTTATTTAATTAGAGGCTAATTACTTTATTGTAGTGGTTTTGCCATACATTGACATGAATCCGCCATGGTATACATGTGTTCCCCATCCTGAACCCCCCGCCCCCACCTCCCTGATCCAATATTTTCTAAATGGCTAATCAGATCAGATCAGTCGCTCAGTCGTGTCCGACTCTTTGCGACCCCATGAATCGCAGCACGCCAGGCCTCCCTGTCCCTCACCAACTCCCGGATCGATCTCTTCAAAGTATAAGATAAACCAATGGATTTTAATGTAACAAAGTAAGATGATTACTGATGTGGTTTCAGATTCCACATTCCAACAAACTTAAAAGCTACTATTTGTCAAGTCTTAATGTAGTATCATAGAATATCCAAAATTATCTTAAAAGGTTTTTAAAATACTTTTGTGAAGCTGAGTCTTCTTCATGCTATAAAACATATAGAAACAGATTGAATATAGAATTAGATGTAAGAATCCAGTTGTCTTTAATTAAGCCAGATATTTGTGCAAATGTTTAATTATGTTACTCAGTAAAATTTTTGTTTTGATTTGGAAATTATAGTTTCAAAAAATTCATTTCTGTTAATATATAATGGATTTATTCTATTTTTATTCTTAAATGAATTAAGTATTTACATTTTTCTTTGATTTAATTTCTAGTATAATAATTACTGATAGATATCACTCACATTGGGCTTCCCTGGTGGCTCAGTGGTAAAGAATATACCTGCCAATGCTGGAAACACAGGTTCGATCCCTGGGTCAGGAAGATCCCCTGGAGAAAGAAGTGGCAACCCACCTCCAGTACTCTTGCCTGGGAAATCCCATGGACAGAGGAGCCTGGCAGGCTACAATTGATGGGGTTGCAAAAACAGTCAGACAAAAGTTAGCAACTACAACAAAACAAGAAAAAAAATCACATTAATAAAAGCTTTGGGGATCAATAATTTTTGGAATATAAAGAGTTTCTAATATCAAAAATTTTGTGAACCATCTATGTACATGAACATAATAAGTCATGTTTTAATTTTGATTACAATGGGTTTTAAGTTTACCTGTATACATTAAAACACAGCTTTAAAGTTTTTTTACAATTTCTCTAAGCTGATCAAGTGACCTTTATTTTGTTAATCATTGTGTTTTGAAAAAACTGGAAACTATCATGTCATTCTGTTTCATTAGAATAACTTAGAAGACCTTTTGATTTTGTTACAACTTGGGTAGTAGATGCTAAGTACAGAGGTTTGACTTAAAGCCCTGCTTTTCTTTCATACACCAGGTAGCTACGTTCACAGCATATTTTTTTATTTCTCTAAAAGGCTATCAGCCATATACTGAGTAATATTAGAATGTTCTGTAACTGTTGTTCAGTCGTATTGGACTCTTTCCATGGCCCCAGGGACTGCAGCATGCCAGGCTTCCCTGTCCTTCACCATCTCACAGAGTTTGCTCAAATTCATGTCCATTGAGTCAGTGATGGCATCCAACCATCTCATTCTCTGTTGCCCCCTTCTCCTCTTGCCCTCAATCTTTCCCAGCATCAGGGTCTTTTCTAATGAGTTGGCTCTTTGCATCAAGTAGTCAAAGTATTGGAGCTTCAGCATCAGTCCTTCCAATGAACATTCAGGGTTGATTTCCTTTAGGATGGACTGGTTTGATCTCTTTACTGTCCAAGGGACTCTGTAACTGTAATTGTTTCTAATAGGAATCTTGATTTCAAAAGTTTCCATTTTTTATTTCTTTTAATCTAATTGGGACATAATTTTAATAGGTAAAACTTTCTAAAATTAAAGCCAAGTTTTTACTACTGCACAATCAACCTCAGTGAAGTCGCTCAGTCGTGTCCGAGTCTTTGCGGCCCCATGGACTGTATTTTCCAGGCAAGAGTACTGGAGTGGGTTGCCATTTCCTTCTCCAGGGGATCTTCCCAACCCAGGGATCGAACCCTGGTCTCCCGCATCACAGGCAGACGCTTTAACTTCTGAGCTACCAGCAAAACCTACACAATAGACAACATTAAAAACTGTATAAAAGTAAAGCAGTTCTTAATACTTCATGGGGAGCAATTTTATAATCAGTGGTAGAAAAGTGTATTATCTATATGTTATTAGGGAAGCACTGAATTAAGTAGTTATTATGGACTTTGTCTCAGGTGCAGAGTTTTCTGTACCTGAGAGAAATCTCATTTTCGGGGTACTTAGCCCAAAATTTTAATATATTCAACAAGTATATTTTGTCATTCTGCATCTCTAAAGAAAGTGTTTAACACTTAAAAGGTTGTATAGGAGCCTTTGTTGCTCAAGATCAGTGTCAAGGCATGAAGTATCATTACTGATTTTTAAGAAGGTAGCACAAAGTACAGGAAATTGCATGTACTGCTTGTTTTAATAACACTAGAAGATAAACAGAGAAAAGGGAATATTTGTCACATAGGGAACCCAGATGATACAAGGAAGGTCATAGATTGATGTCTAGGACTGTGGTTATTAATTTAATTTATTGGTATGTCTCAATAAGAGTACAGAGAACTGCCTCAAGTCCACAGGATACTCTTCCCCATTGAAGGAAGGAAAAGGGATGGAAGAGCCTGTACCAGACTTCTGTCTCCTCAGTTCAACTCATCATATGCATGAGGTCTACTATTTTCATGTTGCTGTGCTATAAAGGTACAGATACTGTGCTAGAAATTGATCCTGCTGTTTAAGGTATTTATGGTCTGAAGAAAGTGATAAGATAATGATATACTTCAGTAGCTCTAAGAGAGAGAAAAACTAAATAGAATTGTGAACCTTAAGAAGAATCATTTTAATTTCCTAGAAGAACTTGGGAGTTGGTGTGAGTGGAGGAAGACCCAAGGAGTTGGTGTTAGAGCTGGGTCTTAAAGGAAGAATAGGTAGTATTTCAATAGACATCAAAAAGGCAGGACAGCGCCTGGAAATACTGGTTCAAATGTCTAAATTCTGCACAACACAGAAAAGATCTGCCACGTTAGAACTCCCAAGTTTTCGTTGACAAGTGAATCTAGCTTGATTTATGCTACTCTGTGGTGTATTACATGGAAAGTGGGAAAGTAGGTGCGCTCATTGCTGCTTATTACCTCTGGATGGCACTGGACTTGAACTTGACTTTAGGTTTACTGTTTAAAGGAGTAGCTAATGTGGCCTTATGTGAATCTTTAAAAAATGGAACTGAAGTTTACCTGACACCATACTCCATACTAAAGTTGATGTACTCCAAAATGAACAAGGTACTGTCCCAGTCCACTCGCACCTGACAGTTTACTAGGGGGAAGAAGGAGGTAGAGAAGCTGACAAGTGCACTCCTTTTAGTGGGAATGTTTTGAGATTGGAAGTTAGAAATCTTAATTAGTGTGTGTTGTTGAAGAAAGCTGAAATTGATGCTCTTAGTTACAAGATCTTTTTTGCAGTGTTCCTCAAATGATCGTACCCAGCGGTAGAGCTCTTGCAGAAAGGGCTTGGTTGCTTTGGTTTTAAGAGCTCAGTTAAAAAGGGGAACCGAAGTCTCAGACCTTTAGAAGGCAACAGGATTCCCCACTTATGAAGGGGAATTTTCAGTGCTCTTTGGATCCTCAGCGAATATTTGCCACACCCTGTGTTCGGAGCTGGGCTCCTGATGCTCCTGGGGTCCCTATTACACTCAGGCTCCAAGGACTAGAAGAGATGTTGTGTAATTTGCAAGATTCTTGCCTCTGATGGTATTACAATTTTCTGCTTCCCAATCTTCTATCACTAAATGACCTTAGGTCTCAGTTACTTATTACAATACATATTTTAATTGTATTGATGGTCAATTCATATTTTAATCTAGAGTAAGAGAAGTAATAATTTTATAATCTTTTAGGCCATTTTGGAATAATGGGAAATAATGTATATTCAGGTAATGGCAGACATTTAAATATGAGTTTACTATAAAATTACACATCTATGACAAACTAATTTAAAACCCATGCTTTTCTCATTTAGGGATAGAGAGTTTTTAGAACATCTCTGTGTTCCTTTCCATTTGTCCGTTCCTTCTGAAATGTGTAATGTCATCAATTTCTATAAACCCAGTCTTTATTTCTGTAATTGTCTGCCAGGAAATAAGATGACATCAGTATTATTTCAAAGCGTTGAGCCACCTTCCCATCTCTGTCCTTTTTGCAGTGGTTTCTGCCAAAATGGAACATCTAAAAAGGAGAGGAGAGTCAACAACTGTAATTTACTGTTTGTATTGATAATTTCAGTTACTTTTCTTACAGTCACACTTAAAATGTTTGTTTGAGCATGCTTTTTATACTTAAGATATTTTGTCATTGCAGTGTGTTAAATTTTTTTTGAAGCTATTAAACTATCTTCTAAGGATGCCCTTAAAAATCTTCAAAAATTGAGGGATTAGTATGTTCAGTGGAATCAAAAATTTCTGCTTTGCCAGAATTGTTTATATGTTAAACACATTTTTTTAACCTCTTCAAGTGTCTATATGTAAAGTTAATTACACACATTATTCTCAGTATTATTCTCTCCTATAAATATAAATTCAAGAATAGATAGAATTTGTATGTTTTTCTTTTACATTTTAATGGATAGAATTTGTGGTTTGGTTTTCTTTTTCTTTTTTTTTTTTTTTTGCTTTTCCATTTTTTAATGAAATATACTCAAGAAGAAAAATGTAAAAATTAAATTGAATAATTTATTTTAAAGATACTTAGTAGCTTAAAATGCAGCAATTAGTTCTCTTTAACAGTTAGCCTCTTAGGGGCAAGTTATTTGCTGATTACCTCTGCTGCTGCTGCTGCTATGTCGCTTCAGTTGTGTCTGACTCTGTGCAATCCCATAGACAGCAGCCACCAGGCTCCCCCATCCCTGGAATTCGCCAGGCCTGAACACTGGAGTGGGTAGCCATTTCCTTCTCCAATGCATGAAAGTGAAGTCACTCAGTCATGTCCGACTCTTAGCAACCCCATGGACTGCAGCCTACCAGGCTCCTCCATTCATGGGATTTTCCAGGCAAGAGTACTGGAGTGGGGTGCCACTGCCTTCTCTGGTTGATTACCTCTAAAGACTCATAATTTTAAGAATTTGTAACTTTCACATATCTTAATTTTCTAGTGGGATTAATTTACATAAAGTGATCTAGTAAATTACCTAACAGAAAAGTGTCAGAATAAGCAATTTTTAAAATACAATTCATGTTTATGCTATTGGTCTTTTGTTTTCCAGTAGATAATTACTTAATAGGCATAATTTCAGCTGATGAATTTCAAGCATAACTTCTTTCAGTTATAACATATCTGAAAAAAGATAAAGTTTTGTACCACTCTTGAGATCATAACCTTTGTAAAATAATCTCTTAGGACACATGACACTGATATATAAAAAGTATGAGTTCTTATTTTTTTAACTAGTTTTTCTCTTGATTGAAATTGTAGGATTTTATGGAAAAAATTTTAAGCAAATTCTGTGAATGTTGTCTTAAGATATTTGAAGGAAAATCAATTAAATTTACTACTGTCTAAAGTTTCTTATATATTTTATACCTCCTTTTATTTTAATAAGTCAACATACTGGAGAATTTCCTTTCTTCTTTTTAAGTTAGTGATTTGAAAATTGTCATCAAATTGAGACTCTGAATGGTATCTGCAAACTTTTCTGCCATTGTGATTAATTTGTTGGTGTTTTGGTTTTCCAGTCTTACTATCCAAATCAAATTTTTATTTCTATGAAGTTACCTTGCTGCTACTGCTAAGTCACTTCAGTCATGTCCGACTCTGTGTGACCCCATGGATGGCAGCCCACCAGGCTCCCCCATCCCTGGGATTCTCCAGGCAAGAACACTGGAGTGGGTTGCCATTTCCTTCTCCAATGCATGAAAGTGAAAAGTGAAAGTGAAGTCGCTCAGTCATGTCTGACTCTTAGCAACCCTATGGACTGCAGCCTACCAGACTCCTCCGTCCATGGGATTTTCCAGGCAAGAGTACTGGAGTGGGGTGCCATTGCCTTCTCCGATGAAGTTACCTTAATACTCGTTTATTCTGCTTGTGTTCATTCCTGAATTTTTAACCATTTTGTATCTTTACATTATCTGAGTAGCTGAAACCAAGACTAATCAATGCTATGGAGCCATGCTGTGCCATAGAACCTTTGGCAATGATAGAAGAATTCAGCTTGGTACCCACATGTGGCTGTTATATACTTTACATGTGGCTAGTGCAATCAAGACACTTAGTTTTTATCTCCTATTTAATGTTAATCAAGTTAAATTTGGGTTTCTCTGGTGGCTCAGATGGTAAACAATCTACCTGCTATGCAGGAGACCAGAGTTCAGTCCATGGGTTGGGAAGATCTCCTGGAGAAGAGAATGGCAACCTACTCCAATGTTCTTGCCTGGAGAACTCCATGGACAGAAGAGCCTGGTGGGCTATACTCCATGGGGTCACAAAGAGTCGGACACAACTGAGCAATTAACGCAACAACAAACTTAAATTTAAATAGCCACATATGGCTAAGGGATACTGTAATAGACAGTACAGATAACAAACAAACAAACCCGGACTTGATTTTTTGTTTTATTTTTACACAGTTATTAAACAAGATTTATGACTTAAAGTTCATTGTGTAAGATTCACTACTATGATCAAAGTCATTTATTCCCTAGGACAGGATATTAGCTTTATATTTAAGAAAGGAAAACTTCGCAATATTATTACTCAAAATTAGTGCAACTGCAAGTTATTTTCACTTCTAATATAGACCAACCCTGGAATTCTTCTATTAGAGTAGTGTATGTTGAGAAAGTATATCACAGCTGTTCTAGTTTGGTGTGTTTTATTTTGTTTTAGGGAAAATTGATAGAATAAAAGTGGAATCTTCTTTTGTATTGCACTTTGTGTTTTTGGTTTTGGGGGGTTTTTTTTAAGTGTTATCTCCTCAAAAGCTAGGGCCTAGAATTGACATGACTCTCAGTTGTGAGGGGGAAATAATTCTTAGCATGAGAGACACTCTTACAGTTGAGATGGAGCTGGGGAAAGGAGAGCTGAAAGATACTGTTGGGAAAAGGCAATTATCAGATTTAGCGACTAACTAAATGCAGATTCCTAAGATAAAGGGTCGAGGATAACTCTGTAAATCAGAGCCAGGGTTACTGGTATTGTGTGGTGATTTTATAACTTAAAGAGGAAAGTAAGGACCAGCTGGTTTATGGTAGGAGACTGGTTTTAAACATGTTAATTTTAAGGTTCCAGCATGTCACAGGCAGCTCAAAATGGCCCAGGTCCGATGGAAGGGCAGAGCAGTGCTAACTCGAGCTCTTTAGCAAAGGTGCAGGAGTCTGTTACAGGGCCTGCTTGCTTTTCATATCACATACCCTTCTCTCTCCTTTACCCACTCCACCCTTCTCCCACCAGTATGGTGAGGCTCACACAGTCCAGCAGAGTTTTGTTTGTATCAGGAAAATGGAAGCCATGGATCAGAATACTCACTTGAGAGAATGAATGCTGATGAAGGAGATGCAGGGAATGTCTAGGGAGAGGGTACAAGTGGTGAAAGAAATTGGAGGATTTCCTGGCTTCAGAGCCAGGAAAGCCAAACTAGGGGAGAGTTGCCTAGCAAAAGGCAGATCTGAGTTTTGCACAGAGGCAAGAAGGCTGGAGATCACAGAGGTAGCATCTCAGCTGGGATCTGAAGAGTGTGAAGAGCTGCCCTTCAGTGGGTGTGAAGTTTCAGTTATGCTAGATGACAAAGTCCTAGACATCTGTTACACAATGTTGTGCTTATAGTTAACAGTAATGTACTGTACAGTAATTACTATAATTTGTTAGGTGGGTAGAGCTCATGTTATATATTTTTTACCGTAAGTTTTAAAAGGGGAAAAGACAAAGTCCTTGATACTTTTCTGCAGACTGTACTATGTGCAGACATTGAGACAAAAGATTCTTAGAACTGGCTGATTTTTTTTTTTTTTTCTTTTCCCAAATTGCTTCTGTTTGAATTCACTCTCGATATGGTTGAGAGCATTTCTGCAATTAGATTAAAATGCTTGGTTATGGGATTGAGTAGGTGTGACCATCAAACCAATAACTCTGCAGAGGAGTCATTTAACATTTCAAAAGGCATTAAGATGCCTGAAGATGTGATTTCACAAAAATCAGATGTAGTCTTGAGTAGCATGTCTGTGATGGTGGAGCCTTGTCCAATGGCGATACTTCCACAGACTGTGCAGTCAGAGTCAGAGCTACAGGTGTTGTTGGGCACTTGAAATGTGACCAGTGTGATTGAGCAACTGGACTTTGAATTATATTTAATTTTAATGAATTTAAATATAGTCACATGTGGCTGATGGCTACTGTATAAGGCAACCCAGGTCTAGAGACTTCAGGAAAGTTAATCAGAGCATAAGTAAAGTAGGAACCCAGTTCTTGGGTATTTTGGATTTGAAATGAAAGATGAGGAAAGGTTTTACAAAGTATTACTGGAGATGAGAACTCCAGCTTATGGTTGTAAATGGAATCTTTTGGATATGGTATTGAGAAAATGGAGTATTTCCTGCCATATCAGTAAAAAAGGATGTCAGGGTCATCAGTGATTTCATCTCTCCAAATGTGAATTTCTGAGCCCTGAGGGCACCCAGGAATCTGAAGTGATCTGGCAGCCCTGGCTGCAGCCACTCCCTGTGGTGAGCACAGAAGCTCAGATGTAAAAAAATGCAGCATACTGGCCCAGAGAGCTGAGATGCATATGAAAGGAATGATGTCAGTGAGCCCAGGCTCTTGCATCTTCCCATATGTATAAAAACGCTAAATTCCTTGACTTGAGGTATCTGGTTTTCTTTAATTCACAAAAATACTTTCGATGTTCAGACCTGCCCTTTGTTGCAAACTTCTATATAACCTGACTCCTCCCCCTGCCTCCTTGGAGCAGTTCTCTCAGGGTTACTTGAGATGCTGCCTCCTGGGCTTAAGTCCTAAAAATTTCCATCAAATAAAACATAACTCTCAACTTTTTACCAACTGAGCTACAAAGTGAAATCACTCAGTCGCATCCAACTCTTTGGACCCCATGGACTGTAGGCTGCCAGGCTCCTCCATCCATGGGATTTTCCAGGCAACAATACTGGAGTGGACTGCCATACCCTCCTCCAAGGGATCTTCCCCACCCAGGGATTGAACCTTGGTCAGGAAGATCCTCTGGAGAAGGAAATGGCAACCCACTCCAGTACTCTTGCCTGGAAAATCCCATGGACAGAGGAGCATGGTAGGCTCCTACAGTCCATGGGGTCACAAAGACTCAGACATGACTGAGAGACTTCACTCACTCACTCAACTTTTAGGTCGTGACTGTTTTTTAAGTCAGCAGTACTATCCTACTTCTTTTGTGTTTTATTTTATCAACTTTAAAAACATATAGAGATAGAAAGTAGGTGGGGAATAAATGTTCAGTAAAAGAATTTTAAGGAGAATTTATAAACTGCCTTGATCATTGAAAGAACTTTTCCACCTTCATATAAATATACAAAGCAGTTAACTGAGAGGACAGTAGTATCCTCACCAGAAAAGATGCTTCTTCTACAGAAGCAGGAAGTAGGCTGATTCTTTCAATTGTGACACCATTTTAAAACTATAACTGAAGAAGTCTACATGTTGGTATAATTTTAAAATGTTAGTTTTCCCTTCTCTTCAGTGGGCTTCCCTGGTGATTCAAGACAGTTAAGGATCTTCCTGCAATGCGGGTGACCTGGGTTCAATCCCTGAGTTGGGACCATCCCCTGGAGAAGGGAACAGCTACCCACTCCAGTATTCTGGCCTGGAGAATTCCATGAACTGTAGTCCATAGGGTTGCAAAGAGTCAGACACAACTAAGCAACTCTCACTTTTCAGTGTATAAATAGCTCTCTTAGGTGAGGCCACATCATCTCTCCCCTCGGCTATTGCAGTAGCTTCCTAGCTGGGGGTTTGTTTGTTTGTTTCTTTTGGGGTATTTTTGTTTGTTTGTTTGTTTTCCCCCCCTCTGGAGTGACTGTATCACACCAAGAATTGTATTATTAAAAACAGAGATCTGACCCACAACTCTGCTTAGGGAATTTTTATCTGAACTATGTATACACTTGCTTCCCTGGTGGCTCAGTGGTAAAGAATCCACCTGCCAATGCAGGAGACGAGGGTTCATCCCTGGATTGGGAAGATCCCCTAGAGGAGGGCATGGCAACTCACGCCAGTATTCTTGCCTGGGGAATCCCATAGGGAGAGGGGCCTGGCGGGCCACAGTCCATGGGTTGCAAGAGTCAGACATAGCTTAGTGACTAAGTCACCACCAGTACCGTGTATACAATTAAAAGTTTCAAAAACATTTTTTGAAGGCTGTTTTTCACTTTTGAAGTTAGTGAGTTAAGTGAACATTTTCTCAACTGATGGAAATAAAATTGGTAAAACATATTGGTAGTATGCAACAAGAACTTTATAGCATATTGGTAGTATGCAACAAGAACTTTATAAAGATTTATAACCCAAACCCCAGTAAACCCACATCTGGGAATCTTTCTAAAGAAACCATCTTAAATACCACAAAATATGCCCCCAAGTCTCTTTATACAAAGATATTCACCATAGCGCTATTTACAATAATGAAACTGTACATACACCAATATAAACTATACACCAACATAAACCATGGTGGTTTAGTGGCTAAGTTGTGTCTAACTCTTGTGACCCCATGGACTAGAACCCACCAGGGTCCTCTGTTCCTGGGATTTTCCAGGTAAGAATACTAGAATGGGTTGCCATTCCCTTCTCCAGGGGATCTTCCTGACCCAGGTATAGAACCCACATTTCCTGTGTCTCCGGCATCACAGGCAGATTCTTTATTTGCTGAGCCATTGGGGAAGCAAATGACTAAGTAAATGATAATTCATAAAATGATGTGCTCCCATACCGCTTTGTATATGCATATACAAACTATGATATAGTTAATGCATTTCTGCCAGTCTACTACTTTTTCATGTCCCCACTGTACTTCAGTTCAGTCACTCAGTTGTGTCCAACTCTTTGTGACCCCATGGACTGCAGCACTCCAGGCTTCCCTGTCCATCGCCAACTCCCAGAGCTTACTCAAACTCATGTCCATCGAGTCAGTAATGCCATCCAACCATCTCATCCTCTGTCGTCCCCTTCTCCTCCCACCTTCAGTCTTTCCCAGCATCAGGATCTTTTCCAGTGAGTCAGTTCTTCTCATCAGGTTGCCAAAGTATTGGAGTTTCAGCTTCAGCATCAGTCCTTCCAATGAATATTCAGGACTGATTTCCTTTAGGATGGACTGGTTGTATCTCTTTGCAGTCCAAGGGAATCTCAAGAGTCTTCTCCAACGCCACAGTTCAAAAGCATCAGTTCTTTGGCTGTACTTAGCACATTGTGAATGCTCAGTGAATATCTGCTGGATAAATGAACAAATGAGCGTTGACACAAATGAAATCATTATCAGTTGCTTCTTATCAACTGGTTAAAATTAACATGTTATATTCTTTTAAGTATAGAAGTATGCAGTTCCACTTATAATGAAAATGTATTTCACATTTAAACCTTGGCCAATCCAGAAAATATTTTTGTAGGCAAAATAACTATTTCAGACCTTTAAAGATAAATCAGTTGATAAATATATCAAGTAATGATTTTTAAAAATAAATCATATTAGTAATAAATCATTCTCTATCTCCAAAGTCCCTTTGTACACTTTTAGTTTATTTTTCTCTCCCCATATTTTCTCTGAATTTCATGTATTTTTTGAAATAAATATATATAAAAGACTCCACTTATCTCCCTATTGACATTTTTCCCCTCAAACCTGTGATCTGTCTTCACAATCAGTTCCTCTAACTGCTTTGTTTATTTGAAGTGATCAGTTGTCAAGGAAATTGCCTTTCACATATTGGGGCCTTAGGCTGTGTTATATAGAGAGTATTCAAATTTTCATTTCCTATAATTTACTAAGACTAGCAAGGAGAAGTCTGTCATTTTCTTCTAAATTAGTTTTCTAGGTAAACCCAGATGATGGTTGATGCAGGCAAGAAATACTAATATTAGAAATTCTAAATTGTTTCTTTTGACATGGAATCTTCTAATGTACTTCACCAGCAGATTGAGATCTCTTTGTCATCCCTTCACAAATATAACCTAGATGATTAGTTCTTCCTAAAGCACTAGCAGTTTAAGATGATCATTATTTAATATATTTATCTCAGTAGCACCCTGAAAATTGTTGGAAATTGTGTGCCAGACTTCTGAGGGGTAGGGCCCATGTCCATCTTGCTCACCCTGTATCTTGAGGCTACCACAGTATCTGGTTCGGTTCTCAAAAGATTGTTGAATACTTGACTGCTTCCTAATGAAGTAAGGGATTCAAATACTTTTTTGTGTTTGGTAGGCTCTTGGATTGTAAGGAACAAAAAAGATTCAGGCTACCTTGCGGAGAAAGAAATAGGGAAAAAGGGAGCGGAGAGAAGGGCAAGCTCAATGTTAACACTCCTTTCCAGGAGACGTCTGTTCCCCTGTTCTTCAGTTTCTCACTCAGTCTTTATAATATTCATAAACCATAGCAGAGCCGCTGTTTTTATATTACGACTTTGGAGGGCTTCTATTTCATAAACTTATTACTTTTATTATAGAAAATCAAGTGGCTGTTCCTCCTGTCTCTTCTCCTTGGTAAGAAGGATTTCAAAACCAGAGAGCCTGCCTCTGACTCTTCTTGCTCTTCCTTATACCTACAGAGGAGGAAGTTTGTTCCTGATGGGAATTTTTCTGACTCATAGATGAATGTACTTAAATGGGGACACAAAAACAATATTTTTAAAAAGTTAAAATGAACACAGACATGCCATTGGTGATCTGGCAGTTTTTACTACTAAGTAGAATAGCGATAGAACAATAAACATTATTATAGTCTCCATTTCTCAGTGAAATTAACCTCTACTTCTCCATGTTTTACATTGTTCTTACCCAAACCTTCAGAGGTTTATATTAGATATGCTTATTCCTATTTTATTCAGAAAGAAAAACAGAAATCAGACCATTGCTTTAGGAGGTTGTGTGTAATACTCTTAGAATCCAACTTTTCCTTTAGCTTTCAAATTGAGGTTCAACAGTATGCTAGTATACTGTTAGATATGATTTTTTTATGGAGGCTGATGGTTTCCAGTCATGTCAAATATGGGCTAAAAAATCTCTGGTGCTATCGAGTACGACTGAGGGAAATAACATTTGAGGAGCCTGCCTGTGTGCCCAGCACCATGGTAGGAGCCTGTCTGTCTCGTTATCTTGTTCATGCAATGACCCCATAGTTTATTTGCTGTTGTTGTTGTTATTGTCGTTGTTTGTTATGGGGCCAGAGGGGGCGGAATCCAAGACCTAATACTTTGAGTTTACATAATTCTATTTACTTATTCCATTTATTTTATACTTTAGCAATTTATACCAATTTAACTTTTCATAGAAAGTCATCATTAATGCATAAAACTTTTCTTTTAAAAACAGGACAAAAGAATCAGAGTATCTCAACCCTTGACAAGAGGACCAAGTGCCTTTATTCCAGAGAAGGAAGTAAGTCAATCTGTCTTAATATATATAAAGTGATTTTTAAAATAACTCAATTGTGTCAAAGAATATCTACATTTTTTAATATGGAAGTAAACATGTATTTTGCTCTTATTCTTATTTGTCAGAAAACCACAGAAGTATTTTCTTTTCAACTTCACTTGAAAGATTGTATGTGTAATAATCATCTTATTTGGAGTTAGACAGTACTGCAAGTTTAGAAAAATATAAATTTTACCATATTTGATTTCAAATATAGCATTTCTGAACAAAGCTGCTAACAGTAATAAAACTTAATATTATCATGTAGGTTTAAGGTTTTAAAATGGCCAGTGTTTCATGGTGATTATAGGTTACATAAATGTTAAGAAAAGACATTTTTAAGTGAAAAAGTAAGCTTCCCAACTAAATCTATTGAAGAAAACATGATATTCAGTTCAGTTCGGTCGCTCAGTCGTGTCCGAATATTTGCTTCCCCATGAACCACAGCACACCAGGCCTCCCTGTCGACACATCACCAACTCCGGGAATTTACTCAAACTCATGTCCATCGAGTTGGTGATGCCATCCAGCCATCTCATCCTCTGTCGTCCCCTTCTCCTCCTGCCCCCAGTCCCTCCCAGCATCAGGGTCTTTTCCAGTGAGTCAACTTCACATGAGGTGGCCAAAATATTGGAGTTTCAGCTTTAGCATCAGTCCTTCCAATGAACATCTAGGACTGATCTCCTTTAGGATGGACTGGTTGGACCTCCTTGCAGTCCAAGGGTCTCTCAAGAGTCTTCTCCAACACCACAGTTCAAAAGCATCAATTCTTCAGCACTCAGCTTTCTTTATATTCCAACTCTCACATCCATACATGACCACTGGAAAAACCAGAGCCTTGACTAGACAGACCTTTGTTGGCAAAGTAATAATCACTAGTAATTCATCTTTTCATTTGGTTCTGAGTCTCTGATGAGACAGAATGTCAGAGAATCTCCACTACAAGCTGCACTTTTGATGAAGCTGGGGGAGTCAAGATGATAAATGCAGAAAGAATGTTTGTGAAATGACACAAAAGATATTATAAGAAAATTTGCATGCCTGTTTAGTGGGTATACATCTCTATGAAAGATCACAGCAATGTTTAGGACCTGGAGATTCCTAGCTGCCTGTAACTTATACTTGGGCTAAGAAAAATTTCAGGCCCATTAATTGAGTTTTTCTCTGCTTCAAGGAGTTATTAACTCATATTAACCATGGTTATATATATTGATTTACTATTGATTGCAAAAAGGTATCTTATCTTAAAGCACTAGCATTATTCCTATATTGTTCAGAAATTAGTCAAGATATGTTTGAATACCTATGATGTTTCAGGTATCCCTTAAAGAATGAGTAGAATTTGAATAATAATACATGTCAGGTCGCACTAGAGTCAGCAGTTCCATCATGTTCATTTTGACTTTTTAGTGACCTTGCCATTTCCATGAAACTCCCAAGTTACCTGTAATGTTTCAGGAGCTCAGGGACTGTAGGTAATCATGCATTAGAGAAACTGCTGGGCTTGTCCTGTTTCCCTCATAGAGCACATGGCTGCTCTTAGCAGAGTGATTGCCTAATACATATATAAAGGCTTCCTGAAATGCTGCCATTTACACAGAATGTATTTGGAGACAATCTGGTTTGCAGAAGCAACGGCTGTTTTCAGGCTCTGTTGCATCATACGAATCTATTAATGTCTTTTAGGCATCAGTTAAGCAGAAGAATCTTCTGCTGGAAAGCAAAACAAAACAACAAATATTCTGTCCCTAATTATATAGAGTTTATCATGATCCATTCCATTTTTAACTGTCATCTTGTTTCCCTGTAATTGACAAAATGGGAGGACATGAACAAATGTAAATACATTTGGTTTTATAGTGAGCCAAAGTGGAATTGCCTTTTTTTTACACCATTGTAATTAACATTTCCTCACAATTAACGCTTTTCAAACATTACATTTCCTTTGGGATTAAATTTTCCTCAATCAATAGTGCCTTTGTATAATAAAATCTCAGAAGAGATTGTGAGGCCAGCCCTGAAAAGTAAACAGAGCTTCTTAAGAGCAGTGTGGATCTTTAGAAAGACCACAAGTCTAGATTTGAGGAGACCTAGATTCTAGACCCAGAGAAGGCAATGGCACCCCACTGCAGTACTCTTGCCTGGAAAATCCCATGGACAGAGGAGCCTGGTGGGCTGCAGTCCATGGGGTCACAAAGAGTCGGACACGACTGAGCGACTTCACTTTCACTTTTCACTTTCATGCATTGGAGAAGGAAATGGCAACCCACTCCAGTGTCCTTGCCTGGAGAATCCCAGGGACGGGGGAGCCTGGTGGGCTGCCCTCTGTGGGGTCGCACAGAGTCGGACACGACTGAAGCGACTTAGCAGCAGCAGATTCTAAACCAGGCTCTACTATTAAATAGTTGTATGAGCTGAAATTTAATCTTGAGTCTGTTACCTTATCTAAAATAAGGAACAAATTCTTCGTAAGTCTAGAACTCTAATTCTAAAATGCCAATAAATAAGGAACCAAGCCGAGAAACACACATCTGATGTTCATTGATTCCCACTGAAACAAGTCCTTCCATGGGGTGCTAATAAGCTCTTAACACCTTCAGAAGCCAATTATTGGTATGATGCCCAAGCTGTCATTGTTTATAAACCTGTATGTGAATAATCTATTTTTGAAAAAGTCCTTTTGATTTTCTCAGATGCTGCACGTTCATTTTAATAACTTACCTTGTTTCTAGTAATTAATATGATAGGCTCAGAATGGGAATCTAGTATCCTATTAATTTTTCAATTAACACTTTCCTACAAATTATCCTATTTTTCTTTGTCACCAAAAAAGACTGCAGAAAGCTTTTTTAATGTTGAATAACTAAAACAAGCAAGGGATCAGACTGAAAAATGTCTGTCCTAAGATATAGTCATTAAGTGTGTTCATAGGCTATTGAGAGAAAATTCTAAATGCTTTCCCTCCCCATGAATCAGTGTGACAATAGCCAGGCAAGCAGGCCCTGAAAATTTTTGCCTTATGTGCCTGGCAAAGCAGATGGAAGCTTCTTTTCTCCAACTTCATAGCTGTGTGTATAATGTTTGATAATTTGACATTTGTTGTTTAATAAATTGTGGTCCCAGAGCCAAAAATGAATGGTGCTTTCATTTTCATTTCTGTTTCTAGTATGAAAAACTGCATTATTTCAGTGTCTGTTAATGTCAAAAGGACCTTCATCGTCTTCAGTCATGGAATAATGCATGTAAACCACTGGTGTGTTTACTTCTCAGCCTTGATTTTGTTTTGTGTTTCTTGGTTGAAAGGTTGTCCAGGCAAACACAGTGGATGAACGTACTAACTTTCTTGTGGAAGAATACTCTACATCCGGTCGCTTGGATAACATCACCCAGGTCATGAGCCTGCACACTCAGTACCTGGAGTCCTTCCTGAGGAGCCAGTTCTACATGCTGCGCATGGATGGCCCCCTTCCTCTACCGCACCGGCACTACATCGCCATCATGGTACGCTCACTTCCGGTTCCTGTGTTCACGTGACTTGGTCCTCATTTAGTCCCTCTCACTGCTGGTATTACTTGTGGTGCAGAGCTAAGTATAATCACACGGAAACAACAACTCAAGAAGCTTATGACCTTTTGGATTCCAAATCCACTGGTTACATTTTGAATGTTGTAACTCACATAATATACTGAATTGTTTCTGATTTAATTATTAGTAAAGTTTTCCATGTTTAATCTCATGATTAAAGATGTTTATAGGGTCGAAAGTAATGTTCCTGCTGCTGCTACTGCTGCTAAGTCGCTTCAGTCGTGTCCGACTCTGTGCAACCCCATAGACGGCAGCCCATCAGGCTCCCCCGTCCCTGGGATTCTCCAGGCAAGAACACTGGAGTGGGTTGCCATTTCCTTCTCCAATGCATGAAAGTGAAAAGTGAAAGTGAAGTCGCTCAGTCGTATCCGACTCCCAGCAACCCCATGGACTGCAGCCCACCAGGCTCCTCCGTCCATGGGATTCTCCAGGCAAGAGTACTGGAGTGGGGTGCCATTGCCTTCTCCGAAGTAATGTTCCTAGTGTCCCTCAAATTTTCCTTTTACTCCTGATAGTTTTCTTTCAGTATTAATATAAAACAGGTTGGTTGTGACTTTTTTATTTAGTCATTCTGTACATGAAGAATATCACTAATTTGGCTAAATAAGAGCAAAGTATTAGCACTAGGCGACTCTGTCAGAGAAGAATTCTTAAATAAGTTATACTACTAAGTTTAGTACTTGGTACAAGCTAGTTAACTAGTTAATTATAAATTGGGATGATGGGCAGCAGGAATAAGAAGGTAGAAACAGTGCTACAGTTGGGCTGTTGCTGGAGAAAAGAACAAGATGCAAGTGCAATATATTTGGAGAAGTTAGGGGAACATCTGGGCTGGCAGAGTGATCAAAGCCAGCCAGGAGTTAGTTTTTATCAAGTTGAATTTGTTTATGCTCTCACTGAAGTTTTAAACAACAAAAAAAGGGCTGCATCCTGTGTTTTATTAAATGATGAACTTGTCTAAGATTACTCAGCTTAAGGTTTTGACGACACTAAGTCTGAAAGCCAACTTAGAATGGTCACCAACAAAGAGAGAAATAAGATGTGGAAAACAGAGTAAAACAGTACTATTTAACTGAGAAGCAGCCCTGAGGAAACGAGCGGTGAAAAGTCTGTTTTGCATGGATTTACCAATTTATCAAGGCTGATTCTGGCTTGCCTAGGAAAGAAAGGGTCAGTGAGCTTCAGTTTCATCTCAATAGGAGGATGGGCACAGATAAGGCTGATTCACAGTTATCTCAAAGGGAATAAGAAAAATACTCAAACTAGTATATATTCTGAATTGGTACAAGTTAATCAGATTTTATTGTGTTTTAAATAGAATATAGTTGATCTTACTTACCATAATAAAATGAACATATGCTTCCTTCACATAAATAGAAAATGGGTTCTAGATTGACCCCTACCACTTCTGGGTGAGGAAGTAATTGGCTTCATGTGACATTTACTTATATGTCAGCTTTATGTATCGATTCAAGAATCTATGACAACATTGTGATGAAAGTTTTAGGAAGAGCATTCTCTAAGAAAAGAATATTAGCTATAAAAATGAACTTTAAATGACTGTCCTAGTAATTGTAGAATAAGACCGTACCATGACTGTTTTATCCACCAAATCTTTTCTTTGTGTTGTAGGCTGCAGCTAGACATCAGTGTTCTTACTTAATAAACATGCATGTGGATGAATTTTTAAAGACAGGAGGTATTGCTGAATGGTTGAATGGTTTGCAATATGTACCACAAAGACTGAAAAATCTTAATGAAATAAACAAGCTGTTAGCACACCGACCCTGGCTGATCACAAAAGAGCACATTCAGGTACTGAGTATTTCTTTAGGGGAGAAAGAAATTTTACTAATGATTCTTAAAGTTATTTTCAGTTAAGTATTTTGCTTAAGACTTACTTTGAAATACTTGCATGTTAGGAATTTGAAAAATAAAAAATAAATAGTGTATTGAAATGTGTAGAAAATGTAAGTCATTGGGTTTAAGTTAAATATAAATGAATACTTCTCTGTAAGTGAAAAATCACTCAGTCATGTCCAACTCTTTGTGACCCCATGGACTATACAGTCCATGGGATTCTCTGGGCCAGAATCCTGGAGTGGGTAGCCTATCCCTTCTTCAATGTATCTTCCCCACCCAGGAATTGAACAGGGGTCTCCTGCACTGCAGGTGGATTCTTAACCAGTTGAGCTACCAGGAAAGCCCACTTCTCTTTAAGTAATCAGTAATTAGCAAATAGCTATAAGAAAAGTTGATTTCTATTTTCAAGCAGTAGGCAGAACAAAGAAAATGCATTAGGAGGATAACATACGTAGGTTCTAGTCTTTAACTCTTAACTACAAAGTATGTGACCTTTTTAAAGTTAACTTTTGTGGGCCTTGGTAGTTCACCCTTCTATAAATGAGATGGCTAGATTAAATGAGTTCTAAACTCTTTTGCAGTTCTAACATTTCATAATTTTAAGATTTTGAAGAAATGATTTTTCAAATAAAAGTGATTTGCCAACTGATGTGTATATACTTACATGCCTCTAGAGACTAGATCTTAGGTAAGAAAGAGAACTGTGATTGGCTGGAGCACTTGCCCTTCAAAAGCAGCATCTGTTAAAAGCCTCCAGGATGAGGTTGTTGAATTAGCGCCATGCTTGGCACTATTCAGTTAGTTGGAGTCATCAGCTAAATGATTATCAGCAGAAGCCTTAGGTACTTAAAACCCCTTCTTCTCATGCATTAGAAATGTCCTGGGTTTAGTTTTTCCCCTCATGTTGTTAGTTATTTGCCCAATTAAACCAAACTCAGCTTTTGTCAGTCTGTATACTCTCAGATTTGTATTATCTATTAGGGCTTGTTTATAAAATATGAACAAAGCTATAGCAGAAAGGTGCTATTTATAATAGCAAATAAGAAATTTAGAAGCAATTTAAATGTGTAAGGAAATGGAACTGTAGTTCTGGGCTACAATATGCCCATGCTTAATAATTAATTGAAGACAGTGGAGCCTCATGAAAATCAAATTTTTCAAAAAGTTAGAAAAGCAGAGAAAAATGGTTGTATACTCTGATTATTTAATTATACTTTGAAAAATAAAAGAAGATATGTAAAAGTTACATAAAAGTGGTAGAATATGATTGATTTTTCCTTTTTTTCCCCCTGAGCTTTTGGTAATGTATTAAATTTGTATGTAGTTAAATAATGGAGAGTAAAGCAAAAGCAGTTTTTTGGTTTTAGTTTTTAGATGTGAAGTGAGCCAAGTGAAAGTTTTAGATTTGAGAACAGATCCCCATCACACACTGAAAGATAGATTAATTAGATAAAGATTGATGGGGAAAACCTTGAATGGATTAATAGCTGGAATTGTGATGATTACTGTGTTTAATGGCTTCACTTATGATTCCAACATTCATCTGGGAAAAGTGAAAGTGAAAGTCATTCAGTCATGGCCAACTTTGTGACCCCATGGACTATACAGTCTGTGGAATTCTCCAGGCCAGAATACTGGAGTGGGTAGCCTTCCCCTTCTCCAGCGGATCTTCCCAACCCAGGAATCCAGCTGGGGCCTCCTGCATTGCAGACGGATTCTTTACCAACTGAGCTATCAGGGAAGCCCATTCATCTGGAGGATCCAGTAAAATAGCGTGTAAAAAAAGTGCTCTGATATTTTTTTTTTTTGTTGGTTTTTTTTTAACTTTTTATTTTGTATTAGATTATAGCTAGTTAACATTGTTGTGATAGTTTCAGGTGGATAGCAAAGGGACTCAGCCATACATGTACACATATGCATTCTCCTTTAAACTCCCCTCCCATCCAGGCTGCTGCATAACATTGAGCAGAGTTACCTGTGCTGTACAGTAGGACCTTGTTGGTTATCCATTTTAAATAGAGCAGACTTTTTTTAAATGTCCCTTCAAATGTGAGGTAGTTTTCTACAGTGTCTATCATCTGCTGTAGGTTCTTCCTCTGTCAGAGACGATATCCAAGACAGTTAAAAGTTGACCTACTGAATTAAATATTTATGTTATTTTTAAGGTAGAGTCTCTACCTTTAAAACCTTCAAGTAAGTGGTCTTGCTAGAGAAACTTTAAAGTCCCTTCTAGCATCAGTGTTCTTGGATTCTCTAAAATACCTTATTAAAATAGCATAATATAGAAAAGTGCTTTGGAAACAGAAACTCCATTATATGTATAAGGAATTTCAGAGAAGCTACAGTGTAATTCTAATGTTAGTTTTGATAGGTTTAATGTAATATTGTTTGACCAAAGCTGTATCTTTACTATATGAAACAGTTTAAATGGAATTTTTAGTATTATTTCTATAAATGGACATATGGAATTTTATACATTTTTCCATACTTTCTAAAATTGCTTTGTAACATTCTATGATTTTCACTTTTATTCTTGACTGGCTTTCTCATTTCAGAAACTTGTCAAAACTGGAGAAAATAATTGGTCTCTGCCTGAACTGGTACATGCTGTGGTCCTACTGGCTCATTATCACGCTTTGGCAAGCTTTGTTTTTGGTAGTGGCATCAATCCAGAAAGAGATCCAGAAATCTCCAATGGATTCAGGCTAATACCAGTCAACAACTTCTGTGTGTGTGATCTCGCTAATGACAACAACATAGAGAATGCATCCCTTACCGGCAGCAACTTCGGGGTTTGTTTTCTTAACTGTTTTTCTTTACTACTTTGCCTTTAAACTTGCTACATTAAAAACATATAGAGAAATTATCTGATTAAATGGGATATTATATGCGTGAAATATTTTGTATAATCTTTTATTACCCTAAAAATTTAACCTGTTGCTGAAGTTCTGAATTGTCTTAAGGAGGCTTTTAAAGCAATTGCAAATCATAAGGCTTGTAAGGCTGCACCAGTTTTAGAAACAAGTAATAGTATAATCTAATATATATCAAATTCTGTTGTATTGAGTGGCCAAAAAGTTTGTTTGCATTTTTCTGAAAGCTGTTATGGGAAAACCTGAATGAACTTTTTGGCCAATCCAGTAGAATTCTAGATTAAATAAATCCATTCATATAAACTTTCTGTGTTTGTAGCTGAAGCAGAAACACTATACCTCCGAAAATGTTTAATTTTGCCATATGGTTTTCTTTGGAGTTAATGGGAAGCCCACTTAGGAAATTAATGACTATGTTAGTGCCGCTGTACATAAGGTGATATTGGGAGATGGAGACATTTACCGGAATAACTTTTAATATTAATAACACCCAATATTATCTTCTCTGGCTCCAGATTGTCGATTCTCTAAGTGAGCTAGAGGCCTTAATGGAAAGAATGAAAAGGCTTCAAGAAGAAAGGGAAGATGAAGAGGCGTCTCAGGAAGAAATGACCACTCGCTTTGAGAAGGAGAAGAAAGAAAGTCTTTTTGTGGTCTCTGGAGATACTTTTCATTCATTTCCTCATTCAGGTGCTTTTTCTCTTTCACTATCTTTGCCTTTTCTCTTTGCCTTTGACTTCCCTGGTAGCTCAGACCCTGGGTTGGGAAGGTCCCTATTGTTCTTAGAACCCTGACTGACCACCTCAGACCACCTTCAGTATTTTCCATATGGATAATGGAATGATTCCAGTATCATGTTCCTTTTAGTTAGTTCTCTTCTACCTGATGCTGATGCTATTGCTTCCCCTCTTGTGTTGCTGCATCTTTGAATATATTTCAAATCCAATTGAGAGGTACTTCAGCTGTGTATGTAGTTCATGCTCTTATCCTGGATAAAATGTTATTCAGAGCAGACCAACTGCTTATAAAGTTAGATAAGAGTATTTAATCCATCCTACTTGTGTGATTTTTTTTAATGATAGGTAAAATCCTGTTTCAATAGATGTAATTTGTAAGAAATATCTCTTCCTTTTTCGTGGGTGTGGAGTATGTGGGAGGATTGTTCTCACAATGCTGCTTTTTTCCAGATTATTTCTAAAGTTACACCAAAGTAACATTGCACTTGTATTTGCATTTCTTTGCAGAAACCTTTGGAATTATATAAAAATGTATTTTAGGTCATTTTCTTAGGTTGAATTTGGAGGAATTCATCCTGTATTAAAAGTTAGGCTTTTCTGTATCAAAAGGCTTCTTTGCTTTAGTCTTTAAAATACATTTCTTTTCCTAATACTCTGAGAGACTTTTAAATAGGAGGGAAACTTTTCAATTACAACTTAAAAAGATACTAAACACCACATAGTACATGTTATTAAAATAGCATGGAGTCAGTAGACTTCAAAAGCTTAAACCCTTCCAACTCATCAATCTACACAACATTTATTTTTAAAGTAGAGCTCTGTAGGTTTAACAGAGGGCTTCAAAATGACTAGTCATAAGGTTAGTCAGTCTCATAAATCCTGAGAGTAATTGATTTGGCCATGACTGGTTTATTAATATTAAATATAACATTGACCAATAGCTTTCAGAAATTTTACCAGGAAGAGCAAGATCCCTCTTTTATCATTTCCCCAGCGATTTCTTTTATGAAAGATTTTATCTACCAAATTGAGTATATTTAATAATGATTTCTCAGAACTTCTGACCAGCAGGAAATCCCAAATATAAAGAAGTGTTTCGGTTATTGGTTTGCTATTCATACTACAGACATTTATTGTACTCCGCGTAGTCTCAGCAGGGTAGTAGGCACTAATGCTTCCAGGCTAAATGAGACGTGATTGCTGCCCTCTGCAGGCTCTCATTGCTAGTGGGAGAAAGAGAAATGCAATATGAAGCAGAATGTGAGGAATAAATGGAGCAGTGATGGAGAGTTAGGAATGTGCACAGAAGGGGGCCTAGGGAGAGACCTCCTCTAGCCGCTTGGCTCTGAGCTAAACCTTAGAGACTTGAGTGCAGGGGAGTCAGGCAGTGGCTGGTGGGGGGGGGGGTGGGCAGTTGGTGGTAAATAGCACACCTGCCTGAGCCAGCACACAGTGGTGAGGAAACAGGATGGTGGGTGCAGGAGCAATTGGTTCTGTGTTGTTAGGATGTGACACATGAGGTAGGTATTGTGAACAGGAAGCTGATTAGGTAGATAGAGACCTTATCATGATGACCTTTCCAGCCTTAAAGATCATGTAACCAGCCATATTTGCGACATGTTGACTTGTGATGTCTATAAAACCTCCAATCTGAAAACAGCTACAGGTGCCTCTCAGACTTTAATATGCATGTGAATCACTGAGGAATCTTGTTGAAATGCAGATTTTTGTGTTCAGTCTCTGTGCCAGGACCTGAGGAGCTACGTTTCAATCATGGCTTCATGTAATGCCCATGCTCCTGGTCTGCACACTTGGAAAGCCAGGGTTGAACAGGAGAGGGTTTTAAGCCCGAAATAAAGTTTTGGAAGTTATCAATATATATTTGGGAGTTAAAATCAAAAGAGTTGTTTATAAAAAATCATCTAGAGAAAACAAGTGGGACAAAGGAAAGTAATGAGCGTAGGGTAAACCTTCTAGGGAAGCCAATATTTTAAAATGCAAACATTGTATTAAAGTTAGTAGTATGCATTTACTTTTAGATATTAATTTTTGTAAGTGTGAAAAACTTGGGTTTGCCTGGTGGCTCAGTGGTAAAGAACCCATTTGCAATGCAAGAGATGGAGGTTCTTATCCTGGATTAGGAAGATCCCCTGGAGAAGGAAATGGCAACCCACTCCAATATTCTTGCCTGGGAAATCCCATGGACAGAGAAGCCTGGCAGCTACAGTCCATGGGGTCACATGGGATGAAAAATTCTAATATACATTTCTTTATAACTATAAGTAGACACAAAATCCAGAAAAAGAGAGTAAACTTATTTAGCATACTTTACCTGACATAAATAAAACACTATATCCCAAACTGCAACCTATACCATTATTTTCAAGTGCACATAGAAAATTTACCAATATCAACCATATATTGTTAATGAAGCAAATATCAGCAAATTTTAAGAGATTTAAACTTTACAGGGTGTAACTTTTGACTATAACAGAAGTAAGCTAGAAATCAGTAAGGAATAACTAGAAGTTTCTCAAATCTTTAGAAATGAAACAGTATACTTCTAAATAGTTCATAGGGAAATAAAAAGTTGCAGTGGAAATTAGAAAATATTTGGAGCTGAATGGCAGTGAAAGATGGCACAGACAATATTTATTTATTATCTTTTTTTGGCCATGCTGGGCAGCTTGTAAGACCTTAGTTCCCTAACCAGGGATTGAACTCAGGTGCCCTGCAGTGGAAGCTCAGAGTCCTAACCAATGGACCACCAGGAAATTCCCTAGACATTGATTTTTTAAAGCTTCTCTAAGACAACTAGAGCTTGAAGGGCATAAATGTTTTATTTCTTTTTTTTGTTTAATTTATTTATTTTTGACTGTACGGGGTCTTCATTGCTACACAGGCTTTTTCTCTAGTTGTGGTGAGTGGGGGCTACTCTCTTTTTAAAATTTTTAAAAGATTCATCCATCTTACTATCCTTGTCTCAGATTCGTTCCTTTATGGCTGAGTAATATTCCATTGTATATATGTACTACAACTTCTTTGCCTAAGCATCTGTTGATGGACATCTAGGTTGTTTCCATGTCCTGGCTATTGTAATAGTGGTACTCTCTAGTTGCGGTGCTCAGACTTTGCATTTCTGTGGCTTTTCTTGTTGTAGAACATGGGTTCTAGGCACACGGGCGTTAGTAATTGCAGCACTGTCTTTAGAGCACAGGCTCAGTAGTTGAGACGCACAGGCTCAGTTGCTCCGTATCGTGTGGGATCCCCTTAGACTGGGGATCAAACCTGTACCTCCTTCGTTGGCAGGCAGATTCTTCACCACTGAGTCACTGGGGAAGCCCTTTTCTTATTATTGAAAGTATATTTTAGAATGTCAGTCTTTCTCTTCTTAGATGCTTGAGCAAGAACTTTTGCCTTCTAAAGTGAGTTTTGAATTTACTAAGCAAGTCTTAGACCTTGGTGGAAAGTTATATTCTGATTTTAACAAGAGGCTACATCATTTATAAATTAGGAAATAAATTGTTTCATTCTTTACTGTTCACCATTCCCAGTACTAAATTTGCTGGTCACACGAAGATAAGAGAAAAATGACTCAGTATGTGGCTGAGTTATTTTTGTAGACTTACCGTGTTTTAAAATGGAAATAGAATCTTATTTTTCCCTATAACAAGTTTCTTGGTTTGATCAGTATGATAAAGCATTTCAGATTCCATTTAGAGATTCTAAGAATAGTTTTTCAAGTCTTTTGAAGAAAATGTTTGAAGTTTTCTACAAGGGTACTATTCTATAGCTTGGTAACAGAGTTGACTAGCATTTATTAGTTTTTTGCTTTTCAAATTAGAATGATGTTCCATTACTGTAACATAGTATTTTTTGTATTTTATTTGTATCCATCTCTTAGGAGTAGAAGAATGTGGATAATATGCAAAGTACCAGTCCAGAGTTTGAAATATTTGTTTAAATAGAATTAAAATTGGAGTTTTAGATTTGTCAGAATATTAATTTTAACTCCTTTTAAAAAAAATTTTAACTTCTTAAGGTAAATTTAGGAAAAAAATGTTTGTATTGGGTAGGCCAAAAAGTTCATTTACATTTTTCTGTAACATCTTACAGAAAATTCCAAGTGAAGTTTTTGACTAAACTAATATTTAGATATTTTAATTTAGTCAGTTTTTTGCCTGAATAGCTACAGCTAAATGTTACAGTTGCCGGCATTTAGTAATGAAATTGCATTCAAAACTTGAGCAAAAGGTATTTTATGTGAATACAAGGCATGTAGTCAATATTGACACTATGGAAATCCTTGAAAAAGCTATAGTGAAAAATTGGAAGAAAGTGCAATTAATTCATTGTTCTAACTCTGTACAGTTTCCTTAATACCAAATTGTTCATTATTGTCCTTAGATTTTGAGGATGACATGATTATAACATCTGATGTCTCCCGATATATTGAAGACCCTGGTTTTGGATATGAAGACTTTGCCAGACGAGGGGAGGAACATTTGCCAACATTCCGAGCTCAGGTATGAGACGCCTTTAATTCAGAGAAATTGGAGAAGAGATACTGTCACTTTAACTGTGAAATGTTGAATAAGTTAACTCCCATAGAAACTAATAGAACATTTTGATAGAATCTATAAATATCTTTATTTAACCTACTTTTCAGCCTTGTCTAATTTGATATCCCAGTTGATGGATTAGTATTTCAGCATCCCCTCTACCTCCAACCCCAAGAAGGCAAAAGGAAACTGCTTTATGTGGTTACTTGCATTATTGCATGGTAGTAGTATCATGTTCATGTTTTGGAGAGAAGCAGGGAGGAAACTGAGTGACACGTTCACATTTATAATAAGAAGGCATTTTTATAGAAAGGCCATATGTCTATAATTATGGGCTGAAGGGCCACCTGTTCCCCATCCCTAGATAAGAGCCACAGTAGTGATGTGGTTCATAAAGACAGTGCAGGCGAGATCAAAGACAGACTCCTCTGTGCTTGTTTCAGATGATCTGCTAGCCATCCGTGTCACTGAGTAGGTTTAGTCATGTAGGACTATTCCAGGGCTTTCTGGGGTTCTTCCAGATGACGGTGTAGTTTGCATAGTACATGACCACGGGAAGTAGCCAGAGTTTATCACCAATGTCCCTCATCCTGGACCCAGTGAGGAAATAGCACGGCCCTCCCGTCTACAAACTGATGTGTTGGTAAAGCAATCTTGGTAAAGTGACAAACTTAGAATCCGTGAAAGGATTACAGACTGAAATATCTCCACTTTCTTCAGTGGTTATACTTCACAAAAACATAGACTTTAAATGGAGAGTGACCATTTTTGATACATTTTATTCTTTTAGGACTATACCTGGGAAAATCACGGGTTCTCCTTGGTGAACAGACTTTACTCTGATATTGGACATCTTCTTGACGAGAAGTTCCGCATGGTCTACAATCTCACCTATAACACTATGGCCACCCATGAGGATGTTGACACAACGATGCTGCGCAGAGCTTTATTTAACTACGTTCACTGTATGTTTGGAATCAGGTATGGTTGTCGTAGAGACAGGTGTGTGTGTGTGTGCTAAGTTGTTTTAGTCGTGTCCACCTCTTTGAGACCCCAAGGACTGTAGCCCTCCAGGCTCCTCTGTCCATGGGATTCTCCTGGCAAGAATACTGGTGTGGGTTGCCATGCCCTTTTCCTGGGGATTTTCCCAACCCAGGGATTAAACCCATGTCTCTAATGTCTCCTGCATTGGCAGGCAGGTTCTTTACTACTAGCACCGCCTGGAAAGCCCTATAGAGACAGTTGTACGTGTTTCTAAATGAAAATTCTGACAGGAGTCTTACCTTTTTCCTGTTAAAGAGTATATACTTCTGGGGAGAAAATTACATATGGACTCCTGACTATAAAAAATTAACTCTATTTTCTAGAAGAGCATTTTTCTTTGTTTAAAAGGCTTAATATGCACATATAAATACAGTAGTAAAATTTTACTAAGGAGGGAAAAAACATCAGTAATCATTGGGGACAGTAGTAAAACTCTCCATTTGAGAATCCCTCCTGCAAGAACTGAACCTTTCAGAAGTATAGATGATATGCCATTGTGCAGGCATACTTAGTCGCTCCAGTCGTGTCTGACTCCGTGCGACCCCATGGACTACAGGCTGCCAGGCTCCTCTGTCCCTGGGATTCTCCAGGCAAGAATACCGGAGTGGGATACCATGCCCTCATCCAGGGAATCTTCCTGACCCAGGGATCAAACCCATTTCTCCTGTATCTCCTGCATTGCAGACAGATTCTTTACTGCTGAGCCACAGGAGAAGCCCATGATATCCTGTTAGATAACTATAGCAAGTGCTGGTTGGTAGGTTGGTTTTTGAAGGTATGGTATAATTTGGGTATAAATGAAACTAAGATAGAGTCTGCCTTCATAAAACTTACATAAGCTCATGTAAGAATACTGAAATGAAACTGTAAGTCAGAATAAATTAGTGGCACCTAAATTTAGAAAGTTTGAATTGAGAGGACTGAGAGTGAAGGAGTGAATAAGACTGAATGGTGTAATCAGGAAAGCTCTCCTTGGAGAACATCCTTTTTGAGCTGGGTTTTGAAGACTTCTATGGAGATAGATCTGCCAAAAGAGAAAATCCCCAGTTATGAATACATTCAATTGACTCTGTACTGTATCCTTTCTGATATAGTATCACAAAGCCCTCATGGAACGGAATTAGAATTCTATTTGTTAAGCAAAGTGGTTTCTATAACTTTGACTTAAAAAAAATCCCAAATTTCCTGGAAAAGTCAACTAATATGAAATATTCTACATAAAAGATACTATTATGATGGTAAATAGTAGCTCCGCTATTTGCCCATTTACTATTCTAGAAAGAATCATCACATTTTAAAATTTAATATACCAACCTAATTAAGAAAAATAAACAGTAATAGATTTTAATTCAAATAGATTTTAATTCAATACATGTTATAAATTAATATTATATTCAAAATAATATTATATTTAAGGCAATAAATTGGTGATATTTCTCTGCTGGGTGCTACTAAATAAAGCTTATGTAAAATCCCAGAGTTTTTTTTTTTAAACTAAGTATTATGTTTGGATTAAAAATAAACCAAAAATACAGAAGAGAAAGCCCACAAGCTCCCACCACTACATTTACTCTCATAGCTATTTCTGAGCCCGTTTACACTGTTAGTCTCTCATCTCATGAATGAACTATCTACACTCCTATGCACTAGGGCACAGAATCCCATCTCCTCTCATCTAAAGATCCCTCTTCTGGCAATTCTCCCTTCTCTCTCCTGCATAATTAGCTTTACTCTCTTAATCGAATCTTTTCCATCAATATGTAAACATGCCTTTATTTCTCTCATCATCTCAAAAAAAAATCCTTTCTTCATCCTTCATTTCCCTCTGACTGTTGCCTCACACTTCTGCTCCCATGCACAGCAGATCCGTTTGATAACATTTTGTATATCTACTGTCACCATTTTCTTATCCCCTGTTCTCTTGTGAACTGACTGCAGTGTCAGGCTTTTACTCCTGCACAGCAGCAGAACTACAAAACTACTCTTTCTAAGGTTGCGCTTCACCTCTCCATAGCTCCTTGCCTCGACCCGTTCTCTGTGGTATCTTCTTTGCCTACTTGGTAGCATCAGACATTGATTATTCCCTCTTCCTTGAGACACTAGGGGCTTCCTGTGTCTCAGACAGTAAAGAATCTGCCTGCCAAGCAGGAGACCTGGGTTTGATCCCTGGGTCGGGAAGATCCCCTGGAGAAAGGGAATGGCTACACACTCCAATATTCTTGCCTTGAGAATTCCAGGGACAGAGGAGCCTGGCAGGCTACAGTTCATGGGGTCACAAAGAGGTGGACATGACTGAGCGACTTTCACTTTCACTAAGACACTAGACTCCTACCTTAGGGTTTTACACTTGCTTCTTCTCCTCCTCCCAGTATTAGCTTAGATGTCAGTCTCTTAGAGAAGCCTTCCTGCCCACTCTATCTAAAATCACAACTCTCCTCCCAGCCCCCAGCTGTATTTTATCTCCATAGCAGTTGTCACCATCTGATATATTATATGGTGCTCTTTTTCATTTTTCTTTTTTCTCCAATAGAATACAAATTCCATGGGACTAGGGCTTTTTGTCTATTTTGTTCATTTGTGCTTCATCAGTGCCTGAAGGAGTACATGGAAACTACATGGCTTATAGTAGGCACTCAAATATTTATTATTTAAAGGAGTTAATGAATGAGCTTTTGGTATTTAATTACTAGGTAATTATTGTGTCTTGGTATAACTTTAGAAATCAGAAATTTTGATTCTGCCATTCTAAAGCTTGTTATCATTATTGCTTCTAGGTATGATGACTACGATTATGGAGAAGTTAATCAATTACTTGAACGAAGCCTGAAGGTTTACATTAAGACAGTGACCTGCTATCCTGAGAGGACTACCAAGCGCATGTATGATAGTTACTGGCGTCAGTTCAAACACTCAGAAAAGGTGTGTTTCATGACTTAACATAGACGTATATTCCACATAAGGAGTAATGATTATGAAAAATTAAATGTGAAAATAGTAATAAATCAACACCATCAGAGAAGTTGGAAGTGGCATCATTTGGCCATCAGTTTTTTTTTTTTTTACAATGTTTTAAAATTCAAATTTATTGAATGGTGACTAAATTTTGGTTATGTGTTTTGCCCAGTGTGGTGTATAAAGTAAAAGCTTAGCATTGGCCTTTGAAAGATTGGATCTGAAAATTGGATCTTGGCTCAGAAGACATATCCATTTAGAGAACTTTTTCATTCTAGCCATTTTACAGTTAACCTATTAGAACAATAGTTCTCATTCCAATTTGGTAATTTAGTTATTTGACAATATAATGCAGACCTTTGAGCCAAGTATATTATTATATGAGGAATTTTTTGGATTGAAATATCAATATATAGGAAACATTATTTAAGACCTAATAAATGACCATTATAATGGTATAGTATAAGTATGGCCTTCAATCATGAGTCTATTGACGTTTAAATCCAAGAATCTTCCATTTATACCACAGTTCCTAAGCTTGAGAGTAAGAAAACCTTTTTAGAGTCCTAATATTCACTAATTAACTGTATGACTTTGATAGAGAATGTTATGACCTCGATCCCTAGCAGTCTTTCTTGAAGTCTTAGAGCCAATCACACATCAGATAAACACCCATTTACCTCCAGCATCTCTCCTTGATAGATCTGTATGCTCTACTTACAAGTTTGTATCACAATTTCTCCCTTTGCTCAGTGGTATCTAGAAATTCTCCTTACTCATCAAGAGAATAGATCCAATGATATATCTAACCTGTAGAAAGATATCAAAATAATTTAAATATATCATACTTCTTTGTAAAAGCTTTTGAAGGTATGTGGGTGCTTATTTTAACCTGTCAGGTGAAATGAATCCCCCTCAAAAATTCCCCCAGGTGCTTGTTCACAGCTGTATATGAAAGACTCTAGGCAAGCTAAGCGTATCTAAGTTGTTCAATCCCTTAATCGTGTCTGACTCTTTTGACCCCATGGACTGCGGCACTCCAGGCTTCCCTGTCCTTCACTATCTCCCAGAGTTTGCTCACATTCATGTCCTTTGAGTCAGTGATACCATCTGACCATCTCATATTCTGGCACCCCCTTCTCCTCTTGCCCTCAATCTCCCAGCATCAGGGTCAGATCCAATACTTCAAAGCCCAATGCTAAACTTTTACTTTATACTCCACATTGGACAAAACACATAACCAAAATTTAGCCACCACTCAGTAAACTACCAGATACTAATTTCAGATTGCTTTAAGCTTCAGATTTTCACCTTGGTTTCTCCCATGTACAGGCATACCTCAAAGATATTCTGGGTTTGGTTCTAGACCACTGCAGCAAAGTTAATATCACAATAAAGCAAGACACATGAATTTTTGGTTTCCCAGTGCATGTAAAAGTTGAGTTTATAATACAGTGTAGCCTATTAAGTGTATAAGAGCATCATGTCTTTAAAAACAAAACAGTATGTGTACCTTAATTAAAAAATAGTTTACTGATAAAAAAAAATGCTAACCATCATTTGAGCCTAAAGTGTCATAATCTTTTTTGTGGTGGAGGGTTTGAAATGTTGTGAGGATTATCAGATGTGACAAAAAAGTGAGCAAATGCTGTTGGAAAAATGACGCCAATAGACTTGCTCAATGCAGGGTTGCCACAAACCTTCGTCAGTTTGTGAAAAAAGAAAGAAAAGCAGTGTCTATGTGGTGCATTAAAGCAAAAGCTCAATAAAATGAGGTATGCCTGTAAATAGTAAAAAAATGTTTTTAAGAACTTTCCAAGGAATAAATACAGGCTGATTTTCAGCCATATAAAATTTTACATCTGGAAGAAAGTATTTTTTGTAGGAGAACTGTAATTTGCAAAAAGTATTTTTGTTTTACAACCCAAAGGATTATCTGGCTTTACAGCTCTCCTAAGAAAATTACTGGACTTTTTAAGATTCTAGGGGTCATTTTTACTGCTCACATTTTTTTAATAAACAGTTTTCTTATGAGTCTTACATCATGTGCACACATAAACATGCACAGGCATGTGTGTTTGTATGTGTGTCTGTAAAACTGGTGAGATTATAATATCTAATGTTAGAATACATTTGTGAATGTCTGATTATATGAAATAAATTAAAGTTTTTTCAGTTGTTTATAATGGTCACTAAATTGGTAACACTTTGATTTCTAGGTTCATGTCAATTTACTTCTAATGGAAGCACGGATGCAAGCTGAGCTTCTCTATGCTCTTCGTGCCATAACTCGGCATTTGACCTGAAGCATCACCCAGGGAAGATATCATATATGTGTAAAGACCTTTTCGCATAGGATATACATCAGAAGCTGTTTGTGATGTAGCATCAAACATTATTCAATTCTCTAGTGTCAAAGTTTTAGCCGTTTCTTGGGGGCGGCTGTAATGTGCAATGATGTGTTTTCTTTTCCTTGATGCTTAACATGACTAACAATTGCAAAAATAATACTGAGGAGCACTACTTGGCATTGTTTGTAGTTGGGTTTTTGGATACTGATCATAAATCATGAACCTGGTTTGTTAATGCTTAACTTCAGTGCTTTGGGGTTTGTATGTGTATTTTTGTTCTTTCCTTTTTTTTTTCTAATAAGGAAAAGCGCTTACAATCTGCTCGAGCAATTGTTTTTCAGATATCGGAATTCAGCAATGAATGACCTCCTCTGGCCATTCTAGAACTTTAAGGTTGTGTCCTACACCTGGTGGAGGAGAAGCATGCGCTGTTGGACTAAGCTGCTCACAGGACACGCATCTGTGTCTCCAGGAGTTTATTTGTCAGGCACTGTTTATTTTTTTGTTTGTTTGTTTGTTTTTTTTTACTGCTATTGGCGATAACATGAAATGTGATACAGCCATTGTCCATAATTTAATGTGAAATTGATCATGATGAATTCTATAGCATGCTACTGAAATGCCAAATTCAGCTAGTTCCTTTCTCTTCTGAAACAGAAGCTTCCGTTTTCCATATCAGATGTATATATTCAAAGTGGAATTATGCACACTCCTTTCTATCACTGACAGTAATCCTCAGTCATCAGAGTAATCAGTGCTCACAGGACTGCTTACAGTTCATTTAGTTGGCACATAGAAACATGTACCCACACAAGACTGACCAAAAATTTTCTTTGCACATTTTTCTTTTCTCATAGTGTTTTCTATATTACAGTAAGCAGAGGAAGGTTAATATGCCTATATTTTTTTCCTGTTAGGCTTCTAGAACTTACTTTCCACGGTTTTTCTTATGATAGGTTAAACAGTTGATTATTCAAAGGTAAAAATTGTGTTTCTATGCATTAATGTGATTGAACAACAACAACACAAGAGTGCAATATGTAAAAAAAAAAAAAGAGAGAGAGAGAAAAAGACTCAACAAACTTTCCCCCTATTATGTATGTCACTGCAGAAGTGTCCTTTTACCACAGAGCTATAAAGAAATTTAGTTCAGATTTCTTTATCGCACAAGGCTTTTGCCTTCCTGGGGTTGAACAATGTTCCTTTTACAATGCCAAAGCATCCCCATTCCCAGAACAATCTCTTTGGACAACTGGTTTAAAAAAGATCTCAAGTCTTATGGGAGGAAAAAGCATCCCCAAAGTCACATTTTTGCATTGGTTTATGTTGCTTGATTAGACTATCTTCACAGAGCACAATGCTGTACATTTATAGCTTTAATTTGTATTATGTTAATGAACCAGTGAAGTGCCTAAAGAGATGCTCACAGCTATCCGGTAGGACACGACTGCACTGCTTAAACACTTTTTGGTTAACTAAGGGTGACTTGAATTTTACACAAACATACTAATTTTTTTTTAAAAAATCCATTTTTTTCACAGTAAAGAAGATAAATTTTTCCGTTAGCATTCCCACAAAAATTGTATTTTAGACTTGTAATCTAGGACTTAACTTTGTCTTTCCTCTCATGAAAGAATTGTGGGCTAGTGTTCTCGTCAATCATTTTCCCCTTCCATTTATCATTCTTTTCTGGTACAATCCATTAGGTTGCTTTCTGTTAGGCTTTGTTCTAGGTAAGAAAATAGCAAGATGACTGTACACCTATGAATATAAGGTAGTTCTGCATTTTTAGATTCCAGGATCTTGTTTGAAATCTTCCATGTGAGGGAAAAAACTGCTAATATTTTTCAAGACAGGGTGGTTTATTTAAAAAGATTATTCAAAGAACTCATGCCAGATCGAGTCTGTTTTGTTTATTGCATATACCATATGTTGATGTTATTCCATATCACATTATATAGATAGGTACTAACTACAAAGAAAGTATTTAGGGGAATGGCAAAATATGAATGACAACATGCATGTCCATTTGACTTCCCTAATTTTAGAACTTTCAAGTTGAGGATACCCTTTACTCTTGACATTTTGTTTTTTTTAACTAGAATTCTTTCAGCTAATATCCCTTTGTTTTTGTGCAGGTGACCTGTATTAGAGGTTGAAAAATAATTTATATATTGAAAAGGAGGAAAAATTCTCATAGAACATCATAAGAGCTTTAAACCAAAAGGGGAAACAAGGTTTAAGTAACTAAAATGGCCACTTAGTTTTTGTTTTTGCATTGCCCACCCCAGAAATGTAAGTAGTTGAAGTTTGGGTTATGGGAATATTATTAGTGCCTTTACTAGATCTCTTTCCTAGCAAAGTTTCTTTTTAGCTTAGCATAGATGTATCTTATCGCTAATCAGGAAAATCAGTTGACTTGGAACTATAAACAAAAATAAAACAAGATATTTATGAACCTCACTGAATCAGCCTAGAAAAATTGACTTTGGAGGTGCCAAAGCACCTGCCAAGATGCAGCCTGCACAGCCTTCTAGGTTGTGAATACCATTTGTACAGCGAGTTTGCTGTGAATTTCAGCTACTGCAAACTTGAAATTCTGATGCGGTTTTCCAGGGTGGTATTTTTTCAGAGTATTGAATTTACTATGTAGTAATTTATAGTATAGCTTTTTATATTAAAATGTGATATTTTTTAAAAGAGCTCTCTGGTTCAATTGGTGTCATGATGTGACTATACGATCTGCTAACCTACCCCTTGGGCTCACATTGTGCCAAACTGAGATGTACACATGTACGTGAAAAAAACAAAAAGCACATGTGAATGTGAAGTCTCTAACTCCGTTGCTTATTATTTTCAAATTAGTCTAATAATCCATTGATGTATATGCTTGAAATGGTTCTCTGTTTACTTTTGAATTTCGAGTTTTCCCGCTCGAGTTAGAATGCTCAGTTTTCTCGGATCACCTTAAGAAAATCCAAATACTCTTCTCTCTGAAAGTAAATGGTGAACCCAGTCCCTTGACTATGGGAGTGGCCAGACAGGTGCCTCCTTAAATCCTTCGGATTCGGCTTCCTCAGATGGACTCGTGATAATTAGAGGAAAGCAGGCTTTTGAGATGGGACAACTTGTAACTTTCTTCACCTTTTTGAGCTAAGGATATTGTCTCAGTCTCAGGAAGAACCTTTGTCCCATTTGGGATACCTTTTAACTAAAAGATGGCTAATGTGGAACCTGGGGCATGGTCTTGGCTTTTAATTATAGCTTTAAACCCAAATGATAACAACACAAGACTGTCTTAGAATAGAACTCTCAATGTCAGCTCTATATCAAAATCATATTTGAACCAGAGCCCCTATTTTAATTGTGCTATAAAGTCCCTTAAAGATTTCAAATGCTTCTAAAACCTAGTTAACATTATTCCTGAGCAACTTTTTTCCCCACCTTACAGAGTTTTTAAATCCAAACTATTAAATTTTTATGCTACAGCAAAATGAAATTATCAACCAGCAGTTAAAAATGTGTACTTAAAAATAGTTCACCATTTTTGTGCAGAGTACATGCCTATATGGTGGTAAGATTCTTTTAAACTCTAAGGGCAGTTCATCAGGGAAAAAAATAAATTTCAGTGCATGTTATGAAAATTATTTGCACTGTGCTAGTAAAATGAGGTTTTCATTTTTGTTTTATGTTGTGTTTTAAAGACAATTCTAAATCATTCCTCTGGAAAGCAAGACCTTAAACTCTTTATCTAGGGGGACTTTTTCTTCTTTTATGCAAATAGACGGTCTTGCATGGAGTGAAAATTATGCAACTATAATGTTATATAAATAGTATATGAAATTTGCTAATAGTATAATTTAACAGGAAACTGAAAGATATGTGGCTCCTCTATTCAGACTGAGTTTTAAATTACCTAATTTCATAGTCAGAACCTATTCTAGGTGGCCATCATCATAAACTCTGTTTCCCGATTATATCCATCTGAAGACTGAGAATCAAATTAGTCTTTCCTTAAAACAGTACTGTAACATGAATGTATTCATCTCAGTCAACAGAACTTCAGTGCCCCCTCCATGTGGAACTTACTTCCATGCTAATTTGGCTTCATCAGTAGTGTCTGCTCAGGTGAGACCTAGAACAAAAACAGCTGGAGTGAAATGGATCGCAGGGGTAGAGGTACCTGTCGAGGCAGAGCCCTGTGAGGAAGGAAGAGTTTTTCAAAGAACACATGGACCATAACTCTACTGGCGTGGCTGCCCTCAGCATCACACACCCGGTCTGAAGGAGCCTTTCCTGTTGCGGGAGCTCCTGCCTACATTCAGCCCACCCTTTCCTGCCTGCTTATTCTTCCTCCCAAGTGCCTCGGCCTCAACCGTGCTCACTCTCCTCCCCTCCCCTCGGCCCATCTTGGTGTGAACGCTGTTTCACAAACCAGACATCACCAGCCACCTGCTGATCATCACCAGCATTTACTTTTCCCAGTTACTTTTTCTCCATTCATGAGGAATAATACAACTTGTCCCAACTCCCTTGAAATTCCTCAATCATCTAGGTATATTTTGGCTCACCTTTGCCCTCGATCCCCTACTGGAAATTATGTAGCACCACGTGTGATCGCGTCCATCCCATACTGTTCTGCCCTTTCCCAGCTGCCAGAATATCTTGCTCTCCTCTACCTCATCCCCAAAGAGCCTATAAACTCAGAGTATCCAACCATTTTCATGGATTCACTCTCTGTTGTTCAGAAGTACTACTTCCATATTTTAAATAAATCATAGAAGAGTTTTGCCTTCTATCAAAGTAGGAATGTTTATATTTATACATGATAAGAAATCGAACTATTTCTACCATGCAGAATTTAGCATTTAGCAGGATTTTAAAGTGATTGAAATGCCATCCTAACCTGGATCTGTATTAGGTAGTAAATACCTGCATTAGTCCACGTTATTTGAATGTAAAGTGAAAATTCTCCAGCAGTCCAGACTAATCTGTAACCAATCAGTGGAACAGGAAATTTCTGGCATAGACATGGGTGGTGTTTCTGACATTTGTTTTATGGGTGTCATTTGGGCCTTGAAACATATTTCAAATAGAAGAACATACGATACACGGCATTTAGGTAGTCCCATTGGATCACAGAAGCCTACTGGATTTAAAATATAGATAAAATACCACAAAATTGGCTACCTAAGGGTTTGATCAAGCTTCCCTCATTGGACTAAGCTTGGAGCCCCTGTTCCTACCCTGTTTCTCGCTGGGGAAAATGAGCTGTGAGATGAAAAGGGAATGCACTTCCTTTGTAGTCCTTATTCCCCTGGCGTACTTCCAGGATATCCAGGCAGTATCATCCAGGAACAGGAAGCGCACAGAAGGGGAAGAAGCCACAGCACTTCCGGTCTGGCCAGTGCCTGCTTAGCGCGGTCCATAGACGAATGCTGTCAGGTTTCTAACGGGGGGGGTGTGTTCATCTGTAGACAGTTGTCTGACCTGAAGACAAACCCCACCCTGTTTGAAAGTACAGATTAAAATATTATGATCTGTGGTGGTATCCGGGTGCCTTCCACGCCCATTTGTGAACACCCCAACTCAAAAACAGAGTCCAGTAAATACCTTTAAGGGCCCAGGAATGAATATATGCCTAGTTAAGAAATGAGACTTGAATAAGTAGAGCCTGAAGGAATAGTTTTTCTTAAATCCTATGTTATAAAATGTTCCTTCTAGCTTTAAATTAATTATGAGTGCACCACCGTGAGGTCCAGAGTTGAAAAAGAAGGAATATGAGGATGGTGGGGGGTGGGGGGGACAGGTTGGGGGATGAATACCTGATTCTTTTCAATGCTTGTGGAAATCTTTGAAGTAATGAAATTCATACTATAGAATGGCCATTAGAACAAACACCCTATTTTACAGCTCATAGTACAACATCAAATGTTAGTAAGTCTAACTATGATAAATGTAATTTTGGGTATATAAATTTGCTAAAGCAGTCTATTTTCTTGCATTCCTCAGTTTAACTTCATAAAAAAATCAAAAGGAGAGAGGCTCTCTAGTCTTTAATGCTGAAGTATTATCAATCCTGATTAGCTTAAGTTTATGCATTATGACACCTACTGAATGAAACTGATTATACATCTCCTTTTAAGTTAATCAGTCTTTACAAGTTGTCGACTGATTCCCAAATCTGATAAGGAAGGATCAAAAAGTAGGATCAAGGAAATTCATCAGTTGGTAGCCAAGAAATTTCCTTTGTAATGTTGAGACTTGTTTTCTCCTTCCTGAATTTTACTGATTCTCTAAAATAAAGGGAAAGAGTTAAATGCTACCCTTGTTCACCAAGGGAAGTCATCCCAACTCTATACCTAGTGCAGATATTCCCTTTACATCTATATATCTTCCCTGGAAAGAAAATACCTTTTTTTCCCTTCCTCTTTTCTCTTTTCACATCTACTCTTTTTAATCAGATAAGATAGACAAAGAAAGCAAACCACAAGCCAGTTTGGCATCTTCTCCATGCTGATAGAATACTCACAGCCACATGCACAGTTGGAGCAAGGTTACACAGAACCCTGTCAGGTCAGCGTGGAGCATGGCCTTGCTACTTGGATTAGCTCCTTCAACCCTGAAAATAACTTTCCTGGTCATGGAACAACTGGATGTATCCTTTAGCTTATGAAATAGGATTTGAACTTGAAATCTCTCTTTTTTAAAAAGAACCTGATTTTGCAGGGCAGCTACATCATGAATGTATATATTAAGACTTTGTAGCTGAATTGCACACGAAATCAGATTGCCAACTTCTTATCTTTCAATTTTAGACATCATTTTATCCTTAAGTTGTGAGTGATATATGTAGCATGCTGTGAAATGTCTGTTATAGTTCTTTAATTCATCAGTATTAATACAGAATTATCTTTTTGCGTTCCTTGGTACTTTTTATTCCATGTAATCAGAAGCTGTGATGTTTTGCCTTTGTCGTCCTGTGCTTTGTTACTGTAATTTTTTTCTTTTTTACGAAGCACGTGACTTTGGACTAACGTGAGGCGGATGACGTGATCTTTAAGACTGCTATATATCTATCAGTCTCTTACTATATAAGGTTTCAATTAGAATAAGCTTTTATCAAATAGATCATTGATGCAATTTAGGATTCACACGATTTTCAGTGTCAAATGGCGATCTTACATTTATAGCTTCAATTCTGAAGACAACAAACTTGATAAACAGCCACTTTAAACTTGTTCTGGCAAATCAGACCCTGCTGTAGATGTAGTCTAAGTTAGTTAACCATATAAGCCTTTTCAACTATTATGCCCTCCACATGAGTCAGCAGTTAAGAAGAGTATAGAACCCATGAAAGCTTTTTGTATGTATAACTAGGTTTTATTTTTCTTATGTTGCTGATTTTACAATTCTGACTAAAGCTGACCTCAATGGATCAGTTTATGTGTAATATTCTAGTGCTTTAATGCCTCTTTTTTTTTTTTTTGGAGGGATGGGTAATATTATTTGAACAGCTACAGAAGGAACTGTTGGTGAGTCAAGGCAAACACATTTGAAATAAAGCAACTGTGTATTAACATGTTAACAATTCATAACTGCACTTTTTATGACATTTTGAAAATCTATTTATAGGTACAGAACAATGGGTTTTGTTAAACTGTATCACATTTATACTTGCAGAAATTTATTTCATTGTTATTAGTAGGAATTTTATTGGTTCAATAAAATTGGCAAAACTGAACACTGACTATTTGCTTTTATATATATATATATATATTTAATTGAATATTCAAGAAGCATTCTAGTGTAGGTTTTGTTTGTTAATTATTGGATATGCATTCTGAAAGATATCAGCATTGTTGTAAGAGTCATTTTCCCTCTTGTTTCTTTCTGACCCACAGTTTTCTTGTAACATTTATTACAACCACTTAATATTGCATTAATGGAATAGTGTAAATTGTGCAAAATATATAGAGTTATTATTACTTTGAAACTGTCCATTGTGATCTCAGCAATAGGAAAATTAATTTCACTATTATCTTTTATTAACCAAAAATAGTAAGGTAGAATGGGAAAAGGGGCATTTAACCTGGGGCAGAGCCTGAATTCAAAGCTTATTCTTTTTCACTTAAGCTTTGTGACCTTAAGTAACTTGATATCTAGGATCCATGATTTCTGTACCACAATCTGAGGGAGATAATTGCCTTCTTGAGATAGTTGCTTGAGATTGGGTGATGTGTAAGAAGGGATTTGAAATACGCAGTACAGTGATGAGTCTGACTGGATGCCTGAGAAAACCCAGAGAATAGTGCTGTTGCTAATTGAAATAAAGAGTTAGGAAGGAGAGTTTCGGAGGCGGGGGTGTATATACACGTGTAATGAGGTGATAGTAAGACTGTCAAGTAGAAATGTAAAGTAGTCTTTGGGAAAGCTAGAGAGGATGTGCAAAGTCTTTTGTGCAAGGTATTCCAAGGAGAGCCCTAACTTTCTATTTTTCTTAGCTCACTAATTACACAAAAACTCAGAGCAAAGGCAAGAACTCTCCTTTGTGCCATGTGTCCAGCTGTACTGCACACATGTGTGCTAAGTTGTTTAAGCCGTGTGCAACTCTTTGTGACCCCATAGGCTGTAGCCCACCAGGCTTCTCCGTCCACAGGATTCTCTAGGCAAGAAGACTGAGGTGGGTGGCTGTGCCCTCCTCTAGGGGATTTTCCTGACCCAGGATGGAACCCGCATCTTCTGCAGCTCCTGCATTGGCAGGTGGGTTCTTGACCACTAGTACCACCTGGGAAGCCCCCAGCTGTACTGGGAGATCAGCAAAAACCAGCTTCTTGCTGATTAGAGTCTGTCATTTTCAATAATATGTGACCTCTAGGGGAGATAATGGAGAAGGAAATTGCAACCCACTCCAGTACTCTTGACTGGTTAATCCCGTGAACAGAGGAGACTGGCGGGCTACAGTCTATGGGGTCACAAAGAGTCAGACAAGACTTGGCAAGCAAACAGCAGCAGCAGTAGCAGGAGAGAGAAAGGACAGGGCATGTCAGACCACACTCAGCCAACAGCTAAATTTCCACTTCTTCCCCAATTCAAGATCCAGCTTTTTGACCCTAGTTCCCTAGGAACTGATTAATAACTTTGGCCATTTTTAAAAGTAAAATGAAACCCCTTATGTGTGTACTTGGTCTTTTCACATATACGGTCTCATTTAATCCTCATAATAACTTTGTAAAGAACTGATAATATTTTACACAAGAGGAAACAGTCTTGAGAGCTTTGCCCAAGAGTTGGTGCCTTAGAATCAGCACAGTGGGGGATCTGAATTCCATCTTTCTGACACCACTTTTACACTGAACTTCACTACCTTAATCCAGCCTAAGTTTCTTGGTTAATGATATAAATGACTATGCTTGCAACATGACATCTTGCTTGAAAAATTAAAGAATAGTTCAGACTCCCAAACAAAATTTAGATAACTTACTTTTCTGGCTAACTTGCAACTTTTTTTAAATTTTAAAAAATAGGGTCTTTTTTCCCCCCTCCAGTCCTGAATAAGCCTTTTGATTTAAAAGATGATATCTTAGGGGGGAGGTTCACCTGTCAGCTTAAAGGTTGGAAGTTTTTCCCAAGAGAACAATAAACCTGATCCTGAAGAAGACTTGGGCTTCCCTGGGGGCTCAGATGGTAAAGAATCTGCCTCCAGTGCAGGAGACCCAGCTGCGATCCCTGGGTCAAGACGATCCCCCGGAGAAGGGAATGGCTACCGCTCCAGGATTCTTGCCTGGAGAATTCTATGGACAGAGAAGACTTGTGAGCTACAGTTCATGCGGTTGCAAAGAACGACTGACCCTTTTCTTAAAGAAGACCCAGAAAAACTTAAAACTGTGTTGTTGTTGTTTTTTATTTTTAGGACCTTTCTATGTGGTGGAAGTTACCAATACAAAGGCATAGTTTCTAACTCAGGTAATTTTCTAATTGAATTGAAAAGAAAATCTGTCTCAGAAAAATGTCTCTTCTCCCATAATCTCACATACTTGACATGTTTCAAAACACAGGTGAGTCCACACCTTTCCATAAAACTCTTATTTTAATTCACCCATAGCATTCTTTAAAGGGATCTGAGACAAGAATGCTTAATAATCATCTTGCACTAGCCTGCTTCTAAAATAAACAAACGAACCCTTCATCCTCATATCAACGTGAAATTCAGGAAGACTCCTAGTTACGCTTTTACCACCCATTGACTATTTCCTTTATTTGCTGAGGCATTAGTGCCAACTGCTTCACACACACCAGCCACTTCACACACCAACCACTTTACCATGTGCTGTGGCCACCAGCTTCACACAGGCTGGGGCCAGGTTTTCCCAGAGACAGTGGGAAAGCACCTCTTAGGTCTGGCTTCCTGCCCTGGGGCTGCCCTGAGTTCTTGTGGCAGGGTACCAGAAGGACCTTTTTGTTATTCAGATTCTCAGTCGTGTTCGACTCTTTGTGACCCCGTGGACTAGAGCACTTCAGGCTTCCCTGTCCTTCACTATCTCCCAGAGCTTGTCAAACTCATGTCCATTGAGTTGGTGATGCCATCCAACCATCTCATCCTCTGTCATCCCCTTCTCTTCCTGCCCTCAATCTTTCCCAGCATCAGGGTCTTTCCCAAGGAGCCGAATCTTACCATCAGGTGGCCAAAGTGCTGGAGCTTCAGCTTCAGCATCAGTCCTTCCAGTGAATATTCAGGGTTGATTTCCTTTGGGAGTGACTGGTTTGATCTCCTTGGTGTCCAAGGGACTCTCAAGAGTCTTCTCTGGACCTCCATGCTGATCGCATACAACCGCAAGGGTGAGGAATTAGCAGTCAACCCCTGCACAGTGACTAACTGGAGACCAGGGGTGACTGTTTGCTTCTTTCCATCTGCTGGGTCTCAGTTCAGAAACTCAGAGGACCTGGTAGAACTGAGTACCAGTCCACTCTTTCCTCCTTTTTCTGCTTTACTCCCCCTGTCCTCCACTTCTGCCCCTCAAGCTCAAATAAACTTTAATCTCAGGCTTTGCTTCCTGGAAGTCCACATCAAGATAAGGCAGTGCAGTGCAGGGGTTTAGGTGGCAGGTCCTAGAATAAATTCAAATCTCAGCTCCACCACGGCAAACTATTTGGCCATGAACAAATCACCACATCTTATGGTTCCTCCATTTTCTCATCTATACTTGCAGATAACAGGAATAAGAAGGAAGACATGGCCCTTGTCGTTAAAAGGTGGGGGAGGGGGAAGGGCGAATGTGGGTAAGAGAGGTAACATGAGACAACATAGGAAAGAAGAAGATAATAACTTGTAACGTGGTATAAAAAGCCATCATTTATCAAGTTATCATGTATCCTATCTAAACATTAAGAACTTTAAATACATTATTTTATCCTAATCCCCTTGAAAGCGGGTATCTTCCCCATTTTAGAGAGATAAAAATAGAGGTAGAGCAAAATGAAGCAACTTGTCTGAGGCTGAACAAGTGGATGATAGAACTATCCTCAGATTTGTCTGGCTTTAACCACTCGTCTTTTCCCTTGATGCCAAATAAAGAGATGTGTGAATGAGTGAGTCACTAAGTCATGTCCAACTTTTTGCGACCCCATGGACTGACCCACCAGGCTCCCCTGTCCCTGGGATTCTCCAGGCAAGAATACTGGAGTGGGTTGCCAATTACTTGGGAGAATCATGCATTTTTGTTAGCTGTTAATGGTGATGATTTTTCAAGCAGCCAGTATTGAAACAGGTGCTGGTAGAATTGCTAAGATTTGGATTTGCAGTGATGGAGGAGCTATGCCTTTAGAAGGGAGGACAGGGGCAAGCGTCCACTGCAGTGTGCATGTGCAGGATCTACATTAGAAGATGGATTTGGAAGCTGTAATTTGGTCAGACTGCAGGGTCTGAAAGGTCAGGTTAAAGAACTTGTATTTATTCATTTGGAAAAGGAGATGGAAACCATTTTCCAGCACTGGCATGGAGTTGTCCCTTATTTTGAAACAATAGCATCTCCTTGGCAACCAGAGCCTGACTAGAATTTCAGGGCAGTGTAGAAACAGAAGGGCCTCCCTGGTGGCTTAGCGGTGAAGAATCCACCTGCAGAGCAGGAAATGCAGGTTCAATCCCTGGGTCGGGAAGATCCCCTGGAGGAGGGCATGGCGACCCACCCCAGTATTCTTGCCTGGAAAGTTCCAGGGACAGAGGAGCTTGCCAGGCTGCAGTGCACAGGGATGAACAGACTCGGACATGACTAAAGTGACTGAGCATGCACGCACGCATAGAGACAGCATCTGCCAGGTGACTGTGATGCCTTCTTTGGGATGTTTTCTGAATGCCTTGAGTAATTTCTCGAATGCTTTTGCACATCCCCCTCAGTGATATACTCCAGGCCATGACTGGTAAAGCCTAAGACACACAAAGCAAACTGTTGGGGTGCAGGTTGGCGTACCCTCCCACCTGTGTGCACACAGACACTCCTGATGTCTAGAACCAATGTAAGACCCTTCAGAGCTTGGTGCTTTCTAACCATGTGGTACCTAAGGAGAAAAAGATTCAGTGATCAATGTGTTTGCATAAATGGCACCAACGGATGTCCTCCCTATAGCCACATGCTTTGGAACATGACTTGACAACTTCACTTGTCAAAAGGGAGGGTCTGTTTCTCCTCCTCGAACGTGGGCTCCTTCGGTGGCTGAGCCGACCAACAGTGTGGCAGAGGTGCAGTGTGCAAGTCACAGACACAGGTTCTAAGAGGCCTTGCACATTTCCACTCTCTCAGAGGATGAGCCACTTGGAGCAAGCTGAATTGCCCCAGTGGTTCTAGCTAAGATGTGAGAAAGCTCACCCAAGATTCAGTCAGTTCAGTTCAGTCGCTAAGTTGTGTCCAACTCTTGGAGACCCCATGGACTGCAGCACTCCAGGCTTCCCTGTCCATCACTAACTCCTGGAATTTACTCAAACTCATGTCCACTGAGTCGGTGATGCTATCCAACCATCTCATTCTCTGTCATCCCCTTCTCCTCCTGCCTTCAATCTTTGCCAGCATCAGGGTCTTTTCACCCATGATCAGTTAAGTCTTTTAGCCTGGATGCTAGCCTGACAACTGACTCCTGACTTGGGGGTGGCGCCTCACCCAGCCCAGTTAAGGTCAGCAAAATCACCCCACAACCCAGAGGCTCATGAGCAGAGCTCAGTATGCATTGTGAGCCATTGAGGTTTTGCAGTTGTATGTCGCACAGCAGGTCTGTGGCAATGGATAACTGATAGAACGCCAGTGCTGGAGGCAGTTAGCTCTTCACCCTCCGAGAAACTGGATCAGGAAATTTCTTCTTATATCACAGTCGATGAAGGGGAGCCTTGAAACCAGTCATAGGAGTTTCCACCTATAATCTCTAGAGTCAATGTAATTGGTAACCTAATAATCAGCCCTTTGTTCATCCTTGTCCTCAGAATGTCCATCTTCACAGGGTAAAATGTATGGCATTCCTGTTAAGCTTGTTCTTAAGACTTCATCCTCAATATTTTGGATCCAAAGCATGACTGTACATGAGTCATACTGGGCTGGTGAGGTTAGGGCCAAAATACCCAAACTCTAGACTATAAAAATCACTGAAGAACTTGCTAAAAATCCAGGTTCGTGGAACCATCCCCAGAAATTCTGATTTAATGAATATGGGGCAGATACCAGGAATCTCCATTTTTTAAAAAGCATCCATGGTAACTGGGAAGCCACATGCTCAGACTCTGAGGGGAAAATGGTTGGGTTACAAGATGAGCTTTCCAGGTCTGAATGGAATGAAGCTACAATACAGAGTCATGCATTCACGCATGCTAAGTCACTTCCGTGGTGTCCAACTTTGTGCGGCCCCATGGACCACAGCCCGCCAGGCTCCTCCATCATAGGATTCTCCAGGCAGGAATACTGGAGTGAGTTGCAGTGCCCTCCTCTGGGGGAATCTTCCCAACCCAGGTATCAAAGCCATGCCCCTTAGGTCTCCTGCATTGGCAGGAGGGTTCTTTACCACTAGCACCACCTGGAAAATCCACAGGGTGATACGACAGGGTAATAATCGAAGTCTGTGAAAAGAAAAGCAAACCAGTCAACAGGAAGACAAGTGAACACAGAAAATAATCATAAATAAGGTACAAGGAAAAGAAATGCTTTTCTCCAGGCTTTTCAATAAAGTTTCCTGCACTACTTTGATTTCTGCCTCAAGTGAAGTTTAGGCCAAATTAGTAGTTCTCAACCACACTGATCTCTGAGAACCCCAATCCTACCCCGAGATTCTAGTGGCGTTAGTCTGAGGTGCATGCAAGACATTTGGTTTTGAAAAGTTCTCCTGGTCATTCCAATGTCCAGCACATTTTGAGAACCAGTGAGCGAAGTTAATAACCCCTCCCACCAAGTAGACCCCTTCCTAACAGTGGAAAGAACTGCAGCCTGATTTCCCACCTCCAGGCAGAATAGAGAGAAGGGAGCCAGATTAGGGAGAGACAAAAAGGAATTCCAAGCTCCTTCTAAAATCACTCTTTATGGCAGAGTCTTAGAAGTGCTGAGATGGGTGGTGAACATGGAAACATACAACCAGTTCGCGTGACCCCAGGAAAAGAAGGCCGTGCCCACGCTTGCTTGTGAGCAGAGCAAGTTTTGCAGACTGAAGTCATTCTAGATGTCTGTCTCTGTATGCAGTGTGTACCCTTGAAAGCGTGGTATACCAGTTACGTGGTGTCTTTCATAATTAACTCTTCTCTCTCTAACTTTGTGGTAAGAATGCTTGTCTGGTATTTCAGTATTTATTGAATGCACAGATCCTGTATGACATAAAATAGTTCCATGAAAATAAGGCCTAGGGGAATTTTAAAAACGAAATGGACTCTGGGGGGTTACAAGTGTGAAGAATGGTGTTCAAATTACCTCCCTGTGCGATGAAATTTACAGGGAAGCTTCTTAAAAACAGACGTTCCTGGAAACCACCCAAACTTACTGAATCAGAATGGGAGGTAAGGGGCCAATACAACGTCCCTTTTTACAAGCTCCCCACACAACTTTTATGCACTCTGCACCACAAGAGGCTCCTTTTGAGAACCATCTATCTTTGGGGACACCCCCTCCCTCGGACAACTTTATACACAGAGTTACACAGTGTTAAATCCACTTTGTCTTCACCCACTCTGGATGTTCAGTATATGACAGAGAAACCAAAGAAGACTGCATGTTAATAAAGCAGCTAGTCCAAAGGCCTCCAGAAGAAGCTGTGTCAGAGACAGGTTCCCCATAGTGAAAATGAACCCCCTACCATAAACTCCAGATACAAACATCTCCTGAAGTGGAAATTCCTGAAACGGAACTTCTCGGCCAGAAGGCAAAACCACTCTTAATGTTCTTCATTGCCGAATTGCTTTCCAGAAAGGCTGTGCAGCAGAAGAGCCCATCTTGAGAAACTCAATAGTCAAGGCCAACATGAGAAGAAGGCCAGGGAAGGAGGTGGGGCAGGAGCTTCCAGAGACTGGACCCACACGCCATGTGCAGAGCCTGTTCTCAATGCCGCCAGCAGTCAACAGACGATAAAACAGGAGCTCCCTGCCCTCAAGATGTTTACAGTCAGGAGCAGGGGGCAGGGAATAGTAAGCAAGAAAATCTTAGTATCATAGCCTAGAAATTGCAATAAACGTTGTCAAGGGAAAGACAGGGAACAAGAGTGAATTGTGGTCTGGCAGGGTTCTCAGAGGAGGTTACATTTATGCAAATTAGCTCACTTGCACAGGATGTTAATTTGGGGCAGCTGTCCCAGGGCCAAGGTCACTGGTTCCTCTGTGATTTCTTAAAGCCTTGGCATTGATGGCATCGGGGAACAATGATGAGGGAGGTGTTAGAGGAAGGGGAATTCCCGGGTGCCTGTCACTTGCTTCCCCACTACAGAATGTTCTTTCCTCCCCAGCATCTTCCCTGAGGTTGCTGGGGGCCCAGGGACTAAGTGTCCTCACCCAGTGAGTCTCCCCAAAGAACGGGAGACTACCTACAGAACTGTGACCCCAGACACAAAGGCCTGGCCAGCCGTGAATGGGTGGGAGAGAAGCTGTCACAGGCCCTGTGCCAATCAGAAGATGTTTGGGCTCTTGTCTGAGCCTGGAGACCTGATGACCTGGCCTGCACTGGCCCCTAAGGGAGCCAAGCCCTTGCTCAAAGCTGAGTGCCCCAGAGGGTGTCAGGTACCACTCAGCCTGTCTGCAAAGAAATGCTAACCAGGGTTGCCATGGTGATTTTTGTGCTGCAGGCATTGGGGGTTAGATGGGAGGGCCTTGGGGCCTGGCCTTGAGTATACAGCCCAAGAGTTCCCTGCCTGGGAAGGCTGTCTGAAAGACACCCCAACCGAAGGGTGCATTTATTCTCTCAAGGCCCCTGTCAGACTCCTCTATTGGATCTCTTTAATTAAATTTCTTACAAAGTAAACAGTATGGTATTATTCATATGTGTGTGTGTGTGCTCACTAATGTCCTATTCTTTGCAACCCCATGGACTGCAGCCCGCCAGGCTCCTCTGTCTATGGGATTCTCCAGGCAAGAATACTGGAGTGGGTTGCCATTGCCTTCTCCAGTGTGTGTTCAGTCGTGTCTGACTCTTTGCAACCCTATGGACTGTAGCCTGCCAGGTTCCTCTGTCCATGGGATTCTCCAGGCAATACTGGAGAGGGTTGCCATTTCCTACTCCAAGGTATCTTTCTGACCCAGGGATCGAACCCATGTCTCTTGCGCCTCCTGCATTGGCAGGCAGATTCTTTACCACTGCACCACCCGGGAAGCCCCAGTCATTCATATACAATCCCATTAACTACACACATGGGAAGCCCTGTTTGAAGGCATCCTCCTTAAGCACTGTGAGAAAGCACAAAGTCACGGGGAAGAGCTTAGACTCTGGGGTCAAACAAACTCAAGTTCAAAATCCAGCTGCAGCACCCACTGGCTCCACGCTACAGGTTCAGAGATGCTGGGCAGGTTCTGAAACTTTCTTCTGCCTTCCTTCTTGGTTTTACAGAATGGGGGTGAAAGAACCTACTTTTCAGGGGTGTTGTAAGAATTCAGTGAGACGATATCTGTAGAAGACTTGAAAATCATCGTAATAATGACAATGCTAATATTTATTGAGCACTTCAAATACATCACATGTGGTTACAGGGACTTAACAACCAAATGAATGGAACTGGGGGCCTTTCCCAATCCAGCCTGATCCCGCATTTCCAGACTCCTTTTGTGATTTTCACTCCCTCCCCAGGCCAGATACAAGTCCTCGGCTACAGCCACCCCGGCCCCCCGGCCCTCCTTCCAGCCAGTTCACGCCTCTGACCACGCTCCCCTCTCCCTGGGTTCAGCCGGCACCACCTTGGTCTACCGAACTCCTCCTCACCTTTCCGGGTGCAGTTCAAATGTCACCTGCTCTTTGAAGCCACCCCTGCCACCTCCAGGCAATCAGCTGCATGCTCCTCCACACTCCCACACACTTCCTCCCCACCCTCTGAATGATCATAATAAACACGAGGACCAAGCACTGGGTAGAAGCACTTTATTTGAGCTCATTCAACGGATGTAGGTATTGCAATGAACCCCATTTTAGCATGTAAAACTTAAGGCCCAGAGAAGCTAAGTAACTTGCCCAATGCCACACAGCCCAGCAACAGCCAAGCCAGGGCACAGGCCTTCCGACCCAGAGCCGGCATCAGTAACCACTGCACATCCCGTTTCTGCCCACAAGCCCATCTCCTCCAGCAGGCAGGGAGAGCCAGGGATTGCGCCTCGTGCATTTCGGCGACCCTGGGTCCCAGCAGCAGCTGGCACGCAGGCAAGTGCAAACGCCCCCTCCCCCCCTCCCCCCACCCCCAGACAGCAAACCAGAGACTATTTTAGGAAAAACCACTAATGCAGGAAAACTCACCCATGTGTCCTGGTCTCCTTTTCTTTCTGCCCGTGATTAGGAAACTGCTCTGAGTCCTGTCCAAGGGGCCCAGGCCAGTCTCTTTGAAGTTGATGAATAATAATGAGCTTCTCCAAGTTTATTGAACTTAAAAAAAAAAAAAAAAAACAGCTATTTTCCCCCATGGAGAGGTCTGAAGCCTAATGATAAAACAGAGACATAGTCTTTGTCATGAGATCTTTTCCTGTTGAAAGGAAGAGAATTCACATTGTTGTACAGAAAAAACTAACACAACAACATTGTAAAGAAATTATATTCCAATTTTAAAAAGCATATATTAAAAAAGAGTAATAACAGAATTCAAAGGCAACCAGGCTTCCAGAAAGTTCCCTGTCAGGGCAGGTCCCAGAGCAAGTCTTAAGAAGGAGCTTGTGAAGAAGGTGCCACTGGCTACAAAGGCATGCCCAAGCGGCAGCCTGGGTCCCCAGCCCAGCTCCGCACCTCTCAGTTAGCCCTGGGGTCAGGGGGAGGCCAGGAGTCCCAGGGAAGGAACATTTGAGAAATTTTTGGAGCTAGGAAGACTGGAAGGTTGCCTAGCCAGTGCTTGTGCCTTTTTTCTTTTTCCAAGCCTAAATCAGGTGTTTCCAGGATTCTTGTCCTTTTCCCATTGGAAACAGATCACGCCTGGGGCCAACTGGCCCTTTGCCCCAAGTCACCCATGTTCCTCAGGACTTTTTTCTTCTTAGAAATAAAAAGATGGGGCTTTGTCAAGATGAAACAACATTCCTCTCAAAGCCCCAAGTCTGACTCACTGCACAAGAGGAGGTCTTTAAGATGCTCCGGTTAATTCCCTAATAAAACTAACCTTTTTTGGATGGAGGTCAAAAAGAGAATCAATATCTTTCCAACTCAGGTCCTCATCAGCTCTGTAAAAGATGGATGTGTAAGCCAAGGCTTCAACTTGGGCAAGCCTCAAATTAGAAAAATGCTTGAAACTAGGCTTGGGAGGGGACGGGGATGTGGTGAGGAAATGCGGGGGTGGGGAGGCACTGGGACCTTGCCTCCAGCCTGCAGTTACTGAGGTCACGAGTTTGTACCTTCCTGACCCCACTGCTCAGTGTATTCTGAGCACATATTTATATCAAAATGCAATACGGAAATCAAAGGTGGATGTCACGGGGTTGCGGTTCTCGAGTGATTCACCATCCTACAAAGGACAGGAGACCAAACAGAAGCAAAGATCTGTATGTAAAGGTCTTGATATATGGTAGGGGGCCTCTCAAAGTCACTCCCTGGCCTCCTCTGGGCTCTGGATACGATCGCAGGGAGGGTTCCTGGGAGGAGAAGAACACTTGGAACTTGGAAAGAGAAAGATCACTGGGGATCTGAGTGGCCAGTGGGGCTGGCAGGTTGGAAGATGGCCAGGGGTATGTGATGAGCAAGAAGGAGCTGATGGGGACATGGGGAGACAGGAGAGGAGGGAGGAAGGGGAGGGCAGAACATGTGATTGGGGGCCACCAAGGCCAACCCGGTGGTTCAGCCCAGCCTGGGCTTCAAGAAGAAGCCAGACTCCGACCGTCACGTGTGCGCCTGTGTGCGTGTTGGCTTGCTTTTCCCTTCAATGTTTTATTTAAAATATTTAATGATATTATAAAACTCTGAATTTGAAAGTCTGGAGTGGGAGAACATCCACTCTTCAGTTTTCAGCTCAGCTCCATAACCATTCCTCCTACTCATCGCCCAATGCAGACACTGACGTTCCCTGCCCAGGCACCACAGGCACTTGTGACCCCCGCCCAATGGATTCCTGGGAAACTGGACATTTTCAGTATGATGGAAATGGTGTTCAGGACAGTCACCCGCATGTAGAGTTGCCAGATAAAATGTAGACACCCAGTTCAATTTGAGCTTCGGATAAATAGAAACATTTTAATATGTCCCTACAATAAAAATTAATTTTCTTAATTTCAAACTGAACTGAGCATCTCTTTTTGTTTGTTTGTTTTTTGTTTAATCTGGCAACCCTACTCCTATGGCATATATCAAACCAACAGGGAGAAAGAAAGGATGAGACCGAATGCAGAGGCTGAACAGTCCCAGAAAGAGTCAGATAATAATAGCTCCTATATGAAGGCAGATGGCGAGATTAGAGATGAGCGATGTTCTGGAAAAAGAAGAAGCAGATCATGTAGCCTGGTTGAAGATGTGGAGCCAAAGCAGAGAATAATCCATCACAGAAACACAACTGATACTATAGCTCCATGGTGAGCGGACAGGTAGACGAGATGCTCCCAGCTTCAGTTTCCCCATTACCACCTCCTAGTGTGTGGAGAGAAGTAAAGAGATCATGGAAGTGCCTTGCAAGTGCTGCCCAAACAGGAGTTGTGATCACAAAAGCCTCAGCCCCGTTCTTCCCCACATACACCACTGCTCCAGCCACGCCACTTCCGTGCAGTGCCCTTCTCCAGTTACTTTGCATGCATGCGTGCTCAGTAGCTCAATTGCTCAGTTGTGGTTGACTCTTCGCAACCCCATGAACTGTAGCCCACTAGGCTCCACTGTCCATGGAATTCTCCAGGCAAGAATACTGGAGTGGGTTGCCATTTCATCCTCCAGGGGATCTTCTCGACCCAGGGATTGAACCCGTGTCTCCTGCAGCTCCTGCATTGGCAGGCAGATTCTTTACCCCTGAGCTACCTGGGAAGCTCCCAGCTATTTTAAGTATAGGGCAAATGTCCCCTTGTTCCATCTTCCGCTGACCACTCTTCCGTCTGGGTACTATAGGACTCAGAGTTTCCTGTCCTGGCAAAACTAATGACCTTTCCTTTGCTGTTTAGTGAGCCTTGGGTAAATATGTACATGGCCAGAGATGGGGACACAGACTCACAAGCCAGAAGCTCTGATGGTCCAGGTGGCCTTCAGCTGATGACCAAACAGCCTCTGGGTCACGTCAAATGTCCTCGAACCTACCCCTGGTTCCTCTGATTTCAGCCACCAGACAGAAACCTGCTCTGCAGATAACAAGGCATAGTGGTCCAGAAACTGACCCTCACTGTCCCACGTTCTGTAACTTGGGGTGGATTCTGAGGCTTTTCCATCTAAACATAAGGTTTCACTTTGTTATCTGATGTCCTCTTATTTCTGTTGCCTTTTCCATTTCGTCATATGCACGTTTCTTCACGTTAGGACCAGTGCTATTCCTGAAAGTGTTTAAACAGCTTCTGAGTTCAACGCGATGGGGCATAGGGTGTTCTTTCTTGCTTGGATTTCTACAAGTCACCTTGCTCCACTTGTAGAAAACTCTGCCTTCCTTACACACACCTCCAGAGCAGCTCGGGCCAGGACACTGCACCTTTCCTTAGCTTCTGTTGCCACCTGCAGGATCATTTGGGGGAGAGTTCAAGGACCCTGGATGGCATCACAAAGAGAAAGCAAGGCTGGTGTGGAACCTTTGGGCTTCACCAGTTGTCAAGAGATTTCACAAGACACAACCTCATCACCTCTCTGGCGCTCAGGCTCCAATATTTAATTAGCTGAATGGCTTTGGGCAGTTACTTCTGTGAGTCTATTTCCTCATCTCTGAAATAGTATTTGATATCCAGAAAATCATTTTGATGGTGACTATTGAAAGTCACTCATTCATTTATGTGTTTCAGAAGCAAAGACCACATCAGATACAAAGTCATGAAAAAGTAAGTTCTCCTAAAAAAAAATAAGATCACATTCTTAGGGTGGTATCAGTCAAATGCACAGAAGACTCTTCACTGTTGTGACACAGGTGGGAACAAAGTGTCATGGGAACAAAGCAGTGACTACCTCTGTCCCGTACAAGCAGAGAAGGTGTCACAGTAGAGCTGGATTTGGAAAAACACCCAGGAGCTCCCCAGAATTCCAAAGACCACACATCAAGAAGGGAAAGAACATTTCAAAGAGAGGGAGCAATGACCCAAAATGCTTTGCCCTAGCTTGCTCTAGAAAGTTCCCAAGAAGTGAATGAACTTTCACATCCTGCAGCAGGCTTGGTAGAAGAGAATGTAAGGAGAGAGGATCAGGCCAACTCCAAAGCCAGGAGACAGCCACTCTTGCTGCCCATGGCGAGGCCCTGCTCTGGACAGAGTCTAGGATGCCAACCATGAAAAGGACCTGGGAGGATGCGAACAGATCATTCAAGGCAAGGACCGGGAGGTCTGCTTCATGACCTGGCTCTGCCACCCACTCACTTCGTGGCCTTGACTAAGCGTGCCATCCTCTTCAGGCTTCAGTGCTCTTATTTGCAAAAGAGGGTAAAATACCCACCTCAGGGTGTTGTTGCAAGATGCAAGCGAGATCATCAACCCAGTGCCTGCACAGACATGCCCAGATACACTAGCCGCTGGGGTCACTATCAGAGGTGAGCCTTCAGGAAATCACTACCTTTCCAAACCTACATTCCTCACCCATAAAATGACAGTAACAGTGTTTACCATGCACACATCAGGAATTATTAATAATTGTGAAGACACCATCAAGAAATATAAACCGTAAAGTTCATACAAACCTGAGTTACAAAAAAGAGAGACGATGAGGTCCTCAAACCTGTATCTTTAAAATACAACGGAGTGCCTACTACTTGTAAGGCATTTTCCCTTTCATTACCTCATTTAACTTTTCAAGGACAACCCTACGAAGTGGGTCCCAGGTTTATGTTCATTTGAGGCCTGATGGCAAGAGTCAGAGAGGCTGCTGCTGCTGCTGCTAAGTCGCTTCAGTCGTGTCTGACTCTCTGCGATCCCATAGACGGCACCCCACCAGGCTCCACTGTCCCTGGGATTCTCCAGGCAAAAATACTGGAGTGGGTTGCCATGTCTTTCTCCAAGGCATGAAAGTGAAAAGTGAAAGTAAAGTCACTCAGTCGTGTCCAACTCTTTGAGACCCCATGGACTGCAGCCCACCAGGCTCCTCCATCCATGGGATTTTCCAGACAAGAGTACTGGAGTGGGGTGCCATTTCCTTCTCCAGTCAGACAAGCTAGGCTTGTCCATTTAACAGATGCTTCCTGAGCAGATCTATGCCTGAGCCACAATCCAGGGGGTTCATGGGAGTTGGGGCCAAGCATTAACAGGTTCCCCTGTGATGTGTGCAACGGTGGCCCAGGCTCCGGGCATGGACTCCTGCACCGCACTCATCCTCACACTCATCTCTCCAGCCTTAGGCCTTTCAGCACGGCGTGCATGCATCCTGACACTCCCCTCATTTCTATCCCCAGCCCAGCCCTCCCGAGACATGAGTGTCTGCCTAGCCAACCTTTTCGCTCGCTTTTCTAATTGACACCGCACCATGAATATGTCCAAAATTGAGCTCTACTCCCCCTTTTCTCCACAGTCTTCAAGTCCCAGCGGCAGCTCTATCCTTCCAGCTGCACGGAGTCATCTCCAATTTCCCTCACATCCTACAGGAGGGCATGCTAAGTTTCTTCAGTCATTTCTGACTCTTAGCAACCTTAGGGACTGTATCCCACCAGGTTCCTCTGTCCATGGGATTCTCCAGGCAAGAATAATGTAATGAGTTGCCATGCCCTCCTCCAGGGGATCTTCTCCACCCAGGGATCAAACACAGGAGGGCAGGAATCTTTTTTCTCCTACCTTGAAAACCACATGCAGAATCTGAGCACTTCTCTTCACCCCTGGCCCTAAAGAAGCTCCCCGGATCACCACCATGGTCCCCATTTTGTTGTTCCTCCCTATTCACAGCCAAGTGCAATCCTTGTGATGAGTAAGTACCTACCTGCTGAGCAAAATGCTCGAATGGCTCCCCACTTGTTTCACATTCAGATCAGATCAGATCAGTCGCTCAGTCATGTACGACTCTTTGCAACCTCATGAACCGCAGCAAGCCAGGCCTCCCTGTCCATCACCAACTCCCGGAGTTCACTCAGACTCACGTCCATCGAGTCAGTGATGCCACCCAGCCATCTCATCCTCTGTCGTCCCCTTCTCCTCCTGCCCCCAATCCCTCCCAGCATCAGGGTCTTTTCCAATGAGTCAACTCTTCACATGAGGTGGCCAAAGTACTGGAGTTTCAGCTTTAGCATCATTCCTTCCAAAGAAATCCCAGGGCTGATCTCCTTCAGAATGGACTGGTTGGATCTCCTTGCAGTCCAAGGGACTCTCAAGAGTCTTCTCCAACACCACAGTTCAAAAGCATCAATTCTTCGGCGCTCAGCCTTCTTCACAGTCCAACTCTCACATCCATACATGACTGCAGGACAAACCATAGCCTTGACTAGACGAATGTTTGTTGGCAAAGTAATGTTTCTGCTTTTGAAGATGCTATCTAGGTTGGTCATAACTTTCCTTCCAAGGAGTAAGCGTCTTTTAATTTTATGGTTGCAGTCACCATCTGCAGTGATTTTGGAGCCCAGAAAAATAATGTCTGACACTGTTTCCACAGTTTCCCCATCTATTTCCCATGAAGTGGTGGGACGGATGCCATGAGCTTCGTTTTCTGAATGTTGAGCTTTAAGCCAACTTTTTCACTCTCCACTTTCACTTTCATCAAGAGGCTTTTGAGTTCCTCTTCACTTTCTGCCATAAGGGCGGTGTCATCTGCATATCTGAGGTTATTGAGATTTCTCCTGGCAATCTTGATTCCAGCTTGTGTTTCTTCCAGTCCCGCATTTCTCATGATGTATTCTGCATATAAGTTAAGTAAGCAGGGTGACAATATACAGCCCTGACATACTCCTTTTCCTATTTGGAACCAGTCTGTTGTTCCATGTCCAGTTCTAACTGTTGCTTCCTGACCTGCATACAAATTTCTCAAGAGGCAGATCAGCTGGTCTGGTATTCACATCTCTTTCAGAATTTTCCACAGTTTATTGTGATCCACACAGTCAAAGGCTTTGGCATAGTCAATAAAGCAGAAATAGATGTTTTTATGGAACTCTTGCTTTTTCTATGATCCAGCGGATGTTGGCAATTTGATCTCTGGTTCCTCTGCCTTTTCTAAAACCAGCTTGAACATCAGGAAGTTCACGGTTCACATATTGCTGAAGCCTGGCTTGGAGAATTTTGAGCATTACTTTACTAGCGTGTGAGATGAGTGAAATTGTGCGGTAGTTTGAGCATTCTTTGGCATTGCCTTTCTTTGGGATTGGAATGAAAACTGACCTTTTCCAGTCCTGTGGCCACTGCTGAGTTTTCCAAATTTGCTGGCATATTGAGTGCAGCACTTTCACAGCATCATCTTTCAGGATTTGGAATAGCTCAACTGGAATGCCATCACCTCCATTAGCTTTGTTCGTAGTGATGTTTCTAAGGCCCACTTGACTTCACATTCCAGGATGTCTGGCTCTAGGTCAGTGATCACACCATCGTGATTATCTGGGTCATAAAGATCTTTTTTGTACAGTTCTTCGGTGTATTCTTGCCATCTCTTCTTAATATCTTCTGCTTCTGTTAAGTCCATACCATTTCTGTCCTTTATCAAGCTCATCTTTGCATGAAATGTTCCTTTGGTATCTCTGATTTTCTTGAAGAGATTCCTAGTCTTTCCCATTCTGTTGTTTTCCTCTATTTCTTTGCATTATCCCTGAAGAAGGCTTTCTTATCTCTTCTTGCTATTCTTTGGAACTCTGCATTCAGATGTTTATATCTTTCCTTTTCTCCTTTGCTTTTCGCTTCTCTTCTTTTCACAGCTATTTGTAAGGCCTCCCCAGACAGCCATTTTGCTTTTTTGCATTTCTTTTCTATGGGGATGGTCTTGATCCCTGTCTCCTGTACAATGTCACGAACCTCATTCCATAGTTCATCAGGCACTCTATCTATCAGATCTAGGCCCTTAAATCTATTTCTCACTTCCACTGTATAATCATAAGGGATTTGATTTAGGTCATACCTGAATGGTCTAGTGGTTTTCCCTACTTTCTTCAATTTCAGTCTGAATTTGGCAATAAGGAGTTCATGGTCTGAGCCACAGTCAGCTCCTGGTCTGGTTTTTGCTGACTGTATAGAGCTTCTCCATCTTTGGCTGCAAAGAATATAATCAATCTGATTTCGGTGTTGACCATCTGGTGATGTCCAGGTATAGAGTCTTCTCTTGTGTTGTTGGAAGAGGGTGTTTGTTATGACCAGTGCATTTTCTTGGCAAAAGTCTATTAGTCTTTGCCCTGCTTCATTCCGTATTCCAAGGCCAAATTTGCCTGTTACTCCAGATGTTTCTTGACTTCCTACTTTTGCATTCCAGTCCCCTATAATGAAAAGGACATCTTTTTTGGGTGTTAGTTCTAAAAGGTCTTGTAGGTCTTCATAGAACCGTTCAACTTCAGCTTCTTCAGCGTTACTGGTTGGGGCATAGACTTGGATTAATGTGATATTGAATGGTTTGCCTTGGAAACAAACAGAGATCATTCTGTCGTTTTTGAGATTGCATCCAAGTACTGCATTTCACATTAAAGCTCATAAAATGTCTGCAAAACCCTGTACAACCGGCCCCCTTCTAACACACACAGTATAGTTATTGTATTTATTGCTTATTTTCTGACTACAAGCTTGGCAAGGGGACATATATTGGCACACAGGAATATGCCTTGAATGGATAAACTGATGTGCTTAATTGCATAGTGGGAAATGCAATAAATAGGAGGTGCTTCTCTAGAAGGAAATTCATAGGGAGAGAAAGAGCCAGAATCCAGTTAAGATCTCACAGCTCCAAGCCCAGAGCTTGTTCCACTAAGGAAGACAGTGTGCAAGTGAGTGCCTGGGGCAGAGCAGGGGCTCCTACACACCAACAAAACTGGAAGCTGAGGGGATGTCAGAAAGCAGGAAAAGCCTTGGCTCACCCTCTGCCACAGGCTAACCAGCCGTCGTCCTCCGTCTCTCTGTCCACACCCAAGCACACCTCGCCACACTCCCCGCCTTCCCAGGCCTGCTTTCCTTTGGCTGGCGATTCTGTGGCTCCTTCAAACTTAAACAGGTCTCAGTGTCAGTCACTCAGTTGTGTCCGACTCTTTGTGACTCCATGGACTGCAGCCTGCCAGGCTCCTCTGTCCGTGGAATTCTCCAGAATACTGGAGTGGGTAGCCATTTCCGCTCTCCAGGGTTTCTTCTCCACTCAGGGATACAACCTGGGTCTCCTGCATTGCAGGCAGATTTTTTTAACCCTCTGAGTCACCAAGGAAACCCAAAAACAAGTGGTAAGGGGAAGAAAAAAAGCACAGTTATCTGGACAGATGGCAGCTCATACTGTGCTAGAGATACAGGGGACCTTCTCCTCTCGGCCTTACTGCAGGTGAGGAAGGCCGGCTCGGGAGAATTTTCTGAGACCCGGATGAGGACGGCTGTAAACAGGCAAGACAGAAGCCCCACCTCGTGGGCCGGTGGAGAATGGACACAGGGCTGGGGGTCCTCAAGAACTTGGAATGGAGTTGCCCTCTGCCGGTGACCCTGTGAAATCAGCCCACGGGGAAAGCGTGCCCAGATCGCGTGCATGAGGGACGGATTACACTGTAACCCGAGTTCATGTCTTTCAGCGGGGGTGCAGCACAGAGAAGAGGAGGGAAGGGGTCACTGGTCTCGGTAAGGACGCGCCTCACGGGGCTCACAGGAGATCTGGTCACGTGGGGACAGATGGGTTAGCGGAGGGTCGGAGCCGTCTGTCCCCATACTTGCGATTCATCCGGCTTCACCGCTCTGGGCTCACTGTCTTCCAATTTCGCCGGCTCCCGCCTTCCCGCGGGTTTCCCGAAGAGCCGCACCTGCAAGTGGACTCACGGGTGTGAGCGCTGCCTCCCTTTCCCGGCGTCCGGGAATAAAGGATGCTCCGCGCGGGGAGCGCCGCGCGGCCTTTCCAGGCCGGTCCCGGGCGGAGGCCGCGGCGGCTGCGCCCGTAGGGGCAAACGAGGGCGGGCGAATGAATGAATGTGAATGTGAAGTCGCTCAGTCGTGTCCGATTCTTTGCGACCTCATGGACTATAGCCCGCCAGGCTCCTCCGTCCATGGAGATTCTCCAGAAGGCAAGACTACTGGGGTGGGTTGCCATGCCTTCGTCCAGGGAATCTTCCCGACCCAGGGATCGAACCCAGGTCTCCCGCATTGTAGGCAGACACTTTACCACCTGAGCCACAGTGGCGCCGGGGTCCAGCGGCGCGCTCTGGCCGCTGGCGTGCCCTCCAGGGCTGCTCTCTCTCTCTCTCTCTCTCTCTCCCCACCCTGGTCGTCAGCGTGTCCAGAGAGGCCCCGAGGTTCACGCAGAAATGGACAGATGCGAGCGCAACTTTCCCGGGAGAATCTGAAGCTGCCCTCTGAGGCCCAAAGGCTCCCAGCCCGAGGGGAGGAAAGACACTATCCGGCCACCGGGAGGGAACCTGGCTATCCGGGCTTCACTCGGTCTACTTCTTTGAGCTCATCCTCCTACGAATGTCACCAGAAACGCAGGGAGCGGGTGGGTGGCGGGGGTGGCGGGAGCAGGGAAACCGAAAGTACTCCTGACTCGTGTTAACGCTGAAAGTGTTGATCGCTCCTTAATTCCATGGACTGTAGCCCACCAGCCACCTCTGTCCTTGGGATGCTCCAGACAAGAATACTGCCTTGGGCTCACCATTCCCTTGTCCAAAGGATCTTCCCTACCCAGGCATCAAACCCGCTTCTCCCTCATTGCCGGGAAGATACTTTACGGTCTGAGCCACCAGGGAGGCCGCCTGGGACGGGATTCCAAACTGGGGCTATCACCTTACGACTGCGTCCCCTGCCCAGGCTGAGAGAGCCACCTGGAGGCGAGCGCGGGGGACAGCGATCCCAGAGAAGAAAGTCTTTCAAACCTCGGTCCCCTTCTCTTTCGAGCCCCGACTATGGAAGAGGCGCCTGGAGACAGCGGAGGACCCCCACGTGGAGACCTGAGCGGCGAATCCAGGAGTCCTTCTTCCAGCCGAGAAGCTCTTTGCACCACAAGGGGGCGCGGGGTTTCCCAAAGTGTGTGTGTGTGTGTGTGTGTGTGCGTGCGTATCTGTGTGTGTCTGTGTGTGTGTGTCTGTGTGTCTGTGTGTGTGTGTCTGTGTGTCTGTGTATATGTCTGTGTGGGCGTCTGTGTCTCCTCTGGGAGCATCTGCAGGATTGCCTGCTCTGGGGACCAACCACCGCTCCATCTTTCGATACTGGAGCTGGGTAAGAGTGGCTTCCCACGTGGCCCAGTGGTAAAGAATCCGCCAGCCAATGCACGAGACGCGGGTTCCATCCCCGGGTTAGGAATATCCCCTGGAAAAGAGAATGGCAACCCACTCCAGTATTCTTGCCCGGAACATTCTATGGACAGAGGAGCCTGGCGACCTACAGTCCACGGGGTCGCAAAGAGTCAGCCAAGCCTGAACACCCTCTCAGCCATGTGGGCTGTTTATCCGGGTTTCGGGCCTGGGAATCTGAGCGTCTCTTTTTAGCGCCAGAGAAAATGATTGCGGCTGGGAAAGGTGCGCTGTCTCCTAAGGGAAGGGGCGGATGGTCACCGGCCTCCTCCCTGGAGACCTGGGAACTGGCACTGTGCTGCAAGCAGGGACAGCACTCGGTCCCGCTCAAGAAAGGGAGCGGCTTTCCCTCTGTCCCACCCCAAAGGAAAATAAACGGTCTCTGGCACGTTCCTGCATTCCTGATTTTTAACAAAACTATTGTTGGAGGCTGGCCACAGTGTTTGCTCCTGGGCGGGACCAAACCTGCCCCCTCCCAGGCCCGCCCCAGCGCGTCCTCCAGGAACAAAGCCTCTTTGTAGCGCGCCGCTAGCAGAAACTGCCTTCCACACCCAGGGCCCTCCCCTTAGAGAATTCCAAAAAACCTTCGCAAGCCTGGCTCCTCCTCGAGGTCTGGACCTGGGAAGAAAGCCAAGCATCTTTCCTAACCCTTTGGGCTTAAGAACAGCGAAGTGGGTAACCATTCCCTTCTCCAGGGGATCTTCCCGATCCACAGATCCGGCCCGCGTCTCCCGCATCTCCTGCTTGGCAGGCAGATTCTTTACCACTGAACCACAGGGGATCTCAAACTCAGTGCTGTTTCAGAGAAACTATACATACATTTTTTTTTTTCACCACCAAGGACTGAAGATGAATGCCATTTTGACACTGACCCTGGCATTTGCTTGTCAGAGCTCTTCCATCTGCCCCATAAATAACATCTCTCCACCCACTCCTTCGCCCACCCCCTTGATTGTCTGGCAGCACTGGTCACAGTGTGACTGTTTGGGGGCCCTCTGTCTTCTCCTTGGGTTCTGAGAGGACACTTCCTTTTTATTAGGTGTGCTTCCAGAATGGTCCTTTCCCCTCCAGCTCTGACTTGTCCGCCCTCTCCCAATGCTTACTCCCATCCCTCAGTGCACTGCCGGGACCCAGGAGCCCCCGGTTCCTCCCGGCCGGCTTGCGGAAGGGCAGAGCCCCCCAGGAGCTGTGGGCCGTGGTTAACCATCCATGGTCCTTTCAGGAACTCTGGGAGGCACCCACAGGTGTCCACACAGGATAGAGTCATTCCCAGGCCCAGGATGACTGCCAAAGGCACAGGGCAGGGATGCTGGCTGTGGGGCTGCTAAGGAACTACAGACTCAAAGTAGAGAAAGAATGGTTCCTGTTGGGCAAACGGTAATGTGGGAGAGCTGGTTTTTAGTGGGAGGTGAAGATGAGATGTTTTCACTCACGCGTGCATGCTAAGTTGAGTCATGTCTGACTCTCTGCGACCCTATCGACTGTAGCCTGTCAAGCTCCTCTGTCTATGGGATTCGCCAGGCAAAAGTACTGGAGTGGGTTGCCATTTCCTCCTCCAGGGGATCTTCCCCACCCTGGGATCGAACCAGAGTCTCTTGAGCCTCCTGAAATGACAGGCAGATTCTTTACCACTTGCGCCACCTGGGAAGCTTTCATAGCTCCATACATTTAAACCTTCTTCTCCCAGGTCGCCCACCACCACCTTTTACTGCACTCTTCTTATATTTGCATTGGCTATGGACCACTTCTTGCCAAATGATTCAGTACAGATGGGAAGTTTAATTTATTTGAGAGAAGCACCCCACTCCAGGACTCTTGCCTGGAAAATCCCATGGACGGAGGAGCCTGGAAGGCTGCAGTCCATGGGGTCGCTGAGGGTCGGACACGACTGAGCAACTTCACTTTCACTTTTCACTTTCAAGCATTGGAGAAGGAAAGGGCAACCCACTCCAGTGTTCTTGTCTGGAGAATCCCAGGGACAGGGGAGCCTGGTGGGCTGCCGTCTATGGGGTCGCACAGAGTCAGACACAACTGAAGTGACTTAGCAGCAGCAGTATGCTATCTGGGCACCCACAGTCACCCCCTCCCACCCAAAAAAGAAAAACTAAATCTGCCAAATAAGAATAAAATGCCCAATATTGGGTAACGGATTCATGCAAAATGTGCACCCCCCTGATGGACCCTGAATGTCTGGGTCAACCAAAAGTAAGGCCAGAGTGATATATGTGGAATTCACAGACCTCAGTAACTTTGAAGCAGGATAAGTAAGTGAAAAGAGTGTGTAGGCAAAAACCTGGCTTAGAATTCCAGTTCTGACACAAGCTGTGTGATCTTGGATCAGTTGCTCAACCTCTCAGAGTTTCAGATTCATCTTCTACAAAAATAGAAATAATTCTTTATTTTGGCAGGGTTATTGGGCTTCCCAGATGGTGCAGTGGTGAAGAATCTGCCTGCCAATGCAAGAGATGCAAGAGATGCAGGTTTGATTCCTGAATTGGGAAGATCCCCTAGAGGAGGAAACGGCAACCCACTCCAGTACTCTAGCCTGGAAAACCCCATGGGCAGAGGAGCCTGGCTGGTGGGATACAGTCAGTCCACGGGGTCACAAAGAGTCGGACACGACTGAGCACCCACGCATTATTGTTCAGGGTAAATGAAATAAACGTGAAATGAAATCTTTTGAAAGTTCCTATCCTACAGAAAATGGATAAATTTCATTGTTGAAAATTCTATTAGAACTGAAGCCAAAACTGATTTCTGTGATGACATGTTTAGAATCTCTGGAAAGACAGGCCATCAGAGGTCTCAGGGCACCATGAGCAGGATCGGCTTACTTGCAGAGAAAGAAAGCAGAATGAAGTCTGGGCTTCAAGGACTTACTTCCCTCTCGGCTTCCCAGTTGGGTGCACAGGCAGGAAGTGTGGTGTTTTGGCAGCATGAGTATGTTTTGGCAACATTTTTTAAATTGTCCCCCTTTTCTGATCAACGTGCCCAACTCTAGTCTCTTCCCTTGCCTCCTCCCTTCACTCCTTTCTCCTCTCTCCGTTTCTTCCCACATGTATGAGATCTCAATTACTCCTTTTGAATCTCAATTTCCTCCTTTGAAAAGTTTGTAATGAGTAGTTCAAAGATCTAAATATAAGGCCAGACACTACAAAACTCTTAGAAGAAAACATAGGCATAACACTCTGACATAAATCACAGCAACATCATTTTTGATCCACCTCCTTAGACTAATGAAGATAAAAACAAAAATAAATAAATAGGACCTAATTAAACTTAAAAGTTTCTGGACAGCAAAGGAAATCATAAACAAAACGAAGACAACCCATAGAATGGGAGGAAATATTTGCAAACAAAGTGACTAACAAGCGATTAATCTCAAAAATATACAAACAGCTCATGAAGCTCTATGTCAATGAAACAAACAGCACAATCCAAAACCGGGCAGATCTAAGTAGACATTTCTCTAAAGAAGACAGATGGCCAAAAACACATGAAAAGATGCTGAATGTTACTTATTATCAGATAAATGCAAATCAAAAGTACAATGAAGCATCACCTCACACAAGTTGGAATGACCATCTTCAAAAAGTCTATAACTATTAAATGCCAGAGAGGGTGTGGAGAAAAGGGAACCTTCCTACATTGTTGGTGGGGACCTAAAATTGTGCAGCTACTGTGGAGAACAGTATGGAGGTTCCTTTAAAAACTAAGAATAGAACTACCATATGATCCAGCAGGAAAAGGAAATGGCAACCCACTCCACTCTTCTTGCCTGGAGAATCCCATGGACAGAGGAGCCTGGCGGGCTACAGTTCATGGGGTCATAAAGAGTCAGACATGACTGAGCAACTAACACACATACACACACACACACACACACACACACACACACGATCCAGCAATCCCACTCTTGAGCATACATCCAGAGAAAATAATAATTCAAAAAGGTACATGCACCCCAGTATTCATTGCAGCATTATTTACAATAGCCAGGACATGGAAGTAACCTAAATGTCCATCTACAAAGGAATGGATATATACAATGGAAAATTACTCAGCCATAAAAAAGAATGAAATGATGCCATTTACAGTGACATGGATGGATCTAGAGATTATCATATTAAGCAAAGTAAGACAGAGAAAAGCAAATGCCATATGATATCACTTTATATGTGGAATCTAAAAAAATGATACAAGTGAACTTATTCACAGAACAGAAATAGAGTCACAAATGTAGAAAACAAACTTACGGTTACCAAGGGGGAAAGTGAGGAGAGGGATAAACTGGGAAATTGTGATTGACAGATACTCACACTATTACATGTTAATATACAGTAGACAACTAATAAAGACCTACTGTATAGCACAGGCCACGTTCTGTAACAGCCTCTATGGGAAACTCACCTTAGAAAGAGTGAATATATGTATATGTGTAACTGAGTCGCTTTGTTATTCAGTGGAAATACCATAAAGCAGCTGTTTGTTGTTCAGTTGCTAAGTCGTGTCTGACTCTTTGTGACCCCGTGGACATTAGCACCCTGTCTTCTCTGTCCTCCGCTATCTCCCAGAGTTTGTAAAGCAACTATACTCCACTAACAATGTTTTAAAAAACAGTAGCTCTCATGGTTGTAATAAGGATTAAGGGCTTCCCTGGTGGCTCAGTTGTAAAGAAGCTACCTGCCAATGCAGTTCCCTGGGTTTGATCCCTGGGTCAGGAAGATGCCCTGGAGAAGGAAATAGCAACCCACTCCAGTATTCTTGCCTGGGAAATCCCATGGACAGAGGAGCTGGCAGGCCATAGGTCATTGGGTTGCGAAAGAGCCAGACACAATTTAGCGACTAAATAGCAACAATAAGGATTAAATGAGATAACATATATTTGATAAACCAGTCCTATTTTCCTCAAGTTGTCTCATTTCTCCTCTTCCCCCTTGACCTCTGACCTCCCCACTCTCCTCTTCCCCTTTCCCATGGAGATCGAAGGCGAGGCTGGATCAGACAGAGGACAGGAAAGATGCGCTTCCTTTCTTCCATCCCAGCCTCGTAAGCGGCGGCCTTTGATGATGCCTGTCTTTGTGACTGGCTGTTAATCTCTTATCAGCCAACCATCTCCCAGCACTGGCCTCTCTGAGTGAACATCTCCTGAATTATTTACTTTTAGGAACTCCTCAGTGGGTGTGTATCACCACTTGGCATCCTCCGGTGAATAAACTCAATACTGTAAGTTGATTCAATGTGGGGCCTAAACCCAACAACATTAAAAATGTAGCAGGCTGCCCTTACCCCTGTGGGCCCTCGCCTCTGCCAGGCGCCTCCCTTGACAGTTCCGTCTGGTTTGACCACTGATGCGTTTGCTTATTCTGCAGCCATTTGCCGCGATGCCTGCCACGGGGTTGGGGGGTAATAAAGGCCCCGACCCCTTCCCTCTAACTGGGATGACTCTGAAGGGCCTGCCGCATTCTCTTCTCTGACCGCATCACAGCCCGCTTCTCCCGTGCCTGGTCCTGTGTCTTTACCTTCCCTCACGGGTGTGATCCCTGACCACTCCTGAGTTAACTTCCTTCTCACTCATCTCATCTCGGAGCCTGATTGCTGGCTGCTGTACTGTGGAGCCACATGGAAAGCACATAGAAAGAGGACTGGGACACATCTGTGTTTAAACCCTGCCTCTGTCACTGAGTGGCCGTGTGACTTTAGGCACGTTATTTAACCTCCCAAAATTTCATTTTTCATCTGAGAGAAAAAAATTATTGTGAGAATTAACTGAGTTTATATAGAGTGTGTAAGAACCTGGATCACTGAAGACACTCAACAAATGTTAGTCCTTCTTTCAATAGTATTTCTCAAACATAACACCCCAAAGCCCACTAGAACTATGTTTCTAATTGACTATATTTCTAGTTTATAAATTTTTACTAGAGTTTATGTTTTTATATTTTTGAAAATAATACTGCATATTTGAGAGGGGTGACTCTTTTGTTATCGAAGTTTTAGAAACTGTCTTAGGTAAAGCATCATGGTAAAGAAGTCAGAGGAACTGTGGAGCCCACTCCTGGGCATATATCCTGTGTGTGTCAGTTGCTCAGTCATGTCCGACTCTATGTGACCCCATGGATTGCAGCCCACCAGCTTTCCCTGTCCATGGAATTCTCCAGGCAAGACTGCTGGAGTGGGTTGCCATTTCCTTCTCTAATATAGCCTGCTGCTGCTGCTGCTGCTAAGTTGCTTCAGTTGTGTCTGACTCTGTGTGACCCCATAGATGGCAGCCCACTAGGCTCCTCCATCCCTGGGATTCTCAGGGCAAGGACACTGGAGTGGGTTGCCAGTTCCTTCTCCAATGCAGGAAAGTGAAAAGTGAAAGTGAAGTTACTCAGTCGTGTCCGACTCTTAGCAACCCCATGGACCGGAGCCTACCAGGCTCCTCCGTCCATGAGATTTGCCAAGCAAGAGTACTGGAGTGGGGTGCCACTGCCTTCTCCAAATATAGCCTGAGAAAACCATAATTCAAAAGGACTCATGTACGCTAATGTTCATAGCAGCACTGTTTACAATAGCCAGGACATGGAAGCAACCTAAAGGTCCATGGACAGATGAAAGGATAAAGAAGATGTGGTACATATATACAATGGAATATTACTCAGGCATAAAAAGTAACAAAATAGAGTTGGGTTAGGTCATTTGTAGAGATATGTATGAACGTAGAGTCTGTCATTCAGAGTAAAGTAAGTAGAAAAGAGAAAAGCAAATATTGTATATTAATGCATATATGTAGAATCTAGAAAAATGATACAGATGAACCTATTTTCGGGGCAGGAATTCTCCAGGCCAGAATACTAGAGTGGGTAGCCTTTCCCTTCTCCAGGGGATCTTCCCAACCCAGGTATCAAACCCAGGTATCCCACCTTGCAAGCACATTCTTTACCAGCTGAGCCACAGGGGAAGCCCAAGAATACTGGATTGGGTAACCTATCCCTTCTCCAGTGAATCTTCCTGACCCAGGAATCAAACTGGGGTCTCATGAATTTTAGGTGGATTCTTTACCAACTGAGCTATCAGGGAAGTCCCATGGCCATTCACGTATGACCTAAATCAAATCCCTTACAATTATACAATTGAAGTGACAAATAGATTCAAGGTATTAGATCTGCTAGACAGAGTGCCTGAAGAACTATGGACAGAAGTTTGTGACATTGTACTGGAGGCGGTGATCAAAACCATCCCCAAGAAAAAGAAATGCAAAAAGGCAAAATAGCTGTCTGAGGAGACCTTACAAAGAGCTGAGAAAAGAAGAGAAGCTAAAGGCAAAGGAGAAAAGGAAAGATATACCCATATGAATGCAGGGTTCCAAAGAATAGCAAGGAGAGAAAAGAAAGCCTTCCTCAGCGATCAATGCAAAGATACAGAGGAACAGAATACATGGCAAACACTAGAGTTCTCTTCAAGAAAATTAGAGATACCAAGGGAACATTTCATGCAAAGATGGGAACAATAAAGGACATAAATGGTATGGACCTAACAGAAGCAGAAGATATTAAGAAGAGGTGGAAAGGATACACAGAAGAACTTCATTACCAAAAAAGATCTTCATTACCCAGATAACCACAATGGTGTGATCAGTCACCTAGAGCCAGACATCCTGGAATGCGAAGGCAAGTGGGCCTTAGGAAGCATCACTATAAACAAAGCTAGTGGAGGGGATGGAATTCCAGGTGAGCTATTTCAAATCCTAAAAGATGATGCTGTTAAAGTGCTACACTCAATATGCCAGCAAGTTTGGAAAACTCAGCAGTGGCCACAGGACTGGAAAAGGTCAGTTTTCATTCCAATCCCAAAGAAAGGCAATGCCAAAGAATATTCAAACTACTGCACAATTGCACTCATCTCACATGCTAGCAAAGTAATGCTCAAAATTATCCAAGCGAGGCTTCAACAATATGTGAACTGAGAACTTCAAGATGTTCCAGCTGGATTTAGAAAAGGCAGAGGAGCCAGAGATCAAATTGCCAACATCTGTTGGATCATTGAAAAAGCAAGAAAATTCCAGAAAAACATCTGCTTCATTGACTACACTAAAGCCTTTGACTGTATGGATCACAACAAATTGGAAAATTCTGAGAGATGGGAATACCAGACCACCTGCCCTGCTTCCTGAGAAATCTGTATGCAGGTCAAGAAGCAACAATTAGAATGGGACATGGAACAATAGACCAGTTCCAAATTGGGAAAGGAGTACATCAAGGCTGTATATTGTCATCCTGCTTATTTAACTTCTATGCAGAGTACATCATGAGAAATGCTAGGCTGGGTGAAGCACAAGCTGGAATCAAGATTGCTGGGAGAAATATCAATAAGCTCAGATATGTGGATGATACCACCCTTATGGCAGAAGGCAAAGAAGAACTAAAGAGCCTCTTGATGAAAGTGAAAGAAGAGAATGAAAAAGCTGGCTACAAATTCAACATTCAAAAAATGAAGATCATGGCATCCAGTCCCATCACTTCATGGAAAATAGATGGGGAAACAATGAATACAGTGAAAGACTATTTTATTGGGCTCCAAAATCACTGCAGATCATGACTGCAGATGTGAAATTAAAAGACACTTGCTCCTTGGAAGAAAAGCTATGGCAAAACATAGACAACATATTAAACTGAAAAGACATTAACTTTGCCAACAAAAGTCTGTATAGTCAAAGCTATGCTTTTTCCAGTAGTCCATTTTTCCAATGGATGTGAGAGTTGGACCATGAAAAAGTGTGAACACCAAAGCATTGATCCTTTTGAACTGTGGTGTTGGAGAAGACTCTTGAGAGTCCCTTGGACTGCAAGGAGATCAAACCAATCAATTCTGAAGGAAATCAATCCTGAATATTCATTAGAAGGACTGATGCTGAAGCTGAAGCTCCAACACTTTGGCCACCTGATGGGAAACGCTGACTCATTAGAAAAGATCCTGATGCTGGGAAAGATGGAAGGCAGAAGGAGAAGGGGATGACAGAGGATGAGATGGTTGGATGGCATCACTGACTCAGTGGACATGAATTTGAGCAAACTCCAGGAATTGGTGATGGACAAGGAATGTGTGCTGCAGTCCATGGGGTCACAAAGAGTTGGACACAACTGAGTGACTGAACAATAACACCAAAGGGCAGATGTATCTTTCTTAAATTCCTACAACAGTGTTGACCATCCCTGCTGCTCTTCTGAAATGATCTTGCCATCAAAAGATGAAGTCTACTTCTCATCCCTTTGCCTCCAGGCTGGCCTCAGGGACTTGCTGGACCATGAGAATGTGAAAAGAACCAATTTCTAGGACTTCCAAGGCTAGAGCATATGAGAGTAAGTCATTACATCTGGGTCCCCTATAATGTGCCCGGTAGGAACCCAGCCAGCATACTGTGAGGAGCCCAAGCCCTTGGAGAGGTCATGACGTAGGCATCTGCTCACCATATCCCAGCAACAGCCAGCATCTCTGCCAGCCAAGTTAATGAGCCATCTTGGACGTCCAGCCCCCACTGGACCTTCAAATGAATGTGGTCCCAGTCAACATCTGACTGTGACCCCCTCACCCCCAAATAGAATGGCCCCACTGAGCCCAGTCAACCCACAAACCATGATGGATAATAATAAACTGTTGTTTAAATTATGGGGCAGTTTGTTATATGTCAACAAAGCCCTGTCTCCTAGGGTTGTTGTGAAAAGTAAATGACGTAATGCATGCAAGTTGATTAGCTCAATGCTTGTTAAAGGATTCCTACACTTACAGAAAGGGTAAGCTGATTTACATGGAGAGGTAAAACACAGTGCAAATGAACTCAATCCTAGGCAGGCATCATGTGACTCAATATTTAGTGGGCACCTGCCACATGCCAGGCCCTCTCTATAAGCAGAGAATTTTGGAGTAGGACGGAATCTTCTAGCTCCACCTCCCACTGAGTGGGACATTCCTTCTTGAATGTTTGCTTAACCCAGCATTTATTAACGCCTGGTCCTGGCCAGGAAGGGCGGAAGATGGTAATGCTGGGAAGTCGGACAGAGATACGGAACACTCAGCGCAGGGCCAGAAGCAAACACGTGGGCAGCTTGTGCACAGGGTACCACCTGCAAAGATGCAGGATGCATTCCCCACGTTGATCGCACCTCCCTGCGTGCTGGCTCTGCTGCTGTATTTTCTGTATCTCAGTCTGTAGTTTGAACAGCAGTTCTCAGACTCTTTGCCTTCTTGCCTCATATCCTGAGGTCGACTATTTACACACCCATTTACTCACCTCTGCGCACGCTGACTCTCATCAAGGAAGGAAGGACTTGCCTGGCACTTGAACACCAGTGTGGGCTCCTTGAGGGCGGTGCCTGGGTCTTGTTCGTCGCTGGGGCCCCAGCTCCTAGAATGACCAGGGAAGAAGAAAGAGGAGGGGGGAAGGGGAGGAGAAGGAAGGGGAGAAAATAAAACAAAGCCAAAACAACCCAAAATGTATCCTGTTATGTGTGGGTTGAGAAACATGCCAAAAATTCCTTTAATTCAAGCTCATTTCAAGCAAGAACATCAGGGAGAATTACCAGTATAAGCTGCTTTCTCAGGCTTCACAATTGCGTCTACATTTTTAATAGGCTGGGGCTTTAACAGTCAGGTGAAACCAGTTTCTGAAAACTCCAAAAAAGTTCACTTTGAGTTTATTCCAACAAGGTAGTTAATAGCTGCTGCAATTTATGAGCTGTCATTGTTTCCCACACACAGCCCTGTTTTATGGCTTCTTAAAATTATCTTTAGACAATGCTTTACCAGCCAGGAACTTTACACAAATATGTTGCTTAGAATTTGTTTTGAATTATAAAAAAATACAAGTTCTGTGTCACACACAGCGGAGAATGTTGTTGTCTCTTGAGGAACAGGAAGAGAGCACTATATTAACCAGGGCGGAGCGCACAGCCGCCTGACTGGGCCTTCTCTTCCCAGCCTAACTCATCTGCTGAGAGCCCTGCCCACACCTCCCAGGTATGGGGAACCCATACCCTGGGCATGAGTACACCAGCAGACCAGTGAAGCAGTTTGTCTCACGGCTTTATCGTTTCCGTTCAGCCTAAGTCATACTCCTCCTGCTCACTAGCTCCCTCCTTAGTTGAAAATGTTATTACTTGTTTCTTGACATATTTTTAAACTTAATCTATTTATTTTAATTGGAAGCTAATTACTTTACAATATTGTAGAGGTTTTTTGCCATACATTGACATGAATCCACCACAGGTGTACATGTGTTCCCCATCCTGAACCCCTCTCCCACCTCCCTCCCCATCCCATCCCTCTGGGTCATCCCAGTGCACCAGCCCCGAGCACCCTGTCTCATGCATCAAACCTGGATTGGCGATCCATTTCACATATGGTAATATACATGTTTCAATGCTATTCTCTCAAATCATCCCACCCTTGCCTTCTCCCACAGAGTGCAAAAGTCTGTTCTTTACCTCTGTGTCTCTTTTGCTGTTTCCCATATAGGGTCATCGTTACCATCTTTCTAAATTCCATATATATGTGTTAATTTACTGCATTGGCGTTTTTCTTTCTGACTTCACTCTGTAAAGTAAGGCTCCAGTTTCATCCACCTAATTAGAACTGATTGAAATGCATTCTTTTTAATAGCTAAGTAATATTCCATTGTGTGTATGTACCACAGCTTTCTTATCCATTCATCTGCCGATGACAGCTAGGTTGCTTCCATGTCCTGGCTACTGTAAACAGTGCTGCGATGAACATTGGGGTACACTCGTCTCTTTCAATTCTGGTTTCCTTGGTGTGTATGCCCAGCAGTGGGATTGCTGGGTCATAAGGCAGTTCTATTTCCAGTGTTTTAGGGAATCTCCACACTGTTCTCCACAGTGGCTGTACTAGTTTGCATTCCCACCAACAGGGTAAGAGGGATCCCTTTTCTCCACACCCTCTCCATGTTTACTGTTTGTAGACTTTTTCATAGCAGCCATTCTGACCGGCGTGAGATGGTACCTCATAGTGGTTTTGATTTGCATTTCCCTGATAATGAGTGATGTTGAGCATCTTTTCATGTGTTTGTTAGCCATCGGTACTTCTTTGTTTGTATTGTGTCTCTGCATGGCTGTAATTCTGTTTTACATAAAACATACCACAGGCCTCTTTTACTTAGCAACTTATTCTATTTTTCTTGCTACAATGTATTCATATCCTGGTGGGAGTTATGGGGGTGTTAGAATCTGTATCCTCAGCTCTGTTGATAATGCAGTCTCTGCCACAAAAATCACCAAAACTTTCCTGTGGAGGAAAACACAGGAAATCAGAAGAGAACGAAAATTTGGGGTGAGGGAAGGGCAAAACTTCTCATTAGGAAGAAGGATAGGAATGTTTCCTCCTTCAGAGAGTAGTGAGGACCTGCTGGTTGGAGAGCTGGTAATCATTTTGTAGTCTGAGGTCAGTGGGATGCCCTCTAAGAGGCTGGGGTGACCCACAGAAGCCCAGGATAAACCCCAAAAGCTGATGGACCTCTAGGGCCTGGGAGTGCACTGCAGGAATCGGTGGATGGATTTGGGGGCCTGGGTGTGAACACTAGCAGATGAAGGATGCACCCAGGACCTGGGAAGAGATCCCAGAAGTTGGCGGTGAATTCCTGATGCCAAGATTAGATCCAGGGAGCTGCAGCAGTAACAGAGTAGTCCAGCGGTGGCGGAGAGCATGGGTGCAGCCATGGCCAAGGGGGAAACCTGTTTATCAGCAGAAGCAGGGCCACTTCAGGCCAGGAGGGCCAATGGTGGCCCCTCCCTCTTAAAGGGGGAGTGGAAGGAAAATGGTGCCAGAGTGTCCAAAACTTGCCTAGTCCGCCTCTCTCTGCTCAACACCTTGAAGGTGATGGTCTTGTGAGACCTTATCAGTGGGTGCTTTTGGTACCCTTCTGGGGGTTCAATCCTCTGTTCCTTAGCAAAATGAAGCAACGACCGAGTATGGTGCCCTTGGCAAGCTCTAGATAGTCAATCTGGAAGAGGAGACTGCAACACGATTAAACTTCTCTGTGTGGTTATTTTATAGCCCAAAGTGCTGATTTTCATTAACTTCTTCATCACCTTGACCTTGTTCAGCACTAGCTGAGCTGCAGATCTCTTGGCTAATCTCTATACCAATTTAGTTTGCTTTTTCCTGATATATTAGGTAACTCACCTTTTTGTTATAAAGGGCCCAATCGAGTTTGCATTCATATGAGCCCAAGTTAATTGTTCATAAAATGTGGAACTTGTTTAATATCAATGCTCTTTATAGCGAACTTCCAGATACATTCTCTGTGCTGCTGGTTGCTCTCTAAGGAGGAGGACAGCTCCAAATTCTGGTTTTGAGTCTAGCTCCTCACTGATACCAGAAGCACAAGTTGAGGGCCTTTGTGATTATTTTCTCTTATAAATGTGCATTTGTTTAGTTAAGAAAAGTAAAGGAGAGAAAATCCCTAACCATAACAAATTCTAGATGTCCTATTGAAAAATCAGTGTTTCCTCTATACTGAAGTACCTGAAAAGCTGAGGGTGCCCCTAGTTAGAGCAGTCTGTAGAAGAACTAGATGCCCAAGAAGTTGCTGCTGGTTCCAGAGACCCCTGATTGTTAGCTGAGGCAGATGTAGCAGCTGGGTATCTACGTCCCTATGACCATACCTTCTGCCACAAGAGTTACATATCCTCAACACACACCACCCTTATGGCAGAAAGTGAAGAACTAAAGAGCCTCTTGATGAAAGTAAAAGAGGAGGGTGAAAAATTTGGCTTAAAATTCAACATTCAGAAAACTAAGATCATGGCATCCGGTCCCATCACTTCATGGCAAATAGATGGGGAAATAATGGAAATAGTGAGAGAATTTATTTTGGGGGGCTTCAAAACCACTGCAGATGGTGACTGCAGCCATGAAATTAAAAGATGCTTGTTCCTTGGAAGAAAAGCTATGATCAACCTAGACAGCACATTAAAAAGCAGAGACCTTACCTTGCCAACAAAAGTCCATCTAGTCAAGGCTATGGTTTTTCCAGTAGTCATGTATGGATGTGAGAGTTGGACTATAAAGAAAGCTGAGCACCGAAAAATTGATGCTTTTGAACTGTGGTGTTGGAGAAGACTCTTGAGAGTCCCTTGGACTGTAAGGAGATTCAACCAGTCAGTCCTAAAGGAAATCAGTCCTGAATATTCATTGGAAGGTCTGATGCTGAAGCTGAAACTCAAATACTTTGGCCACCTGATGTGAAGAGCTGACTCATTTGAAAAGACCCTGATGCTGTAAAAGATTGAAGGCAGGAGGAGAAGGGGAGGACAGAGGATGAGATGGTTGGATGGCATCACTGACTCAATGGACATGAGTTTAAGTAAGCTCCAGGGAGGCCTGGCATGCTGCAGTCCATGGAGTCACAAAGAGTCGGACACAACTGAGTGACTGAACTGAACGCTCCCCTTACCGCCAAATTCTTCCACTACCTTCTTGCTTGTTGCTATTGTTGTTCAGTTGCTAAGTCATGTCCAACTCTTTGCAACCTCATGGATAGTAGCCTTCCAGGCTCCTTCTGTCCATGGGGTTTTCGAGGCAAGAATACTGGAATAGGTTGCCATTTCTTTCTCCAAGGCATCTTCCTGACCTTCTTGCTTACAAGCTTGCAAAATGCTTTAGTTCAAATGCATTGGATCTGTCAACTCTATTCTGTGGTACCCAGGCTAGATTTCAAATCTTTTGGGAAGAGGTGTCAAGCCACTGCTACCAAGCTTCCAGTCCCTATTCCTGTTCTCCTTGGTCTTACTCTTCTCAATGAATTTGGCCACGGATCCCCCTCTTTTCCCCTGAGCATCCAATCAAAAGAACATTCCAGTGGCTTCTGCATCTCCATCATTTTTCCCTCTGCATTCTTTCATTCTGATTGGCCCCTTTCCCCACATGGCAAATGCCCCATCTTCTCTACTTCCCCTTTTTAATACAAAAAATCCAGTTTCAAGTTCCTCATCTGTCTAGGCTTATCTTAGACTCTGGCATTTTAGAATTCACCTTCAAACTCCATGCTTTCTTCATCTTGCTTCTTCCATTTCTATGAGTCTCCTTGTGTTTCAGTTAATACCAAGTCTATTTGGGCCCCAGAAAACCTGTGCCCAGGAGGTGGACCCATTTGGAGTGAAGGAGGTCCAACTGGAATCAGAAGAGCTGGTCTTCTGTTTCCTCTTGGAGTCAGAATCAAAGCTCCATAGTTAAGCTCTATTGCACGTTGGAGAGGGGTCTGGGTCAGAGGCCATCCTGCTCTCATTATGGTGGGAAGCAGATTAGGATTTTGCTTACTCTTTTCCCCCATGGAACTCATGCTCAGTTGCTCAGTTGTATCCAACTCCTTGTGACCCTATGTACTGTAGCCCGCAAGGCTCCTCTCTCTGTGGGATTTTCCAAGCAAGAATACTGGAGCAGGTTGCCATTTCCTCCTCCAGGGGATCTTCCTGACCCAGGGACTGAACCCATGTCTCCCGTGTCTCCTGCATTGCAGATGTATTCTTTACCACTGAGCAACCAGGGTGCTATGTGCTGTGCTAAGTGGTTCTAGCTGTGCCGGACTCTTTGCAACCCTATGGACTATAGCCTGGCAGGCTCCTCTGTCCATGGGATTTTCCAGGCAAGAGTACTGGAGTGGGTTGTCATGCCCTCCTCCAAGGGATTTTCCTGACCCAGGGATCAAACCCATGTCTCTTGGGCCTCCTGCATTGGCAGCTGGGTTCTTTACCCCTTAGTGCCACCTGGGAAGTGCTATTGTATTTGTATTTACTGTCCTTTGAAAGTGACTGATGAGAGAGTCCTTGGCTCTTCCAATGTGGAAAGGACTTGCTAGAGGCTCTTTCTAGTATCTCACCACCTTTGGTTTGGGGCAGGAAGTGATGGACATGAAAAGTCAAAACTGGGGAATCATGGTAGGTCCCCTTGACTTGCAGGGAAGTGCCTGAGGAGTCACGAACCTTCCTGGATTGAGACGTGTCTGGATAGTAGGATGGGTCCTTCTGGAGACAGAGATGGACCTGGGAAGTCACCATTAGCTCTCCTGGGAAGAGAGGCATCTGGGGATGTTGATACGTTCTCCCAGTTCGCACTGTTTCTGAGGAGTCAAGAGCCCTCTCAGACAGGGATGTGTCTGGAGGGCCCTGGTGGACCCCCTTTGAGGGAGATGGGTTTGAGATACTTTTTCTAAGGCCTCCTAGAATTGGAAGGAACTGGGAAACTGAGGCACCCCTGCTAGAGAGATGGATCCACGGAGTCATGGCAAGAAAGCCTGTGAAAAGTCAGACCTGCATTCTTGCTTGGGCTTCCCTGTTGGCTCAGACGGTAAAGAATCAGCCTGGTAAAGAGACCCAGGTTCATTCCCTGGGTCGCCAAGATCAAGCGTGGCCTTGATCGAAATGAATCTATTTATGAAAGAGAAACAGGCTCACAGACATAGAGAACAGGTTTGTGGTTGCCAAGGAGGCAGGGCTCGAGGGAACAGATGGACTGGGAATTTGGAATTAGCAGATGTAAGCCATTACATGTAGAAGGGATAAACAAGGTCTTACTATGTAGCACAGTGAGTGAGTGAGTCCCTCAGTCATGTCAGACTCTTAGCGACCCCATGGACTGTAGCCCACCAGGCTCCTCTGTCATGGAATTCTCCAGGTAATAATACTGGAGTGGGTGGCAGTCCCATCTCCAAGGGATCTTTCTGACCAAGAGATCAAACCTGGGTCTCCTGTACTGCAAGCAGATTCTTCACCTTCTGAGCCACCAGGAAAGCCTCCCATATGGCACAGGGAACTATATTCAATATCCTATGATAAGCCATAATGGAAAAGAATGTAAGGAAAGAATGTGTGTGTCTGTATACATGTGCATATATAAGTTCATCACTTTGTTGTACAGCAGAAATTAACACCACATTGTAAATCAACTAAACTTCCATTTAAAAAGAAGCTTAGCCATGATTACAGTATTTACTTGCATCCAGCTAAGCCTGACTAGGTATTTGTCATTGTCCAGTTGACTGAGATACTCATTCAAGAAAAAGAATATTTGTGTGATGAGGGTTAGGAGTAAAATAGTTTTCAGGGATAAAATCTGCTTACATTGTTCAATAATTAAATCCAGATAGGCTGTGAGGGTTTCTTCACTGATCAGTTTGCATTTTCATTAAAACACTAGCTCCCTCCTGGGGATAGACACAGTTTCTCATTATTGAAAGTTGCTTTCTTCTTTGCTCTTTTCACTGACTCCGCCTAAACCAACCCCCGAAAGTTGTTTTTAACTCTGCCTTCCAAAGAAAGCAATGGTGTGTCCTTACATAATGTTAGCATTTGGAGAAACTTCTACAGAATACTGAATTTCTCAAAATGAGTGATTCTGAAATTTGGTCCTTAGGTAAGTGCACTGGAGAGAGATGTATGTTGATGGTTGGATCACCTTCTTTATCTTCTTTATTCAATCCAGCATCCGGAAGTTGGAGCCCTGTATGGAGTAGCCTGAAACGCCTCTCCCAGGAAGAACATGGCTCAAGGTCTGTGGCGTGTGACCACTTGCAACAGGACTCCAAAGCTATACTTCACACCAGGAAGTGCCTACCATGGAGTTAGGAAGGAGGACACAATTGCTCACAACTCCTCTGGCATAGCAGAGGCTGTTTTGGAAACCCTTTCTATGTGCCCAGCAATGGGTTGAGCACTTTTCATCCATTTTCTCACTCTTATGACGCAATACTAGGCAGTAGTAAATGAATAAATTTCCAGGGTCACGTTGTTCTGGTAACATGTAAGTAAACAGGCTAGGAGGCAAGGGCTCTTGATGAACTGATCAATCAACCCAACTGTGAGTTCTTTGAGGATGAATTCCTCATCTGATTCAATTTTTTTTTTTTAAAGAAAGCAATTCTTTTTTTTCTTTTCTTTCTTTTCTTTTTTTTTTTTTTTGCCTGTGTGGTGTCTTAGTTATGGCACGAGGGCTCCCTAGCTGTGGTGTGCGTGGGCTTAGCTGCCCCTCGGCGTGTGGCATCTTAGTTTCCTGACCAGGGATGGAACCCACATTCCCTGCATTGGAAGGTGGATTCTGAATCATTGGACCACCAGGGAAGTCCCTCATCTGACTCAGTTTAATCCCTGCAGACCACAACACTCGAAGACTCAGAGGACAGTTTCTGGGCAGGTTAAACACGCCTCCAGGCTGAAGGGGACCAAAGGGGCCTAGGAGGCAACACAGGCTGCCGTTGAGCCAAAGTCCTTAGTCCTTCTCAAAGGGAGACTGGATTTTTCTCCAGTTTCTCTGAATTTTCCATCTGTACCATTTTGCTGCAAATTGGCAAGGCTATGAGCCCAGTCCTGGGCACATGTCTGGCAAATCTCTTGCCCCAAGACGACCTGGGCAGTCTCTCTTTTAATGGAACCCACTTCTAATAAATTTAGGGTCCCCACAATACTTATGATCAGAGATACTCAACCTTGGTTTTCCTGCAGAGGACTCTTTATGGTCTTTGGAAATCAAACAACTCAAATGTAGGGGCTGGAATTGCTCAGAGAAAAAGGTAGGAGTTAAGCACCTGTCCACAAAGATGGAGGTTTCACACCAGGAAACTGAAATGGGTAGAACCCCGTTCTACAACCTCACCTCTAGTCAGAGTGGTTAAAGACATTTATAAATCAGCCCCTTCTTAAAAATAAGTTGTTTGGTAATGATTTTGCATTAAAAAAATCATTTTGCTTTTCAAAATAGGAACTTATGTTACTTTGAGATCCTTTGCCCATTAAAAAAAAACTTTTGACAGTATAATTACGTATCAATAAAAGATGTCATTTGGGAAAATTGCATTCCTAATCTTCCTTTCCATGAACTTATTCCTTAAAAAAGACGAACTGTGACTTTATGTAACAGAAAATTGCAACAATGTTCTTCTTAGGCATTTTTCTAATATGTATATACTAAGGGTGTTTGCTGTTTGTCTGCCATGTTATATGTGTCACTCTCCCCCCCCCCCCCATCCAACTTGTACTGTAAGGTGTATAAATACACAGTGTATCTTTGGTCTACCATCTGAGCCTACTAAGCAGCCTGGAGGACATGAAGTATTAGACAAATGAATATTAATTCGAAACTCTAAAGGCAGATCATCCTACATTTTGTAACCCATCTGAAAACCCTAAGCTTATTTCATTAGGCTTATTTTCAGATGCCAAGGGACAATATTTGTATTGAAAAACTGGTCACAAACACCAGTCTCATCTCCAGATAGCAGAGAAAATTCTAGAACAAAGGTTCCTGACAGAGCCCTGCCTGCTTGGGGATTGAGAGAGAATACCTGCAGAGAACACCCGAAGCATTTACTAAAACATTGAGTGGAGAGAGACCTCCTTAGAGGAGAAAGCTTAGGTGGTTATAACTATAGGCTCTGGGTTGCGGCACGTCAAGACCCAAGTTCATTCGTGGCTGTGTGACCTTGGACAAGGCATCAACCTTCCTAATCCCCGATGCCTTCCTTTGTAAAATTCCTTTGTAAAAAAATAGATGTGCACTTCAGCAGAATGTCTAGAGCAAAAGTGTTCAATGAATTGTAGCTGCTATTGTTATATTATGATTATGGTACCACCCACATCACGCACGCAGCAAATCCAGCTTCTGGAGACTGTGCGGTCATGTCCTTCCTCAGGGTTATGCAGTCTCCTGCCAACTGAGTCTCCCCCTCTGTGTCGCCATTCTGTGAAACTCTGAGATAATCATGGTAAATAACAACCCCTTTGTGTTTATAAGACATGATCACATCTGCTTCCCTGTGTGACCCCCCACAACAACTCTGTGAAAACGAACGAAAATGACCTTGTAGCTCCATTTTACAGGTGAGGTAAACAGAGGTTCAATGACTTTCCCAAACTAATAATAGGTACACTGGGACTTGAAGCAATATCTTCCTCACTGTGTCTCTGGGATGAGTAGAGAGTGTCTTGGTAAAAAGACCATCCGCCTCGTTTGAGTTCCGGACTGCCATGTTCCCTGCCATATGCCACTGGCCAAGATTTCCTGCCATCACTGGGAGCACCAGGATGGGGAGGATTTCTCCTCCTCTTCCTGCGATTCATACTTGGCTGCCTTCATTCTGAAGCCTAAGCATCTGGTATCAGTCTCTCAGCTTGCCTGAAACTGTACTGATGATGGGTGTTACTAGGAGGCGCCTTCGCTGGGGCAAATCACACTGTTGCTACACACACGAACTCTCCCACCTGACATCTTTGTCTTTGAGTATCATCAACATTCTTACCCAAGGCAACTTTGAAAGGAAAGGAAGTCCCAAGAAGACATCAGCCTGGCTGGAGGAGATGGATAAACATCAGGGGTGAAGTGTTTCCGTTCTCTGAAAGGTCAAGGCGGCTCTAGCTTTAAAGCATCCAGACCTGACCCCTGGGCACTGAGACAATGGATTTGAGCACCTTGCTTCCTTTTGCATGAGAAACAGCTGCTGTGGGACCATTCCTTTCTGCTCTAGTCCACAAAGTAGGGAAAGGCTCTCCTAAAGAACCTGGCCCAGGGCAACTGTAATGACCTAAAATCATAGAGCCAACCCTGGATATACAACTGAATTCTATATGAAGGTTTTATAAATACTGATGCCCAGACCAATTCAATCAGAATCTTACACCTGAGATCCAGGCATCAGTATTTTTATAGTTGCATTGATATACATCATATTGTATACATTATATAATTGATACACAATAAACAGGAGATAGTGAAGGGCAGGGAAGCCTGTGTACTGAAGTCCATGGGGTTGCAAAGAGTCAGACACAACTTAGCAACTGAACAACGACAGTCATATTTTTAAAAAATTTGTCAGCATAAATGTACATCCTGATTCATCACCATAATCAAGATAATGAACACAGACATCACCTCCTAAAGTTTTCTCATGCCCTTTGTAATCCTTCTCTCCCTTCCCCATCCCATCACCCAGGCAAATATTGATCTGCTATAAATTAGTTTCCGTTTTCTAGACTTTTATAAAAATTGAATCACATACTGTTTTCTTTTGTCTGACTTCATTCACTCAGAATTATTTTGAGATTTGCCCATGTGGTTGTGTGCCAATTCCCTTTCACTGCTGAGTGGTATTCCATTCCACTGCATGGATATACTGAAATTTTTTTATTCATCTGTCACTGACATTTGAGTTGTTTCCAGTTTGGGATTGTTACAAACAAAGCTGCTCTGAACATGCATGCACAAGTCTTTGTATGGATGCGTGTTTTCTTTTCTCTTGGATAAATACCTAGGAGAGGAATGACTGAATCAGACAGCAGTATATATTTAACATTTTAAGATGCTGCCAAATAGTTTTGCAAGTGCTTGCACATTCTACATTTCCATCAACAGAAAATAAAGAGTTGCAATTGTTCCACATCCTCATGCTTCTTGCAGGGGGGGGTGTGTGTAGTACCTTTCACTGTGATTTTAATTTGAATTTCCATAATGATTAATGATGTTGAGCATCTTTTCATGTGCCTTCTTTTTTTTGACATACGCATATCTTTTTTGGTCAAGCTTCTGTTCATATCTTTGGGGACTGGACCTAAGCATCTGTTGAAAATAAAATCTCTCTGGTGATTCCAGTGCTTAGTCAGGATTAAGCACTACCATCTTACTGGAAAATTGAGGGCAAACCTCTCATGTTAATTGTGTGGAAACTGAAATCTAGGGAGAGATTGGATTATTTGTAAAGCAAGGGAAATGGAAAGACAGCAAAATCATCCTTAGCACAATTGTGACCATTTGGGAGCAAGTTCTTCATTGCAGACCTAAGGGCATCATTACCATAAAGTAGATAAGATATCTATTTTGTGTTAACACTTGCTGGTCTTTGTTCCAACCTGATCACTCATCATTTCTCTTAGTCATCTGAGTATTTGTTCTAAAATAAACATTTGAAGGAATTGATAATTGACTTCTTTTAACCAAATTTGTAGCAGTTTTATAACTGGTGAAAGGGAAAGGAAAATAGGCTTCCACATGCAGTGCTAACTATAAAACTCTAGAGGACTCCATTCACACAGACATGATGTGCAGGGCACAGTCTGTACAACCTCGTAAGTTGACCTTGAATAGTCTTAAACTCTAAGATCTAGGTTCCGAGTCTCACCTTCTAACTGTGTCATCTTAGTTAAGTCAGTTGAATCTCTGAATATTGCTTTAAAATTTGTACAATTTGGATACTTAGTACTCACAGGAATAGACAGAAAGGAAATGAGCTAATGTTCAGTTCAGTTCAGTTCAGTCACTCAGTCGTGTCCTACTCTTTGCGACCCCATGAATTGCAGCACCCCAGGCCTCCCTGTCCATCACCAACTCCCAGAGTTTACTCAAACTCATGTCTATCAAGTCGGTGATACCATCCAGCCATCTCATCATCTGTCGTCCCCTTCTCCCGCCCCAATCCCTCCCAGCATCAGAGTCTTTTCCAATGAGTCAACACTTCTCATGAGGTGGCCAAAGTATTGGAGTTTCAGCTTCAGCATCAATCCTACCAATGAACACCCAGGACTGATCTCCTTCAGAATGGACTGGTTGGATCTCCTTGCAGTCCAAGGGACTCCCAAGAGTCTTCTCCAGCACCACAGTTCAAAAGCATCAATTCCTCTGTGCTCAGCTTTCTTCACAGTCCAACTCTCACATCCATACATGACCACTGGAAAAACCATAGCTTTGACTAGACGGACCTTTGTTGGCAAAGTAGTGTCTCTGCTTTTGAATATGCTATCTAGGTTGGTTATAACTTTCCTTCCAAGGAGAGCTAGTGTTAGGGATTAGCAAACCCAGGTGGCTACAAGAGATAAAGCAAGTAACTTAAATGAGCCAAGTGGTTCAGAGAGATGATCAAAAAACGATGGGGCCCATGATAAACTCAGTTCTAGATGATTATGGCCTTAGAAAAATGCTGGCCCAGAGTTACCAGAGCTTCTATTTTTCTAAGAGCAGTCAGATTCCAAAATAGGTGGTGTTCATATGTCCACCAATAAATGTGAAAGGGCTTTATAAATCACAATGCACCTCATATGTTGAAAGGGCATCACTATGTTTTAAATCAAGCTGTGAGTCAGTCCATGAGGGTCTATTGTATGTATTTATCTTGCACCACCTTCTTCATCTTTCTTATGACACCACCACCATCACACGGCTCCATGACCCAGACTGGGTCAATCATCTTATCATATCTTCCTGGCCACAGGGATTGACCCAAGATAGACTGTACTCAACTGGGCAAAAAAGTAGAAAAAAAATTAATTCCCTGGGAATTTTCCTAGCCAGAGCTAAAAAGCTTCCCTTCCTCTCTAGACCTGAGGTCATAAGGATGAATATCCCAAGCTGCCTGTGACCATGCTGTATGAGGAAAGACTATCTACTCTAGGGGACAACATAGGACAACAAGATGTCATAGAGTTCTGCCATCATGTGAGTCCCTAACATCCAAAGACCCTCTCCAAGCTTCTGTTACGTGATCCGGTAAATGTGGGACTGGGCTAGCTTCAAAGGGGTTTCTGTTGCATGCAACCAAAGAAATCCTGACAAATGCATTTTGCCATCTTGAAGTACAATGGCAGCAGATGAGTTTTCGCTGATTTTCAGGGCACCCTCATGATATCTGATTCATGGAGAGATGTCACAGAATGAATAAGTAAGTCTTGAATGAGGTGATGGAAAGGTGACCAAGGTGTTTAGGGGAAGCTAACCAGGGCTGTGTAGAATTCTCTGTTGGTTTGGACAGTACATCCTGAGGTATTTTCTCGTATTTAAAAGTACATATGCAGGCTCTGAGGAGAAGGCAATGGCACCCCACTCCAGTACTCTTGCCTGGAAAATCCCATGGATGGAGGGGCCTGGTGGGCTGCAGTCCATGGGGTCGATAGGAGTCGGACACGACTGAGAGACTTCACTTTCACTTTTCACTTTCAAGCATTGGAGAAGGAAATGGCAACCCACTCCAGTGTTCTTGCCTGGAGAATCCCAGGGATGGGATAGCCTGGTGGGCTGCCGTCTATGGGGTCGCACAGAGTCGGACATGACTGAAGCGACTTAGCAGCAGCAGCAGCAGTATGCAGGCTCTGATGAGCTTCTGGAAGTGATAGCTTTCCAGAAAGGGATTTATACTAGAACACATGAGAGATTGAGGGGAACAACATTATGATTATTAAGGTTAACTGAAAAATAGAACTGATTTGTAGACTGGAACACTTCCATCAGCATCTTAATACAGTATGTTCTTAAGCTACAAGGGAAACCAAAACATATTGAAAGCCACTTTGTTAAAATCTGGGTTTCTCTGGTGGCTTAAACAGTAAAGAATCTGCCTACAATGTAGGAGACCTGGGTTCAGTCCCTGGGGCGAGAAGATCCCCTGAGAAAGGATAGGCTATCCACTCCAGGATTCTTGCCTGGGGAATAACATGGACAGAGGAGCCTGGTGGGCTACAGTCTGTGGAGTCACAAAGAGTCAGACATGACTGAGAGATTAACACTTACTTACTCACTTGTTAAAATTTGCTAAGATAAAGCATTGTCGAAGGAGGTTGAAATCTATGTTCAGTGTACATTCACCTTAAAGGCAAAACAACATCAGAAACTCTATCACAAAGTTTCTTTGGTTGCAATGGGGTAGAAAAAGAAGTGTTAGTAGGTTGACGTTTAACAGCATTGAGCCGAAAATAATGATGCACTTACTCAGGCCAGGTGATGGAGCCTTTGAATTTGGAAATATTCAAAGTTCAAGTTGCAAGGCCTTCCTCTCTCCTGGTGAGCACTCCTCTGGGTGCGGTCAGTGTCTGTCTCGGTGATTTTCCTTTTCCTGGTATACGATGGCTGAACGCCTCCTTTTTGTGCTGGAAAACACTTTTCCTATATATGTTGTAAGAACCTCAATTAGATTCTGGAGTTGTGGTGTGTGTGGCCAGCTTGAGTGAGTACATGCTGGTCGCTCAGTCATGTCCAGCTTCTTGTGACCCCATGGGCTGTAGCCCCACTAGGCTCCTCTGTCCATGGGATTCTCCAGGCCAGAATACTGGAGTAGGTAGCCATCCCCTTCTCCAGGGGGTCTTCCCTACCCAGGGATTGAACCCAGGTCTCCTGCATTGGCAGTCAGATTCTTTACCGTGTGAGCCACCAGGGAAGCCATGTGCCCAGCTAAGGAGAGCAGATTGTATTGTTCCCAACTGTGCTTTTCATGATGGCGTTACACAGGCAGCTGGAAATCAGGCACCGTGGGCATGCTTATACTGGAGAAATTGGCAAATATTCCACATCAAGGTGGTCTCCGCCCTCAGCAAGCTGGTTGTTCAACATTAACTAGCACAATGCAGGTGATGAGCCTTGTTGCTTCTTTCAAGTGTATATTCCTACTTTGATCTACTATGGGCTGATCGTCTATGTGACAAGTAGAGAGCGATTTGTTGTATTATTTCCCAGACCTCAGAGGGGCAGCACACTCTGTCCCCAGACCTGGAAACACAGGGCTTGCCTGGGCCAAGCTCCAGCCCCATAGGAAACTGGTCTAAGCAACCTCCTGATCCTCCAGCAGAGTTCCCACCACACCTCTCACCTGGCAGAACAAGTCCTGTGTGTGGGACTCCATCCAGCTGGTAGGAAGGATTTCACAGGATCATCTATTCTAAGTTGCTAATAGTAACACAATGGGCTAAATCTCCTTGGGCTGTTTGTATTTTCATGAAAGCAGACAGCTGAAGGGAAGAAAGTCAAGGGGTGAGATTTCTGGCAAAACTGCAGGCTTCTGGGGGGAGGGAGGTGTTATTTGGGAACAATGAGTGTTTTATTTCTTTTTTTTAATTAATTAATTTATTTTAATTGGAGGCTAATTACTTAAGTGCTCTCAGGTTGGTTGCCACCTAATGGTTACCCTGCTCATCAATTTTGCAAGTCTGGGAAGAACTGATGACAAGAATAACAATGATGATGGTGATAACAATGATATCAATGTTAATGTCTATCTGCTGTCGGTCCCATAATGTCCCAGGAGATTTCTCTGACTTTGGGGGAAAGCTCAAAGAGTAGAGAGAAATGGCTGGAACTTAATCTCTGTGAGGCACTGATGTGAAAGTGCTTGTTGAAGAGCAAAGATGTATTACCCATGATTTGACAAGATTCTAAAGACTGTCCTGTGATAGCATCCAGAAAAGGCGCAGTGACTCAGAGGGAGCAAACTCGGGTCTCCTGGGGACCACAAGCATCCTCTCCTTTGACCAGCGTGCTGATTCCTCACTCCTGGAACTTTCACCTCCCTGGAAGTTTCCTTCTGGATGTCATGAACAGGATACACCTGGATATGCCTCGTCCACAAACAGGTTGGGGAATCAGAGACTGGAGACAACCTCCGGAATCATAAACCCAGGAGTGGCTGGCGGGTGTTGTCCGGGACAGTGACTCAGGGGCAGACCCAGACTGGCCTCCCGTTGGCAGGCTGCCAGGGGAGGTCTGGGAGCTCCTATCATTTCTCAGAGGCTCCTCTGGGACTTTTCACTCTCTGGCACCTGTTTCTTGTTCAGCTCTTATTGCTTATGACTCATATGGCATTTTCTTTTTAATGCCTAATACATTAGGGACTCTGCTGATTCATACCAGGAGGAAAGCAAACTGGCTTGAGGTGAGTTCAGAGTCCTGTACTGAAGATGGGATTCATTGAGTTTAAGAACACAGGACTTGGGACTTCCCTGTGGTCCAGTGGCTAAGACTTCGACTTTCAATGCAAGGGGTGTGAGTTTGATCCCTGGTGGGGAAGCAAAGAGCCCACATGATTTGTGGCCAAGAAACAGAAGCAATGTTAGACTTTAAAAATGGTCCACATTAAAAAAAAAAGATATCGGACTTAATTGGAATTGACATGCATACAACACTATGTATAAAATAGATAACCAGTAAGAACCTACTGTGGAGCACAGGGAACTCTGCTCAGTGCTGGGGTATCTGTAAACATATAGTTGATTCACTTTGCTGTACAGTAGAGTAACACAACTTTGTAAAGCAACTATATTTCAACAAGAAGTAACTAAAAAATAAAAAGGACGTCTGTATCTTGAAAAAAAAAAAAGAAAGAACACAGGAATTAAAGACAGACAAGAGGTAGAATTCTGAGGCCCTGGAGATAAGAGCCTTTTCAAGGTATGGTGTTCAACACTTATTGTCAAACTCAAGCTTTGGCTAAGCCATTTACACTTCCTGGATAACTGCTTTATTTTTCATGAATGTTTATTCACCTTCTTACAAAAAAGAACTATGTACTTATTTTTAAGATAAAAAGAACCAACTCTGGAGAGTTCTGTAATAATACATCTTTATATTTCTATAATACTTAATAGTTTACAAAGCATATTATCTCATTTGATCTTTTTTTTTGGGGGGGGGGGTGCGGGTAGGGGGCTTGCTACGCAACTTGTGGTTATCTTAGTTTCCAGGGATTTAACCCAGGCCCGGGACAATGAAATTGCCAAGTCCTAACCACTGGGCCACCAGAGAATTCCCCTCATTTGATTCTTACATAAACTTTTTGAGGTTGATATTTTTATTATCCACCTTTCACAGATAAGGAATTAAAGTTCACAGAGGTTTGGAGACTTTGCCTAAAGTGTTGTGGGTGAACTAAAAATCGAACCCAGGTATACAGAATCCAGAGTGCAGGTTTACAAACAGAAAACAAAACCCTCAAGCCCTATACCATAACTCTCGGAAGAAGCACTGCAGTGTAGAGTTCAGGAAAATTTGATCTTGAACTCCTTTTTGCTCTTTCAAAGATGATTGAAATCCTGGAGGCTCTTGTAAGGACAAGGCCTTTCCTATAACACAGAGTCCTCAGGATGGTTCTAAATAGTGATGTTCCAAATCAGATTAGCACTGATCCATACAGCTCTGGATGGAACTTCTCTTTGCACCCAAAAATTAAACAAACAAAAACAAACAAAAACTGCAATTTTTTAAACTGCTAATCGGTCCACCTTAGCAAGTATGCCATTCCTTATCTGGAAGATAAAGAAATATTCCCCAAGGGACTCTAGACTCCTGCTGTCAAAGGCTAGATGACTGTGGAAATACCTGTCAGTACTCTGGTGTATGCAGTGTTTAGGAAGATCAGATGAATCCCTGCAGATGAAAGCACTCTGTAAACTCTAGGGTTCTATGTGGGTGTTTCCCACCTTCAGATGAAAAGAAAGCCAATAAACTTGTTCAGATGGGCAAGGAGTGTCCAAGCTATACTTGTATTTAGGAAGAACATAGACATATATGAGAATCTTAATGAGAACTGGTTTGAAATACCTCTAGGTATCATCTTGCCTACAAATTATACCCCCACAACAATTTTCTTTATTCTCAATAACCCTTTTTATTAAGCACCAGGGCTTCTCTGGTGGCTCAGCTGGTAAAGAATCTGCCTGCAGTGTGGGAGACCTGGGTTCAATCCCTGGGTTGGGACGATCCCCGGGAGAAGGGAAAGGCTACCCATTCCAGTATTCTGGCCTGGAGAATTCCATGGACTGTATAGTCTATGGGGTCACCAAAGAGTCAGACACAACTAAGCGAATTAAGCATGAATTAGAACTGAGGAACATACACTCGCGTGACATCTATGGTGCAGTGACTCGGATTTAACCTGGTTGAAACAACCTCCTCGCGGAAGAGGCCAAGCACAGCAGGAGCCCAGCTCAGCGAAGCTCCCGCCGTAGAAGCAGAAGGCAAAGAAACCCAGCGCAGGGGAAGGCCCATTGTGCTGGAAACTGGGACAGCGAAAAACGAACTCAGCAGAAAGCTCACGCGGCCCAGTCTCAGATTCCAGAAGACCTCCGGTTAAGGTAAGAGGTCCTCGCTCCTATGGCTGGAGGGACCTTTAAAATCTCTCGTTTCTTTACATCAGTGTCTCTTTTGCTGTCTCGTACACCGGGTTATTGTTACCATCTTTCTAAATTCCATATATATGCGTTAGTATACTGTATTTATGTTTTTCCTTCTGGCTTACTTCACTCTGTATAATAGGCTCCAGTTTCATCCACCTCATTAGAACTGATTCAAATGTATTCTTTTTAATGGCTGAGTAATACTTGTTTCCTCGAACCTCCCGCAAACAGGCTTAGGCAGGGGCACAATTGAGGGACTCTGGAGAGGCTACTCCTCAGCATGTCCCAAAGGCGCTATCTGCTGAGCCCCAGTAGCTTTTACACAAGTCGGTGGGGGCTCTTCTGTCCTTTCTCTTCTCTGTGCCAAAAGTCAGACCAATGAAACTGTGAGCACCGGTCAGATATTTAGCAAATTTTCCGGCGGGCTATAAAGGGGATTCCTTGGCATGTTTTTCCCACTGCTTTTTCCTCCTGTCCTTCAGCTCTCTCCCGGGACTCAAGCCCGGCCAAAACTAATGAAACTCAGGCTCTGATGTCTCATTGCAAAAATTCACTGAGAGACAAAGCAATAAGAGGTAGATTTGTTAGGATCCAGAGAGAAGCCTATGGCACCCCACTCCAGTACTCTTGCCTGGAAAATCCCATGGGCAGAGGAGCCTGGTAGGCTGCAGTCCATGGGGTCGCTAAGAGTCAGACACGGCTGAGTGACTTCACTTTCACTTTTCACTTTCATGCATTGGAGAAGGAAATGGCAACCCACTCCAGTGTTCTTGCCTGGAGAATCCCAGGGACGGCGGAGCCTGGTGGGCTGCCGTCTATGGGGTCGCACAGAGTCGGACACGACTGAAGTGACTTAGCATGCTTTATTCTGTACACATTTCCACTGTACATCACACATTCTCCTCTTGCTTTCACAGTAAACAAATGTACAGCAGTCCTCTGGCTCAGGTTTTACAGGTCTTCTCTGGAGAAGTCTGTCAGGCCAGTTAGACACATATAACTCTGGGCCAGCGTGTCCCACTGCCCAGGAGCCTTTGGGTCGTGTATAAGTGCCCACGAGGCTGGTCCCCTCCAGCTGGAGCTGCCGGAGCAACTGTCCAGAGGAAGTGGCTCTGGCTGGAAAAGTGATCTCTCTGGGGATATAACTAGATCAAGATTAAAAGAGGCAGAACTTGTCCTGAAGGGTCAAATCTTAGAAACCTGGAAGGTACCTAATCAGTGCTTCAGTTACAGTGGGAGGCAGAGGGATGAACAGATGCTGGACAAAGTGGTCAAGAAGGAGGGTGTGGGACTTGCCAATGAAAAGGGTCGTTCAAGAGCTAAGCCCACGAGCTCTGGGTATCCACCAGCATGACTAATTTTAATGTTTGAATCAGAGTGATCCATTAAGAGGGTCAAGTTAGGACACAGAGGATACGTAGACCTCTTACAATTTCTTAGTTATTCATCAAAATTATCTCTTGGTTCATCTGATTAGTATGGATTCTTCTTTATAAAAATAATCTCTTATTTTTAAAGGGTATGCGATCTTCAGTGATAGGAGGTGGTTTTATATCCTACTCAAGCCTGCAAAGTCCAAATGTGTTGTCAGCATCTGCTTTGGATGGGACTCGATCACCCAAGGATGGCACTGCAGCTGAGAGGCAGGACCTCTTGGAGGTTGTTCCTGGTTCGTGTAGAGCTGGTGGGGGGAAGGGCTGGTCATTCTAGGGTGAGATCTAAGGATTAACTAAGGGGATCCAGCGATCCTACCTAATCAATGCTCCAGGATCAATTAATCTTTGGGGACAAATTCATAATGCTTTAACTCACGAGACTGACTATAAAGAAGGTTGACTATTTACAGGGAAGGTCATCCTTTTCAGCCTTAATGTGTACATATTCTCTAGTTAACTCTCTTTGAAATACTGGGGTTCCTGAGAAACTGAATCTGTTATAAAACTACGGACTTAGCAAGGAAGGGTCTGGAGGGGAAATACTTCTCTACTCCAGAGACCAGAGGTGCTCATGCCTCCCTTCCTGAGCGCACGCGCTGTTGTGTCTGACTCTCTGCGACCCCAGGGACTGCAGCCCGCCAGGCTCCTCTGTCCATGGGATTTTCCAGGCAAGAATGCTGGAGTGGGTTGCCATGCCCTCCTCCAAGGGATCTTCCCAACCCAGGGATGGAACCCACATCTCTTGTGTCTCCTGCATTGGCAGGCAGATTCTTTACCACTGAGCAACCTGGGGATTGCTTTCTGAATAGGTGCTGAAAAAAAGTAGAGCTGTTGTTCTCAGAATCCCTCTTTCTAGAATCTAGCTCCAGCCCTTGCCTGTCTCTTCAGATACACTGATACCACCGATGAGGCTCTGGATTCCTTCATTTTCATTCCCGACCTCAACTCCCAGACTGTACTTTAACCCTCGCCTTTCCAGCTCTGATCCAGAAACGTCCTGACGTCTAAGGCAACTTTGTCATTTCACTCAAGATGCACGGATATTGTGACCAACAATAGCTCTACAACAACAATTAACATTTACTAGGTGCTCCCACGTGACAGGCATGGGAATAACGCTTCATCTTCATTAACTCACTGAATTCTCATAACAATTCTCTGAGGTGGGTAGTGATAATTAGCCCAATTGTATAGACGAGGAAGCTGAGGCTTTGGGTGGGACCTTCCCCAGTATCGTAAGCTTGTTAAGAAGTGAAGCCTGGACTGGAACCTAAGTCATTCTGACTCCAGGGTCTGGGCTCTTACATTAGGCAACACGCCCTCTAGGAGTGACCTTGATCCTCTGCTGAGAGCATCTCCTTATGAACACCAACTGAATGGCACACAATCAACAAAGACAAGTGGTCTCAGTGTTTTCCGTGTTGAAATTTAAGCTTAAAAATAATATTTTATTTAAAATGGATTACCAGTGAGGACCTACTGCATAGCACAGGGAACTCTGCTCAGTGGTACGTGACAACCTGGATGGGAGGGGAGTTTAAGGGAGAATGGATACGTGTACATGTATGGCTGAGTCCCTTTGCTGTCCACCTGAAATTATCACAACATTGTTATATATGTATAATTTACTTACTTAATTGTTTTGGCTGTGCTGGGTCTTCGTTGCTGTGAGGGCTTATCTCTAGTTGCAGCAGCAGGGGCTCCCCTCTAGTTGAGGTGTGCGGGCTTCTCCTGGTGCACAGCACAGGCTCTAGGGCGAGCCTGAGGTTGCAGCACGTGTGCTCAGTAGTTGTGGTTCTGGGCTCTAGAGCGCAGGCTCAGTAGTTGTGGTGCACAGGCTTAGTCGCTCCCTGGCAGGTGGGATCTTCCCAGATCGGGGATCAAATTCATATCTCCTGCATTGGCAGGTGGATTCTTTACCACTGAGCCAGCAGGCAAGCCCCCTATCACAACATTGTTAATGAGCTATACTCCAAATCAAAAAAAAAAAAGTTTGGAATGTAATTATTAGAAATCAAGCCATGATCTGGGAGAAAATACTTAGAGAGAGAAAGAGTGAGAATTCTGAGAGCCCATTTATGAAGGCCAAGGAGTCTACACTACACGGCTCCTAGTGTAACATTTTGAAACCTCAGTGGGTGACAAGTTTAGGTGAAATGCTGAACAAGACATCAAATCACACATAAGACCCAGCCCACAGTGGGAAGGCAAGAGCTATCCCAAGGTTGAGTGTCCTACCAAAGGCCACAGAAGACCACCTGTGTTGAGAAGACCACCACTCAACCATCCCAGGGTTGAAAGCCCTACTAAAGGCCACAGAAGACCACCTCCCTCCAGAGACTGTGTCGTATCTCACACTGTGGCGGGGGTGGGGGTGGGGGGTGGGGGGTGGTATTCCTAAAATAAAAATTTAGAGTGTTCCTATAACTTCCTATGTGATTCAGAATCAGTGAAGCAGTAGGTTCCTGGGTACTTCAAATATTTCATGTCTCAAATAGCTTTTCAGAGAAATAACATGGAAAAAAGGTCCAGGGCCGTTTCACTGATCTAACCTCTCTGTTTTCTCATGTGTGATTAAAAAATTAAAAGAAAAAAATCCAGGTGGGAGTGGAAATGGCTTGAGTTAATGTCAATCAAGAAGAAAATGGAAAAAAAATAAAATAAAAATCAAAGATAACCCCCAACCTCCTTCCAAGATTCTCCCCCTTTATATATTTTCCAGAACAGCTGATGAGTTGTCAACAATTATTTTATTGAGCATTGCAAGGTGCACAGCATTGTACATAGCTTGAAAATGTCAAATTGACTCATCACGCCCTTTATAAAGGCTTCCCCAACGTCCATGTTTTGTGGGTTTTCCTGCTGTGCTCCAGGGATGCTAGTACCATTGCAGGCTTACCACGATGTGGTACATGGATCAGCTCACCGCGTCCTCCCCACTAGATATCTGAACTCCTCGAGGATGGGATGCACGTATTGTCAATCTCTGCAACTTAGATGTTCAAATGGACATTGGATGGATGAATGACCAGTGTTTCACTCTAGCTCCTTCTCCAGATCCCTTCATCTGCATTTAGGGGCAAGTGCTGATGCTGAGTGAGAAGCGAACACTCAAAAGGCACAATGGAACAGAGGAGTGTCCAAAGGCGTGGCTGATCCAGACTAGAAAGTCAGCGCAGCAATGATGAAGAGAAGGCTGACCTCTCCAAGGGCCTGAGAACATAGCAGAGCCACAGAAAAATCTTTCAGCCAGATGGGGCTCGTCAATTCAAAATCCCACCCCAAAGGCCAAAGTGGCTCACTGGGGTGGGCCAATGGTCTGGCCACCTGCTGGGGCTGGTGAGCCACAGGCACAAAGACCCACAGTCCAGAGTGGAGGCTCTCAGCCACCCAACCTTGGGGATTAGTTTTCCCTTTATTATCCCTTTCCAGATTTCAAAAAAGGCCACACCATAATAAATAAATAAGACGCAAAACAACTAGAACTGAAAAGGAAGACATTTTCGAATGGTTCTCGAGAAAAGTTCAGATGCCCTGCTCCTTGCATGGTGCCAAGGGGCTCCAGCTGCCATGGATGGCCCCCGTGGGCCTTTCGGTATGCAGATAGGTACTCTGAGGGGACATTAATTCCACAGGAGGCAACAACCCTACTGGTGCGCATGGACAGCTAGTTGCTTCATCACATGGGCCAAACCCATTTAATTCATCAGAGTCCAGTTTGTTCGATGGATGATGGAGAAAACCCCGCCCTAGACCAGGGAGACACAGATCTGACACCCAAGGTGTGGGATGTCACCTCGGATAGGATCCAAGCAGAAGACCTTGGCTCCTGGTCTACCATCAGTTAGCATCAGGCGCTAGCTTCCTCATCAGAGGCAGCTTTGGTCAGGCTGAGCTTGTGTCTGGTCAGACCATCTCTCTGGTCCCCTCTGAAATTCCCTTTCTTTCATCTGGCAGGATTCTACCTGACCCATCAGTACCAAGGCAAACTCTTCTCCTCCATGGCTCCTCACACTACCGAAATGAAGGAAAGCCTGACTACAGATTTTTACGGTCACCAACAGAAGTGTTGGTAAAATACTGCTTAAGAGTCTTAGATAACCTAGTGTATTACTTCCTATGACAGGTTCACGGTCTGGTGTCCCACTACCCTACCTCATGCAACAAACTGATCAGAACGGCAGCTTGCTGGCTGCCCTGCTACTTCGGGTCCAATTCCATTATTTTTCTGCAAAAAAGTAACTCTCATCACACTCACATTTCTTGGGCATCAACTTGATGCCGACGGTTTGCCCATCCTTCTCCCCTCATTGCCTTTCTGGACCCAGATCTCTGCACTGAACTTTCAGATGCACGGTGGCCTGCACCCCCAAATCAGTAGTTTACACTGGGTGCTATTCTACCTCACAGGAACTCTTTAGAACACTCAGAAAAATCCAGGTGATTCCCTCTCAGCTCTGGAAGGCAGAGTAAAGTTTGGGAGCTTTGGCTTCCTCCTGTTATCGTTTTTCAGTGCAAGAATTAAAATGACAAGTGCTTGATCAAAAAATTGGAGATTAGCTCTCATAAATAACTTGCTTTAATTGGAAAGTTATGTTTTCTAGCATCAAACACACTATAAAAATAATTTCCTGAGATAATGATTCGGAATTAAGATTATATACATATAAACTTAGATATATGTGTCTATGATTTTTTTTTTGCCAAGATAGGCAGAAGAGTTATAATTTTCTGACTATTTTTTTAATACCTTTATACTAAAACCACCATTTAAGGACAGAGTCAGAGCATTTTACTCTATTGGGTACTTGCTGGAAGTTTAAGAAAGACTGATCTAGTATTTTGCAGGATATGAATTTTCATATTAGCTTAACATGTAGGTCTTTGAGCTCCATTTTCTCAGCCAGAGATTTAATATATGTCAAGTTAATCCAAGCTTGGCTAAGGATATCCTCAGACCTATGGCACCTATTCAGAGCAGAGGTCTGATCTTTGCACCCCCTTTTTAATACCTGGGTAGCATTCAAGGGGCAAACAATCTTAGTCCTTGCATTCAGAATTTGTTATGCCATATTTGCATATAATGCTTACCATTAACTCAAAGGAAAAATGCAGCAAAATTCAACATTGGAGAAACAAAACCACCTTACAGATTCTCGGGAGTCATGGAAAGCTAAGGGATGTAACAGATTCTATATCCTAAGAGAGCTATTTCAACAAGGAAGTGTCTGCACCTCACCAAGTCAGCTGAGCTGGGGAGAAAGAGAAGCAAAATGATCACAAATTGGCCAGGAATACTTATATCAGTTTTGTCTTGAGTCTCAGAGAGTGATAGCAGGAATAAATTCCTTTCTACTTTTCTCAGAGACAGTTTGGTTTAAAGTGGTCCTCTTCCAGATTCTCCTTCTTCTGTAATTTTTACTGATCACAAATGAACACCAGCATCTCTCACAAGGTCTCCTGTATCAGAGTGATTCACTGAAGGGGACGGCTTGGAAGTTCACCCACATCCCAGCAGGCAACCTACACATAATCCCACCCTGAACATGTCTCTTGGGTTAGGTTGGAACAGGCAGACACCCCCACCAAAGGCCAAAATATAATTGACAGTGAACAGAAACCCATAGTATAGACAAAATATTCCAGCTTTCTCTATTAAAAAAAAAATCAAATTCACTGGGACCGGGCACTCACTATTTTTTTTTCTATAACTCCCCAGGATTGTCAAAAGTAATCTTATAGCCAACCCGCTTGCAGACAGTAAAGATGACCTGAAATAGACCACCCATGGTGCCAAAAGCTGTGTCAAAGAGCAGAGAGAGGATGCCACCAAGGCCCATGGCAATTTCCCTGCAGACGATCGGAACTGCACCTATGGTGTACACGGGGAACGTGGCCACGTCCACAAGCACCCGGACAGGGACACCCACAACGCGGCAGACCACCTTCAGCAGGCAACAAAGGATCCGGAGCACGGCCCTGGTGATCCTGACCGTGACTTTGAGGACCTTCCAGGGAATGCTGCCCAGCTCCTCCCCGATGGTCAAGAAGTAGGTGATGGTGGCTGACCCCAGGCGATAAAGGCAACTTTCTAGACCGTTAATCACCTGCTTGGTGACATACCAGAGGAAATACACAGTGTACTTCAGGATCCCGAAGGCAAGGTAATAAATTAACTGGCAAAGCTTGATGAACGGGGTAGCGACAAAGCCCAGGAGGCCTCCCAGAAGGCTACTCCCTTCCCCAGATGTCTCCGGAGGTGGCAGGGCAGACCTGGTTCCCCTCGCGCTGGAGAGCATCTCGGAGCCCCCCTCAGAGTCCAGCCTCCGCTCCTCGTCCTGGACTTGGTTAACCACCTCCAGGATTTTTTTCATCTTCTCTGTGTCTTGGTCACTTTCCCCACAGTTGTTCTGGAACAGCTGAAGGTGGAACGGAAGCAGCTTCTCCAGGTCCCTCAGCATCACATCCTCGATGACCTCCCGGTCGCGGGTGTGCTTGACAAAGCCCATGGCCCAGCCTCCCGCAGGGACCGCGCAGCAGGCCGCCAGCCAGACAAACTCCGGGATGCTCACTCTGTCTCTGACCCTGAGGTCTGAGGGCACAGCGCCTGCGATGATGTAGAGCTCGTCCCCACTGCCACACTGCGGGGTCAGAGCTCGCTCCATCAGGCTGTTGAGATTCATGTACCACCTTTCCTGGAAGGACGGGGTCATCGGAGCTGCGTTTGTGAGAGTGAAGGTGGCCGAGTGGGGATCACTGCTGAGGGAGAACGGGTAGAGCTGCCCGGTCCGGTAATCAGAATCCAGGAAATCTTCATTCAAGGCTTGGCTGCTTCCCAGCTTGTTCACAGACCTGATGGCCTCGGCCTCATCCGTCACCTCCTCCAGGCTGCTGTTGGGGTCATCAATCTGAAAACAGAGAGCGAGGTTGAGATGCGTCCCTGTTGACAGCAGACTGGGGATCCTCAGACCATTCTGCCCAGACTCTAGTGAAGTCCCTACTATACAGACACTTCCAACACTTTGGTCTGAAAGTACACACACACTTCGTCCTAATACCCCACAACCCTAGTGTCTGAAAGCATCTTTCAAGTCGGCTATATCCTCTTCCACTCTCTGTGTCTATTCCACTTTTGACCTACAGTAATCACCTATCACACACTCACACAAATACACCATCAGAACACCGGTTTTCAATCTGCTGTGGTTTTATAAACGTCATACCCTTTTCCGGGAATGTTTTTCCATGAGATTCAAACTGACTGTAAAAACGAAAGCAAGAGGAAAAGTAAATCTCAGCAGGCCTGTAAAAATCAGAACTGGAATTCAGATAATCAGCCACCAATGTGAGCTGCAATTTAAAGAACATAGTCTTAAGTGAATTTTGCATATTTTGGGATATACAAAGAGCAATCAACTCTAGAGAATTTAAATCAAATAGAGGGACATGTATAGATTATTGTCAGTTATATTAGATACTTCCCAGGCCAAGATAAAATTTGACCAGCTGCTCTTCGAACTTCATCTCCTCATAATATTTGCTATTATTAACAATGCATTTTCTGTCTAGGCCTATTGAGCTATGTGCTAAATATCAATAATTATATATATATATATATATATACACACACACACACACACACACATATATACACACATCCCTTTAGTTCTGCTCTTATTCATTTCAAATTCAGCAGTATAATATATACTTCACCTTGCCAATCTGAAAAGATGAAAGGAAAGAGCTCAGGACTGACCCAAAACTCTGTTTTTAGCTCCCAAATTAGACTATAAATTTCTTGACACCATGGATCTTGTACATAGGACCCAGTCAAGGACTGACACATACTAGAATCTCACCTTGTTGTTTTTTAGTCACTAAATCATGTCGAACTCTTTGTGACCTACGGACTGTAGCCTGCCCAGCTCCTCTGTCCATGGGATTTTCCAGGCAAGAATATTGGAATAAGTTTCCATTTCCTTTTCCAGGGAATCTTCCCAACCCAGGAATCGAACCATGTGTCCTGCACTGGCGGGTGGATTCGTTACTACTTGAGAATCTCAAGGCACTCTTGTTAATCTGAGATCAGTATTAATTGATCACTGCAGTATTTATAATAGCAGGAAGCTGAACCAACCTACATTTTCAAAAACTAGGAACAGTTAAATGGTGTTATATCCATCCAGGAAATATCTCAAAGCCATTAAAAAGCACTTGTAATGATAGGGAAATATGTGCTATAATTTTGAAAGGAAAAGGCAGATTATACAATTAAATGGCAGATTATCAAATTAAATGGATTATAAAATTAAATTAAATTAAATAGGCTTAAATTAATTTAAGCCTATAAATGAGCAAGAAAAAAGTCTGAAACACATGAAAATGTCCATTATGGCTGATCGACTCCCAAGGATACAAGTGATACATTTTTTCCCTTGTTTTCTTGTTTCTCTTGGTGCACTTCTTATCTACATCAACCCGCAAATGATTTATATGTTACTTGCAAAAGGAAAAAAATAAATGACTTAAAAGAAGTAAATTCTGACTAATTGATTCCCTAGAGTTGGTGCCACTTGCTAAACCCAAGAGGGCCAAGGCCATGTGGATTGCTGTACCTCACGTGGGGAGGGCAACCCACTCTGCATTTCTCCAGCTCTGCAACAGCAAATGTAGGCATGCTCATGCATGCATGTGTAGCTTTAGTGAGGGCAACAGATGAGCAAGGTGGTGTGAAAGCAGGAATAGTTACGAAAGCTAATGGAGTATTCCACAGCCTCACCCTTCAAGGTCGTTCCGTCCCTGCCCCCAGACTTCGAATTAGAAATGATCCTGGATGGTCCCCACTCCCACCGCACCCCTAGAGGACAGAGATAAGAAGCTCATCCATTTTGTAAAGCTGCCCTTGCTCTCCTATGGCCAGAAGAAACAACCCATGGAAATATCTGCCTCATTCCTGAATCATGAGATCAAGGTACAGCAGAGCCAAGATTGTAGAGGCTTAGGTGGAATTTTAGGGTGCCTGTTTATTCTCCCTGCTTACTAGGGTACTGTGTCTGCATTTAGCCTGGTGTAGCTTCTTTATCCCATCTAGAGGAAGCCTGGAGCTGGTTTTTTTTTTTTTTTACTGGTAGCGATGACAGAGCATAGGGCAACACACTGGTTCATCTTCTGTCCAAGAGCCACCCAGCAATGAAATAATGCCTTCAAGGACAGAAGGCAGGCTGGAACACAAACAGAGAAGAGAGATTCTTAGATAAAGAAGGGGAAGGAACCAAAAAGTACAGGCAGGGAAAGAAAAGGGGAGGGATAAAAGAGAGGGGGGAGAAAAGAAGAGAGTGAGATTGGGTGTGTGTGTGTGCCTGTGTGTAAGAGACAGCCTACAACATCCTGCTTTTAGACAGAAACCAGGATTGTGGGTTGATTTACTCCCAAACTTCAGAGCGTGGTCTCCCGTGGCTAAGGTCAGAGGAGACTAAGCCGGGTGTTTCCACATCCTCTCAGGCCACTTGAGTTCAATGGGCTCCATATATCTGCCATAACGGAATCTCTTCTGCCCGCAGCTCACAGGTACATGGGAACGGGCCAGGATGACCCAAGGTGACTTCAGAGGTTGGGACCTAATTCCGCAGCGGGCCCTGTGCACCTCCCTGCTCTGAGCCTCTGCGGGCAAAGCAGAAACTAAACGATGTGGTCAGGATGCACAGGCAGGAGAGAGCATGTCTTCCTTTCCCTTTTCCTGGCCTTCTTCAGAACCCCACATCCATGGTCACTGTATTGTTATGAACCCCAAATTGGCCCTATGGTTTGATGACAAGGTAGAATATAGTGCTGGAAATGAAGATAGAATGTCTGCATCCGGTACCTATATAGCAATATAACAGGAGGTCAAGGACTAATTTTTCTCAACTACCAATTAAATGATTTCAATATAATGTTACAAAAGGTGTTTTTTTTTCTACCTGATTTTACAGGTGGGGAAACTAAAACACAGAAAGGTCAATTTTTCCAAAGTCATCCAATAATTAGCAGGACAAAATTTGAACTGAGGTCAGTCATTTTATTCCTAAGGCACACATTCTTTATGACTAAGCCATGCTTTCTGCATATTAACGGACACTGCTGTACCAGTCTTCTATGCCAGAGAGTAGAAAACCAAACAGAAAAAGAAATCACAGTCTCCTTTTCTCTCTATGACATGGAATAAATGAAATTCCTTAAATGTAAAGGGAGAGAAGCCGATGTCTGAGCGCCCTGGGGTTGCAGTCCCCAGAAAGAAGGGAGAGTGGGAAGGGGAAGGTAAATGGGCACACGTGCAGACCGGCCCTCAGGCTTGCTTTCTGCCTTTGCCCAGAGCACATGGAAGCTCAGCCGCCAGCTTCACAAGCCAAGGTAGGTGGCAGCTCAGGCAGGAGCAGCCAGCCAGAGTAGTTTCCAGCTTGCACGCTTGCACTCAGTCGCTCAGTCATGTCCTGACTCTTGCGACTCCACACACTGTAGCCCGCCAGGCTCCTCTGTCCCCGGGATTCTCCAGGCCAGAATACTGGAGTGGGTTGCCATTTCCTTCTCCAGGGGATCTTCCCGACCCAGGGATCGAACCCACATCTCTTGCATTGCAGTCAGACTCTTTACTGACTGACCTATGAGGGAAGCATACTACTACCCTTAGAAAATGGGCAGCTGGCTGGTCTCCCAGAGACGTTGGTTCTATTAGCACCTTACATGGTTACTTGCTTACTTTCTCTACACCAGCAGCTGTAACAGAGAACAGTAAGCACAGTGAAACGTCACGGAGAAAAACTGTCAGGCATTCTAGGACTGTCTTGCCTGGTCACAGTTCAATACAGTGATGTATATACTGTACATAAATCACTGTGGATGCTGCCAGTCAAAATTAAAACAGAAAATAAATACTAGATTTCTCAAGGCTTATCTAACACAGTCTTATGAGGGAAGTTGCTCAGTCGTGTCCGTCTCTTTGCAACCCCATGGACTGTAGCCCGCCAGGCTCCTCTGTCCACGGGATTCTCCAGGCCAGAATACTGGAGTGGGTTGCCATTTCCTTCTCCAGGCGATCTTCCTGACCCAGGGATCGAACCCAGGTGTCCCGCATTGTAGGGTGACACTTTACCGTCTGAGCCACCAGGGAACACAGTCTTAAATCTCTGACCAAAATGCCAAGGAACATTTTATGAGACCATATACTGATCTTCAGTGAACTCTCTATTCTCTCCTCTGAGGATCCAATCACATCAAAGCCTCTCTTTCTATCCTTTTTTGTGACTTATGTTCTTTTTCATAGTGTTGTCCGTTAGTCGTTCTGTCAGGTCTGACTCTGAGACCCCATGTACTGTAGCCCTCCAGGCTCCTCCATCTATGGACGCCTCCAGGCAAAAAGACTGGAGTGGGTAGCCGTTCCCTTCTCCAGAGGATCTTTCCAACCCAGGGACTGAAGCTGGGTCTCTTGCATTGCAGGCAGATTTTTTACCATATGAGCCATTTATATCTTATTATCTCTCTATATTGCATTCCAGGTGAGTCCCTAGATCTATCTTCCAAGTCACTAAGTCTCTCCTTAGCTATGTTTAGTTTAATACCTATTTTGTTGAGGTATTTTTCTTTTTTTCTTTTTGTTTCTCATTTCAATGACCTTCTTTCTTTCCTAGCATTTCTATTTGGTTCTATTGAAAATTCTGTTGTTGGTTTTTTCTCTTGAGAAATTCTTTTTTTTTTTAATCTTTCTTAGACATTCTTAAATTCCCTTTAAGATCTGTCTATTTTATTTGGCTTTTCAATTTATTTTGTTGCTCCTATTGCTTGACTTTAGGGTGGTGTGTATACTTAAGTGCTCTGTAATTTTTGCCCATGAGCTTGTCTTCATAAAAGGTCCATGATGGTCTGTTGAAAAAAAAAAAAGACAAAAATGGAAACAAAACCAAATCTAATAGGACTGCATTTGCAGTTGCCTCTGCTGGAGCTCTAAAGAGTTCAATGATTCTGGACTAGCTTCTGAGTTTTTCATAGGTTAGGGTTTCCACATGGAGAAAGCAGTGCACATCTGGACCCATACAAAGGAAAAATGACAGCTTCAGGCTTACTTCTGGAGGTTGACTGTTTGCACTAATGACATGGTGTAGGCAGCTACTTCCTATAAAAACTTGCAAGTAGCTTTCCTGCCCGGTTCACCAAAGCTGCAACAGTCTGCCAGCCCCCAGCTTTACCTGGAGAGCTCAGCTCCAGACCCACGTCATGAATAGGTTATGTAACCTTGACGTCTGTCCACAGGCAGTATAGAGCCCTAGCCCCTAGCATCTACGTGTCCTCCCACACACAGCTTTGGCTATTGATTTCTTATATATTTCTGGCACCTGAAAATTTCTTCGTACTTTTTTGCTGAAATATGAATTTAATTTAAATATATAGATAATTTTAAAATTCAGTATTTCTATGTGATTGCAGTGGAAGGAGAGGAACTGCACACCTGCCCAGGAACTTTGTCTAAGGTTATAAAGTTTCTGCTAAAGCATGCCTTGTTTACTTTTATAACTCACTATAGATTTATCATCCCCAAATTTACTTACTTTGCTTAAATCTCCTTCTTTTATATTTAGGCCACCTCCTGTGTGGTGTAAGTAGAACAGTACCTTCCAAGACCTTTCTCTGATGTGTCAAGAACTTTACAGGCTGAACTCTCTCACTAAGAATAAGACAGAAGGACTCCCAGCCCTTTGCCAAAACATACCAGCCAGCTTACAAACAACCTGTTTGGTTTTTGTTTATTTTTTACTAATTCCTTTGCTTTATCTATTAGCTATAATTCTCTCATCTCTTCATATAGGTATTTCTGTCTTATTCAAATTCATTTTCATTGATTTTGTATTTGCAATTTGGAGTCATTAAAAATGGATATTCCATTATGAAATCACTCTACCATCTCATCATAAAACATATTAAATCCCAGGGCCTTAGAACAGTCTGCTAACTGATCTCCACTGGGAGAAACGTCCATCACGATTTCTACTTCCTGTCTTAAAGCCGCTTTTTTAACTTATGACAAAACTTTGTTTTGATCTCAAGATGACTGTGGTTCTAATGTCATTTGTTCAAGAATCATCTGAAAATCTAAATAAAATCAGTTATAACAGCTTCCCCCATCATCATGCTTACGAAACTCCATGAAACAACCACTATGTCTTAGTAGGTTCTCACTTTCTGAAGGAACAGCCAAGTGTGAGTGTAACTAAAATCTCTGACTCGTGTATGGAAAACTGTACTGAAAACAATAAGAATATTTGATTTAAAAGTCGAATGCATTCTTTGAGACACTGTCACATAAAGGGCAGGTGCTTTTTGTTTTTTCCAGGCTCTCTGCAGACACAGTTTAATGAGCTGGTTACTGCAATTACACTAAATTACCAACAACACTGCTCCCTAAAGACAAAAATACACCTATGATGTAAGAAGTAATTTCAGATTACAGTTTTGGGGCTGCTCTTGCCCTTTTGCAAGTACCACTTATCTTTCTCTTTGGTTTCTCAGCAGACTCCCTGGATAAAGGGACAGGTACAAAGCTCTCTGTGTAATCTACCTCCCTATTGACCTCGTCCTCCTGGGCTGCCAGTGTTATTTGATACAGCTCCTGTATTTAACGGAATTTTTTTTTCCCTAATCGCCACCAGTTTTAGAAGAATGAGCACTCCGCATCCACCAGCATCCTGCCCCATAAACAACTTTATAATAAATTCCTTTTCAAATTTAATGCCAAGAAAAAAACTTGTTTCTCTCAGTGAGTTGGTCTGTTTACTTTAGCAGACAGCCAAAGCTACTTAAACCCATGGGATTGTTTCCCCCCCCCCCCCTTTGGAATTAAATAAAAGGAGCCTTTCAATTTTCCTGCTAATATGCATGGAAGAAAAATAGATTAGGAGAAAACTAAGAAGGAGAACTGGAGGGGAAATAGGCGCCCATTCAACAATATGTATTGAGGCTATTTATGTGTGAGTGCTACTGTAGGATAAAGCAGGAGGAATGGTAATAATAACAATCAGCAACACTTAGTGAGTAATACATGGCAGGCACTATTCTAAGAATTTCACAGTACTAAATCAGTAAGTAGCTGCACCAAGTACTCACTCATCTAAACCCACAAAAACTAGGTACTATTATTATCATTTTTTGACAAGTGGAGAAACTGAGGCACATGAAGATTAAGTAGCATACTCAAGGTCACATAGTTGGTGAGTGGTGATGTCACAGCTGCTGCTCTGAATCCCTGCTTCACATACCTCCAAATGGCATGAAGAAACTCACCATCTACTTAGGGAAGCAAGACACAGACACATACAAAACTAAATAGGAAACCAAGGAAAAACCAGATAAAGTTAACTGCCAAATAAATGTTATAAAGAAAAAAAGCAATCAGATTCCAGAGGAAGGAAGGACACCATAAACAGTCAGAGAAGATAAGATATCTTTAGCTTTTGGAGAAAACAAAAGTTGAGGCAGGGTTAGAAGGATAGGCAAGGTTTTGATAAACTTAGAGAAACAGAAAGGTCAGTATGGCTTAAGGAGACATCTGCACAAAGGCTTGAGAGATGGGGAGTCTGTGAAAATGGGACCTGAGAAAGGAAAAGCTTTAGCTGGGAGGGATAGCAGGGGACCAGATTATAAATGATCTGATACACAGATAACTCGTCATAGAATAATCACAACTAAAGCTCACTGAGTGTTCTCTAGGTAGTGGGCACCATGTAAGTGTGTTACAGGACATACCTTCTTTAATCCTAACAGGATCCCTACTACCTCCTCTGTAGAAAGTGTAATGTAGGCTCAATCACTGAGTAGCATGTGGATATCACGCTGTTGGTGAGGGAGGCCGAGTTTGCAAACCCACGTGGTCTGACTTCAGCAACCATAAAGCTCTCCAGCTCCACTCTGCTCTCTGGGTCCTTTCAATGCTGCGTTTCTGAGTCTGGACTTGATCTGTACATTCCCTAAGGCCAGAGCATCATTCAGTCAGTTCAGTCGCTCAGTCATGTCTGACTCTTTGCGACCCCATGAATCGCAGCACACCAAGCCTCCCTGTCCATCACCAACTCCCAGAGTCCACTCAAACTCATGTCCATCGAGTTGGTGATGCCATCAAGCCATCTCATCCTCTGTAGGCCCCTTCTCCTCCTGCCCCCAATTTCTCCCAGCATCAGGGTCTTTTCCAACGAGTCAACTCTTCGAATGAGGTGGCCAAAGTATTGGAGTTTCAGCTTCAGCATCAGTCCTTCCAAAGAACACCCAGGACTGATCTCCTTTAAGATGGACTGGTTGGATCTCCTTGCAATCCAAGTGACTCTCAAGAGTCTTCTCCAACACCACAGTTCAAAAGCATCAATTCCTCTGTGCTCAGCTTTCTTTATAGTCCAACTCTCACATCCATATATGACCACTGGAAAAACCATAGCTTTGACTAGCCGGACCTTTGTTGGCAAAGTAATGTCTCTGCTTTTGAATATGCTATCTAGGTTGGACATAACTTTCCTTCCAAGGAGTAAGCGTCTTTTAATTTCATGGCTGCAGTCACCATCTGCAGTGATTTTGGACCACCAAAAAATAAAGTCTGACAATGTTTCCACTGTTTCCCCATCTATTTCCCATGAAGTGATGGGACCAGATGCCATGATCTTCATTTTCTGAATATTGAGCTTTAAGCCAACTTTTTCACTCTCCACTTTCACTTTCATCAAGAGGCTTTTTAGTTCCTCTTCACTTTCTGCCATAAGGGTGGTGTCACCTGCATATCTGAGGTTATTAATATTTCTCCCGGCAATCTTGATTCCAGCTTGTGCTTCTTCCAGCCCAGCGTTTCTCATGATGTACTCTGCATAGAAGTTAAATAAGCAGGGTGACAATATACAGCCTTGACGTACTCCTTTTCCTATTTGGAACCAGTCTGTTGTTCCATGTCCAGTTCTAACTGTTGCTTCCTTAGGAATGTGTAATTCCAGGAAATGTACACCTACCCACACTGGGCAGGAAAGACCGTGAGGTAGCTGAGGGAATGGAAAGGAAAGGACATGTGCGTAACTACGGAAAGAAGGTGCCCCAAGATGTGGAGGTGGACCCGGAAGGGTCCCCAGAAGGTGAAAGATGATGTCCAACTCTGGAGCCCAGGTCACCCAAAAACAAAGGGCAATGGAGGGAAAGTGAACAGGCCGACCTCTAAAAGGGACCAAGCTGACAGGCAGAAACATTTTATAGCAGCTGGAGATACAGGACTGGAGCTTGGGCATGAAAGCAAGGTTGGCCACAGAGAGATAAAGGCTCATCCTGGTGCACACGCATCCTAGGGTCGGGGCACTGGGGCATGACTCATGTAAGATTCGCAGGACAGTGCCTGTAACTCTGTGGTTTCTTGTGGACAGCGAGAAGTGAACCAATGGATGCTTCTATTTTAATAGCTATGCATTCATGTTTAATTTCTCCTGGGAAGATATAACCAATAATTCCTACACACAATTTCAAGGATATGATTATTTAGGATAAGACTAAATTTGTTTTCCAATGACTTGATTAAAAGTCAATGTAAAGACCAAATCTCAAGAAAATAGCAGTACAAGCGGGACTCTGGTGAAGCAGGGGTGCAAATGACTATTATTTAGAAAACACTGCAGTGCAGCAACGCATTCAGTTCAGTTCAGTCACTCAGCCGTGTCTGACTCTTTGCAACCCCATGAATCGCAGCAAGCCAGGCCTCTCTGTCCATCACCAACTCCCAGAGTCCACCCAAACCTATGTCCACTGAGTCGGTGATGCCATCCAACCATCTCATCCTCTGTCGTCCCCTTCTCCTCCTGCCCTCAATCCCTCCCAGCATCAGGGTCTTTTCAAACGAGTCATCAACCCATTGACTCTCCACAGAACCCCACCAGGTAACTAGTATCATCATGTCCACTTTACACACAGAAAAACTAAAACTTGGGTAAGGGGCAGGTATGAGGCCACTCAATTTGTCAGTGGCATGGCCAAGGCCGTGCCCGGCGTTCTCAGATTCAAAAGGTCCTAGCCCCACCACAGCAGCAGCCCAGCCTCTAGGTGAGGGCAGTGAGGAAGGAGGCACTAGAGGATGGAGTGGAGGGTGGGCAGGAGGGGCAACTGGAAACTGATGGAGCCGTGGGAGAATCAATCATCCAGTATCATGTCGAAGTCAAGGGAGGACAGAGCTTTGGCTAGAGGAGGATCAGCAGTGCACGACACCTGCACAGAAAGGAAAAGGAAGGATGGAGACAAGGGCTGAGGGCTGTGATGATGAGAGAGTTATTCATGAGGATTCAGAGGGCAATTTCCCCAGCGGGCTCAGGAAGGAAGACAGGTGGTGGACGTGGCTGGGTTTGAGCAAGAAGAGGCTGCAGACAGACCTGCATTTGAGCAGTCTTCCCTAGTGGCTCAGAGGGTAAAGTATCTGCCTACAATGCAGGAGACCTGGGTTCGATCCCTGGGTTTGGAAGACCCCCTGGAGAAGGAAATGGCAACCCACTCCAGTATTCTTGCCTGGAGAATCCCATGGACAGAGGAGCCTGGTGGGCCACAGTCCACGGGGTCACAAGGAGTCGGACACGACTGAGTGACTTTACTTTACATAAAGGCAGGGGAGGAACATGGTCTCAGCAGGAGAAGCAGGGCCTACAGAGGTGAGCAAAGATGCTCCACCAGCCCCCCACAAACCCCCAAGAAGAAGGGGCACTGGGAAGGTGGGACAGCCTAGGTCTCCAGACATGCAGCATTGGGGAGCATCTCAGGGGATGATTACAAATCGATGGGCTAGAGGGGCAGGGGGTCCCTGAGCAGGGCTCCTGTCCCAGAGGACTCCTGGGCTGCGAAGTCCAGGCAAGCCTCAGGGCACCGCCACTGGGAGCGCACAGAGCAGGAGCAGAGGAGCAGGGTGGGCTCCGAGATGGGGCAGTGGCACGGGGAGGGGGCAGGTGGGCCCACGGCTGACGGGGGCTGACCAGAGTACAGACAGGGCTGAGGGGTGCAGGACACAAGGGAACCGGGTGCTGGGCAGGCAAACCCCAAGGACAAAGTGGGGAAGGGTCAGCCCAGGATACCAGGGAGACAATTTCAACACGATGAAAGAATGATCTCCCGTGTGAGCCACAGATGCACACACGATGTCCTTGCAGACAAGGAAAGAGGGGCTCCAGGGAGAACAGACGGGCCTCTATCTCTGCTCCAGGATTTCTCCCTGGGAAAGCTTGTCGTGGAAAAGGATGATCAAACGGGTGTTAGAGCTCCGCACTGATTCGCCCTAGGAAGGCTGGAGTCTCCTTCCCCGGCTCAGTCTCAATCTCCATAAGCACCGCGCTGATAATGATTCACACCAGACCCTATGGTCGCAAGCAACCTCGCCAACTCCTATCGAACTGTGGCCACGGGGACAGGATGTTTCCTCTGGGGGTTGTTTTGTTTTTCAACCAGAGTTAGGTCCATGGATGAGTTGAACAGCGGGAAACACGGTTATTAAAGAAACGCGGTCACCCCACGGCCCATCAGCAGGTGGGCGGGAGGGCCCCCCTCGCAAGAAACTGAGACTGCAGCTGACCATCGGAACATCAGATAACCTTATCAGAGCTGAAGCTGCGGACCGCCCCCCCGCACACTCCCAGCGTCAGAATGAACGAGATCTGAGGACTCACCACGGAAAACACCGAGCTGGGGGTTCAGAAAAGCCATGTTTCAAAAAAGAAGTGGAGGCCAGTGGGGCCACAAGAGGCGAGGAAGGACTTTTGAGAAGGAATAAACCGCAAGGCCTTTCAGCTCTCAGGAAAGGCATAAACAGCTCTGACCCACCCACTGGAGGAAAAAAAAGAAAGAAATCCTCCCTGCTTGGCATCAAAAATCTTCTTTATCCTCTTGGGAGTAGAAACAGCTTTAGAAGAATCAGAAGGATGCTTTTTCCTTTTTTTTTTTTTTTAGGGGATGAGAAATGCAGGATTTTTCTTTTCCTGAACAGCCTTCCTGCCCTGAGTCACCCTTCCTCCAGGCTGCCCACACTCCCCACTGCCTTCGGGAGGAGCTGCCCCGGCACTGGCACACCATAGGCGCCTGGCACGCATCTGCATTGGGGCAGCCGTGCAGACCCAAAGACACGGGCAACCTAGGAGTTCTCCCCTCCTAGGTCAGAAGACGGTGGGACAGGAGAGGGGAGGAAAGGATGGCGCCCTTGCATGTGAGACCTTCCTTTGTCTTCAAAATCTGATGAATGCAAATGAAAGGGGCGGGGTGAAAAAAATGATCCAATCCCGAATTTGCTGTATGACTCAGGGAACTCAAACGGGGGGCTCTGTAATAATCTAGAGGGGCGGGAGAGGGTGGAAGTCGGAAGAGAGATTCAAGAGGGAGGGGACCTAGGTACACTGGTGGTGAATTCATGTTGATGTGTGACAGAGATCAAACCAATATTGTAATCATCAATCAATTAAAAATTAAAAAAAAATTTTTTTAAAGGAAAGACAAAGCAGAAGAAAAAAGAAAGTGGAAGAAAAAGAAAAAAGAAAAAAAAAAAAAAAACAATCCTAAATTGGCATTGGGTGCAGGCAAGGGAGACCTTGAGGAAAACTCCTGTGGGACGTCTCCCACCGCTTCCCGGGGAGCCTGAGACAGCCCCCGGCGCCTTTAAGGCCTCTCTAGACCTGTGGTACCTTCTCAGATTACAACACCCCTGGTCCTATTCCTCCTTACTCGCTGAAGCCAGTTTTCCACTCCACTGTTGCTTTCTTTTCCAGAGCAATTATTTTTAGCACTTGACTATGTGCTACAGAATTCAGAAAAGTCAGTTAAATTGAGACATCCCCATTTCTAATTTTTTCCACCTTCTGCGTGCAGACAAGATCAGAGGTTCTTAGAATCACCTGTGTGTATACTCAGTTGTGTTCGAGTCCTTTCAACCCCAAGGACTGTAGCCCACCAGGCTCCTCTGCCCATGGGACTTGCCAGGCAAGAAGACTGGAGTGGGTTGCCATTTCCACCTCTGTCTCCAGAGGATCTTCCTGACCCCAAGATCGAACCGCATCTCCGGTATTGGCAAGCAGATTCTTTACCACTAGCGCCACCTGGAAGCTTCAAAAAGCTTGAGTGGAGTGTGGTGCTTGGAGATCGGTTCAGGATTTTTTTTTTTTTTTAAGTTCTCCAGCAGCAGCAGCAGCAGGTGATTCTAAATGGAGAACCCCTGCGCTAGATCACTCTTAGATTCATGTTTGGTCTTCAGTGGAAATAAGCCCCCCCTACGCAGCTTCTATAGGAAATCAGTGATGTTCCCTGAAATAAATACTTCTCAAAAATTCAGCCTGTATTAGAAGCAACTTAATCTTGTTAAAAATGCAGATTCCTGTGCTCCACACTGGAGATGCTTTCAGAAGGCCTCTGGTGGTTTCAAGATTGCATTTTTAACCACCACCCCCAGTAAGGCTGATGCCGGGATGGGGGTCTATGGACAACTCCTGAGGCACAAACTGCTGATGAGGTCAGCTCTGGTGGTGGCCCAGCTGGGCTTGATTTTTTCACACCCTATTAATACTCTGTAAGAGGTGTCATCCTCAAATTGCAGGAGCTGGGATGGTAAAGCCGAGAAAGAGAATAAAGTACTACAGGATCCTCCACTCATCAGAACAGCTAACGTTCTGATCACAAAACCGGATACACATGGATTTCCTGCCTTACTCACGTGTGAAGTGAGAAGCCTCTTTTTGCTATTTGTACTCTTTGGATCATGTCTAAGTACTCTTTCTAACATCTTCAAGAGCATCCTGAACTTGCAGGTTAAATGACAAACTGGCACAGTCATGACCACCCGCCCCCTCCAATGCCTCCTGCCAAATCTTCTCATACATCAACCAGAAAAGTACACTCTGGTCCCCTAGCTGAGTCAGTTACATGGTTAGGATGGAAATGCGGCCCTGCTTACCTCTGTGCTGCGGCCCATGTCAGCACTGGCTGGGGTGCCTTCACCACTCCTCTCTGCTACCTGTGTCCCACCTGGGGGCCCAGGCCTGCCTCTAACCTCACAGCTCCTGTGCGGGGTGCTCTTCTTTGGCCTCCCAGATCCATTCTCCACTCTCTTCCATCCCCTGCTCTGTGTCCCAGGGACCTGATTTCTAGGGACCACATCATCTGAGCTCTCCGGCCCTCTGGCTTCTGACTGGAGCAGCCAATGGGAGGAGAGAAGACATGATTTATTCCCTTGCTCCCTCCAAACTCCAGGAGACACTGAAGGACAGAGAAGCCTGGCTTGCTGCAGTCCATGGGGATGCAAGGAGCTGGACACGACTGAGCGACTGAACAACAACCTCCCCACCTGGCTGGTGCAGTTCTGACTCTAGCTGAGTTTCTCTGCAGTCACAGCTCTTTCCAGGCTCCCTGCAGGCCCCATAGGCCTGGGATGGTAAAGCTTCCTGCAATAACCAGGCCCTGGGTACTTGATCATATCTTAATGACTTCCTTGTGTGCATGTGTGCATGCTTAGTTGCTCAGTCGTGTCTTACTCTGTGATCCACAGACTGTAGCCTTCCAGGCTCATCTGTCCAGGGAATTTCCCAGGCAAAAATACTGGAGTGTGTAGCCATTGCCTTCTCCAGGGGATCTTCCTGACTCAGGGATTGAACCCAGGTCTCCTGAATTGCAGGCAGATTCTTTACCATCTGAGCCACCAGGGACCACCAGCCACCCTATTGACTCCCTTAATTCTCTGCAGTTTCTTCATTCAATTCTTAAACTACTTTTAAAGTTCTGTCTGTTTCCTTCCCAGATCCCGGCTGATACAGCCTCAGTAATATCTTTCCCAAGACCCCAACTCACGTAGTCCTGGGGGATCACACCCACCTCAAGGTCTTCTGGAGCATTAATCACACACATGGTTGGTACACAGGCCAGGCTGTGTTGAGCAATGAGGGTCCCTCGAGTAGTCTAGTCTGGCTGCCCACCCTACACTCAACCACTAGCTCTGCCAACCATGTCAGCCAATGCACCACACCCAACTCTTACGTCTAACTTAACCTAGCACTTATTTCTCCTCACATGACCTCTCCTACCCACCTCCTTACCAGGCATAACGAAACGACAGCCAATCTGACCAGCAGCCTACCAGATGGCTTTCTTGGATTCTCGATCCAAGTAGCTCAGAGCCCGACATTGTCAGGGTGGGGAGGTTGCTAGATGGCCTTCAGGAAGGCCAGGCTGACCCACAGGAAAATGGAAGAGCTGGTCAAGAGAGAAAAGCCAGAGGAGGGTGGGAGAGAGATCCTGAAGGCTCTGTGGGACCACTGACTTTCCAGAAGTTTTCCGGTTCTGGATCCTTTGAGGCCTGTGTGCACCGCTGTTCCTATGCCTGTGAATTTACCAGTGATTTCTAACGACAGTTCTGGCCTTCCCTTGAATAAGCTTGGGTAAGTTTATGACTCATGCACCAACAAGCCTGAAACCTCGGGAATCCTACTCTTATGAGAACCCAAGAGAATCAAGGCAGGGACCTTGCAGACCAGGAACTTTCTAGATACCTGGATTAAGTCTTGGGCACAAAGGAAGAGACATGCTTGGTTGCAGAAGTCTGGGAACGGATAAGAGGGGCACCTGTGGGACTGAGAGAAGGCACTCCTACTAAATTCTTCAACAGAGGAGAGCATCAATGGGCAGAGGAACACAGAGGACAGAGCAGGAGAAGCTGAACCCAGAGGAAAAGCTGAGACCAGTCTTGGGCAAGGCGGCAATGAAGCAGGGCAGAGGGAGAAAGGGCATTTCAGCAGGAGCATGGAGACGTATTACTGAAATGTCTGACCTCAGGGTCAGACCTAAGGACATGGGAACTCCCATCCTGGTTATCTCCAAGGAAGGCATGGTCTGGGAAGCAAAGGTTTCTTATTCATCCCACATGCTTAACATATGTGTATTGAGTATGCAGACACAACGCAGAGTCATCCTGAACCTCCCTAACTCATCCACAGGGTGGGAGTCTTAGTCGCTCAGTCGTGTCCAACTCTGTGACCTCATAACCGGCCAGGCTCCGTTGTCCATGGGATTCTCCAGGCAAGAATACTGGAGTGGGCTGCCATTTCCTTCTCCAGGGGATCTTCCCCACCCAGGGATTGAACCTGGATCTCCTGCACTGCAGGCAGATCTTGACTGACTGAGCTACCAGGGAGGCCCTCATCCATAGGTTAGGGGTGATTTATGAGCTCTGGGCCACAGATGGGGACCTGGGCTCTGTGAGATTCATTCACCTGGTCAGTAACTAACAGAGTCAGTTGTTGTTAAGCTGTGTTGCTCAGTTGTGTCCGACTCTTTGCCACCCCCTGGACAGCAGCATGCCAGTCCTCTCTGTCCCCCTCCCCCATCTCCTGGACTTTGCCAAAGTTCATGTCCATTGAGTTGGTGACACTGGGACAGAGCTGGGACTCAGCCCAAATCATCTCACTACAAAACCCATCTTCTGAATGACTCCATATGCCCAGTCCTTGCCCCTTCCAGTGGGGCATTTCTTGTCTCTGATCCACCTTCTTCACTAGGTGAAAAGACATCTGAGGGCAGGGACTAAGTCTTGTCCCAGGCCTGTGTCATGGACTCCTATTTCTGGGCTTAGACCCCAAAACTCAATAAATGGTTGTGACCAACAATAATAAAGACACTACTAGAGGAATCAATCAGCAGCCTGATGTCTGGGGACTCTTCCTTCAGGATGCTAACATTCTCCCCCTGCTGCCCAGGAATGAAGAGATGAAGGTACAGATAAACAGGGTGAGCTTGTTTCTGCCACTGAAAGAAAGTGAAAGTGAAGTCACTCAGTCGAGTCTGATTCTTTGTGACCTCATGGACTGTAGCCTACGAGGTTCCTCCGTCCATGGGATTTTCTAGGCAAGAGTACTGCAGTGGGTTGTCATTTCCTTCTCCAGGGGATCTTTCTGACCCAGGTCTCCCCCATTGTCCATATACACCCCAAATCATTCGCAGAAAACAAACTGAAGATAATCTTTCATCCGTGATTGGCTGTGACCATATTTATTATGTAAATGAGTGACAGGAAACTCCCAGGCTCTGATTGGCCTGCGACAGGAATGGAGGGGCAGAAGGCCACCCAATATTGAGAGCAAAAAAGCAAGAGCAGTGATAAGCCGGGTCAATGAGCTCCCCGGGTGCAGAATTGCAGCCTGCAAGGTCCCACTGTCAACTCAATAATGCGTCACCTTCATCTGAAAACTGGGGAAGGCTCACAGCCAGTCTCCACACAAGACTGTAACTATGAGATGGCCCTGCTCCAAAGCTAACAGGCGAAGTGCTATCTTTATCTTCAAGTTCATGAGGGAGGGGGACCTGATAGCTCTTGGGCCCTTTGCTCTCACATCAGTTCAGTTCAGTCACTCAGTTGTGTCCGACTCTTTGCCATCCCATGGACTGCAGGATGCCAGGCCTCCCTGTCTATCACCAACTCCCAGAGTTCACTCAAACTCACATCCATTGAGTTGGTGATGCCATCCAACCATCTCATCCTCTGTTGCCCCTTATCCTCCTGCCCTCAGTCTTTCCAGGATCAGGGTCTTTTCAAATGAGTCCGTTCTTCACATCAGGTGGCCAAAGTATTGGACTTTCAGCTTCAGCATCAGTCCTTCCAATGAATATTCAGGACTGATTTCCTTTAGGATGGACTGGTTGGATCTCCTTGTAGTCCAAGGGACTCTCAGGAGTCTTCTCCAACACCACAGTTCAAAAGCATCAATTCTTCAGTGCTCAGCTTTCTTTATGGTCCAACTCTCACCTTCATACGTGACCACTGGAAAAACCATAGCCTTGACTAGACAGACCTTTGTTGGCAAGGTAAGGTCTCTGCTTTTTAATGTGCTGTCTAGGTTGGTCATAGCTTTTTTTCCAAGGAGCAAGCATCTTTTAATTTCATGGCTGCAGTCACCATCTGCAGTGATTTGGGAGCCCCCAAAAATAAAGCCTCTCACTGTTTCCACTATTTCCCATCTATTTGCCATGAAGTGATGGGACCAGATGCCATGATCTTTGTTTTCTGAATGTTGAGTTTTAAGCCAACATTTTCACTCTCCTCTTTCACTTTCATCAAGAGGCTCTTTAGTTCTTCTTCACTTTCTGCCATGAAGGTGGTGTCATCTGCATATTTGAGGTTATTGCTATTTCTCCCGGCAATCTTGATTCCAGCTTGTGTTTCCTCCCGTCCAGCATTTCTCATGATGTACTCTGCATATAAGTTAAATAAGCAGGGTGACAATACACAGCCTTGACATACTCCTTTCCTGATTTGGAACCAGTGTGTTGTTCCATGTCCAGTTCTAACTGTTGCTTCTTGACCTGCATACAGATTTCTCAGGAGGCAAGTTAGGTGGTCTGGTATTCCCATCTCTTTAAGAATTTTCCACAGTTTGTTCTGATCCACACAGTCAAAGGCTTTGGCATAGTCAATAAAGCAGAAATAGATGTTTTTCTGGAACTTCTGCTTTTTTGATGATCCAACAGATGTTGGCAATTTGATCTCTGGTTCCTCTGGCTTTTCTAAAACCAGCTTGAACATCTGGAAGTTCATGTACTGCTGAAGCCTGGCTTGGACAATTTTGAGCATTACTTTACTAGCATGTGAGATGAGTGCAATTGTGCAGTAGTTTGAGCATTCTTTGGCATTGCCTTTCTTTGGGATTGGAATGAAAAATGACCTTTTCCAGTCCTGTGGCCACTGCTGTGTTTTCCAAATTTATTGGCATATTAAGTACAGCACCTTCACAGTATCATCTTTTAGGATTTGAAATAGCTCAACTGGAATTCCATCACCTCCACTAGCTTTGTTCATACAGATGCTTCCTAAGGCCCACTTCGCTTTGCATTCCAGGATGTCCGGCTCTAGGTCCTATATCAAGAAATGATTTATTTGCATCTGACCTCAATCCTCCTCATGGAGAAGGAAATGTCAACCCACTCCAGTACCATTGCCTGGAAAATCTCATGGACAGAAGAGCCTGGTGGGCTGCAGTCCACGGGGTCGCAAAGAGTCGGGCACCACTGGGCAACTAACACTAACACTTACTCAATCCTCCTCAACCTGTTGAAGCTTAAGGCCTCTTGTCTTTAGCACAAAAGACAGCATTTGCTTCTCCATGTTGTGTCACCAACAGCCTCTGAGGCTAGTAAGTCTGCCCCCAGGCAAAATCATTTCCCTTTCTTTGACCTCTCCTCCAGGCTTTTGTGGGCATCCGGTCCCATCACTTCATGGGCAATAAATGGGGAAACAGTGGAAAAAGTGTCAGACTTTATTTTTTTTGGCTCCAAAATCACTGCAGATGGTGACTTCAGCCATGAAATTAAAAGACGCTTACTCCTTGGAAGGAAAGTTATGTCCAACCTAGATAGCATATTCAAAAGCAGAGACATTACTTTGCCAACAAAGGTCCAGCTAGTCAAGGCTATGGTTTTTCCTGTGGTCATGTATGGATGTGAGAGTTGGACTGTGAAGAAGGCTGAGCACCAAAGAATTGATGATTTTGAATTGTGATGTTGGAGAAGACTCTTGAGAGTCCTTTGGACTGCAAGGAGATCCAACCAGTCCATTCTGAAGGAGATCAGCCCTGGGATTTCTTTAGAAGGAATGATGCTAAAGCTGAAACTCCAGTCCTTTGGCCACCTCATGCGAAGAGTTGACTCATTGGAAAAGACTCTGATGCTTGGAGGGATTGGGGGCAGGAGGAGAAGGGGACGACAGAGGATGAGATGGCTGGATGGCATCACTGACTCGATGGACGTGAGTCTGGGTGAACTCCGGGAGTTGGTGATGGACAGGGAGGCCTGGCGTGCTGCGATTCATGGGGTCACAAAGAGTCGGACATGACTGAGCAACTGAACTGAACAGAACTGAACTGGTGGCTCAGACAGTAAAGCGTCTGCCCACAATGTGGGAGACCTGGGTTCAATCCCTGGGTTGGGAAGATCCCCTGGAGAAGGAAATGGCAACCCACTCCAGTACTCTTGCCTAGAAAATTCCATGGATGGAAGAGCCTGGTGGGCTACAGTCCATGGGGTTGCAAAGAGTCGGACACGACTGAGTGACTTCACTTTCTTTTCTTTCCAGGCTTTTGTGAATGTGCTTTTCTTCAAGCTCCTCTAAAGGTGAGACTGTTCAGCAGCAGTGACAGAACACCAGGTTGGAAACGAGATCCCTTCAGCTCTGTCACTTAGAGCTTGTGACTTCAGGCAGCCCAGGGTCGCCCCAGGCCCACTCTCTTCTTAATGTAGAGGATAACACTTCCTCTACTCAGCTGGACAAAGAAGGTATTTCAGGCCACCTGTCAGTTATACATGACTTTAAAGTTGCGAAAGAAGAAGGCGATGCAATAGACTTTGCATTTCGAGTCCCCAGGCCTTCTAAATATTTATTACATTTTGCCAAATATCAAAATGAATCCATCACAGGTATACATGTGCTCCCCATCCTGAACCCTCCTCCCTCCTCCCTCCCCATACCATCCCTCTGGGTCATCCCAGTGCACTAGCCCCATGCATCCAGTATCGTGTATCAAACCTGAACTAATACAATTATGTAAAGTTTAAAAATAAAATAAAATTTTAAAAAAATAAAGAAAAAAAATAAATATTTATTACGTGCAAATGCTTCATGAGACAAACTGTTTATGCTTCTGTGCAAATCTGCTCATCAAAAATCCCTTTCCTCTCCCACTCCATGCGGGTGCTGATTGTTTGAGAGACTAGTTAGACGTGGCTTCACAGAATCCACATGGATTCTGTGGATGGATGCTAATGCTTGACCAGAAGAAAGGATGTGAGACTGCACAGTCTCTCTGTATGTGATGGAAATTTCTGAAATGTTACACACACACACTCATACACACACCCATACACACAAACTGTGAAGACTGGCTATCTGTTAGAAGCAGGATCTTTTTCTTTATATACTTCCAAAATGCTCAGAAATTTTTTAACCATAAGCACATGATTACTTTTATCATCCTGCTGCTGCTGCTGCTGCTGCTAAGTCGCTTCAGTCGTGTCCAACTCTGTGCGACCCCATAGACGGCAGCCCACCAGGCTCCCCCGTCCCTGGGATTCTCCAGGCAAGAACACTGGAGTGGGTTGCCATTTCCTTCTCCAATGCATGCAAGTGAAAAGTGAAAGTGAAGTCACTCAGTCCTAAAAAGGCCTAAATATAAAGAACCACCACCAACACATTAAAAAAGTTCCTGGAAATTGACTGTAGGTCTCAATCTGGGGCTGCCATGCCCTAAGAGGAAGAAGACTGCACAGTTTTCAGATTTCACTGCCAACGCTCAATCCATACCTGCTGAGTGCTCAATATTCAACAACATTGACTAATAAGCACATACTCGGGGCTGGCATCGTGCTAGACCAGGAGTTGGCCAGCCACAGCCTGTGCACCAAATCCAGCCCACTACCTGTTTCATAAATAAAATTTTCTTGGAACATAGCCACGCTTACTCATTTATGCATTGTCTGTGGCTGCTTTGTGCTAGAAAAGCCGAGTTGAATAGTTGCAATAGAGACCAAATGGCCCCAAAGTCTAAACTATTTACTCTGTGGCCCTTTACATTAAAGATTACCAGCCTCTGTGTTAGGATGGTGAGTGCAACAGGCCCATATCCTGCACGCATGGAACTCAGAGTCTAGTCAGGGGCACCCAGTCATACAAATAAATGTACATTTGTGCCACGCTAGCAAAGAAAGCTGTGTTTGGTGCCTTTAGAGAGTATTATTGACAGCTGACAGCTTCGCTGGTGGCTCAGATGGTAAAGAATCTGCCTGCAATGCAGATCTGGGTTCGATCCCTGGGTTGGGAAGATTCCCCTGGAGAAGGAAATGGCAACCCACTCCAGTATTCTTGCCTGGAGAATCCCATGGACAGAGGAGCCTGGCGGGCTACAGTCCATGTGGTCACAAAGAATTGGACAGGACTGAGTGACTAGCATCTCATTGGCGGCTGACGTAGTTGGGAACGTCATGGAAGACAAAAATGTCCAGTAGGTACAAAGACCCTATGATGCAAGAGAATACAGAAATTAAAAACAACAACAAAAACAAAACAGGAAGAAGCCAAAGCAGACAGAGGTTAAGGCCTGGCAATGTGTGACAGCAGATAAGGCTGGGAGGGGGCTGGGAGGGGACTGGGAGGCCGACCACACAGGACTCTGGAGACCCCGATAAGGACTGTATCTGAAGAGAAATGGGGAAACCTTGAAAGGTTTCCAGTGAGGTCAATGGAGACAGGATGAATGTTTTGAAAGACTTTGACTTCCAGATGGAGGAAGGCTAAAGGAGACCCAGGCGGGATGGGTCAGCCAGTTGGGAAGCTGTTTTACAGAGACCTGGATGAAGATGTGGCAGCTTGAACCTCGGGGTACAGATGGTAGGACTTAGAAGGGTGAAGTCTGTCTAGTGAGGCGCAGAAGCAAGACCATCAACCATCCCAAATGGTCCCACCTGGCCGTGAAGGAGGCATCCGAGGTCATCACGGCTCCATGGTTTCAGATACAACAGAAATACTCAATAATGAGAAAAGATCTTTCTATGGTTCATAAGCCGAGTTTTCCTTTCTCTGTGCTTCCTGAGTGTTCTGAGACTGTGGTGGATGCCGAGTCTTTCAGATGCATAAATAGTGGCCATTTCCTCACATGGTCCCTATTCCATCATGCCTCCCGGTCAATTCAATCACCCCTAAAATGAAGGTGCAAGTCAACTGGAACATGCAATTTATGTCTTCAAGCCCTAGTTCAGTCATCTATTTACTCTGAAAGAGGAGAAGTACTCATTTTTCAATTTTGATTAAAAATATAAAATGCCCTCATTTGACCTCCTTTGAATGAGCCACACGTCTGTCAGGCACTGGGTCAATAAAAGCATGACCGGAATACTAAATGGTGCTTCTATTTTGGGTTCACTCGAAGAGTTGGTTTCTTTCTTATGTCTCCTTCTTTTCAATGGCCAAATAGCTATGTCAGTAGGCAATGAATTACTGCTTCATATGTGTCAGGTTCTATGGAACCAACAGGCTACGGGACCACTCAGAAGATATGATATGCAACTTGAAGGAAAAGACACTGTTGACCAAACAGGAATTCTGGGAGCAAGACCAGATCCCTGGCAATGAATACTACTGGCAAGTGGGAGTATTTATCTTCTCATATTTCCACTTGTAGAGTTGTCAGTTTGAAAGGAAGAGGAATTTGAAACCCAACAAACAAAATCTTTATTCCTTAAGGCAAGCTCCATTCAATGACCATGAATTGTAACTGAGATTTCCAGAACAGTGTGTTAGAAGCCCAGCCAGACAACACCCAAAGAAGTGGATTAATTCAGTAAAATGAAAATAACACATCTGTCCGTTGAGAATCTGGAGAGAAAATACTGACATTGTCATTGGAAAGCAGCATGACATAGCAAAAAGAGAGCTAAGAGCTTTGGAGTGAGGCAGCATAAGCAGCTGGCAAATTTAACCTTGGATAAGCTATTTAATGCTTCTGAACGTCAGTTTCCTAAACCACAAACCATGGATCATAAGACCTAGAGTTGTTCTATGAATGAGCTAATTTGTGAAGATCCTTGCACACAGTAAGGGATTAATAAATGATAGTTCCTTTCCCTAAACTGCCCAAATTTAAGTCTGGACTGAAAGAATGGTGTACATATCCATCACACTGGACAATTCCAGGACAAACAGTCACTCAAGTGTTCTGCCAGTTTAGGGCAAGTACCCTAACTTGCTCCTGAGAGTGACCACGAATCCGATGAAGACACTAGATTCAAAGATGAAGAAAAAGCCAGAAAAGGAGAAAAAGGCAGCAAAGGGGAGAATGTGTGACTCCTGTTTTTACTACCTGCTAAGAAGAAATTGTGAGCAACTGACTGTGGAACCAGCCCTGTGAGTCAGGCGCTGCCCGGCACTCCTCGGGCTCGGCACAGGAGCCTGGAATGCAATTGCTCACTGTTTGCTTTATGACAATACATCTTCTGGTTGCTCAGGACAGGGAGGGTGGAGGTATCTCTGGCCTCTGTTTTGTTTTGGTTTTTCCAATCACCTATATCCATCCATCCATCCATCTATCTTCCATTCACTGTCTCTCACCAGATACCTTCTGAGTGCCTATTATGTGACTGTGGGACACACACCAAGCATTTGAGAAGATACACAGATAGATGTTTTAGGAAAGACATGCAGGGTTGCAGGAGTTACTCCAGCATTCCATTCGTGTGCGTGTGCATGTGCGTGTCAGTCTAACACCTATTAGAGGAAGACGTTAATAGTGTACACATTACTATTAAGACCTCACCATATTATAGGTTCCATGCTACATGCTTATATGTGTTATCTTATTTGTCACAACTACTTTATGAAGTCAACATTGTTATTATCTTTAATGGACAGATCAGAAAAATAGGACTGGAAGAATTTGATTACACAGCTTGTAAATGGCAGAGCAAGGATCCAAAGTCAGGTTTCGTAAGGAGGAAGAAAGAATCAGCAATGTCCCGTTTGCTGAGCCCCTTACCCAGAGATGTCAGTGCATGATATCTTTGTATCTTCTTCTTTGTATCTGTTCTCTGACACAATAAAAAGAGGGCTGGTGTTAGAATGAATGAAACAGTGCATCTAACAGCTTCAGAAGATACCAGCAAAAAGGTACTGATGGAAGTGAAAGATTAAAGACTTAACTGAGGTTCTAGCTGTGACGACTGTTCACGTACATTTACCAAGATCTGAAACATGACTTCACTGGGCCCTTTAGGAAAATACTTTTGCCACTGACCAAAATATCTGCTTTACTCTGGAGTCACTGACACCTAAACAACATTCACATGGCCAGATATGTGCTCCCACTTGTTCTGTGACAGTGGGGAAAGAGAAATGGGGTAGAAATTCAGATTCCCATGTGAAAGAGGTACTGGCGGCTCAAGACAATAAAGAATCTGCCTGCAATGCAGGAGACCCAGGTTCAATCCCTGCACCAGGAAGATCCCCTGGAGAAGGGATGGCTACCCACTCCAGTATTCTTGCCTGGACAATCCCACGGACAGAGGGGCCTGGCGGGTTACAGTCCACGGAGTCACAAGAGTCAGACACAACTGAGCAACCACACTTCCACTTTTCATGAAAGATGAGAATTAAAGTCCTATGACCACTAAAGCAGTGGAAACCACGGGAGGTCAAAAATCTCCACAGTAAAACAAAAGAGCTCCGGACTAGGAGCAACTAGTCATGAGTTCAAATCCAAGCTATGTGACCTTGGGTACAACAATTAATTAACCCCTCTGAGCCAGTGCTTCATATCTACAATGAAGAGAATAATATCTACCTCACAGTATTTTTGTAAGACTAAATAAGTTTAGGCAGACTATAAAGCCAGTTCCTTCCAACAGTCACATTTGTAAAATGACAAGGGCTTGGGGACTTCCCTGATGGTCCAGTGGTTCATGGGTTCGATCCCTGGTCAGGGAACTAAGATCCCACATGTCGCATGTCCAAAAAATAATGTTTTAAAAAGAAAATGACAGGATCTTATACGTTGGCTTCTAGTGTAAATTGACAAGATCCTTTGCAAAGACATCACTAGTACGTTATACAAAAATTCTTCCATTAAATGGAAATAAGTAGAGCGGCTAAAAGGTCGAGGCTCCCTGTACTAAACTGGAACCCAGTCCTCAGTTCTGACTGCAAACCCTTCAGATCATTTCCGTCCTGCTAATAGGCACACACGCTATCCCATCTCTTTCTTGCCTTCTCCCCATTCTCAATTTAAAGGTGACCATATTTCACATAATACCCGCAACACCCCTATGTCGTCTCTGCTTCCTTTTGAAGTTCTCATTATGTCCCTCAGAAGGCCCCTCAAATGTGGGGCCCTGTTATATGACACCAGTGGTCGTGGTGATTTAGTCGCTAAATCTTGTCCCAGTCACTGGGACCCCGTCAACTGTAGTCCGCCAGGCTCCTCTTATCCCAAGCAAGAATACTGGAGTGGGTTGCCATTTCCTTCGCCAGTTACATGATGCTAAAGAGAGCTAAATCATTTGAGGTAGTTCCAAACACCAGAGCTAGAACTGGTGGGGTGGATTTAGAGGAAGGTTCCAGCTCTGCGTATGGAATATGCTTGGAACAGTGGCGGCTGGCCAGCTGGGAGGCAAGCTTCTAAAGCAGGCAGCTCTCCACCAAAAAAGCTCAGCAGGATATCTCACCTCCTGCTGCTTGACTGAACCCCCGAACATCACATGATTTCATCCAGAACTTACTGAGTGCTTTCTAATGTCCTAGGCATTAGAAATGCAAGTATGAGTAAAATGCGGCCCTCAGCTCTCAAAAGCTCACACTGGAGAGACAAACTCATGAGCAGGTAGTTATAAAGCATGTGTATGTGCATGTGTCTGCACACACGCACGCTCAGCCATGTCCAACTCTTTGCAACCCTAAGGACTGTAGCCCCTCAGGCTCCTCTGTCCATGGGATTCTCTAGGCAAGAATACTGAGTGGGTTGTCATTTCCTTCTCCAGGGGATCTTCTCAACCCAGGGATCGAACCTGTGTCTCCTACATTAGCAGGTGAATTCTTTCCCACCGAGCCACCAGGGAAAGTGAAAGTCCCTCAGTCATGTCCTACTCTTTGAGACCCCATGGACTATAAAGTCCCTGGAATTCTCCAGGCCAGAATACTGGAGTGGATAGCCTTTCCCTTCTCCAGGGGATCTTCCCAACCCAGAGATCAAGCCCAGGTCTCCTGCATTGCAGGTGATTCTTTACCAGTTGAGCCACAAAGGAAGCCCGAGCCACCTAGGAAGCCCTTTATAAAACAATGTGGTAAGTACAAAAATAGAGAAATTATAGGGAATGCTGCAGGGTGGTCTAACTCAGGAGGTGGCCCTCACTCAGGTGGGCTGTTCTTTCTGGAGGAGATGACACTGGACAGTGTTAAAGGATGGAGTAGGGGAAGCAGTGGAGGGCGAGATGGGGGCAGTATAGGACGGGTGTTCAGGGCAAAAGGACTGAGCGTGAGCAAAGGAACAACCGTGACCAACAGAATGGTGTAGGGGAGGTCCTCCAGGCAGCTGGATAATGCTAGAACAGTCCACAGGAGTGGGGAGGGGTGGGAGACAGGCTGGAGCTGCAGACAGGAACCTGGGGAATGCGGGCCTTGTAACCTGCATTCTGCAGCATGAACTTTGTCCTGGAGGCAATGGGCAGCCAACACCCTAAAGGTTCTAAGTACACAGGTGACTGAATTTCCATCACCTTGGATTTAGGAGGTTTTCTTTTCTTTTCCCAAAGGGAGACTGCAGGACAGCTTTGAGAACTGCTGCCTTGAACTCCGGGAGCCCCAGGGTCAGAACAGCCCTCTTGACTCACCACTGAAGGCAAACACCCAGTTCCTTTGGTCCCTGCCTCTTCCTCTTCTGTCTCCTGGGCCTGTTGGTAATGCTGACCTCACAAAAAAGTGACATGGGCACTAGGTGACTCAGCGTTACAGAGGGCTTGGAAGCGGCCGAAGTCCACGTTGAACCCTGAGCATCTTTCTGCAGCAGGCACGCTGGCGGGGAGGCAGGTTTGCTGCAGTGAGCTTCAGGGCCCGCCAGCCTTGTGATCTGGCAGCTTCTCCCCCCTCTCGCCTTCCTTGCCTTCTACTTAATACCCGCTGGCTGCTGGCTGACTTGGCCAGACACCGTTGGGAAGGGACGGGCAGCACAAGCCCGCCTTATAGATGAAAGCATCCTTTTGGCTTGGTCAGCCACCAGACCACTCCCACCTCCCCAGGAAGGGACCCTGGCCTCCTGGGCTTTTCTGAACTGCTGCACCTCCTACCTCTCAAGCTGCCCCCTCCCCAACCCTGGACTTCCCCGATGGCTCTTCAGGTAAAGAATCTGCCTGCCAATGCAGGAGATGTGAGTTCCATCCCTGAGTCAGGCAGATTCCCCTGGAGAAGGGAATGGCAACCCACTCCAATATTCTTGCCTGCGAAATCCCAAGGACAGAGGAGCCTAATGGGCTCCAGTTCACGGAGCTGCTAAGAGTTGGACACGACTTCATGACTAAACAACAAAAACCTCCCACCCCACCAGCTCCTTCCTCTTTCCCCATCCTATTTTATCCCCCAGACCTATTCCTCACTACCCAGGGCCCAGAGTCTCCACTGCCTCCCTGAAAATCCTGTCCATCTCTTCTCTCCTGAATGAGTCATGCTCCTTTGGGCTCCTTCAATTAGTGCCTAAATGCCCCCCACCCCTCAAACTTCCTTGATCACTCCATTCCCAACCCCTCCCTTCCACCACTCCCCTTCAGTCTGAGCACAAGTTGACCGTCATCTGCCCCCTGGTACTGGTTCAGCTGCTCCGACCACTCCCTCCACACGAATCCCTGAATCAGCCACGAACTTCCCACTACGCATATTCCCTCTGCTGGGAATGTCCTCATCACTGTCTCCCTTCTGAACATCCTTTTGGGCACAGCGCAAATGTCACCCTGACCCAAAGGCTCTCTCCTCTCACCTCCAAGACAGATTAAATCTAATAGGACTTTGCTTACTTTTTTAAACAGAGGGTGTTTGGCTTATCTTATAATAACAGCTAGGGCTGATGTATCAGGCACTCCTCAGAGAACCTTGTACAGAGTAACTCATTTAATTCTCAGAATCACCCTGTTATTACCTCTAAGTCAACCTGCCCAAGTTTACAGTGAGCCAGTGGGAGAACTGAGGCTTAAACTGAGGCTCTAATGAGAAGCAAAGCCACCTCTCCCACCCAGGAAGCCTTTGAATCTTGGAGTCTCACTCTGTTCCCCTGGCACACAGTGGGTGACTACTAAACGTGAGAGTTCTGGGTTTAACTGAAATTTGTTCAGCATGCATCCTGGTACCTTCCTCGCATGTATGTTCTGGCTCCCCAAGCCATCCACAAGATCCTTAGGGAGACAGGACCAGGTCATCTATTTTCTTCACAGGCCTGCCATCAGAAGCATAATGGGGAGTTGGGGGATCCTCAGAGAGCTCTAGGGGTGAAGATGGGGGCAAACTAACTTTGGATTAAGGTATGCCTTGAAGAGTGAAAGTGTTAGTCACTCAGTCGTGTCTGACTCTTTGTGACCCATGGACTGGAGCCTGCCAGGCTCCTCTGTGCATGGAATTCTCCAGGCAAGAATACTGCAATGGGTAGTTATTCCCTTCTCCAGGGGATCTTCCCGACCCAGGGATGGAACCCGGGTCTCCTGCCTTGCAGGCAGATTCTCTACCATCTGAGCCATCAGAGAAGCCCCAGTGTATGCCTTAGAGTATCTAATTTACCAAGGCTTTTTCACAAGCCTGAGTTCATCAGCTGGATGTGGAGAAGGTAAAGAGGACAGAGGTGCAGATGGCCTGAGATCTGGTCAAGGTCTTAGAGCTAGAAACAGCTGAGTGAGATGATAGAAATTACAACCCAGGGCTCTGAATAAAACAACAGAAAGCCAGTCCCCTGCTCATGGTGTGGTCCTGGGCAGCTGTGGCCATCAAGAAGAGGTAGGCTGGTGTAAATCAACTGTACTTCAATGAAAACATTGGAAAAAAGAAAAAGATCAAGGTCAGCCGTTTCTTTAAAAGAAAAAAAAAAAAAAAGGGTGGGCCGCGTGTTCAGCTACCCCCTCCCGCCATGGATGAAGTGCCCTTGGTTGCTGGGCAGGGGAGCCTGACCCGGACTTCTAGACAGAGGCTGGCTGAGCTGACTAGGGCAGAATGTGTTAAGGCAGGTTCAGCAGGACCTCTGGGGACCTCTCGGAATGTTGGGTCACTCTCATCAGACAGAACCCAAACCCCCTGAGAGACCACCTGATTTTCCAAGCGGTCTGATAATATATCAGTAGATATAAATAAAAAGAGTCAGGAAAAACTGGTTTGTCCCTCCCATTAGCTGGAGGCAGTCAATGGTTGCCTACTACTTGTAACTATCGCATCCCATTTCTAAAACATCTGTATCTTTATTTCACTGTCCTAAGTCAGAGGGTGAAGAATCCGCCTGCATTGCAGGCGGCACAGGTGACGCGGGTTCCATCCCTGGGTCGGGAAGATCCCCTGGCGAAGGAAATGACAACCCACTCCAGTATTCTTGCCTGGGAAAATTTCATGGACAGAGGAGCCTGGCGGGTCGGACAGGACTGAGCGCATGGCACAAGCCAACACAACTTCAGATGGGATTTACTCAATGTCTTGTGCAGAACGGAAGGCTTTTCCGGCTCAGGTGGCTTCTGCAGAAGAAAAGCTTTTCCCTAGAAGGAAGACGGACCCCATCTTTCCGCCAGTTTGGCGGCCTCTCTGAGCCTTCATCTACCCACCCATCCCGCAGAATCGTGGCAACAACTTGTGAGCTCCCAGCCCCCGCGTCCTGCAGATCCGACTGATCTCCTGGGTCACCGTCTCATGCTCCTCACAGTTCAGGAAATGAATGAGACACTGCAGATGTCTACGCTGTAGAACCACTGCCTACTGGGAACCTCAGACCCTTGTAGCTTCATCTCAGGCTCGCAGATGGCCGAGCTCCGGCCCGCGGTGTTGACAGGGGACTAAGCAGGCTGTAATTCCGGGGGCGCGGCGGGGAAGGTCGGAAACCCGGGTCTCCAGATCCCGGTATCGAAGCCCGGGGCCGCCGTTCCCCCCACGCCCCCGACCGCTCGCGAGAGCTGCCAAGCACCCTGCGAGGCCAGTCCGGCGACCCGGCTCGGGAAGCGCCTGGCTTACCTGCGGCTCCACCAGCCCGCGCGGCTCCGCGCCCAGGGGCGCCGGGCGCGCGGCGCGGAACGCCGAGTACACCGGGATGCGGTGCTGGGTGCTGTACAGGGTGGCGAAGCGCTCGGCGCCCTCGGAACGCTGACAGATCCTCACGTGGGCAGCGGCCGCCGGCCCCGCAGGCGGGGTCCCTGCGTAGAAGAAGCGGTCGCACTCGCCGAAGCCGGCCTCCTCCTGGCGCACCAGCCGGCCCTCCAGCAGCCCGGCCAGGGCGAGGAGGCCGCCCAGCGCCAGGCAGCGCTCGGGGCCCATGGCGCGTCTGCGGGCCGGGCGGGCGGAGCGCGAGGCCGCACAGCTTCGCAGCCGGGAAGTCGGAAGCCGGGCGCGGCGCGGGTGGGGCGAGCTCGGCCGACCGGGGTGGGCGGCCCCGGCGGCGGGGGCGGGCCCGCGTCCCGAGGCCGCGCCCCCCTCGTGCCCGCCTCTCCGAAGACGCCGGCTCCCGCCCGCCTCGGGCTGGGCGCGCGGGTGCGGGGATGCAGCCCTGTCCCCCCGGGGCCGCCCCGCACCTGGCACCGCCTGGACTCTGCCGTCCGAGTTCACAGGCTCTGGGACGCGCGCTGCCCCGGCGGAAAGGGCTGAACCAGGTCGGCTTCATCCGGGGAAGCGGGGACCGTCCCCGGGGCGCGAGCCTAGAAGCCTCCGGAGACAGCGCGCCCCAGGGATCCTCAAGGATGCCAAGAGGCGGCGTGAGATGCCCACAGCAACTGCGGCTCTTTGGGGCGAATGGGCAGAGAGCCCCCCGGTGAAATCCGATGCAAATCAGTCTCCTGCCTTCCCAGTGGAAGTCTTCCCATCCGCCCGCACATGGGCATAACTCAGAGATGAAGTTTTAGCAGGTCAGAAGCGGGGACACCCAAGTTAAGAAATCCTGTTGTAGGAAATTCCTAACCTAGGTAGACAGTTCAGCTCTGTGGTTTACTTGGAATCAAAACCAAAACCAAGAAAGGAACAAGACCGGCTGATTTCACCGGTTGGTAGGTCGGTTGGTTCATTATTCTCTTTTGAGTGTCTATGTGCCAAGCTGGGTTCGGTGACAGCATACAATGGTAAACAAGAATAGGATCCCTGCGGTCCGGATGACGAAACCTAGTGGGAAAGCTTGTCGTTAATCAAAGAAGCAGTCTATTAAAGGAATAATGAAACACAGAGCGTGGAGCTGTGAGAAACTGCCCCTCTGGGAGTGAGGGTGTGTTTGCCTGAAGAGTGTTGTCTGAAGTGAGATCAAGAGGATGTTCAGTTCAGTTCAGTTCAGTCGCTCAGTCGTGTCCGACTCTTTGCGACCCCATGAATCCCAGCACGCCAGGCCTCCCTGTCCATCACCGACTCCTGGAGTTCACTGAGACTCACGTCCATCGAGTCAGTGATGCCATCTAGCCATCTCATCCTCTGTCGTCCCCTTCTCCTCCTGCCCCCAATCCCTCCCAGCATCAGTCTTTTCCAATGAGTCAACTCTTCACATGAGGTGGCCAAATTACTGGAGTTTCAGCTTTAGCATCATTCCTTCCAAAGAAATCCCAGGGCTGATCTCCTTCAGAATGGACTGGTTGGATCTCCTTGCAGTCCAAGGGACTCTCAAGAGTCTTCTCCACAGTTCAAAAGCATCAATTCTTCAGCGCTCAGCCTTCTTCACAGTCCAACTCTCACATCCATACATGACCACTGGAAAAACCATAGCCTTGACTAGCCGGACCTTTGTTGGCAAAGAGGATGTTAGGAACTAGGCAAAGATGAAAGTACCACGTGCTAAGGGAGTCTCCCAGCAGAAGGGATATGTTGGAGGGATTTAAGGACGGCAGGTGTGCGTAGAGAACAGTGAACTAGATTATGAGAAATAGGGTTAAAGGAGGCAGGGGACATAGCATTCAGAGTGTCATAGGCTGGAGGCTGTCAACTGTTTTCCGACAGGACTCATATTGAGAAAAAAAAAGCTGGGACTTCCCTAGTGGCTCAGATGGTAAAGAATGTGCTTCCAGTGCAGGAGACCTGGGTTCGATCTCTGGGTCAAGAAGATCTCCTGGAGGAAGGCATGGTAACCTGCTCCAGTATCCTTGGCTGGAGAATCCCCATGGACAGCAGAGGCTGGCGTGCTGCAGTCCATGGGGTAGCAAAGAGTCGGACATGACTGAGTGACTAAGCACACAGATGGGACTGGGGTGCTTCTAGAGACAGAGTCAGAATGCCTACTAGGGCGCCTTCAGTCACATCTTACTGTTTAATCTTAGTTCCTTAGTGTGACACATGGGGAACTGGACCAGAGTGTTCTAATGCTTGCCTATGACTCAGTGAGTGTGGAGACAGGTTTGATCCAGGCCTATTTGCTTCCTAAGCCTGGCCTTTCCTCAGCACATTGGTAAAGTGAGCCTGTAAAATAGGAGACAGATTGTCAGGAGAACACATTTTGAAGCTTCTTAAGCTGTTGTTCTTAACAAATTCCTTATGGACTTCAATATCTCAAAATGTTAACTAGGGGTGGTCCCTGAAATGAAACCTAAACTTGTTTCTTACTTTAAAAAAAAAAAAAGACAAACGCCTATAATGTGATGTCACAGAAATGGCTAGACTCAAAATTCCCTTTGATACGGAGTTGATGACTCTGGTCAAATGGGGCTTGTCCCTCAGCCAGGTCGTCTTGTCCTTGTACACCTCTACCATGCCCTCCACGGGAGGCTGTGAGGATAATAGGCTTCGTGGGATTTTTTAATATTTATATTAGTATATAGGATTATACATGTTCCCCAATGGCGATTCGTGTTGTCAACTCTAAACACAATTAAACAACTAGAAATCAGTCCCTCTCCTCTCTGTGTCCTCTGTACCTGCTCACTATGCTACTTATCACATTAGACCAGCTGTCCCCAACTTTTGGCACCAGGGACCGGTTTTGCGGAAGACAATTTTTCCATGGGGTTGGGGCATTAGTTTCAGGATGATTCAAGTGCATTACTTTTATTGTGCATGCATGCATGCCTCCGAAGTCACTTCAGCCACGTGCGACTCTTCGTGACCCTGTGGACCGTAGTCCATTAGGCCCCTCTGTTCATGGGATTCTCCAGGCGAGAATACTGGAGTGGGTTGCCATGCCCTCTCCATGGGATCTTCCTGACCCAGGGATCAAACCCGCATCTCTTACATCTCCTGCATTGGCAGACGGGTTCTATTATCATCACATCAGCTCCACCTCTGATCATCAGGGATTAGATCCCAGAGGTTGGGGACCCCGGATGTTAGGGTATTAATCATTCCCGAGTCTGTCTTCTCTACTAGTCAGGTACTCCTGGGGACAGGCTTGTCCCTTCTTAGTCTTTGGGTCTCACTGGCTACCAGAGAGTCTGGAATAATAGATGTTATATGTGATTTTGTTGTATTTGAATAAATGCAGAATATAAAAATAAATTCTCAGTTTTATGACTAAGGCATATATATGACCTTAATTCACTGTTTCTCAAACTTTCTTGATCCTTCCCCCTGCCCCCCCCCCACCCCCGGAAGCATAACTGTCTCTGCCACTACTCCTCCACACCCTACAGCAGATTCTAGTTTTCCTCCAGGCCCCGGTCAGGAACCAACACACATATACACAGAATATTTGCATATCCCACAGCTGGGGTAATTCTGTCTACTTTAGTATCTTTTACTTTTATAGTATAAACAAGAGAGCTTCTTTTTGTTTGCCTGCTTTCCAAAGATAAAGTATACTATGATATTAAATTTACTTTTGCAAATTACAAATGTCCACATGCCAAGATTCTGGAACATACTACATCGTGGGAGTACCTTGGTCTAATCAAAGGTTTTGCTGACAGCACATTCCAAGGGAAGACTGTCTTTCACAGCATCTTTATGAGTGATAATTCATTCTCTCCACTGGAGGTCCCTTTTCTTTGCCACTGACTCTTCTCACTGGCATGAGGTTTCACAGCAGACCGTCTTAGACCTCAGCACTCACACCCGTGCCAATCCAGCATCTGTCAATGCGTGTTAGTTGCTCAGTCATGTCCGACTTTTTACAACTCCATGGACTGTAGCCCATCAGGCTCTTTTGTCCATGGAATTCTCCAGGCAAGAGTACTGGAGTGGGTTGCCATGCCCTTCTCCAGGGGATCTTCCCAATCCAGGGATTGAACCTGGGTCTCCTGCATTGCAGGCAGGTTCTTTACCACGTGAGTCACGAGGGAAGCCCTGTCAATATCCTCCAGAAATGCCCAAAGAGGAAGAATAATGATTGATGTGAAATAAAACGACATGCTACTTGGACTTCAGTGGCTCGGTTGATTCTGTTCCAGATTGTCTGAAACCATAAGCCACACTAGACCCTTCTCCAACTTTGCAGCCCCTACCACCTTACCTCTCATACCCAGTCTTTAATCTCTTCACCTCCCCCAATTCATTCTGCAGCTGGTGTGGCTTCCTAAAAATAAACCTGATGATGTTATCCCACTCTCACAGCCCATCAATCCCTCTCCATCTGCCTTGGGGTAAAGCCTGACTCCCTACCTGACAACTTAGACCACTGAGATCTGCCCCCCTTAGGTCTCACCTCTGACAGTAGCCACCTGGCCCTCTGTGCTGGGAGCAGTACAATTCAGCTTCTTGCAGTTCCTACAGCAGAGTTCCTCTCTCTGCTCCCTGAGACTTTGCATCATAAAATACTTCCCTTGGTCTGGAATTCTCACCTTATATTCCCATCCCTTCATCTCTTTCATTCAGCTTTTTTTTTTTTTTTAACACAGCCCAGCTAAACATTAGTTCCTCAAGTCATCCGTCTTTCTAACATGCGTGTCCTCACCCCGTGCCCTCCTCCTGCACTATGCCCAGTTACAGGCCTTTTCTGATCGTGCCTTTTCTTTTTTGGCCACACCACACAGCTTGCAGAATCTTAGTTCCCAACCAGGGACTGAACCCTGCAGTGGAAGCTCAGAATCCTAACAACTGGACCACCAGGAAATTCCCTGATTGTGCCTCTTAAATCTAGTTTTTCCCCCTGTCTCTAATTGCTACCTCCCCACTCAGCCATAAATACAGTGCCTGCTATACAGTAGGTATTCAATACAATAAGTGAGTAAATGAAAGAGGAAAAATCCCTCCATGAAATTCCATTTGAAGTCTCGTGGCTCTAATTCATTCATTCATTTTCAAACGGTTTTTAAAATATCTGTCATTAAGATGAATGGATAAGGAAGTTGTGGTACATACACACAATGGAATATTTCTCAGCTGTAAAAAGGAACACATTTGAGTCAGTTCTAATGAGGTGGATGAACCTATTAGAGACTATTATACAGAATGAAGTAAGTCAGAAAGAGAAGACAAACACCGTATATTAACACATACAAATGGAATCTAGGAAGATGGTGCTGACTATCCTAAGTGCAAGGCAGCAAAGGAAACACACATGTAAAGAAGACACAGGCTTCTGGACTCAGTGGGAGAAGGAGAGGGTGGGATGATTTGAGAGAATAGCACTGAAACGTATATACTGCCATATGTAAAATAGATGAGCAGTGTGAGCATGATCTACGAGGCGGGGCACGCAAAGCTGGTGCTCTGTGACAGCCTGGAGGGGTAAGGCGGGGAGGGAGCTGGGAGGAGGGGTCAGGAGGAGGGGACACATGTCTACCTATATCCAGTTCATATTGATGTATGGCGAAAGCCATCACAATACTGTCAAGTAATTATCCTCCAAGTAAAATAATTAATTTTTAAAAAATCTGCTATGAGAACTGGCTAGATGACGAGAATTCATGGAGGAACAAACTTAACCTTGGTCCCTCCTCTCACACCAGCACCACACAGGGCTCCATGGGTAACCAGAGCAGAAGGCAGAAGGTAAGTGATGCTCTGCTTTAGACAGGGAAGGCAGTGCTGGGGACCTTTCATGCCACTAATGAGTTCTGTAATGTAGACTCCACGCTGGGTCAGCTCAAGTCCAGGGCAAGACTGACACAGATCTTTGCACCACAGAACTCAAAGTAGGTAGGGAAGACAGAAAGACAGACAAGCAATTACAATACAGTGTGAGAGGTGCTCTTTAAGAGAGCTGTGTGCTATGAGGGCAGAGAAGGGTCACTGAAGCTAATCTGGGAGAAGCACCTCCGTAAAGACAGTAGCAACGGTATAAAATCTTACTTGAGGAGATGTGTTGAAGCCATGGCTCATAAATTAGAATAATAACTAAATTTCTGGTTCCCTGAAGCTACTTCTTCAACTCTCGTCTCTGCTGATTGTCCAACACATGTATGAAATTGACAAGTAATAAGAAATTTAATCCCATTTGGATTGCAAAGAGAAGTGATGAGGCTGAGGTGTAGCTCCTATTTGGGTGAGAATGCATGAGTTATTTTCCTAATCATCACTAAATGTAAGAAAGCATTCCCCGCTCAACCCTCAAGTTGAGAGTTAAAAGGACTCAGAGTCAAAAGCGGTTAACACCCAAGCCAGTCAGAGGCTGAGTCATGCTCTCCTGAAACTGTGGGCCGACAGTCTTCTTTCTAGCAAAGTTAAACCTTGGATGAGGTTTGAAATAACACTAGACAACCTTAAGGAAGAAGCCATGTGTCCACATGCATGCTCTCACCCCATGAGCCTGAAGTAAAAAAAAGACACATGGTCCATAGAACTCTGAGCACTTCCAGATTGCTTAGCCATCTTTTGGATACTGGAATAGAAAATTAGAGATACCAAGGGAACACTTCATGCAAAGATGAGCACAATAAAGGACAGAAATGGTATGGACCATTTATGGACCTATAGCAGAGATGGTATGGAAGATATTAAGAAGAGGTGGAAAAAATACATAGAAGAACTATACAAAAAAGATCTTCACGACCCAGATAATCATGATAGTGTGATCACTCACCTAGAGCCAGATATCTTGGAGTGCGAAGTCAAGTGGGCCTTAGGAAGCTTCACTACAAAGCTCGTGGAGAGGATGGAATTCCAGTTGAGCTACTTCAAATCCTAAAAGATGGTGCTGTGAAAATGCTGCACTCAATATGCCAGCAAATTTGGAAAACTCAGCAGTGGCCACAAGACTGAAAAAAGTCAGTTTTCATTCCAATCCCAAAGAAAGGCAATGCCAAAGAATGCTCAAACTACCACACAATTGAATGCATCTCACATGCCAGCAAAGTAATGCTCAAAATTCTCCAAGCGAGGTTTCAACAGTATGTGAACCATTAACTTCCAGATGTTCAAGCTGGATTTAGAAAAGGCAGAGGAACCAGAGATCAAATTGCCAACATCTGATGGATCATGGAAAAAGCAAGAGAGTTTCAGAAAAATACCTACTTTTGCTTTATTGACTATGCCAAAGGCTTGGACTGTGTGGATCACAATAAACTGTGGAAAATTCTTAAAGAGACGGAAATACCAGACCACCTGACCTGCCTCTTGAGAAATCTGTATGCAGGTCAAGAAGCAACAGTTAGAACTGGACATGGAACAACAGATTGTTTCCAAATTGGGAAAGGAGTACATCAAAGCTACATACTGTCACCCTGCTTATTTAACTTGTATGCAGAGTACATCATGCAAAATGCTGGGCTGGAAGAAGCACAAGCTGGAATCAAGATTGCTGAGAGAAATATCAATAAGCTCAGATATGCAGATGACACCACCCTTATGGCAGAAAGTGAAGAGGAACTCAAAAGCCTCTTGATGAAAGTGAAAGAGGAGAGTGAAAAAGTTGGCTTAAAGCTCAACGTTCAGAAAACAAAGATCATGGCATCTGGTCCCATCATTTCATGGCAAATAGATGGGTAAACAGTGGAAACAGTGTCAGACTTTATTTTTTGGAGCTCCAAAATCACTGCATATGGTGACTGCAGCCATGAAATTAAAAGACGCTTACTCCTTGGAAGGAAAGTTATGACCAACCTAGACAGCATATTCAAAAGCAGAGACATTACTTTGCCAACACAGGGACGTCTAGTCAAGGCTATGGTTTTTCCTGTGGTCATGTATGGATGTGAGAGTTGGACTGTGAAGAAAGCTCAGTGCTAAAGAATTGCTGCTTTTGAACTGTGGTGTTGGAGAAGACTCTTGAGAGTCCCTTGGACAGCAAGGAGATCCAACCAGTCCATTCTAAAGGAGATCAGTCCTGGGTGTTCATTGGAAGGACTGATGCTGAAGCTGAAACTCCAGTACTTTGGCTACCTCATGTGAAGAGTTGACTCATTGGAAAAACTCTGATGTTTGGAGGGATTGGGGGCAGGAGGAGAAGGGGCCGACAGAGGATGAGATGGCTGGATGGCTTCACTGACTCGATGGACATGAGTTTGAGTAAACTCCGGGAGTTGGTGATGGACAGGGAGGCCTGGCGTGCTGCCATTCATGGGGTCGCAAAAAGTCGGACATGACTGAGCAACTGAACTGAACTGAACTGAACTGAAAGAACTAAAGAGCTTCTTGATGAAAGTGAAAGAGGAGAGTGAAAAAGTTGGCTTAAAACTCAACATTCAAAAAACTATGGTCATGGCATCTGGTCCCATCACTTCATGGCAAATAGATGGGGAAACAATGGAAACAGTGAGAGACTTTATTTTGGGGGGCTCCCAAATCACTGCAGATGGTGATTGCAACCATGAAATTAAAAGACACATGCTCCTTGGAAGAAAAGTTATGACCAACCTAGACAGCATATTAAAAAGCAGAGACATTACTTTACCAAAAAAGGTCCATCTAGTCAAAGCTATGATTTTCCAGTAGTCATGTATGGATATAAGAGTTGGACTGTAAAGAAAGCTGAGCGCTGAAGTATTGATGCTTTTGAACTGTGGTGTTGGAGAAGACTCTTGAGAGTCCCTTGAACAGCAAGGAGATCCAACCAGTCCATCCTAAAGGAAATCAGTCCTGAATATTCATTGGAAGGACCGATACTGAAGCTGAAAGTCCAACAGTTTGGCCACCTGATGTGAAGAACTGACTCAATTGAAAAGATCCTGATGCTGGGAAAGATTGAAGGTGGGAGGAGAAGGGGACAAAAGAGCATGAGATGGTTGGATGGCATCACCAACTCTATGGAGGTGAGTTTGAGTAAGCTCCAGGAGTTGGTGATGGACAAGGAGGCCTGGGGTGCTACAGTCCATGGGGTCACAAAGAGTCAGACACAACTGAGAGACTGAATTGAACTAATAGACTGTTAGGGGACAACTCCAGACAGAAATAACTTTGAGCACCTCATGAAGAGAAATATTTAAATAACATTTCTGAAACCTCCTCTTCTTTTTTGACTTTTTATATCTGCAGAGAGAAAAGTGTAATGGTTATGAACTTCAACCCTGGAGTTGGACTGTCTGCCGGCCAAGGCAGAGTGATCTTGGACAAATTGTGGAAACTCTCTATGCTTCAGTTTCCTCATCTACAAAATGAGGATAATGATAGAACCTACCTCCTAGAGTTGTTTAAGTATGAAATGTGTTTATATACTATGTTTCATTGATCCTAAGACATGTATTTTTCACATTTTAACATCTCTGAAATTGAGGTGCAATTTACTGTTGATAGCGTGGCATAGTATCATTACTTCAGTGGTGTGAAAAATAATGGTGCATCTTATAGTCAGTGACATGTTAAATGTGATGAACATGAAGGATACAAACAACCTAGGAATATACCTACACGTGCTGCTGCTGCTGCTAAGTCGCTTCAGTCGTGTCCGATTCTGTGCAACCCCATAGATGGCAGCCCATCAGGCTCCCCGTCCCTGGGATTCCAGGTAAGAACACTGGAGTGGATTGCCATTTCCTTCTCCAATGCATGAAAATGAAAAGTTAAAGTGAAATCGCTCAGTCGTGTCCAACTCTAGCGACCCCATGGACTGCAGCCTACCAGGCTTCTCCGTCCATGGGATTTTCCAGGCAAAAGTACTGGAGTGGGGTGCCATTGCCTTCTCCGAATACATACACATGGACAGTACTAAATTAATATTTACTAGATGATATAGAGATAAAATGCGTATATAGCTCTTCTGACCTCATCAATGCCAACATTAAGCTCATTTTTAAAAAATGTTCAAATAGCAATGGCAAATAGTAACATGACTGACCCATTTCCAAGAAAAGACAGAAGCTGCTCTTAATACCAGACTTGGAGTTGGAAGAGGCATCTGGTACCCTTCCCTTTATCTTACCCAAGATCAGAAAGGTGATATTACTGAGACCCACTGATATGTGGGTACCTTGGGCAGGCTAAAAATTTGATGCCTCTTTAGATGGATATTCTTCTCCTACTCCTTTATTAGAGAGAGTGCTGCCCTGAACATAGCAGAGAAATAGGATCTCTGATGATGAAGCTCAGAAATCCAGTTCTCATCCCGAGCCTGCATACACCAGGGAACAAATCTAACACCCTAGGTTAACCAACCACCCTTCTTAGGAGGACAGTGACTATTGGGCTACACTTCCCCAGGAGTCTTGCTTTCCAATCACAGACTACACTATATCAAAGAGAAGATTCACTACACATTTTTTTAAAAATATCATCAAATTTCCAGTGATGCTCTAATGAACCCTGGAGACTGGTTCTATAAGCAACCAGTCTCCTAAGTTGCTTTTGTTGTTTAGTCACTAAGCCGTGTCCGACTCTTTGGTGACCCCATGGACTATAACCTGACAGGTTTCTCTGTCCCTGAAATTCCCCAGGTAAGAATGGCCACTGTAATGGGTTGCCAGGGGATTTCCCAACCCAGGGATTGAACCCACGTCTCTTCCATTGGCAGGCAGATCCTTCATCACTGAGCCACCAGGGAAGTCCCCTAAATTGATTACAGAACCTTAATTCAGTTCAATGTATGGGCTACAAAAGGAGTTTATTCAGATGACAGACACACAGACATGAGTGAATTTTATATATTTAAACGGGATCAAAAGGAGCTTCCCTGGATTTTCGTTTCTTGCTGAGTACATATTCCTTTTTAAAATGTATTCAACTGTAAATGGGAGAAAGCAGAACATTCTGGTTTAAACTTCCACATTTTAAATTTTCGTCATTTTGAATAATCTGTGTATTTTTACCTGTACTGTTTTATTTAACTAGAACAAATATGTATATTGCCTTTGTATTATGAAAAGCTTTTTTAATTTCCAGGAAAAATGGAGAATTTTTCACGTGTACTGTTTTATTTAACTAGAACAAATATGTATATTGCCTTTATATTATGAAAGGCTTTTTTAATTTCCAGGAAAAATGAAAGATTAAGTTCTACTAATATATTTATAATATAAAGAATAATTAGAAAAGTAAATGAAAATATTATGCATGGTATGATCATATTGTGTGAACATATGCAAAGGCTCATAAAAGACTGAGAAAAGCTCAATAATTGCCTTTGTGTTAGAGGTAAATAAAATTATTTTATTTTTGTGTATTTAAATTTTTAAACAGAGAAACTATCTTACAAGAGAAAAACTGAAATTCTTCTTTAAAGCAAATGGTGTTAAATTCAGTTGAAATTTGGAAACCACTGTAGATTTATTCTGTGTACATTTTAGAAAAGCTCGCAAGAGCATTTCATTTTCATTAGTTGTTCATAGATCACCAAGGCACAGAGTCATTCTTCCTCATAATCAGTCAGTTCAGTAGCTCAGTTGTGTTCAACTCTTTGTGACCCCGTGGACTGCAGCACACCAGGCCTCCCTGTCTATCACCAACTCCCGGAGTTTATTCAAACTCATGTCCATTGAGTCAGTGATGCCATCCAGCCATCTCATCCTCTGCCGTCCCCTTCTCCTCTCACCTTCAATCTTTTCCAATTGAGCTATTTCAAATCCTAAAAGGTGATGCTGTGAAAGTCCTGCACTCAATATGTCAGCAAATTTGGAAAACTCAGCAGTGGCCACAGGACTGGAAAAGGTCAGTTTTCTTCCCAAAGAAAGGCAATGCCAAAGAATGCTCAAATTACCACACAATTGTACTTAACCTCACATGCTAGCAAAGTAATGCTCAAAATTGTCCAAGCCAGGCTTCAGCAGTACGTGAACCATGAACTTCCTCAAAATACAAACAGGAAAAGGAGGTTCTGATGAAATAAGATGACCAAAATCCACCTTTTTCAGATATGGATAAACTGCTTGGCTTGGCTTTCTTGCCTACCCTGTAATGTCATTTAGTATTTGTCATAGTCTTTTCAGGATGATATACAAAATATAATTGTGGTTTAGAAACAAACATTTGTTTTTCACTATTCTAGAGGCTAGGAAGTCTGAGATCAAGGGTTCAGCAGAGTCTGGTGAGAACCAACTTCCTGGTTCACATGGTTGTATTTTTGCTGTGTACCCACACGGCAGGAGGAACAAGAAAGCTCATGTGGTCTTTTGATAAGGGCACTAATCCGTTTCATGAGGACTCAACTCTCATGACCTAATCACCTCCCAAAGGTTCCACCTTGTCCAGATACCATCACTTAAGTTTCAATGAATGAACTTTGGAGAGACACAGACATTCAGTCTATGGCAGTATGGCTGAAGGCAACAGTCTGCTCAGTGTGTGAAGGAGGTCCATTTAAATTAAGTAGATGGTCTCTTTTTTTCCAAATACTGATGTGATAGAGCAAATACTTACTTATTCATTCAGCAAACACCGAGTGCGTTTCTCCCCACTATAGGCAAGGCTCAGTGCTCATTGCTGGGGACACGATGTATAAGGGGCTTCCCAGGTGACATTAGTGGTAAAGAATTCGCCTGCCAGTGCAGGAGATGAGGGCTCGATCCCTGGCTTGGGACGATCCCTTGGAGTAGGAAATAACAACCCACTCCAGTATTCTTGCCTGGAAAAGTCCATGGAGAGGAGCCTGATGGGCCACAGTCCATGAGGTCACAAAGAGTCAGACACAACTGAACGACTGGGCACAGAGCGTATAAAACATCGTCTCAGCTGTCCTGGAGCTCACAATCTCAGCTTTCTACCAGGGCGTCTCGATTTTTAACATGGAACCTTAAGTATTTATTTCAGAAATCTATGTGTCTAAATATCTATTCCATTGTAACTACTTATATATCTAAAATAATTGCTGTTTATTTTTTTCACTGCAGAAAACATTAAGAAAAATATTCAGTCCTATCTCTGTCTATATGTGTCTGTCTTAGTCTGAATGTAACAGCATCTAGCAATTGCAAAAGAGCTCCAGAAGTGCAGATAAATGGAGAAAGCAGAGGTTTGGGTATGAGGAGACTGATTTAAATCTAAGCTCTGCCATTTATAAGCTGCTTGAGCTCTTTGAGCCTTAAATCCCTCATCTGTAAAATGGGAATAATGATACCTACCTCATATTTTTGACTTGAGATTGAAAGGAACTAAAAAATGGGAAGCACTTAACCTAGAGCAAAACGCAACAAACACTAGTTCGTTTCTTCCATATTGTTTCACTATAGGTAGGTAGCCAGTCCTTTGTTTAGGGGGAAAAAAATGCAATTACAAAAATCTGAAATTTACAAGACAAGTTATTTTTAGGGCGCTGGTTTTCTTTTCAGAAAGATTAAACTCAGATTATAAACAGTTTAACTGCAGGATTCAACTTGATAATCCAATTTTCCAAATCAAGATAGCACCCTTAGAGCACAGAGCTCTCTAGCACAACTCTTCTGAGATCAAAAAATGCTCGATCAACTGGCTTTGACCATGTTTCGCCTTCCCCGGCACCAGCGCTGGGATCAGTGTGGGCAGAAAAGGCTCATCAGGACAATGCCTGTGAGTGTGTGAGTCCGTGTGGCAGGCAAGAGAGTCACATGCAATCTCCACCTCACTGTGCAACAGTGATTCCCTAAGCGTTCAGGCAACTAACTAAAAATCTTCGGGGGGCAAAAAGCACATTCAGTAAACATTAAAAAAATACAACACAAGATAAAGGAGAGATGGATTGGGAGTTTGGGATTAGCAGATGCTAACTTTATATATTGGAGAAGGCAATGGCAATCCACTCCAGTATTCTTGCCTGGAGAATCCCAGGGACAGGGGAGCCTGGTGGGCTGCTGTCTATGGGGTCGCACAGAGTCGGACACGACTGAAGCGACTTAGCAGCAGCAGCAGCAGCAACTTTATATATAGAATGGATCAACAGCAAGGTCCTACTGTATAGCACAGGGAACTATATTCAACATCCTGGGTTTATCCATGGTTTATTCGTCCATGGTTTATCCTGGGATAAACAGACCATGATAGAAAAGAACACGAAAAGGAATGTGTATATAACTGGATCCCTTTGCTGAACAACAGAAATTAGCACAACATTGTAAGCCAACTATACTTCAATAAAATAAATTAAAAAGAAAAACCCACAACACAAATTATCTTTCAATAAAAAGATGAGGGAGGAGAAAAGAAAGCCCAAGAGGTGCATGGTAGGTAACTATCCTCCTCTGATCTGTCCTGAAAGGTGTTATTGAGAACAATGGAAAGAAGCAAGAAGAAAAACATCCGCCATGTTCAAATGAATTATCTACTGTCTCCCTGGAGTTGCTATTAATGTTTGCGTCCCCTGGCTCTTCATTCTGTCCATCAGTGGTGACTAGATGACATGTCATTTCAACCACCTTACTCTCTGTCTCCACATGAAGATGCCACCTCTGGGTGCTTTATGCTCCCTACCCGTTTGCCCCCAGAGCTCTGCCTGCAGTTCTTGTGGTATCTGGACTGTGGCCCTAATTCCTGGGACTCTCACAGACCTGTCCCCTCACACAGTACGAGCCCCTCATCCTGGTAGTAAATCCTGCTCTTAAAGTCACTGAGCATTCGAGGCTTTGTCTTTGCCTTATTAATGTGCTCCACACGGACCCAGGGCCAACAATGAGGGCGTCTGTTGCAGATCTAATATTAGCAGCCAACACAAGTCACATCATCTTGTATAAAGAGAATATTGAGGGAGAAACGGTTACTGGCAGAGGAACGGCAGCATCAAACAAGGGGCCCTGTCACCCGCTGGGGCTGGCTCTCACTCAGGGAGGGCGGGGCAGCGAGAGAAAGGATCGAAGGGCGTAAACCTTCTTTCCTTCTGTTCGGCTGTCCGAGGGGAATACAACGACCATGCGCAACTCCTCCCCTATCTGGCCCCAGGTCAGGCAGAGAAGTCCCTTGTGCCCCTCGAGGACACACGGAGGTCTCAGAGGGTGAGTGTCAGACCGCCACGCTCGGGCCTATGGAAGGTGTGACTTCAGCAGCGTGCGTGCCCAGTCGCTCAGTCGCGTCTGACACTTTGCTACTCCGTGGGCTGTCGCCCGCCAAGGTGCCTCTGTCCGTGCAATTCTCCGGGCAAGAGTACTGGAGTGGGTTGCCATGCCCTCCTCCAGAAGAGCTTTCCCACCCAGGAATCCAACCCACATCTCCTGCAATGCAGGTGGATTCTTAATCCACAAAGCCACTTGGGAAGCCAGGCTTCAGCAGAGGGGCCACCAAACTAATAAGTCATCAAATTAAAAACCTTTGGCCACATGGTCTAGGCCACTCCCAAGCACCTCCCCTTTTCTACCAGCTTCAAAGGCACAGCAAGATCATTTGAATTAGTCACCAGGGCTTGTGGAATCTTCATGACCCAAATGAACTGCTTGGAACAGGAGGCAACTCTGAGCTCTGGAAATGTTTTATGTGACCATCAGGACTTTCAAGTCAACATGTAAATTTTTTTCGTAAAATTGCAAGTTTTTAGCTCCTCTGGAAAATTCCGAAAATGACAACCCCGTGCCCCTCATTTCCACAAAACAATAGTAGACTGGCCCCCAGGAGTTCTTGGCCTTACTGTGGGGCATGAGCCACCCTCCTGACAGCAAGAGTCACCTAGGTAACCAGCCTGAGCCTGGTGGGAATGCAGCTTTTCCACCAGGCATCAAGGGGTTCAGAGGAAAGGTCATCATCCTCTGGGCGCTAGGCAGGAGTGGCCAAAGGAAGGAGATGAACCCTGTTTCAAGGAAATGCAAATTCCCACCACCAAAAAGGCAAGCCCCAGGCACACAGGGCTGAAAGAGGGAGAGACTGCCAACCAGCCCTGCCGGACAGGCTGTGACCCACAACCAGAGGAACAGAAACACGGGCCAAGAAGCCTGCTCAGAGCTTCGTCACGTGGCCTTAGCTGGAATGAAGACTGGGAATGGCGGAGGCGGGGGAGAAGAATGTGTCCCCCGTGTCCCTCGGTCCTTCCACTGGGCTTGACAAGAAAGAAAGGAAAGCTGAACTCTCACAGGCACTTGCTGAAGAAACTACAGTCCCATCCACCCTTGCAGCCTAACTCCGCATGGACCAAAGCTAGATGGGTGGGTGTCAATCATGACTGCTCATCAGCTTTAACATTTGTGCTTCAGCCAAGAGAACTGGAATTTGGGGGTGGTGGGAGAGGGGAGAAGGATCTAGGCATCCATACGTTCCAGATGTGGTGCCGGGGGTGGAGGACCAGGGAGCCGTGCCCCTCCACACTGTGTGTGCCCCCGTCTCACCTGGATCTAGTTAAAAATGAAGATTCTGAGTTGCAGTTCTGTGCTGAAGTCTGAGCTCTTGCACTTCACCAATGTCCAAAGAGATGTCTGTGCTGAGCATCCTGGTCACTCTTTGAATCCCAAGAAGCTACAGCCTTTCCCAAGAGGCACTTGAAAAGATGTTCAACATCATTAATTACTAGAGAAAGGCAAGTCAAAACTATAACAAGATATCACCTTACACCAGTCTGAATAGCTATCATCAAAAAGTCCACAAACAGTAAATGCTGGAGAGGGTGTAGGGAAAAGGCAACCCTCCTACACCGTTGGTAGGAATGTAAATTGGTACCACCACTGTGGAGAACAGTATGGAGGTTCCTGAAAAAACTAAAAATAGGGCTACCATATGATCCTGCAGTCCCCCTCCTGGGCATATATCCAGAAAAAAAACATGGTCTGAAAGGACACACTCACTCCAATGTTCATTGCAGTGCCATTTACAACAGCCAAGACATGGAAGCAACCTAAATATCCATCAGCAGAGGAATGCATAAAGATGTGATACATATACACAATGGAATATTACTCAGCAGTCAAAAAGAATGAAATCATGCCATTAGCAGCAACATGGATGAACCTAGAGATTATCATACTGAGTAAAGTAAGTCAGAAAGAGAAAAAGAAACATCTTATTACAGCCTTATATGTGGAATCAAAAAAGACATGATATAAATGAACTTATTTACAAAACAGAAATAGACTCACAGATTTGAGAATGAACCTATGGTTACCAAGGGAGAAGGAGGGGGAGAGGGTTTGGGATTGACACATACATACTGCTGTATTTAAAATTTTTTTAAAGAAAAATCAAAAATACATAGCCATCAAAGACCTACTTTATATCACAGAGAACTCTGCTCAATATTATGTAACAACCTAAATAGGAAAAGAATTTGAAAAAGAATAGATCAGGTCAGTTCAGTCACTCAGTCGTGTCCGACTCTTTGTGACCCCATAAATCGCAGCACGCCAGGCCTCTCTGTCCATCACCAACTCCCAGAGTTCACCCAGACTCACATCCATTGAGTCAGTGATGCCATCCAGCCATCTCATCCTCTGTCGGCCCCTTCTCCTCCTGCCCCCAATCCCTCCCAGCATCAGAGTCTTTTCCAATGAGTCAACTCTTCACATGAGATGGCCAAAGTACTGGAGTTTCAGCTTTAGCATCATTCCTTCCAAAGAAATCCCAGGGCTGATCTCCTTCAGAATGGACTGGCTGGATCTCCTGGCAGTCCAAGGGACTCTCAAGAGTCTTCTCCAACACCGCAGTTCAAAAGCATCCATTTTTTGGTGCTCAGCCTTCTTCACAGGCCAACTCTCACATCCATACATGACCACAGGAAAAACCATAGCCTTGACTAGATGGAAAGCCAACTTTTTCACTCTCCACTTTCACTTTCATCAAGAGGCTTTTGAGTTCCTCTTCACTTTCTGCCATAAGAGTGGTGTCATCTGCATATCTGAGCTTATTGATATTTCTCCCGGCAATCTTGATTCCAGCTTGTGTTTCTTCCAGTCCAGCGTTCTCAGCATATAAGTTAAATAAGCAGGGTGACAATATACAGCCTTGATGGACTCCTTTTCCTATTTGGAACCAGTCTGTTGTTCCATGTCCAGTTCTAACTGTTGCTTCCTGACCTGCATACAAATTTCTCAAGAAGCAGATCAGGTGGTCTGGTATGCCCATCTCTTGAAGAATTTTCCACAGTTTATTGTGATCCACACAGTCAAAGGCTTTAGCATAGTCAATAAAGCAGAAATAGATGTTTTTCTGGAACTCTCTTGCTTTTTCGATGATCCAGCAGATGTTGGCAATTTGATCTCTGGTTCCTCTGCCTTGTCTAAAACCAGCTTGAACATCTGGAAGTTCACAGTTCACATATTGCTGAAGCCTGGATTGGAGAATTTTGAGCATTACTTTACTAGTGTGTGAGATGAGTGCAATTGTGTGGTAGTTTGAGCATTCTTTGGCATTGCCTTTCTTTGGGATCGGAATGAAAACTGACCTTTTCCAGTCCTGTGGCCACTGCTGAGTTTTCCAAATTTGCTGGCATATTGAGTGCAGCACTTTCACAGCATCATCTTTCAGGATTTGGAATAACTCAACTGGAATTCCATCACCTCCACTAGCTTTGTTCATAGTGATGCTTTCTAAGGCCCACTTGACTTCACATTCCAGGATGTCTGGCTCTAGGTCAGTGATCACACCATCGTATACCTGAGTATGTGTTTATATATATATATATAACTGAATCGCTTTGCTGTACACATGAAACTAACACAATGCTGTAAAGCACCTGTAGTCTAATATAAATTAAAAAAAAATTTTAAAGGGACCTCCCTGGTGGTCCAACGGCTAAGACTGCACTCCCAGTGCAGAGGATCCGGGTTCAATCCCTGGTTAAGAAACTAGATCTCACACGTTGCAACTAAGATCAAAGATTCTGCATGCCGCAACTAGGATCCAGTGCAGCCAAATAAATAAACCAATATTTTAAAAGAAGAAGAAGTGGCAGTATAGGCTTTTCATTCGTCATTCTCCTTTCAAGTACTTCAGCAGGGACAACCCCAGGTCTATTACCTCTAAGTCCAAAAGTAGTAACTGTAATGAATAATGTAATTAAAGTAATGCAAAGTAAGTAATAATAATAGTACCAATAATAGCTAGATTTCGTTATGTGCTTCTCACCACTGTGCTAAAATCACCCTTTTTAAAAAATATTCAACCAGATGTGAAATAAGAGCTTATTTTCACTTCACACTGGTTACTACTCCGAGTTTCTTATTTATATTGAGCTGAGCTTCCACAACCACCCTGCTGTTGTGAGTACTGTTGTTATCATGCCCAGAAGCAGCTCACGAGGTCACGTGGTTTATGAGCGCAACGCTAGTGTGTGACTCAGGGTGTGTGCTGGCCCCTGCTGGCTGTCCCTGGAGCTGGGGCCTCTGTGTGCTGAGTCATTTGCCAGTCACCCTAGCAAAAGGCATTGCTGGGCTTCCAATCTCCATCTGGCTGACTCCGCAGACTGAGCCGTTGGAATGAAAATGTATGTAAACCGAAGTCAGGATTGTTGGCACGTTGTAGACTCTCATGACATGGTAATCATGTTTCCTGTCTCTAGCCTCCTTGTTTCCTCCTTACTCCTAGAATAACCAATGTGAACTATAGACAAGCTGTTAGGGCAGTGTCTTTGTGCATTTGGGCTGCTATCACAAAATACTAAAAACTGGGGGGCTTAAACAGTACTTTTTTTCATAGCTGTGGAGGCAGGAAGTTCAAGACTAGGGTATCAGCACTATCAAGTCCTTGTTTACGGCTCTTTTCCTGGTTTATAAACAGCCACCTTCTTGCCGCATTCTCGTGTGGTGAAGAGGTGAAGGGCATTAATCTCATTCATGAAGGCTCCACCCTCGTGATCTAATTACTTCCCAAAGGCCCCACCTGCAATTCCATAATTGTAGATTATGGTGTCAACATATGAATTTTAGGAGGACATATTCAGTCCGTCGGATAAGAAAATGGCAACCCACTCCAGTATTCTTGCCTGGAGAATCCCATGGACATAGGAGCCTGGCAGGCTACAGTCCACAGGGTCACAACTGAGTGACTAAGCATAGCACAGCACAGCAATGGGGAGAGAGAGTGGGAAGATAGAATAGAACGCGGGAAATGGAATTTAAATGACCCAACTCCCTAAACGAGCCAACGAATGTCAATGTCATGGGTGGAGGAAGGGAGGAATTTGACAAAAGCCACACGCGTTTCCTAGAGTGAAGCAGGCAGTGAGGACATTCAAAGCCAGCCCCAACCTCCTGCTGACTTGGCAGGAAAGGAATGCCTGAGCAGCCATCATACTCCCAAAAAGGTGACCTGTGTCCATTTGTCAGATGTGATTGAGAAAAGTGATCAAAAGACCTGCCATGAGCCCAAGAACAGACTGAAACAGCTCTGAGAGCCTCCTTGGGCTTTGGCCCTGAACTTGAGGCTGACTGTTTCCAATAAAAGATACATTTCTTCAGGGCTTCTAAAACCTGCAGTTTGGGGAAGAACCTGGCTATGATTATGGTTGCTGGGAAGAAATTGTGGCATGGTGAAGCTGCCTAATTGCTAGTCTGTCTCCAAGCGGATCATAAACTTTGTATTATGTTTCTTTAGTATGTTGTACTAGTCTGGCACAGTGAGGGAGCTTAACAACATTTGTTGAGTCAATGAATGAAAGTCTTGTATGGAATATGAGAAATAGAGGTTATTCTTTGGGTCTGTAAGTTATGTCAACCCACAGCTTAGAACTGGATGTCTTATTTTAAAAGATAATTAACATATAGGCAATAATGCTATAACAGGAACTATTCATTTATTTTAGCTGTTTCTTACGATGAAAATTCTTTTATTTGTTTCTATTATTGGTTCCAGGTCATTCACTCAATCGGCAATATTCATTGCATTCTCACTATACAGAGAAAGCCAAGAGAGATAATTACCAAGTGTACTAACCTGGTTCAATCCATGAGCTAACCACAAGTCAACAAAGTACTCAGGGTCCCAGAAGGTCATGGTGATAAGTGTAGTCAAGGTGATAAACCACAAGAGAGGTGAAATTAGGACACCTGGTTACTAAGGAGTTTCTCAGGAAAAAGACACTTAAGCAGTAAACCCTTGACATCCACAGGGAGTGGACTCTGAGCTCTTTCCTTGCACATTTTCAGTCTTGCTGCTAAGTCCCTTCAGTCGTGTCCAACTCTGTGCAACCCCATAGACGGCAGACCACTGGGCTCCGCCATCCCTGGGATTCTCCAGGCAAGAACACTGGAATGGGTTGCCATTTCCTTCTCCAATGCATGAAAGTGAAAAGTGAAAGTGAACTCGCTCAGTCGTGTATGACTCTTCACGACCCCTTGGACTGCAGCCTACCAGGCTCCTCCGTGCATGGGATTTTCCAGGCAAGAGTACTGGAGTGGGGTGCCATTGCCTTCTCCATTCTCAATCCTAGCGCTTTCCTAAAAATGATCCTTTCCTGAAACCAGGATTTCCCATGCATATCCACAAACTCTAAATCTACCACTTGCTGTTCAACTCACCCCTGATCTCTCACCTGACAGCTGTTTTTCCAGAGAATTTCTTCTGAGGTCTCCTGAGGAGCTTCTTTCATAGCCCTAATCTTCATATAATCCATGTTTGGGCCTCAGCACAGTTCTAAAATATTGACCACATGCCATTGCTTTGGGGTCTTTCATAAACAACCCAAATGGCTGCTGTCAACTTAGTGAATGTCAGAGACCTGCTGGGTCTGTTTGAGTTCCCATCCCATTCTATGTGAGTCAGACATGTGCCAGGCCATCTGATAGAGCAGGAAACCAGGGTATCCAGACCTCCTGCTTCCGGGATTCACATCTGGGAGAAAAAACAGAGCAGTGTTCAGAGATGGGTGTAAATGGAGAGTGCTTTCAAAGGCTCTGGGCCCCAAGCTCCTCCTGCCCCAGCTCACCTAAAACACCAACGGCCCCAGTCACTCAGTGGCAGGAGTTTTCATGAACTGAGTTAAGACCTTTGGTTTCCCCACCAACCAGACCCCTGTCTCAGCTCCCACTGCCTCTCCCACAGCCTCTCTGCTAACCTGGGGGCGCCTGAGGGTGCCCCCGCCGAGGGTGTTTTCACGTGTCACCCCTCGGACTGGAATGATGCCCCCACTCCCGTGTCCACAGGCCACACTCTAAAACCACACCTTCAAGAGCCGACTGTCCCCAGGACAGCCGCCCTGTCACTCTTGAACTCTGCTTTATTTTTTTCTCATAGTTCTTATGACTACTTGACTTGCTATGTCTCTCTGTATAATGAGAATAGAAGCTCCGGGAGAATTGGAATGTTGCCTTTTTCACAGTGTGTCTCCAACTCCAAGAACAGTGCCTGGTACACGGTTAGTGCTCGGTAAAGCACATGCTGAATGAATGAATGAGTGAACGGGCCCTGAGATACAAAGACTCCACATGAATCCTTGAGAAGAGGCACTGAGAGATTGGACAGAGAAAAGATGCTTCCTGAGGTCTACAAGCCTGGATGTAGCCCTTTTTAGCTCTCCCTAATAGGCAGAAAATGAAAGTGAAAGTTGCTCAGTCATGTCCAACTCTTTGCAACCTCATGGACTATACAGTCCACAGACTTCTCCAGGCCAGAATACCGGAGTGGGTAACCTTTGTCTTCTCCAGGGGATCTTCCCAACCCAGGAATCAAACCCAGGTCTCCCGCATTGCAGGCAGATTCTTTACCAGCTGAACCAACAGGGAAGCCCAAGAATACTGGAGTGGGTAGCCTATCCCTTCTCCAGAAGATCTTCCTGACCCAGGAATCGAACTGGCTGTCCTGCATTGCATGTGGATTCTTTACCAGCTGAGCTACCAGGGAAGCCCTCTAATAGGCAGAGGGGCCTGACAATTAGGGTTCAAGGATGCTGAATGCCAGGGACCAAATCCAGAAACCAAGCCACACAAATACTCCTTTTTAGTAGGGTGGCACCTTCAAAATGCTCCCCATGCCTAGCAGAGCTCAGCTCTGCCATCCTCTGTCCTCCCCATAACACCCACCACTCACTGAGGACCAATGAGAAGGGTCTTTCTATCACCCTGTAGTCCCTGCAGGTCGGTGACAAGGAGCTTGTGAGATATTTCACTTTGAGAGGCTGGTGAGCAGAGAGTGATGGGAAAGGGCTATCCTCACCAAAGACTGTTCAGTTCAGATCAGTATCCTTTCCACTTATCTCTGAAGCCAATTCCTAGCAACGGTTTGCAGTTTCCTATTTAAAGTGGCGATAGGTAACACAAACCCTGGGGGGAATGGCAACTTCAAAACCCACATATGGCCAGTCTCATGACATAAATATCAAGGTGAAGTTATTTCTAAATATCTGGAAAGGATTCCTTACACACACAGAAACTGTATTGGTATAACAGTCAATCTCTATGAACAATTCGGCATAGCCAGATAGTCAGACAAATCCATGACTGAAGCTTTTTATAAATCTTAGAGTCCCAAGAACTGACACCAGCCTCTGTAAGTTACATTTAAGTACAGGTTCTAATGTCTGTCTTACAAGTTTCAGCTTCTAAGTAACAATGATACTAGCTAATATTTATTTACCACAAATTATGTTTGCCCTGGTCTGAACCTGTTACATGCAAACTTTAGCACAGGTGCAGTGTGGTTAAGGGCTCTTTTTGCCTAAACTGAGAAGTGGAGAGCCAGCAAAAAGACCTGATTTGTTGAAAGACTACCCAACAAATCAGTGTAGGAGTCTGAAAAAAGCCTGGCTCCTCTGGCTGTTGACTGACTGTGAAACCTTGACCTTGCCTTGGGACCACAACAAAGACAAACATGACAAGGAGTGGAAATTGCAAATACGAATGTGTGACCTTTTGTCCAAATATGTGGTAGATCATGAAAGAAAAAAAAAAAAAAACAGTTTTCTACTGGTAACAATCATTGCAATTGTGACTCAGCTGGTTAAGAATCCACTTGCAATGCGGGAGACCTGGGTTTGATCCCTGGGTTTGGAAGATCCTGTGGAGAAGGGAAAGGCTACCCACTCCAGTATTCTGGCCTGGTGAATTCCATGGACTGTATAGTCCATGGGGTTGCAAAGAGTCAGACACAGCTGGGTGACTTTCACTTTCACAAAACTAAATATAGTCTTACCATGCTGCTGCTGCTGCTAAGTCGCTTCAGTCGTTTCTGACTCTGTGCGACCCCATAGATGGCAGACCACCGGGCTCCGCCATCCCTGGGATTCTCCAGGCAAGAACACTGGAGTGGGTTGCCATTTCCTTCTCCAATGCATGAAAGTGAAAAGTTAAAGTGAAGTCGCTCAGTCGTGTCTGACCCTCAGCGACCCCAAGGACTCCAGCCTTCCTGGCTCCTCCATCCATGGGATTTTCCAGGCAAGAGTACTGGAGTGGGATGCCATTGCCTTCTCTGATAGTCTTACCATACAATCCAGCAATTGTCCTCTGTGGTATTTACTCAGATGAGTTGAAACTTATATTCACACCAAAACCTGTACACAAATGTTTGTAGCAGTTTTATTCATAACTGGAAAAAAAAAAAAAAAGCTTGGAAGCAACTAGGAGAGCAAACTGTGGTACATCGTGCAGTGGAATATTATTCAGCAGTAAAAAGAAAACCACAAAGACATGGAGGAAACTTAAAGGCGGATGACTAACTGAAAGAAGTCATTCAGAAAAGGCCACAGACTGCAGGAGTCCAGCTAATGACATTCTGGAAAAAAACAAACTATGGTGATGTAAAAAAAGATCAGAGATGGTCAGGGGCTTGAGAGGAGGGCGAGATGAACACATAGAACACAGAGGATTTTCAGGTAATGAAACTATTCTGTACGGTACTCTAAGTCTAGATACTATAAATGTCATTGTACAATTGTCAGATCCACAGAATGGACACCAAGAGTTGAACCATAAATTAACCTACGACTCTGGGTGATAATGAGGTGTCAGCATGGCTTTTTCGGTTGTAACAATTGTGGATGCAGGTAGAGGAGTCTGGGGAGGAGCACATGGAAATTCTCTGTAGTTTCCACTAATTTTGCTGTGAACGACTCTTAAAAAAGAAGTCTATTAATGAAAAGAAAAGCAATAGGTCAGCCTGTGTGGATGGTGAGGAAAACAACAGTAGAACTGAGCATCAGAGAAAGAATATGAGCATATGTCCTTGGCCTCTGGCTTGCTTGAGGTCGGGAGAGTGCGTGAGGATACACAAGCCTCCACGCCCGTCACATTCACATGCCCCAGTATCTTCACAAACTCTTGCACTGTAATTTGGCCTCAGAGAAAATCAATGATTTCTTGCTGAAGATCCCACAACTACAAAGCAGCAAAGTGCCAGTCTGAATGCCCTTCTGCTGGCTCTAGTCCAGCTCTCCCCTCTAAGGAACTGCTGGAAAGGTCAAAGCAGTGACTACAGAAAGGTTTTCTTTACTAAACATGTTATGTTTCAGAATCAACTTTGCACATATGCATACAGAGCAAGTCATCGATGGACTGAGTCTGAAGATACAGGGAACACACAATACCAACAGCATCGCGTTTATTGACTTCACCATTAAAAGGAAAGAAGAGGCTGTGGGGGAGGAGATAGGGAAGGAATAATGAATAGAGAACCATTATTACTCTCCAGAGTAACAGCTTTTCTGGAATTTCCCACACCAAGGACAAAAATTCCTAAAGTACAGAGTCAGGCTCTCTCGGGAGTCACCCTCTCTGCCTTGGTGAGGAAGGAAGAAAAGCTTCAGCAGCTCTGGTACAGAGCTAGGGGAGGTGGCCACGCAGCCTGGTGACAAGGCAGGCCTCCCCAAGTCTCCTTGCTCTCTACACTGCGTCCCTGACGCCCTATCCACCTCTCTCACCTCTTCATGGACATGCTCATCTTATGCTTGTACCGCCAGGTCTGGCTGGAAAGGAAGACAAACTCTCCCATCTCCCTACTTCTTTGCTGCTCCAAGAAAATAAAGTCTTTATCCCTTATTGCTGCTGGAAAACAGAAGGCACTCTTCCCCCCACCACACCCCCTAACCCCCCTCCATCCTGGCCAGGCGTTTTCAGTTCAGTTCAGTCTCTCAGTTGTGTCTGACTCTTTGTGACCCCATGGACTGCAGCACACCAGGCCTCCCTGTCCATCACCAATTCCCGGAGTTTACTCAAACTCATGTCCATCAAGTTGGTGATGCTAGCCCCCCATCTCATCCTCTGTTGTCCCCTTCTCCTCCCATCTTCAATATTTCCCAGTATCAGGGTCTTTTCAAATGAGTCAGCTCTTCACATCAGGTGGCCAAAGTATTGGAGTTTCAGCTTCAACATCAGTCCTTCCAAGGAACACTTAGGATTGATCCCCTTTAGGATGGACTGGTTGGATCTCCTTGCAGTCCAAGGGACTCTCAAGAGTCTTCTCCAACATCACAGTTCAAAGGCAGCAATTCTTCAGCGCTCAACTTTCTTTATAGTCCAACTCTCACATCCATACATGACCACTGGAAAAACCATAGCCTTGACTAGACAGACCTTTGTTGGCAAAGTTATGTCTCTGCTTTTTAATATGCTGTCTAGGTTGGTCATAACTTTCCTTGTAAGCGTCTTTTAATTTCATGGACGCAGTCACCATCTGCAGTGATTTTGGAGCCCCCCAAAATAAAGGCTGCCACTGTTTCCACTGTTTCCCCATCAGGGGCTTTCAGTACCTTACAAAGTTCCGCTGTTAACGTCACTAGCATAACGTCGGATTCCCTTCCCAGCTGGTAATTGCAGGTCTCCATCTGACTTTCCCCTCGATTTTTAATCTCTTAAAGGTGCTGGCCTGAAATCGCCCTTATTCTGACCCAGATTTCCCCCCAAAGTCATGCAGAGTCCCATTCCCAGGCCGCTTTGCCATAATCGATCCAGCGCGGGGTGGCGAAATTGATGGCCTCGGCGCAGTTGAAGCCGTGGTTGAAGCCCGAGTGGTAGCCGTAGGGGAAGGTCATCATGAACTTGCCCGCCTCCTGCGTGACCCGACCGAAGGGGATGCCGTTGTCCCGGAGCACCGTGGGCGAGATGAGCGCCGCCTTGTGGCGCAGGAAGGCCTCGCAGCTCCGCGAGCTCTCCGGGAAGAGCGCGCTGGCCAGGCGTTCCAGGCGCCGGCCGTGCTCGGGCGGCACCGCGTACCAGGTCAGGTCTTGGGCTCCCCGAAGTGCAGGAAGTTGATGCTGTAAAGGTCCATGTCCTCCGTGTGCCCGGCGAAAGCGATCTTCCACATGCCGAAGTACAGGTAGGGGGTGTTGACGCCCTCGATGACCACCCCGCACTCCTGCTCCAGCAGGTCCACAGCGCTTGTTCTCATAGACGGACTCATCGATTTTAACACGATAACAGAGGCATATGCGTGTGTTTCTTCGAATGTTTTCCATCCAAATTTTCAAAATCCACGTCTGCCCGAGTCGGATGCTTTCAGCTCTTCCCTAAACCTGGCGATGCTCGCTCACTGCCAGGGCTCTGCTTTTCTCCCTTTTAGTAGACACACCTGCCTCCCTCTCACCCTCTGCTGGACTGACCGGCAATTACAATTCGTATCAGACACTGATTTTTCCCTTTCTTCCCCGGGCCTGTCCTGTGCCTGTCTTAGGATTCCTTGTAAGCAATATATTTGTGAAATACTTTCCCCCACCGCCCCCCAAGACTGGACGATATGTCGTTATTTGAAAATTTAGATTCTAGATGTCATGTTCCTCACATGCTATGAATTTAAATTAATAAGCCTCATAAACTCCGAAATCCTAAATTCTATTCTGCATATATTCTGACTCATTTGAAAAGACCCTGATGCTGGCAAAGATTGAAGGTGGGAGGAGAAGGGGACAACAGAGGATGAGATGGTTGGATGGCATCACCGACTTGATGTATGTGAGTTTGAGTAAACTCTGGGAGTTGGTGATGGACAGGGAGGCCTGGTGTGCTGCAGTCCATGGGGTTACAAAGAGTCGGACACAACTGAGCAGCTGAACTGAACTGATTCTGCATATAGCTGAAGTTGCTAGAGATCCTTGTGAATCATCATAGAAAACATAAGCATTAAGTACTACAACAGTTGTTGTTTTGCTTAGTTGCTAAGCCGTGTCTATCTCTTTGGGGGCTCCAAGGACTATAGCCCAGCAGGCTCCTGCATCCATGGGATTTCCCAGGTGAGAATACTGGAGTGGATTGCCCTTTCCTTGTCTAGTGCATCTTCCCAACCCAGAGATGGAACCCTTGTCTTCTGTATTGGCAGGCAGATTCTTTATCTCTGAGCCACCAGGGAAACCCTACAATAACAGCAAAACCTCCCAATATGTCACTCACCACCAACAGTTCTCACCTGAACTCCAAGGAACTAAAATTATAAAAATATCTCCCAACTTTCCAGTTCATTCAGGAACTGAATCCTAGAGTCAGCAGTTTCTCTCACAAAGGAAACAGGATTTCAATTAAAAAAAAAATTAGTGAAGATTTTATATTATGGATATGACTGAGGGAATAATTTCATTTAGTCAGCTCTGATATAATTCCATTGCCAGCAGAGCAATCACAGACTCAAAACTGTTCTTTTCAGTTTAGTCAGTTCAGTCGCTCACTTCTGTCCAATTCTTTGAGACCCCATGGACTGCAGCACACCAGGCCTCCCTGTCCATCACCAATGCCTGGAGTTTACTCAAACTCATGTCCATTGAGTTTGATGGCATTGATGCCATCCCCCCATCTCATCCTCTGTCATCCCCTTCTCCTCCTGCCTTCCATCTTTCCCAGCGTCAGGGTCTTTTCAAATGAGTCAGCTCTTTGCATCAGGTAGCCAAATATTGGAGAAGGAAATGGCAACCCGCTCCAGTGTTCTTGCCTGGAGAATCCCATGGATGGAGAAGCCTGGTAGGCTGTAGTCCATGGGGTCGCACAGAGTCAGACACGACTGAAGCGACTTAGCAGCAGCAGCAGCAGCAACCAAATATTGGAGTTTCAGCTTCAGCATCAGTCCTTCAGAATTGATTTCCTTTAGGATGGACTGGTTGGATCTCCTTACAGTCCAAGGGACTCCCAAGAGTCTTCTCCAACAGCACACTTCAAAAGCATCAGTTCTTTGGCGCTCAGCATTCTTTATAGTCCAACTCTCACATCCATACATGACCACAGGAAAAACCACAGCCTTGACTAGAGGGACCTTTGTTGGCAAAGTTATGTCTCTGCTTTTTAATATGCTGTCTAGGTTGGTCATAACTTTTCTTTCAAAGAGCAAACATCTTTTAATTTCATGGCTTCAGTCACCATCTGCAGTGATTTGGAAGCCAAAAAAAATAAAGTCTGTTACTGTTTCCACTGTTTCCCCATCTATTTGCCATGAAGTGATGGGACCAGATGCCATGATCTTAGGTTGCTTAATGTTGAGTTTTAAGCCAACTTTTTCACTCTCCTCTTTCACTCTCATCAAGAGGCTCTTTAGTTCTTCTTCACTTTCTGCCATGAGGATGGTGTCATCTGCATATCTGAGGTTGTTGATATTTCTCCCAGAAATTTTGATTCCAGCTTGTGCTTCATCCAGCCCAGCATTTCTCATGATGTACTCTGCATAGAAGCTAAATAAGCAGGGTGACAATATATACAGCCTTGATGTACTCCTTTCCCAATTTGGAACCAGTCTGTTGTCCCATGTCCAGTTCTAACTGTTGCTTCTTGACCTGCATACAGATTTCTCAAGAGGCAGCTAAGGTGGTCTGGTATGCCCATCTCTCGAAGAATTTTCCAGAGTTTGTTGTGGTCCACACAGTGAAAGGCTTTGGCATAGTTGATCAAGCAGAATTTTGTAATTCTTGTGCTTTTTCTATGATCCAACGGATATTGACAGTTTGATCTCTGGTTCCTCTGCCAGCTTGAACATCTGGAAGTTCACGATTCACATACCATTGAAGTCTGGCTTGGAGAATTTTGAGCATTACTTTACTAGTGTGTGAGATGAGTGCAATTTTGTGGTAGTTTGAGCTTTCTCTGGCATTGCCTTTCTTTGGGATTGAAATGAAAACTGACCTTTTCCAGTCCTGTGGCCACTGCTGAGTTTTCCAAATTTGCAGACATATTGATTGCAACACTTTCCACTGCTAGCAAACCTCAGTTTGTTATCATTTCACTAAAAGAAAATATTTTGATTGAAAATATTTCTTTGAAACTGGAACATGAAAAGATCTCTTAATAAAACTTTTAAAAATTTAATCACCAAAATAAAAAGTAAAGATTTTAAAAAAAATTTAATGGCACCATGGACTCAATAGACATGAGTTTAAGCAAACTCCAGAGGGTTGCAAAGAGTCGGACTTGACTTAGTGACTGAGTAACAACAACAGTGAAAGTGTTAGTCGTGTCCAACTCTTTGTGACCCCGTGGACTGTAGCCCACCAGGCTTCTCTGTCCCTGGAATTCTCCAGGCAAGAATACTGGAGTTGGTTGCCATTACCTTCTCCAGGGGATCTTCCCGACCCAGGGATTGAGCCCATGTCTGCTGGGTCTCCTGCTTTGCAGGTAGATTCTTTACAGTCTGAAACACCAGGGAAGCCCAACAACAACAACTCCATCTCAAAAGTAAATAGTTCTTGCCTTAATTTCTTTTACATATTTTTTATTTAAATAAGAAACAAGAGTGGAGAACTAAACAGGCAATTGTTCAATAAATGTGAAATCCTAACTTCACACGAACATTTTTCAAGAGCCAGAAGTATGCTTTCCCTTTTGGACTCCACCTCAAAATGAAGAAGCATGGACTGATGGTCTGCATCTGTGTCCCACCAAAAATTGGATTCTCTCAGCACCGTTCCTTTCCAATTCCTCAGCATCTTCCAAAATCATTCAACTCTAGCTCTGGCCCACTCCTTCAGTTTCCCATAAGAAGAAAATATTTTTGCCTGATACAAATCTGTTTTTAAAACATTTAACTTGACAACATAGCAAAACTATCTATCACTCATGAGACCACTGTATATTACATACATATTTGTGTATATTCATGTGTAAATAATATGTATTTGGGGTTTTCATGTATATTTATACATATATACTTTTTTTCAATCTAGGAGAAATAAGAACTCCATTTATCACAGCTTCTGATGTAGAAATCATAAAAGATATTCCCAGAACTGAAAAACAAATGCTTTAAACTTTTAACAGAAAAGCTTCTCCCTATCAATTTCACACATTTAGCAAGAAAATAAGAATATAATTAGGCAGCAAATCTTCCACGAAGCTCAAATCCTAATTTCAAATGAGACACTCCCAGCTCCATAAAATGTTTTCTCCCAGTCCCGTAAAATGCTTTCTCGGTAGTGTTTCGTTCATGCTCAGTAACTAAGTCGTGTCCAACTCTTGGTGACCCTGTGGACTGTAGCCTACCAGTCCAAGGAATTCCCCAGGCAAGAATACTAGAGTGGGATGCCATTTCCTTCTCCAGGGGATCTTCCCGACCCAGGGATTGGACCTGAGTCTCCTGCTTGGCAGGCAGGTTCTTTACCACTGAGCCACACTGGAGCTATTCTCAAAATAAAAGAGAATGATCTGATAGGCCAAAATATTTTAATTCAATCAGATATATCCTAATCCATTTCCATGACTTCTCACTAAAATTCAAAATAGAATTAATCCTAAAATTGAAAGCCACAGAAAGATTGAAAGGTGAGGACTCAGAAAAATGTTTAGTAAGGAGAGAAAAAGATAAGAAATGTTAGCTAGATGATTTAACTTAATCATTTATTCAAATAAATATGAATCGAGTGACCACTATGCTTAAGGTAACACAACAGGCTCAATGGGGAATATAAAAATCAATCAAGACTTAGACCTTCCTGAAAAGAGGTTTATTTCCATAGGGATGATAATTCAAATGCAGAATTAGCCTTAATCAATAATCTGGATTTGAATATTCAGCCCAACATTTACTACATGGAGACCTTAAGTATTTTATTCAATTTTTCTATATTCTATATCTTCATCTCTTTAAAGAGAATATTAGTAGTTTCTGCTTCATAGAGTGAGTTTGTGTATTGTGCTGATCTTGAGGCTTGGTGTGGTGCCCGGCATATTGTCTGTGCTCAGTGGAGTAATATAATATCCATAGTGCACCACACAAGATCAGAGAGGGTGGGACAATGAGAGAATCTTGCCCGGTCAGTAGGAGTCATTATCACCTGCCAAAAGAGAAAGAAGTGATAAAACGGAAGTTCCAGGAAAGGTAGAAGTAGTGACTATGTATGGGTGACGGTTGACATAAGCAAGAAAAATGTGAAAGGTCTCTATAGACAGTTCTTACATTGTTCAGCAAGGTGACCTCTGTTTCTTTACCTCCTCTCCTTCCTTAAATGATTATCCTCCTCACTCCAACTAAGTCACCCTTGTCCTCTGACCTTTTCTGAAATCTTGATTTTAGGAACCCTCCTCATGAACCAACTCTGACTACCCTTCTGCACACAGCAGTGCCCAACAATTTACCCAGATGAGACTTTCTGAATGTCTGGCCCTTCTTTCCTTTTATTTTTACTCATTTTAGATGGACAAAAAAGTTCTGATTCAATCCCACCCTCCTGATTTAAGATTAATGTCTGCCTCTTCCATGAAGAAGTGCCCTTCACCATTGGTAAAAAGTCCCAAGAAGTAAAATCTAGGCAGCAATGAGCCCTGCTAGGGTCAAGAGTGGAGAAGGCAATGGCACCCCACTCCAGTACTCTTGCCTGGAAAATCCCATGGGCGGAGGAGCCTGGTGGGCTGCGGTCCATGGGGTTGCTGTGAGTCAGGCACGACTGAGCGACTTCACTCTCACTTTTCACTTTCCTACATTGGGAAAGGAAATGGCAACCCACTCCAGTGTTCTTGCCTGGAGAATCCCGGGGATGGGGGAGCCTGGCAGGCTGCCGTCTTTGGGGTCGCACAGAGTCGGACACGACTGAAGCGACTTAGCAGCAGCAGCAGCAGGGTCAAGAGAAGGAGAAAAAAAGATAGGTGTAAATAGCCGCTTTCTTGAGTTTTCCAGGAACCAAGGTTTTCATACCAATTTTAATAAAAGGAAATATTGTTTCTTCCTTTCCATCACTTATAACTCTAGTATTTTGCATTGGTTAATACCTCTAATTCTAATTACTGGCAGAAATGTCTCAATTATTTCCCGCTTAACCAAAATGCTGGCTTTGGGGATAAAATATTTAACTAGATAAATAGAGGAAATGTTTTCAGTTTAAGGAAATATTCAGTGGGGCCATGTCTTAAACATAACTGTTGAATTCTGTCGTATGTCCATTTGAATTTATGAAAGCGATCATATAACTTTCCTTCTTGGATCTATTAGTCATATTATCAGGTTTCCTTATTTTAAACCATCATTGTTTCCCTGCAATAAACATTTAATCATTGTTATTCTCTAAATAGGGGCTTCTTGGGTGTTGAAGTGGTAAAGAATGAGCCTGCCAATGCAGGCCTCACAGGAGACGTGGGTTCAACGTGGGGTCAGGAAGATCCCCTGGAGGAGGAAATGGCAACCCACTCTAGTGTTCCTACCTGAAAAATCCCATGGACAAAGGAACTTGGTGGGCTAATGTCCATTGGGTTGCGAAGAGCTGGACACAACTGAGCTAATTTTAATTTAAAACCTGGTAGCTCAGATGGTAAAGAATCCACCTGCAATGCAGGAGACCTGAGTTCAATCGCTGGGTTGGGAAGATCCCTTGGAGAAGGGAAAAGCTACCCACCCCAGTATTCTGGCCTGGAGAATTCCCTGGACAGAGGAGCCTGGTGGGCTACAATCTATGGGGTCACAAAGAGTCAGACACTACTTCGTGACTTTCACTTTCATCTAATTTTAGAGCTTTGGTGGTGGCTCAGTGGTAAAGAATCTGCCTGCAAGGCAGGAGAGGCTGGTTCGATCCCTGGGTCAGGAAGATCCCCTGGAGGACGGCATGGAGACCCACTCCATTATTCTTGCCTGGAGAATCCCCATGGACAGAGGAGCCTGGCGGGCTATGGTCCATGGGGCCACAAAGAGTTGGAAATGACTGCAGCAATTAAGCACAGTACAGCTAGTTTTAATTTAAAACTTTAACATCAATATTCACAAATAACTTTTGACTATTACATAATTTGTCAGGTTTTTCTATCAATATTATGCTTACTCTAAAACTTTGAATTTTTTCTTCTTTTTGAATGCCTAAATCAATTTGAAAAGATCTGTGGGTTAAAGGTTTCACACACTTTCCCCATGAAACTACCTAATACTAGTGATTATTGAAGAGACATACCTTTTGACATCTTTCTGCATGTCTTACTTGGAAATTTATATCTTAGGTTTTCTATCTCTTCTGAAATCTGTTTTAGTTAATTAATTTTTCCTTAAAAAGTATCCAGTTGAGCTTTTTGTTGATTTAGTTATATTATATTACAATTTTTCTAATTCATTTATTTCTGCATATATATTTATTTATTCCTTCCTGCTACTTACTTTCTGTTTGTTTTTCCCTAACTTTGAGACAGGAGCAAAGTCAATTGAATTGCATTCTTTTAATTTTATTGATTAAAAAAATTAATCCTGTAAATTTTACCCATTACTATTTCAATTGAATCTCATATATTCTTATGTATTTCATTCATTTTTATATCTAAAAACATTCCAGTCATGCTTATTATGTCCCAGGCATCCTTCGTAGAACTTACAAATACTGATTCATAGAATCGTATCAGGTACTATTACTATCTCATTTCACAAGTGAGGAAACTGATTCAGCATGAAGTTAAATAATTTAGGAAGGTCAGTCAAACAAACTGGGAAGAGGGAAGCCGGGATTCAAAATCAGGCAGTCTGGTTCCAGAGTTTATATAGTTGCTATGAGCTGTGCTTAGTTGCCCAGCCATGTGACTCTGCAACCCCATGGACTGTAGCCCACCAGGCTCCTCTGTCCATGGGGATTCTGCAGGCGAGAATACTGGAGTGGGTTGCCATGCCCTCCTCCAGGGAATCTTCCCAACCTAGAGACTGAACCCATGTGTCCCACGTTGCAGGCAGATTCTTTACTGGCTGGGCTACCAGGGAAGCCCCAATCTTTAGCAGCTGAGCTACCAGGGAAGCCCGTTTATACAGCTAACAAATATTTATCCTGTGTCCTTGTCTCCAGGGAATTTAACTATTGTGGTTTATATCCCTCTAACCTACAGGTCTTTTAGTTGAGAATTTTTTACTTTCCAGGAAAGACTTCTGTATTTCCTGATTTTTACAGTTAATTTCTAGTTTTATTGCGTGATAGAGTTTGACCTTCTTTCTTACTTAAGAATTTATTAATGTTTTCTATTCACCTAAATGTATTTATTGTCAATTTTTGTGATTGATCCTTTTGCATTGACAAAAGGGAGTCCTCTATTACTAGATACATAAATTCTACCTTATGGTTAATGCTGTTGAAGTTTTCTACATCCTTGAAGTGAAGTCGCTCAGTTGTGTCCGACTCTTTGCCACCCCATGGACTGTAGCCCGCCAGGCTGCTCTGTTTATGGGATTTTCCAGGCAAGAATATTGGAGTGGGTTGTCATTTCCTTCTCCAGGGGATCTTCCCGACCCAGGGATGGAACCTGCATCACAGGCAGATGCTTTACCCTCTAAGCCACCTAAGTCTGTCCATTTTTTTCCTCTCTTGCACAACATAAGGTGAAATGGGGTTCCAGGCCCTCTCTAGGTGCAATACTGTCCCCAGTTCTCTTTAGAGAATTGCTGGGTTTACTGACCCAGCAGCTCCCCAAACTTTGTCCTTTTTTGGTGGGGGTGGGGGGTTATGGAGGTTTTATTACATATGCATGATTGATTAAATGATTGGCCATTGGTGATTGGCTCAATTTCCAGCCCCTCCTCCTCCCTGAAAGTCTAGGGTGGGGCTGAAAATTCCAATCCTCTAATTGTAGGGTTGGTCCCCCTAGCAACCAGCTAGGGGAAACATGCTTAAGTGACTTAAGGGCAGTTTAATAGCTACCACAGTAAGGTAACAAAATCATAAAACGTAACTTTATTTACTTCGGAAATTCCAAGGGTTTTAGGAGCTATCAATCAGAAACTGAGATGAGGACCAAACATATATTTCATATTATAAATCAAAATATCACATTAAGTAATTTAAATTCTATTTTTAATGTTTCTTCCAACTTGTTTGATTTTCTATAATTTAAACTTTATCAAAGTTGCCTGGGCATTCATGACTGTTATACATTTATGGTGAGATGTAGCCTTTAGAGCCCTTTCATATACCTTTGAGATTCAATTCTATTTTCTCTGACACTAAGATTCATGACTTCTGCTTTCTGTTTGTATTTTTCTTGGTATAATTTTGTTCATTCGTTTACTTTTAACTTTTCTGGATTACTCTGCTTTAGATTGTTGAAAGATAAACTGAGGCATATTAAAAAATTGAAGAGTTTACTTATGCAAAATACAATTCAAACTTGGCAGCATTCAGTCTAGCAGAAAGCACCAAGAAGCTGTACAAAATAAAAAATGTGGGCAGAAGGGAGTGTAAATAGGGAAGTTATACTAGGCAAAAGAGGGGATTGAGTTACTGAAAGAGTTATTGAAAGGTCACTTTCCTTTAGGAGATAATGCTGAATTTAAAAATATATTTTAAGGATTGTACCTTTGTTTTGTGGATATACATCGGGATAACAGCTTTAACAAATATCAATATAGTTACAAAGGGCTTCCCTGGTGGTTCAGACAGTAAAGAATCTGTCTGTAATGCAGGAGACCTGGGTTCAATTCCTGGGTCAGGAAGATCCGTTGGAGAAAGGAACAGCAACTCACTTCAATATCCTTGCCTGGAGAATTCCATGGACAGAGGAGCCTGGTGGGCTACAGTCCATGAGGTCACAAAGAGATGGACAGGACTGAGAAACTAAGCAGACAGACACAGAGTTAAAAAAAAATCCCCGAGAGTCACATTTGGCAAATTCTTCAGTAGTCATGGGCTCACAGATTGAAGACCATCCATTAGTGGAGAACTCGTCCCAGGACTCAAGAGATGCAAGTGCCTCCAGCTTTAGCCCCAGGGGATCACAGTCAAGGGTGCTGGAGACTCTGGTCTCTGCAGCTGGTGCCAGACTCCTAGAGGCATAAGAGTGGTCCAACCTTACCACCTCACCCAGGTTTATGGGGGCCCTGCAGGTCCTAGCAGCGTCTCTGGGGAACGCGGTCAGAGTCTCACTGACGTTGGGAGGAATCAAGGGGGCGCCATAAAGGTCACCGGCCGCAATACCCTCCAGCGATTGCAGGCACGGGCCGGGGTGCATTGGATTTCCAGGATCCAAAGGGGGACCCAAGGGTTGAAGATCAGGAGCACAGCAGCATCCGGAAGCTTTAGCAGGATGCTGGAGCCAAGGGCTCAGCAGGGCAGGGCTGTCCATCGAAGGGGCGTCAGCAAACGGGAACTGAGCTTCGAGCTCCAGAGATGCGTGCGCCGTGTCTGATGAGAGGCTCCTCCTAACCCGGGCCCAGACAGTCGCTTCCCTGGGTCCCTCTTCCCGAGGACACTGATGAGACCCACACCTGGGTCAGAGTACTGAGATCCCACAGGCTGTGTGGCTCAGCCAAAAAACAAAAAGGAAATATATGAGGTAATTGTGTTAACTAGATGCCGGGGGTAATCCTTTCACAATGTATATCAAATCACCACAATCAAATCTTGATATTTTACAATTTTATATGTCAATTATAGAGTAATAAAGCTGAAAATTAAAAGTAATGAATTAGGGCAAATCATAAGACAATAAAAGAGAAATATCTAACTGAACTAAAAGGAAATTAAGCAAGTCTGAAAATAAATGAGTTAAACCCTCAATTCAAGAAATTGGATGGTTTAACCTGAAAGAAATGAGGGAAAAGAAAACAAAGATATAAGCTGAAACATTTGCAAAAGAAAACATAAACCCAATAGAAATAGATGACTGAAACCAAAAAGCAATTCATAGACCATTAAAAGTGTAAAACCATGAAGGTGAAGAATAAACAGAAAAGTACAAGCAAATCGCAAATCGTATTATGGTAAACTAGGGGATGCAGCAAAAATCTACCATGAACAGAAAGAGTGCCTATGTCAACAAAAGCAGGCAAAACAGTACAGAACACAAATTTATACATTCCTAACTAGCATTATCCTTAATGGGTACACATTTGAAACATTCTAATTAAAATCTAATCAGTAATTTGCTTTGTTAGACAAATTACTAGAAATAAAAATTCAACCAAGTTTCTAGATACTGATTAGCATTCAAAATCTATAGATCATATACTCCAGTTAATAATCAATTATAAAGTGAAACAGTAAAAAGATTTCAATCCCTTTAATAATAGAAATGCATAATTCCAATGAAGAAATCTAAAAATTACATGCATTTAATACTTGTACTTTAAATGCATAAATAGATGCGAATTTTATCAGGGAAAAAGTTGCTTTCTGATATAAAATGTCATCTTTTCCATCTTTATTCTTCAAAGGAAAAAAAGATAGTCAAAAAGTTCTTGCTTTCGTCTAGTCTAAAATCTTAATTCCAAATGATGTTACACTACAACGCAGAAAATGTTTTCCTTGAAGGATTCGACCTTTAAATGAAACATGCTGAATTCTATATGCCTCACTCCAATTTCAATTCAATCAGCACCACCCTAATTCTAATACCCTTATAGCCAATCTCTAATTTGATCACACATGTTTTTCAGAAAGTGTTAGTCAATTCAGTTGTGTCTGACTCTTTGCAAAACCATAGACAGTAGCCTTCCAGGCTCCTCTGTCCAAGGAATTCTCCAGGCAAGGATACTGGAGTGGGTTGCCATTCCCTTCTCCAGGGGATCTTCCTGACACAGGGATCGAACCCAGGTCTCCTTCAGTGCAGGCGGGTTCTTTACCCTCTGAACCAGGGAAGCCACATGCTTTTCAAGTCTCTTCCAATTGACTCACCCCTTGCCCAGTTCTTGAAACCCTCTTATTCCCATTGGATCAACAAATCAGGTGTTTTTTTTTTTTCCTGAAAATCTTTGCAATTTACTAGGAAAATATTAAGAAGAAAATTAACTCCACAAGTTGGAAAATTGTTTAAAAATAAAACTCAAGGAAACAATATCCCAGTGTATAATTTTCTCTTTCCGTCTATGTGCGTGTATGTGCATAACTAAAGTTGCTTTTTAAAACTTGTGGTAAGAAAATAACTCCTTCCCTCAGAAGCACAAATAACACAAGTAAAGGGACCTACCTTCTATCAACAAAATCCTGATTCCAACTGCAGCTATACAAGGACCCAGAGAGACTCTTCTCCTGGCAACTGGACTCCAAATGCAGGCCCATGTCCTGATGGCTCTAGCTTTATACCTGGGAAACAGTATAATTTCATCAGCAGCAATCAACAGTAATTATGTGATTAGGGCTCTGATTGGTCAACACTTTTTTCTGTCCCTTTTTGATTTTTAAACCAATCTTGCCAGGAACAAAGAAACTTGGTTAAAAGTCAAACCAAGCAAATATCCTAAGAAATAGCAAAAAAGAAATTAGCAATTTGTTTAGCAGCAATTGAAGAGTACCTTATAGTTAGTCTTACCTGATGACTCAACACAAGCTGGAATCCAGATTGCTGGGAGATGTATCAACAACCTCAGATATGTAGATAATACTACTCTAATGCAAGAAAGCAAAGAGGAATAAAAGGGCCCCTTGATAAGGATGAAAAGGGAAAGGGAAAAAGCTGACTTGAAACTCAACATTCTAAAAACTAAGATCTTGGCATCCTGTCCCATCACTTCATGGCAAATAGATGAGGGAAAAATGGAAGCAGTGACAGATTTAATTTTCTTGGGCTTCAAAATCACTGCAGATGGTGACTGCAGCCATGAAATTAAAAGATACTTGCTCCTTGGAAGAAAAGCTTTGACAAATCTAGAAGAAAAAAGTGAAAGTGTTAGTCACTCAGTCTTGTCCATCTCTTTGTGACCCCATAGACTGTAGCCTGTCAGGCTCCTCTGTCTGTGGAATTCTCCAGGCAAGAATACTGGAGTGGGTAGCCATTCCCTTCTTCAGGGGATCTTCCTTACCCAGGAATCAAACCTGGGTCTTCCATATTGCAGGCAGATTCTTTACTGTCTGAGCTACCAGGGAAGCACCAGGGTAGGGGCTAGACAGTGTACTAAATAGCAGAGATATTACTTTGTGAACAAAGGTCCATATAGTCAAAGCTATGACTTTTCCAGTAGTCATGTACAGATGTGAGAGTTGGGCCATAAACAAGGCTGAGCACCAAAGAATTGATGCTTTCAAATTGTGGTGCTGGAGAAGACTCCTGAGAGTCCCTTTGGACAGCAAAGAGATCAAACCAGTCAATCCTAAAGGACGTCAACCCAGATGCCCAGATTGCTGGTAAAGCATCATTTCTGCTGTGTCCACCTGGCTGTCCCAGGAAGAGGTTACCATTTGCAGCAGTAGACTGAGTAAAGATTGCCTTCACCAACAGATGGGACCATGAGAGCCTGAAACCACAGAGAGCCTGAATAGAACCACAGAGAGCCTGAATAGAACAGAGCAGAAGAAAGGCAAGTTTGCTCTCTCTGCTGAGCAGACACATCCATTTACCTGCTGTGGGGCACTTGACATGGGCACTCCTGGTCCCCAAGCTTTTGAACCCAGACCCAGGTCATATTCCTGGTACGGCCTGTTGCAGATGATCCATCTGACAGATCAGCGGATGTCTCGTACTGGGTAAACACATTCCTCTAATAAGAGCTGTATGCATCTCATATCAGTTTTACTAATCTGAAGAACCCTGACAAAACGACGTAAAAAAATTAAAAGAAATTACATTCTAGAAGTTTTTCATCATACATGAAACTGACAGTGAATTAGTATCCTAAATATCACATATGTCTTACATAGCAACAACAAAATATAGTCAAACCAAGAAAAAATTGGGCAGAGCCATGGTCGTTCACAACAGAGGAAATCCAGATGGCCAATCAACACAAGGTGTGCAGTATCTCTAGTAGTCAGGGGAAAGCAATGAAATGCTATCCGTTGCCCATTTAGATTAGGTCTGACAGTGTAGAATGTGGGTCAAGAGATGGAGAAACCAGAACCCTCCTGTACTGCCAACAGTGATGGAAACTGGAGGGTAATCTGGCTTTTCCTAGAAAGTTCAAGATGAGCATGAATACAAACCAGTAATCCTAGGTACAAAGCTGTTGTGTAAAAAGCATTGTCTGAATTCACAAAGCTTTAGAAATTATCATCCTGTCTATCAGCAGCACCGTGAATAAAATTTAAAAAATTAAACCAATCTAGTTGACTCTATTGAACTGACTAGGATCTATATATAATAATTTAGGCCTTGTAACTGTAATATTGACTTTTAAAAATATTTGTTTAGTATTTTTGGCTGCACGGGGTCTTCATTGCCGCATGGGCTTTCTCTAGTTGCTAATCTTCACTGCCCCGTGCAGGCTTCTCAATGGGCAGGTTTCAGCAGTTGGGGCGCATGGGCTTAGTTGCCCGGTGGCATGTGGGATCTTCCCAGACCAGGGACTGATCCCGTGTTCCCTGCATTACAAGGCAGATTCTTAACCCCTGAACAACCGGAGAAGTCCCTGCAACACTGACAGTTTAAAGAGGTGATGGTGAGGATACATTGACAAAACCATGTGAAACATACTGCTTTTGATGTCCTAGACATCTGTTAAACATCTGATAAATATACACTGAATTCGTGGTTATTTCTCAGAAGTGGCTGCTGCTGCTGCTGCTGCTGAGTCACTTCAGCCGTGTCTGACTCTGTGCGACCCCCATAGACAGCAGCCCACCAGGCTTCCCCGTCCCTGGGATTCTCCAGGCAAGAACATTGGAGTGGGTTGCCATTTCCTTCTCCAATGCATGAAAGTGAAAAGTGAAAGGGAAGTCGCTCAGCTGTGTCCGACTCTTCACGACCCCATGGACCGCAGCCCACCAGGCTCCTCTGTCCATGGGATTTTCCAGGCAAGAGTACTAGAGTGGGGTCATTGCCTTCTGCAGGAATGGAAAGGAGCCTAAAAGATCATGGCAATAAGAACAAAGGTGGCTCTATTCTTGCTTGTATATAATTTCATTTTCAGTGGTCTTGTTTTTCCAAGATTAAGTTTAGCAAAAACCTCTTGGACATGGAGAAACAGCTGGCTATGGGCATCTTGTCCTGAGAAGAGCAGTCCAGATTGAGAGTGTCCAAATTGAATGTGTCCATCCACATGAAGTAAAACAGAATTTTGAATAGAATCACTTGATGAGTCCCATTCATTACCACTCCCAGCTCCTGATCCTTTCAAGATTAATTTTTTTAATTTAAATGTAATGGTTGATGTGCAATGTTGTGTTAGACTCACATGTACAGCAAAGTGAATGTTATACATGTTTTTTTCAGATTATTTGTCTTCATGTTATTTCAAGATATTGAATATTGTTCCCTGTGTGTGAGTGCTCAGTTGCTTCAGTCGTGCCCAACTTTTTGTGACCCTATGGACTGTAGCCTGTCAGGCTCCTCTGTCCATGGGATTCTCCAGGCAAGAATACTGGAGGGGGTTGCCATGCCTTTCTCCAAGGCATCTTCCCAATCCAGGGGTCGAACGCACAGCTCTGAGTGTCCTGCATTGCAGGCGGATTCTGCAGTACAGTTCCAGGTACTATGCAGCAAATCCTTGTTGCTTATCTATTTTATGTACAGTTGTGTGTATCTTTGACCCCGTACCCCTAATCCATCCCTCTCCTGCTTCTTTTCCACTTTACTAGCGACAAGTTTGTTTTCTGTTTTGTATATAGATTCACTTGTATTGTTTTTATATTACACATGTGATATATTTGTCTTTCTCTGTGTGTTCACTTAATATGATATTCTCGAGGTCCATCCATGTTATTGCAAGTGACAATACTTCATTCTTTTGTGGCTGAGTAATATCCCATTGTGTGTATATATGTGTCTATACACACACTACTTCTTTAACCTTTCATCTGTTGATGGGAACTGGATTGTTTCCCTGTCTTCTGTGCTTAGTCGCTCAGTTGTGTCAGACTCTTTGCAACCCCACGACTGCAGCCTGAAAGGTTCCTCTGTCCATGGAAATTTTCCAGGCCTGAATACTGGAGTGGGTTGCCATGCCCTCCTCCAGGGGATCTTCCCAACCTAGGGATCGAACCCAGGTCTCCCGCATTGCAGGCAGATTCTTTACCAGCTGAGCCATGAGGGAAGCCCTATCTTGGCTATTGTAAATAGTGCTACTATAAACACTGGGGGGCATGCATCTTTTCCAATTAGTTTTTCTCTTTTCTGGATGTATGTTTAAGAGTGTGATTGCTGGATCATATGGTAGTTCTAGTCTTGTTTTTTTAAGGAACTTCCATACTGTTCTCCATAGTGGCTGAAGCACTTTACATTCCCACCAAATGTGTAAGAGGGTTACACTCTCTCCAGCTTTTATTATTTGTAGATATTTTGATGATGGCCATTCTGACAGGCGTGAAGTGATCTCATTGTAGTTTTGATTTGCATTTCTCTAATAAACAGAAATGTCGAGCATCTTTTCTTTTGCCTATTGGCCATTTGTATGTCTTCTTTGGAGAAATGCCTACTTAGGTCAGGAAGACTAATTTAGGAACCAGTATATTGGTAAAGCTAAACTGTATTTTTTATATTTCTTGTCTTCATTGGGCAAGGAAAATTGTCTTTTAAGTATGAGAGTGAAAAACATAAGGAGTACAACGGGAGCAATATTTTCTGAAAATCGCTTTTGTTTCTTTTCCTTCAAAACTCCCAATTTTGTTAGCTTAGGTTTTCCAGGATATGCATCTACAGGGGAAGAGATCATAATATTCCTGAAATATAGCAAGAGAATTTCAGCTTCTAAAGTTTAAAATAGCAATATGAACCAGGCTCATAGAGACTTTTCAGAATCCCTTATTACTCTGCAGTACTGTATCCAAAACTTTCCTACATTAAAGGACCAAAATCCCTCAATACTGCAGTTACTTATCACATCAAAGTTTACTCCCTGCTCATAAAGATCTACTCTGGTCCTGCTGCTTTCTAGGGCTGCTGTCTTCCAAGTAATCCCAGTCTGCATCCATCCTGTGGTTCCACCATCTCAAAACAAGCCTTAATCATCTTGTCAGCCAAGCATCTTACTACCATCCTTCACTGTGCCCGGGTCCATGAATTCACTCTCTCAACTTTCACAGAACAAGCAACCACAAAGTTGCCTAGCTGCATGTTGATAAGAATGAAACATGGGCTTTTGTGCATGCGTGCTCAGTCACTTCAGTCATGCCCAACTCTTTGCAACCCCGTGGACTATAGCCCACCAGGCTTCTCTGTCCATGGGATTCTCCAGGCAAGAATACTAGAGTGGGTCACCATGCCCTCCTCTGGGAATCAAACCCGCGTCTCCTGCATTGCAGGCTTATTCTTTACCACTGAGCCACTGAGGAAGCCCTATGGGCTTTTGCTACTCCTCAGAGTTTCAAACAAGCCTTACTTTTTCATGACTCCCCTTTAGTTTTATATGGTGCTTCAAATTCCAAAGTCTTACTGAAATTCTCTGGGGCAGAGTGGGAGGGAAGAGAGCTGTGGTTTGTATCTCTGAAATGTTTCCTTCTGCATCCAAACTACCATTTTCAATTTCCAGGAATGATTCTGACCACTTCTGTACGTTTTCGTAATTAGGGCCTAACTGAGTAAACATCAACTACCACCTGTACTATTTAGATGTTCTAACTACATTCTGGACTTCCCAGGTGTCTCAGTGGTAAAGCATCCACATGCCAATGCAGGAGACCTGCTCCAGTATTCTTGCTTGGAAAATCCCATGGACAGAAAATCCTGGAAGACTCCAACCCACAGAGTGGCAAAGAGTTGGACATGACTGAGCATTCATACACTCACAACTACATTTTCCTGCCCCTAACATGGTCCACAGAACAATGAAGGTGATTATTTAAATGGAGAAATGGTATCATGTCAAGTGCTGTTTTAAACTTCCAATGACTTCTCATTTCAAGTTAAACAAACTCAAATACTTGACATAAGCTACAAGGTCCTACATACCCCAGATCCTGCCTCCTGCTTTGTCTGCCCCAGATACAAAGGAGTGTCCGATAATTTTCTATCCTGCAAAAACAATACCAAGCTCTATGGTAAGTCTGTTACACGGCTGTTTCTTCCAAGTGGAAATCAGCTCTGGATCTCCCTTCTTGTCATTTGGGACTGGGAAATGTCTCCTGCTCTAGGAAGTATTTCCTTACCACTCGAACTAGACTTTCATTGCTGGACAGAATGTATGCCCACTTGAAACTGTCCTGTTCATTTACGTGTGGATTCATTTACTGGGATGTATCCATGACTTAACCACGTGAAATAGACACACAGCATTGAAAAGGCAGGGGAGAGTTAGAAGATTTTCAGATGATGGCTTTTTTATCCTATGTTGGCTCATCTCTCCTAGCAACTTGGGTCAGACAAGTACCAGGTGATTTCCACCAAGTCCTCATCCTTAATATATGGCTGCAAATCAAATCCCCCAACCCATCCAGTCAGCCTGAACCCAACAATCAACCCCAAACTCATTCATCAACACCACACAATGCAACAAGCTCATAAAAATAACTTTTACTTAAAATGTTTTGATACAGTAATTCAGAAAAGTGCCTAAACACCTCCCAAATGATTGAACAACACCAGAAATCAAGTCAGATGTTAACATCCTAGTTACCTTTAATATAGCTGCGAACAAATACTGGCAGAGAACACTTTTCCAATATATCAAAGACTCAAAATACCCAGTATACTTCCAGGAGCAACACAGGAGGGACCCTCCTGCAAGACTAATGACCTGCTAATACCCAAAGCTCTGAAATGTAAGTGTTGACCAGTCTTGAGGATCGTCCACACCCAAGAACAGTGGGGTACAAAGGCTTCTCCTAAGAGCAGTCATACTCGGAGGCCTTAGCAAGACGTTGGAGCCCACCGGCTGGGTTGTTCCATCCAGGGTTCCTCTGCAGGGCAGGGCTGCGTCTCATATCTGAGTCTTTGGAGAGGCTCCTCTTCGCCCGGGTCGGACAGTCAGCTCTGGAGTACCCCTTTTCCGAGGACGACGACGACGAGAAACACATCTGCCAGTTGGGTGGTGATCTGGAGGAGATGGACCTGGCGTCCGCGGCGGGGTCTGGCGCGGCTCCTGGGAATTGCAGGCGAGCCGGGTTCCCCAGGGCGAGTGCACCTCCCTCCAGGCACTCAGCTCCTGGCCGCCCGGCGCCGCGGGCTCGGCGTGGTTCACCACCGCCCGGTCCTGCCCGCGCTTCCACAGCTCATAGCGCTCGGGCTGCAGGATGCGCACGAAGGCGTCCATGGAGAAGGCCACCTGCGCCTCGCCGCAGCTGCACTGCGAGGCCACTTTGCCATAATCGATCCAGCGCGGGGTGGCGAAATTGATGGCCTCGGCGCAGTTGAAGCCGTGGTTGAAGCCCGAGTGGTAGCCGTAGGGGAAGGTCACCATGAACTCGCCCGCCTCCTGCGTGACCCGACCGAAGGGGATGCCGTTGTCCCGGAGCACCGTGGGCGAGATGAGCGCCGCCTTGTGGCGCAGGAAGGCCTCGCAGCCCCTCGAGCTGCCCGGGAAGAGCGCGCCGGCCAGGCGTTCCAGGCGCCGGCCGTGCTCGGGTGGCACCGCGTACCAGGTCTTGGGCTCCCCGAAGTGCAGGAAGTTGATGCTATAAAGGTCCATGTCCTCCGTGTGCCAGGCGAAGGCGGTCTTCCACATGCCGAAGTACAGGTAGGGGGTGTTGACGCCCTCGATGACCACCCCGCACTCCTGCTCCAGCAGGTCCTGGATGGTCCCCAGGCGTCCCAGGTTCCACTGCTTCGTGTTTTCATCAAATAAAGAGCCACTGATGTCCGCGCCGTATATTGGGGACTCAAAGAGGCGGGTTTTCCAATATTTTCGCTCCAATTCCTCAAAATCGGAGTAGAATGGAGTCTGGTATTTTTCAGTATTTGCTAAGTGGCGGTACTCTGCCACGGTCATGGCTTTCTTCTTTTTGTGGTATTGAGTAAACACACCTGCCCGCCCAGAGACCACCTGCTGGAGCGGAGCGGCTATTAAGATGTCATCGATATCGTCGTAGGTCTGTCTGGCTTTCCATTCCTTGGGTGGCACTATCTTAGCCAAGCCTGCTCGGTGGGCCCCTTGCGATTCTATGTAAGCAATGTATTTGTTGAAATCCGCATATTCTTCCATAGTTGGGTGGAAGGTCATGATCTTACAACTTGGGTTCTGGGAACCAAAGTGCTTAGCCTGCATGGCTGCAGTATAATCAGCAGTGGCTTCTCGGGGTCTTAGGTATGCTGTGGGTACCTGAGAGTATTAGGGAGTAACCTCTTCCCTATGCTTTATTCTGTAGCCAAAGGAAAGAGGGTGTTTCCCAGAGGGGAAGGCTCCCTGAACCAAGTCCTGCCTCAGTCTGCAGCTCTGTGACTTTCTTTGGTTGGAGATGTAAGTGCCTGGGAGGCCTCCCTGGATTCACAGGCTTGAGTGCCTGGCAGTTTCTCAGCTCACTGTGGCAAAAAGTGTCTTCACGGAAGTTTCAAAGCCAAACCTAAAGAAAATACAGAATATCTGAAGATGAGTAGATGACAAAAGGAACTGATTTAAAGCAAAATTTTATAGCAATCTTAATTTCGAAATCTGAATTTAAGGGCAAAAATATACTTTGTAAACAGGAATGTAAATTGGTGCAGTTATGGTACATACTATGGAAAACTGTAGAGAGGTTCTTTAAAATTTTATATAGAACTATTATATAATCCAGCAATCTCATTTCTGGGTATATATCCAAATGAAATAAAAACAGAATATCAAAATAATATCTGCCCTTCTAGGTTCCTTGAGGCATTACTCACAATAGCCAAGATATGCAAACAACCATAGTGTCCATCCATGGTTAAATGAATACAGAAGATGTGATATAGATATTTGGTGTAATACTACTCAGTGATAAACAAGAATGAAATTTTTCCATTCGCAATAGCATTGGTTGACATGGAGGGTATTATTCCAAATGAAATAAGGCAGAGAAAGAAATAAAGTACAGATACCAATGTGCACATATAATAAGGATAATAACAAGCATTATCCTTAACAGATACATCTGAAACATTCCAACTAAAGTACAATTATTAAATTGCATTCACAAACAGATTATTAGAAATATATGGATCAACTAAGTTTCTGAACACTGATTAGCATACAATATCTATAGATCCCATATACAAATTAACATCAATTATGAAGTGAAATAGTAAAAAGGTTTCAATTCCTTTAATAACAAATAGATGCCTCCAAAGAAGAAGTCAAAATCATATGCATTTAATACTTGTACTTAAAATGCATAAAATGAGAATTTTACCAAGGGGAAAAAGTTGCTTTCTAATATAAAATGTCTTTTTCATCTTTGTATTTTAAAGGACAAACATCAAAAAAAAGTGCTTGCCTTCTGCTAATCTAAAACCTTAATTCCAAATGAGGAAACACTACAGCCCAGAAAATGGTTTCCTTGAAGAATTCAGCCTCTAAATAAAAAAGGTTGTGCTCGGAGTCTGGCTCTGTCTGTCCCACCTTGGTCTCAGCTCAGTCAGCACCACCCTAATTCTAATACCCTCAAATCCAATCAAAGTCTTTAATTTGATCCTACACATTTTTCAAGTTCCTTCTAATCGACTTACTCCTTACCCAATTCTAGAAACCATCTTATTTCCATTGGATCCCAGTTAACTAAATGAGGTGCTTTTTCCTGAAAATCTTTGTGATTTTTACCAAAAAAAAAATTAAGAAAAAAATTAGCTCCTTTTGTCAGAAAATAGTTTAATAATAAAAACACAAGGAAATGATATCCCAATGTATCTCTCTCTCTCACTCTCTCTCTATATATATGTATACAGTATATATACATATATAGTGACTTTAAAAAACTTGTAATAGAAAAAATACCTCTTTTGCTTACAAGCACAAATAGAAATAAAATGACATACCTCTGATCAACAAAATCCTGATTCCAATTGGAGCTATTCAAGGATTCAGAGAGACAGTGTTCTCTCAGCAGCTGGTCTCCAAATGCAGACCAATGTCCTGATGGCTCTGGCTTTATACCTAGGCAAAGGTATAATTTGATTAGGACCAATCAACAGTAATCATGGGATGAGGGCTCTGATTGGTCAACCCAGGTAGTCTGTGCCCTTTTGATTTTTAAACCAATCAACAGATAACTGAGAGGTTGAAAATTATAAGAGTGGCACTTCCCTGGTGGCTTGGATGGTAAAGAATCTGCCTGCAGTGCAGGAGACTGGGGTTTGATCCCTGGGTTGGGAAGATCCCTTGGAGAAGGCAATGGCAACCCACTCCAGTATTCTTACCTGGGAAATCCCATGGACAGAGGAGCCTGGGGGGCTACAGTCCATAGGGTCGCAAAGAGCTGGACATGACTGAGTGAACACGACAAATTCATATCAGCTCACCATACCATCATGGTTATCCAGGCCTTTAAGACCTGTCTTGTATGTTCTTCTGTGTATTCTTTCCACTTCTTAATCTCTTCTGCTTCTATTAGGTCCTTACCGTTTCTGTCCTTTATTGTGCCCATCCTAGAAATTAATGAATGTTTCCTCTCTATCTCCAATTTTCTTAAAGAGATCTACTTTTTCTGATTCTATTACTTTCCTCTGTTTCTTTGCATTGTTTATTTAGGAAGACCTTCCTCTCTCTCTCTCCATGCTATTCTCTGGAACTCTGCATTCAGATGGGTGTATCTTCCCCTCTCTCCCTTGCCTTTCACTTCTCTTTCCTAACTACAGGTAAAGCCTCCTCAGACAACCACTATGCCTTCTTGCATTTCTTTTTCTTTGGGATGGTTTTCGTCATTGCCTCTTGTACAATGTTATGAACCTTCTTCCATAGTTCCTCAAGTACTCTGTCTACCAGATCTAATCCCTCAAAACTATTTGTCACCTCCAATGTATAATCATAAGGAAATTGATTTAGGTCATATTTAGGTGTATGGCCTAGTGGTTTCCCCTACTTCAATTTAACCCTGAATTTTGCAATAAGAGCTCATGATATGAGCTACAGTCAGATCCAGGTCTTGTTTTTACTAATGATATAGGGCTTCTTCATCTTTGGCTGCAAAGAATATTATCTCATTTCGGTATTGACCATCTGATGATATCCGTGTGTACAGTCATCTCTTGGATTGTTAGAAAAGGATGTTTGCTATGACCAGCATGTGCTCTTGACAAAACTGTTAGCCAATGCCCTGCTTCATTTTGTACTCCAAGGCCAAACTTGCCTATTATTCCAGCTATCTCTTAACTTCCCGCTTCTGCATTCCAATCTCTTATGATAAAAAGGACATCTATTTTTGGTGTTAGTTCTAGAAGGTCTTGTAGGTCTTCATAGATCTGGTCAACTGAAGCTTCTTTAGCATTAGTGGTTGGGGCATAGACTTGGATTACCATGATATTGAATGGTTTGCCTTGGAAATGAACAGAGATCATTCTGTCGTTTCTGAGATTGCACCCAAGTACTGCATTTTGGACTCTTCTGTTGACTATGAGGACTACTCCATTTTTTTCTAAGGGATTCTTGCCCACAGTGGTAGATATAATGGTCATCTGAATTAAATTAGCACATTCCCATCCATTTTATGTTGGATCATATGGTAGCTCTATTATTTTGGTTTTTTAAAAATACCTCCATACTGTTCTCCATAGTGGCTGCACCAATTTACATTCCCCCTCAAGGTGTAAAAAGGTTCCCTTTTATCCATACCCTCTGCAGCATTTATTTGTATACTTTTTGAGATGGCCATTCTGACAGGTGTGAGGTGATGTCATTGTGGTTTTGATTTGCATTTCTCTAATAATTAGCAGTGTTGAGAATCTTCATGTGCCTATTGGCTATTTGTATATTTTCTTTGGAGAAATGCCTACTTAGGACAAGAAGACTAATTTAGAAACCAGTTTATTGGTACGGCTAACCTGTATACTTAACACTGCTTGTCCTGTTTGGGTAAGGAAATTTTTTCATTTTCTTTAAAAAAGCATAACACTTTTTTAAAAGATTTATTGATTTTACTTATTTATTTTTGCATGTGCTGGGTCTTCATTGCTGCACAAGCTTTTCTGGTAGTTGCAGCAAATGGGGGCTACTCTCTAGCTGTGGTGCTCAGGCTTCTCATCTGGTTGACTTCTCTTGTTGCTAAGTACAGGATCTAGGGCTCACGGGCTTCAGTCGTTGACATTCCATGGCTCTAGAGCACAGACTCAATAGTTGTGGCACACGGGTTCGGTTGCTCCAAGGCATGTGGGATCTTCCGGGATCAGAAATTGAACCCAAGTCTCCTGCATTATCAGGCAGACTCTTTACCACTGAGTCATCAGGGAAGCCTGGGAAATATTTTAAGTATGCAAGTAACCGAGTGAAAACATAAGGAGTACAATGGCAGCAATATTTGCTGAAAACTGCTTTTGTTTCTTTTTCTTCCAGTCCCTCAATTTTGTTATCCTAGGCTCTCCAGGACATCTGTATGCCAGAGAGGAGACTGGGATATTCCTGAACTATAACAAGGAGAAGTTCTGTTTGTAAAATGGAAAAGAGCAATATGAGCCAGGCTACTGTCTTCATAGAGACTTTTCAGAGTTCTTTTATTTCTCTGCACTGCCATACCCACAACTGACCTATATTAAAGGACCAAACCCCCCAACATCTCAGGCACTAAAAGTTACCCCCTGCTCGAATAAGATCTACTGTTATGGTCCAAGGGACCTCTAGGGCTGCTACCTGCCCAGTAATGCCCATCAGCTTCCATCCTGTGGTCCCACCATCTCAGTACAGGACCTAATCATCTTTTCAGCCAAGCATTTCACTGCCATCCTCCACTGTGCCTGGAATCCCCAAGTTCAGTTGCTCAATCTCAATTTTCCACAGAATACGCTACCACAAATTTGCCTCGCTGCATGGTGACAGGAATGAGACGTGAGCTTTTGCCATTCCTCAATCAGAAATTCAAAGAAGGCTTACTTGTTCATGACTGTCCCCTTTTGTTTTACATGGTGCTTCAGATTCCAAAGTCTTCTGGAAATTCTGTGGGGGCAGAGCTGGAGGGAAGAAAGATGTGCTTTGTATCTCTGAAATGTTTCCTTCTGCATCCAGTTTTCAAAATTTATTCTGTTTGGCCACTTCTGTGAATTTTCAACACTAAGGCCTGAGTCAATAACCATCAACTCTCACCTGTTTGGGGACTTCTCTGGTGGCTCAGACAGTAAAGAATACACCTGCAATGCAGGAGACATGAGTTCGATCCCTGGGTCAGGAAGATCCCCTGGAGAAGGGAATGGCAACCCACTCCAGTATTCTTGCCTGGAGAATTCCATAGACAGAGGAACCTCGTGGGCTCCAGTCCATGCAGTTGCAAAGAGTTGGACACTACTGAGCGACTAACTCTCACCTGTTTTAACTATTTCTCTTGTCCCCATGTGGTGCACAGAACAACGGATGTGGTTATTTAAATATGCAAATTGTATCATGTCAAGTGCTGGTGTTTTTTGCTTAATATCTTTAATAATTCTTATTAAAGATATTAAGCAAAAAAAAAAACACAGCACTTTCTATTATCTGTAAATCCTTCCACAAAATGTGTTACAGTTCTTCAGTTTACTGCAAACATATCTTTAAAAATATGTCAGCCCTACAGTTGAAGCTATAATGCAAAGTTTTAATTATTGGCACTATACTAAAAAAGCACAATGGAAAACATTTTATTTAAATAAAATGAGGATAATATTTTACTGGTGAATACATCCAACAATTCATTTTCCCTCCATATCTACATCCAATAGTAGTGTTTTATAGGCAAATTTTAAACAAATACAAATTCTTAAAAAATAATGAAAGCCATATTTTGCTCAGGGATACTATTATCCACATACCATACAGGTTATTTTATAGCAGATACTAGTCTGCTAAATTTCAGATGGCAAAATGCTAAGCAGTGAGTTGGGTATTGTCCAGCTAGTGGTTTCTTGTCATCCTGGAAAATCTGTCAATGTGTAATGATGAGACCATCTTGTCACCACCACTTCTCTTCTCAGAGGTGACTTCACTGTGACACAACATTCATATTCTTAAGATGCAAGGCCTAGCAAAAAGCCTCCCACAAATCCACTGCATATCACAATGTTCTGCTTGACAAATTCTGTTGCTTCTTCTATTATGTCATTGACTTCAGGTGCTGCCTTATTTGCTCGGTTTTTAACCTGTCGTTTTGCTTTGTTTACATCTTTTCCCACTCTCTTCCAGTCGATCTGCACATAGCCACTGTGACTGGCAATCTGAAGGAGAAGAAAGCCACCACCTACTGCAGTTGCTGCAAGTTTTCCAACTTTCTGGAACAAAAATCCCACACACCAGCCACTCACTCCACCCATTACAATCTGGGTGGCTACCGAGTATTTTTCTACCATAGGTCCGAACTGTGGCCAAACACTCGATTCCACCAGTGATGTCTTCTGGCATACTCAGTTAAATCCAACACTTCATAAGAATCATCATCACTTTCATATTCTTGGGGAGGGGGGTCCTGGGTCACCATGATACCGCTGGTGGCCTGTACTGAGGCGGTCCCAACCCGCCCGCCTCTCGCCCCTCCTTTAAAAACTGCTCTAGCCCTCAAGTGCTGTTTTAAACTTCCAAAGCCTTCTCATTTCAAGTTGAATAAACTCAAATACTCATCATGAGCTACAAGGTCCTATATACCTTGCACCCTGTCTCTCCCCTTTCTATGCCCCAGACACAAAGGAGCTTCCTTTCTATCTCTGTAAAAACAACAACCCCAAGCTCTATGTTACATCTGTTACACTTGCTGTTTCTTCCAAGGAGAAATCAGCTCTGGACATCCCTTCTTGTCATTTGGGACAGGGAAAGATCTCCTGCTCTAGGAAGTATTTCCTGACCACTGGAACCAGACTACGCATTCTGCTGTCTCATCCCACCCCCTTTCATTGCTTCATAGAACATATGCCCACTTGAAATTCTTGTTCATTTATGTGTGGATTCATTTGTTGGGATGTATCATGACTTAACCATGTGAAATAGACTCACAACATTGAGAAGACAGTGGAGAGCAGGCACTCTTCGTCCCATGTTGGCTCATATCTCCCAGGTGATTTCCACCAAGTCATCCTTAACATATGGCTGCAGACCAAATCCCCCAACCCAGCCAGTCAGCCAGAACCCAACAATCAACCCCCAACTCATTCATCAACACCACACAATGCAATAAGCTCATAAAAATAAGTTTTGCTTTAAATGTTTTGATATAACTATTCAGAAAAGTGCATAAAAGCATTCAGCTCAGTTCAGTTCAGTTCAGTCACTCAGTCGTGTCCGACTCTGCGACCCCATGAATCGCAGCATGCCAGGCTTCCCTGTCCATCACCAGCTCCCGGAGTTCACTCAGACTCACGTCCATCAAGTCAGCGATGCCATCCAGCATTACCACCTCTCAAATGACTGAATGAACAATCCCAGAAATCAAGTCAGATGTTAACTTTCTGGTTGCCTTTAATATAGTTGCAAACAAATACTGGAAAATAACACTTTTTCAATACATTAAAGACTCAGAAATATTATATATTGTTATCTGAGCCTCTACTGACCTAATTGGTCAAAAGAGCTTTGTGTGGCAGAACCAAGGGATGGGTGAAAAGGAAGTAGGAAGAAGAACAGGAGAAAAGTTGGAGAGTATTCAAAACTCAGGATTCTTCAGAAGCTATGCAGTATCCAGAGTTGGCCCACAGGATGGGATCTGAGGTAGATCGGCTCTGGTGACCTCAGCAGGACCTAGTTCACGGGTCACTAGAGTGTCCAGTGGATGAAGCTTCAGCTGGTGACACAGGAGTTAGCAGTGTCTGAAGATTCCAGGTTCTGGGAGAAAGAACAAACACTGGAGAATTGGGTAAGCACCATGGACCCAGCACTTCCAGGGGCAACACAGGAGGGACCCTCATGCAAGACTGCACATGTGCTCAGTTGCTTTGGTCATGTCCAACTCTTTGCAACCCTATGGATCCTAGCCCACCAGGCTCCTCCATGCATGGGATTTTTCAGGCAAGAATACTGGAGTGGATTGCTACGCCCTCCCCCAGGCATCTTCCCTACCTAGGAATCGAACCCATGTCTCCAGAGTCTCCTATGTTGGTAAGTGGGTTCTGTGTCACTGTTGCTGCTGCTGCTAAGTTGCTTCAGTCGTGTCCGACTCTGTGCAATCCCACGGATGGCAGCCCACCAGGCTCCCCCGTCCCTGGGATTCTCCAGGCAAGAACACTGGAGTGGGTTGCCATTTCCTTCTCCAATGCATGAAAGGAAAAGTGAAAGTGAAGTCTCTCAGTCGTGCCCTACTCTTAGTGACCCCATGGACTGCCGCCTACCAGGCTCCTCAGTCCATGGGATTTTCCAGGCAAGAGTACTGGAGTGGGGTGCCATTGCCTTCTTCACCAGCCACCTGGAAAGCCCCCATGCAAGATTAATGACCTGAAAATACCCAAGCCTCTGAAATGTCAATGTGACCACTCTTGAGGATCCTCCACACCCAAGAGCAGTGGGGTACAAAGGCTGGGTTATGGGACAGGGCCACAGTCATACCTGCAGGCCTTAGCAGGAGGCTAGAGTCCAGGGCTCGTTGGGGCAGGATTGTCCATCCGTCCCTCTGCAGACAGGGGTTGAGCCTTGGGGTCCTGAGCCTTGCGGTCTAAGGCAAGGCCCCTCTTAGCTCCGATGGGGGCAGTCAGCTCTTGAGTGCCTTTTTCCTGAGGGCGACGACGAGAACCACATCTGCCAACTGGGTGGAGGCACGACGCCACCGACGGACCTGGCAACAGCGGAGGGGTCTGGCTGGGCTTCCGTGAGCTGCTGCCGGCGACAGCGTCAAACTGGGAAGCCGAGCAGGAACCCCGGGCAGGCAAGGGTCGCAGGGACACGGCCCGCACAGGGGCTCTGGGGTCAGTGCCCTCGCTTGAGGACACGGGCTGACGCAGGCGGGCGGAGCGGCGAGGCGGGAAGTACTTGGGGCCCAGCGTCTGCACCTCCTTCCAGGCTCTCAGCTCCTGGCCGCCCGGCGCCGCGGGCTCGGCGTGGTTCACCACCGCCCGGTCCTGCCCGCGCTTCCACAGCTCATAGCGCTCGGGCTGCAGGATGCGCACGAAGGCGTCCATGGAGAAGGCCACCTGCGCCTCGCCGCAGCTGCACTGCGAGGCCACTTTGCCATAATCGATCCAGCGCGGGGTGGCGAAATTGATGGCCTCGGCGCAGTTGAAGCCGTGGTTGAAGCCCGAGTGGTAGCCGTAGGGGAAGGTCACCATGAACTCGCCCGCCTCCTGCGTGACCCGACCGAAGGGGATGCCGTTGTCCCGGAGCACCGTGGGCGAGATGAGCGCCGCCTTGTGGCGCAGGAAGGCCTCGCAGCTCCGCGAGCTGCCCGGGAAGAGCGCGCCGGCCAGGCGTTCCAGGCGCCGGCCGTGCTCGGGCGGCACCGCGTACCAGGTCTTGGGCTCCCCGAAGTGCAGGAAGTTGATGCTATAAAGGTCCATGTCCTCCGTGTGCCAGGCGAAGGCGGTCTTCCACATGCCGAAGTACAGGTAGGGGGTGTTGACGCCCTCGATGACCACCCCGCACTCCTGCTCCAGCAGGTCCTGGATGGTCCCCAGGCGTCCCAGGTTCCACTGCTTCGTGTTTTCATCAAATAAAGAGCCACTGATGTCCGCGCCGTATATTGGGGACTCAAAGAGGCGGGTTTTCCAATATTTTCGCTCCAATTCCTCAAAATCGGAGTAGAATGGAGTCTGGTATTTTTCAGTATTTGCTAAGTGGCGGTACTCTGCCACGGTCATGGCTTTCTTCTTTTTGTGGTATTGAGTAAACACACCTGCCCGCCCAGAGACCACCTGCTGGAGCGGAGCGGTTATTAAGATGTCATTGATATCGTCGTAGGTCTGTCTGGCTTTCCATTCCTTGGGTGGAACTATCTTAGCCAAGCCTGCTCGGTGGGCCCCTTGCGATTCTATGTAAGCAATGTATTTATCAAAATCAGTAAACTCTTCTTTGGTTGGATGAAATATCATTATGCTACAACTTGGGTTCTGAGCACAACTGGGCTTCATAGCTTCCATTAATAAGAAACAAACTGCCAAGTTTTTCTGTATATTCTGGATATGTGAGGATGCTGGAAAATGTTACTTTTTCAAAAACGGTTTGAAGATCTGTGAGTCAGAAGGAATGCCCAGTGGACTTTAATACAACGAGCTGATGGTACTGCTCAGGCCTGCTGCTTCTCCAGGGGAATCCAGTCTGGACAGAAGCTTTGATCAGGACTAATGGCTGAGCCTGCAAGTCTATGATGTTCCTCAGTTGACCTTTAGCTCTGTCCTCTTGAGGTATATTGAATTACCCAGTCTTGGACAGATATCTCAAATGTAGTGTCTTCAGGGTGGTATTGAAAACAAAACCTAAAAAATATATATATATATATATATAATACAGAAAGGTTGAAAACTAATGTTTGGAAAATGTTAATAGAGAACTACAAATAAACTGTATCATCGAATATAATTGCATGCTCAAATAAAGGCTAAAATTTCACAAAACTGGCAATACAAGAAATGGTATTGATGTGGAACAATGGAAATTCTTATATTCTAGTAAGGAGAATGTAAATCATTACACTCACTTTGAAAAACAATTTGGACAGTACTATATTACTGAGTTTACCCTTTTGCTATGATTCAACTGTTACCACCTGCCTAGGATATGTGTATGCCTATGCACTGAAAGTCAAGTCCAAGAATGTTCAAAACAACATTATTTCTAGTAACTAAGCACTGGAAAAGGTCAGTTTTCATTCCAATCCCAAAGAAAGGCAATGCCAAAGAATGCTCAAACTACTACACAATTGCACTCATCTCACACGCTAGTAAAGTAATGCTCAAAATTCTCCAAGCCAGGCTTCAGCAATATGTGAACCATGAACTTCTAGATGTTCAAGCTGGTTTTAGACAAGGCAGAGGAACCAGAAACCAAATTGCCAACATCAGCTGGATCATCGAAAAAGCAAGAGAGTTCCAGAAAAACATCTATTTCTGCTTTATTGACTATGCCAAAGCCTTTGACTGTGTGGATCACAGTAAACTGTGGAAAATTCTGAAAGAGATGGGGATACCAGACCACCTGACCTGCCTCTTGAGAAACCTATATGCAGGTCAGGAAGCAACAGTTAGAACTGGACATGGAACAACAGACTGGTTCTAAATAGGAAAAGGAGTACATCAAGGTTGTATATTGTCACCCTGCTTATTTAACTTATATGCAGAGTACATCATGAGAAATGCTGGGCTGGAAGAAGCACAAGCTGGAATCAAGATTGCCAGGAGAAATATCAATAAGCTCAGATATGCAGATGACACCACCCTTATGGCAGAAAGTGAAGAGGAACTAAAAAGCCTCTTGATGAAAGTAAAAGTGGAGAGTGCAAAAGTTGGCTTAAAACTCAACATTCAGAAAACGAAGATCATGGCATCTGGTCCCATCACTTCATGGGAAATAGATGGGGAAACAGTGGAAACAGTGTCAGACTTTATTTTTGGGGAGCTCCAAAATCACTGCAGATGGTGACTGCAGCCATGAAATTAAAAGACGCTTATTCCTTGGAAGGAAAGTTATGACCAACCTAGACAGCATATTCAAAAGCAGAGACATTACTTTGCCAACAAAGGTCCATCTAGTCAAGGCTATGGTTTTTCCAGTGGTCATGTATGGATGTGAGAGTTGGACTGAAGAAAGCTGAGCGCTGAAGAATTGATGCTTTTGAGCTGTGGTGCTTGAGAAGACTCTTGAGAGTCCCTTGGACTGCAAGGAGGTCCAACCAGTCCATTCTAAAGGAGATCAGTCCTGGGATTTCTTTGGAAGGACTGATGCTAAAGCTGAAACTCCAGTACTTTGGCCACCTCATGGGAAGAGTTGACTCATTGGAAAAGACTCTGATGCTGGGAGGGATTGGGGGCAGGAGGAGAAGGGGATGACAGAGGATGAGATGGCTGGACAGCATCACCAACTCGATGGACATGAGTTTGAGTGAACTCCAGGAGTTGGTGATGGACAGGGAGGCCTGGTGTGCTGCAATTCATGGGGTCACAAAAAGTCGGACACGACTGAGCGACTGAACTGAACTGAACTGAAACACTGGAAACATCCCAAATGTCAATCAACAGTAGAATGGATAAACATGTGGTAGTATATCCATACAGTGTGATACAATACAGCAATGAAGATAAGACAAGAATTACTTGAAAATATAGGGATAATTCTATAAACATAAAACTAATTATCTAGGCTTAAAAGAATATCTATTCTATGCTTCCATTTATATGAAGATAAAAAGGAGGCAAAGTAATCTATGTTAGAAGTCATAATAGTGGCTACCTTTGTGAAAGAGAGAGGTTATGAGTGGAGTTATAAGGAAGTTTCTAGAGTAATATAAATATTCTGTTTGGAACATAGGTAAACACAGCCATCAGAATGGTTCATTGTCATAATTTTCACAGATTTCTGTGAACTAAATTTTCAAAAATGTACTTAAGTTAGTTAAATACATATATTTAAAAATAGAGTTTAGGGTGAAAAGCATTAAAGGAGTCAGAGATATATTATTATAACAAAAGGAAAAGGACGAGTGATTGAAAGTAAATGAACTAAACATTCAATTGAAGAAGCTAAAAAAGAGAAAAAACTAAAAAAGTATATTTAAAAATTTTAAAAAAGGAAAGAAGAATGAAAAAATAAAGAATAAAGATGACATTAATCAGCGATAACACATACAAAACAGAAAACTGATGACCAAAAATATTCTTTGAAGAAATTAATAAGAGCAAAAAACCATGGGAATAACTGAGCAGGAGAAAAGGAAGAAGGGGACTTCCCTGGTGGTACAATGGATAAGAATCCACCTGTAAATGCAGGGGACACAGGTTCAATCCCTGGTCTGGGAAGACTGCACATGCCTCAGAACGACTAAGCCCATGCCCCACAGCTAGTGAGCCTGCCCACTTCAACAAGCGAAGCCCACGTGCCTAGAGCTGGCTCTCCACGACAGGAGCAGCCACTGCAAGGAGAAGCCGGCGCGCCGCAGCTGGAATGGAGCCCCAGTTCTCCGAGCCTAGAGAAAGCCTGCATGCAGCAACGAAGACCCAGAGCCACCAAAAAGAAAATAAATAATTTTTTTAAAAAGTAAGAAGGGAAAAATAAGTTACTAGGAATGAAATAGGGGCCAAAGCTAGTAACAGCAAAGAATTTTTTAAATCTCAAAAGAGAATATTAGGAGCAACATGACAGCAAAACTTTCCAAAGATAAGAGAGAAAAATAATTTTCTAGGGAGGAAACATATCCAAAATGGATCCAAGGAAAACAAGAAAGCTTCAATATCCCAGTATAAAGATCTGGTTCAAAGTATGACCCTTCAAAGTCCAGGAGACACATCATTTTATATGTGAATCTAGAAAATTTTCAAGAAACAGTTAACTCTTATTATTCAAGTTGTTTCAGAGTATAGAAAAAGGTGGAAAGCTATTCAGATGAGACTATTCTCATCTCTGAGAGCAAAATTAAATAAAGGACAATAGAAAATAAAGCTATGGGCTATCTTTGTTTAAGCACTGATAAAAGCATAAAATGGAATATTATTCAATGAAATGCTGTAGCAATACAGTAAAATAATAATACATCATGACTAAATAGAATGCAAGAATGATTCAGCATTGGAAAATCTAACGGTATAATTCAGAATATTAACAAAGGGAATTAAACATATCATCATATTGTAGGTATCCAAAAAAAGGCATTTGATGAAATGCAACATCCATTCATGATTTTAAAATTCTTACTTGCAAAGCATCAAGGGAAACTTCTTTTGTAAGATAAAGAATTTTAATGTAAAAAAATAGCAAGGACCATTCTTCACAGTGAAACAAAAGTAACAGTCTCATTAAATTTAGAAGAAAATAAAAAGAATCAGCAAACTATTCATTAACTCAATTTCAAGTGCTCTCTCTGTTTCCTAATTCTCTTCAGTTCAGTTCAGTCGCTCAGTGGTATCCAACTGTTTGTGACCCCATGGACTGCAGCACACCAGGCCTCCCTGTCCATTGCCAACTCCTGGAGTTTACCCAAACTCATCTCCATTGAGTTGGTGATGCCATCCAACTATCTCATCTTCTGTTGTCCCCTTCTCCTTCTGCCCTCAATATCTCCCAGCATCAGGGTCTTTTCAAATGAATCAGTTCTTCACATAAGGTGGCCAAAGTCTTGGACTTTCAGCTTCAACATCAGTCCTTCCAATGAACACTCAGGACTGATTTCCTTTAGGATGGACTGGTTGGATCTCCTTGTAGTCCAAAGGACTCTCAAGAGTCTTCTCCAACACCCACACTTCAAAAGCATCAATTCTTCGGTGCTCAGCTTTCATTATAGTCCAACTCTCACATCCATACATAACTACTGGAAAAACCATAGCCTTGACTAGATGGACCTTTGTTGGCAAAGTAATGTCTCTGCTTTTTAATATGCCTAATCCTCTTATACTCCCCTAATTTCCACCCTCTAAATATTCTATGTCACCTTCCCTGTCCTCAAACTTCAGGCATACCTACTCCACTCCACTTAGAATCCTTGGAATGTCCTAAAAGTCCCTACATGATCTGGCCCATCATCACCTCCTGACCTTACCCCTTTCTCCCAGGAGATCAGCCCTGGGATTTCTTTGGAAGGAATGACGCTAAAGCTGCAACTCCAATACTTTGGCCACCTCATGCGAAGAGTTGACTCATTGGAAAAGACTCTGATGCTGGGAGGGATTGGGGGCAAGAGGAGAAGGGGACGACAGAGGATGAGATGGCTGGATGGCATCACTGACTTGATGGATGTGAGTCTGAGTGAACTATGGGAGTTGGTGATGGACAGGGAGGCCTGGCGTGCTGCGATTCATGGGGTCACAAAGAGTCGGACACGACTGAGCGACTGAACTGAAATGAACTGAACTGAACTGATGTAAGCATTAGTCTTCAGATATTGAGCATCCAAAGGAAACACTCTGATTTTGTAAGTGTAACTGTGCTCAAATCAAAACTCAGAATTTGCAGGTACAATGACAGTGATCCTTCCGTGCTCCAGACATATGCTTTCTCTATGGGTCTCAGATGGCTGCTTTTACTGTGAGACTGCCTCCATGTTTCTTTGAGTTGGAGTCATAAGTACTAGGTGAATATAGACCTTTTCATTTCAGATACTCTTCCATTTTACCCTTATTCATGGTATTCCCAAGTAACACAGAAATTCTTCATCTAAGGAAACTTGTCAATTCTGACAATTGAAGAAGAATATTTTTATCAGAATAATTAGACTTAATGGATTTCTGGAAATTAGGAAGTCTTTAAAAAATAATTTCTCCAAGATTTCCAGGGGGGGGGTGCGGCGGGGCGGGGTGTGTGTGTGTTTTAAACCGAGAAGGTGAGAAATGAAATTTAAAAATCCCTCTCACTGTGGCCACTGTCTAGATTGCTCACAATAATTTAAGGACAGCAGGAAAGCCTTCTTGTCTTTCATGTTGCATGCATATTTTCAAAGTTATTATTCCAGATGGGGACTGTTGACAAAATGCCTCAGGCATTAGCCACTGTTTCTGCTGACAGTCAATATCTAAATGATGTATTTAATAAATTTCTTCTCAAGTTATAATGTCTGCTAACCATTTATTGAAAATAATTATAACCATAATATTTGACAGCTCAGTAAATTCTATTTGATGGAGATAAGTGACTCAACTTTCCTCCTATTGTTGTACAGTAATTTTTTTACTTTTCCATAATTATTACTCATTTATAAATATCCTATATTTAAGCACTTAGATCAATATATAAAGTAAAATATCAGTTAAACAATATTCCTTGGATTAGATATTTAGAAATGGAATTACCACATTGCAAAGTTTAAATATTTTAAGATCCTTAACTCATATTGCCAAAATTTTCCAGAAAGATATCACTTTACATCCTTACTGTTAACTTTGTTCTGAAAAAAATCTTTTAATAATTTGTAAGTGAAAAAGAGTAGCTCAAGTTGTAAATTATACTTCTTGGATTACTACTAAGATTGATTTTTTTTTCTTCAATGAATGTTAGCCATTTGGATTTTATCATATGCACTGGTTCATATCCTTCGCCCATTTTTCTCTAATATGCTTCTAGTGTTTTGTCTCATCTACTTATGTGAACATTTTACATATTATGTGAACATTTCACATATTTTACATAGTATATGAATATTTTACAAACTGCTCATATGAATATTTTACAAACTGCTCATATGAATATTTTACATATTAAACCTCTTGTTGAATCTAGTTATAGTTTTTTCCCAGTTTGCCATTTCTTAAATTTATATTGTTTTAAATGATTTTTGACATTCATTTCAGTCTTATTAAAAAGTTGAGTCTGTTTTTCCTATGTAATGCCTTTCATGGCTTTTAAGTTTAAAAAGTTATTTCCCCATCCAGAGGCAGATAAATATTGCCTTATGAGTTTTTTCCCTTTTGTATGTTAGTTCAGTTCAGTTCAGTCACTCAGTCACGTCCAACGCTTTGCAATCCCATGGACTGCAGCATGCCAGGCCTCCCTGTCCAACATCAACTCCTGGTACTTGCTCAAACTCAGGTCCATTGAGTCGGTGATGCCATCCAACTATCTCATCCTCTGTCGACCCCTACTCTCACCTTCAATCTTTCCCAGCATCAGGTCTTTTCCAATGAGTCAGTTCTTCACATCAGGTGGCCAAACTATTGGAGTTTCAGCTTCAGCATTAGTCCTTCCAATGAATTTTCAGGACTGATTTCCTTTAGGATAGACTGGTTGGATTTCCTTGCAGTCCAAGGGACTCTCAAGAGTCTTCTCCAACACCTCAGTTCAAAAGCATCAATTCTTCAGTGCTCAGCTTTCTTTATAGTCCAACTGTCAGATCCATACATGACTACAGGAAAAACCATAGCTTTGACTAGATGGACCTTTGTTGGCAAAGTAATGTCTCTGCTTTTTAATATACTGTCTAGGTTGGTCATAACTTTTCCAAAAAGCAAACATCTTTGAATTTCATGGCTGCAGTCACCATCTGCAGTGATTTTGGAGCTCCCCAAAAATAAAGTCTGACACTGTTTCCACTGTTTCCCCATCTATTTCCCATGAAGTGATGGGACCAGATGCCATGATCTTCGTTTTCTGAATGTTGAGCTCTAAGCCAACTTTTTCACTCTCCTCTTTCACTTTCATCAAGAGGCTTTTTAGTTCCTCTTCACTTTCTGCCATAAGGGTGGTGTCATCATGTTATTGCTATTTCTCCTGGCAATCTTGATTCTAGCTTGTGCTTCCTCCAGCCCAGCGTTTCTCATGATGTACTCTGCATATAAGTTAAATAAGCAGGGTGACAATATACTCCTTTTCCTATTTGGAACCAGTCTGTTGTTCCATGTCCAGTTCTAACTTTTGCTTTCTGACCTGCATACAGGTTTCTCAAGAGGCAGGTCAGGTGGTATGGTATTCCTATCTCAAAGAATTTTCTAGAGTTTGTTGTGATCCACACAGTCAAAGGCTTTGGCATAGTCAATAAAGCTGAAGTAGATGTTTTTCTGGGACTCTGTTGCTTTTTTGATAATCCAGCAGATGTTGGCAATTTGATCTTTGGTTGCTCTGCCTTTTCTAAAACCAGCTTGAAACATCTGGAAGTTCATGATTCACGTACTGTTGAAGCCTCGCTTGGAGAATTTTGAGCATTTCTTTACTATTGTGTGAGATGAGTGCAATAGTTTGAACATTCTTTGGCATTGCCTTTCTTTGGGCTTGGAATTAAAACTGACCTTTTCCAGTCCTGTGGCCACTGCTGAGTTTTTCAGATTTGCTGGCATATTGAGTGCAGCACTTTCACAGCATCATCTTTTAGGATTTGAAATAGCTCAACTTGAATGCCATCACCTCCACTAGCTTTGTTCGTAGTGATGCTTTCTAAGGCCCACTTGACTTCACATTCCAGGATGTCTTGTTCTAGGCTGGTGATCACACCATCATGATTATCTGGGTCATGAAGATCTTTTTTGTATAGTTCTTCTGTGTATTCTTGCCACCTCTTCTTAATATCTTCTGCTTCGGTTAGGTCCATACCATTTCTGTTCTTTATTGTGTTCATCTTTGCATGAAATGTTCCCTTAGTATCTCTAATTTTCTTGAAGAGATCTCTAGACTTTCTCATTCTGTTGTTTTCCTCTATTTCTTTGCACTGATCACTGAGGAAGGCTTTCTCATCTCTTCTTGCTATTCTTTGGAACTCTGCATTCAAATGGGTATATCTTTCCTTTTCTCCTTTGCCTTTCACTTCTCTTCTATTTACAGCTATTTGCAAGGCCTCTTCAGACAACCATTTTGCCTTTTTGCACTTCTTTTCCTTGGGGATAGTCTTGATCCCTGTCTCCTGTAAAATGTCACGAACCCCTATCCATAGTTCTTCAGGCACTCTATCAGATCTCATCCCTTAAATCTATTTCCCACTTCCACTGTATAATCATAAGGGATTTGATTTAGGTCATATTTGCATGGTCTAATGGTTTTCCCTACTTTCTTCAATTTAAGTCTGAATTTGGCAATAAATAGTCCAGTCTGTGCCACAGTCAGCTCCCAGTCTTGTTTTTGCTGATTGTATAGAACTTCTCCATCTTTGGCTGCAAAGAATATAATTAGTCTGATTTCGGTATTGACCATCTGGTAATGTCCATGTATAGAGTCTTCTCTTGTGTTGTTGGAAGAGGGTGTTTGCTATGACCAGTGCGTTCTCTTGGCAGAACTCTATTAGCCTTTGCCCTGCTTCATTCTGTACTCCAAGGCCAAATTTGCCTGTTGCGCCAGGTATCTCTTGAGTTCCTACTTTTGCATTCCAGTCCCCTATAATGAAAAGGACATCTTTTTTGGGTGTTAGTTCTAGAAGGTCTTGTAGGTCTTCATAGAATGATTCAACTTCAGCTTCTTCAGCATAACTGGTCAGGGCATAGACTTGGATTACTGTGATATTGATTGGTTTGCCTTGGAAACCAACAGAGATCATTCTGTCATTTTTGAGATTGCATCTAAATACTGCATTTCGGACTCTTTCGTTGACTACGAGGGCTACTCCATTTCTGATTTTAACTATGCCTTTAATACTAACGGCTTTTGTTTCTTTCTTTTTAACTTTTTATCGTTTTGTGAGTATGACATGAGGAGTAAGGGAGTTGCAAATATGATTCCTTGTCTTAGTTCACTGTATTTTCCTTTTTCCCTCTTAGTTTACAGAAGCTTTTATTTGTTCCAGTGTTCTAAAATCTTTTCCATCTCAAAATTCAGGTTCTTTAGTTTTAGAAAAACTTTTTAGTTGCCTCTTTGACAATTTCCTGTAGTTATTCCCTCTGTACATTAACACCTGTATTTGGATACCAGACCTCATGGATTCAACCTCTAATTCTTATGTCTTTTCTTCTTTCAATTTTCTCTTTATCACTATATTCTGAAATTTTTTCTCATCTTTATCTTCCAAACCTACTTCTACTGTCTTTTTCATATCTTTTATCAATTTTTTAATTTTCAACAGTTCGTCTCTGCTCCCTTAGCTCTTTTCTGTGTATATAGCTTCCTTACCCCCACTGTCCCCATGATCCTGTTCTTGTTTCATGGGTACACTTATTTAATCTCTCAGTTCAGTTCAGTCGCTCAGTCCTGAACAACTCTTTGTGACCCCATGGACCACAGCATGCCAGGCTTCCCTGTACTTCACCATCTCCTGGAGTTTGCCCAGACTCATATCCATTGTGTCGGTGATGCCATCCAACCATTTCATCCTCTGTCATCCCCTTCTCCTCCTGCCCTCAATCTTTCCCAGCATCAGGGTCATTTCAAATGAGTCAGTTCTTTGCATCAGTTGGCCAAAATATTGGAGTTTCAGCTTCAGTACTAGTCTTTCCAATGAATATTCAGGATTGATTTTCTTTAGGATTGACTGGTTTGATCTCCTTGCTTTCCAAGGGACTCTCGAGATTCTTCTCTAATACCACAGTTCAAAGGATCAATTCTTCGGCACTCAGCTTTCTTTATGGTCCAGCTCTCATATCCATACAAGACTATTGGAAAAAACCATAGCTTTGACTTGACAGACCTTTGCTGGCAAAGCAATGTCTCTACTTTTTAATATGCTGTCTAGGTTTATCATAGCTTTTCTTCCAAGGAACAAGCATCTTTTAATTTCATGACTGCATTCACCATCTGCTGTGATTTTTGAGCCCAAGAAAATTAAATCTGTCACTGTTTCCATTTTTACCCCAACTATTTGCCATGAAGTGATGGGACCAGATGCCATGATCTTCATTTTTTGAATGTTGAGTTTAAGCCAGCTTTTTCACTCTACTCTTTCACTTTCATCAAGAGGATCTTTATTTCCTCCTCTCTTTCTGCCATAATGGTGGTATCATCTGCATATCTGAAGTGATTGATATTTCTCCTGGTAATCTTGATTCTGGCTTGTGCTTCATCCAGCCCGGCATTTCGCATCATGTACTCTGCATATAAGCTTAATAAGCAGGGTGACAATATACAGTCTTGACATACTGCTTTCCCAATTTTGAACCAGTCTGTTGTTCCATCTCCCATTCTGTTGCTTCTTGACCTGCATACAGGTTTCTCAGGAGGCAGGTAAGGTAGTTTGATATTCCCATTGTGATCCATACCATCAAAGGCTTTATAGCATAGTGAATGAAGCAGAAGTACATGTTTTTCTGGAATTCTGTTGTTTTTTCTATGATCCAATGGATGTTAGCAATTTGATCTCTGCTTCCTCTCCCTTTTTAAATCCAGCTTGAACATCTGGAAGTTTTCAGTTCATGTACTGTTGAAGCCTGACTTGGAGAATTTTGAGCATTACTTCGTCTCTCAGAAAATACTAAAATGTCATTGGCTTTTGGAGGTACTTTCCCCTCCTGCATAGTCTGGTTCTTTGAAACTTCTTTTTCTGTTTGTTTTGGCTTCTTTCAGGTTCAAGGCTTTCCTCAAATGTCTAGTGATCCTTAGTAATAGGCTCAAATATAAGGGTATGTATGGCACAGGGAACTTATTAGAAGCTCTGGGTGTGTGGATGGTTTTGGTGACTTATACTTCCCCTTATGGTGATCTGGCTGGGCTGTTTCCTGACTGAAGCTCTGATGCTGGTATCTCTACAACTGGTGATACTCAACAGTAAAGAATCTTCTAATCTTCCTCCTGAGGGGACAGGCCTGGTTTCCCCACCACACAGAAAATGGGTCCTGAATTTTCTAATATTCAACTGCAGAGGTTCAGTAAATCAACCTGTTTCCCCTTTGACAGCCATACTCCCAGTGGTTCCCCCAAATCCCCAGTCCAGAGAACATCCTTTTCAGCCACTCTAGACAATGAAGCTTAGTGTTCTGTCAGGGTGAGATGGCAGTTTACTCTGCTGCCCAGAGTGGGAGGGGCGGAATGTTAATTGCAAAATCTTAACTGCTTCTGAGACAGACTTCCAACAGATCCTCCTTAGCCCCGTTTTAACTGTCACATCCAGAGGTACCTAGTGCCTTTGAGGTTCTTAGAGGCAACTGAGCTGCTTCTGGACTTTCACTGCCAATTTAGGATTCAGCTTTACAGGGTTTGACAAATCAGTTTCTACCTGTCCTTCTGCTTTCAAATTTTGCTTCTGTATTATCTCCTTTACCATTTTCTTTGTATATTATTTATATATGTATACAAACATATATAATTTTAGTTTTTAGTTTCGGCTGTGCCAGGCCTTCCGTGCTGCATGGGCTCGTTCACTGTGGAAAGCAGGGCTTGCTTCCTGGTTGCGGTGTGCAGGCTTCTCATTGCAGCGGCTTCTCTTGTTGTGGGTTCCCGGGTAAGCAGGTATCAGTAATCGTGGCGTAAGGCCTTATAGTTGCTCCAAGGCCATACGGGATCTTCCCAGACCAGGGATAAACCCATGTCTCCTGCATTGGCAGGCAGATTCCTTACCACTGAGCCACCAGGTAAGCCCTGTTTATTACTTCTTAAAACAAAGATCATGTTATTGTCACTCCAGTGGAGTTTTGGAGGGAACAAAGTAAATGTTTTTAAAGCACCATCTTTATCTCGTTTTCCCAACTGTCTCTCCCAATAGTTCCTAAAACTAACTCCCAGCTTCAAATATACGCACTTTGGCTCTCGCCTTTCTTCTCTCAATGCAATGCTTAAGTCACTCAGTCGTGTCTTACTCTTTGCGAACCTATGGACTGTGGCCCATCAGACTCCTCTGTCCATGGGATTCTCCAGGCAAGAATACTGGAGGGGGTTGCCATTCCTTCCTTCAGCGGATCTTCCCAACCCAGGGATCAAACGCAAGTCTCCCACATTGTAAGTGGATTCTGTCTGAGCCACCAGGGAAGCCCCACTTTCTTCTCTCACTGTTATCTAAATTATGATCTCTGCCTTCCAGACAAGTCTCCTCCTTGAAGGATCCTTCTGAGTGTGTGCTCATAACTTCAACTGCCAGGCTCCTCTGTCCATGGGATTCTCCAAACAAGAATACTGGAGTGCGTTGCCATGTCCTTCTCCAGGGGATCTTCCTGACCCAGGGATTGAACCGGTGTCTTTTGTCTCCTGCATTGGCAGGTGGGTTCTTTAACCACTAGTGCCACCTGGGATGCTCCAAACCTGCAAACCCTAGGTGTTGGTAAAGGCTGTCCTCTACACTCCATGAGCACTGTTTGCCTGCACCATTTATTTGGTGCTTAAACTGTTGTCGTGGGAACTCTCCAGACTGTTTTACTTGAAGCTAGCTTGTACCTTCAATGGGCACGTAAGTAATAAATCCCTTCTATGAGATGTGCTTGCTTCTTTCTCTGAGATACCTGCATGTTTCTGCTCCACAAGCTTCAACATTCTGTTCTTGAGAAGTTGTGTGGAAAAGAAAAGATGAAAAGGTACCTTTTACTGGACCCTTTTAATCTCAAATGCCAATATTTGATGTGGGCTCCCTAGTAAGGAACATCCAGGAGTGTGGACATAAAGGAGAATGACACATGATGGGAAGTCAGGCATGAACAGCGTGGCTCAAATACTGATCCAGTCAAACAGCAGAAATTAAATCATGACAAAGACAATGACTTGGCCTTTAAATCAGCAACTTAAATGTCTTGTAATGATTTCATTGTGACATGTGATAAATTGAGCATGGGAATATTAACCTCAGAAACTTCTCTCTTTACTTTGCTCTTACATGGATGCTGTGGCAATCACAGCAGTATCTGGCAGTCAGGCAGAAGTCTTCTTGAACTCGTATCTTCATGACACAGCCACTCAAATTTTAATTCTAACACAGGCCTCTTTGAATTGTCAATAAATTTTTAATATATTTCTTGAGTAGTATATAATCCTAATTCTTGCAATTCTCCCAGAGATTCCATAAAAACACTGAAAAACAAACTAAACCCAAAACAGAACCAACCTCTTTTGCCTAAAGGTAAATTCTCTAGGCAATAAAGAACCCTGACAAATACACTTCCTATCCCTCATTCCCACTCCTCAAAGGCTTACTCTTACATATTTTAGCTGCTTCTGGTATTTTGTATATCCAGTATTTCTAGACTTTGCAATTTTAGATTCTGTAGATATAAACTATAAAAAACATGGATCTAGTTCTCTTTTGCTCCATCCCACCACACACAGACTTCCCCTACTCCATCCTCCCATATATAATTGGTTATAACTATTGACCAATATTTTGGTTAAGTCTAGTCTGAAGTTTTGCCACACAATCTTAGATACAGCCGAATCATGTAGTGTACCATGATTGCACTGCCTTTCATGTACGAAACGTTATCCTATAGTTAATTAATGCTTTATTTCATTTGCCTAGTTTTATACATATTAAATCATCCCCAAATTAATTCCCAGTAGTGTAAATCTCTTCTAAATACATAAAACACTTCAGGTACCAAATCTAATTTCTCTTTTCAGAAATATTCTTCCTGGAGCCCTCCATATGCTTACTTGAATCTGGACTGGTTAGTCTTTAGGCTGTTGCACAGACTATATCCTGGGGTTTCTAGTCACTGAAATTCTGGGTGTTCTTTTTCTCTATTATGTTAGATCCTCTAATCTAGCCAGCACCACCACCCCCCCCCCCCCGCCCCAACACACATCTCAATCTTCTTTCCTGGTTTATTTTCTTGGGTTGGTGGAGTATCCATCAGGAGTGTCCTTGGAAGCATCATTAGACATTATGAAGTAGCTCACAGAATCTCCAGGAGGACCAGAGAATAGGGTTTGGTGACTGTGTACCCAGGAACAACACCCAAATTATCCAACCATCTATATATTCTATACCTTCTCTGGTCAAAGACCCTGAGCAAGGGACATCACCGGCTAAAACCTATGCCACTGCTGCCTCTGAAAGCTCAGTCTTCACCATCCTCCTCCAGGGACACATCTTGTGCAAAACTGACTTCCACACATTTCTTCAAATTGAGCGCTTCCACGGAAATGTCTGATTGGAAGAGCTAAGGTCATGTGCTTATGTCTTTGCTATAACAGATACTGGATATGTGACTTACCACTTGGCAAGGCGGGGGTTATAATGTACGAATTTCCTCAGATACAAAACAGAATTCTAACGTTACTGGCCACAAATATAACAACTGTCTACCAGAATCTGCATGTCTGAAAATGTCTGTGCTCTACCTTTTTCTTTCAAGATTCTGTAGACAATGTTCCATTGAATTGCAGCTTCTAGAAATCCAAAACCAATCTACTTTCTGATGCTTTTTGTGTAACCTATCTTCCTTGAACACTTTGATGATTATTTCTTTGCTCCTTGTTTTCTGAGATTTCATCAAAATATGGTTCTTTTTTTTTTGCCAGTTATTGTGTTAGATCTTCTGATGTAAATTCTTCATTGCTGAGAATTTTCTTATTCCATCTTTATTTCTTTCCACTATATTTTCAGTTTTATCTCTCTGGAAATATAATTTGTTGGATATGAGACCTCCTGGGCTGATCCTCTAATTTTCTTATTTTTCTCTTGTTTTCCATCTTTGTTCTTTTATTTTCCAAGCCTTCTAGCAATTATTTTTAATTTTCAGAAATTCTTTTGGTTCTCTGAATTCCTTTTATATATCCAATATTTTTCATGGCTGCAGATTTTTCTGTCTCTTTTGAAATCTTAATAGGGTTTTTTTTTTTTTTTTAAGTTTCATTTATTCTCTACATTATGTCAGCTTCCCTCTGAATTCACCCTTCCAGGATGCTTTCCTTGGTTTCTATTTTTTCAGGTTAAATGCTTCCCTCATAAATCTAATTACCCTTGGCTTATATTTAAATAAGAGTTAGGCACTAGAGAGTTGGGTTTGCTATATATGACTGGTAAGATTTGCTGAGAATGTTCTAAGTAATTTCCTCTGGGAATGGGGGCAACTGACAGTGTCTGAAGGTGAGAGTATAATCAAAAGACTGTAAATTAATGCATCTATCTCATTTGAAATTGGGGCCTAGGAATTTATGGTGTCTTGATTTTTTGCTTCTGAGAAACAGTAAAAATAGATAAAATAGAATATATAGGAAAACCCTGCATTCCAACCAGCCAGAATTGACATCTTAATATTTTACCATATTTGCTTCAAGTGGTTTTTTTAAACAGCTTTATTGTGATGTAATTTACATAACAAATATTTCACCCATTTTAAGTGTACAATTGAATGATTTTGGGGGGATATTTACAGAGCTGTGCAGCCATCATCACAATGTACTTTTAGAACATTCCCACCATTCCGCATATAAACCTCATGCCCATTTGCAGTCACAGCCTATTTCCACTCTCAGCTCCAGGCAACCACTAATCGACATTCTGTCTTTGTAGATTAACCTATTCTGGACATTTCACATAAATGGAACATGTGATATTTTGTCTGGCTTGTTTCATTCAGCATGTTTTTGAGGTTCATTCATGTTGTAGGCGTGTTTCTTCTTTTTATGGTTGAATAATATTCCATTGTTATGAATATACCATATTTTGTTTATCCATCCATCAGTTGATAACATTTGGGTTGTACTCTTTTGGCTCTTATGAATAATGCAATTATGAACATTCATATTGAGTAGACATGTTTTTATTTTTTCTTTGTATAGATACCTAGAAGTGGAATTGCTGGGTCATACAGTAACAAAGCTAGTGGAGGTGGTGGAATTCCAGATGAGCTCTTTCAAATCCTAAAACATGATGCTGTCAAAGTGCTGCACTCAATATGTCAGCAAATTTGGAAAACTCAGCAGTGGCCACAGGACTGGAAAAGGTCAGTTCTCATTCCAACTCCAAAGAATGTTCAAACTACCATAAAATTGCACTCATTGCACACGCTAGCAAAGTAATGCTCAAAATTCTCCAAGCTAGGCTTCAAAAGTACGTGAACTGAGAACTTCCAATTCAAGCTGAATTTGGATGTTCAAGCTGGGTTTAGAAAAGGCAGAGGATCCAGAGATCAAATTGCCAACATCTACTGAATCATAGAAAAAGTAAGAGAATTCCAGAAAAACATCTACTTTTGCTTCATTGATTATACTAAAGCCTTTGATGGTGTGAATCACAACAAACTGTGGAAAATTCTTCAAGAGATGGGAATACCAGATCACTTTACCTGTCTCCTGAGAAACCTGTATGCAGGTCAAGAAGCAGCAGTTAGAACCGGACATGGAACAACGGACTGGTTACAAATTGGGAAAAGAGTATGTCAACACTGTATATTGTCACCCAGCTTATTGAACTTATACGCAGAGTCCATCACACAAAATTCCAGGCTGGATGGAGCACAAGCTGGAATCAAGATTGCCAGGAGAAATATCAATAATCTTAGATATGCAGACAATACCACCCTCATGGTGGAAAGTGAAGAGGAACTAAAGAGCCTCTTGATGAAAGTGAAAGAGAGTAAAAAAAGCTGGCTTAAAACTCAACACTGAAAAAATGAAGATCATGGCATCTGGTCCCATCACTTCATGGCAAACAGATGGGGAAACAATAGAAACAGTGACAGACTTAATTTTCTTGGGCTCCAAAATCACAGCAGATAGTGAATACAGCCATGAAATTAAAAGACATTTGCCCCTTGGATGGAAAGCTATGACAAAACACAGACAGCATATTAAAATGCAGAGACATTACTTTGCCAACAAAGGTCTGTATAGTCAAAGCTATTGTTTTTCCAGTAGTCATATATGGATGTGAGAGTTGCACCATAAAGCTGAGCGCCGAAGAATTGATGCTTTTGAACTGTGGTATTGGAGAAGACTTTTTTTTTTTTTTTAATTTTATTTTACTTTTAAACTTTACAATATTGTATTAGTTCTGCCAAATATCGAAATGAATCCGCCACAGGTATACCCTCCACCCTCCTCCCTCCCCTCCCCTCCCTCTTGAGTGTCCCTTGGACAGCAAGGAGATCAAACCAGTCAATCCTAAAGGACATCAATCCTGAATATTCATTGGAAGGACTGATGCTGAATCTCCAATACTTTGGCCACCTGATGCAAAGAGCCAACTCATTGGAAAAGACTCTAATGCTGGGAAAGATTGAAGGCAGGAAGAGAAGGGGATGACAGAAGATGAGATGGTTGGATGGCATCACCAACTCAATGAACATGAGTTTGAGCAAGCTCTGGGGGATGATGAAGGACAGGGAAGCCTGGTGTGCTGCAGTCCATGGCGTCACAAAGAGTGAGACACGACTGAGCAACTGAACAATACTAACCCTATGTTTAACATTTTGAGAAACTGCTATACCATTTTCCCAAAGTGCCTGCAACATTTTCAGTTTCCATCAACCATATGTGACAGTTCCAATTCTTCAGAATCCTCACCAACATCTCTAATTGTCCTCTTTTTTTTATAGCACTTTAGTATGACATTGTATCTCATTTTGATTTGCATTTCCTTAACAATGTATGATGCTGAGCATTTGTCACTATGCTTATTGGCCACTCATATCTTTTTTGAAGAAATTTCTATTCAAATCCCTTGCTCATATTTGCATAATTAATTGAGTTGCAAGAGATCTTTATATGTCCTAATTATAAGTTCTTTTTTAAATATACGATTTGCAAATATTTTCTCCCAGTCTGGGGTTATCTTTTCACTTTCTTAACTGCATCTTTTGAAGTGCGTAAGTTTTTAATTTTGATGAATCCAAGTCATCAGTTTTCTTTATCACTTGTGCAGTTGGTGTTTAAGCTAAGAAATTATTGCCTAGCCCAAGATCATGGAGATACATTTCTGTTTTAAGAGTTTTACAGTTTTAGCTTACATTTAGGTCTATGATTAACTTTGACTTAGTGTTTGTGTATGGTGTGAGGTGAAAAAAGTGAAAATGAACTTGCTTAGTCGTTTCTGACTCTTTGCGACCCCATGGACTGCAGCCTACCAGGTTCCTCCATCCATGGGATTTTCCAGCCAAGAATACTGGAGAGGATCGCCATTTCCTTCTCCAAATATGGTGTGAGGTAGGGATCCAGATTCAGACTTTTAAGGATATCCATTATTCCAGCAAAATGCATTGAAAAGATTATTCTTTCACTGTTGAAAATGTCTTGAAAGTTTTGTTAATTCTATTAAAGTTTACAGTTAGTCATTAAACTATATATAGCTGTCCCTATACCAATGCCTTGATAATTGAAACTTTGCAGTGAAGTTTTGAAATGGGGAAGTATGAGTTCTCCAAATTTTTTATATTTTTCAAGACTGTTTTGGCTATTTTGGGTCTTTAGTATTTATATACCTTTTTCAGGATAAACTTTTTTTCCTGGGGAAAAAAGCCAGCAGGAATTTCAATAGGGAATGCACTGGACCCATAGAACAATTGGGGGAGTATTGACATCTTAACAACAGCATTTTCTGATCAATGAATATGGAATGTTTTTCCATTTATTTAAATCTTCTTTAACAATGTTTTGTAGTTTCCAGTGTAGAAGTCTCATATCTTTTTTGTTGAATTTATTCTTAAACATTTTATTCTTTTTGATGATATTGTTAATGGAATGTTTTCTTAAATTTTCAGATCTTGCTGGTGTACAGAAATCAACTGATTTATGTATACTTATCTTGTGTATCCAGAGAAGGCAATGGCACCCCACTCCAGTACTCTTGCCTGGAAAATCCCATGGACGGAGCAGCCTGATGGGCTGCAGTCCTTGGGGTTGCTAAGAGTCACGGACACAACTGAGCGACTTCACTTTCACTTTTCACCTTCATGCGTCGGAAAAGGAAATGCAACCCACTCCAGTGTTCTTGCCTGGAGAATCCCAGCAATGGCGGAGCCTGGTGGGCTGCCGTCTATGGGGTCGCACAGAGTCGGACACGACTGGAGCGACTTAGCAGCAGCAGCAGCAGTACCAGAGCATCTTGTGTATTGTGCAATCTTGTTGAATTTATTTGTTGTAGTAGTTTAGTCATTCCCTAAGATTTTCTCTATATAAAATCAAGCTATCTGTCAATAGTTTTATTTCTTTCTTTTCAACTTGGATACCTTTTTATTTATTTTTCTTACCTAACTGCCTTGACTAGAATCTCCAGTGTAAGGTTGAACAGACATCCTAAAGGGTCTTATTCCTGGTTCAAGTATTTTTAAATAGAATAAATATTTCAGATGAAGGAAATCCCTTTCAGATTTAAATCCAAAATCCTAATCTCCTTCTCCTACCCAACTCCAAAACAACAGCTATCATGAATTTGGTGCATTTTCTATCTGTGGATGTCTTTTGTGTGTGTGTGTCCAGGTGGTTCAGTGGTAAAGAATCCACCTGCCAATGCAGGAGATGCAGTAATGATCCCTCGGTCAAGAAGATTCCCTGAAGTAGGAAATGGCTACCCACTTCAGTATTCCTGCTGGAATAATCCCATGGACAAGGGAGATTGTCCATGGACAATCCATGGACTGACAGGCTACAGTCCGTGGGATCACAAAGAGTTGGACGTGACTGAGCAACTGAGCACACATGCACATATGTGTGTCTGCTGTGTATCCATATACAGTATTGTTTTGTGTGTTTGCTATTTTTATTTTGGATAAATGATTTTATACCAAATATACTAATTTTTGTAATTTTTAAATTCAACATTAACAGCTTCAAGATGCATTCATCTATGTACATATATAGTCTGCCATAAAAAAATTTTTAATGCATTTCTCTATTGATGAATATTCAGATTACTGTTTTTTATTATAAACAATGCTGCATTAAAAATCTTATTTGTGAGAATATATGTGAGACTTTATTGTTTAGATATTTTGGTCTTATTTATTAATGATATAGAAACTGTACTTTGTAGTTTATTAGGCAATGTCAAGTTGCTTACCTGTGGATTATCCTAATTAACACAGTCACTAGCAGAGTAGGCGAGTTTATTTCTCTGTATCCCCAGATATATTTGATAATGTCAAATTTTTAGTTGTTGGTGATTGGATTGACAAAGTAATTTATCACCTTTATATTTTTGTTAATATTAATGTTGTGTGACTCATGCTTTTTCATTGATTTATTGGCTTTTTGTGGGTTTTGACAATTACATTATATCCTTTGCCCATTTTTTCAGTGTTTTCCTTTGTAAAAGTTCTTTAAATGTTTTAAATGTTTGAGATACTAATTCTATGTCTATTGTATGATTTGAAATATCTTATCCTAGGCACCACCTCCGTTTCAATCTGTTTATTGTTTATTTTTCAGGTGTTTTCAAAATTTTAATGTAGCCTAATTTATTCCTATTTTCCATTATGGTTTGTTCCCTTATATCTTGTTAAAGTATTCACTATTTTGGAGTAACAAAGATTTTATTTTAGTTTCTCTTTTTCATATTTATTTGTTTCAACCATTTAGAACATTTTTGTTGGAGGTAGGGATCTATATTGTCTCCCAAATTGCAGAATATGATTTTTTTGAGTACTATGGAAATTTTGCAAAATTGACTATAAAACTCTGGCCATAAAACAAGTTTTAACAAATGTCAAAGTAGGCAGAACATGTCCTCTAACCACAAAACAATAAAGTTAAAAATTAATATTAAAATGATAGCGAAAGCTCTATATTTTGTAAAATTAAAAATACATTTCTAAATAAAATTTGTAATCATAAAGAAATAAAATACTTTAAAGTAAATGAAATCCTAAAGAAATGAATATCCTACATTTCAAATCTAGGGGGATACTAGTGATCAGTATCAAAAGGAAGATGTATAGGCTTGGTGGCTCAGACGGTAAAGCGTCTGTCTACAATGCGGGAGACCAGGATTCGATCCCTGGGTTGGGAAGATCCCCTGCAGAAGGAAATGGCAATCCATTCCAGGATTATTGCCTGGAAAATCCCATGGACAGAGGAGCCTGGCAGGCTACAGTCCATGGGGTCACAAAGAGTCGGACACGACTGAGCAACTTCACTATAAGAAAAGAAAAAAGACTGGAAAATTAAATGAACTCAGCATCCACTGCAGAAAGTCAGAAGTATAGCAAAGAAAGTAGAATAAAGGAAATAGTAAAAATAAGACCAGAAACTGAGGAAAGAGAAAACCAATATAAAGAAGATGAACAAAACCAATGCTAGTTTTTTTGTGAAAAGTCTAATAAAAACAACAAACCCCTGGTGAAAACGGTAAAGACCAGAAACAGAAGGCACAAATAATCAATATTAGGAAAGACAAAGAAGTCATCGCTATAGATGCTGCAGACATAAAAAAGAAAATAAAGACAGTAAAAACAACTTTAAGACAACATATTTTAAAATTCAGATGAAAAAATTCCTAGAAAAATATAAATAGCAAAATTGACACAAAAAGCAACAGAATGGTGAGTATATCCATAACCAGCAAGGAAACTGAAGCAGTAATCAAAACTCTTTTCCCAAAGAAAACTCTATACTCTTAAATGGCTACACCAGCAACTTTTACCAAATATTCAAAGAAGTAATTCCAATCTTAGACAAATTTTCCTGAAGAACAGAAAAAGAAAGACTATTTCCCAACAAATCTTATGATACAAACTGTACGTACATGTCTCCAACAAGGACATTATGAGAAAGGAAAATAAAAGGCTAATCTCACTGATGAGCATAGATGCAAAAGTCCTAAATACAAACTGAGTAAACTGATCCCTACAGTATATTCATCATGACCAAGACGGGTTGATTCCAGGAATGAAAGGTTAGTTGATACTTAAATAAATAAATATAATAACACACACTAAGATTAAAAAATAATCTTATTAGATGCAAAGAAGTATTTGATAAAATCTGCCATTCATTTAGCAAACTATAAATTGTAGGGAAATTTCTAATTGAATAAAGTGCATCTACCCCAAACCTTCAGTAAACATCACACTTAGTAATTAAAAGTTCAAAGTTTTCTCTTTCAAAGCAGGAAAAAAGACAAGGATGCCTGTGACCTTTCATTCAGTATATCCTGGATGTCTTATGCAATGTAAGAAAGCAGGAAAAAAAAGGGAAGGGAGGAGGGGGAGAACCAAAGCTGTTGTTATTCCTAGAAATGACTTATGTAAAAAATCCAAAAGATCTATGAATGAACTATCTTAGTTAATAAAAGAGCTTAGAACAGTCTCAACTTAAACAGCAATATATAAAAACAATTATCTTTATATATACCAGCAACTAACAATTAGACAACTAAAATTTAAGAAAGATGGCATTTACAATAGCATTAAAAATTAAACAGTATCTAAGGCTAAAGCTAACAAAAATTTGCAAGACTTCTATGAAGATAATATAAATTTTACTTAAGGGAACTTAAAGAAGACTTAAATAAATGGAAAAGACATAACCTGATAATAGATTTGAAGACTCAATTTTGTAAACATCGGGTTTTAAACTTATCTACAGATTCAACATTATCCCAATCAAAATCCCAGAAGTATTTTCATAGAATAAGACAACTTAAATTTTAAAGTGCAAAAGGCAGAGAATAGCAAAGCACTCATAAAAGAAGGACAAGGTGAGAAGACTTGCTTTATCAGATTCTAAGACTCTTCTATTATACCATATACAAAAATGAATTCCTGGTAGAACTGTGAAAGGCCCAAGTATAAAATTTTCAGAAGATAATATCCGAGAATATCAATGTAATCTCAAAGTAGGGAAGAATTTTTTAACCAAGAAATACCATGCACTAAGCAAAAAGGAAAAAAAAATTAATAAATTGAAATTCCCTGGTATTAATTTTTATATGTTAAAATATACCAAAAAGCCAAATGCAATAAGCATAAATGTCTATACACATATTGTTTCTGTGTTTCAATGTTGTTAATTTGGAGTTAATTTCCTAGTGGATTTCTGTGATGCAGTAAGATGCCTATCTTTGTGTCCTTGTTAATGCTATACTACTTAAAGAATGCTTTTGATAATATTGCTACATAAAGCTCCTTGTGAAGAAGAATGAAAAAATTTATGTAAATTTTTACATAAATTTTACATAAATTTTTACATTGCTTATTTTACAATTTATGTAAAATAAGTGACAGAGAACTGTTGCCCAAAGTATTAAGAACTCACAGAAATCAATAAGAAAAAAACATTTCAACAGACTGAACAGACACCTCATAAAAGAAATCCAAATGAACAATAAACACATGAAAGGTAATTAGTACTCAAGGAAATGCAAATTAAGACCCCATTAAGATATCACTATGCACTCACCAGATGAGCTAAAATTGAAAAGTTGGACAATATCAAGTGTACAGTATCAAGTGGGATTATGGGACAAGGAGAATTCTTATCTTGATGACGGGATTATATATATATGAAAAGTATACACATACAGCTCTGCACATTTCCAAGCATGTTCAAGGTGGCATTATTTATAATACACTGAAAACATAACCATTAAAATAAGTTATAGGATGCATTTTTATGCAGTGAAATTCTATATATCACAGCTACACATAATAGACATTAAGGAACAAAACACCAAAGAACATATATGATTCATTTATATAAAGTTAAAAAACTGGCAAGATTAAATACTATCATTTAAAGATAATACATAGGCATTTATTGAAATTTATTCAGGGACTTTATACTTGATTAAATTTTGTACATATTCATTGTTTATCAAAAAGAATGTGTATTCTCTTTTTTGGTTAAATGATTTTACATATAAATATAAATGCAACATATAAATATATATGCATATATAAATGCAATAAGCATATATTCTACACACAATCTTCTGTGTATCAATGTTAATTTGTTGTTAATATCTTAGATAAATATAAATGCAATATATAAATACATATGCATATATAAATGCAATAAGCATATATTCTACACACAATCTTCTGTGTATCAATGTTAATTTGTTAATATCTTAGATATCTGTGATGCAATATGATGTCCATGTAAGTGTCCTTGTTAATGCTACACTAAAGAATACTTTTTATAATTAATATTGCTACATAAAGTTCTTTATTGTTGTTGCTTAGAATTTGCCTAGCATATCTTTTTCTAGCCTTTATTTTCTATATTTTAGTTGTTTGTTTCTTAATGTTTGTTTTTAATTGTTTAATTAATAACAGACTGGCTAGCTAGTGAAGCAGCAAAGTGCTCAGATTAAGTAAGAGGTGATTCAACTATAATATGGTCCAGTAATCTAGTCTGGATCCTCAGCAAATTTCATCTTGAGGTTACTGCTGGGAAAGCATCTCTCTGGTATCCAAAGCATCTGCATTTAAAAACAGGATTTTGTTGATAGAAAGTAAGCTTATTTTTCTATTCCTTTCACTTTTCAAAACAGGTTAGAGCAATAACTTTTTATAAAAATCAGTCATTTTCAGATTTTTTATATTACTTTATTTTTTAAATGTGATTTTTTACATTTTTGATATTATTACATTGATATTTTTATTTTTGAAATGTGATTTCTAACTTCTGACCACTAGGTTTTTTCCTTCATTTTCAAGCAAAAGTTTCACAGTTTGTGGGCTGGTAACTTTGTAAATGAGAGGGTTTACTAGAATTGAGGAAGAGAAGGGAAGTTTGATTGAATTAGATCTGTGATCCAATTAGGGGTGGGCTGATTGAATTAAAATTCTGATAGTACTTATAGAGCCTGTTAATCACTTGATTTTTCATTTAGAGATTCTTTCCTAAAAACAACGTCTTTCTGGGTCTTGGTGTATCTTCACTTTAAATCTGGATTTCAGACTAGCAGAATAAAAATTACTTTTTTCTCCTTTAAAGTATAAGGACATATAAAGATTAAGATAATAACTTTTTGCAGCAAATGTGATTTTTTTTTCCTGTTAAAACTCGTTCACTCACTCTCTCATGGATTCACTCATTCATTCATTTGGAAAACATTTATGTGCACCTATTGGTGCCAGGCACTGTTTTAGGGAAGGCTGCAGGGATCTGGACCCAGAGCACAAGGGAGAGGATTAGGGTTCCCGAACAGTGAATTCCCTGGTGGCTCAGACAGTAAAAGCATCTGTCTACAGTGTGGGAGACCCTGGGTTGGGAAGATCCCCTGGAGAAGGAAATGGCAATCCACTCCAGGACTATTGCCTGGAAAATCCCATGGACAGAGGAGCCTGGCAGGCTACAGTCCATGGGGTCGCAAAGAGTCGGACACGACTGAGCAACTTCACTTTCACTTTCAACAGCGTGTTCACCTCTTCCAATACACGGAAAGCTCAATGTAAGGACACAGTCAAAAGCAGCTCAGTACATCTGCTGGGGAGAGATGAGGAGTCCTCTGAGAAAAAGAGCTTCTATTTTCTCAGGGAAGTCAGATGATTATCCATTCCTGGGAAACAAAATGAAGGAAAGAAGGATGGAATAGGTGTGTAGATTTGAAGAAAGGGGAATGTTGCAAATTATAATAATGCAGAGTGGGAAAACAAGCAATTAGGAGAGTGTAAGAGGATTGCTGGGTAGAATAAAGGGCTCACCTAAGTTTTTGTGTAAATGGGTTTAAAATGAGGATTCTTGGTTATGTATGCTTTTTGCCAGCTGAATGGGCGAATTAAGTTTTTAAATTAATCTTACTTTATCTAATATTTTCAAGTCATTTAAATAAAAAAATTTTAGAGTTTTGGCTTTTCATTAATATTTTAAAATTATTTAAGCAAACTTTTTAGTTTCTTTTCCTTATTAATACTTTCAGACCATTTAGGCTAAAGCTTTTAATTTTGTGGGCTAATTATATTTAAGTTGGTGTTAATGAAACTACAGGGGTGGTTATACAATCATGGTTGGCGACCAAAAGATTATGTGGTTGAATGGGAGACAAACGAATCCAGGTGACTGACTTGGGGCTGATAAGTTGGAATATATTAATAAAAAACCAGGAGTGTTTTCTATATTTGTGTCACCACCTTGCCATTTATGTCATTCCTCCACTTCATTCATTCATTCAACAGATACTTACTCAGAACCTATTATATGCCAAGCACTGTTCTATATGCAGAGGATACACCAGTGAACAAGAGAGACAAGGTTTCTGCTTTCCTGGAACTTATGTTCTAATACAGGAAGATAGACAATAATAATAAAAATATTATTAATAATAATAATTAACATTTGTTTAGCAAATATTGTTTGCTGAGAATTTTAAGCACTAGTATTAATTCACTTAATTCTTATAACATTATGAGGTGGAAACTAGAATTATTCCCATTTAATACATGAGGAAACTGAGGGCACAGAAAGGGTAAATATCTTGCCTGAAGTTAGTTAGGAAAGGGCAGATCTAGATTTCAGAACCAAAACAGGCTGGCTATTAGGTTCCTTTCTCTTAATGACTTTGCTATGCTGCCTCTCAGACAAGAAACAAGGAAATAAACAATGAAACAATAAATTCAGAAGTGTTTAGTTAACATAGGGTGATGTGATGCTATTTGTGTACTGGCAGGATGGGGGTGTAGATGTCAGGGGAAACCTGAGGAGGTCGTCTTTGAGTTGAAACTTGAAGAACGGTAATACTGAGGCACATACGACAGAGAAAAGCTAGTGCAAAGAAATCTACTTTGTGAAACAGACACGCAGTGTTGCCTGCGGCTAGAGCTGTAGGACGATGATCAGAAGTGAAGCCAGGGAGGTAGGTAGGAACCAAACCCTAAGAACTCTCAGGTCAGGTCACATTAAGAAATTTGATTTTCATTCTAAGTGCAGTGAATTTTTATGCAGAACAGTAACATTACCTGGTTCACGATTTTAAAAGATCACTCTCACTTTTATATGCAAAGTTAACTGTAGGAGAAAAGTGGGAGCAGGAAGATCATTAGGGGACAATTACACTCCAGGTAGAAAATGATGGTGGCTTGGACTAAGGCAGTGGAATGAAATTGGGGGTATATGCTGAAAGTAGAATTGGGAAGACTTGCAAGTAAATGAGATGAGAAAAGTGAAGGAAAAGGAATTTAAGCAGGAGCCCTGGGATTCCGGGTTGAGTAACTAGCCTGATGGTAGTAGTGTCCTTTACCGAGATGTGGCAGGTTAGGAGAGTAATTAATACCTTTGGTAAGAAAAATCAAGATTAGCAACTTGAATTTTATGAGGGAAGGGACTTTTTCTAATGCTTTGTTTCATTTAAAGTTCAAAGAAAGAGTTCTGGGGGCGTGAGTGGGGGAAGCTTTTTTCTGTTCGATGTTATGAGCTCTTTACATTTGAAACTAAGGTCGGGGGAGTTGAATTTTCATTTGTTTAACAAATATTTACTGAGCACCTACTGTGGCCAAGGATTATGTGATTAGATACCAAGTTGAACTAAAAAGGCAAACAAAATCCATGCTCCCAGAGGGCTTTTGGTGGGGGAAGGAGTTAGGACGATTGGTGATTTTTTAATTTTCCTGTTCGTTACCTTATGAAAACTTCACCTAACTCATGAGTAGCCATCTTACAATAGTAACTGCGTCTAGGGCTCCTGGCAGTTGGGCCACCGTTCTAAACGTTCAATGTCGGTTAGTATATAAATGAATCTCGATAAATAGTGACACCTCCCCTCCCACTAGAACTTAGGCTTTTTTTAAAAGTAAAAGTTTTAACGAACATTACGAATACAACCTTCGTTGTGAAGACTAATATTTTTGCAGGAATGGTACCTTTATAAAGATCGTGGTTGCCCCCGTACATATTTGTTCTTTCTTCATATCCAATTAAATGCAAATACTACTTTCCGTAGCCCAACTCTCTAGGTTTGTTGGGTCTAGCTCAGGAGAAAGGAAGCAGGAGCCGTTGGATTTAAACAGTTTGGTGTAATCCTTTTCTATGCTCTCTCGCTAGCCGGGGACTTGGTGTCCGCTACCCGGGGCTCTCCGTTCACGCAGTACCGGAATGAAGGAATCTGGGAGGGGGTCGGAAAAGGAAAAGACGGAAGAGACATTAATTGGCTCCCGAAGCTACAAAACGACGTTCAGGGTCTACTCTAAAGCACTGATTTCAAACGCCCGCCCCCTGGGCTGTTTCAGCCCCGCCCCTTGCGTCGTCACTTCGACTTCCATCTTGGTCTCCACTGATTGGTCCTTGTGTCCGCGGGCGGCTGAAGAGCTTGGGGTTTGCTTCCGGGTCTTGGGCTCTTTTTTTGGCCGCGGGTGCAGAGGTTTCTGGGAGCGGAGAGTCATGATGGCGTCTGTATGATCTCCGGGGGTAGCGGCGTCGGAGTTCGGCCAAAGTGAGCGGCAAGAGGAAAGCACACTGTGGGTTGGACCGTAAGGGGCAGTTGGCGGCGGAGGCAGAGAACCCGGTGTGGGCCCTGGAGGCGCCAGAGTTTCAGACGAGGAAAGTCGAGTGTGGGTGGGACCGGAAAGGGGCAGTTGGGGGCGGAGGCAGAGAATCCAGTGCGGACCGAGCAGGCCCCAGAGGGGCCGGACGGGGAAAGCGGCCTGTGGGCGGTGCCGGAAAGGGCAGCTAGGGGCGGAGTCAGCTAACCCGGTTTAGGCCGCGGAGGCCCGGGACTGCCGGTGGGGAGAGCCGGCTGTCAGTGGGGCCGGAAGGGGCAGCTGGGGGCGGAGTCAGAGAGCCCGTAAAGGCGGAGGAGGCGGAGCTGCGCACTAGTGGTGGGGCTCCGCGCCTAAAGATCGTGTCCGTGGTCTCCGGCCGGCCGCCGAGAGCGCAGCGCCAAGGCATCTTTGCAGAGGGCCACCCCTCGCCCCCTGGGATAGGGGTGAAGAGTCAGCGAGTTCCTTGTGACAGCCCGGAGGTGAATTCCCCGCCCCAGGGATGACTATCTTTGGAGGGAGGTGGCGGTGCTCCCCAGCGGCCTGCAACGCTGTTTCTGTGTCTCTCTGGATACATCGCTCTCCCTTTTTTTTTTTTCCCGGAAAATCTAGAGAAGTATATCATTTCCCCCAGTTTCCCCGACACTTGCTTTTCTGACGCTTGAGGATGTTTCAGTAACCACAAACGGGTCCCTAATTTTTGGTTATTAGCGTCCTTTGAGGGTGGGCTCTTGTGTTTCCAGCATTTCTTAAATTGTAACTTGGAAAAGATCTGATTTATATTATGTTGGCTGCTGCTGGAGGAAATTTGATCAACAAAAGATTGTTGGAGATATAGGCCTATGTAACTGTCACTGAAGTTTAACACACTTTTTTCCTAGAACACTCAGTAACTTTGTCGGTGATTTTTTTTTTTTAAGATGTCTCTGCTTTTGTAGTTGTTAGCCTGTTCTGCTGTGTGAGGTTTAGATGAAATGAGAGTAAGGAGTCTGGTGGCATGAGGTTGAGTGGAGATGTTTAAAACTCAGACATGGCTGTACTGTATTTTACAAGGGTTTTGATGTGTCAAGTCTCCTGATTTAATAACCTTTTGAGGAATATCCCCATTTCACAGATGACAGAAACTTAAACTTGGTGGATTGCCAGGGGTCACTGATGTTTGAGGGAATGAGCTAGGGACATTATTTCACAAGGATGGATATAGATTAATGCTTTTCAAAATGAGAGTTTGTCATATTGAAAATAACTTGGCACTGTTTTTCTTCAAAGCATAAAAGATGACAACAGCAGCTCGGCCAACTTTTGAACCTGCAAGAGGTGGAAGAGGAAAAGGTGAGGGTGATTTGAGCCAGCTCTCAAAGCAGTATTCAAGCAGAGACCTACCCTCTCATACAAAGATAAAATATAGGTAATGAAGCCTTTTATTTTTTGTTTCACAAACAAGACCAAATCTGTTAAATGATGTGGTCATGAGATAGCGTGTTTGGGTTATTATCACTCAAGTTATCTGTTTTCATAGGAGTAGAATGTAGTAGTGTTTCTGACACCCAAAATTATGCTTCATGATTTTAAGATGCTACCAGATATTCCTTAAGCAGAAATTCCAGTTAACCAGGAATTTCTATATGTTGATTGAACAATGACTAATAATATATTCTCTCAGGAGGAACAAGCACTATCAATACTGATCAGTATGAGATTAAAAGTGTTGCTGTAACAAGCCCTGAGTTAGCATACTAACAAAAAGTAAAGGCGTTTTGATCAACCTGCTGCCTTACTATGGGAAAGTATGTTGATTTAGTTTGAGGTTCTTAAAGGTTGTTGATTTAGTTTGAGGTTTTTGACATCACAGGATGCCTCTTAGTAACCTTCGGATAATGATTTTGTTGATTCCCCTAGTGGAGTTTTCTGCTTTAGGGACTGAGGATGAAGTTGCGTTTCTTGAATTGTCTTCCATTACTACAGCTGTGTGTTTTTTAGAAGTGACTTTGCCTTGTCTTGTTTCTACTTTAGACAGACCACTCAGGATGCCCCTGAAGAGGTTCGAAACCGTGACTTCAGGAGAGAGTTGGAGGAGAGAGAGAGAGCTGCTGCAAGAGAAAAAAACAGAGATCGGCCAACCCGAGGTACCAATACTATCTTAGACATCTCTCTCGTAACATTGTGTTGACAGTAGTTTTTCTTTCATGTGGTAATAGGAATGGATTATCATTTTTGTTTGTTTGCTTTTAAATGTGGGGTGAAAGCTATAGCAGTTTCTTTAAAGATTGGATTGGATTGATTGGATTAGATTACATTGGATTGGATTAGAGATGATAATGAAATTGATACCAATTTCATCTTTTTATGTTTCTGTTTTAGAAAGAGCTAGGGGATATTTAGCAACTGTTATTTCAATTCAGATTAAGGAGGTTTTGACTATTTACAGCAGCCAGACTTTTTAAGGCCCCATGGTTTCTGTCTTTGAAATTCTTCCATTTTTATTTCTAGCATGTGTAAACTATATCCTAAATTTCCTGAGGCTACAGTTCCCATACTAAAATCAATACTTTTGTTAACTCATTCAGCAAATATTTGTCAAGGACTTATTTGCCTGCCACTGTTGTTATAATCCTTACTGTCATGTTTAAGACCTAAAAGCTCTTTGTGCCCCCAAGTCCCTAAAATGTTACAGGAAATGCAGGATTTGATTCAGTGAGTTAACTAATGTTTGTTTTCTCCCAGAACATACAACCTCCTCTTCAGTGTCAAAGAAGCCTCGACTGGACCAGATTCCTGCTGCCAACCTTGATGCAGATGATCCACTAACAGATGTATGTTTATTTCTTCCTCTTATCTCCATGTAGTAATTTACTTACCATTTTTCTGAAATACTTTTTTTATTCTTTTAGTTTTAAGAAGCAATTTGTATTTACGTACTGTTATTCAGTTACAACTCTGACTTCAGTGCTAAACTTTATAGTCTATTTTAAAACAAAGAAGGCATTATCTTGTTAATCACATTTCAAGTTTGATCTCTGGAGAGCCAAAAAGGTGTGCTTCCCTAAAAAATAATTCCTGGTATTAAACCATGGAAATTGGCTAGCTTTACCTCTTCAGACTGGGCTCTTCATCAATAGCATCCCCTCCAGTGAACGTAGGGACCTTTCCGTATTCCCAACCAGTGATGCCCCTTCCACATGTTCAGTGAGCATAATGGCTCCCTCTGTGTTTAGGGAGACATGTGATCTAAGTGGAAGGCTTTTAAGGATTGGCACTTTCATTAACATTCAAATTTAGGTCCCACTAAGTTTGCAGTTTTCTATGTACAGGGAAAAGTCTTCAAGGGTAGCATCTAATTAAGCATAGCATAGCACAGCATAGCAAGCTAGCAAGTGACTGATCAGATCAGATCAGTCGTTCAGTTGTGTCCAACTCTTTTCGACCCCATGAATCGAAGCACGCCAGGCCTCCCTGTCCATCACCAACTCCCAGAGATCACTCAGACTCACGTCCATCGAGTCAGTGATGCCATCCAGCCATCTCATCCTCTGTCGTCCCCTTCTCTTCCTGCCCCCAATCCCTCCCAGCATCAGTCTTTTCCAGTGAGTCAACTCTTCGCATGAGGTGGCCAAAGTACTGGAGTTGCAGCTTTAGCATCATTCCTTCCAAAGAAATCCCAGGGATGATCTCCTTCAGAATGAACTATATGTTAGTAATTCTAGAATTGATTGACTAAATTAAAAATTAACATAGTAATTCATATAAGGAACTCAGTTTTAAGTGAGATTTAATGGTTATTCATTTGAAATTATTTTACTCTGAGAATTTAACACCCTTTTTTGTACTTTAAATTATCCTGATTTCCTAGTTGTTTTGAGCAATATAAGACTATTTTGATCCTCAAAGTATGTAGTTAGTGTGTGTCAGTAAAAAGTGTTCTTTTTCTAGTTTTACAAATATTTTCGTATGTAAATTCTTGTTCATGTAAATTTGAAAGATACTATTTGCTGCTATAATGTTTAAAATATATTTAAAAATACATTTTAGTAAGTAGTCACAAGCTACTTGTGAGGTTTTATTTTACTTTTTGTTTGGTTGCTGATTCTAATTGTATTTAGCTACATTTATCTTTCCCAGGGAAAATTCCTGCTCCAAAGATTGGATAAGTGCCATTTTTATGGAAAACATATGACTTATGCCTTATGTCTAACCTCCTGGGCCATCACCATTCTTTTTTAGGAGGAAGATGAAGATGAAGATTTTGAAGAGGAGAGTGATGATGACGATACTGCAGCTCTTCTTGCCGAGCTGGAAAAAATTAAAAAAGAAAGAGCTGAAGAGCAGGCCAGGAAGGTAAAACCAACATATTAAATGTTTTTGCATCTTCTTTACTACATAAACTATAGCAGAAATGTTTTTTAATTTAAGTAGTAGCACCTTATATTAGAAATCATCCTTGCCAGGTCTAGATATTACAGCACCTGTAGGTCTATAAATCTGGTAAATTCAGTGACATCCTAAGTCTCCTGCTGCTGCTGCTAAGTCACTTCAGTCGTGTCCGACTCTGTGCGACCCCAGAGACAGCAGCCCACCAGGCTCCCCCGTCCCTGGGATTCTCCAGGCAAGAACACTGGAGTAGGTTGCCATTTCCTCTCCAATGCATGAAGGTGAAAAGTGAAAGTGAAGTTGCTCAGTCATGTACGACTCCTCGCGGACCCCATGGACTGAAGCCTACCAGGCTCCTCCGTCCATGGGATTTTCCAGGCAAGAGTACTGGAGTGGGGTGCCATCACCTTCTCCCCTAAGTCTCCTAGTTCTGTTAAAAATTCTTTTGAAATGGTTCAGACATGCTTTAGGCCTAATCATTAAATTATTCTTCACTCATTTATTTGTGAAAAATAAATGAGTTATTTATTTAGTCAATGTCTGTTAAGTGTCAGAAGAATCAAAGATGACTAGATGTAGTCATTAACCTAGGAAGAACCCACAGATATAATGAAGCCATCTTTACCTCTGTCCTTGTCTTCTGCCCCAGCCTTCTTTCCAGGTACTTGCTGAGGCTATCTGTCAATAAATTTTATGTAACCTAGCTTTTCTGAGTCCCCACTCCATTTGGAAGGAAAGAATGTCTAACTCAAAAACAGATAATTAAATAGGATCCATGGTATGTACCTTTATTGCATAATTACCCATAGTAGTAACAATAGTAGTATTACCCATAGTAGTAACAAATCTTTAGAAAGATTACTCTGGCCAAAGTGTGGAGGATGCAAGAAAGAACTCATTAGAGGGCTGTATCAATAATCCTCATATCCTATTCCGAGATTCTTGCATGCTAGGAGTTGAATTTGAGAGACATTAACTATCAGGGAGATAAAATTGACCAAAGAAGAGTGACCAATTAGCTATGACAGTTCCTGGGTCTGTGTGAGTGCCATGCACTAATTCAGGGAACACAGAAGGATGGGCATGTTTCAGTGGAGAGAAAAGAAATGATGAGTTATATTTTGAACATGTTGAATTTCGCACACTCTGAGACCCTCAAGTAGATCTATGTGCCTCCACTTTGAACCAGAATAGAGCACATTTTTTTTTTTATTAAGTGGGCTTCTGTGTAAGATTTTATTTGAACCAAGAATTGTTCTGTTTAAAAAAAGGAAAAAGACTGATGTAGGTTAATGCTTGGAACCTAGGGAGGTAGAATTCATGTGGGTCAGAAGGGCCAGGGAAGAATTGAGGAAAGAGGTAGAATTGGGGATAGGCTTTGAAGACAGCTAGAATTCAGATTGGAAGAATAAAAACATTAAAGATACAATTCGTGTCAAAATTTGGTATAGGATAGCAAAACTCCAGGAGAACTATCAGACCATTCTTACATCTGCGCACCACAAGAGGGCAGTTATTCTATTCCAAATTCTTTTGGCCTTCCTAACAGCTGTGGATATAGAAAGAGACAATTAAATGCATTTGGAGCATAAACATATCAGACAGAAATTCTTGGCAATTTTGCAAGATCCATCTGATTTCTTTGTAGAAACATGTGTTGGTGTTTTTTAGAGTCAGAATGACAGTTTTGTACCTATTTCCTTGTCTCGCTTTCTAGTGGCACCTCTAGTGGCTGAGGTGTTTGAAAACATTTTCAAACCAGTCAGCCTATGTTAGGGGCTGGGAAACTTCCTATAAAGGACTGCTGCTGCTACCGCTTACATGTCCGACTCTGTGCGACCCCATAGACGGCAGCCCACCAGGCTCCCCCGTCCCTGGGATTCTCTAGGCAAGAACACTGGAGTGGGTTGCCATTTCCTCCTCCGATGCATGAAAGTGAAAAGTGAAGGTGAAGTCGCTCAGTCGTATCCGACCCTTAGTGACCCCATGAACTGCAGCCTACCAGGCTCCTCCGTCCATGGGATTTTCCAGGCAAGAGACTAGATAATAACTATATTAGGCTTGCAGACCACATAGCCTCTGTCGCAACTTTTCAACTCAGCTGATTGTAGGATAAGCAGCCATAGGAAACATAAATAAATGAATGAGACTGTTCCAGTAAAATTTATTTACAAAACAAGACAGTTGGATTTGAGTAAACCACAGGCTGTCCATCCTGTATACCTGTGGTCATGAAACCATGCACCTGGTACTTGAGTCTGGAAAGAGTCGGCACCTTTTTTCCCCAGTGCTATGTGTGGCAGTCAACCAGTAACTCTAAAGGAAATAATAGGAAACTGCTCTTGGTTAATAATAACTTGTCACCAGTCCTAGAGATGCTAGTTTACATTGTTATTGAGTCAAAAGATTATTTATAATCTGCTGTATTAACCCTTCTTTAGAAATTGAGATAAATTGCTTTGCCTAATGTGTCTTTTTGATGTTTAAACATGTTCTTAAATGATTAGAATGTTTAGTGATATACTCTCTAAGCAATTATGTAATTTTGTATGTAATTCAAGAAAAAATATGTTTAAATAAATATGCAACCCAAGAATTTCAGAGTCAGAAAGAAACTAATGAGTGATAACAAACATGAAATATTTATAATGAAAGTCCCAAATTATTTCAGTAGGACTTTTTTGGTATATCTTTAAAAACAAAAGCAATGCTATCTTGATGCGTATTCCATCTCCCTCTAAAAATCCTAACAGTCTTTTAAAATATGAGTTATGATAATAAGATTGACGCTAGAGTTAATATAAGTAAATGAATCTTTTCCTTATAAATCTTCCCATATTATTGATAGGAACAAGAACAAAAGGCTGAAGAAGAAAGGATTCGTATGGAAAACATTCTGAGTGGAAACCCTCTTCTTAATCTCACTGGCCCATCCCAGCCTCAGGCCAACTTCAAAGTTAAAAGAAGGTATTGTACAGTAAATAAGTTTGGGATTTTATATATATGTATACAGTACAGATTATATATAAATACAAGTTGTATGTGTAGTTTTCTGGTTGTATTAAACTATATGGTGGTTCTACCTTGTTTGGTACAGACAGAAATGTTTGGAGGTTGAAACATCTCTTAATATGCAGATCATGTTTGACCTAGCTCTGCTCAGCTTTTCACATTTCTCTGCACTGCACCAGTGATGACTTAAAACACTTTTCAAAGATGCCCATGTTCTTTGCTGATTTTCCATGTGCAGTTTCCTCTGACGTGCGTACATCCACACTCACACACATTGTGTAGCCTTTCATTTGATACATACTTATGAGAACTCATATATTGCATGTATGAGTTTGTGTTGTATATGCTAGATGATATTTTGAAATAATAGTCTTTATTTTCTCTAAAATATGTGTTTAAGCCCATCCCGGGCTGCCTGTTTGTTTTTTTTTTCTTTAAGTTTATACATTATGAAAGCCAACCAAGAGAATCTTAACTAGAGTTCTGCCCTAAGCTCTTCAGCTGCTCTTTCCTTATGGTTAATGTAGATGTGGGCCAACATATGAGCCTTAATTATTATACCCTAATAATTTCTTCTTTTGTCCCTACATTGTTAAATGGTTACAGAGTATATATAAAATCCTTAAAACCACATAATCTAACTATAGTGACTTGCCCAGTTATCCTTGAGACCTGTTCATACTAATCAGGGTAATGCCAGGTTGCTGCGTCTTTGTTTTAGACCTGAAAACATTAAATATTTATGCAACTTCTGCTTTTTTAACTCAAAGTTTCTTATACTGGAAGAATAAGAATGTTGTGTGTATTCTAAAATAGGGATTACTCTTCCTGTTAAAAAAGCAAGCCAACCGCCTCTTAAAAATTACTTATTCTTTTGGGTATAATTGCAGCATCAAATGATGTGCATGTTGAGCATGAGGAAGCTTTGCAGTTCACATAATGTTTTTAGCTCTTGATACAGGTATTGTTCTATTTTTTTCTTTCAGGTGGGATGATGACGTTGTTTTCAAGAACTGTGCAAAAGGTGTAGATGATCAGAAGAAAGACAAAAGATTTGTAAATGATACGCTTCGATCTGAATTTCACAAAAAGTTCATGGAGAAATACATTAAATAGTACAGTTTTATGTGCTGAATTGAAGGCTATAAAATGTAAACGATCTGACTTCATTTTGATTTATTTTTCTCTCCCACCCCTATCTAAATTGTGTATAGGCTTCCCTAATTTTTAGTTCCAAAGTATCTTTTCCTTTATTGATTAATTACTTGATAAGGACTTGGGAATTGGTTTAACCCAGTTTCCATCTCAATATTTCCAGTCATGTGTTTTCTCTTAAATATAGGAAAAGAAACCTTGTAATAAATATTTTTAATAATCCAAATAGCCAAATCTGTGTCCCCAACTTGTTTGTTGAAATGTATGCAGCTAGTAAAACATTGCATATTTTCTTCTGTGTGTGGTATTTCTTTGTAAACTTTTTCTCCCCATACCTCAAGTCAGTTAATTCATGATATCTCCTATCTTTTGAAAAGTGTGATGAAAGATTAAAGGGATTCCATTTTGGACCACTGTGTTGGTACAGAGGAGTGTTGTCAAGCGGAAAGCACCCTGAGTGCGTGTGTGAGGGAGCATGGGGCCCCTCTCACTTTGGGATTGCCCCTTTTCTCTCAGCCCCAGGTAAGAAAGAGCTTCTTAAGTGTGCCCAGGAAGCATGTGGCATTCACCTGTGTTGTGGATTCGCAGCTGCCATGTTTCTCTTGAGGGAGAGCGAGTTTGCACACTGATACTCACTAGATGCAAAGCCTGGGAGAGTTTAACATCAAACAATATATGGAATAAAACTTTTGGAAATACGAGGATATGGATACAGGAAGTGGGAGTGTTTACACAGCTGGGAAATGAAGTTTTCCTAAACCTTGGCTAGGATTTTTAAGGTTATCATTTTGATAGAAAATGTAAGACTGGAAATTGAATCTTTACAGATAGAGACCCATTCATAGGATTTCTCTATTGTAAATGATGTTGAGCTTGGTAGGGTTAGAGGTAAAACCTTTAAAGCAAAAATAACTTATTTATCACTGGCATTTATTTAAACTCCCTTCTCTAGGATCCTCAGTGGAAGCTTGGACACAGGTTAACCTGAGTCCAGAGGAGAACTGGAATTACAGCCCAGGTCTAGACCAAGTTTATGCCCTGTGTTTTTGGGTTTTTCCCAACTGAGCAATTTACATTGATGTTTGAATACTTTGACAAGTGTTTTTTGTTTGTTTTTTTTAATTTGGCTGTGCTGGGTCCTAGTTGTGGGATCTAGTTCCCTGACTGGAGATCAAACCTGGGCCCCCTGCATTGGGAACATGGCGTCTTAACCACTGAACCACCAGGGAAGCCCCTTGACTAGTGTTTTTTAAAAGCCTCTCATAATACTGAAATGTTTTTATCTCCAACTTTGAATTTCTAAAATGCCTTCACATTCATTTTCAATTTTCTTCATAGCAATGTTTATATAGGAAGGAAATACTGGGTTATTCAAAGCTAAGGAAATTCAGGCTGTGAGTGATTGGATCAGTAATAATACGTGGTGGGACACATTTGAGTGCTAAAACTACGTGAAAATGTGCTTACAGAGGTGAGAAGCATTATTTAGATTTCCAAAACTAGTTCTTGGGGTAATGGGTAAAGTCTTGAGGAAAAGAAGTAGCAATTAATCATAATAAAACTTTTTAATATATAAAGGGCTTATAACTCATACCCAAGGGCCCAATCTAGGTGCATACACCCTTATTCTGAGATCCAGTTACTTCAGGTAACCTATTGGAGCCCAATAGATTCAGGAAGAATCAAAGTAAAACTAATTTCAATGATTTCTTTATCCATTTTCCCAATATTTTCCAATGTGAGACATTATGTAACTGGTCATAGATCAAGGGCACACATAAATGGTAGTTTCAGCTCTCAGATTTATAAAGGCAGTATCAGCCTTCCTAGCAAAAATGCCTAACGTTCTTGCAACACATCTTGCATAGGTGTGGCTGAGGAAACCGTCTAATCCTGCCAAGAGCCGGGACTTGGAAGCAAGATGGACCTGAATGTGAAGCCCAGCTCTGTCACCTCGGGTTCCACTAAAGTGAACTAGCTAATATTGGCAAATGTGCTACATGCATGTAATCAACACTGCTCCCTGTAAGGCAGGTGTCATTATTTTCTGGGTTTTATAAACAAGGAAATTGAAGTTTATAAGAGAAATTTAAAAACAAACCAAGTCATAAATCTTTAAGAGAATAAAGCCAAGATTCAAACCTTGCAGTGTCTATTTGCAGCCCATCCTCTTTACTGCTTGGAGAAGGAAATGGCAACCCACTCTTGTGCTCTTGCCTGGAGAATCCCATGGACAGAGGAGCCTGGCAGGCTACAGTCCATGGGGATGCAAGAGTTGGACACAACTTAGCAACTAAACTACCACCACCACCTCTTAACTGCTACACTTGACTTACTCTTCGTGTGAAATAGCCCTTCTGACATTTCTCACCTATGAAAAAGCAGTAACCAGGGTGATGAGTAAGGCGATTTGATGGGAATCAATTTAAGGTTGAGTACCTGGCAGATATATAGTAGGGATTTCACCCATGTTTTCTTTCTACCTGCCTCTTCTAGCATGTAGCATGGGCTGCCGAAAAGTTTGAATGCCTGTTGTTTGTTCTATCATAAAAATGTGTGTGTGTGTGTGTGTGTGTGTATGTGTTAGTCACTCATTTGTGTCCGATGCGACCCCATGTACTGTAGCCCACCAGGCTCGTTTGTCCATGGGATTCTCCAGGCAAGAATACTGGAATGGGTTGCCATTTCCTTCTCCTACAGTTTTGAATTAAGAGGTTCCCAATTCCTTCAGTGGAGAAAGCAATGGCAACCCACTCCAGTGCTCTCGCCTGGAAAATACCATGGACGGAGGAGCCTGGTAGGCTGCAGTCCATGGGGTCATGAAGAGTCGGACACAACTGCACGACTTCACTTTCACTTTTCCTTTCATGCACTGAAGAAGGAAATGGCAACCCACTCCAGTGTTCTTGCCTGGAGAATCCCAGGGACGGGGGAGCCTGGTGGGCTGCCGTCTATGGGGTCACACAGAGTCGGACACGACTGACTCGACTTAGCAGCAGCAGCAGCAGCACTGTGGTAAAGAATCCACCTGCTAGTGCAGGAGACTCAGAAGATGTGGGTTTGGTCTCTGGGTCAACAAGATCCTCCAGAGAAGGAAATGGCAACCTACTCCAGTATTCCTGCAGGAATAATCCCATGGACAGAGGAGCCTGTCAGGCTACAGTCCATGGGGTCACAAAGTGTCGGATGTAACTGAGCACCCTCTCTACCCTTCAGAGTTTACCTTGGGTTATAAGTATGGCCTCAACAGGGATTGATTGGTTTTGCTTGGTTACTAGGGTTAAAAACCCACTAGGGACTTCCCTGGTGGTCCAGTTGTAACACTATGTGCTCCCAAAGCAAGGGGTCCAGGTTCAATCCCTGGTCAAGGAACTAGAGCCTACATGCTGCAACTAAGACCCAGGATAGCCAAATAAATAAATTTTTTTTTTAATAAAGTAATAGAAACTCAAGTGAAATAAAGGTTTATCTTTTTTATTTTTTGGAATTGAAATATACATGATTTACAAAGTTGTGTTAGTTTCAGGTGTATAGCAAAGTGAATCAGTTACAACCTTCTGACTTTGTCACAGGGAAGGGTTCTCATGTCTTCCTGAAATTTCCTCAAGGCTCACACCTCCTTGAAAGTCTAACTCTTGGCCTCAGAGGCCTATTTCCAGAGTGTAGGTTAAATCAGCACTGGGCGTTGAGTCACTCTCTGGAAGCCTTGACTTCAAACAAGCCCCAGTGGAAGAAAAAGCTGTGGATGAGGGAAAAACTGAGATAACAGAAGTGGCAAAGCTCACAGAGCATCGACGTGCGAGCCCTGGGTGGTGGGCCCTACAGACCGGGCTCCCTGCCTCCCTCCAGCCCCGGAAGAGCTGCTCCCTTGCCACTTTACTGTTTAAAGCCTTCGACAAACAATGAGGAAAATGATGGAAAATCATCTCTGTCAAGATAGCTACAGAAAATGTAAAACATATAGTCATAAACCTAATAGGAAATGTGGGTATATTCCACTGCAGGGCATTAATAAAATACAATAAATGTAGCAAAATATATATTCCTGGATGGGATGATTCAATAATGGAAGATACAAGTTCTCCAACCCTTAAAAATTTTATGAAATTTCAGGAGGTTGGGATATTTTTAATTTATATTTTGACTAAATTCTTAACATTTTTCTGTTAAAATAAGTTTGTAAGAATAGCCAGGAAAAAACCTGGCAAAGAAATATAGTGAGAGGGATTTTCCCCACTAATAAGAAAAAAAAAAATGTACAAAGAAACCAAAACAGAAAAAGACACATGTACCCCAATGTTCATTGCAGCACTATTTACAATAACTAGGACATGGAAGCAACCTAGAGGTCCATCAACAGAGGAATGGATAAAGAAGCTGTGGTACATACACACAATGAAATACTACTCAGTCATAAAAAGGAACACATTTGAGTCAGTTCTAATGAGGTGGATGAAGCTAGAGCCTATAATACAGAGTGAAGTAAGTCAGAAAGAGAAAAACAAATACCATATGTTAATGCATATATGTGGGATCTAGAAGGATGGTACTGATGAACATGTTTGCAGAGCAGCAACGGAGGTGTAGACAGAGAAGAGACTTATAGACACGGGTGGGGGAGAAAAGGGAGAGGGAGAGATGAACGGAGAGAGCAGCATGGAGGCACATACACTAACATATGTAAACACACAGCCAATGGGGATTTGCTGTATGACTCGGGGAACTCAAACTGGGGCCCTGTGATAACCTAGAGGGGTGGGGATGGGTGGGAGTTGGGAGGAAGATTCAAGAGGGAGGGGACATATGTACACTTACGGCTAATTCATGTTGATGTACGACAGAAATCAAACCAATATTGTAAAGCAATCATCAATTAATTAAAAATAGATAAATTTTTTTTTAATGTATTGGAAATTTACGAAAATTAGTGTGGTGCTGGCAACAGAATAGAGAGATGGAAAAAAATTGAACATAATAAAAAGCCCAAACACAAATGAGGTACCTAAAATAATTTTGTAGATAAAAAAAATTTTAACAAGAAAATCAGTGGAGTCATTTGCAGCAATATGGACGGACGTAGAGATCATCAGTACTAAGTGAAATAATTCAGAGAAATAAAATATCATATAACATGATATCACATATGTGGAATCTAAAAAAAAAAATACAAATGAACTTATTTACAAAACAGAAAGACTCACAGATATAGAAAAGTTTAGGATTACTAAAGGGGAAAGAGTAGGGGAGGGATAAATTAGGAGTTTGGGATTAACATATACACACTACAATATATAAAATAGATAACCAACAAAGACCTGCTGTATAGCACAGGGAGCCATATTCAATAACCTGTAATAGATAAGAATTTGAAAAATAACAGATATATGTATATGTATTAATATAACTGAATCACTTTGCTATATACCTGAAACTAACACAACATTGTAAATCAACTATATTTCAAAAAAAAATCAATGAAGAAAGAATGAACTATTCAGTAAACGGTGTCAGTAGAGTTAATGAATAAATTAGGTAGAAAATACACACTAGTGTCAAACACAAGGCCAGAGGAAGACAGATACATTCAGCCAGTAGAGAAAGAAGCCCTTTTTAGATTGAGAGTTTAGTACTTTCACAGGGGAAGGAAGTAGCCAAGGGTGCAAGCCCTCTGGGCCCCTTGTGCAGGGAAACCCTGAAACAAAAGGGACCAGGTGATGGCAGCACTAAAGCCAGACAGCCTGGTGCAGAGAGGCCAACGTCAGTCACATTTTGTTCCAGAGCTTCCAGCTGTGCTCTAGGGAGGTGAGGCAGAAAGCCTCTGGCCTCATCAGAACTGGGAAGCACCCCTTAAAAGACAGAGAATCAGGTGATAAATAACCCTGTAGCAACTCAGGCCGGAGAAGGCAATGGCACCCCACTCCAGTACTCTTGCCTGGACAATCCCATGGGCGGAGGAGCCTAGTAGGCTGCAGTCCATGGGGTCTTTAAGAGTTGGACACAACTGAGCGACTTCACTTTCACGAATTGGAGAAGGAAATGCAACCCACTCCAGTGTTCTTGCCTGGAGAATCCCAGGGATGGTGGAGCCTGGTGGGCTGCCGTCTATGGGGTCGCACAGAGTCGGACATGACTGAAGTGACTTAGCAGTAGCAGGCATCTTAATGGAGGGAAGACGTGTGCTGTCCTGGGGGCCAGCACAGAGCTGTTCCCCTAATAGCTGCTTCACAGTCCTCCAGGATAAATTTCATGCAGTTTAAAGACTTAAAGGAAAAAACTAAATAAATGTACGGGTGAAAAATATGGCTAAAATATGTGTTTGAGTTGAGATGGACTTTCTATGAATGACATTGAAAGCAGGAAATATTTTGTAAAAAGCTGAATTAATTACTTTAAAAGATTTGATAGCTCAAAGAACTTAAAATGCCAGTATTGAATTTTCTTACTTAGCATTTTTGTTTTCTTAGAGTTTCATAGTGACTTTCTTTTCTTCTCTATTGTCTTCATTTAAACAAAATATTTCATTATATAAGATAAGCGGTCAAATTCTCTCTCTCTTTCCCAGAGTCTTCCAGATGGAGTAGTAGTCCCACCATGAGTCAGCTTTTCATTCTTTCCCAGATAGAGTCCCCTATTTTCAGTGTCCCATGTCTACTTCCTTCTTAATTTGTGCCCCCCTTTTTTTTTTTCATGGAGTACATCCTGAAATAACTTCCTAGGAAAGGATGAATGAGGGGTAACATATCTTGAGTCCCTTATGTAGACAGCTAGCTTTATTCTACCCACCTCACCCTCTCCCCCCGTCACACACACACACAAACCCTCAATTGATAGTTTTCCTGTTGCTGTTCAGTCACTAAATTATATCCGATTCTTTGCGACCCCATGGACTGCAGCATGTCAGGCTTCCCTGTCCTTCACTATCTCCCAGAGTTTGCTTAAACTCATGTCCATTGAGTTGGTGATGCCATCCAACCATCTTATCCTCTGTTGCTCCCTTCTCCTGCCTTCAATCTTTCCCAGCATCTGGGTCTTTTCCAATGAGTCGGTTTTTTTCATCAGGTAGCCAAAGTATTGAGAAGTGTGGTTTGAAACAAACTTCTCTTAGAATTTAAATGCTTTGTTCCATTTTCTTCTAAATTTCAGCCTTCTTGAAAATGCTGATGCCAATTATTTTTGTGTTCTTTTATATATGTCCTAGTTTGAGTTTTGTTTTGAATCTCTGCAGTCTCTTGGGATATTCTGTCTTTCTTTTCTGTTCCAAAATCCCCCAGTGATATATCTAGTTGTGTGTCCATCACCACTTATTATGTTTGATTCTCAGTGAGTCCTTTGGCGATTCACAGCCTACAGCTCTAGGAAAATTTCTCATCCCTCTGAAAATCTGTTTTCTCCACTTCCTCTGTTCATCTTGTTCAGAATTCCAACTCCTTGGTAAACCAACACTTCTGTCCTTCATTTTTTCTCATAATTTGGTCTCTGTCTTTTTTTTATACCTTCTAGGTCATTTTCTACTATTTCTGTTTCAATTATTTCACTGACAATTTTATTTTTTTGCTTAATTTTGGAAATCATGTCCTAGATTTTCAAGGTGTCTTTTTATTCTCTGAACTTCCCTTCTGTATCCTCATGATTCTCATCCTTGGCTGCACATTAGAACTACCTGGGACCTTTGAACACCACTGATGAGGCCATGCCCAATCCAGTTAAATCAAAATCTTAGGGGCTAACTCCCAGGCAGCCATACTTTTCAAAGCTCTCCAGTAGATATCGATTTTTGTCTTAGTTTGGGAAACATTGCATTATCTTGTTTCTGTCTTGACCTAAACTATCTTTTTCACCAATATCATATTAATATTAAATGTTACATAGTTAATTACCTATTTATCTATTTATTCTATACTGTCTACTCATAGATAATCCTTGCCCTATATTTAACAAGTATAACTCTCAGGCAATAGTCTCAGGCATACAAATATATAAATAGCCATAATTCAATTTAATTTCTATTTCCAGCCTCTTGGGCAGGTTGAAGAAACTCAAACTGAATGAACTAAATTTATTTCAGTTCCAGGTTTAGACATGTAGTATCTATTGAATCTCCTTTGGGTTACTTATAAAGGAAAGGAAAGAAATGCGTCTGGTCACTGTTTTTAAACCAAGGTACCTCTTGAATAAATTACTAGATGTCAAAATGAAGTGATGTCAGCAAATTTTGCCTTTCCTCTCAGCCTTCTTTATGCTAAGAAACAGATGTCGTTGGTTCAGATAACACACATATATCAATACACATATCCTGTCTTTTTTAAAAGTTCGTTTGTGCCTTTGTCTTATCCCTTCGGTAGACTGGATTTTTTCCTCTAAAAAGGAGGAACTTCATGTTATGCATTTAAAGTCTCCAGTATGTTACATGTAACAATCATTTTTTTCTACATTGAATACTGTCTTTGTGACAGGCTAGGACCTGGGACCCTCTGTTGAAGTGCTGCAATGCTTGAATCTGGACAAATGTCTCCTCAGGCACCAAAATATAAAGAAACTGTAAGGGACAAAACCTAATTGTGTGCATGCACAGTTGGGGTGAATCTGGACAATAAGGTATAAGGAGACCAAAAAGTCCAGCTGCCACTTCAGAAGAGTAGGGAGCAAAAGCAGGATACTGTGCATGCCCCCTGCATACACACCACCTAAAGTGGCGGGCAGACCCCTTAAGCCACCTCTCCAGTCTGACCCGTGGGCACATCCCTACCTTCATCCCAAATCAGGAACCAACTCAGCCCTCCTCAGGGAGCAAGATAACAAGGAACCTGTCAGATGTTCTTGTTCCCCTCCTCCTGCAGCAGAGGTCCCAGTAAAGCCTTGCCTGAATGTCCTGTCTGGTCTCTGATTACTTTCTACTGATTAAGGAGGCAAAGAAAACTGGTCAGTAACATTTGGTGTAGGTATCAGTGTGGATGTTCATAAGCTAGTCTGTGCTCAAAGTAGCTATAATAAAATGCTTTTAAAGTCAAGCACACACACCCACAGACACACTTTCTCTTAGACACACACACACACACACACACACACACACATCTTTTTTCCCCAACCAATTCCAAACTTAGTGCATGATGCTTCTACAAGCTTCGCAGGTGGCTCAGTGGTAAAGAACACACCTACCAAGCAGTAGACTCAGGTTCCATCCCTGGGTCGGGAAGATCCCCTGAAGAAGGAAATGGCAACCCACTCCAGTATTCGTGCCTGGGAAATCCCATGGACAGAAGAGCCTGGCGGGCTGCAGTCCAAGGGGTCACAAGAATCAGTCACAGCTGAGAGACTAAACAACAACAATAATATCCCAATTGCTGCTCCATGGTCCAGGAGGGGGCATGCTGTTATGACGGCATCAACTGCTCCCTCTATGAACAATGCTGTAATAAATTCAGGGAAGTTGAGCAGGGCTCTACTGAAGACATTTGGGCAGTTGCTCCAAAGTTATGATGAGTCCACACAGGGCAGGATAATGGGAGTATGGGCATCAGACCCTGACTGAAGCTGCCTTATTGTCCCCTGGCTGCCTGCATTTTTGAGAATGCCCTACTTGGATGCTTCTTGTATGGCCTCCCAGAGGGTTGACCGCTCATCCTTCCTTCCATTCCATAGTCACCTCTATTTAAGCCTCTCCTGCCTATTGCCTTTAGCAGCCTCCTCCACCCTTAACATTCTGAGGAAGACTCACACAGAATAGCTAAGGCACAGTCCCCTGAGTTTTGAGAGTTCTGCAGCTGATGGATCATGGTGGTGTGGAGCTGGGTACAGAAAGAACAGAGTTGCTCCACTGGGTTACACTCTTTTAGGAAGCCACAGTACGGCTTTATGTGGCTGATCCCCACAACTCCATCTCTGGCTTATGTATTTCTACTTCCCCTCATCTACATCTATTTCCCAAGCTTCTGTTCTTTGTTTCCAGTCATCTGCTGAGCAGTCAATCAGAATCTCACATTCAACAGACATATCCAACCCAGCACCCTGCCTTTTGCCAACATCATGGCTTTGGGCAGTGCTGCCACTTCTTCATTAATTTCTGTGGCATTTAAATGACATACATGTAAAAAGCCTAAATGTTCGCTAAATATTAGTTCTCTCTCCCTCCTTCCTTTCCTTGATTTCTTCTCTCTTTTTGGAGGAAGAGAAGTTTCAGTTTAGGGGGAACACTCTCACAAAGTTGCCAAAGACAATGTACTTGCCCTTAAAAGTAGACAGAAAAGCCAAGCTCCAGAGTCTCAAGAGGAAAGTGACACTCAGAGTTGATACATTTTACTGCCCTTTTATTGACCAAGACTCAAGGAAGAGGAGCGATGAACTGGGTGTGAGGAAGGAAGGAACTGGGTTCATCCTGGCTGTCCTGTCAGTAGCTACAAGGGGGCTCCAGCCCAGAGTCCGCTGGAACTGATGCTGCCCCTCAGGACGCTGGTCAGGCTGCAGAAGGCGGACTTGTTTGAGGCCGTCGAAATCAGAGGGGAGAAAAAAAAGTCAAACTCCTCTTGAGTTTCAGTGTTCTTCCACTTGAAAATCACCAAAGGCTGCAGGCCCATCTGTCAGCCCCTGAAGAACCACATCTGTCCTTCCATTATCTCCTGAGCTGGGTCATTGGGAAAAATCTCATAAAACATGTGAGGACAGAACAGAACTATTTAATAGGCTGTCAGAAGCCCTAGAGCACCAGGGCCCGGCAGGAAAGCTGGAAGATCACTCAAGGAAGGCTGGGAGAGGGAGGAGGTGGGAGGAGGGATGTTTGTGGTTTTGAAGTGGAAGAGAAACAAAAAAAGATATGCGGGAAATAGAGCTAGAATATGTTTTGCTTATAATAAATAGTGAGGCAGTGCTTTTAGAGAGTATGTCTAAAAACTGCTTAAAACTGAGCACCTACTGTATGTAAGACGCTGTTCTAAATTTGGAGATTCAAAGGTGTTCAAGACCAGGGCTGGCCTTCTGACACAGCTGTCTGTCTGTCTGGAGTCAGACAGAGGCAGGCTCCAATTAGAGTTTCACTACTTACTTGACTTTGGTTGAGCAATTTCATTTCCCCGAGTCTCAGTTTGCTGATCTGCAAAGTGGGAGTAATGGTCCCATTTGGGAAGAATAAGACATAACGTGTGTAAATCTCTTTGCATCCTGCCCTACTTGGTAAATGACCAACACACCTCAGTTTTCCCCTGCCCCGCCCCAAGTTCCCCTTCCCTTTCCATCAACAAATTGTCTACTTACCTCACTGCTGTGTTCCCAGTACCCAGAGGAGTACTTACTGGCACTCAGAGAAGGTGGGCATGGTGGGTTGTCCAAAGCTGCACTTTGGGAGAAATAAATGAACATGTTCAGAGGAGAACAAGAGAAAAGTAGAAAAATGGGGAACGGGAACTGGTGGAAGAATTCCACAGTCAAGAGAAGGGAAGGTGTAGGGCTCGGTTAGAAGGGCAGGAATCCTGTGTTCATTCGTGTAGATGGCTGTTGTGTGCCTGGGGAGGGAGCCTTAATGGTTGCAGACCCAGGCACAGATTTCAGCATCGTGCCAGAGCCGTCAAGGTGCAGCGATGCTCCCTCCAGTGGGGTAAGGGGTGAGCTGGAGGGTGGCGGGTGGAGTTATAAGGAGGGGGGCCATAGGTACTGCAGGCTGGCAAAGAGGAGAAACGACCTTTAACTTTTACCCCTTTCAGCACTGAAGACTCCGAGTCTGAAAATCCTACTCTATTAGAAACACTTACTCAATATCTTGTAATAACCTATAATGTAAAACAATCTAAAAGAGTGTAGTGTGTGCTAAGTTGCTTCAATCGTGTCCGATTCTTTGCGACCCTGTAAACTACTTTGGGATGCGCTTCTCCAGGCAAGAAGTGGCCAGGCCCTCCTCCAGGGGATCTTCCCCACCCAAGGATCAAACCTGTGTCTCATGTGTCTCCTGCAGGGGCAGACAGGTTCTTTACCACTAGAGCCACCAGTGCAACTCTGTCATTCACGATGATGATAACCACCGTTTAACTCGCCCCGTGTTGGTCTGCTCAAAGGTTCCAGCAGGCTCCCTGCTTCCAGCCCTCACTCACACTGTCCCCCCTCCCTCGAGGGCCACTTCCCTCCTCCCAAACTGTCTTTCCAAGTCATGCCCGTCCCTCGTGGTCCAGCTTATGTCTATCAGGAAGCTTTCCAGAGCCCCACAGGGGCAATCGGCATGTTCCTGACCCTCTGTCCACAGCATTATCTTTTTAGGTGCAGTAGAGCTCTCCAGGGATAACTCCCTCCCACCCTAGATTAGGAGCTTCGGGCCTCTCACAGAAGCCTAGTGTTACTAATTCTCACTTCCTGACCCCTTCAAAGTTAATGGATGCTCAATATTTGACTTTTACTTGCCTGCAGGGCAAGTAACTACACATTATCCTCTCCCCTTTAAATACAATCAAACAAAAGAAAATGAGAAAGCAAAACCAAAAATCTGGCTTGCGTGACTTTCTGTGTGTCTACTTCATAGCCTCTTCAAATTCTGGGTCTATGAGAAGGAGCTATTACTGACCAAAAAAAAAAAAAAGTACGGACTAAAAGCTGGAAATTAAAATTTGTTCAGTGGCCTTACTGATGACTGTAGCCTGGCATGTCAGCCTCTCAGATCACTCTGAGGGACTGTTCCAAAGAGGTAAGGGAGGAGCAAGAATATATAGGAGCTTTTGCAAAAGTAAAAAGCAACAACAAAACCCCAGGTAGGAAAAACGAGAAAAGATTTCTGCTAATGACACATACTCAAAAAGACAGACGTCTCAAGGTAATGAATCTAGTACTCTTCTGTGTCTGGGAAGGTGCAAGAGTCTGGGCATTTAAAAATCATTCTTTTGATATGCGTCGTAACTAGCTAGGGCCAGTATCCTGTTACATTCCATCCCTCAGGGCGCACCTTGGGGTGGAGGCAGGCACGGCAGTGGCAGATGGCTGATGGCCAGACATCTTCTATTTTCTGAAATGGCAGGTGACAGCCTTTGCCCACACTATGCAACTGTTAACTGCTTAGATTGACTGCCAGACCGCGATTACTCCCTAGTCTCACGTTCCCAAATACCACCTTTACTCATTTGTTCACTGTAACCCTGACAAATCTCCAGCGGTGAGGAACACAGTTTTATGTATTTGGGTTCAAGTTCTGGCCCCAGCACATTCTAACAGGGTGACCTTCAGTAAGAGAATAGACCGAGGGGACTGTGCCCAGGTTTCCCCCGCTGTCACACAGAGCAGATGACAAACTTGCTCTCAGGATGAGGTGAGAATCCAATAAAATGCCAAGTGCTTTATAAGTGTTGGGAGCTAGTGTCAGTATTTGGTGCAATCATCCCTTCAGTGTTGATATCAGGCAGAGCCCTCTGGGGCTCCTGGGCACAAAAGCCTTTCTGTGTCCCCCATTTCTTTGATTACAGGAAACAGGCTTCTTTCAGCCTCTCTGACCACCCCAGGGTTCCAAGTTCCAACTGGCAGAGTCAGGCAGTTGTTAATTAGGGAAGGGAGGGGCTGCAAGACCAGGGAGAAACAAACAATCAAGGGAAACAATGGTACCGCCTTGGAGCAAAGTCCTGGTTTCCCATCAGGGGATACTCAGGACAGTATCTTTCAGCTTTTTTGCAGATACGGAAACCCCAGCAGGTGGGAGAACTTATCGGTTAAAAAGGGCTTGCTGCCCTCAAGCACAAGAGACCCCAGACCAGCTGGAAACAGACCGATGAATTCGGACTCCTACTTAACCTCCCCACCCACCCATCAGAAGAAAGTCCCTGAACTGATCAAGCCTCCTTTGAACCATTACTATAAAACTTCTCCAAGGCGGGGGTGGGGACAGACAGTTTGGAGGGCCTTAGCTCTCTGTGACCCCCTTTGCGTGGCAAAGCAATGAAGCTATTCTTTTCTACTTCACCCAAAACTCTGTCTCAGAGATTTAATTCGGGTACAGATTTGCTTTAGTGTCAAACACATCATCAAGCATATGCTTGGAAAAGGGCAGGGGTCTACCCAGCCCATGGGCCTTGACACCTAAACAGGAGCTCAGAAAGGAACGTTGGGGCTGCTCCCCCTCCCCACACCCTATGCCTGCTATTTCTGCGAAGTTCACTTCCTCTCCTGGGATGTCTTGTTCTGAAAAAAGAGAGAAAAGCCTTGTGTCCTGCAAAGCCAAAGCATCATTTAAACTCCCTCTTTCATCTACTTTAGATCTTACCAAAAAGAAAGAACTGTCCGTTCCCCACTGCGGAAGCCTGAAGGGAGATTAATAACAATAATAGTTCATGTGGAGCTAATGGTCCGTGAAAAATACCCCTCCGTTCTAATTCTTTCAGTTCAGAGAGATGGGGCCTGAGAGGCATTTTAGAGGCAGTGAAATGGATATGACGATGGCATTCTTGGAGAGATACAGAAATAACTCAATGGCCCCAGATTCCTGTCACTTTCCTTCCTTGAGTTCTCCATCAAACTGTTTGTTGCAGGAAGGGGAATCTCTTCCAGGGCCTGAGAGTGGGCTCTTGTCTAACACTTAGAAATGAATGATCTGAGGAGACATGTACTGACAAAGTGGGAGACTTTGTTAGGAAGGGGAGCCTGGGCAGAGGGCAGCAGGGTCAGGGAGCCCAGGAGGACTGCGCGGCCACGTGACTTGCAGTCTCGGGTTTTATGGTGACGGTGTCAGTTTCAGGATTGTCGCTAACCAATCACTCTCAGGGTCCTTCCTGGTAGCATGCATCCCTCATCCAAGACGGATTCCAGAGAGAAGGGTTCTGGGAGGCTGCTAGGATATGCGGTGTCTGGTGTCTCCTTTTGACCTTTCCGAATTCTTCCAGTTGGCAGTAGCTAGTCAGCTCTGCGTTTCTTACCAGGACCTCCTGTTGTAAGACGACTCGTACAGATGGTTACTACGATGCCTGGTGAGGGTGGGTGGTTTCGGACAGTGGTGCCCCTCACAAATTTGCTTTTCTCAAGCCAAATTTTTAGTGATGACTAAGCCAGTCCTGAAATTTGAGCCCACAGCACATCCATACCTTTCCGTACGCCTGATCTTATTTGAATTAATGGCTTAGATATTGTCTCTGCCCCTTCCTGGCTGGGTGAGCCCAGGCAAGGCACCAGGTGATGCTGGGCCATCCCCTAGAACCAGGGAGTAGCAATGAGACTTTGGTTGTCTAGTCCTTGGCATAGGTAGGTCTTGGCAGCTGAAGAAGCAGTGCCTCTTCTGAAAGAAATGGGTTGGTTTTACCTGACAGACTTCGTGAGTCCTGCAGAGGCCAGGAGCCGCTCTTTGCTGGGTCACTAGAGAGCTCCGAGGCCGATCTGTGCCCCACCTGCTTCCACCTGTCATCTGCTGGGCACTCACCAGCCCTATTTTCCTTTGCCTGAGTTCCTCTACCCTTTTTTCCCCCCTTGGGGGTCATATGTATTTTTGTAAGCACTATCCAGCTTTTCTAGGAAAAAGAGGAAATTCTAAATATATTTACATTTCACCTAGATGTCCATCAGCAGATGAATGGATAAGAAAGCTGTGGTACATATACACAATGGAGTATTACGCAGCCATTAAAAAGAATACATTTGTATCAGTTCTAATGAGGTGGATGAAACTGGAGCCTATTATACAGAGTGAAGTAAGCCAGAAAGAAAAACACCAATACAGTATACTAACCCATATATATGGAATTTAGAAAGATGGTAACAATAACCCTGTATACGAGACAGCAAAAGAGACACTGATGTATAGAACAGTCTTTTGGACTCTGTGGGAGAGGGAGAGGGTGGGATAATTTGGGAGAATGGCATTGAAACATGTATAATATCATATATGAAATGAGTCGCCAGTCCGGGTTCAATGCACGATACTGGATGCTTGGGCCTGGTATACTGGGACAACCCAGAGGGATGGTATGGGGAGGGAGGAAGGAGGAGGGTTCAGGATGGGGAACACGTGTATACCTGTGGTGTATTCATGTTGATATATGGCAAAACCAATACAATATTGTAAAGTTAAAAAAATAAAATAAAAATAAAAACAAACAAAATATATATTTACATTTCAGAAATCATAGGATGTCTTAGGTTGTTTCTTAATGGTTTCTAGTATGTCCATTTAAACACAAGTAGATTATAGTCAAAACAAGAGAAGGGTGGTATGGATTGAATATTTGTGGTCCTTCAAAACAACTGTCAACATGTCTTAATGTGACATGTGATGTATTAGGGGTGGGGCCTTTGGAAGGTAATTAAATCATGAGCATAGAGCCTTCGTGAATGGGATTAGCACCCTTATAAGAAGAGGAGTGAGAATGAATACACATATGATTGGTTGAGTCCCTTTGCTGTCCATCTGAAACTATCACAACATTGTTAATTGTCTATCCTTCAATCTAAATTTAAAAGTTTTTTTAAAAAGTAAGCATGAAAAAAGTTTTTCAAAACATTATTTGTATTGTTGTTATGATTATTACAATATTCATTATAATTTTGTATATACTTTGGCTCCCTTAAATAAAATCTCAATTCTTTTTTATAACTTTTTATTTTATATTACAGTATAGTTAACAATGTTAATAATTTCAGGTTTATAGCAAAGGGACTCACCGTTACACATAAATGTATCCATTCTCTTCAAAATTCCCCTCCCATCCAGGCTGCCACATAACGTTGAACAGGGTTCCCTATGCTGTACAATAGGACCTTGTTGGTTATCTATTTTATTTTTATTTTTTTAAACATTTATTTATTTATTTGGCAGAACTGATTTTCTAAATTTATTTTTAATTGGAGGATAATTGCTTTACAATATTGTGTGGGTATCTGTCATATATCAACATGAAATAGCCATAGGGTTATCCATTTTAAATATAGAAGTGTGTACATGTCAACACCAAACTCAATAACTATCCCTTCCCCCTATTCTTTCCATATGGCAACCGTAAGTTCATTCTCTAAGTCTGTGAGTTTTGTAATTAAGTTCATTAGTATCATTTCTTTTCAAGTTCCACATGTAAGGGATCGCATATGCTATTTCTCCTTCTTTGCCGGTCTTCACTGAGTGACAATCTCTACGTCTATCCATGTTGCTGCAAATGGCCTTATTTCATTGTTTTTAACGGCTGAGTAATATTCCGTTGCATATATGTACCACATCTTCTTTATCCATTCGTCTATCAGTGGACATTTAGATTGCTTCCATGTCTTGGTTATCGTAAACAGTGCTGAAGCACTGAACATTGGGGGTGCATGCATCCTTTCGGACCGCGCATTTTTCTCCAGGTATATGCCCAGGAGTGGGATTGCAGGATCATAAGGTAACTCTATTTTTTTGTTTCTTAAGGGGCCTCTGTACTGTTCTCCACAGTGACTGCACCAATTTACATTTCTACCAACAGCGTAGGATCGTTCCCTTCTCTCCATACCCTCTCCAGCATATATTCATCATAATTTTGTATATACTTTGTATCTTCTAGGTAAAAATCTCAACTCTTACAAAAAGGAAGAGGAATGAGAGAGACGATCTCAGGGCCATGTGAGGGTGTACCAAGAAGGTCGCTGTGGCAAATGAGGAACAGGATTCTTGCCAGCTGTTGTTGCAAACCAGGATGACGGTTCTCACTGAATCTGCCAGCATCTTGATCTTGGACGTCCCAGCTTCCAGGCCTTTGAGAAATAAATCTGTGCTGTTTAAGCCATATAATTTAGAGTATTTTGTTATAGCCACCCAAGCAGACTAAAAGAGTCATTTTCCCCAAACTTCTTTTACTTCTCTCATTGTGTCTGCTTGGATCCTCTTAGAAGTAAATGCCAAGACAGAATCAGACGGGTATAAATAAATCAGACAGATTTATTGGGGGGAGCACCTGTGAAGGATAAAGGGGCAAAGGTGGAGGAGTAAGAGGGGTGGGCCGTCAGCCCTGATGCTGGTCTGACACCTGGGGAAGGACAGCGGGAAGGCAGGAGCACTGGGTAAGAGCAGAGAGTCTTGTCCAGGCTGACGGGGAGCCCCACTGAAATGTTCTCCACCAGGGGCATCGGAATGGACCAGGGATGTCAGGCTGCGGTATTGTGCTTAGTCACTGGCTGTCCACAGCCTGGGGAGAGCACGGCCTCAGCCTGAATGCTTGGGCAGATCTAATTATGTAGCAGCTGGAGGCTGTTCCCCTGTTCCAAGGGGGTTCTCTTGAAAGGAGATCTGAGCTGCACCGCTGAGTGGCCGCCTCACCCACAGTGTCCAGCTGACTCACACCAGGAGCTCAGTGTGCTAACTCAGAAGTTTCTTAGAGCTGTGGTCATGTTTCACACCTTCCGGCTCCTTTTCCACATCAATACACAGCTGTTTTGCATACTCCCCTCTAAGAAATCATGTCCCATTTTCTTAGGACTTTGATGTCCTCTCCAGGAAATGACTGTCACAGGAGAGTGGTCAGGGGTGTATGTTCTGGCGCCAGATTGCCTGGGTCCATAGTCTGGGAACCCATCACCCACTAGCTGTAGGAACTAGCACAAACGATTAAACTTTTTACCTCAATTTCATTTACTGAATTATGACAGGAATAATACCTGTCTCATGGGGTTGCGAAAAATGCTACCTGTGAAGCACTTAAAACAGAGCTTTGGAAATAATAAGTTCTCAAACAATATTAATTAACAACCAAGAATATGATTTGCATATGAATGTGAATAGTATATAAACGTGTCCCCCCAAATTCTTATGTTGAAATCTAATCCGCAAAGTGACAGTATTAGAAGGAGAGGCCTTCGGGAAGCCATTAGCTCATGAGGTGGTTGTTGTTCAGTTGCTAAGTCATATCCAACTCTTTGTGACCCCATGGACTGCAGCACACCAAGCTTCCCTGTCCTTCACTGTCTCCTGGAGTTTGCTCAAACTCATGTCCATTGAATTGGTGATGCTACCCAACCATGTCATCCTCTGTTGCCCCCTTCTCTTTCCCACCATCAGGGTCTTTTCCAATGGCTCTTCGTATCAGGTGGCTAAAGTACTGGAGCTTCAGCTTCAGCATCAGTCCTTCTGATGAATATTCAGGGTTGATTTCCTTTTGTTATGTGAGGACACAACCAGAAGTCTGCAACCATGATGAGGGCCCTCACTTGATCATGCAGGCACCCTGATCTTGGGGCGTTTAGCCTCTAGAACTGGGAGAAGTAAATTCCTCTTATCTATAAGCCACTTGCTGCTGCTGCTGCTGCTAAGTCACTTCAGTCGTGTCCGACTCTGTGCGACCCCATAGACAGCAGCCCACTAGGCTCCTCTGTCCCTGGGATTCTCCAGGCAAGAACACTGGAGTGGGTTGCCATTTCCTTCTCCAATGCATGAAAGTGAAAAGTGAAAGTGAAATCGCTCAGTCGTGCCCGACTCTTAGCAACCCCATGGACTGCAGCCTACCAGGCTCCTCCATCCATGGGATTTTCCAGGCAAGGGTACTGGAGTGGGGTGCCATTGCCTTCTCCATAAGCCACTTAGTCTGTGGTATTTTGTTATAGCAATCCGAATGGACTAAGACCACTCATTAATTAAAAATGAATACATTCTCAATCAAAATTAATATATTAACATTAACATGGCCTATGTCTCATGAACAGTTTTGTCTTTCAATTTGTCCTATTTGAAAGTTCCTCATAGGCATTTCAAACAGACTGGCAGAAGGCTTTCAGGAACCCTTCACATCATTCCATGTAGGCTGCTATCTATCTGTCTGACTTTGGAATCAGACATAAAGTGGTTAAAGCTCACCACATAATGAGCACTGGAAATGGGAGCTATTTCTACCATAAGCACCATTAAAGGTAGTCTTTGCCTTAAGTTTTCTTTTCTTTTACCCAGCAATTATTGAGTATCTGTGGGTGTCAGGCATGGTGACAAATACCAGGGAATCAGAGATTAGCCAGACAGATCTTGCCCTCCACAAAACCAAACTCTAAGTGAAGAGAAGTTAGAGGCACCAAAAGTAACTAGAATAAAGGAGAGAAAAGAATTTTCTACTAAAAAGAATTTTAGCAGACAGCTGGATAAAGAGCAGAAAGAGAGAGACACTGCTTCTACCTGGGCACAGAAAAAACATTCTGGAAAAGTAGATCCTTCACCTGGTTTGTAAATGCCAAGACCTAGACCCTCAGGGCCTGGAGATGTGCTGAAGAGCAGGAAAATGATGAACTTTGTACTTTTTGTCTGCTGTAGCCTATCCTTAGGGAGACCATATATGTTTTCAGGGAGATATCGCTTTACAAGGACCAGCTGCCTCTCAAATCATATCAGAAATATAAATGGCAGAGCTATACAGCGGAGCAGAAATAACAGCAATGAGAGCTTCAAGCCTGTCACCTGCTCCTTTTAAGTGTTCTATGATGAGTGCTCATCCCAGTGCCTTTCTGGGATTCTGGGAAGACACATCTAGGCCCTTTCCTTTCCTTTGTTCCAGGTCCTTAGCAGAGTCATTGGCTCAGGCGCCAGCACCCTGTTGAGGATGGTGACTGCACCCTGCAGGGGAATTGTCACCTGTCTCTGGTTCAGCCTGAATTCCATGTTACTCTTTTCTAAAAAAATTATTATTATTATTTTGCCTGTGCTTTGTGGCATGCAGAATTTTAGTTCCTTGACCAGGGAATGAACCCCCGTCCCCCACATTGGGAGCACAGAGTCTTAACCACTGGACTGCCAGGGAAGTCCCCCACGTTACTCTTTTGATTGGTTCACATTCTACCATCACAACCTCCATCTCACGCATGTCCCCCACTCGGCTTCTCCTAAGATAAACACAACCCATCGTCTCACATCACTTGGGTTTCTGTTCCTCCAGGCCTCCTCTGGGAGACCGCCATGGTTGAGATTTCCAGTAAGACGAGCTGGTCGCTGGTCACATTTCAACTGCCCCAATTTGGGGTCCATTTTGTGGAATGGTGGGCAACTCCAGGTTGGTTTCTCCACCCCACCTTTAATAACCACGAAAGACATGGGACTAGCCAGGTGATCTCACTTAGGCTCCCAAATTGATAGTGGCCATTCTGATTCTAAAGTAAGAGAAAGAATTCCTTGGCAATCCAGTGGTTAGGACTCTGTGCTTCCCCTGCCAAGGGCACAGGTTTGATCCTGGATCGGGGAACCAAGATGCAGCAAGCTGCATAGGGAGACCAAAACAAAAAACACACAAAACCCCAAACTCCCTAAGTGTGTGTGTCTATTTCTGTTTTGTAAGTAAGTTCATTTGTATCATTTTCTTAAGATTCTGCACATAAGCAATATCATATGATACTTCTCTTTCTCTGTCTGACTTACTTCACTCAGCATGACAATCTCTAGATCCATCCATGTTGCTGCAAATGGCATTATTTCATTCTTTTTTAGTGGTTGGGTAATATTCTATCATATATATTTACATATGGCACCCCACTCCAGTACTCTTGCCTGGAAAATCCCATGGACAGAGGAGCCTGGTAGGCTGCAGACCATGGGGTCTCGAAGAGTCGGACACGACTGAGCGACTTCACTTTCACTTTTCACTTTCATGCATTGGAGAAGGAAATGGCAACCCACTCCAGTGTTCTTGCCTGGAGAATCCCAGGGACATGGGAGCCTGGTGGGCCACCATCTATGGGGTCGCACAGAGTCGGACACGACTGAAGCGACTTACCACCAGCATATATATGTACATATATATCTACATGGACCACATTCTTCTGTAGATGGACTTTTAGATTGCCCCTGTGTCTTGGCTTTTGTAAACAGTGTTGCAGTGAACACTGAGGTGCATGCATCCTTTCGGACTCTGTTTCCCTCCAGGTATATGCCCAGGAGTGGGGTTGCAGGATCATATGGTAGCTCTATTTTTGGTTTCCTAAGGAACCTCCATAAAGTCTCTGTAGTGACTGTACCAGTTTACATTCCCACCAACAGAAGGTTCCCTTCTCCCCAGAATTTTATTCATTGTGAATTTTTTGATGATGGCCATTCTGACTGCTGTGAGGCGATATCTCACTGTAGTTGTGATTTTCAGTTCTCTAATAATTAGTCGAACATCATCTCATATGCTACTCTGCCATCTGTATGTCTTCTGATTTAAAATGGATAAACAACAAAGACAGCACAGGGAACTCTGCTCAATATTCTGTAATTGGGAGAAGAATTTGAAAAAGAATAGATCCGTGTGTATGTGTAAGTGAATCACTCTGTGGTACCCCTGAAACGAGCACAACATTGTAAATCAACTATACTTCAATATAAAATGAAAAGTTAACAAAAGAAACAAAAAATAAAGTAGCAGAAATGCAGGGAAGCATGTGGTGTCACATGAGGCAAGAGAAGGTTCTGGATTTCTGGCAACTCTTGCCCGGAGGTCCCTTTCATTGAGATGGGGAGCCTAGGGGAGGAGTTGATGGGGAAACGGGAGGGCAGGGGAAAGAAAACTTCAGTTTTGGAAAGTCCGAGATCCCTTTTAAGTCATCCAAGGGGAGTTGTAGGGTAGGCAGGTTTGTATTTGAATGTGGAATTCTGAAGCACTGTTGGGCTTAGAGGTATATATAGAGAGAAATGTGAGAACCTTTATGATGTAGGTGTTATGTAAATCTGTGGGACTGAATACTGTCACCAAGGAAGTAAATGTTTATAGAGAATAGAAGAAGAGCTCTAGAAACTTCCAACGGTTAGAAGTCAGGGCGAAGATGAGAACTCAGCAGCGGAGGCTTAAGAAGGAGCAGTCCAATGAGGCAGGAACCATCTAGGAGAATTTGTCCTGAAAACCACTAAAGGAAGCATTTCAAGCGAAAGGAATGATCAGTCAGGCCAGCTGGCTGATAAGTCAAGTTAGGGGAATACTGAGAACTGATCATTGGATTTAGAAGTTATTGGTGACCTTGACAAGAGCAGTTTCAGGCAAGTTTGCTCTGACTTCTGGGCCCATTTTCCCTCTGCTTTCTCTCCCTGAGCCTCACTCTCAGCCTCAAGTGTCTGCGAAGTCCTTTGCCCCTGCCCTGATCTTCTGTCTTCAGACATCGCAGAGATTCTTCACATTTTATGGTCAGGAACTCAGTGAAAAACCTATTTAAATATGTGATCTTCTTCCACATACACATATAATCATGTATTATAATTTCAGGGGTTCACAGACTCCCTAATCCCTGATCGCAGGGTAAGAACAACTTAAGATAGGTTACTCTAATGAGTTTCCTTTGGGACTTCCCTGGTGGCTCAGATGATAAAGAATCTGCCCACAATGTGGGAGACCTAGGTTCAATCCCTGGATCAGGAAGATCCCCTGGAGAAGGGCATGGCAACCCACTCCAATATTCTTGCCTGGAAAATCCCAAGAACAGAGGAGCCTGGCAGGCTACAGTCCACAGGGTTGCAAAGAGTTGGACATGACCAAGTGATCTTCACGTTCACTTTTTTTCAATGAGTTTCCTTTAGCTCTGGCCACACAGAGGTCTTGAAACCCATTTGTCCATCCCAGGCCCACACCCTTCTTTAGATCTTTATTAAAATCGGAGACAATGAGAGCTAAGAACAAATGTTTTTATTACAAGCTCTTGGGGAGGCAAATTTAGGACAAACACGAGTAGACATGGTAACCAATTCAAGCAGGTATTGAATGGTATGATTTCACCTATATTCATAGCATCTTAGCTCTGCTTTAGATCTGATCTCTTCTGGTAGTTTCCGTAGGTGGTTCGGCTAGGGACAGCCACATTCTCTACATTAAGGATCATAAACTCAACATCTGTGAGAAATGGGCACATAATGACGTAAGCTGAAATGCATGGGAAACACCCAAGTGACAGGGTCAATGGTGAACAGGGAAAGTGGGGTCTACATGGTAGGTTTAAAAAAGAGAAGCTGAGGGCTTCCCTGGTGGTCCAGTGGTTAAGACACCATGCTCCCAATGCAGGGGACCCAGGTTCCATCCCTGCTCAGGGAATTAGATCCCACGTGCCAAAGATCCCATGTGCCGCAAAGAAGATCAAATATCCCACAGGCTGCAAACTGAGACCCAGAACAGCCAAAAAAATAAATAAATAAAAAGATGATACTCTTCTGGCAAATGTTGACATACGAGAATTTCAGCTCATATTGCTGAAATTTTTCAAGATAATGGAAAATATCTTGATTTTTCAAGATAATCTGTAGATTTGATTCCTATGCAGTCTAAATAAACTGGAATATATGGTCTATAGAAGCTGGGGCATGTCCGAGAGAGAATTAAATTATGTTTATAGATGAGTTTTGGTGTAGAGTCTACTTCTTCTGTTCATTGTGACAGATTGTGTTTTCCAAAAATTACCAAAGTTGTATTTCCAGTCCCACACAGTTTCCAGGATATTGCCAGTTGTATTAAGTGAACCTGGAACCCAGGCTGGTCTTTGTAGCTGGCTCCACAGCAGACACTTGGATGTATGACTTCCACGACCGAATCATGAAAAGCAATATGGTTTCCACGTGGGTCTCTCCTCTCTCCCAGGATGCTCACCCTGGGAACCAAGCCCTCAGGCTGTGAGTAAAAGCCCAGACCAACCTAGCAGAGGTCTCATTTCCAGAAGCGAACAGGCATCAACCACCCAACAAGTAGGAGAACAAACCTTCAAATGACTTAAGCCCTGAGCCTTGAGTCACCCAGCTGAGGCCATCAAGGAGCAACGACCAGCCGTTCCTGCTGTGCCTTGTTTAAATTCCTGACCCTCAGATTCTGTGAGCACAGTTGCTTTATGTCACTAAGTTGGAATGATTTCTTAGTCTGCCTCAGTAACTGAGTTTCCATTTATAAATATGGAAGTGCTTTAGCGAATCCACCTGAGGAATACACCTTTTAGAAAAATGCTTTCGCTCTGGAATCTTTTTTTTTTAGAATTAAAAAAAAATGAAGGACAGTTGATTTACAAGGTTGTATTAATTTTTGTACAGCAAAGTGCTTCAGCTGTACATATATATATACATTCTTTTTTAATATTCTTTTCCATTATGGTTTATCACAGGATATTGAATATAGTTCCCTGTGCTATACAGTAGGGCCATGTTGTTTATCCATCCTATGTATAATCGTCTGCATCTGCTAATCCCAAGCTCCTACTCCATCCCTCCCCAGCCCCACCCCCTACTCCCTTGGCAACCATGTCTTTTCTCTGTCTACAAGTGTTTTGTAGGTATAGTCATTTGTGCCACATTTTAAATTCTACATGCAAGTGATATTATATGGTCTTCCACTCTCTGACTTACTTCACTTAGTATGATCAGCTCTAGGGAGTCTTTTTCCATTTTGATGTCCTTTAACTGATGTCCCTTAGGATTCATGCCCTTCTGTGATTCAGACCTTGGGAATCGGGAACTCTAGGAGTGGACCCCGCAGTCTGTATTTGAGCAAGGCCTCCGGTGACTCTGATGCTTGTTCAAGCTTGGGAACGGCTGATCCAGACCACACGTAACGAGGTATTAAAGAGTGACAGGGAAACGGCGAGGAGGGGCGTGGAAAGTGAGGCCATGAGGTTATCTGGTGAAGTAAAGCCCTGGGGGACCATGAGGAGTGCAGGGGCTGAGGGCTGCAGGAGGAAGGGAAGGCCTGGAGGGGCCGGGCTGGAGCGGACTGTAAAGCTTTTGAGGAGCCCTCAGCTCGGACGTGGCCACTCTGCGGGCTCACTTCAGCGAGACTTGTAAAGTCCCTCCGACTCCACAGTAATCCTGATTTTCCAACGAAACAGCACGTGGAGTTGTGTTCAAGAGGGCAGACCAAGCAGCTCGGGCCGAGGGGACGGGTTGCCCAGGGCCTCTGCCTCCGTCCCTGTGGTATCCCTTGAGCTACTTGCAGAAACCACACATTCAGCTTCCTTGTAGCTGTGGTTCTCTAAAGCTGTGAACAGGGCGCCTGGTCATGCCTTAGGGCTGAGCTCAGGGGAAGCCACTAAACTTGTCAGGAGCGCGTGGGAGAGTGTTGACAGGGGCGGACTGCTGCTAAACCCCTGTGTGCCTGCAGGGGGCGCCAGCGCACAGGGCCCTGGAGGCCTGGTCCCACGTGGAAGCCGTGTGGGGGTCGGATACCAGGCCAGCCCACCTGACTGCGAGGCCCAGGCCGGTGAGGGGAGCGGGAAGACAGAAACCAAGGGTCAGTCTCCCCCAGGAGGCAGGAGCTGACCAGGACACAGACTCCAGAATAACCATAGGTGCTGGGTCAGCTGGGACAGTTTCTCCAGACAGCCTTCCAGTGGGAGGGTATTTCGGTGGAACATCATATTGGGCTTCCCTGGTGGCTCAGATGGTAAAGAATCCATCTGCAATACAGGAGACCTGGGTTTGATCCCTGAGTTGGGAAGATCCCCTGGAGGAAGGCATCACAACCCACTCCAGTATTCTTGCCTGGAGAATCCCCATGGACAGAGGAGCCTGGTGGGCTACAGGGTCACAAAGAGTCAGACGTGACTGAGCAATGAAGCACGCACGCACACGCGCGCGCACACACACACACACAGAGTTTAGAAAACTAGCCATGATTCTTGATCCTCAGAGAGTTCAGTCCCTCTCACCAAGGCATTTTGTTGCAGTTATGAGATGCATCACAGTTACACACCATAATGTTATTTACCCTTCCACCTTTGCTCTTTCTGGAAAGCCTTTCCCTCCCTGAAGATTCCGATCAGGTATTTCCTCTTCCTGGAAGTCCTCCTGATTGCCCTCCCCTACCTTCCATTCCTGCTGCATGTATTTCTGCTGTATTAAATTGCTTGTGGACTTATTGCTTTAGTCTGAGAACCCTTGAGGACAGGCTCTGTGCATTCAGTGAAAGCCAGCCCCACCCTACTGCATAACAGACACTTGTAAAATCCCCACGGAATGACTGCCTCAGTCATCTCCAAGCCCAGCTGACGGTGGAGGTCAGCACAGTGGCCTGGGCTCGGGGGGGGGGGGGGCAGCGGGACATCACACCTGCTGGGGGTGGGGGGTAGCCTTCACATCCACGGGGAGCCTCTGGTTTCCCTCTTTCCTGCTCCGAGAGAGCAGCTGGTGAGACAGGGAAGGCACAGATCCAGAGCCCAGGAAAGCTCAGCATCCCGTTGGTGGTAAACATCACTGCTAACACCATGGGACTGAAGTCAGTTTCATTGGCCCCCAGACTCAGAAGAGCGAATCCTTTTGCCTACAGATTTGCTGGTGACTTGAGTTTTCTGCCCAGTTGCTTTTTGTTGTGGCTAATTTGAAGCTCCTTCTTACTGCCCAGGCTGTTAAGAAGGAAGGTTGGTGAAAATCAGATGCTATTAATTAATTTGACCAAGTGGGCTCTTTGCCTTTTTTCCTTCCTATCCCAGGAGAGACAGTTTCCATTCGTGGGATGGATGCTTGCCTGAGCTGAGACGAAATGCTTTCTCTTTTATCTGGATATATATTATGGGGGCTTTGCTCTGCATTCAAAAATGAATTAATGTCCACAATGGGGTTCTGTTTTTAAAGCTGGCATTTTTAATATTAACTAAAATGTTCTCAGTACAGTCCAAGTAATTGTAAAGTTTGGATGAAAGAAGACAAGTCTCCTCACCCAGGAAGGAGCAGGGCAGTCAAGGACTATTATGGACTGACTCTTTGTATCCTACCAAATTGAACTGAATTTCTCAGTCTTCCCAATGGCAAGCACCAAGGAAAGACCATGTGAGGACACAGCGAGAAGCCTCTACAAGCCGGGAGCGGGCTCCTCACCGGGAACTAAGTCAGCCAGCACCTTGATCTTCCTTTTCCCAGCCTCTAAAACCATGAGGAAATACATTTTTGTTTAAGCCACCAGACTACGGTAACTTGTTCTGCAGTCCCCAAAAAGCAAAAGTGTTAGTTGCTCAGTCCTGTCTGACTCTTTGCGACCCCATGGATTGTAGTCCGCCAGGTTCCTCTATCCATGGAATTCTCTGGGCAAGAATACTGGAGTGGGGTGCCATTCCCTTCTACAGGGGACCTTCCTGACCCAGGGATCAAACTCATGTCTCACGCATTGCAGGCAGAGCTCAAGCTGAATGAGAAAAGGACAAAGATGGAAGAAAACAGAGAAGGCTGGAGCCAGGTCCCAGCTCTGATGCTATCTTCCCCCAGGGCTTGTGTGAAACCAGGCTCCCTTAGCAGATGTACCAGCTGGTTGCTACGGCAACAAGGCTGTAGCTGGGGTGATGCCTGGGCACAGACTCCCTCATCTCTGCCACAGGACCGCCTGCTAACCAGGATTGTCACGTGCTAGGCACACTGTGGCATTCAGGCCTACACCCAACCTCAAGTGTCCCGACAGTCCACCCCTCACCAGCAACCCACTCCATACCCCCACGGTGGAACCACCCAGAGCCATGCTCTCTCGGGGCTTTTCAAGCCAAGGAGCAAATAGCATGTGTGTTTGGGAGAAGTAGGAGGTCAAAGAGATTGCACATGAAATTGGCAACTTTCAACTCCTGCCTTTGCTCCCCACAGTGAGGCTGGCCAGTGGTTTGTAGGGAGGCTGATAACCTTGAATGTGGGTTTGGCATGTTGCTGGAAGCCAACAGCTGTTCCAAGGGAAAGACAAATGTCCCTCTCTGTCACCAAAAGGCCATATCCTGCACTTCAACCCCGCCACCTGGCCAGATCCCCACATCAAGGTAGAGAGGAGGGTGGGCTAGAAAGGTTATGACCTTATTTACTTTAAAGAGAAAAGGTTTATGCAAGCCCATAACCATAGTCAAAGGTATGATTTTTTTCAGAGTCATGTATGGATGTGAGAGATAGACCATAAAGAAGGCTGAGTGCTGAAGAATTGTTGCTTTCAAACTGTGATGCTGGAGAAGACTCTTGAGAGTCCCTTGGACTGCAAGATCAACCCTGATTATTCACTGGAAGGACTGATGCTGAAGCTGAAGCTCCAATACTTTGACCACCTGTTGAGAAGAGACAACTCATTGGAAAAGACCCTGATGCTGGGAAAGTTTGAGGGAGGGAGGAGAAGGGAGCAACGGAGGATGAGATGGTTGGATGGCATCACCGACTCAATGGACATGAGTTTGAGCAAACTCCAGGAGACAGTGAAGGACAGAGAAGCCTGGTGTGCTGCAGTCCGTGGGCTCACAAAGAGTTGGATATGACTTAGCAACTGAACAATAACAAGCTCAGTTTATTAAATAAGAATTCTTATCCATAGTAGACATTGAGTTCATGCAAAAACTGTCAGAGACAGTTCCTTGTGTCAGATGCTCCTTGCAAAACAAGTAGCAGATTTTTACCCCATCTCCTGGAGCTGGACTGATCCATGCTGAGCTCTCCAGGGAGTCAAAGATCCTGGGGTCAGGGGAGCAGATGGTGACCCAGACTTGAGGTGCAGGCAAGGAATTTCTTGTTTTCTTGTCCCAAGGGGCTTTCTCTTCCCCGCTGAGACCTGGGTCAGAGATACTAGGTCAAATAGCAGCAAGAAAGACAATTTTCAGTAGAGAAAAGGGAAATTCAGACACAAATATGCTCTTTCTAGAGCTCAGGTCACCTGGTTTGGAGAACTTCTGGGTCCACTTGAGGAAGTCCTGTGTTCTGTTTGAAAAAGAACTAGAGGTACTCTTTCTGCCCCCTTCTGATGCCTATGTCAGAAGCTTTCTCTATCTCCTTTATACTTTAATAAAACTTTATTACACACACACACACACACAAAAAAGAACTAGACCAAGACCCAGGAGAGTGAGCTGTGGTTCTGCTATTACACCTCTCGCTGTGCAACCCTAGATTGGACAAGTCACTTCACCCCCAAGGACACAGCCTCCCCATCTATGAAAAAGCAACACGCGCTGTTCTGCCTATTTCACATAGCAGTCAGAATATGATCAAATGAGAGAAAAAAACCTGTGCAGGGGCTCCTTGTGCACATGAGTCATGAACAAAACGGACTTTTCAAGCACTTTGGGAATCCCTCAAAGAAAACATGTTGTGAAAAACAGACAGTAGTAAGTCCATAGCAGGAAGTGAGGGCCACTCCCCGGGCAGTCACTGGTCGTATCGCCCAGGCATTGGTCTGGCCTCACTGTTCTGTTCATGGGTTTGTGCTCAGTCAGTTCAGTCATGTCTGACTCTCTGTGAACCCATGGACTATAGCCCGCCAGGCTCCCCTGTCCATGGGATTCCCCAGGCAAGAATACTGGACTGGGTTGTCATGCCCTCCTCCAGGGGATCTTCCCAACCCACAGATTTAACCCGAAACTCCTGAGTGTCCTGGATTTCAGGCAGATTTTTTTTTTTTTTTTAACTGCTGGGCCATCACGGAAGCCCTGTTCTGCTCATGCTGGTCCCCCGGTCTGCAGTCACTGACTTGCAGCTCCACAGGGAATATGCATCAGTCTCCTCATGGGAGCTAATTTATTGGGCCAAGTCAAGTCTATAGCTCTTCATACTATGGACACTATCGGTAGAGCTGGATTTGGGGCAGAATTGAATGGAAAGGTTCTGTGTCGGCCAAGAAGTCTCAGCTGACAGCCCTGGGCTGAAAGTCAGGCATCTGGTAGGTGAAGCCACAGACAGAAGAGCGATTATTCCAAAAGTACAGGGTGTGGAAAAGACCGCTGGCCACTACTGGCCCAAGAACAATAGCTATTGTTATTTTTGGTATTTGCTATACAAAGTTCTTTACAAACACTACCTTCTTCAGTTCTCTGAACCCTTATAAAGTAGCTATCGTCATTTCACCTATGAGAAAACCGGAGCTCAGAGAGGTTAAGTAACTTGTCCAAAGTCACACAGGAAAAGAGCTGAAATTCACATGAAGGTATACCTAAGATACCTAAGACTAAGCTCTTAACCATGTGCCGCTCTGTAGTGGGCCTCAGTTTAAGCTGTAAGTCCGGTTGACACATGGGATTCTGGGCCCCATATCAGAAGTGTCGGACTCAGGAGGTCCAGAGAGGATCTGAGATTTCTAAGGATCTGTATTTCTAACAGGTCCCCAGGTGCCACTGCTGGTGCCAGGGAGCAGCGGGAGAGAACTGTGCGCTTTACCGGCCGTCTCTCATACAGCTGGGAGACCTGTAGCCTGCCTGGGGCCAGGCAAGTGAAGGAAACCCACCTGAGTGTACGGGCTGCCGCCAGGACCCGCCTGTCCTTCACACCCTTCCTAGAAGGGAGTTTCCGCATTCGGGTGCCTCTCCTAAGCTAGCCACTGCAAACACTGGGCCTCTTATGTTTGTAGACAGAAGCCCCAAAGAATTAATGCTTTTGAACTGTGGTGTTGGAGAAGACTCTTGAGAGTCCCTTGGACAGCAAGGAGATCCAACCAGTCCATCCTAAAGGAGATCAGTCCTGAATATTCACTGGAAGGACTGATGCTGAAGCTGAAACTCCTATACTTTGGCCACCTGATGCGAAGAGCTGACTTATTTGAAAAGACCCTGATGCTGGGAAAGATTGAAGGTGGGAGGAGAAGGGGACAGGATGAGATGGTTGGATGGCATCACCGACTCAATGGGCATGAGTCTGAGTAAACTCTGGGAGTTGGTGATGGACAGGGAGGCCTGGCGTGCTGCAGTCCATGGGGTCGCAAAGAGTCAGACATGGCTGAGCGACTGAACTGAACTATGTTTCTAGACAATTATTTGCCAGCTTTCACTCAGTTCCTTACTCACCCGATTTCACGATCTATTCAAAACAGTCATCAGCCTTAGAAGTGCCAGCATGTGGAAGGATCTCTTACAGAATCTCAGAATGGGAAGGGACCTCTGGGGTCCTCCTACTGCGTCCTGGGTGGTAACAGACCCAGCACAAAGGGCATCAGTGATTCCCGCAGCAGTGTGTCCAGCTTCGGCAGAGGGCAGTTCTTGAGCCTGGAGAAGTATTTCTTTAGAGGCTCTTCCCTGTCTTGTTGACTTGTGGGCTCCCCTCCGGGGGTTCACATCAAGCTCTTTCACCCCTCCCCCATCCACACATGCTTGATTTCCTGACTTAGCCTCCTATAGGGGGTTAAAGGTTGACCCCCCAAAACATAAAGGTCATAGATACAGGACTGTAGTCAAAACCAAGCCTGCATAAAAAATGGCAGAGTGCTCCAAAGATGAGCTTTTCCTATTTTTCAGTTTTCTGAAATACCAGTTGACATCAAGTGACATAGTATGGTCTTCAGAAACACAGACATACACATACACACACACTCCTAGAGGACTTCACCACTGATCCTGGGTCTTCATTGCTCTCATCCTGCCATCACCAGAGACGCCCCATGACACAGTGGGCAGGCCACCCAACCTCCAGCTCCCTTCTCTGCCTCATCACCATTGAGCTGTACCCTACCTTAGTCCTTTCCTGTGGCTGCACCTAGACCTGGTCACTACCTGGAACTCTTCTACAAAAGAAACATGACAGCCCCTAGCTGTTAAAACCACACAGTGAGTTCTCATCCCAACCTCCATCCTCCCTGAACTTTCCCTTTCTTGTATACATCTTACCTGTTCTTGAAAGTGAAACTGTGAGTTGCTCAGTCATGTCTCTTTGCAACACCATGGACTGTAGCCTGCTACTCCTCTGTCCACGGGAGTATCCAGGTAAGAATACTGGGTTGGGTTGCCATTTCCTTCTCCCCAGGATCTTCACAACCCAGGGATCTGTTCTTGGGCCTTATCAGATCTCCCTGTCCACTATTCCTTTATTCTCCTCACTGCTCATCTGTCACCCCGTCTTCACATCCTCCCCTCTGCACTGATCCCATGGACCATCACTAAATTTCTTGTTACACTCCCAACCCTTTTATCTCGTTGACATTATTTTTGCACTCACCTGGCACAACTGCAACGCTAGCTGATTTCAGCCCACCTGATTTCTCCTGTCTTCTTCTCAAACTTCAGAGCATGGCAAAAAGCCATCATACTCATCTGCAGACTGAAGTCATTGCTGGTGAATACAAGGTCAGTGGCTCTGGTGGTAAAGAATTCGCCTGCCAGTGCAAAAGACAAGAGACATGGGTTTGACCCCTGGCTCAGGAAGATCGCCTGGAGAAGAAATTGGCAACCTGCTCCAGTATTCTTGCCTGGAAAATCCCATGGATAGAAGATTCTGGCAGGCTACAGTCCATGGGGCCACAAAGAGTCAGACATGACTGAATGACTGAGCACTCAGCACTCAAGCCTTTTGCAGGTCCCTAGTCAGCAGCCCAGTCCCAATCCACAGCCATCATACCTGAGACATTGGGGCAAATGAACAAGGTCATCCCTTATTCTGGGCTAGGCAGAACTTAGGGCTGGGTGCAGGGCTTTTTGAGCTTTGGAGGACCATCTTTGCAACCTCCACTTCCTCTGCCTTTCTTGTTTCTTTCTATAGCTGCTCTAGAACTTTCCTCCGGCCATGATTCCTACTGCAAGATTTTGCCTTTACCTGACAAAGTAAAGTCAATCAAGAGGGATCACCACAATTTTTATGGTCCTCATCCTTCTCAAAAATGTACGTCTACTCATTAAGACAATTCCTTCACTTTGTGTTTTATTCCACTCCTCTTTTCTTCTCCTTTAATCATCCTTCTCACCCTTTCAATTTCCATCCCTATCTTTTTACCAGGATTTAAATATGTTCAAGCCCTCTCATTAAAACAAACAAATCCTCTGCCAGTCGTATATTCAACCTACCCACTGCTCTCTTGCTCTTTTTTTCTTCAGCTGGTACAAGTTGTAGTACGAATCTTTTCAGACAGGTAGAGAATAGTACAGAGTTCACCTGTGGATCCTAGTCACCCAGATTCAAGATTTTGTCATATTTCCAGCTAGATTTCTTGAAAGAGTGGTTGATGTTTACATCACACTCCACTTACAATCCCTGAGGTCTGGGTTTCTCTCTCACCACCCAGTGAAATTTCTCTGAAGTATTTCCATTGATCTGATGGTCAAATCTAGCAAACACTTTTCGGTTTGTAGCTTCCTACTGATCACTCTGCCCTTTGGTTTTATCCTTCTTACTTGCTTACACATTCTATTTTCTCCTGTCCCTTAAATATACCACTGGATTTTTTCTCGTTTGTATTATTAAGCGGGGGGGATTGTTTGTTTTGCTTCCTTGATTTGCTTCAACAAAATAACCTTTTTTTTAGTTGATTTATAATATTGTGCTGGTTGCAGATGTGTGTATATATATATATATATATATATATATATATATAACACATAACTGAATCACTTTGATGATTCTATATTTATGGCTCAGATGGTAAAGAGATCTTAAAGGTGGTAAAGATCTTAAAGACATGGGAATACCAGACCACCTTACCTGCCTCCTGAGAAATCTATATGCAGGTCAAGAAGCAACAGTTAGAACTGGACATGGACATGGATTGGTTCCAAATTGGGAAAGGAGCACGTCAAGGCTGTATATTGTCACCCTGCTTATTTCACTTATATGCAGAGTACATCAATAGAAATGCTGGGCTGGAGGAAGCACAAGCAGGAATCAAGATTGCTGGGAGAAATATCAATAACCTCAGATATGCAGATGACACCACCCTTATGGCAGAAAGTGAAGAGGAACTAAAGACTTGATGAAAGTGAAAGAGGAGAGTGAAAAACTTGGCTTAAAGCTCAACATTCAGAAAACAAAGATCATGGCATCTGGTCCCATCACTTCATGGCAAATAGATGGGGAAACAGTGGAAACAGTGGCTGACTTTATTTTTCTGGGCTCCAGAATCACTGCAGATGGTGATTGCAGCCATGAAATTAAAAGATGCTTGCTCCTTGGAAGAAAAGTTATGGCCAACCTAGTCAGCATATTAAAAGGCAGAGACATTACTTTGCCAACAAAGGTCTATCTAGTCAAAGCTATGGTTTTTCCAGTAGTCATGGGTGGATGTGAGAGTTGGACTGTAAAGAAAGCTGAGTGCCAAAGAATTGATGCTTTTGAACTGTGGTGTTGGAGAAGACTCTTGAGAGTCCCTTGGAATGCAAGGAGATCCAACCAGTCCATCCTAAAGGACATCAGTCCTGAATATTCATTGGAAGGACTGATGCTGAAGCTGAAACTCCAATACTTTGGCCACCTGATGCAAAGAACTGACTCATTTGAAAAGACTCTGATGCTGGGAAAGATTGAAGGCGGGAGGAGAAGGGGATGACAGAGGACTAGATGGTTCACTGACTCAATGGACATGAATTTGAGAAAGCTCCAGAAGTTGGTGAAGGACAGGGAAGCCTGGTGTGCTGCAGCCCATGGGGTCACGAAGAGTCAGACATGACTGAGCTACTGCAATAATAGCAACAGTATTCTACCACATCGGAAAAAGAATATATATTCTTGTATATATATGGGAAAAAAGAATATACATATATAGTCTTTTTCAAATTGTTTTCCCTCATAAGTTATTATAAGATATTGAGTCTAGTTCTCCATGCCTACTGTCCTTGTTGTTCATCTGTTTTATACATAGTAGTGTGTATATTGGAGAAGGCGATGGCACCCCACTCCAGTACTCTTGCCTGGAAAATTCCATGGATGGAGGAGCCTGGTAGGCTATAGTCCATGGGATCGCAAAGAATCGGACACGACTGAGCGACTTCACTTTCTTTCTTTCTATAGTTCCTTTTGGAGAAGGAAATGGCAACCCACTCCAGTGTTCTTGCCTGAAGAATCCCATGGACAGAGGGGCCTGGTGAGCTAGTCTATGGGGTCAAAGAGTCGGACACGACTAAGCAACTAACACACACACAGTGTGTATATGTCAATCCCAAACTCCTAATTTATCCCTGCCCCCAATCTTTTTGGTTTTTGAAAACACATTTTGGGGGATTTTTTTTTTTTTTTTTTAGATTTCGATGGTGGTTGCTGGTGGTTTAGTTGCTAAGCTGTGTCTGACTCTTGCTACCCTTTGGACTGTATCCTACCAGGCTCCTCTCTCCATGGGATTTTCCATGCAAGAATATTGGAGTAGCTTGCCATTTCCTTCTCCAGGGGATCATCCCAACTCAGGAATCGAACCCAGGTCTCCTGCACAGAAGGCAGATTCTTTACCAATAACTATGGCCTTATTTGGGCATGTAACTAATATTCTGAAAAGTTTAAATTAAAAATTTCATAGAATTTTTGTGTTATGTTATTTCAGAGATAGCAAAATGCAACCATTCCTTTGCACTTTTATGTAAAGAAATGGGAGTTCACAGAGATGGAGAGATCCCAGGGTCAAACATGTAATTGTGGTGCTGCTGGAACCTATCTTTAGCTTCTTCTTTCTCACTCTTCACTTGAGCCTTTCCTGACAAACATCCAAAAATTGTTTTAAAAACCTCTTTCTCTTGTTTCTAGAGCTCCTATCCCATTGAATTGCACTTTCCTAGCCAATTATTAGCATTCTCTAATTTCTTAAGGTCAGGCACCCTATTTTTATTGACGTATTCCCAGAACCCAGCTTAGTTCTGAGTTCAAAGTAGGGCCCAATAAAAATGTGTTGCATGAATGTTCTCCAACCCTGGAACACCAATGTCATATAACAGGCCCGTGACCACCCCCAAATCACTTCCCCGGTTCTTGTTTACAGATGGCCCCAGCTTGGCTATGAGGAGCACACAGAAACAACCCTCAATTATCCCTGCTAATTGGGGCATGAATAGGGAAAATTCCAGAGAGTTCCCAAAGCCTCATTTAAGCCCAGGATTGCAAAGCCTTTGAAAATAGTAAAAGCCATGCATGCCAGAAGTATGGATTTGTGATCCAGACATTTCTGCTGTCCCTGTTCACTGAGCTACACTAAGACCTACAGGCAGGGAGGAAGAGGAAGCAGTGAAGACAGAGATTTTCCACAAACCCCCAGGAGCTGAATGGTATTGTTATTTCATGGTATGAATTTTGAGACTAGGAGAAGTCCCTTTGAGCCCCATGGACCTGGTCTCAGGTCAGCTGGTCTCTATAAGGCCAGGGGGTGTGGATCATCATTCCACCGACCTGTTAAATTGGCATTTTTTTTCCCTCCAGATCTCTGCTACCTCCATTTGATGTTAGGGATACCTGATCATCCTGGGGGATATAAAACTGGGGACCAAATGGGGAATTACTGATTCACAGCACATAATAAAAATAGTTCTACTTATTGAATACCTAATACATGCCAGGCCATGAAACAGGCTCTCTGCTCAGTCCTCCAACTAGTCAGCAAAGTGAGCTTATATGCGTAGTCGCTTCAGTCGTGTCCAACACTCTTTGCGACGCTATGGACTGCAGCCCGTGAGGCTCCTCTGTCCATGGGATTTTCCTGACCCAGGGAGCAAACCTGAGTCTCTTACATCTCCTGCATTGGCAGGTGGGTTCTTTACCACTAGCACCACCTGGGAAATCCAGCCAGCAAAGCAGCTGTTCCTAATAGCAATGGCATGCCTAACAATTCAAACCATCCCCAACCCTCTATACAGCTGGTGTGCCATTTCTGAAAGCAACTCTCCTTGGCATCATCTTGTTTGACTTTTACAAAATGCCATCATCTCGGCACAGGGCCTTGTTCCTGTTTGGTAAAGAGAAAAACTGAGCCCTAGACAGCATCTCATCTGGGCTCACACAGATGGTAGAGTCTGATATGCACCTCCCTGTGCTGTCTGCATCCCAAGTTTGGGATTTTTTTTGCGAGGTAGCTGCCCAGAGGGTGCTTGTCCCCCAAAACCACATGGCTGTGCTGACCCACATGGCTTCCTATATAGAAGAAAGAACCCTGGGATGATTTTATTTCTGTTACTGAGGAGCTCTATGAAATGCAAACTCTCTGAGCTTGTGTTTCTTCATCTGCAAACTGGGGCTGGTAATACCTGCCCTGCCTGGCTACTTTGTGGTGTTTTGAGAACATCAGAAGAGATGAGGTCAGGGAAAGCATTTCGAAAGAGAGACAAGTGCCCAGGAGTGTTATTATTAGGGACACAGCGTTCCGAGGAACACCGAATTCCTTTGCTTGTAAAGATTTTAAGGTGACCTTTAAAGGAGCCAGCAGTTCTTAGTTCACGGTAGTTTAGAACATTTAAATTCAGAGGTTTGGAAAGTGCAGATGATTCCAGAGAGAAATATTTGCAGGCGCAGTTCCCAGAAATAGAGAAGAGAAACCAGAGCTCCCATGGGGTGTGGGGCTGGGGGTCAGGAAGCAGGCCCAGATCTGCTCTGCCACCAGTTTCTCATCCTCGGATCGGGAGACCCTTGCTACTCTGGAGGCTGTTTCCCACACTGAATTTCCACTTCCTCCTGCGAGGGCAGGGGCTTTCCTCTGCCCCTCCATCCTAGCCTGAGTGTGGGGAGGAAGCTGGAGGGTCTGTGTGAGGAGTGCCGGCCTGCGGGGAGGGGGCGTGGGAGAGGGGAGAGAGGGACTCTCATTGCCAATGATCTTCCCCTGTATCATTCCACCGTGCTCCCTTTATCTTATGTCATATGTTATACACAAAGGCCGTAGACGGGAGATATGCCAGTTTCCGTTTGAGAAATGAGGAGACGGAGGGTTGAGTGTCATTTGAGAACGATCCCACAGCTCTGAAGTGGAGGGGCTGGATTTAGAACACAAGTCACAGTTATAGCCACTGCTTTCTCCCGAGGCACCTTCTGCGTGTTCATTTCACGGATGTGCAAACCCAGCTCTGCACGTGGCGTGGAGGGTAACTCGCTGACTGTGAAGGCGCATGCTCCGCGCCCCAAGCCCTGTGCTTACCTCTTCAGTCATTTTCCTAATTGCGTTATAGTTGATTTACAATGTTGTGTCCATTTCTGCTGTACAGCACAGTGATTAGATGTATGTATATATCCATTCTCTTTCATATTCTTTTCCATTGCGCTTCACCGCAGGATGTTGAACATAGGTCCCTACGCAGTAAGTCCCTTACCTGTGAATCCAAGTTGCAGACTTTGAGAACACGCGCTCACAGGTTCAGTCATGGAAGTCAGTTCTGTTTGAGGAGGCACTGTTAGCTTTAGAGACACAGGACCGGAATGTAGAGCTGTACATGAAGGTTGCAGCAGCCATCCAGAATGCAGTCCAGTGCAACCGTGTCATCTATGATGAGAAATAAAGGAGCCACCGCCCAGACATCACTGGATCCTTTATTTAAGAGGGTAGATAGAATTGACTCCAGCTGTGGCATCAACGTCAGGCGTGAGTGAAACTATAGCTTTTCCTCCATCTCCTTTTGCTGAAGATCCTTTGGCTCTACCACCTCCCACCCCTCCTCCCTCCTCTAGGGTGTAACTCTAGATTGTTCACTCTATGCCAGCCCCTGGATGCCAGCTGTTGTGCTGTGCTACTTTTCAAGGTCCTGTACTATAAGATTAAAAATGTTTTTTTTTTTTCAGTCTATTATTCATGTGAAAAGAATTATAAACCTGTTACAATGCAGTACTACATAGCTGAGTTAGTGGAGTATCTAGGCTAACTTTGTCGGGGTGTGTGAGTGTGTGTGTGTGTGTGTTCAGGCAAGAACAGAGGAGTGGGTTGCCGTTTCCTACTCCAGGACATTTTCCCACAACATCTCTTGCATCTTCTGCATTGGCAGGCGGATTCTTTACCGTGCCTTCTGGGAAGCCCCTAACTTCGTTGGCTTTATGAACAAACTGGACTTACATGGGTGTTCTTGATGAGGAACTCATTCATATGTAGGGGATTTATTGTACCTCTTCAGTCTTACCCTCTGTCTTCCCTGTTTTGAATATCTGGCACAGCCACAAAATCCCCAGACACCCCAAACATGCCTCCTCGTCTTTGTGTCAAGGTCCCCTTAGTCTGCAGCTCCCCTCCAGCCTGGCTCCCAGGGTTCCCCACTGTTCCCTGGACCACATGCCAAGGGCCTGTCAACTCCCGACTGTTAAAAGATAAACTGAGGCATATTAAAACATCAGAAGGGTTTATTTGAACATTTATTGATTTGAGTCCGGCAGCACCAAACCAGCAGTGGTTAGGAGTGCTTCAACAACAGCAGGGTAGAGACTTTTACAGAGAAAAGGTGGAAGCAAAACAAGGACATTTAAAAAAATTCCTTTTATTTTATTTACTTATTTTTGGCTGCACTGGGTCTTCTGTGCTGCCTGCAGGCTTTTCCTAGTTGCAGTGCACAGGCTTCTCTTGCTGCGGAGGCTGGGCTCTAGGCGTGTGGGCTCAGTTTGATAGTTGTGGCTCAAGGGCTGCAGACCACAGACTCAGTAGTCGGGGCCCAATGGCTTAGTTGCTCCACAGCGTGTGGAGTCTTTCTGGAGGGAACCCACGTCCTCTGCACTGGCAGGCAGATTCCTAACCAAGGGACCACCCGAGAAGTCCAGCAAGAACATCATTGATTAGTTATAGCATAAAGCCCAGTTATCTCTGATTAGCAGTCCTTGGGTTTTGATTTTGTAACCTTGAAGCCTCTGCAAGCTTAGATTTTGGCTTGCTTATGTAGGTGGCCATGACATTAGAGCCACTTTAGTCTATAGCCTCAAGGGTTAATTAATTTAACATGACTCATCTTTTAAGACAAAGCTCAAGTGTTGCTACCTCCTTGATGCCTTTCTTTATCCCAACCATCCTTCCAAAGGTGGCATTAATCTTCCTCCTTTGAGCTCCTACTGTGATGTGTACAGATTTCCACCACAGTATGAATAATATTTTATTGTCCTTTTTTTTTACAGGTCTGTTCCATGCCCCCCCACCCCCCATCAGATTACAAGCCCTTTAGAACAGGGACCATCTATTCATTTTGGACTTTTCACAACTTTTCCTAGTGCCTGGGACTTAGTAAATGCTGTTTTAATTTTAAAACAAGTGTTAGTGCACAAATACTATACTAATATGTTGCCATTGGAAACATTCTAAGCAATAAAGATCATGAGCAATAAAAATCATGAGAGTCCTCCTTGACCCCAGGTCAATCTCTCTGCTCTTCCAAGAATAATCAATGTATTAATGCATCCTTTCAGGCCTTTTTCTATGCCCTTACATATCTGCAAACATGGAGAAATATACAATTTTGAGAAGGTAAATAAAAATAAGATTTTGCAAGCAATTATTTTACAACATATATATATTTTTTCATTTAAAAACATATTCCAGGGCTTCCCTCATGGTCCAGTGGTTAAGAATCTGCCTGCCAATGCAGGGGACACTAGTTCAATCCCTGGTCCAGGAAGGTTCCATGTGCCATGGAGCAACTAACCATGGGCACCGCGCCACAGCTACTGAGCCTTCACTCTAGAGCCCATGCTCTGCAACAAAAGAAGCCACTGCAATGAGGAGCCCACTCACCATGCAACCAGAGAGTAGTCCCTGATCCCAACAACTAGAGAAAGCCCGTGCATAGCCAAAAATAACTTAAAAATAAATAAAATTATAAAAATAGATAAGTAAAAATATATTCCAGACATCTTAACAACTCGGTATGTATTAATCTATCCATTTTGTTTTAACTGCCGGTATTTTGCAATATAAGTGTACCACACTTGATTTGGCTAGTTCTTTATTAGTGGACATTTATATGTTTTCCAAGATTTGCTACAATGAATATCCCAGGACTTACCTCTCAGAATACATGATTGAGTATTTCTCTATGTCAGTAGCTCTCAACCAAACTCTATAGGGCTCACCTGGGGAGCTTTTAAAAAATGAATATAGTTGCAAAAATCCTCAACAAAATATTAGCTGATCAAATCAAACAATGTATTAAAAAACTGGTTGAACATTTTAAAATCAACTAATATAATCATATCAGTATAAGCAGGAAAAGCATTTGGCAAAATCCGATACTCATTCATGATAAAAAGTTTCAGAAGAGTAGGTATAGAGGGAAGCCTCTTCAACTTGACAAGGAATATCTGCTATATTGTAAATCAACAATTCTATTTTTAAAATTTAATAAAAAGAATATCTACCAAAATTTGGGCTTCTCAGTTGGCAAAGAATCTGCCTGCCAATGCAGGAGATGCAGGTTTGATCCCTGGGTTAGGAAGATGCTCTGGAGAAGGGAATGGCAAGCTGATCCACTAGTCTTGCCTGGAGAATTCCATGGATAGAGGAGGCTGACAGGCTACAGTCCATGGAGTCACAAAGTCAGGCATGACTGAGCACGCACACACCAAAAATCTATAGCTAATATCATACCTGATGGTGAGAAACTAGATGCTTTCTCTCCACGACCAAGAACAGGACAAGGTTGCGCCCTCCCACCACTTCTTTCAACATCATCCTGGAAGTCCTGGAATCAACCAAAACACTCCTAAAACTAATAAAATGACTATAGCAAGCATGCAGGACATAAAGTTAACTGCTTTCCTATATACCTGCTAGTGAACAATTGGAATTTAAAATAAAAAACACAACGCCATTTACATTAGGTTCCTCAAAATAGAAATACTTAGTGATAAACAAAATTTCTATAAGGTCTATACAAGGAATTAGGTTCCTCAAGATAGAAATACTTAGTGATAAACAAAATTTCTATAAGGTCTATACAAGGAAGACTATGAAACACTGATGATAGAAGTAAAAGAACTAAATAAATGGACACATATTCCATATTTATGAATAGGAAGACTCAAATATGTTACAATGTCAGTTCTTCCCAGCTTAATCTATAGGTTCAGTGGAATTGAAATCAGAATCTCAGCAAGTTATTTGTGGTTTGTTGTTTAGTGGCTCAGTCTTGTCCAACTCTTTTGGGACCCCATGGACTGCAGACCGCCAGGCTCCTCTGTCCAAGAGAGTCTCCAGGCAGGAATACTGGAGTGGGTAGCCACTCCCTTCTCCAGGAGATCTTCCCAACCCAGGGATCATACTCAGGACTCCTGCATTAGCAAGTGGATTCTGTACTACTGAGCCACCAGGGAAGCCTTCGGTGAACAATTCTAAAGTTATTACTAACAGGCTAAACATTGAGAATAACTAACACAGCACTGAGGAAGAACAAAACAGGAGGACTGATACTACTTGATTTTAAGGCTCAGCTACAGTAATCAAGAGAGTGCAGTATTGGTGAAAGAACAGACAAATAGATCAACGGAATGGAACAGAGAGTCCAGATAAAGACCACACAAATATAGTCAACTGCTGTCGAATAAAGAGCAAAGCAAGCTCAATGGGGAAAGGATAGTCTTTTGATCAAATGATAGTGGACAAACTAGATATCCACATACAAAACAGTGATACATAGACTTTTCAATTCAGTTCAGTTCAGTCGCTCAGTCGTGTCCGACTCTTTGCGACCCCATGAATCGCAGCACACCAGGCCTCCTTGTCCATCACCAACTCCCGGAGTTCACTCAAACTCACGTCCATCGAGTCAGTGATGCCATCCAGCCATCTCATCCTCTGTCGTCACCTTTTCCTCCTGCCCCCAATCCCTCCCAGCATCAGAGTCTTTTCCAATGAGTCAACTCTTCGCATGAGGTGGCCAAAGTATTGGAGTTTCAGCTTTAGCATCATTCCTTCCAATGAACACCCAAGGCTGATCTCCTTTAGAATAGACTGGTTGGATCTCCTTGCAGTCCAAGGGACTCTCGAGAGTCTTCTCCAGCACCACAGTTCAAAAACATCAATTCTTCGGCGCTCAGCTTTCTTCACAGTCCAACTCTCACATCCATACATGACCACAGGAAAAACCATAGCCTTGACTAGCTGGACCTTTGTTGGCAAAGTAATGTCTCTGCTTTTCAATATGCTAAAAATTAACTCAAAACAGACCGTAGACTTATAAAACACTAGACTTATAAAACACTTATAAAACACAGAACTATAAAACCTCTAGAAGATGATATAAGAGAAAATCTAAATGATCTTGCATCTGGCAATAGCTTTTTGGATGCAACACCAAATGCACAATCCATGAAAGAAAAACCTGGTAAGCTGGACTTCATTAAATTTTTAAAAACTTCTCTGCAAATGACACTATCAAGGGAATGAAAAATGACCCGATTGAGGGAATGAAAAGACAAGCACAGACGGAGAGAAAATCTCAGCAAAACACATATCTGATAAAGGACTGTCAACAAAATACACAAAGAACTCTTAAAACTTAACAATGAGAAAACAACTTAATTTTAAAATGGTCCAAAATTTTAAGTGGACAGCTTGCCAATGAAGACATACATATGGCAAATAAACATGAATAACTGCTCAACATTATATGTTGTCAGTGGATTGCAAATTAAAACAAGATACTACTGCAGACCTATTAGAATGGCTTAAATCCAAAGCAATGGCAACAGCAGATGCTTGTAAGAATGTGGGTACAACAGAAACTTTCCTTCATTGCTGATGGAAATGCAAAATGGTTCAGCCATTTTGGAAGACAATTTGGCAGTTTCTTACAAAGCTAAACATAAGTGCCTCATATGATCCAGAAATCATCAGGCTCAAATATTATCCAAGTGAGTTGAAAACTTATGTCCACACAAGAACTGCACATGAATATTTATAGCAGCTTTAAACTTGGAAGCAACCAAGATGTCCTTCAATAGGTGAATAGTGTGGCATATCCATATAATGGAATATAACACAGCCAATAAAAAGAAATGTGTTATCAAGCCATGAAAATCCATGGAGGAACCTTAAGTGCTAAGTGACAGAAACCTATCTGAAAAGTCGATACATTGTCTGATTCCAGTGTTAGGGCACTGTCACCACCACCGCCATCATCACCGTGTGGCAGCCCCCCACCACGTCCAGAAAGCACCTTCACATCAGGGGTCTGAAGTGACCCTCACCACAGGGATCTCAGAGCAGGCGGGGCAGAGGTCCTGAGCACAGTGTGCAGATGGGAAAGCTGTGCTTGGCAGCTTGCCCTGCCTGAGTCACACAGCTGGAAACAGCATCACATCTTTTTATCCTAAAGCTTATACCTTAGTTCCTCCAGTCCAGCCTCCTGGGCCTTGATGGACCTTGGACTACAGTGGTCGGGGGGGATGGGGTGTGTAACTACAGGAATTGATGTGTCGTTGTGGACAGCAGTGTGGAAGAGGGGGTTCTGACAAGTACACTCAGTGGCCCTTGCTCTTTCTGGGCCCTGGACCAGCTCTTTCCTCCCTCAGTCCCTCCCCATATCTTTCTCTGTTACAGGCATTGACATTCACAGCACGCAGAGTGCTGGCAGCAGAATGCTTATTATTAATTCATGGGAAGTACATCAGCTGTCCCTCCTCCATTTGCCTGGAGGAAGCAGGTCAAGAGGTGCCAATTAATGCCCTATATATCCCAGGGCTGGATTCACTGGTCACAGAGATGCCCACTTGCAGAAAGCAGAAAGAGGACTTTTTTTTTTTTAGGTGGAAGAATGGCCCTGAAATATCCATAGATGAATGCAACGGAGATTTGCTGAAGGGTGGGTACAGAGGGGTGGGAAATGGGAAAGAGGTGAGAGAATCTCTAGCTTCTGGTCACCATGACAATGACAGCATCCTAAAAGAAGCATAACAGATCATTGTAAGCAGAAGGGGTTTTTGTTTGTTTGCCTTGTTTTAACTTCTTCCTTAATGCTGGAATAAATGAAGGGAAAGGTGAGTCTGCACCTCATCTAGGCATAAAGTACTGGGGACAAATGTGGATCTGAGCCTGGAAGTCCCTAATTTAGTCACCCTGACTCAGAACATCCTTTTGAAAATAGCTGAGCCTGTTGGTGGGAACCAAAAGAACATGCTTGGAGTGATTATGGAAGGGGGACAGGCAATGGCTTTTTTCAGAAGAACCAATGGGGCTTACCCTCCAGCAAGGAAGACAGGTACTCTTCACAGGAATAAGCAAGGATGCAGCAGCTGTGAGAGACCTGTAGGAGGCTGAGTGATGACCCCTGAAGTATGTCCACGTCCTAATCCCTGGGATTTATTAATATATTACCTTCGCAAAAAGCCCTAAACAGATAGAAGTTCAGAATCTTAAAATAGGAGAGATTATCACTGTCCTGGTGACCCAGTAGAGTTACAGGATCATTTTAAGAGGAATTAGGAGGATATGCGTTAGAGAAGATGAATGCAGGTAGACCCTGGGTCTGAGCCTTGGGTCAGGAAGGTCCCCTGGAGAAGGGAGTGGCAACCCACTCCAATATTCTTGCCTGGAGAATCCCATGGACAGAGGAGTCTGGCGGGCTACAGTCCATGGGGTTGCAAAGAGCTGGACACAACTGAGGACTAACACTTTCGCTTTCACAGGAGGATAAGAGTCAGAGAAGCTGATGTGACAGTGGAAGTGGAGGAAAATACAGAAATACGACAACAAAAGCAGGGACCACAAGCCAAGGTATGCAAACAACATCTAGAAACTGGAAAAGGCAAGAAAAACAGACTCTTTGCTAGAGTCTCCAGAAGGAGGCAGCTCTTTCAACGCCTTGATTTTAGACTTCCAACCTCCAGAACGATAAGAGGATGAATGTGTGATGATTTAAGCCACTAAGCTTGTGGTCATTTGCTACAGCAGAATTAGGGAAATCTTGAAGGACTGATCAATAAGGGCAACAACCATTGTCACAAAAGGAAAAGGGCCAGAAAACAAGGGCCCATCAGTGAATGAACAGATTCTCCAAACCTCCGTGTGCCAGGCATCTGAAAACAGGGCAGGCCCCTTGGAATGGGTAAGGTATATAGGATCAGGGAAAGAAGGACACCAAAGAGTAGAGACAGGGGCCTGGCCCTCAAGAGAAGCAGGCAGCATTGAGAAGCACCACAGCACAGGGCCCACCCTTCTTTTCCACATAATCGTGGGGATTGGACGGGGAGGAGGCAGGGAAGGGAAACATGAACTTCAGGTTTTTGAGAACATCAGCCATGGTCAGGAGTGTCAAGTATTATAACTTTCCTAGCTCATGCAAACAATTGGAGAAGGAAAACAGAACAGGTAAGGAGGTAACTGTGGTCAGTACTCATCAGCAAATCCAGTCCATGAGTAGAGTTACATTCTTGTATTTTAATGTGATTTGAAACTGTTTATGCACATATATGTATCTACTTCGTATCTCTGGAATCTCTCTTTCTTCCACATGCACAGGTCTCTCCTGGTTCAGGCCATCACTATCTGCCATCTGGGTTACCATAACAACCTCTACTGGTCCTCCTGCCTCCTCTCTTTCTGCTCTCAAATCCAGCCTCTGCGTGCTTTCCACAACGCCAGTCATACTCTATCACCTCCTGAATAAAGCTGTTACATGGCTGCCCTTAGGATAAAAGCCCAAATCCTTCACTTCTCAAGACTAAAAGCTAGTGGGTTCAGGTAGGACTTGCCAGCATGGTAACAAGGCACAGAGCCTGGTAGACACCTAGTGGGTATCAATAGGGGGCTTCTCCAGTGGCTCAGTGATAAAGGTAAAGAATCCACCTGCAAGGCCGGAGCTGCAAGAGACACAGGTTCAATCCCTAGGTTGGGAGGATCCCCTGGAGGAGAGCATGGCAACCCACTCCAGGCTTCTTGCCTGGAGAACCCCATGGACAGAGGAGCCTGGCAAGCTCCAGTCCATATGGTTGCAAAGAGTTGGACATGACTGAAGTGACTTAGCGCACACACACACACGTATCAATAGGGGGCCTTGTAAAAACTTCTGTGACTCATCTTTTTGACTTCCTTTTTCAGACTACTCCAGCCGTACTACATCTCTCAATTCCTTGAGAGATCTATTTCTCCTCCAGGTCTTTGTATATACTCTTCCCCATTTCCTGGGTCTCCCATCCCTACTCCCTTGTGTTGCAATGTCCTACTCATTCTTGGGGCTCATTCTTGGGGATTTAGTTTAAACATCCCCAGTTCTCAGAGACCTGCCCTGCTCTCTAGGTTAAGTCCTCATAGTACAGATTCTTGCAGTATCTTGAGCTTCCTCTACCTTGACACTAATCACACTTTACTTGTTTGATGATCATAGACTTTATACTTAACGACAAGTCTTCTCAACCTCAGCACTGTTGATATTTTTAGCCTGATAATTCTTTGCTATGGGTGCTCCCTATGTATTGTAGGATGTTGATAGCAACCCCCTCCCAAATCATGATAATAAAAAATGTCTGCTGCTGCTGCTAAGTCACTTCAGTCGTGTCCGACTCTGTGTGATCCCATAGATGGCAGCCCACCAGGCTCCCCCGTCCCTGGGATTCTCCAGGCAAGAACACTGGAGTGGGTTGCCATTTCTTTCTCCAATGAATGAAAGTGAAAAGTGAAAGTGAAGTCACTCAGTCATGTCGACTCTTAGTGACCCCATGGACTGCAGCCCACCAGGCTCCTCTGTTCATGGGATTTTCCAGGCAAGAGTACTGGAGTGGGGTGCCATTGCCTTCTCCAAAAATGTCTGCAGACATTGCCAAATATCCCCTGGGTGGGAGGGAAATCGCCCCACGTTGAGAGCCTCTGCTCTATGAAAGTAGGGTCTATGACTTTCTTGATGACTTTGGCATTTCTGATGTTTAGCAAAGTACCTGGGCCATAGCAGGCACTAATAGGTACCTTAAAAACAGGACTTCCTACTATTGGTGGGGCAAGTGGCCAGGTTGCGCATGTCTGGATCTGCACTCCCTCCCTCCATTGTCTGTTTCTGGATCACCCTCATCATCCAGACTCTATTCAGGGACACTGCAGGGATGACTTCCTTGAGTCATGGTGGATCTGCTGCCGTAGAAGTTTTAGGCTCGGGACACTCACAGAGTCGCTGTCTTTGCAATTGCCGATGCTGTCAGCTGCCCAGACTTCAACTGTTCTGGTTCTTGTTATTCCTCTTTGCAACTGTGCAGAGTCACACGTTAAAAGGGAAAGTTGGAGATGGCTGTAACCATCCTAGTGCCTTGTCCTATGCTTGGATCAAAGTAAATGCTCCATAAATATTTATGGAATGCATGAATAATGCTTCTGAAAACCACCTCTTACTAAATGCCTACAAATATGCTCACCCAAAGTGTCTGCTGCAGCGCCAGTGGGAGAAATTGCCACTGCCCCATTTTCCAAGAGCCTTTTTTCTTTCGTGGGCATCAAAACTATTCTTAATACAGTAGCTGGAGCCAAAAAAACCAAAACACCACACTTGTTCCTTTCAATAAAATGTAGCTTTGTCCCCTCTTTTCAATTTAACTGTTTTATCTTCGCTGCATGAAGATTTCAAATGAGGCTTGAAAACTGGGAAGACTCATAAAAGCAGAATTGCTACTGTTTCATGTGGAGTAATAAGTTATTCAAGGTTTAAAACAAAAAGAACCTGACCTGACTCCCTGGTCCTAATGTTCTGAAGATATAACTATATTTAAATGGGTTCAGTGTAGCAAAATTGCATTCGAAAGAAACAGAGAAACATAAGATCAAAAATTCTTTTGAGAGGCTCACTGAAACAGTTTGATTGCTAGGAGTCTCTTATTCCTACAGGCAGCAAACCTCAGTTACATCAGTTAAACAGTGAGACAGAAAGAAGTGCTCAGGTTTCAGGCTTTTTTTTTTTTTTTTGGTGTGGCTAAAGATCATCAGGAAAAAAAATTATTCAGAATAAAAAAAAGCACACCTGCCCCATCTGCCTGACTCATCACCCTATGATACAGGGGCCACAGGGGTCCCTCTAAAAGATCCAGCTTTGTTCCTGGAACACCACTCTCTTCTGGTTTTCCTCTGATCTTTTTGGTTTTCCCTTCTCTGTCTCCACTGAAGGCTGACCTTCCTCATCCTATCCTCCCATGGAGCTCCTCAAGGCTTCAGCATAAGTCCTCTCAGTACTGACTCTGTGTGATCTCCCCCGACAACCTTAAACATATTTGCAGGTTTAATTCCCACCTACAGACCTATGACCGGGATATTTACTTCTCTAGTGCAGGTATCTCCTCTGACTTCCAGATGAATTCATTCGATTGCTTCCTTGATATCTTAAACGCCATTTCAGTGGCGTTTCAAACTCAGTTCAACATGAACACGTGATCTTTGCTTTTTTGCACTGTCACTGTGTTGGCCAATGGCCCTGCCAGCTGTCTGGCTGCACAAGCCAGATTCAGCTGTCCTCTCCAACACAGTCCTCCTCCTCCAGCCCCATGTCTATCACCGAGTTTTCCTTCCATCTCCATCATTACTACGTAGGAACAAGTGACCACAACATGTCACCTCGATTATTACAACAGCCTTTCCACAGATTTCTGTGGACCTTTCGGTTCTTCCAAGTAATTCCAGTCCACTGAATTGCAGATCTAACTAGCTCCCCACTCCCAACAACTTTAAAAAGTCAATGGCTTTTCCCAGGAGTCCCAGACTCTCCTGAAGATAAAGATCACCTGGAAAATCTTTGAAAACAATTTTCAGGGGCCCAATACAGAGCTATTGAATTAGAATTTCCAGAAGAGATGTCTAGTAATCCGGTTACTAAACAACAATTCCAGTGATTCTTATCATTGGGAAAAATTTTAAATGCCCCATACATTCTCTCCTTCCCTTCTTTAATGCCACCTTTCACGTCTACCAGGCCTTCAAAACTGAACATATTTATTCCTTCTGGGGCTGGGGGTGGGAGCAGAAGTCAGCACCCAGGATACAACTGAACCAGACTTCTCCAGGTTTCTAGGACTCTCCAGAGAGCTTGTCCTTCTGCCCTCACTCTCCTGTATGAAATACAGAGCTGACTGATGTAGAGATGACCTTGCCACCAACTAGGGCAGTATCTTTTCCCCTACTGCTCCCCCCTCAGCTCCATCACCCTTTATTTATGGCTCAGAGAGTTCAGTTCAGATGCCTCTCTCCTTGCCTTCCTGATCGAGGGGCCAGAGTAACTTTTTTTTTTTAAAGAGAGCTCTGTAGAGCTTTCTTCCCTTTTGGGTACTGGCTGGGTGAGAAAATACCTTAAGAGACCACCTCTCTGTTGGGATATGAAAGTGAAAGTGTTAGTAACTCTTTTTGACCCCATGAACTGTAGCCCACCAGGCTCCTCTGTCCATGGAATTTTCTAGGTAAGAATACTGTAGTGGGAAGCCATTCCCTTCTCCAGGGGATCTTCCCAACCCAGGGATTGAACCCGGGTCTCCTGCATTGCAGACAGATTCTTTACCATCTGAGCCACCAGGCAGGTTGTTGGGATGGAGCCCAAGGAAATGGCTTCCCCCAGGTGAAAAGAAGGTGATAAGATGGGACTGGTCCTGGGGGCAGAAGGATTTATGCAGGAAGAAGACAACCTGTACTGCCTGTAAGAGTTGGAGAGATTCTGGCATCTTTGTACCTTCCCTGTCTTTGCTCCTTCTAATGTCTAGCATAGTGTATAATGTGGGATTAGGCCTGGGATTCAGACCACCTGGGTCTGACTCTCAGCTCAGCCACTTACTAGCAGGGTGATGTCACGTAAGTTACTTAACTCTTCTACACCTCCATTTCCTTATCTATAAAATGGGGACATTGGTGCATATACCACAGAGTTGTTGTGAAGAGTAACTGTGTTATACTCAGAACATACGAAACAGTGACTAGCCCAGATTAAGAGCTGCTGCTTCTGCTAAGTCGCTTCAGTCGTGTCCGACTCCGTGCGACCCCATAGATGGCAGCCCACCAGGCTCTGCCGTCCCTGGGCTTCTCCAGGCAAGAACACTGGAGTGGGTTGCCATAACCGTGTTATACTCAGAACATGTGAAACAGTGACTAGCCCAGATTAAGAGTTAAGAGTTCATTATTCCTGTTACTGCACCATGCTGGGGTCCACTGAGACTCCACAGTGTCTACCTTGTTTAGGGACAAAGAGTGTGGGGAGCAGAGAAGGTGGCCAGAGGACTAAAGGAGAAAGATGAGACCCTGGAGTGGCCAAGAGGAAGAGGAGACCCAGGTTAAGCAGAAGTCCAGGGGTCAGTGAAGGTCTATGAGATAAAGGGGTTCAGAGTGTGAGCCTTAGACTCTTTCAGACCTGCACTCAAATGCCTGAAGGGATATGGATGGACTGTGCCTCAGGGTTTTTTAAAAATATATATATAATGGAAATAATATTAGTATATACTAAATACTGTGGAAATAAAGACCACTCAGATTGGAACATACAGAGGCCATTGTTCAGAGTTTTCTATAACAAGGGCCAGTCACCATCAGTTGGGCTTGGTAAAAAATCAAATGCAGGCAGGGGAGTTAGAAGGTCTGTCACAGGTAGAAGAGAAGACTTCAGGTGAGCCCTGACTGGAGGCTGTTGGCACTGGGAAGCTGGAGGCGGGCTAAGGAAGTAGACCCTCTTCTGTGATTGGTTAGGGAGGAACATTTGCCTTTCTCTGATTGGATCAGAGTTGGAGGTGGAGGCAACAATTATGGAAGCTGTCAGTCCTAAGTTCTAACTATTTGGGGCTCTTTTGCTACTGGGGTTGTGGTTTGGCCTCTGGGGCTGGTTGCTGTAGAGTTCTATCTTCATATAGGGTCAAGTGATTGCCCATTTGTTTATTCAGCCTCTCAATATTAACTTCTGTTTATAACTATCAATGACAAATTCTACTAAAGTGAGTAAAGTGCTTAGCAGAATGCTTGGCACATTAGTTTTTTAAGCAATCTTGGGAAAAGAAAAACAGTGAAACAGGTTCTTGAGAACATACAGCTATGAACCACATAAATCAAACATTGTGAAATCAAGCTTAGTGTGCTTCACATTGGCGAGGTGGATGGGCTGGACAAAATGCTTTTCTAGCTCTAAGATTCAAAGATGCCGAAGGGAACATGTGTGCCTCTCATTGCAAGAGCATTTATTTGATTGTCAGCATTTCCCAGTGGAGAAAATCCTATTCGTGTCTGCACTCACCCTCTCTCACAACACCCAGCTCCTAGCAGACACTCAGGGAGCATCACCTCTACACTTCAACCCTTGACCAGCATGGGCTGTGCTCTGTCTCATCTTTTTACTTGCAGAAGGAAGCTTGGTCCTGCCAAGTACAACCTAAGTGACACTCGACAAGTCATTGCTCCATTTGAGTTTCCTTCTCTGTAATGTGGGAATAGTGATTCCTGCTCACTCAACTTCACGGGGTTTGTAATAAGGATGCAGTGAATCAATGTGTCTGAAAGCACTTTGTATACTGTCAGTAGGGGCTGGATTATTAATGTGTATTCCTTGTCCTTCTCTGTGCTCCCTTAGACTAAATTTCCTGCGTGCTACCTCTCTGACCAGGAAGTGAGGCTCTGGGAAGAAAGGATCAGGGAAGGCCAATTCTGAGGATGACATGAAAGACATAAATGAGCTTGAGGTCGTGGGTGTGATCGTCTCAGGAGCCAGTTAACTTCCCCCACAAATGGGATTTCAGTCATAAACAAGCACGGTAGAAACCCAGGAACCTTAGAGATGGTCAGGGCCTCACTTTCAAGTCCTCCAAGCCACCCCCACCCAGGGCAGAGTCATGTATCCAGGCATCCTGACAGGTGGCCCCTGGGAGCACCTCTCCTGATGGAGAGCCCCTTCTCTTTCGGGGTGTTCTGGTTATCTAAAAACTCCTCCTTAGGGCATAGCATAGCCAAGACTGTTTCTTTGTTAGGCCATGCTTGGGCCACTGCCTCCGGAGTGGCCCAGGGTGAGTAGACGTTCCTCACTGCATGGCAGTCCTTCCAGTGTTTCTGAACAACAATTATCCTTATCATTAATGTCAGCTGAAGAGGAATGGTTACATGGCACCAGCCTGGGGCTGCTGCATGTGGGAAGGTTGCCCAACAAAGCTCCACCAGGGCCCAGGCCTGGCCAGGTTCCCCACAGAGGGAATCTGGTTTAGGCTCAAAGCTCGTCTAGTCTAGAACAGTTATACTCCCTGACCCAAAGCAAAGAGAACAATCACACATTAAGAGGGAGCCATTATCCTACCGTGAGCAGAAATCAAGAGCTTTATGCAAAGGGAGTAGAAAGAAGTAAATCTCCTTAGAACATAGATCATATTTGCCATGAAAAGTGAACTCTAATCAGTAACAAATGCAACACTTTTCAACATTTTAGTAAGAAGCACTCTGTTACAAGGAAACAGCTGCTCAGAGTATGCTAGAGGGGGCAAGAATAGGGCAGAATAGGCCCATGAAGAGACGTTCAACATTGCTAATTAATAGAGAAATGCAAATTAAAACTACAATGAGATCACCTCACACAAGTCAGAATGGGCATCATCAAAAAATCTACAAACAATAAATGCTGGAGAGGGTGTGAAGAAAAGGGAACCCTCTTACACTGCTGGTGGAAATGTAAATTGGCACCATCACTATGGAGAACAGTATGAGAGTTTCTTAGAAAAATTAAAAATACTGGAGAAACCATAATTCAAAAAGATCCATGTACCCCATGTTCATTGTGGCACTATTAACCATAGCCAGAACATGGAAGCAACCTAACTGTCCACTGAAGAAGGAATGGATAAAGAAGATGTGCTGTGTGTATGTATGTGTGTATATATATATATATACACACACACACACATATATATCATCAGTTCAGTTCAGTCACTCAGTCGTGTCTGAATCTTTGCGACCCCATGAATCGCAGCACGCCAGGCCTCCCTGTCCATCACCAACTCCCCGAGTTCACTCAGACTCACGTCCATCGAGTCAGTGATGCCATCCAGCCATCTCATCCTCTGTCATCCCCTTCTCCTCTTGCCCCCAATCCCTCCCAGCATCAGAGTCTTTTCCAATGAGTCAACTCTTCGCATGAGGTGGCCAAAGTATTGGAGTTTCAGCTTCAACATCAGTCCTTCCAATGAACACACAGGACTGATCTTTAGAATGGACTGTTTGGATCTCCTTGCAGTCCAAGGGACTCTCAAGAGTCTTCTCCAACACCACAGTTCAAAAGCATCAATTCTTCGGCACTCAGCTTTCTTTATGGTCCAACTCTCACATCCAGACATGACTACTGGAAAAACCATAGCCTTGACTAGATGGACCTTTGTCAGCAAAGTAATGTCTCTGCTTTTAAACAGGCTGTCGAGGTTGGTCATAGATTTTCTTCCAAGAAGGAAGCATCTTTTAATTTCATGGCTGCAGTCACCATATGCAGTGATTTTGGAGCCTAAAAAAATAAAGTCTGTCACTGTACATTGTTTCCCCATCTATTTCCCATGAAGTGATGGGACCAGATGCCATGATCTTCGTTTTCTGAATGTTGAGTTTTACACCAACTTTTCACTCTCCTCTTTCACTTTCATCAAGAGGCTCTTTAGTTCCTCTTCACTTTCTGCCATTAGGGTGGTGTCATCTGCATATCTGAGGTTATTGATATTTCTCCCAGCAATCTTGATTCCAGCTTGTGCTTCTTCCAGCCCAGCGTTTCTCATGATGTACTCTGCATAGTAGTTAAATAAACAGAGTGGCAATATACAGCCTTGACGTACTCCTTTTCCTATTTGGAACCAGTCTGTTGTTCCATGTCCAGTTCTAACTGTTGCTTCTTGACCTGCATATAGGTTTCTCAAGAGGCAGGTCAGGTGGTCTGGTATTCCCATCTCTTTCAGAATTTTCCACAGTTTGTTGTGATCCACACAGTCAAAGGCTTTGGCATAGTCAATAAAGCAGAAATAGATGTTTTTCTGGAACTCTCTTGCTTTTTCTATGATCCAGCGGATGTTGGCAATTTGATCTCTGGTTCCTCTGCCTTTTCTAAAACCAGCTTGAACATCTGGAAGTTCACGGTTCACATATGGGGGTGAGGGTGGCTTTTGTGAAGGGGAGGAGTGATGGCAGAGAAACGTGTAGATTAAAAGAGACTTAAAAACATACCACCCAAACACAGTGAGTAGACCTTGCTTGGGTCCTGATTTACACCAATGGTAGAAAATTAACATCTATTACATTCTGAGACAAATCAAAGTTTGATATTTCATTTGATATCAAGAAACCTTGAAGTTTCTTCAGGTTACATTAGTACTGTGGTTTATTTTTTTATTCTTTTGAAATTTTTATTAAAGTATAGTTGATTTACAATGTTGTATTAATTTCTGCTATACAGCAAGAAATATATATATACATATGTATCAGTTATACATAAATATTCTTTTTCATATTCTTTTCCACTATGATCTTTAACACAGGATATTGAATGTAGTTCCTTGTGTTATACAGTAGGATCTTGTTTATCCATCCTATATATAATAGTTTGCTTCTGTTAATCCCAAGCTCCCAATCCTTCCCTCCCCCACTGCCCTTCTCTTTGGCAACCGCGTGTTCTCTGTGAGTTTGTTTGTTTCTTACATATGTTCATTTATGTTGGATTTTAGGTTACACATATAAGAGATATCATATAGTATTTATCTTTCTCTTTATGACTCACTTCGCTTTGGAGAAGGAAATGGCAACCCACTCCAGTATTCTTGCCTGGAGAATCCCATGGTCATGGAATTGCAAAGAGTCGGACATGACTGAGCGACTTCACTTCGCTTCGCTTAGTATGATAACCTCTAGGTCCATCCATGTTACTGCGAATGGCAGTATTTCATTTTTTATGGCCAAGTGATATTCCATTTTAATCTGCACCACATCTTCTTTATCCATTCCTCTGTTGATGGATATTTAGGTTGCTTCCATGTCTTGTAAATAGTGCTGCTATGAACACAGGGGTGCATCTATCTTTTCCAATCATAGTTTTGCTTGGGTATAATCCCAGGAGTGGGATTTCTGGATCATATGGCAACTCTATTTTTAACTTTTTGATGAACCTCCATTCTGTTTTCCATGGTTTTCTTTTTTTAAATATCCTTATCTTTTAGAGATTAAATTACATAATGCTTGGAATTTGCTGCAAAATGATATGCTGCTGCTGCTGCTGCTGCTAAGTCGCTTCAGTCGTGTCCGACTCTGTGCGACCCCATAGACGGCAGCCCACCAGGATATGAGAAAGGGGAAATTGATGAGGATACAGGCTGTGAGTGGAGCCACGTGGAGTAGCTGGACCGCTCTCAAAACTGCAATGGTGGAAGGTGCCAGGCCTTCCTAAGGCTCGGGAGGCCTCTGTCTCCTCCTCAGAGGGAGCCACGGGCCGGTCCACGCACCGGCTGGAGTGAGCCATCCTTCTCAGGAGCGCCCTTCTCCAGGGGCCTTGCCTGGAGCCCCTCCCTCTCTCAGCAGGAGCTCATGCCTCACGCCTCGAGCCCCACGCACCCCCATCTGCCAGCCCACCCTCGGGAACAGAGGTCAGGGCCAACTCCCCTGTAAGCGCACCTCCACGGCCCTTAGGATGCAGTCCAGACCCCAGGGAGGGGCCCTCGAGGCCCTGCGCACTTTGCTGTCTCCTGTCGGCACGCCGCCCCTCCGGCCCCACCTGGCCCGGCTTGGCCCGCTCCCGCCCTCCTGGCCACATATGCCATTCCCTCCACCTGCTCCCACCCCTCGCCCAGTTCACATCTGTACCTCGTGTTTGTCCTTCACGTCTTGGTTTGGATGTCACCTGTTTCAGGAAGCCTCCTCCCAGGCAGCCACGAGGCCGGCAGACCCGGATCCGCCTTCGGGGAGGCTCCTCTCATGAGGGACGCGTGAGCGAGCAGCCCCGGCTGCCGGCCGCAGGCCTCCACATCCAAACGCTGTGCGGGGCTCCCGCGGGGCAGTGTCAGCCCCACCAGGGACCCCGTGACAGGCTGCCTGCTCTCCGGAGCCCCCCACCCAGCCAGCCGCAGCTTGCTGGGGCGACACCACCGTAGTTCAGTTCCTTCCCTGGCCCCATCCTGCCTCCTCACCTTCCTTTCCCAGGAGTTCACCCCATGCAACATCCCACACCCCAAACTCCATTTCAGCATTCTCTTCCCAAGAATCCAGCCTACCATCCTGCCCCTAGCCCACACCTCTGCTGATTCCGACTCTGGGTAAATGCCTCTTCTAGCTCATCCAACAACACCCACACTCATCCCATTCTTTCAGGTCACCACCCCCCTGCATCATGATTGTCCATGTAAGAGTCTTTAGCCCCCCGCTGGATCAGAAGTTCCATCTTCCAGGCTCACCTTGCTGCACTCCAGACCTAATACAATTCTCAGTACTTAACTGACCTTCAGTCAACTCACAGAAACCCCAGAGAAGAGAGAATTGGAAATCAGCATGACAATCTGACTGTTCATGGAATGCATATATGACTTCCCCACTTTTTTTGATATTTTGCACCGTTTGGTCTAGGAAGCCATTAATGTTAATGAAATGAAAGCATCAACATTTCAGAGTCATGAGAAACTTTAGAGAAGAAGCACCGTTTTTTAAAAATAGGTGGATTATTAAGAGAACCATGAAAGATGAGTTATGCAATGGACATAGCTATCCTTTGGATCTATTAATAAAGAACTTTGTCACCTGGGCAAGACATTTGAAGACACCATCCTATAGGTAGGTTCAAAGAAAAGTTTTAAAAATACTCATAAAGGCTGAGCAGTGAATGGTAACTGACCTCCTCTGGGATGTGGAGGGCCTGAGGAGCGGTGCAGCTATGCTAAGTCTTCCTTAACATTGACGGGGCTCTCTGGGGCCCATTTTAGACCCATTTTTCATAAGGAATCTGCAGTCAGAAAGAGGCTGCCTGGATTCTCTTTCTAAGTAGCTGTATGGTCATCAGGACACAGAGGGAAAAAAAACCCTCTTCTGTCCTTCCTGTGCCCTACAAGCAGGTGAGCTGAGTCTCCACAGAACAAAATGAGTAATAAGAATATCTGGTGTGTGCTGACTGCTTCATACGCACCAGGCTTGTGCTGTGAGCTCGATGTTGGTTATCTGCGTAAACAGGCTGCAGGTTGCCAGCAGCAAACCTGGGAGACAAATGTTATCCCCAACCAGATGCAGAAGCTGAAACTGAGAGATGAAGATGCCCAAAGTTTGTGGGAACATCCAAACCAAGGTTTGAATCCAGGGCTCTTTGACTCCATAACCCGTCACCTGAGCCACAAATGACATCGCCTCACCAAGACGGTGCCTGTCATAGGGACTGACCGTGGCGGCTCTCAGGGCAAGAGGAGGCCCCTGAGGGCAGAGGGACAGCCGCTTCACTGGGCTTATGTTCTGCTGTGTCGGCAAAGACCCGGTTTATACAGGCCCAGAGCCTGCCTTGTAACTGACTTTCTGAAATATGCTAAATGTATGAAAAGTTCTGGGACCAGTTCCAGCATGGGGGTGGAAGGGCAGAGGGATGGCGGTGAGGGTGGTTTTCATACACCACCAAGCAATTCTCCAAACACCAGCTGGGTGTCCTACAATTTAACCCAATTCTGACACTTTCAGATTCCAGTCTAAAGGCTGCATCTCCTACGAGACTGCCACCCACTCTCCACCTACTGAAGGCGCCCATGTCAAGCCCAAAGCAACCGACTACAGACTGGAGCTTTCATAGGCTTGTTTAATCTGCCAGTATGAACTTTAGATGCCAGTCATAAGTCCAGATTGTTATCTATGCTTCTGATCAACTGGCTATAAACTGGAAGTTGACACAACTCTCTTTTTGAGTTCTACTAGTTGGGTAGAGCAGTTCATGCATGCGTGTTTGCTTCAATTATGTCTGACTCTCAGTGACCTCAAGGTCTGTAGCCCACCAATCTCCTTGTTCATGGGCAAGAATACCAGAGTGGGTTGCCATTTCCTCCTGCAAGGGATCTTCCTGACCCAGGGATCGAACCTGCGTCTCTTATGTCTCGTGCATTAGCATTCAAATTCTTTACCACTAGCATCAGCTGGGAAGCCTAGAGAAGTTCTTAGAACTCAGGAAATCAGTTTACTTACTATATTACCAATTTATCTCAAAGGATATTAAAGGATACAAATCAATAGCCAGATTAAAAGATACATAGGGTGAAGTCCTGAACAAAGGAGCTTCTATCTTCATGGAGTTTGGAGCCTGGCATGGGGCATAGGAAGGGTCCTGTTCCCCCAGTCTGGAACCTCTCTGCACCTCCTCCTTTTGGGTCTTTATGGATGTTTCCTTACACAGGCAGGATTGATTAAATCACTGACTGCTGGTGATCGCTTTAACCTCTAGTCCCTCTCCCTCCCTTGGAGTGCTCAGGATTAGGACTGAAAGTTGGAAACTTCTATTCAGGGTTGGTTCCCTTGGCCACCAGTCTCCATCCTTCCTGCTTTCCAAAACTCACCTTATTAACATAAACCAAGTTATGGTGGAAAGTGGCTTGTTATTAACAAATAACAAGACACCCATTTAGCCTTTAAGGCTCTCATTTCAAGAACTGAGGACAAGAGATCATAAATGTAAGGGTTTATTGCTAGGCTCTCAATTCCATTCCATGGATCCACACATCTAAATTTATGTCAGTTCTATACTGTCTTGATAAGTGTAGCTTTGAGTTTTGAAACTCAGTTTTGACTAAGTTTTGAAACTCAGTTTTGACTAAGTTTTGAAACTGAGAAGTGTGAGTCCTCCCAATTTGTTCTTTTCAAGTTTTTTAGATATATTCTACATCTTTTGCATTCTATGTGAATTTTATGCCTATGTCTGCAAAAAAAAAAAAAAAAAAACCACAGAAGCTGGGATTTTGATAAGGATTATATTGAATCTGTAAGTATTTGGGGGAACAACTGCCATCCTAACAAGATTAAATATTCTGCTCCCTGAACATGCATGTTTTTCCATAGGTTTGCTTTCATTTTTTTCAGGACTGTTTTATAGTTTTCAGTGTACAAATCTTATAATAATCTTGTTATATGTATTCCAAAATATTTTCATCTTTTGGATGCTATTATAAATGGAATTGCATTGTTAATTTCACTTTCAGACTATTCATTGCTAGTGTATAGAAATATGACTGATTTTTCATATGTTTATTTTCTATCCTGCATATTAGTAAACTTATTTATTGGTTCTAATTTTTTTTCTTTTTCCTGCTATTACTGTGAACTCTTCAGGATGTTCAATATACATGATTATGTTATCTGTGAATAAAAATAGTTTTACTTTTTCCTTTTCAACCTGGATGCCTTTTATTTCTTTTTCTTGTCTGATTGCCCTGGCTAGAACTTCCCATACAACATTAAATAGAAGTGATGAGATGAGAGCAGACATCCTTGTTTTGTTCCTGAACTTGAAGGAAAAGTATTTAATCTTTCACCATTAAGTATGATGTTAGCTGTGGGTTTTTGGTAATTGCCCTTATCAGGTTGAGAAAGTTTCTTTTCTATTCCTATTTTATTGTGTGTTTTTATCATGAAAGAGTGTTGCATTGTGTCAAATGCTTTTTCTCCATATATTAAGATGATTATTTTTTTTGTCTTTTATTCTATTAATATGGTTTATTACACTAATTGCTTTAACCAACCTTATATCCTGGAGAAGGGAATGGCTAAACACTCCCATATACTTGCTTGGAGAATTCCATGGAAAGAGGCAGACTACAGTCCATAGGGTTGCAAAGAGTCAGATACAAGTGAGTGACTTTCACTTCACTACATCCTGGGATAAATTAGTTATGATATATAATCCCTTTTATATGTTGCTGGGATTAGCTTTTTATTATTTTGTTGAGGATTTTGGCTCTATATTCACAGTGAATATTAGTCTGTAGTTTTCTTTTTTGTAATGTCATTGTCTGGTTGTGGTATCAGAATAATATTGGCCTCATGGAATGAGTTGGAAAGTGTTCCCTCCTGTTCTATTTTTTTGGGGGGGGGGTGATGGAAAGAGTTTGTGGAAAATTGGCATTAATTACTTTTTTAAGCTTTTGATAGAATTCATCAGAGAAACCAGGTTTTCAGTATATTCACAGAGTTGTGCAATCATTGCATTCTAATTTTAGAGCATTTCTGTCATCCCAAAGAGAAGCCCTGTGCCCATTAGCGGTAACTCTTCCTTTCTGCCAGCCCGAGGCAATGAGTGCCCTACTTTTTGTCCCTATAGATTTACCTATTCTGAATATTTTATACAAATGAAATCATGCAAAAATATGGCATTTATGACCAGTTTCCTTTGCTGAGCATATTGCTGTCAAGTTTCACCATCCTTATATTAATACTTCATTCATTTTAATTACTGAATAACATTGCTGTAGAGACAAACTAAATTTTGTTCACTGTCGAATGTGAGACATGTGGGTCATTTCCACTTTGAGCTACCATGAGTAATGCAGTTATAAACATTTGTGTACAAGTTTTTGTGTGAGTTAGCAATGTTTTTTTTTTTAATACAATTTAAAAATTTCATCCAGGACTCTGTTTTTGTCAACCGAACTGCCAGAAACAGAAATCAAGTTGTGCTTTTTCCCACTCAGCTTGTGATGCCTTTTTAGCCCTCGCCCTAAAAAGCATTTGGTGTCCCAGCATGAAGAGAATCTCCAGCAGCCGTAACTGAGGGCTTTATGCGGGGGAATGCAGGAAATCCGCCCATCCATAAATACCACTCATTAATTAATAGTTCTGAGCATCTACTATGTACGGTCCAAGCACTGTATGAGAGGCTGAAGATGCAAGAGAGTATGAGACAAATCTGGCTTCTACCTCAGAGCACTTACATTTTAACAGAAAACAAACCAGCAAGCTCCAACACAATTTGATAAGTGCAATGAAAAGGGAAGAACAGGGGAATGTGGCAGGAAACAGGAGGACTCAGACTGAGTGTGGAGAGGGCAGGAAAATCTTCCCAGAGGCAACAGGAGCCACTTCAGTTGTGTGTTTGTGAGGCAGGAGGTTGACATGCGAATAAAACTTCCTTGCACTGTTCACAGCCTCTTATCCAGAGACCCTGATGCAGAAACATATTTGCACAACCCAGGCCCTCCTCCTGGTAGGACGATGAGCTTAGTACAGTGCTTGGCCGAGACATGCAGCTTCTCTCTGTGTGTGCACTGTGTATCTTATGGGACACATGCACACACAAAACGAACGAGTCCATGCCAAAGTGAACTGTATTCCCCAGGGTGACTGTGATCCCGGTGTCTTCCTAGACTTGACTGCTGTATGAAAACTTTCTCCTTCAAGGGCCGAGCAGAAGTGGGGAATATGAAGTTTGTCCTTCAGTTCTCTAGGCTGCAGGACTGTCCCACAGAACTTTTTGTGATGATAGAAATGTTCTAGATCTGTGTTCTGTAATACGGTAGCCACTAGCCACACGTAGCTACGGATCACTTGAGATGTAGCCAGTGTGGCTAAAGCACTGAATTTTTATTTAATTTTAATCAATTTAAGTTTAAATAGTTGCATGTGGCTAGACAGCATACAGAACTACCTTAACATTTATTTATGGATGCAGTTTTCACCTCCTTTTTCCTTTACTGTCTCTTTTGATCCTCACAACAATTTTATGAGAGGCAGACACCAGATGTCATTAATCTCATTTCACAGATAAGAAAACTGAGGCTAAACTGAGACTAGAGTTGCCCCTGCTAAAGACTGAGCTTGGCCTAGAGACCTGGTCTCTTGAACAATCTGAGGGAGTGAGGTTCTTGCTCTCTAGACATCAAAAGATGACCAGAAATCCCAAATAATGTCTCACCTCATTGCTATGACTGTTTAAAGAGTGAGGCAGGTGCTGGAAGCCAGCACTGGACTAGCAGAACTTTCAAGTCCCCATCCTAGGAGAATGGTGGCCATTTCCATGGTGAACCACTAGAGGGGTTCAGAGCAGCAAATTTTGACACCGGGTCATCTCCTTTATTCTAGACTTTTCAAAAGTAGAACAGATGGTCAACTTCTTGGTGATATTTCCATGTCATATGTAGGAACTGGCTCCCAAATATCTTTTCCTGAGATCCAAATGCATTGATTAGATTCAGGTGTTTTTTCTTTTTGGTCTGAAGTTATTTAGAGGCAACTTCCCTGGTGGCTTAGAGGGTAAAGTGTCTGCCCGCCATGCGGGAGACCTGGGTACCCGGGTTTGACCCCTGGGTTGGGAAGATTCCCCTGGAGAAGGAAATGGCAACCCACTCCAGTACTCTTGCTTGGAAAATCCCGTGGATGGAGGAGCCTGGTAGGCTACAGTCCATGGGGTCGCAAAGAGTCAGACAGGACTGAGCAACTTCACTTCACTTTTTCAAAGAATCATTGTTGTTGTTCAGTCGCTAAGTCACGCCCGACTCTTTGTGACCCCATGAACTTCAGCACACCAGGCTTTCCTGTCCTTCACCATCTCCCAGAGTTTGCTCAAACTCATGTCCATTGAGAATCATTGAGGCTTACCAATCATTTTCTGAAAATAGATTGAATAGGAGAAAGAATAGAAAAGCAATGAGTGGGGTAGGATTTAGGGGAGGAATTGGTCACTGAGACAGTAGGAGCAGAGGAAACTGATGGCAAACCTCAATTACTAGCCCAGCCATCTTCCCAAGTGAAAAGAAAACACGTGAGGAGTTAAAAGGATTCCATTATCCCCCTGTGGCTGGTGGGGAGGCTGCGTCCTCCTGGGACAAGGCCCCAGCCTCTGATTTTGAGTATTTCCATCTTATTACAAGAAGCAAACCTAGATAGCATATTCAAAGGCAGAGACATTACTTTGCCAACAAAGGTCCGTCTAGTCAAGGCTATGGTTTTTCCTGTGGTCATGTATGGATGTGAGAGTTGGACTGTGAAGAAGGCTGAGCACCGAAGAATTGATGCTTTTGAACTGTGGTGTTGGAGAAGACTCTTGAGAGTCCCTTGGACTGCAAGGAGATCCAACCAGTCCATCCTGAAGGAGATAAGTCCTGGGTGTTCTTTGGAAGGAATGATGCTAAAGCTGAAACTCCAGTACTTTGGCCACCTCATGCGAAGAGTTGACTCATTGGAAAAGACTCTGATACTGGGAGGGATTGGGGGCAGGAGGAGAAGGGGACGACAGAGGATGAGATGGCTGGATGGCATCACCGACTCGATGGATGTGAGTCTGAGTGAACTACGGGAGTTGGTGATGGACAGGGAGACCTGGCGTGCTGCGATTCATGGGGTTGCAAAGAGTCAGACATGACTGAGCGACTGAACTGAACTGAATTGGGTCTTAAACAACAGCTCTTTCTTATTTCCCCTTTTAAACCTGTGAGCAAGTTAGACAAGGGGGCCACGTGGACTCCATTCTATCAGAAACTGAGCTTCAATGAGCCCAGTGACCTGCCCAAGATCACTCAGCTGGTAAATGGCAGAACCAGTGTAGAACCGGGACTGTGTGACTTGGCCTGGCCAGTATGGTCGTGTCGGTTGGGCACTAGCCAATTGCAAGAAATGAATGAATTTAGGCACCTCCCTAGATATGTATGTTTACAATCATAGGTTTCCAGCAAATGTGCAAATGTTAATCAAAAGTCTTGAGGGAGGGTGCCTGTTTCTAATTTGCTAAAGGGGCCATTTGATCTTTCAGCATTCCTGGCATGGCCGCAGTCACTCATTTATGAGGAAGTAGAGCCATGATGGGTGGTTCCAGGAGCCCAGAAGATCAGCCTTGAGAGCTGGTCCTGTTCAGTTGGCTCCTTTGTGTACCTTTGCTCACCCTAATTCTATGAGGGTCTATGAGAACTTGCTGAATCCCAACTAGGCCTTTGGGTATAGATAGAGGCTAGAGGTCAGTGGAAGATGCCCTTCAGTGAGGAAGAATTTGCTAATAATAATAATAATAATTGAAAATAAACAAGAAATAAAAAGAGAAAGAGAAATAAAGAAAAGGAAGGAAGGAGGAAAGAAAGAAAGAAGAAAGAATGAAAAAGAAAAACCCATTTCTTTAAGTTTTTTTTTTAATGTGGACCATTCTTAAAGTCTTTACTGAATTTGTTACAATATTGTTTCTGTTTTATGCTTTGATTTTGGTCCGCGAAGCATGTGGGATCTTAGCCCCCAACTAGAGATTGAACTCACATCCCCTGCATTGGAAGGTGAAGTCTTAACCACTGGGCAACCAGGAAGTGCCCCCCATTCCTTCTTGACCAGGAAAGGAACAGAAACACTGCCAATGAGCTTGGACTGTGGAGGCAGCCAGACTGTGGCCAATACTTGCCTCCATCACCTGCCAGCTGGCTGACAGACAGTAGGTCCCTTACCTTCTCTGAACCTCAGTTTCTTTATCTGTCGATGGTAGACAGGGAGGGGGTCACACTTACTCAAAAGGTGTGAGGATTAAATGAAATAAAGCACACAGAATGCTTGGCATGGTGCCAGGCAGTGTCTAGGCCCCACAAAGTTCAGCCACCACCTTGGCTCGTGGATATCAGATCAGCAGTCAAGGTTGTGGACTTGGAGGGCTGTGGGCTGGGAATGTGGAAGTCACGGACCCAGAGCCAAGAAACCCTCGGCCATCCTGGTTGACCTGGGAAGCTGGGAAGTCCCACCCCAAATTCATCACAGGAAAGTTATTGAGAGGGATGACCTCTCTTGGGTATGCCAAGAATGCAAGGCCCTGACTGTTCTTTATCCAGACCAATTTTCAGGGTTGTATTTGCTGCAAGCAGTCAGGGTAATGTCTCCCTCTGGACAAAGAGGAGGCTTGCTTACCGTGCTCTCTGAAAGCATGGCTGCCTCAAGCTCAGTGATCTCCAGCTTTGAAGCAAACCCACTGCATGGCCAGCATCAGCCTGGACCCAGCTGCATGGTCCTGTGTGATGTCATCCCCAGTGGCATGGGGATGTGGGAAATGCCAACGTGATGCTCACGCTGCTTTCTGTGCTGTGAAGAACAAAGTCATTTGTCTCTGACTCAGGGGTGTCATGCCTTCTGCCAGCCTCCCTGGAATAGTAACAGGCTAGCTTATTACCTGGGAAGTGGGGCAAAATCCCAGACCCAGATGGGAGGGTTGGGAGCCTTCTGTTTGGGAGGAAGGACTATGGAGATTTGTCATTTTATAATTCTTTTATTGTTAATTTTTTATTGAAATACATTTGATTTACAATATTATGTTAGTTTTAGGTGTACAGTAAAGCAATTCTCTCTATATTTACATGTATACATATATGCTTTTTCAGATGAGTTTTCATTATAGGTTATTACAAGATATTGAATACAATTCCCTGTGCTATATAGTACATTCCTATTATTTATCTATTTTGTATATAGTGGTAAGTATCTGTTAATCCCAAACTCCTCATTTATCTCACTCCCCACCACTCTCCCCTTTGGTAACCATGAATTTGTTTCTATATCCTTGAGTTTGTGTCTGTTTTGTAAATAAATTCATTTGTGTTTTTTTAGATTCCACATAAAGGTGATATCATATGATATTTTATCAGTATGATAAACTCTAGGTCTATCCGTTTTGCTACAAATGGTATTATTCCATTCTTTTTTATGGCTGAGTAATATTCCATTGTGTGTGTGTGTGTGTGTGTGTGTGTGTGTGTACCACATCTTATTGATCCATTCATCTGTCAATACAGCATATGATAGCTCTATTTTTAGTTTTCGTTTGGTGTGGTTTTATTTTTTATTGGAGCAGAAGTGCTTAACAATATTGTGTTATTTTCTGCTGTACAGTGAAGGGAATCAGCTACTGTATATGCATATCCCCTCCCTCTAGGACCTCTCACCCACCTCCCCGCTTCCCACCCGTGTAGGTCATCACAGACACTGAACTGAGCTCCCTGTGCTTTATATCAGGTTCCCACTAGCTGTCTATTTTACACATGGTAGTGGATATACGTCAGGCTTCCCCAGTGGCTCAGTGGTAAAGAACCCGCCTGCCAATGCAGGAGATGTAAGAGACGCGGGTTCAATCCCTGGGTCTGAAAATCCCCTGAAAGAGGGCATGGCAACACACTCCAGTATTCTTGCCTGGAGAATCCCATGGACAGAGGAGCTTGGTGGGCTATAGACCATGGGGTTGCAAAGAGCTGGACATGACTGAGGCGATTTAGCATGCACACAGTGTATATGTGTCAGTCCTAATCTCCCAGTTTTCCCCACCCTCCCCTGCTCCTCTGTGTTCATATTTGTCCTCTATGTCTGCATCTCTATTCCTTCTTGGAGATAGGTTCATCTGTACCATTTTTCTAGATTCCACAGGTATCCATCAATGTATAAAGATATTTGTTTTTCTTTGTCTGACTTACTTCATTCTGTATGACAGCCTCTAGGTCCATCCACATAACAAATGAACTAATTTCATTCCTTGTTATGGCTAATACTTCATTGCATATATGTACCACATCTTCTTTATCCATTCATCTGTCAGTGGACATCTAGGTTGATTCCCTGTCCTGATGTAAATAGTGCTGTGATGAATATTGGGGTACATGTGTCATTTTGAATTATGGTTTTCTGGGGGTATATGCCCAGCAGTGGCATTGCTGAGTCATATGGTAGCTCCCTTTTTAAGTTTTTAGGGAACCTCCATACTGTTTTCTATAGTGGCTGCAGCAATTTACATTCCTACCAATAGTGGGAATGTCCAGACCCTCTCCAGCATTTATAGAAATTCTTGAAGTTGCATCTGATTATCAAACCACTAGGGGCAGGAGAGCACATTGAAATTGTATTGACATACCTGCCCCTCCCCACAAATTTCCCCTTTGGCATGGGCATGGTCTTGGACAGTGCCTCGTGATTCAGGAGGCAAGTGAGTTGCCTTGGGAGGCTGGCCACCTTGGCCCACTGCTGGCTGTGTCCCAGATGGTGCCGCTGGGCTTGGGGAGGGAATGGGGTGAGCCTGCAACCCTTTATTAATTCTGGAGTGTGCAGACTGTCCTGTCTCTTAGGAAAGTCTGAGGCTGAGTGGCTCAACTTTCAAGAGGTTTCAAAATTCTACGTCACCGATCTTCAGCATTATTAAAGAAGAGCTGAAACTGGGAATTTGAAATCACAAACATCAAAGGTCTCCTATTTTTGTTTTATGAACCATTCTCTGTGTGTACTTTGCTGCTAGCCGCCTGGAATCCTTGTGGGAAAGATAAAAGATAAAAACAAGTAAGCAAACAAATGTCAGAAAGCTCACAATCAGATCTCCTGTGGGAGACGCTGGCCAACTTCAAAGGAGGTGAGAGACAGGAGGGATGGAGATTTTGAGAACATGAAACTGACGTGCTTTTTGAAAGCTGTGTGTAAACAGAAGTTTTGTAAAACTCCCAGTTGAAATGCACGGTGGGGTGGAAGGGATCGTTCCTCGACTTGGAACTCTCGGGGGCCTGTGTCTGCCGTCAAGAAGGTGGAAATGTAACGTATAGCTATAGTCTTTAATGTTGATTCTTGCTTTTCAAAAAGGAAAGGAGAAAAGGGCAGATTTAGCTGACAAGAAAGCCTGCAGAGTTGATACCATAGAAAGATGGGAAGCATTCTCACATTTGAAACTGTCAGAGGTCTGACAATGGGGGTGCACAGTGAGGACACCCTGAGGTCTGGTTTTGAGGTGTTTGGAAGGATACCACTCTCTGGATTCTCTACCCTCAAGGTGGGCATGGGGTGCAAGCTGCCTGGGCTGACCCTCCTGTGCCTACTTTACTTGGGACCCTGAGTGATGGGTGACTGCAGGGACACGTCGCCAGCTTGGGCAAGAGGAGAGATGTTTTGGCACCTCACCAAGTCACCAGAAGGATAGGAGCATGGTGGGGCTGGGACAGTAGGAACGAAGGACAGGAACCCAGCCGGGAGGCTCACAGCCTCTCCTCTCTGCTATGATTTCTCAACTCCGCTTCCAGACCACTGGGCACCTGTCAACCAGACCCCAGTTCTGCCAGCAGAGAAGGACTGCAGCCTGGCTTGAGCTGAAAAGGTTGCCGCAGAGTGCTGGGAGGACTGTGTGCTTCACCACCAAAGAGCTTTCTTTCTCCTTAAAAGCAAAAGTGGGTCGGGCCAAGAATGGAGGTGACAGGTGGTAAGATGCTGACAATTATTGGTGGCTTCATCCGTAGCACATCCATAGCTCCTTTGCTAACCCAAAGCACAGGATAAGGGATACAGCGGTGTGGGCCCTGACTCAGGGCATCAGTTACGCCTCTGTGTTTGGGGCCAGCTCTCTGCACTTTCCAGTGTCTATGAAGCTGCACGTCTGCAAACTGCTCTCCTCCTCCACTGTCTCACTGGTTGGCTTATCCCTGGCATCTGGCTGGACAGATTGACTCCATCTCCACCCCAACAAGGCCAGTAAAATCAGTTGCTTCCTGGACTCCTGCAGAAAACAATGCATGACCCTGGACCATGAGAACTCACCAAGGAGCCCTTGGCACCGGCCTGTACGCTAAGAACAATAGCTGGCATCTCTCACGTGCTTTCTCCTGGCCAAGGTCTCACAGGGTACTACCCAGGGCTGTCTTGTACTTCTGATGGGAACCTCTGTGAGAAAGGGACTGTATTCGCATGTTACAGGTGAGGATGCTGGGGTACTGAGAGGCTGAGTGATGGGCCCAGGCTCACAGCTAGTAAACAGTGGAGCTGGTTTCCACTCGACTGATCTGACTCCAGAGACAGGCCTTCCTGACCGCTCCATGGCCAATGGTGCCATTGAGAGGGGAGGCTATTGCTTTATTTACTCATGTCATCGTGTTGCTGGATGGCAAAGCGATTCATACCAAGGAGGTGGGAAGTCCCTTGGGGGTGATGTCCTCTCTGCACAATGTTAATGAATTACTTGACACCTAATAACAGCAACAATAATAATACCTGGGGATATTAAATTAGTTAATGCATAGGGAGTACTTGGCACAGTGCCTGGCCCTTGAAAAGTGACAACGGTCAGCTCTGCCTCCTTGGTGGCTGCCCTGATGACATGGGAAGCGCCTGTCATCTGGCACCCATGACCCAGACACAGTCCAAATCCGACTGGTCCTATTCAGCTCATCAGTCACCTGCCCTTCTTCCTGGTGGACGCATTCCGGAGCAGAACAATGACTCTGAAGTCTGTCTCCATGCTCTCCTCCCTGTGGCTGAAGCTGCAGCAAGGGAGCACACCCGGGGCCTTGGGGTCATTAGACTTGCACACAGAATCCAGCTCCGCCCTTCTTGGGGTGTGATTTCGGGCAGACCTCTTAACATCTTCAGGCCTCAGTTTCCTGATATATAAAATGAGAAGGATAATACCTACCTCTTAGGGAGAGGGGAGAGGAAGAGGAGAAAGTGTATGTAAAACTTCAGGATACTGGGTCGGGCGGGTGCCTAGTGAGACAGACTTTCTTTTCCAAAAGAGTCATGGTAATAGATGGATCTCCAGGCACTTGCGCTCTTCTAGAAGCTTGCCATTTCCACTTGACGAGATCAAGTCTACCCTGCCCCCTACCTGCCCTTGAACTCTGGCAGATCCTTTAAATGCCTAACAAGTAGTTGTGGCAGAGAGATGCTGTGTGACATCTGGGGCCAGGTCATAAAAGGCAGAATGTCTTCTCTCTGGCCCTCTCTTCTCGTGTGCATTTGACACGCAAAACTACGAGATAAAAGGTCCATTCACCCCGAGGTCCACCCATCCTGCATGCTGGAGAGAACGTGGGAGAGACCACAGTGGGACATGGCTCGGACTCCCCACTCTTGCAGCCTCTATGCTTTTGAGCCACCCCAGCTGAGCCAAGAAGAGCCAAGCAGAACTACTCCCACCCCACCCTAAGTCCTGCCCAAATTGCAAAGTTTTGAGCAAAATAAACAGTTGTTTTATGCCACTAAGTTTAAGAGTAATTGTGACATAGCTATAGAAATGGAAACATCCAGTGTCTTTATTGTCCCTTCTTCATTGTGAAGACTCAAAGCAGCCCTTGGTTACTTTCCTACAACATGGCATTGATGGGATCTCAGTATATACCTTTGCCAGCTCTCAACACCGATGACCACAGGACCAAGGCCAGTGTCTTTGGCACAGCAGACCACTTGTCTCATGCCCACTGGCCCCTGCAGCCCAGAGCCATGGTGTCCAGAGCACACCCGGCCTCTGTGCCCACTGTCCCCTCTGCCCTGACCTCAGTCTTGTCTCATTTTTCTCACTCATCAACATTCCACTCACATGTCACCTGCCTTTCTGCCTTCCTGCTCTTCCAGACCAACAGAACAACCTGTACAACCCATGAGTTTGATGTTTATTATTCATGGTATTGTGGTTCCCTCTGGTCTTTTCACCCAGACTATGAGCATGGGGTGTGGGGTGTGGAGAACACGTATAGCATCTTGTTTATCTTTGCATCCTTCCTCTAATGCAATAAGGGTTCAGTTCAGTTCAGGGCAGTTCAGTTGCTCAGTCATGTCCGACTCTTTGCAACCCCATGGACTGCAGCACGTCAGGCTTCCCTGTCCATCACCAACTCTGGGAGCTTGCTCAAACTCATGTCCATTGAGTTGATGATGCCATCCAACCATCTCATCCTCTGTCACCCCCTTCTCCTCCTGTCTTCAATCTTCCCCAGCATCAGGGTCTTTTCCAATGAGTTAGTTCTTCACATCAGGTGGCCAAAGTGTTGGAGCTTCAGCTTCAACATCAGTCCTTCCAATGAATATTCAGGACTGATTTCCTTTAGGATGGACTGGTTGGATATCCTTGTAGTCCAAGGGACTCTCAAGAGTCTTCTCCAACACCACAGGTCAAAAGCATCAGTTCTTCGGCACTCAGCTTTCTTTATGGTCCAACTCTCACATCCAGACATGACTACTGGAAAAACCATAGCCTTGACTAGATGGACCTTTGTCAGCAAAGTAATGTCTCTGCTTTTTAACAGGCTGTCGAGGTTGGTCATAGATTTTCTTCCAAGAAGGAAGCATCTTTTAATTTCATGGCTGCAGTCACCATATGCAGTGATTTTGGAGCCCAAGAAAATAAAGTCTGTCACTGTTTCCCTACCCATTTGCCATGAAGCGATGGAACTGGATGCTATGATCTTCATTTTTTGAATGTTGAGTCAGCTTTTTCACTCTCCTCTTTCACTTTCATCAAGAGGCTCTTCAGTTTCTCTTCACTTTCTGCCATAAGGGTGGTCATCTGCATATCTGAAGTTACTGATATTTCTCCTGGCAATCTTGATTCCAGCCTGTGCTTCACGCAGTCCAGCATTTCGCATGATGTATTCTGCATATAAGTTAAATAAGCAGGGTGACAATATACAGCCTTGACATACTCCTTTCCCAATTTGGAACCAGTCCGTTATGTCCAGTTCTAACTGTTTCTTCTTGACCTGCATACAGATTTCTCAAGAGGCAGGTAAGGTGGTCTGGTATTCTCATCTCTTGAAGAATTTTTTAGTTTGCTGTGATCCACACAGTTAAAGGCTTTGGCGTAGTCAATGAAGCAAAAGTAGATGTTTTTCTGGAACTCTCTTGCTTTTTTGATGACCCAACAGATGTTGGCAATTTGATCTCTGGATCCTCTGCCTTTTCTAAATCTAGCTTGAATATCTTGAAGTTCTCAGCTCAAGTACTTTTGAAGCCTGGCTTGGACAATTTTGAACATTACTTGTGTTCAAATAGTGTGTGAGATGAGTGCAATTGTGCGATTTGAGCAGTCTTTGGCATTGCCTTTCTTTGGGATTGGAATGAAAACTGACCTTTTGCAGTCCTGTGGCCACTACTGAGTTTTCCAAATTTGCTGGCATATTGAGTGCAGCACTTTCACAGCATCATCTTTTAGGATTTGAAATAGCTCAGCTGGAATTCCATCACCTCCTCTAGCTTTGTTTGTAGTGATGCTTTCTAAGGCCCACTTGACTTTGGACTCCCGGATGTCTGGCTCCTGGTGAGTGATCACACCATCATGGTTATCTGGGTCACTAAGATCTTTTTTGTATAGTTCTTCTATGTATTCTTGCCACCTTTTCTTAATATCTTCTGCTTCTGTTGGGTCTATACTGTTTAAGCATGCTTCTCAGTATGAATCATGAGGGTTTTTTTTTTTTTTTAATGCTATGAACTAGATGTTTTTTGGCTTTGTTTTTTGCAATTAGCTTATTTGGCTGCATTGAGTCTTAGTCATTGCATGCAGGGTCTGCGTTGTGTCGTGTGGCTCTTTCATTGTGGCATGCAGACTCTCTGGTTAGTTGCTCTGTGGCATGTAGAGTCCTAGTTCCCCAACCAGGGATCGAATCTGTGTCCTCTGCATTGCAAAGTGGATTCTTAACCACTGGCCCACCAGAAAAGTCCCAAATCATGAGCTACTGTGATGATTTGGGACTCAGTCTGTTACATGTGGTCCCCGCCAGACTGTCATGGGAGGTGCCACTCCAACTCTGTGTCTCAAATACAAAGGGGCCCTGCATCTGCCATCAGCTCTCTCATCCCTGGGAGAGGCCCCTTATCTGTTTCCACGTGCTGTCTTGCTGCAGGGTCATGCTCATCTCAGCTGTGCTATAAGGTCATAGGTTTTGAGGCTGTCAAAGGAACAGTTCTCAAGCATTGTCTTCTGTGTTCCCATGATCCTGGACTCCAGTCTCCTGGATCTGACACTGAGAGAAATCCCAACCTCTGAGTCTGGAAGGATGTCTCTGTAAAATCTCTTGGCTCTTTAGGCACATGAGTTAGATGTGAAGCTCTTCTTGAGTGATGCCCTGATCGATCCATTCCACACCCATCACTTCTCCATTCACTGCTTCCCAGGCAGGAAAGGGTGCAGGGCTCTGAAAAGACCTGATGATGCCCACACAGCATCAGCACAGATGGCTCCATCTGCTCCAAAAAGCACTAAAAGGGCTGCGGGAGGGCCCAGTTCTAATCTGGCTCAGCTGGCACTTCACCATGGCCTTGGGAAGGTGCCCTAGTTCTGTTCTTGTTCTCCCAGCTGTATAACAAGGAATCACATAGCCGCCCCTAGGCAGCTTTAATAGCATATAGCCAAATAGCAATAGGGGTTCCCTGGTGGCTTAGTTGGTAAAGAACCCGCCTGCAAGTGTGGGAGATACAAATGATGCAGCCTCAATCCCTGGGTCGGGAAGATCCACTGGCGACATAGCACCCCTCGCCAGATATTATTGCCTGGGAAATTCCATGGACAGGGGAGTCTGGCGGGCTACTAGTCCTTGGAGTCACAAAGACTTGGACACGACTGAGTGTGCATGCACTCCATGCCAAATGGCAATAAAAGACGTACTTAGGTTCATTTTGCATAGAGTGGGAATGTTACTAAGTAGAGATTTCACGTTTATCAGCCACTCATTGCTGCTGCTGCTGCTAAGTCACTTCAGTCATGTCTGACTCTGTGCGATCCCATAGACGGCAGCCCACCAGGCTCCCCCATCCCTGGGATTCTCCAGGCAAGAATACTGGAGTGGGTTGCCATTTCCTTCTCCAATGCATGAAAGTGAAAAGTGAAAGTGAAGTTGCTCAGTGAAGTCGCTCAGTCGTGTCTGACTCTTAGCAACCCCATGGACTGCAGCCTACCAGGCTCCTCCATTAATGGTATTTTTCAGGCAAGAGTACTGGAGTGGGGTGCCATTGCCTTCTCTGCATTGGCTGTCTGGTATTACTCTACAGAAAGCAGAGGTGGGTGGTGTTTGTTACCAGAAGCTCTAAGGCAAAGGGCTCCCCTCCAGCTTACTGTGATGGCCTTGACTGAGAGGCTCAGAGGACTGAGCAGTCTGTGGCTCTGCCCTTTTCACTGTGTTTATTACGGAGGTATGACATCAGTTGCACTGCTGGGACAGGCTGAGTTCATGAATCCAGTGGGAAAGGGGAGCAGTGATCAGACAGCAGGAAGAAATGGGAAAGGGAATTTTGTATTTTTTTAAGATATAAATTATTGACTAATAATTTAAAAATTATTATTATTTGGCAGCAGTGCATGGCTAAATGTGAGATTTTAGTTTCCCAACTGGGATCAAACTCAGACCCCTGACAATGAAAGCATGGAATTCCAACCACTGAACTTCCAGGGAATTTCCAGACTTTTTTTTTTTTTTTTAATTTTAAATAAAGACAGTGCTTATGGCTATTGGCTCCAACTACCTCCCTTCTAGGTAAAATGAAATTGAGAAAACAGGCCAGTGAGAGGGGAGGGCAGGAGCTCGCCTGGCTCCTGCCCCTTGGTGGCTCTCCCGGCTCCGCCCCTCCATGGCTCTCCCGGCTCCGCCCCCTCCGTGGCTGTCCCGGCTCCGCCCCCTCCGCGGCTGTCCCGGCTCCGCCCCCTCCATGGCTCTCCCGGCTCCGCCCCCTCCGTGGCTGTCCCGGCTCCTCCCCGCTGGGTGGCTCTCCCGGCTCCGCCCCTCCATGGCTCTCCCGGCTCCTACTCCCTCAGTGGCTCTGCTGGAGAGGCTGGCACAGGAGAGCTGATGGTGGCCGTGGAGCTTGCAGACACAGCAGAAGGGGGAAGAGAAAGAGAATCTGAACAACGGGGATATGTATATGTATACCTGAATTACTTAGCTGTACACCTGAAACTAACACAACTATATGTAAATCAATTATATCCAACATGAAATTTAAAAATTTACCCCCCACCCCGCAAAAAATAGAAGAGGGAAAGATGCAGCCCCAGCTGGGGATGGCAGTAGCTGGCTGGAAAACCAGCCAAATCCTTGCTTCCCAATTGCCAAGGGTGATGGGGTCTTAACAGGTCTGTCCAGGAAAGCCGGTGTACACACCCCAACAAGGATGAGCAGGGAGCAATGTATTTCTTGTACCCGCGACCTCAACTAGACTTAAAGGCAGAGGTTGCCTAATATAACGGGAAGATCTTGACTCGTAGGCACCCAAGCCTAGGCTCAAATGCCACCCTGACACTTATCTGGGTAAGTGTGGACCCTGGTTACTTGCAGAAGCTCTGTGAATCCCCCTGTACTTGCTATTCTGAGGCCCCAGTGCAGTGACTGATACAAAATGCTCGCCCAGAGAAGGTGGTCAGTTCACCTGCCTGCCCCTCTCCTCTTCCTTCAGGAGAGGAATCACTAGAGCAATCTCTACGCCTGGTTCCCCTCAGGATCTGAGATGTGCTAGGCGCATAATTGATTTTCAGTAGTAGCATGATTAAGTGAGGGGTTCCCTGGTGGTGTCGTGGTAAAGAATCCGCCTGCCAGTGCAGGAGACACAGAAGACATGGGCTCAATCCTTGGTCGGGAAGATCGTCTAGAGGAGGAAATGACAACCTATTCCAATATTCTTGCCTGGAAAATTCCATGCACAAAAGGAGTCTGGCGGGCTCTAGTCTGTGGGGTTGCAATCAGACATGATTGAGCAACTGAGCACGCACACACACGCATGCACAACATGGTAAGTGAGTCATGAACCGGGCTTCTGTTTACAGGCTATTCCTCAAGCTAAATATTTGAAAAATCTGATAGACACTTTACAAAATGAAAGTGCCGGGGACAAGACAGGGATCAATGTCATCAACATCACTGGACAAAGTCAGGCTGGGCTCATTGTGAGTTGGGTTATGCCAGGAAAATGTTTTTTCTCGGGGCCAAAGGCTAGGACACTGGATGGAAAGTGAGCCTGTCAGAGCTGGAAGGTTTTCTGGATAGACATAGAGCAGGCCAGGTCGGGCCGGACCTGAGCCATCAGCTGGGGCCACGGCACTGTCAAGTCCTTGGGATCCCAATGTCACCATGACAGGAATCACCAATTGTGGCTTGGACAGGCACATGGAAATGTTCCGAGGCCTTGGAGGAACTCGGGGGCAGTGTTTGGCCAAGCCTGACTCATACTGCAAGTTTGGGCCTGTTTCTTAGCTCTTGTCTGTCAACGGCTGGGAAAATGCCATGGGGTAGCTGGGGGAAGGGCAACAACGGAACATAGATGTCAGTCAGCTCCCCTCTTCCATACAAAACACTACTCAGCCACCAAAGATAAGAAGACAGGTGTATATACACTGGTAGAGCAATCTGCCTGTGATCTATTACTGAGTGAATAAAACACATTATGTGAACTAGCATGATTGTAATTTTAAAATTAATACTTATTCACATGTATCTGTACACATACGTATTTGGCTGTACACAACTGGTTTTTCCAGTGGTCATGTATGGATGTGAGAGTTGGACTGTGAAGAAGGCTGAGCGCTGAAGAATTGATGCTTTTGAACTGTGGTGTTGGAGAAGACTCTTGAGAGTCCCTTGGACTGCAAGGAGATCCAACCAGCCCATTCTGAAGGAGATCAGCCCTGGGTGTTCTTTGGAAGGAATGATGCTGAAGCTGAAACTCCAGTACTTTGGCCACCTCATGGGAAGAGTTGACTCATTGGAAAAGACTCTGATGCTGGGAGGAATTGGGGGCAGGAGGAGAAGGGGACGACAGAGGATGAGATGGCTGGATGGCATCACCGACTTGATAAACGTGAGTCTGAGTGAACTCCGGGAGTTGGTGATGGACAGGGAGGCTTGGAATGCTGCGGTTTATGGGGTTGCAAAGAGTCAGACATGACTGAGTGACTGAACTGACTGACTGAACTGAACTGTCCACAGTGGTGACTTATAGGCGTTTAGAGGGGGAGGTAGCTTCTATTTTGTGTACTTCCTTGTGGGATTGTTTTTGTAATTAATGTGCATTTTTTTCAGCACAATTTTACTCTAGCTTCCCTCTTCTGGTCTCCTTGAAAACTATCCCTGAAGACATGAAAGCAGAAGCTCGGGAGAACTCATATGTGGTTGAAATTTTAATTAGCATCTACTCTGGATACAGGGTGGCACACCAGGCAGCTCAGAGGTAAAGAAACTACCTGCCAGTGCTGGAGACGCAGGAGACAAGGGTTCGATCCCTGGGTCGGGAAGATCCCCTGGAGGAGGAAATGGCAACCCACTCTGGTATTCTTGCCTGGAGAATCCCATGGCCAGAGGAGAATGGCAGGCTGTACAGTCCACAAGTTTGCAAAAGAATCGGACATGGCTTAGCGACTAAACCACGTGCCACTCACAAACTCTAGAATTTTTGGCAAGAGACTTAGTTCTCTGCCTCTTAGTTTTACCTCCAGTAAAATGAGGATCTAGTAACAGTGCCGGCCTCAGAGTGACCATAAGAATTCAACGTGCTAAGGTAGGAGTGGTTCACAGGAGCATGTGTGTTCAGTCGCTTCAGTCGGGTCTGACTCTGCGACCTATAGACTGTAACCCGACAGGCTCCTCTGTCCATGGGATTCTCCAGGCAAGAATACTGGAGTGGGTTGCCATGCCCTTCTCCAGGTCACAGGAGCATGGGGTGCAGAAAAACAATAAATAAGTGTCGGCTATTCCTCGTTTCTCTGGTGTCCCTGTCAAGGATGGAGTGGGATGAGATGGGAGGCAGAGGCTCCTGCAATCGTCCAAGTGAGAGATGAGGTCTTGAGCTAAGGCTGTGAGGATGGAGGGAGTGAAAGCAGAGAGGCAACCTGGGAAGGTGGACTGAGTAGCCAGGAACAGGGGAAGGGAGGGGACCGGGTGACCTGGGTTCCCAGCAGAGGTGACAGAGAGGATGCGACAGCTAGCAGAGCAGAGGAGGGGGAAGGGAAGCCGCCAGGTCTGGGGAAACCCACACAGAGGCGTCCAGCAGGAACAGCCCATGAGTTCATTTGGCCAAAACAAACGTACTTCAGTTTTACATCAGCATCTCTGGACCCCAAGTCCTGGGGGCTAAGGACCTGTCTGACAAAATAAAGAGTGAGATCCTGGCCTGAGAGTGGGCCCTCTGACCACATCTGAAAGTGAAAGTGTTACGTCACTTAGTCACGTCCGAATCTGCGACCCCATGGACTGTAGCCCACCAGGCTCCTCTGTCCATGAGATTCTTCAGATAAGAATACTGGAGTGAGTTGCCATTTCCTTCTCCAGGGGATCTTTCCAACCAGGGGATTGAACCCCTGTCTCCTGCATCGAAGGCAGATTCTTTACTATCTGAGCCACTGGGTCCCTTCTCCCTGGTGCTGCCCCCTAGGTGTACCTGCATCAAAACATGGTCAGGCTGCTCTACATTAAGTCCTTATCTTACAACCAGACCAGAGGCTTGAATTCAGTCTGTCCATCCACACAGACCTCCCGCTGGACATACATTTCCGAAAGAGCCTCAAAAATGCTTCCCCCACTCCCCAACTAGCCATTTGCCTACCAATTCTCTCTAGAACTATTAAAAACAAAATGCAGAAAACAAACCATCAAAGATAAGACCAGTTAAAGTAAAAAACCATGACATAGTACAGGGGAGAAGGACGACTTAGAGAAGTCTGCCCGGGCAGGACTTGCAGCCGGGCATGCACCATGCTTCTCGTAAGCATTTCCTCATCAGAAACTCTGGGGTGAAGATGCATCCACCTCCCTCGGAGGTTGCTAAGGAGAAGCAATATTCCAAAGCCAACTCAGAAATGTTAGGACCTCCCTCCCTCAATCAGAGGGCTGAAACCAATCAGGATTTAAGCGCTGTAGTATGTTTCCAACACAAGGACTAAGATTCACATAATGTGTGCTCAGTCATATTGTATTCTTTTGCAGCTTCATGGACTGTAGCCCGCCAGGCTCCTCTGTCCATGGGATTCTCCAGGCCAGAATACTGGAGTGGGTTGCCATTTCCTTCTTCAGGCAATTGTCCCGATCCAGGGATTGAACCCGCGTCTCCTGCACTGGCGGGTGGATTCTTTCCCACTGAGCCACCTGGGAAGCCCCAGGATTTGGCGTGCTGCTGATAAACTCTGGCTACCTCCTGTGGTGGGTAGATTCACTTTCTTTTACTCCTAATTACCCAACTACATAGTCTGCGAGCCCTATACTCTGTTTTCACACGAAGAACTTGGGAAGAGTCACCGTTTGACAGAAAGCCACATCAGATGGGGAGGGTCTCCTTCTGGGGCTCCGTAAGGGGAGTTTGGAGGGAGACAGACCGGCCAAGAGAGGATGTCTGCCTGCCAGGAACGCAGCGGCGAAAGGGAGCATGTGGGAGACAGGGCGGTGCCTGATAAAAGGGCACCGGAAACCGGGAGACGGCAAAAGCTCCTATTTCATCATCACTGAACTCTGTATATTTTAAGAAAGGCATTTCAGAGCTCCTGGTTTATTTCTCATTTGGGACCTTCCTCCTGACTACGATGAGCCCAGGCAATCTAAAAGGCCTCGCTACTATTTCCTGCGGTGCAGAGGCCCCGGCCTAGGATTCAGGACAGAGGCCAGAGCTTGCGGACGACTCTCTCCAGCAGCAGGCACGGGGTTAGGGCAGGGAGATGGCAGAGCGGGGCGCCCAGCTCAGGAGCCCCCCTCTCCTCCTCTGAGCCCCAGGACATGGGGGTCCTCCAGCTGTCTTCCCGAAGTCACGCCAGGAGCTGGAGGCTGGGGGCTGCCCAGTTTGCCCTTTATTCTCATGCGTCACATCTGCACCCATGCAGGGGTCCAGGGGTCCCCGCAGAGAAGAGCTCCTTTGGGTAGAAGGCAGGACAGGTAAGAACCCAAGCTCTCAGCCCCTACCCATGTTTTATCGCCAAGTACATGGGCTCCTGGTCAGATAGACCTGGGTTCCAATCCTGCCATCTTTCACAAGTGACTTGCCCGAGGTTTTTGAGCCTCAGTTTCCTTGTCTTTAAAATGGGGCCAACCAAGTTGTTGTTAAGACTGAAGGCAGGAACACATGCAGGTCACAACAGCCATCACTGCAGACTGGAGGTGGGCCCCTCGCTCACACTGAGGAAGCCTTTGCCAAGCCTGGGTTGGGGGCGTGGGCTGGGTAGGCAAGAGAGGTTTCTGCTAAAAGACACAGGACTAGAGAACAAAGAGGGCATCTTGTCCTCCCTGACAGTGTTCCCAGACCACTGTCCCCTCGGGACGGCACTGCACCTGGGGACTCTCCCGGCATTTATTCTGAGGCCCCCACCATTTACCACGTGACTTCTACCGAAGCCCCCCACACTTCCCATGACCCTAAGAGACCAACCAGGCAGCAACATCCACCACATCCATCATGGGGTGCAGAGACACGTCTGACCCCAGCCCAGACTCAGGGCCCAGGGACGTCTCAAGGGGACGCTCAGATGCCATCAAAGTGGCCACTATCTCCCGGGCCCACGTCCCTGTGTTTCCTCTTTCCGTACTTGTCTGGAGGGGTGGGTAGGGGGTGGATGGCAAGCTCCAGTGGCCTGGATGACTCATTTCCTCCTTGGGATCAGAGCAGGAGTTCCACAAGGAGGGGGTGGTGGTGGAGGGGTGCAGTGGGGGACTGGAGGCCTCTGGAAGCAAAACAGCCAGTGAGGCCGCCTCCAGGAGTAAAATGAGATGAAATTCAACCCACACTGACTGAGCGCCGGGTACATAAGTTCCTAGGGAAAGAAAAGAGCAAATGAGAGGGAAAGAACTGTTTTTTTTTTTTAATCCATTTATTATATACAATATTAAGGCACAAATTTAAGCAGCAAAGGATAGGAAAATCTTTGGCTGACCAACAGGATCAATATTTGCTGTGGGGGACACAACCGTCTTCCTGAATTTCCCTGCTCTGTACACAGACCCATCCGGCCGTTGCAGCTCTGGGCTTCCCGCCCCCCCAGGACAGACCAGCCATACGAAGATGCCACAATGATACATCAGAGTCTGCTGGAGAGAATACAGCACACGCACCTGGCAGGAAGCGCAGTGGCACCCAAGCCAGCAGGGTTCTGGCCGAGGTGGGTGCCTGACCCGCCCTGCCTCACAGAACGTCCCAGATTCCGCTCTACAAAGGGGGAAAACACCTTAAATCAAAGAAAACCACTATGGGTCAGTCTGTTCACATCCCAGTTTGTAATAAATACTTATAGGTGTCTCTGTGTGAACAGAATTCTAGGTAAACCACATGGAAATAGACCACTGGGCACCAAAACTCCAGAGCTGATACAAGAGAACGTTGTATATGGGTTCCATTATACTGAAAACAGTGCTCTAATTCCGTGAAGAAGCAAACTTTCACGACAAAGAAACACCCCGGTTTTGGCCTAATATGACAATAACATGCACTTAAGTCTAACATGGTTTTATGGAATTCCGACTGGAGGCAGACAGATACTCATGAATGTGCATTTACATCCGTGTGTACGCAGAGATGTGAACACGTATAAGGCGTGACAAGAGAGCAGCTTTTTTTTTTTTTTTTAATCCATTGGGAGTTACATGTACTAGTGATTACTGTTTTCCTTTGAAGTGGTCACTCTGAAAGGAGTCCAAAGATGCAGTATCCCCAGGAACATCTTAGGGACTTTTTTTTTTTTTAAAAGAAAGAGCTAAAAGGATGTGACTTACCTTCATCACCCATTTTTACTTATCCAACTGAGTCAATGACTTGGGTTTATTTCCAATCTTAAACCCATTCTCAAAGGATGATGCTCCCTCATCTCTAAGGATAACCAGAGGAACGTGTCAGGCCCCCAAATCCATCCTAACAGAGGTGTTTACAGAATGTTTCTACTTGGACAGCACTGTAGTCATCAGCAAGAGTCTCACAAAGCAGGGTGAGATGAAACACTTGGATCTTTTGGATATTAAGAAAAGAAACTCGACATACAATCTTAGAGCCACATCTCGTGTATGCACTGACAATATATACATGTCTTTTTTTTTTAAATGCATGTCTTTAGATACCTTTAAATTACCAAACAAGAAAAGGGGGTGCTACTTAAAAGCGAGAGGAAAAAAAAAACTGCTTATTAGGTCCAGAAGAAATCTATTTACTGAAGCGCTAACCTTTTCATGCTCCCAGCTGATCAGCTTCTGGTAACTTCTTAATGACTCTGCCCATCTTCCATGGAGCCACACACAAGGGGCACCCACTGAACAACCCTCATGTTGAATGAAGACATTCTAAACACATTGATTAATTAGCAAAAACAAACAAAAAAACACATGAGAAGAGAAAAAACATTTGTAAAGCATACACTGCAGCTGCGTCAAGCTTGGGGATAAGCGGGCAGTTTTGGACAGGATGTTCTGTGTTAAAGAAGACTCTCTGACTCTCTCATATCACGGCCATGATCCTCCCTGGCTCAGGAGGAGTGTGAGATCACGGGGGGCACACAGAAGTTCGCCCACCGGCGCCAGGGCACATATGCTGGCTGTAGGACTTTGTTTTGGAAGACACACCTCTCTGCTCACGTGAGCTCCCTGCCTCCAAACCTTGCAACCCGCCACCTACTCTTAGAACCCTGCCTTTTCTCATGTCTGTGTTCACACCAGGCTCTGGGACTCAGGATGCAGTGGGGGGAGTTTCTATCACCATCAGCTACCAAGGAGGAATGGAGAAGGAAACGGCCATCCACTCCAGTATTCTTGCCTGGAGAATCCCTGGACAGAGGAGCCTGGTGGGTTACATGCAGCCCATGGGGTTGCAAGAGTCAGACATGACTTAGAGACTAAATCACCAGCATTGCAGAGGATGAAGCATGAGACATCTCTAACTGTTGGCACTCAGCATCACAAGGTCAAAGCCGCGAGACAACAAACAGCAGGGATGGCTGGCTGTTCTGCAGGGGGCATTCCGGCACGCCTGGATACCCAGCCCAAGTCCTGTGTAGTCAAACGCACAAGTGGCCAAAGAGCAAGCTCCGCAAACCTAAAGAGAGAAAGAAGGGCCCCCACTCTCTGCCTCCAACCCAAGTCCCGGGAGGGACACGGCAGCCCTGTCCTGCGTGTCCGCTCTGAGCAGGCGCAGTGCAACGCTGTGGCTGGCCTCCAACCTGTGGGAAGCCGAAGACAAGCTGAGAAGAAAACATCAAGGAAAGGCTCTGCACACACTTGGAAATCAGTGCCAGAAAGCAGCGACATCGCCTGCTCCACACGGTACCCTGGGTGGCACGCGGAAACTGCCAGATGACATGCTCAAGGAGGAGGCAGGGTGACTCCGGCATGTCATCATCACCCAGGGCCAAGGCTTGACCCTTCACCCTGAGACAGGGCCCAGGAGTTCATGGTCAGACACCACACTGGGATGTTCTGGAGGAGACCCGGCCTCTGGATTACATGCAAAGAAGAGCTTTATAAAACAGACTTTGTGGCCTAGTGTAACAGTACACAGACTCCCAAGCTGTGTTTATGGGCAGTCCTAGCAGTTTGGAGGGTCGGGGGGATGAAGAAGGGAGCTGCTTGTGTGTGCACATGTACACAGACACGCACAGGGGATGGAGCGGGTCAAGGTGTGACCCCAAAAGACGCTCATCACCCCCAAGTCAGAAGCAGTCCGGCCCACGTCAAGGCTGCTCTCCCAAACCCTCGGTCCAGACGCTGGTCTCTCCTGCGGAAGGGACTTGACCTCCCTGGACCCGTTTCCTCCTCTGTGAAATAAGGATATAAACCTGCCCCTGCTCCCATGTCGTCAGAGGATGCACTGAAAGGTACCCAGTGCTTGCACACAGTTGGCACTAAAAAATGGAGTAAGGATTCTTTTCCAAAAATCCAATGAGATCATGTTTCATCAACGGCGAGAACGCACAGGGGGAGTTCAGTATCTGCTTTCTCCTAAAGGCAAGCAAGGCTTCGAGAAATCTACAGAGATGAAGAGCAGTGAGGCCCTCGCTGGGCCGGAAATCTGCCATAAAAGAAGAGATTTCAAAGCTGTAAGTCCCTTTTGTTGCAGAGGAGGCAGGTCAGAAGCAAAAAAGGTGGACAGACACCACAGCACAGTAGAAAAACGGTGACGTCTTGTACTGTGAGAGTTACCAGGCCTGGCAACTCAGGGACCGAGGAAAGCCAGCAAGCTTCGTGCCTGTGCTGCCACTGAGATGTGCTGGGGCCTAAAGACGAGGCTCTGGCTCTCCCCCATTTCTGGGGGACACAGCTCACATTTGGGGTGGCCCAGGCCTGGACAGCAGTGGGGGGGGCACCTCTTATTTCTAGATACTAATCTTTTCCTTTCTCAACATTAATCAGGGGTCAAAAGGTCCTTAAGAGACTCGGCTGCCATCAACTGAGCCTCATCACTTGTCGAAAGTGAAAGAGAAGAGAGATAGGACGGGGAGCTCTCTGCCCCACCACACCCATGTGTCCATACTCGCCACGCCCCTGCACCACCCATGAGGTTCACCGCTCTGGCAGAACCAGGGACTGCTCGGCCCCGCAAAGCCACTCTGGTTCCTCAGGCTGCACAACCCTCAGTGACGCTTAAAGTGGGACCGCAGAAGGCAACATGTGTGATACAGAGTCCCCCACAGAGCTGGGCCTGAGGTGCATCCCTTCTGTTTATTCTGACCACCAGGCAGCTCCGAGAAGCTCCTGGGCAAAGCCAGCAGTTTCCTTCCCTCCACCCACACTCATCACCCTCTTCTACCATGTGGATCTGGGGAGGCTTCACCCAGGTTACAGGGCTCCCCACAGGTGGCCCTCGTGGTAAAGAGCCCGCCTGCCAAGGCAGGAGACGTAAGACACGGGTTCGATCCCTGGGTTGGGAAGATCCCTGGGAGGGTGGCAGGGCAACCCACTCCAGCATTCTTGCCTGGAGAATCGCCATGGACAGAGAAGCCTGGCGGGCTATGGTCCACAGGGTTGCACAGAGTTGGACATGACTGAAGCGACTTGGCAGGCAGGCAGGCACCCAGGTTACACTCCAAAAACCAACCCTTCAAGGAGCTACCCCAGCCAACTTTTTGAAGTGATGGGGTCTTCAGGGCTTCGTTTGGGTGGGATGCGAGAAAGTCTCAGATCATGGGCATGAGGACCCAGGGTGACAGAAATGCCGCTGGCCCGGAGGCAGCAAATTCATCAGAACCCCACAAGGGCATCTGATGGCCTGACTAGCCTCTCTCCTCTGATCCAGCACCTTCCAGGTTTGTAAAGGAAGCCGACATCTGAGACGTCAGATGCAAAACCCTACAACACAGGGCAAAGGGGGCCACGGCCTCACTCATTCCGGGCTCTTGGACCTGGTGCTTCTGTCTTACTTTGGACCAGTTGCTTCGAACTAAACCCTTGAACAACCCAACCACACTGTATCGATACTGGCCTATTAGGTTACGAAGCAAGTCCCCAGCAGGGCGGACCTGACTGCTGACAGCCACAGAATCTGTGTGCTCACCAACTACATCCAGAAGGATTCAAGGGGATGGCAGAGCAGGGGCCACAAACAGTAGCAAGCGGGACAAGGTGCCAGGGGAGATTCTAGATGCCACCAAGTCAAGTGTCCCTTGGTTCCTGGAGCGCAATCCTGAAAGTCCTACCTCAACGGAGCAATGAGGTGGAGAATCAGAACTCCACGCAAGAGCTGATGTGAGGGGAGAAAGTTGTGGTGGCAGGAGCTTAATGCAGGACGTCACAGTGGCCATGAATCCTCTGTCTCATCGGAGCTGACCAAGTTCACTGTCAGAAGGTCAACTGCTGTAGCCCAACTCCTCCAAGGCGGAGGAAACTGCCAGGAAGCCACCAAAAGGCTTTGTCCCACTAGTCACTGTGCATGATGACCCATCAGATACTGCTCTGGCAAACCCCAGACCGAAGGAACCCTGCAAGGCTTATTACAAGAGGGAAAAAAATGAAGGAAAAAAGGTATAATGAAAGAGAATGAGGCAGAGACAGAGATGAACTCAGAGATGTGAGCGGGGGTGAACCCCAAGACCAGAAAGCTCCCATCCTGCATACTGCTCAGTGCAGAAAAGCCAAGAAGGCCCATAACCTCCTGAAAATCCAAACCAATCAGGTACAGAGGTGGAGATGGCCTTTTAAACCCTCCATCACCCTGGACATTTCTCCTCCCTGCCACACCCACACGCATTCACAGGACACATCATGGAGGGCACAGTTGAAATGACGTTGTGTCAAGACAGACTGAGAGATTTCTAGGAGGTTCTTCTCAAAACAAGCTAAGAGGCAAGGAGAATGGGCGTATTCCAAGGAAGATCCATGCTCAGGTTTATCTGTTTATAACCAGACCGTGGGTGTACACAGACCCTCCCCGAGAGGTACATTTTTCTGTACAATGAAAAAATTTCATTTCCTAGATCTTCTTTGTTTCCAAACCTACATGCATCTTCTCTCTTCCACCGTAAGCGGGAAAAATCCACGGCATCCTCTTCATCTTCAGTCATGTAGGTCTTCTGTTTTTGTTTTAACATTTATAAAAAGAATTCTCACTAATCTGAAATCCTTATCTGCTCAAACCATCCCTGATTTCCCATCCGCAACCTTCATGATCTTTCTTTCTCTTTGCCACGTTCCTTGCGCCTCGGTGTTCCACTGTTAAATTCAACAGGGAGCCCAGGGTTAGATGAGAACTTCCATCATCTCCCCGTCGGGGAACTCAGGCTTGTGGAGTAAGTTGCTGACGCGGCCTTTGTGGTCAGGCGACTTTCCGTGGCCGGGAGAGTTCTCTGCCAAACAGAAGGGACATATCAGTGGCCCGTTCCCCAGGAGGACCACAGGCCTACCCAGCTCGCTCTAAAATGGAACCACTTCAAGTACCACCCACCACCACCGGCGCACACAGGTTAAGGCCACAGAGCCCAGCTTTGGCGGACCAGAGCTAAATGCCTGGGCCTGGGATTCAGACACAAAGAACACAACCAGAACGTGAGGGAGAGGTCTGAGCGGGGGAAGGGGGCATTAGGACTTTGTGCGGGGACCTCACCCACCCCGCTCCCCTCCTTTCCTCTACATTATCAAGTGCCTACAATGAGGCAGGTCCCTCCCCGGTTCCCTGCCTTCTTGGCAAAGGGGCATCCCAAGAATTACATCTCCAAAAATCAACAACATTATGTATACTTGTTTATTTTGGAGAATGAACATAGGGAACCCCGTTGGAGGAAACAACTCATTTATGCCCAGGAGCCCCCACCTCCTCCAAAGGATTCCCGAGCAGAGGGATCCTCACCCTACAACTATGAACAGTCCAAAGCCAAGTCTACGCTCTCCAAGGACATTTCTGGACTCATTGCAAAACTCCTCCCAATCTGTCTTCTCTTAAATGTTTGAAAGCAACTCCTCAGAACTGGCCTGAGTGCTGGGCCACTTCACCCACCCTAAATCTACCTTCTGCGTCAATCGGGACTGAATCAGTGTCTCCTTCAGTCGACACTGAATCCTTGATGAGTAAACACCCTGAAGGCAACATCTCTGTACCTCATGCTCTTGATGGACCTGGTACCTGGTACCAGCTCCCAAACATACGGAGGGTGGGGGAGTTGGGGGGACTAATTCCTTAACATCCCTCGGAGGGTTTGTCTGCACACCTTCTGGGGAAGGGCTAGCTATTAAACATATGCTAAAAGGACAAATGCACTTTCTGTGCTCTTTAAATATGGTAATAAGTTAGGAGTCTCTACACACATTTTAGGGCTTCCCAGGTGGCGCTAGTGGTAAAGAACATGCCTGCCAATGCAGGAGACATGATACCCGATCAGGAAGATCCCCTGGAGTAGGAAATGGCAACCCACTTCAGTATTCTTGCCTGGAGAATTCCATGAACAGAGGAGCCTGGTGGGCTACAGTCTATGGAGTCACAGAGTGGGATATGACAGAAGTGATTTAGCGTGCAAGCACACATATTTCAATTCCAGAATAATAAAGAGCCTGCAGAGTCTAGGGCATCCCTGGTGGCTCAGATGGCAAAGAATCTGCCTGCACTGCAGAAGACCCAGGTTCCATCCATGGGTTGGGAAGCTCCCCTGGAGAAGGGAATGGCAACTCACTCCAGTATTCTTACCTAGAAAATCCCATGGACGGAGGAGCCTGGTGGGCTACAGTCCATAGAATTGCAAAGATTCAAACACGATGGAGCGACTAACACTTTGCAGAGCCTAAATGCATCAAAGTAACCATACTATAGAAAGTGAAATCACTCAGTCATGTCCAACTCTTTGCGACCCTGTGGACTATAGCATACCAGGCTTCTCCGTCCATGGGATTCTCCAGGCAAGAATACTGGAGTGGGTTGCCATTTCCTTCTCCAACCATACCATAAGATAACCCATAAGTGAGAGTAGGTTGGTAGCCTGGCTCCCTCCCCAGCTCAATAGAAGCCCCTCTCCCACCCCTGACAGGACAGGGAGCTCTATGGAGTGTGAGAGCAGGTGGAGACCTCGTACCCAGTTTCTCTGCTGTGCCCTTGGCCGCGGGGTGCTTCAGCACGGGGCTGTTGGAAGGGGTCCCGCTGAGCCTGCTGCGCGTGGGCAGGGAGGCCACACCGGGCCAGAAGAGCTCGGCACTCTTGTCCGTCTGCGTGCTGCTGTCCTTGCTGCCCGTCTTAGCGTGGGCGCTGCTGGCCGACGTGCCGGGGGTTGGGGGCGAGAGTGTGGCGGCAGAGGGGGTGGGCAGCAGGGGGGTGGATGCGTGGTCATTGTGCTCCTTCCCCAGCAGCAGCCCTGTGGGTGGAAGAACAGCTTCTTCAGTACCGTGCCTCAAGAAGCAAGACCCATCGGCTCGGCAGGGATACAGATGCCAGCGAAGAGAATGGATGTCTGTACAGGCTGGGGAGCGGTGGACTGGGAGATCAGGACTGACACACATACACACCTAGGTGGCACTCGTGGCCAAGAGTCTGCCTGCCAGTGCAGGCGATGCAGGAGACTTGGGTTTGATCCCTGGGTTGGGAAGATCCCCTGAAAGGAGGGCATGGCTACCCACTCCACTATTCTTGCCTGGAGAATCTCATGGACAGAGGAGCCTGGCGGGTTACAGTGCATGGGGTTCCAAAGAGTCAGACATGACTGAGCTTACACACACATGTAAAAGAGGCAGCTAGTGGAAACCTGCTGTATAGCACAGGGAGCCCAGCTCCATGCTCTGTGGATGGGATAGGGGTCACAGTGGGAAGGGGGTCCAAGGGGGAGGGACAATATGTATATGGATGGCTGATTCACTTTCCTGTAGAGCAGAAACTATAACATTATAAGGCAACTACGTTGCCAACAAAGGTCCATCGAGTCAAGGCTATCATTTTTCCAGTAGTCATGTATGGATGTGAGAGTTGGACTATAAAGAAAGCTGAACACAGAAGAATTGATGCTTTTGAACTGTGATGTTGGCGAAGACAAGAGTCCCTTGGACAGCAAGGAGATCCAACCAGTCCATCCTAAAGGAGATCAGTCCTGGGTGTTCACTGGAGGGACTGATGTTGAAGCTGAAACTCTAATACTTTGGCCACCTGATGCGAAGAACTGACTCACTGGAAAAGACCCTGATCCTGGGAAAGATTGAAGGTGGGAGGAGAAGGGGATGACAGAGGATGAGATGGTTGGATGGCATCACCAACTCAATGGACCTGAGTTTGAGTAAACTCTGGGAACTGGTGATGGACAGGGAAGCCTGGCGTGCTGCAGTCCATGGGGTCGCAAAGAATCGGACATGACTGAGCAACTGAACTGAATACCCCAATTAAAAACCAAAAACAAAAAACCTAGCATGGGGCAGGGGAGGAGCTGTCACATAAACTGGTTATAATATAACAAATGATAGGATACTACTATTCTGAGGATGCTATGGAAAGAAGGGAGAAGAGGTACCTTACAGGCAGAGTGTCGAGGGGCAGGGGCACTCCTGCAAGGCTTTCTGGAGACAATGCTTTCTTTCCATATGCAACCCAGGAGGGCTAGTCCTGAGCAGTGGTGGCGTGTCTAAGAAAACCTGAAGGCTTCTCTGCTCCTAGACACAGCCCTGTTGGCCTGCTGCTCTGCCTAACAGCCCCCAACTCTACTCCTCTCTGGTAATGAATTGTCTCCCCAGGGCCTGGGTCAAAACAAGCACGCCTCCTGGTTACAGCAACAGAGTTGTGTACAATATTCCCCAGAGGGCTCCTTGTGATGAAGAGCCATGTCTTCTAAGAGGCAGGAAGCCAGCTGAGTTCCTGGGGAGGGCGGCTCAGCTCTTTTCTTCCCACCCATCCCAAGACCAAAGCGTTCAGGGTGGGAAGAGGGCGGCCAGCTGGGCAAAAGGGAGGCGAGACGTGCCCCGTTTCTTCAATGTCTTTCTGCAAGCTGGACAGCACAGCAACTGTTCTAATAGTGAAGTACGGCCCTCATTCAGAAAAGTGCCAGCACTTCACACCAGCCTACAGAAAGTGCAGTAAGCACAATCAAGTGTCTGTTCATTTAACGAAGTTCACACAGTCTCCTTGGTAGGGCTATTTCAGGGTGCCCATTCATAATGCAACACAACTCAATCCAGTCTGTCTACAGCGATGCTTCTCAACGTGTTCACACACATCAATTACTTGGATATAGTTAAGATGAAGATTCAAGTCAGCGGGGCACCTTGAGCTTCTGTTTCTCTAAGAAGCTCCCAGGTGATGCTGGTGGTGCTGGCCCACAGACCACACCTTGAGGAGCAAGAAGCCTTCACTAGGTGCTTCCCAGACATCATCTCAGTTCGTATGAGGTAGGTCCTGTTGCTCTCTTTTGTTTTATAGAAAAGGAAATGGCCGATATTAGTGTCTCACAGTGGAGAAGTAGCAGAAATGGCATTTGAAGCCAGAGGTGCCTGCCTTTAAGTCCACCTTGTGTCCTTTTCCACCTCATCACTCTACTCCTGCGTGGAGAGCCCAAGTCTAGCAAGGGTATTCCTGTGCAACTAAGCCACTGGTCAGTCATCTCACCTGGGAGCCCCTGAGCCATCAGACAGGGATCTGCCTCCTTCCAGAGCCTCTCAGACAAGAGACAGTGGAAACGCTGTGGGGCCCGTGCAGGAGGTCTGTGGGAATTGAACGTGTGCCTTCCTCTGCAGTGGGAGGGCTCCACTCTTGTCTTGTGACAAGTGGACACTGATCACAGTAACAAGGGGAAATACGAGTGCAGAGAACACAGGAGCTCTTCCTGCGGCCAGGTCTTCCGCTCCCAGGCCTGGCTGTGATACATCAAATGTTAGAGGTACGGGCAGCCCCCAGGGAAATGCCTGCCTGCCTGGATGTCACAGACGGGCCTCTGCCAGAGAGGTTTCTATGGGAGAGGAGCACGTGCTGAGTCCCCTCCCAAGTCTACCTGAGCACCACTGCCGAGGCTCTGTAAATGGGGAGGGGAGCTAAGAGTCCTTGAGAGGGACTTTGAAGATCCTAGCTGCTGTCCACATGCCTCCTCTTTGAAGTGCATTTCCTTGGAGGGCAGGGCCTACAGAAGTAACCCATGGGGGGACTTCAAAAGGAGATAGCGGCTGGGTGCCTTTGATTCCCCCCCAAGTCTGTCAGCTTCCTCCTGGAAGCTCTTATCCCCTTTGACATGAAGCAGCCAGGCTCCTCCACTGTCCTGGGCTGACAAAAACAGGCTCTCAGTTCCACGGATAAACAAAACACACTCTGACCCAGGGAAATGCATCAAAGAAGGGCCAGGCCCCTGGGGCTGCAGAGTCAGGGACAAGAGCAGAGGACGTGTGACTGGGAGTCCTGCCTGTGACCCGGGCAGCTCTGTCTCATCCTCTCTGACTCAGCGAGCTGGGCCGCTGGTCCCCATCACCCTAGGAAACCGGTCCATGGCTATGACAGCATTTGCAGAATACTCTTCCAAACTCTGCCTGTGCAACAACAATCCAACAAAATACCACCAGCAGCCCCTTATGTGAGAGCACTGCTTGCAAAGTGCTTTCTCTCCAGTACGTCATTTTGGCCTTGCAATGACCCCATACGGGACAGCAGGGAAGACACTTCCAGACACCACCCAGCTTTTCTAGACACAGAAGCAGAGGTGGAGCAGTCCTACCACTGGTCTGGGGCAGAACCAAGTTCAGAGGCCTGAAGTCTCAACGTCTTCTTCCTACTAAAAATTTTTATAGTGTAAGACACCTTAGCTTTCAGTAATAATGATAATGATTATGAGTCAACTCATGGCTAACAGTGACTGGTGGGGTGGCCTTTGCTTCCACCACCAAAGTATGATGCATTATCCTTCCCACACCTCCACTGGAGACTCCTGGACACTCACAGACAGGTCTGGCTCAGTCTCTTGTGGGGTCACTGCTCCTTTCTCCTGGGTCCTGGTGCACATAAGGTTTTGTTTGTGCCCTCCAAGAGTCTGTTTCCCCAGTCCTGTGGAAGTTCTGTAATCAAATCCCACTGGCCTTCAAAGTCAAATTCCCTGGGGGTTCTCAGTCCCTTTGCCAGATCCCCAGGTTGGGAAATCTGGTTTGGGTCCCAGAACTTTCGCAACAGTGCAAAAACTTCTTTGGTATAACTGTTCTCCAGTTTGTGGGTTGTCTGCTCGGTGGTTCTATGGTGGGGCTCAGACCCCACACCTCCCAGGTCTGCTGCAGCCAGAGCCCCTGTTCCCATGGCAGGCAACTGGTGACCCATGCCCTGCCCATCATAGCAAGACTCAGATTCCCCCACAGCCAGTCCCTCCCATCAGGAAGCTTCTACAAGCCTCTTATCCTCATCCATCAGAGGGCAGACAGAATGGAAACCACAGTTACAGAAAACTAACCAAACTGATCACGAGGATCACAGCCTTCTCTAACTCAATGAAACTATGAGCCATGCTGTGTAGGGTCACCCAAGACCAACAGGTCATGGTGGAGAGTTCTAACAAAACATGGTCCACTGGAGAGTGAATGGCAAACCACTTCAGTATACTTCAGAAGAATACTGAGAAAAACCATATGAATGGTATGAAAAGGCAAAAAGATATGACATTGAAAGATGAACTCCCCAGGTCAGTAGGTGCCCAATCTGCTACTGGAGAAGACTGGAGAAATAGCTGCAGAAAGAATGAAGAGGCTGAGCCAAAGTGGAAACAATTACCCATTTGTGGATGTGACTGGTGTTAGAAGTAAAGTCCTATGCTGTAAAGAGCAATATTGCATAGAAACCTGGAATGTTAGGTCCATGAGTCAAGATAAATCGGAAGTGGTAAAACAGGAGATAGCAACAGTGAATATTGACATTTTAGGAATTGGTGAACTAAAAAGGATCGAATTGGGCAAATTTAATTCAGATGACCATTATATCTACTATTGTGGTAAGAATCCCTTAGTAGAAATGGAGTAGCCCTCATAGTCAACAAAAGAGTCTGAAATGCAGTACTTGGGTGCGATCTCAAAAATGAGATTTTTTTTTTGTTCATTTCTAAGGCAAGCCATTCAGTATCACAGTAACCCAAGTCTATGTCCCAACCACAAATGCCAAAGAAGCTAAAGTTGAATGGTTCTATGAGGACCTACAAGAACTTCTACAACTAAAACCAAAAAAAGATGTCTTTTTCATCATAGAGGACTGGACTGCAAAAGTAGGAAGTCAACAGATACCTGGAGTAACAGGCAACTTTGGGCTTAGAGTACAAAATGAAGCAAGGCAAAGGCTAACAAGTTTTGTCAAGACAATGCACTGCTCACAGCAAACACCCTCTTCCAACAACACAAGAGGTGACTCTGCACATGGCCATCACCAGATGGTCAATACCAAAATCAGACTGATTATATTCTTTGCAGACAAAGATGGAGAAGCTCTATACAGTCAGCAAAAATAAGACTTGGAGCTGACTGTGGCTCAGATCATGAACTCCTTATTGTCAAATTCAGACTTGAAGAAAGAAGGGAAAACCACTAAACCATTCAGGTAGGACCTAAATCAAATACATTACGATTATACAGTGGAAGTGACAAATAGATTCAAGGGACACGATCTGATAGATAAGAGTGCCTTAAGAACTATTAACAGGAGTTTGTAACACTGTGTGGGAGGACGTGATCAAAACCATCTCCAAGAAGGAGAAATGCAAAAAGGCAAAATGGTTGTCTGAGGAGGCCTTACAAATAGCTGAGAAAAGAAGAGAAGCTAAAGGCAAAGGAGAAAAGGAAAGATAGACCCATCTGAATGCAGAGTTCCAAAGAATAGCAAGGAGAGATAAGAAAGCCTTCCTCAGTGATCAATGCATAGAAATAGAGGAAAACAATAGAATGGAAAAGACTAGAGATCTCTCCAAGAAAATTAGAGATGGCAGGGAACATTTTATGCAAAGATGGGCTCGATAAAGGACAGAAACAGTATGGCCTTAACAGAAACAGAAGATATTAAGAAGAGGTGGCAAGAATACACACAACTACTATACAAAAAAGATCTTAATGACCCAGATAACCACGATGGTGTGGCCACTCACCTAGAGCCAGACATCTTAGAGTGCAAAGTCAAGTGGGCCTTAGGAAGCATCAAGATGAATAAAGCTGGTGGAGGTGATGGAATTTCAGGTGAGCTATTTCAAATTCTAAAAGATGATGCTGTGAAAATGCTGCGAGCCAGCAAATATGGAAAACTCAGCAGTGGCTACAGAACTGGTAAAGGTCAGTTTTCATTCCAATCCCAAAGAAAGGCAAGGCCAAAGAATGTTCAAACTACCACATAACTACACTCATCTCACACACTAGCAAAGCAATGCTCACAATTCTCAAAGCTAGGTTTTAATAGTACATGAACCTTCCAGATGTTCAAGTTGGATTTAGAAAAGGCAGAGGAACCAGAGATCAAATTGCCAACATTCTTTGGATCATTGAAAATTGAAGAGAATTCCAAAAAGACATCTACTTATGTTTCACTGACTACTTTAGTCAAAGACTAAAGCCTTTGACTGTGTGGATTACAACAAACTGTGGAAAATTCTTCAAGAGATGGGAATACCAGACCACCTGACCTGCCTCCTGAGAAATCTGTATGCAGGTCAGGAAGCAACAGTTAGAACTGGACATGGAACAATGGACTGGTTCCAAATTGGGAAAGGAGTAGGTCAAAACTGCATATTGTCGCCTTGCTTATTTAACTTACATGCAGAGTACATCATGAGAAATGCTGGGCTGGGTGAAGCACAAGCTGGAACCAAAACTTCTGAGAGAAATATCAATAACCTCAGATATGGAGATGACACCACCCTGATGGCAGGTGAAAAAGAAGTGAAGAGCCTCTTGATGAAAGTGAAAGAGGAGTGACAAAGTTGGCTTAAAGCTCAACATTCAGAAAATTAAGATCATGGCATCTGATCCCATCACTTCACGGCAAATAGATGGGGAAACAATGGCAACAGTGACAGACTTTATTTTCTTGGGCTCCAAAATTACTGCAGATGGTGATTGCAGCCATGAAATTAAGATGCTTGTTCCTTGGAAGAAAAGCTATGACAAGCCTAGATAGCATATTACAAAGCAGAGACATTACTTTGCCAACAAAGCTCCATATAGTCAAAGCTATGGTTTTTCCAATCATCCACTCATGTATGGATGTGAGAGTTGGACCATAAAGAAAGCTGAGTGCTGAAGAACTGATGCTTTTGAACTGTGGTGCTGGAGATGACTCTTGAAAGTCCCTTGGTCAGCAAGGACATCAGAGCAGTCAATCCTAAAGGAAATCACTCCTGAATACTCATTGGAAGGACTGATGCTTACGCTGAAGCCCCAATACTTTGGCCACCTGATAAGAAGGTCTTTTCATTAGAAAAGGCTCTGATGCTGGGAAAGATTGACAGCAAGAGGAGAAGGGGACTATAGAAAATGAGATAGTTGGATGGTATCACCGAGCTGATGGAAATGAGTTTGAGCCAAGTTCTGGGAGATGGTGAAAGACAGGGAAGCCTGGTGTGCTGCAGTCCGTGGGGTCACAAAGAGCCGCACACAACTGAGCGAGGGAACCGAACTTCACATGTGAGTAAACTGAGACTTGGAGATACTCAAAATTCCTACTTTCACAAGGGGGTCTGAACTCCATTGGCCAGCTGAGGTGCCTCAGTGTTTGTGTGACTCCTGCTCTTCAGAGGCTCACATGAGGAGTGGAGGGGCTCACCTATGCAGGGGTGGGGCTTGCCTGGGGGTGAGTGGGCCTCACTTATGGAGGGAGGACCTTGCCTGAGGGGGTGGGGCTCACCTGTAGAGGGGTGGGGTTTGCTTGGGGAGGGGCGGGGCTTGTTGAGGGGGTGGGGCTCTCTGCAGAGGGGCATGGCTTGCTTGGGAGGGGCGGGGCTTGTTGAGGGGGTGGGGCTCACTTGCAGAGGGGCAGGGATTGCTTGGGGAGGGGCGGGGCTTATTGAGGGAGTGGGGCTGACCTGCAGAGGGGCAGGGCTTGTTGAGGGGGTGGGGCTGACCTGCAGAGGGGCAGAGCTTGCTTGGGAGGGGCGGGGCTTGTTGAGGGGGTGGGGCTCACCTATGCTTCCCTTCCAGGTCTTCTCCTCCTTTCTCTCCTCAGCCAACTGGCTGCTGGTGAGCGAGGTCTGGCGGGAGTGAGTCCCGGTGGCTGCTGCAATGGATGGCACAGAGCGGGCGGGTCTCAGGCTGGAGGAGTCCGTCTTCCCGGCATCTTTACGGGATCGCTGCTGGAGGACCTTAATCATGGCGTCCTTCTCTATGATTTTGGCATGGAGATTTTTAATACTGTGTAAGAAAACAAAACAGTCATGATCAAAATCCATGGAATGACAGGGATATTTGTATTTTTCTCAGGACCCCATAGATTTTAACTATAATTCCAAGGACAGAGTTAACTGCTGCCTATGTCTTCAGTTACAATCTCCAATTGTAGAAGACTGATCTTTTGTAGTACCTGAAAAGGGGACACATTCTCTGGCCCCTTAGGAGGCTCTGGGACCCCGAGGACACACAGTTTGAGTGCGTGTGGCCACCTGGCAGGGACATCTTGGACTGAAGTGTGTCTAGAAGCCTGGCAGTAGGAAGGGTGCAAGGAACTACGGGGAAACACACACAAACTCAAGCCTCACACAGGGTGGGCTGCTCAGGACAGTCAATTTGCCTATTTTCTGAGGGAGGGGTGGTTCGGGAAATGGACAAGTTTTCTGTGAGAAGATGTTGTTTTCCTCCCTGAAGGTCAAAGATGAGAATCAGGAGACATGTGAGTTCTTTTTCACAACCTAAGTAGTAACTTGCTGAGCTTATCAGCGACTCAGCCATGCAGTCCTATTTTCACTTCTGCAGAATGAGAAGCTCAGCTTCCCAGGGCTCAACAGGGAGGGCTGGGGGTGGGCCGCAGGCTAGCTCTGCGATGTCACAAAGCCTGCTGGAGGACTTCTTGTTTACTTCAGGAGAAAAACACATTGGCTACATATGTTCTTTATTACTGGCTGGAATATATAAATACTGGCTCAAAAACTCTGAGACTCTGACATATGATGTTTCCCTCTGTCTAGCTGATAATGTCCAGTAGGCTGTTGAGACAGACACCCAGAAAACACATGGGCTTCTAAATTCTTGTTACTAGCCTCCACCTAAATATCTGCATCTGACATGAAATTAGCTCCCAGAGACCTCGGGCTCCAGGCCCCTTGTTAACAGGACTCTTTCCCTGGAATGCAAACTTGGAGGGCTCAAGCTGAAGGCTATCTAGAACAGGAAGGGGCTGGAGACGAGTGCACACAGCGGGATGGTGGCCCCACTGGGCTTGTGAGGTGGGTGGCAGGCGTGGGACCCGGGGGGCTGGGCACGGCCGTCCCTTACGTGTACTCCATGTCCTGACACCTCCTGGTGGCCTGCACCACCTCCTCCTCCTCCTGCCAGATGTGGGCCTCCAGCGAGCTCTCGCCATAGCTGCCATTCCTCGAGTGGTTGACAATCGTGGTGTCCCTGGCAACACGGAACACACACACAGACTGATGTCAGTCAGTTCTCTCCCTGAACTGCTAGAACGAAGTTAGTATCTAAGGAAAATAAAATGCAAAGTTCCAAATTCCCTGCCCCTTCTACCAATGATCCTGAATCATAAGCGACGTGGTGTGCGCTGAATACAGACACTGTACACTTAAGTGTGCACTTATGTTAGGGCCAGTGTCTCCTAACATGTGGACAGTGGATAGTACCAGTATGTCCATGCTTGTGCTCTTTCACACTTCTTTCTTACTTTCTCAACCAGCATTCAGGTGTTATTCTGTTTCTCACCCACTTAGGAGCTATCTCAGTGTTTTACAATAAATGGGGACTCAGGAAATGCCTGAAACAGAGACTGGTCCTCCTGGACAGCAAGGCCCCGGCTGGAGTCCCCTCCACGCTTGCGTCCGGCTCGCTTCTCCTGTGAGCCCCTGCCTAGGATTCAGGTCTGTTCAGTGCGACAACCATGCCGGGCAGGAGGACACAAACATGAAGAAGACACACCCCATGTCCTGGGAAAGTCCAGTCGAGGGGGTGGAGTCGGGGAGGGGCAGACAGAGGGAGACCGCAAAGCAGTGCAGCTGGCAGCAGGTGCCTGGCTGAAAACAGCCGGTCAACGGGGACTGCTCTCCTGTCACTGGTTCCGTCAATATAATTACTCCTAACAGGGCTTCCCCGGTGCCTCAGACGGTAAAGAATCTGCCTGCGGTGCACAAGACCCCGGTTCGATCCCTGGGTCAGGAAGATCCCCTGGAGGAGGGCATGGCAACACACTCCAGTACTCTTGCCTGGAGAATTCCACAGACAGAGGAACCTGGCAGCCATGGTCCATGGGGTCACAAAGAGTCGGACCCAACCAACACTTTCTCTTTCAATGATGACTGGTAAAGACAAGATAATCGTGTCATCTAAGTCAGTGGTCCTTAACCTTTTTGGCACTAGGGACAGGTTTCGTGAAAGACGATTTGTCCACGGGGTGGGGTGGGGTGGCAGAGGGTGGATGGTTCAGGCGATGATGTGAGCGATGGGGAGTGACAGACAGATGAAGAAGCTTCAGTTGCTCTGTCAGTCCATTGCTCCTAAGAGGCCATGGTACTGGTGCTCGGCCTGGGGGTTGAGGATCTCTGAATTCTAAGAGATCTAAGCATGTCTGAGGCTGAAAGGCACAATCTTAAACTAGGAAGTGAATCTTTAGTAAGAAGTGATCCAGCTTCACGTCCCTTTAATTTCACATTACAGCGTTAAAATCTTAAAGCTCTTTTCTAGAACACCTAAAAGTAGCAAAAAGAGGGGCCTTCTTGCACGTGTTCATGAGGGAGTGTTTCATCATGTCTGGACCTGGGTGAAGCACTTTACCCGAGGTATCTCATGTAGCTCTCTCAGGAACTTGGGCAGTAAGCATGATCATCCTCATTTTACAGATGAACAAATGAATGAGTTTGCAAGAGCACCCAGTTAGTGAAGGCAGATGGATTCACATCCAGATATCCCTGACTCCAGAGTCCATGCTCTTAACCTTCACACTCCTCAGTGTCCTGTGTCTTTATGAAGAAGGCCTCAGCAAAGGTACACGAATGATAAGAGAAACCAACAAAGAGGGCACATGTGAGAATGTGGCCAAATGCAAACTGCCTAAAACAAATCAGAACGCCTAACAACACAGGGAGCCAGCAGAGTGCTTTAAACATACTGACACAATTATAAATTCACTCCATGGTGCTCAAAACTCATCAATACAGGGTATTAGAGCCAGAAACATTTTCAACTGATTTATTTTTAGAGAATTTACTGGAGACAGATTTAAAAATTCATATTTATACTATCAAGGACAGGAGGTACAATTAGATGAAAACAACTTAGAAGGTATACACACACAACTCTCAACAAAATATTACATTGCTTTGAAATGTTTAAAAAGTTTCAAAACTTCCCCACCCACACAAAACAGCCTAGTCTCTCAAACTTCTGATCACTGGTGCCAAAAATGCATCAAGATGGCAAAAGCAGTTGGTACACAAATATCACACTGCCTATAAACATGAAGTATGCAGCAGTGGCTGCAAAGTCACTAAGCTAATGGCTGGGAATAGTCATTTTTGCCAGTTCTTACATAGCCATTTAGCATCTCAGCAATAAGAGCTCAGAATTTTGACCTTTCTCAAAAATTCTTCATTTTCCCTTTCTCCCTTTTTGTTAATAGCAAAGCCATGCTAAAACTACAGAGGTTTTCTTTGAAAAGAACAGTAAGATAGGAGTTACAAATGTGACCTCCTCTGAACTGACTTTTCCCAAGACTGGGGGAAGCAGTGGTCAGTAGAAGGGAGGGAAGTTTCCCACGGAATTGTTAGATGCTCAGTAATGACATGTGAAAGCAAAAAAAGGGGAAGGGAGGGACGGTGCAAAGTGACCCATCCACCTACAAATCCATCCAGGACTTTAAACAGAGCTAAGGAGGAGAGAAACAGGGCTGGGTAAATCCCACAGGATTACTGTCTGAGAGCAAGAGGCCTGTCCCCTGCTTGAAGGACGACAGATGGCCAAGGCTGGGCCTAACATAGTGGGATGGGGCTGACTGCGTGTGGGCTCTGGCTGGTTCAACTCACAACACTCCGCCACCCCCATCCTGTGCCCACTGAGCAGTCTCATGCCTCAGACCTGTTCCATGCCCTACTTCTGACTTTACATTCCAGTCCCATTTGTCTCGGAGAAGGCAATGGCACCCCACTCCAGTACTCTTGCCTGGAAAATCCCATGGGCGGAGGAGCCTGGTAGGCTGCAGTCCATGGGCTTGCTAAGAGTCGGACACGACTGAGCGAATTCACTTTCACTTTTCACTTTCATGCACTGGAGAAGGAAATGGCAACCCACTCCAGTGTTCTTGCCTGGAGAATCCCAGGGACGGGGGAGCCTGGCGGGCTGCCCTCTATGGGGTCGCACAGAGTCGGACACGACTGAAGCGACTTAGCAGCAGCAGCAGCCCACTTGTCTCCGGATCCCCTCTTCTTTTTTTTTTTTTTTTGGTTGTTGTTTAGTTACGAAGTCCTGTCCAACTCTTTCACGACACCTTGGACTATAGCCCACCAGGCTCCTCTGTTCACGGGATTTCCCAAGCAGGAATACTGGAGTGAGTTGCCATTTCTTTCTCCAGGGTATCTTCCTGATCTAGGGATCAAACCTGAGTTTCCTGCGTTGACAGGTGGATTCTTTACCACTGAGCCATCAAGGAAGCCCTCCTGGGGATCCCAAGCGTGCATCTAATCTGATAAATCAGGAGTTGAGACAACAATGACCCATAACAGCCTTGGGTCATGCTTCCAAGGTAGCGCTATTGGGGTTTCTGTGTTCTCAGCCAGGGGAATACAGTCTGCTTCCTTGCACATCACCAGTCAAAGATTTCAGAGATTAGGTAATTTCTGAATAAAGTAAGTGACACTCAGAAAGGCCTTGTGCAGTCACACACCTACAGTGGGCAAAAAGCAGGCCGTGAGAGCCCTGACTGGCAGAACGCACAGCCTTGCAGGTCAGCGCAGTGAAAGTGCATGCCAGTGAGACAGAAGGGCTGAAAGTGGACGTCCTGCCTGCCTACTCGGTGTTCTTTCCATCAAAAGTCATGCAGATTCCCAGGGCAACCACTGACAGGCAGGCGTTAGACTAAGCTGGCAAACAAGGCCACATCCCTCCATGCAACTTTATGATGGGCTGTTCTCTGCCTCGGGATCCAGAGGTGATTTAGTTTTTAGCTCAGAAAACAAAGAGCTGAAGATAAAAACATTTCAGTTATGTAAAAAATCAAAAGTGTTTCCAAGGGCTTCACCAATGTCACCCACACATTTCAAGGGCTGGCCTGAGGCTGTAACTTCCTCCGTGGCTGGAGCTGCAACTCACCGAGATTGATACGCATCCTGAATGCCTATTTCCACTCCCAAAGACACACTAAGAGGGGACACGGTGGGCTGTTTTCCCTCACAGCACCGACATACAGAATCAACACTTGAGCACTAATAAAGGATCTCCAAACAGTGATTTTCCACTTGGGTCTGCAGGTGCAAGTGTGCTGAGCACCCAGAGGAGGCATCTGTGCCCACGTGGGTAGCACTGGTCTCTCTCTGAGTTCCTGGAGGTGCCATCTGGGCATTCAGCTAGCAATTCTCTACCTGGGTAATGAACATGGCAGCCCACGCTCAACATATAAAGTAACTCCCCCAAACCACAAGGGACCTTCTCTACCTCATTCAAAAAGAAATCACACAGCCCAAGAAGTGGAGGGCTGACTAAATGACAGCATTCTCTTCTCATGCCTGGTTCACACCCTCCCATCCCCAATGGTACAACAATAACTCTTATTTAGTCCAGTTTTATTGATGCTCCTTTAAAATCTGAGGCTCTCCGCCAAATATGCTGACTCAAAATTTTGGTAAATTTCAAACAACTCTGAATTCAATGCCCAATACAACTTATGGGCAAAAAGGAGGTGGTGAGAATCCGGACTAGCAGAACACAGAGCCTTGCAGGTCAGTGCAACAGACGTGAATGCAGGCTAGGTGCAGCAATTGAGGGAAACGACCTGCTCATTCAGACAAGGGTAGAACTTAACAGAATTATCGTGTGAATTATTGAGCATTTTGAGCTAGTTTTTAAAGAAAGAGTAAGGCTGTGCACCCACAACAAAGGAAATAAAGCAAGAGAGGTAGGAACTGATAGTCGCAGAAAACCATTTCAAACCAAGTGAGATCAGGCTTTAAGCCGGGCAAATTTCAATTTGACGGGTGGTACCACCACTTACTACCACTGTGTCTCTCTAAACCCCAATTCGAGGAAATATGAGGATATGCAAAATGAGGATAATAGTCCTCACTCTCCGGGCTGTTATGAGGATTGCATGTTCTTGTCTGGCCCATGAAACATACCCACTGTTAAAAAGAACATAAAGTATACTTTTCCAGCATCATTCTTAAAGACCACATAGTACTCTGTTGAACAGATGGACTTCAGTATTGACTGACTCCCACTAATTGGGCTCTACTCTGTTTTTAAATGTATTGATGTTTTCAACTACATTGAGATGAACGTCCTTGGACATAAGTCTTCAGGCACTTATACAATGATTTCCTTAAAAGAAATGTTGAGAATCAGAATTGTGGAACCAAAGCAGAGATGGTGTTGTTCAGTCGCTAAATCCTGTCCAACTCTTTGTGACCCCATTTGTCCGCAGCAGGCACGCTTCCCTATCCATCACCAACTCCCGGAGTTTACTCAAACTCATGTCCACTGAGTCAATGATGCCATCCAACCATCTCATCCTTTGTCGCCCCCTCCTCCTCCTGCCCTCAATCTTTCCCAGCATCAGGGTCTTTTCCAATGAGTCCTCCAAAGAAGAGGGATAGATTACCAAAATCATTCTCCAGAAACCTTACACCACACCTTGCTCTCCAACTAGCACTACAGCCACTTTGAAATTATTTTTAACCGCTCTCACTCCCTGGGATGCAGCCGTGAACCCCTCTGGACACCCTGCGCTTCTTTCCACTGTTTTCCGAGGCGCGCGGTGCCCGGGCCTCACCTCTCAGCAGCGGCGGTGGCCGCGGCGCTCATGGCGAAGTGGCGGATGGCGCTCTCTTCCACGTACTTCTGCTCCCACTTGGTCATGTCGGCCTCCAGCGCCAGGATGCGCTCCTCCTTCTCCCTCACAAGTTCCATGAGCGCTGGGGCGTTGTACTCCGGCAGGCTGGCCGGCTGGCTGTTGCCATGTTTCTGGAGAAGCGGAAGAAATAACACCTCGATGCTGAACCGGGCTGCAAAGCAGACCGCATGCAGGCAGAGCTCCCCTGGGAAGCGCGCGCGGTTCACGCAGGTCCTGCAGCGCGTTTCACACGCATCACACGCGTTTCAACGCATCCGCACGCCCTTGCCTCCTCTCCAGCACAGGTGACCCTAACGGGTGGATCCCCACACTGTCAACCCCTATATCCGGTTCCTCTAGCTCATTTAATTCTCCTGGAACTCTACCAAAGGCACAACGTGATCCCAATTTTGCAGACGGGAAAACTAAGCTGTTGAGGAAGCTTGAATGCACTGTTCTGTGTCTCTAAGGCTATTCTTAAGCAGGTTCAGGATTTAAACCAGAAATCTGTCTGGCTACATCCAGCTTCACCTGTCAGGAAGTGCCTTTGTCCAAGGTCTCCCAGTTGATTTATCCCAAGAGTAAGAACAAGAAAGAAGACTGGGTCTCAGGGTCTAGGGCATTTTCTCTAGAGTTCAAGGAAGTGATTCAGCTGTTTGCTTTCCCTGAGGCTGGGAGTCAGAAGGGAGCACAGGAAGTGGGAGTGAGATGCCCTAAGGCAGCAGCTCTCAACCTTTCTGGCATGGGGACTGGTTTCCTGGAAGACAACCACAGACTGGGGGTGGGGCAGGGGGAAGATGATTTCCGGATGATTCAAGCACAATAATTTATTGTGCACTTTATTTCTATTATTATTACATCAGCTCCACCTCAGATTATCAGGCATTAGATCCCAGTGGCTGGGGACCCCTGCCTTGAGGGCATGCTTGCCCAGCCTCACTGCTGGCATCTGGGAAACAGAAATTAACACCTACCCTACGTGGAAGCTGGGTAATCAAATAGGACAGCTATGAAAGCACTTAATACACTTTAAGGGGCTAAACAAAGTGCTACCAGAAAACCTCTGATGCAAATCAAGCTCATTTCCCAGCCCCTTCTCTCCATCTGGGTCTATAAGAGAGCCACCCCTCAGTTTCTGTCCAAATCCCTTGTGTTGCATCTCAGGCTGGTGACCTGCTTGGGTTAAGAGCTATCTGAGCAAATACATGCATTTCAACACTCAAGTGTTCAGAGATAGCACAATCTAATGGGTAAGTATGTTGGCCAGAAAAATATACGAAGAGTCAGGCAGGCCAGCTTCTGCTGCCTGTTCAGCTAGTCACCAAATATTTACTAAGCATGCACTCTGTACAGGGGGTACCACAAGGAACAGTGCAGAGAAAATCTTTGCCCTCAATGTGTTCACCTGGGAGAAATGCCCTAATTAGCAACTTGATCTTGAAATGGTCTCTCAGTTGCCCTGGACCTCATTTTGCTCTTCAAGGATATTTCCCCTAGACTTTCCTGGTGGCACAGTGGATAGGAATCTGCCTGCTAATGCAGGGGACACGGGTTCAATCCCTGGTCCTGGGAGATTCCACATGGCGAGAAGCAACTAATCCTGTGCACCACAATGATTGAGTCTGTGCTCTAGAGCCTGAGAGCCACAGCTACTGACCCCACGTGCTGCAGCTACTGAAGACCACGTGCCTAGAGCCTGTGCTCCGCAACAAGAGAAGCCATCCCAATGAGAAACCCACGTACCACAACCAAGAGTGGCCCTCACTCATTGCAACTAGAGAAAGTCTGTGCACTGCAATGAAGATCCAGTGCAACCAAAGCAAAAATGTCAGTACATTTTTAAACAACAAAATATTTCCCCTTCTCTCTTCTACCTCCTAAGACCACCTGAGCTCTGTTTAAGAAAGAGAAGATTGTGAGTTCTAAAAATTTTAATTTCCCTTCCCTTTTTACCATTACTCTATTTCACTTTCTCCCACTTCTAATGATGCTTGAGTACTACACTTGGCCTCCCAAAGTAGAGGGAGATGACTTCTAAAAAAAGAATCTGTTCGTGGAGAGCTGCTATTTCCTCCTGGTCCTAGCGTCTTGACCTATCTTTGTCTTCCCTCTTCTCAGTCCAGCCACATTTGTCACTTTTTATTTCAGTGGCATTGGAAAAGTTGGAGCAGTTTGATCAAATGACTCTGAAGGTAATGATGAGAAAAAACAGCAATGATAGTTATTCTTCCTTCATTAGTTGCTAAGTGTCAATCACTGTAAGGATTTTGTGCAGATTCTCTTATTTGTAATTACAAGTATATGGTAAGTATAATTTATGTGCCCCATTTTAGAGACAAGGAAGTGAAGGCGCAGACAGATTACTTTTTCAATAGGAGAAGGCAGGATTCAACACTGGTCAGCCTAACCTCAGAGTCCATATTCTGATCTGATCTACGATTCCATGCCACTCTGCTCACCTCATCTAACCATCCTTCTGGAAGGTTCCAGGGCACCTTGCAGGGATAATGGAGCTCATCTGGGGCTCGGTGTTGTTAGAGGGTTGGGTGGAGAGAGTCAGCAGTGTCTTGGCATGTATCTAAAGGCAGAGCCCTTCTGCGGGGTAGTTGATTCAAAAGTGCTCTAAGTTGTTTTCTCAATGGTCCTTTCCAGAATGACTCTCTATGGGGAAGGTGGGCAGTGTGACCTTACTGCTTTGTTGAAGAGAGAGATGACCGGGAGCTTTATTTCTTTTGTGTAACCTCAGTATGCCTTCTGATAGGGTCAGATAAATACTTGAGTGGCACTAGGGTGAAGGAGCAGGGTGCAGCATGGGCTGCCCACATCCCAGGCGGGCAGATGTGTGAGCTCCTCACAGTGAATGAGGAGGAAGCGGATCAGAGTATGAGTTCCTTGGGTGACCCCGCACTCCAGAGTGGATGCTGGTCATCCCTGCTGAGGGTCAACAGAACTGTGATCACTACACTTATTCACAGACTCCAGGCAGGAATCGGACCAATCTATATAGTATCTGCCACATGGAACTATTAAAATCCCAAGGTGTTCTGGTGGATTTCTTTGTGACAACATTTTTGCCTTTTCTGGTTATAGAATAACGTATGTGAAGTGTTAGTTGGTAAGTCGTGTCCAACTCTTTGCGACCCCATGGACTGTAGCCTGCCAGGCTTCTCTGTCCATGGGATTCTCCAGGCAAGAATACTGGAGTGAGTTGCCATTCCCTTCTCCAGGGGATCTTCCTAACCCAGGGGTTGAACCTGGGTCTCCTGCATTGCAGGCAGATTCTTTACTGTCTGACCCACTAGGGAGTATGCTCACTGGTAAAATAAGAGAATGAAGCATTAAAGGAAAAAATTAAAAAAAAATTATCTTTTTAATGAGTAGGGAAAAGTAGGGAAACCCTCAAGTGTCTTTCATAATAGAGGAGACAGATTAACACTCTCATTAAAAAACAACAACAAAAAAAAAACCCCTGGAATATTAATGTAAAGAAATGCTGGGCAATTCTGTTTAAAGATTGTTTCCCCTTTCTCTGGTCTCATGTCAGCCACACACAGCTGGGGTCTGCTATCCTCTCCAAAGACAAGTCCAAACTATAAGCCGCATAATACTCGAAGAGTCCCAATTCTGAAACTTCCGTCCTCCCAGTACGTGCATGCAAAGCCAAGTGGCTTCAGTCATGTCCGACTTTTTGCAACCCACTGGACCCACCAGGCTCCTCTGTCTTTGGGATTCTCCAGGCAAGAATACTGGAGTGCGTTGCCATGCCCTCCTCCAGGGGATATTCCCAACCCAGGGACGGAACCAGTGTCTCTAACATCTCCTGCATCGGCAGGTGGGTTCTTTACCACTAGCACCACCGGGAAGCCCTCTGTCCTCCCCAGGTAGCCTAAATCTGGCAGCTGACTTTATGTACAGCAGGAATGTTGTGTTTGCTTGTCTAAGGAAAAAACGGATGTGAGTATGCAAGGGTCTAAGTGTACATATGGGAACGGGCCTCTGTGGCAATAGAGATATTTTCCAAATAATGTTAACTTCACATTTCTTCCGGATATATAACAAGGATAATGGAGTTGAGTCTGGTTTCTTTCTTTCCTCTTTTATTTTTTTAAGAAAAAGACATCGTGCAAAACTAAATGTTGATAATGTACAGGAAGATATTCTTATACATTTCAGATAAGAAATTGGTACATTTACTTTGTAGAGTGATTTGGCAATATCTAGCAATGTTTAGCATATGCATTCACTATCCAGAAATTCCATTTTTAGGTATATCCTCTTGGGAAACTCTCACATTCTTTAGCAAGGATACATATAAAAAGGCAGTTCACTATAGTAGTCTATAACAGCAATACCACTGACAAAAATCCCGAGAGTAATCAGTGGGGGAGAGATGGTTGAGAATACACAAAGGAGCTGAAATGAAGAGTCTGGTTTCACGGCACTCAAAATAGAAGATCCAGGGGTAAGTAATTTAACTGTAGGGTGTGGGTGGCACATTAACTGGAAAGGAACATTCTTTTTTGCTCTAAGTACTGAGATGTGCCTATTCTGTCAGCCAGAAACTCATAAATACCCACCAGGTGCCAGCACAGTACCAGAAAGCCTGGCACCAGAGAGCCTACCCTTCAGTTGGGAAGCTTAAGATCTCAATAACCGAGCAACAGAGAACAGCCGAAGGGTGGGGAATGTGGCACAGGTTAGATAGATCAGTTCTTCCTAAGAAGCCAAGTTGGTGGGGGCCTGGGTGGGCCTCTGAATTTTCCGGGCAATCTTGCCAACATGTCCATTTCCAGCCAAGTACACATGTGCAGAGGGAGCTGTGTGCACTGCCACGAGAAAGGGCTGAACTGGCCTGAGCATATGCTTTCAAGCATTTTCAAGTGTTTCAACCATAACCACTATGCGCTGTCCACTAGACAATTCCATGGAGCCTTGTCTCATGTTTCCCTGGTTCCAAACTTACAGCACACCCTTCACCAGCTGCACAGAGGACTGGGCCCACAGCGCTGGCCGATGATATGCCAGAAGCCCCTGACCAGCCTGTAAACGGGTCTGGCCCAGCTGGTGGATGTCTGCCCTTGTCGAGGCCCACATGGACCCTGGGCTGGGGTGTTTTCATCTGAGCTTGTTCATAGCTGCATTACAGGAACAGCTGTTACCAGGAGAAACCGGGAGCGGCAGAAGGACTAAGCGCCTATGGCCAAAACTAGCTTTTCGGGATAGTCCTGACTCCTTTTGTCCTTTACCTCTGAAAACTCACTGATGGTCATGTCCTCCTTATTTCACCCCCATTCTAGGTCCTCCCCACCTCGACTCCCACCATATCTACCCCCTTGAAGACACTAATAGCCATTCAAGCTGGCTTTCCTGACTTTGACACCTGTCCGTCCAGCCCCTCTTCTGACACCACTGGAGGGCTCCTCCCTTGATCCTACAGGGGTGGGGGCGGGGGGCGGGGAATCCACTTTCCCAACCTGAGCAAACGCCCTCCACAAACTGGCAGTTGCCACCTGACCAGCCAGCTCCTTGGGCACGCTCCCCCAGCTGTCCTGGACTCACCGCGTGTCTCACACCTCTCTCCTCTATGCACTGAACTCCTCTATCTCTGATGCTTCCTGCAGAATGGCCAACAAACTCATCTCTCCAAGTGCTACTCAAAGTCATCTTCTGTGAAGTCGTGTATACTTGCATTCCCCCATGCCCAGCCCCCAAGGGTCACCTACTTCTTTCTGTAAGGACCTCTGTCCCTCCAAGGGAGTGGACTGATTGCTCCACTGGCTGGACCTCCGAGCACAGACGCTCTCACCAGCCTTAAGCTCCAAACGCAGAGCGCAGCCCGCAGGCAGCATGCGCCCCGCTTCACGCATGCGCCCCGCTCCACGCATGCGCCACCCCGCCCCGCCCCGCCCCGCCCCTCACCTGCTGGGTCCTCAGGGCGTCCAGCTCCCTCTCCAGCCAGGTGCGCAGCCTCCGCTCCATCTGCTCGCGCTTCTCACACGCTGACTGCAGCTGGGTCAGGGCCTGCTGCAGCTTCTCGACTTTCTCCACATATGCCTGCTTCTCTCGGAGCTGAGCAGAGTAAAAAGGAGCACGGGATTTAGACTGTGATTCTTGAAGCTGGAGTGGAGGTGAGGGCGGGGTGAGGGGGAGAGAAGGTCAGAGTACCTGGAGATGCTGTCCTTTCCTCACTCCTATACCTAAGCCGTGCTGAAACAGAAAAGATTTAGGCCAAGGCCAGCAGTTACACCTAAAACGGCTGGGATATTCTGAACTGAAGACCCTAAGAGGTCACCTGCTTTCAGTCATTCACAGAGCTCTGAGCTCAATCCTTGGTTATTGCTTAGTACTTACAGCATGTACGGGCATTGGAAATGAGGTTAATAAAGAATTTTTAAGTGTCATGAGGAAATGATTATTCTATAATGTTAACTGAAAAATCTAGAATCAAAAGTTATATACAACATCATCACAACTATGTCTATCATCAATGTATGAAAAAAGACTGAAAGGAAATGAAAGCATTGTGTTTACCTGTATAGCAGAAAAAATAATTTCTCGTCTTCTTTCTTCTGTATTTTTCAAATTTTCTATAAGTATCAATTACTATCGTAACAGAGAGATTGTGTCTGTATGAATATATGCATGTGTATCCATTTGTGTATGTGTGAATAAGTATAAATATTTCTTATTGTAGATATTTGGAAGTAACTTTCTCCTAAAGATTTCAGAGCCCTTTACGGATGAATAGCTGACAGCCCTGGAGAGAAGGATGGGGCTAATGAACATGCAAACCACACAATAACTGAGGAGAAACAGATTAAGGTAAAAATGATTTATGTAAATATCATGTCAGGTATGAATTTAGAACCATCAATCAACAGCTTCAAATTCTTACCCTCAGAGTTTGTTTTCTCCCAATTAGGCGTCTGGTCCACGTTCATAAATTCCAGGCACATTTCTAACTTGCTGGGGATTGGCTGGGGCCAAAAATCAGACTGAGGCATTTATCTGGTCCTGGGTGAGTAGACACCAGATGCTACTTCCTGTCACTCTGCACCTCAGTGTACAGACGCTTGGCAGGTGGTTCAGATCCTGAGTTCAACCCGACTGCACTGGCAACATGCTAGTGGAATATGCTAGTGATTAAAGTACTTGCTCACTGCGAAGGTCGGTGTCTGACTTCAGCAGGCAGTCCTGCCATGACCAGTGCCTGCGTCCTAGCCAAAGCCACTGCGATAAAGAAAGGAGAGGCTTCTGACCTTTTGCAGGGAGTGCAGACAGCAACAGCCTTTTCCACACCTGCTCTTGGGCTTAGTTTTCCTCTGGCTTTTCCTTCACTGTGACTTTGGTTGCTTGAGGACCTACTGACTGCAGGTTCCTGTGCTAGAACAGCCTCATCTGATAGAATATTTTGTGAGTACTGTTCATATACCACTTACCATGTCCTGGATTGTATACTGTTTTGAGTGTGTAGCCCCTAAAATACTAAGATAAGTGCCACAAGATCTGTCTCCCTGGGGCAGAGTGTGCAGTATGTCCCCAAGGCTTGGGACAGTATCTGCCATCCAGTTCAGTAAATATTTGTTAAATGAATGAATTAATATTAACTCTAACTGCAGGATTCCTAAAGACACGGTTCACTCTCATTCACCCTTGTAATAGCCCTAAGCCCAGCAAGGAGTATGTAATGATGAGGGTGATTAGTCATAACCATAATTAATCACCCAACATTTTGCAAGCACAGCATGCCAAGCCTTGTGCTTTATATGCAGTATCTCGTTTAATCTGCCCAATGACAGTAAAGAAGGTAAAGTCTTACTATCTCGATTTAACAGATGAGAAAACTGAGGACTGAATAGGTTAGTGATTCACTCAAAGTTACACAGCTGATTTACCCATCCTGGGGTCAGGATTCTAACTCACGTCTTCTGCCTTTAGAGTCCAAGCACTTAAGCATTGTGGAAAGTTACGGTAAGCCCTCAGTGTGAGCCATCTGAACTGAGTTAACACCCTTCTTTAATAAGAACAAGGAGGGATCCTGGAAGCCAGACACATGAGACATTTTGGAGAAGTTATGTACAATCAGTCGAGGAAAGATCTTATAAATATAATGACAAGGGAAGATCCATAGTGGTGATTATAAAGAACCTGTCTTCAAGGAGTTCACAACTTTGGCTTTAACAGAAATATTAAATAAAAAGGTTAAAAATAATCATTTTTCTTCACTCCACACATGGAGATGGGCCCTTGAGAAATGATCTTAGTTATTATGGATAATGAGTCCCAGCCTCCATTGCTCAAAGCGGGCCTCTGGTCCTTCAGGGGTTAAGGTTACCTTCTGTAGCAAATGATTTCCTATTTAATGAGCTGCTTGGTGGTGACAGGGAAAACTCTGGGGCTGTTGCCTGAGATAACTCATGCTAGCATTAAAACTGTAAGCAGGGACATCCCTGGTAGTCGAGTAGTTAAAATGCCACACTTCCACTGCAGGGGGCATGGGTTTGATCCCCAGTTGGGGAACTAAGATCCCACATGCCACATGGTGTGGCCAAAAAATAGGGGGAGAAAAAGAAAATTAAGTACAAGTTGCTAGAAAAAAATTGTGGGGTTTAACAGACAGGCCTAGACAATGTATTAAAAGAGCAGAGACATCACTTTGCTGACAAAGGTCCACATAGTCAAAGCTATGGTTTTTCCAGTAGTTATGTACAGATGTGAGATCTGGACCATAAAGAAGGCCAAAGAAGTGATGCTTTTGAATTGTGATGCTGAAGAAGACTCTTGAGAGTCTCCTGGATGACAAGGATATCAAATCAGTCAATCCTAAAGGAGATCAACCCTGAGTATTCACCGGAAGGACTGATGCTGAAGCTCCAATACTTTGGCCATTTAATGGGAAGAGCCGATGCACTGGGAAAGACTGGTGCTAGGAAAGATTAAGGGCAGGAGGAGAAAGGGGTGGCAGAGGAGGAGATGGTTATATAGCATCACCAACTCAATGGACAGGAATTTGAGCAAACTTCAGGAGATGGTGGAGGACAGAGGAGCCTGGTGTGTTGCAGTCCATGGGGTTGCAAAGAGTCAGACATGACTGAGCAACTGAAAAACAACAAGTAGTACTAACTTAACAATCTTTGCCTTTAACTGCTCAGGCTTGAAGTTGAAGTTTGCCGAGACACTCGAGTCCCTTGGCACCAGGAGATGTTTTTGGAAGGAACAGTTTTTCATTTTCAACAAGAATAAAAGCACTTAAATTAATAACAGTACTGCATCCTGTGTGTCAAGCACCAACTGGGCTCTGGTGGAGCATATTTCAGTCCTGTGTCTCTCTGACTTCTAGTTCCTGCTCTCCACAGCAGGTCTGTTCAACTCAGCCCCACCACACAGGGGCTTGTGCAGCCAGCTTCTCTGTGCTGCGGTATCTACAGCCTGGATCCTGGAACTGGGGCCTCAGGAGTGGTCATTCTCCTTCCCTGGTCAGGCTTAAAGGAAAAGTGCTTCCCTGGTGGTTCAGATGGTAAAGAATCTGCCTGCAATGTGAGAGGCCTGGGTTCGATCCCTGGATCAGGAAGATCCCCCTGGAGGAGGGTATGGCACTCCAGTATCCACTCCAGTATCCTTGCCTGGAGAAGTCTATGGACAGAGGAGCTTGGTGGGCTAAGGTCCTTGGGGTTTCAAAGAGTCAGTCACAACTAAGAGATGAATGCTTTTACTTTCTACTTCTCAAAACTTCACCTAAAGGCTTGATTTCATCAAAAAAGCACTAAACTCATAATGCTTGAGCAGCATCAATATTTCCTAGACTGGGGCGTGGGGCGGGGGGCGGGCGGTGGTCATTGCTAACTGAGCCAACTTTTAAAAACTGGAGACAGGTTTGCTGAACACCATTCCTACCCCACCCAGTCAGAAGACTGGGCCTTTTTTACGTACGGGAGAACCCAAAGATATAACACTTGAACTGTTTTCTTAATTGAGTCTCCTTTCTGCACAGGCACCAGTGGTTCCCAGTCCTTCCATTTATTTCCAGCCCCTGGACACCTGCCAGGCGGTGGGCGGCAGCCTGGGTTTATCGCTGAGACTGAGCTCTTTGCTGACGTATTCACCACTGCCTCTCATCCTTTGCCCGACTCTGGGGTGGATAAGCTCTGTTTTTACTCATTTTTATTTGAGAGGTTGCCTACATTGCTCCCCTGGAGTTGGCTCTGGTTAAAGTTGCTGGGTTAGGAAACAGACATGGAGGCCCTTGGGGCTCTGGGCACCACCCCTTGTACCCCCCAATTCCCCTGCGGGCTCACCTCCTCTTCCAGCTTGATGACCCTGGCCTGGGCGTTGCTCAGAGCCTGGTCTAGGATCTCGATGTGTCTCCGGTGGTCCTCACTCGCGGTCCGCACTGCCGCCAACTCCATCTCTAACTTCTCCTTTTCCTTCAGGAATTCCTTGTCTAGAAGGGAGACAGGAACAAAACGAGCTCTATCAGAAAGCACTCCCCGTCTGGGCTCCCCGCCAGTCTACATCTGGCAAGAATTAGGAGTTGAAAAACATGCACAAAGTGGAGGCTGGAACTACTGCTTCTGCTTCTTGTTCATAGGGGTGGTGTGTAAGGCAAGGATTTTCTTAAAAACCACTGTTAACTCTAGATATATTCCAGGTTACAGCTCCAGAGATGCACAGCACACACAGATCTAGTGAGCCCCTATTCTCAGGTGTTCATTTCTGCACAACATTTGCTTTAAGCCTTCAAATTAACCTTGGGCCAATGATTTCCTTTTCGGCTCACAAGCTCCCCACTTCTAACTTCCAAACCAGTGATGGAAAGGCAGGCAATACTAATGATAACACTAACACTCCCGTTCACTGAAAAATAAACCCCGGTCCAGGAGGTTCAGCTTTCGCTCTGAGGCCAGGCAGCAGAGGGGAGCTTCAACCCAGGCCTCCAGTCTCTGGCTGGGTCCTCGTCCATGTAACCCAGCTTCACCTTTTCTCTTGGTTCTGTTCATGAGAGGAAAAGCAAAGTGATCTGGATGTGTGCAAACAGCCTTCCTCTCCTCCACTGATGCTGTAACTGAGGGTGATCACATCTCTCCGCATGTGGCGCGCAAAGGGCACCTCCCCCTTGCCGCTCCCACCTGGCTCTCCCATAGCCTCGCCCACTGTTTGACAAGCAGACAGGGCCCATGGTGTCATGAGGTCAGTATTTTTTATGGAAAACATGTCTCCTGTTACAAAGCAATGCAGGCACACCTCAGAGATGCTGTGGGTTCTACTCCAGACCATAATAAAGCAAGTCACATAAATTTTTTTGGTTTCCCAGTGCATATAAAAGTTACGTGCTCCCCAGGTGGCAGTATTGGTAAGGAACCTGCCTGCCAATGCAGGAGACGTAAGAGACGCAGATTCGATCCCTGGGTCCAGTAGATCTTAGATTATATTCTAGTCTACTAAGCACGCAACGGGCTTCCCAGTGGATAAAGAATCCGCCTGCAATGCAGGAGCCCAGGTGACGTGGGTTCAATACCTGGATTGGGAAGATCCCCTGGAGTACGGAAGGGCAACCCACTCCAGTATTCTTGCCTGGAGAATCCCAAGGACAGAAGAGCCTGTCGGGCTACAGTCCACAGGATCCCAAGGAGTCGGACACAGCCGAAGCAACTGAGCACAGCACAAGCGTGCAGTAATAGGACTGTGACTAAAAAACAATCCTCATACTTTAATTAAAATATACTTTATTGCTAAAAAAGGCCAAAACAAAACAGTACTGTCAAAGATCATAATCACGTCACCATGACAAGTATGATAATAATGAAAAAGTGTGAGATATTGTGAGATTTACCAAAACATAACATAGGGACTGGAGTAGATACTTTTAGAAAAACGGCACCAAGAGACTTACTCAAAGGTTTGTAACTACAAACCTTTAATTTGGGGGGCGGGGGGGGGCGGGAAAGGCAACCAAACAAAGTGCAATAAAATGAGACATGCCTGTATATTTTATTTTTAAAGTAACTTAGAATATTTAGATATGTTGTTTATAATATGGAGAAACTTGAATGGACTTAATGTGTAAAATTAAGGGATTGGTTAAATAAAATACAGTAAACCCTACAATAGAATAGGATGCTGCCATTAAAACTAAATAAGAGACTATTAGTGATGAGGAAAAAAATCTTCATTGTTGAAAAAAGGTGGCTACAAAACCCTGTGCATACTCTTCCATAGTTGCAGAAAACAGGGCATTTAACAGCAACAACAATAGTTACAAATTGACTTCTTCATATATGGGATTTTTTAAAGTATCATTGATATCAATTTCTCATTTAAATGATTTCTTCTCTGCAATCACCCTCTGTGTTTTTTCAGTCTTTTAACTTTATTGAGGCTTTCAATGGCTAAGTCAAAGATCTCTCTTGGTAAATGTCACACAGAATCTGAAAATATGTTTGTCATTTTCAAATATCTTTTGATATTGATTTCTAATATAATTCCACAGTGATAAGAGAACAGACTCTGTATGATTTCAATATCTTTAGATCATAAATTTCTTCACCTTGTTTTATGTCCCTGGATATGTTCCGATGTCTCCTAGTTTAGAGTCTATGGGAACTTGAGTAGAATTTGTATCCTACTGTTGTGTGAAAAATATATACATCTTAATTATGTTTAACTGTTTCATAGTGCTTTCAGGTCCACTATATCCTACTTCTATATATTCATTCTATTACTTTTTGAGAGTTTAATACTGAAACTCCAACTAAAAATCTTAATTTTCTACTTAAAAAATAATTGTAACATATAGTGGAACTATATGTAACCTTGTTCTGTATTTTTCAAGTCTCCTATAAATGTGTTATCATAATTTCATAATTTAAAATATAAAAAAGAGAGGAAAAAAAAAAGAAATTGATTTCTCTGTGCCCATATACTCAAATGCCTCATACTGGTTATCTAGTCCTCCTAGCAAACCAAACTGAAACACTAAGAACCAAAGTCTAGAAGCTGTACAAGCTTGTGATAGTGGTTTCATTCATTCATGATTTCCTTGGATAGCCACTCATTCATTTAGCACAGTTATCAAACATCAAGGACTGGTCTTACAGGCACTGAAGCAGTAGAAGGAATGCCGCTTGTAAGGAGAAGGGAAAATGTGGTTCTGAATATAGGGCGAAGACATTTTAGGGCTGCTTATTGTTGTTCATTTGCTCTGTTGTGTCCAACTCTTTGAGACCCCATGGACTACAACACGTCAGGCTTCCCTGTCCATCACCAACTCCTGGAGCCTACTCAAACTAATGTCCATTAGTCGGTGATGCCATCCAACCATCTCATCCTCTGCTGTCCCCTTCTCCTCCTGCCCTGTCTTTCCCAGCATCAGGGTCTTTTCAAATGAGTCAGTTCGTCGTATCAGGTGGCCAAAATATTGGAGCTTCAACCTCAGCATCAGTCCTTCCAATGAATATTCAGGACTGATTTCCTTTAGGATTAACTGATTTGATCTCCTTGTAAAGGGACTCTCAAAAGTCTTCCCCAACACCACAGTTCAAAAGCATCAATCCTTCGGCTAATACTCAGTAAATAACTCACAATTTTAAAGCCAGGAGGAATCACAGGAAATATCACCATCCAGTTCTGCCCCCTTTGCTTAACACGTGAGGAGAGGGAAGCCCGGGAGTGAAGGCACTTGCCCAGCGTGCCCGCCAGCTGGGGCAGAGCCAGGGACAAAGGCCGGTCTCCTGACGGCTGCTGTGATGTCCTTCCCGCCTGACTGCACTGCCCTTGCCCCGTGAGCTTATGTCAAGGGAATCAGCCTACAATGGAACAGCTTCAGAATGGATAGAATGAATGAGCAGACTTGTAAAGAGAGCGCTGGCTGAGATGGCGAGAAATAATGGCATCTCTCAAAAACAAAGTGAGGCCACCAACATCCTGACCCAGAAAAGAGCATTACTTTTCAGCTCCCATATCCCACTGCAACGACCAACTGCCTTCTCCCTTTCAGTGGCATGAGATGCTACTTCTGAAACTTCCTTCCCCGTGCATGCAAGAGGCCTAAACAAATGGGCCAGAAGCTCTGGGCATCCCCATCCACAGCCCCAGGCGGACCAGAGCATTTCACGCCTTCTGTGCAAAATTACTGACATTTGAGCACTAGCTCCCTGGGTTTGGACAACATCTGAACAGGCATGGTGCCCACTGGCCTTGTCCAGGCTCTGGAGGGCACCCAGGGGTTAGTTTCTCAGCAGGCAGACCTGGGGATGCACCACTGGATTTCAGAGTTTCTGCTTGGTTATCAACCTAAGCTTAACACTTTCTGTCTTTGTTGAGGGCAAAGACACCTCAGGTTTGACCAAAGGCAAAGTGTAGAAGCCACAACTAGAGCTTCTTGCAGTTTGCAAGTTGATCACAAACACTGCCTTGTCACAATGACAACTATGACAACTCCTTGGATTTCTGGATTAATGAATACTCCTCCCTTCCCCCAACACATACAATTCCAGTTTTTGCTATTCCCTCGATTGGCAGTATCAAACTGTGGATAGGGGATGGACTTTGGCATCTGAAAGAGCTGGATTCAAATCCCAGGTTCACCACTTTTCAGCTTTGAGGCCTTGGGCAAGGAATAACCTCTTTGAGTCTCAGCACCTTCATCTATCAAATGGGAAAGATAAAAGCTACATCATGGAATTGTTGTGATGAGTCTGTTGACAAAGATGAGGCAGATAAAGACTAAAAGGACAGAAACAGATAGATCTTTATCTCTTTAGGTCATTATTGAGCCTAGACCATTGCCTGGCTCAGTAAGTGTTGTTGAATGAATAAATGAATGAACGAATCTCTACTGGGTGCCAAGTTCACTGCCAACAGTAAAATAAATGGCAGCTCTCGTTAGCAGTTAGCATTTGGCCTCCTTGGGGTCTCCTGACAGCCTTTGCTATGCAGCGGATCACTTCACCTCTGAAGCCACCACTCATCAGATGGCTGGTACTGACCTTGAAGGTCTCTGGCTCCCTTCTTCTGCCCAGGCTCCCTGAATCTCACAGTTGGCACATCAGGACAAAGATGTGGGTACTGGGGGGGAGACTGCATTAGCTCTGGAATTCCTGGGTTCAGACATCTCTGCCCTGAGTTTGATGACCTTAAACTTCAGGCTGAAGCAATGTTAATGTCATTCACACTGGCTCAGAACTCCTTGTCCATTGACAGGAAGTGCTCCCGTTTTAAAGACAATGTTCATGACAACTCGTGTTTGTGAATGGCTACTGTGTCCCAGGAATGGTGACTTACATTATTCCCTTTCATTATTCCATTCATGATCTCTCCTTTCAGCTTACTCTACGAGGGAGGCACTGTTAGGATTCCCATTTTCCAGTGGAGAATAAGTAACGTGCCCACAGAGGTGATGCTCGTCAGTGGGAGAGCCAGAACCGTCACCACACCTCTGTAACGCACGTTCACAGGCAAAGTGCCTCATGTCTCCGCTGTACAAGCATGAGGGGTGAAGACCTCCAGGATGACAGAACAGGAGGTTTGGGAGAGCACCATCGCTACCAGCTCATCATGGCACAGCTTTAAGTATGTCACGGGTCATATCATCATCTCAATATACGGCGACTGATACTACACGTGTATCTTTTTGCAAATATTAATTAAGTATTTGCTATGTGGAGGATTCAGAGTACTGGACAAAAGCATGAACCTTTTTTCTTTTAATTAACTTTTACTGGAGCATAGTTGTCTTATAATTTTTTTTTAAACACTTTAAACTTTCTATGTTGTACTGGAGTGTAGCCGATTAGCAATGTTGTAGTTTCAGGCGAAGAGTGAAGGGACTCAGCCATACATATACATGTATCCACTCTCCCCCAAATCCCACTCCCATGCAGGCTGCCACATAACACTCAACAGAGTTCCATGTGCTATACAATAAGATTTTGTTGGTTATCCATTTCAAATGTAGCAGTGTATACATGATCTTCCCAAAGTCTCTAACTATCCCTTCCCCTTGGGAAACCATAAGTTTGTTTTCTAAGTCTGTGAGTCTCTTTCTGTTTTGTAAATAAGCTTATTTGTACCATTTCTTTTTATATCCCACATATAAGAGATACCATATGATATGTCTTTTTCTCTGATTTGCTTCGCTCAGTATTACACTCTCTAGGCCCATCCATGTTGCTGCAAATGGCATGATTTCCTTCTTTTCAATGCCAGAGTAATATGCCATTATAAACAGGCACCGCACCTTCTTTATCCATTCCCCTGTCAATGGACGTTTAGGTAAACAGTAAACAGTATGCTTACTGGTAAACAGTTCTGCAATGAACACTGAGGTGCACATATCCTTTCGGATCATGTTTTTCTCCGGGTATAAAAGCACAAATCTAATATCAAGTTTCCTATATAGCTTTGTGACTCAGAATAAATGAACATCTTTGTGCCTCAGTTTCCTTGTCTTTAAGGTAAGGATCCTACTCACCTACTCACCAACAGTACCTATTTCAAAATGCATATATGCATATAGCAAATATCAACTATGACATGCTAAGGCTATTCTTCTTGTCCAAAAAGTGTGATAAATTCTCAGGCTACAAGGTGAATAGGCCAGAGCACCCTGCTTTTAGTCGGGTGGGAAGAGAGGCAGGGACACAGGCAAAGGCCCTGGGACCAGCTGCTCTAAGAGATGCTGGCACAGTTTCTATGACAACACAGGGAGGACCCTTGCCGCAAACCCAGGGTAGGAGGAAGAGGGGCTGCCAAAGCAGTGAGCCTACGTGGTGGGGTCACTGTGCCCCTTAATCCCCTGGAGACACTTCAGATGTCAGGGCCATCTGAAAAAGTCATCTCTTGGGGGATGCCAAGGGTGAGTCCTATAAGTGAAACCATCTCATAGGAAGGTCCCTGCAGTTTACTAGTGAAGCCCCTCGGGATGGATCTTGAGAAAGACCAGCCTCACATTAAACCTCTGGTCGAGCTCCAAGGTATATACTGAGAATTCTTAGAACAGGCAAGTTGACACAAGGGAACTCATGCCCAGAATGGTCTGTTTACTCAGTGGATATGAATTACCCTCGACTGTGTGGAGTGGGGCGTTGTTTAGCCTGATGGCTCCAGTCCCATTTACACAGAGGCTGTCTGCGCACACACTGTTGACTCTGGAAACCACAGCGATGGCGTGGGCTTTGTAGCCGGCCGACCTGGTACGATCCTGGCACCTTCACAGGCTGGCTCACTTTGAACACGTGACTTCCCCTGTTCAGACTCCATCTCCTCCGATGCAACTAAGAAGGGATTTTGCAGGAATGTTGTGAGGATTAAAATGACGACCTAGGTGGTACTAGCGGTAAAGAATCCAGCTGCCCATGCAGGAGACTTAAGAGCCACGGGTTCGCTCCCTGGGTTGGGAAGATCCCTGGAGAAGGGACTGGCAACCCACTCCAGTATTCTTGCCTGGAGAATCCCATGGACAGAGGAGCCTGGCAGGCTACAGTCCGTAGGGATGCACAGAGTCGGCCATGACTGAAGCGACTTAGCACATAAAATACCTACCGTGGGGTTTGGCATTTAACAGACACTTAATAAACAACAAGAGCTGAGACGCATGACACTGGTGTTTCTCCTGCCCCAGGAACTGTGCCTTCAGCTTTACCACACAACCTCATTTCATGAATCCTCGCATCAACTCCGTCTGCCAACTGGAAAATCTGAAGCAACATGAGCTATGACACTTGTGACAGGTCTAATGGTAGCTTCTTTTGTGTCTCTACCCATAGGGTCATCTCTTGGCTTGAAAAAGAGCAGAAGTCGATGGAAATGAGAACTGGGTCTAGAATTCAAAGCAGCTCCCCTCCCGTCTTACCCTTCACCTTTGCCAGTTCTGGGCAAAGTCTGCAGTGGACTGTCTGTTGCAAGTGTTCTGCAATTACTATTTGAGCACCAAGCTTAACTGCTGGCTGAAGCACAGGGTGATGCATCCTAGTAACCTCTGTGGAGAAACACTGAGGGTGGAGCCTGGGCTGCGGGGTCTGGCAGTGGAGGTGTCAGGGCACCGTGCCCTGCACTGCTGGGTTTTTGTTGTTGTTATTTTTAATTGGAGGATAATTGCTTTACGATGTTGTGCTGGTTTCTGCCATACTGTGATGCGAATCAGTCATATGTGTACATATATGTCCCCTCCCTCTTGAACCTCCCTGTCACCTTACCCACCCCTCCAGGTTGTCACAGAGCACAAGGCTGGGGATCCTGTGTCATATAGCAGCTTCCCACTAGCTATCTATTTAACATATAGCCAGTCAGTCAGTCAGTTCAGTCGCTCAGTCGTGTCCAACTCTTTTCGACCACATGGACTGCAGCACACCAGGCTTCCCTGTCCATCACCAACTCCTGGAGCTTACTCAAACTCATGTCCATTGAGTCGGTGATGCCATCCAATCATCTCATCCTCTGTCATCCCCTTCTCCTCCCGCCTTCAATCTTTCCCAGCATCAGGGTCTTCTCCAGTGAGTCAGTTCTTCATATCAGGTGGCCAAAGTATTGGAGTTTCAGCTTCAGCATCAGTCCTTCCAGTGAATATTCAGGGCTGATTTCCTTTAGGATTGACTGGTTGGATCTCCTTGCAGTCCAAGGGACTCTCAAGAGTCTTCTCCAACACCACAGGTCAAAAGCATCAATTCTTCGGCACTCAACTTTCTTTACAGTCCAACTCTCACATCCATACATGACCACTGGAAAAACCATAGCCTTGACTAGACGGATCTTTGTTGGTAAAGTAATATCTCTGCTTTTTCATATGCTGTCTAGGTTTGTCATAGCTTTTCTTCCAAGGAGCAAGCGTCTTTTAATTTCATGACTGCAGTCACCATCTGCAGTGATTTTGGAGCCCCCCAAAAATAAAGTCTGTCACTGTTTCCATTGTTTTCCCATCTATTTGCCATGAAGTGATGAGACCAGATGCCATGATCTTAGTTTTCTGAATGTTGAGTTTTAAGCCAACTTTTTCACTCTCCTCTTTCACTTTCAAAATTTAACAAATGGTAGTGTATATTATATGTTTCAATGCTATTCTCTCAACTTGTCCCACCCTCTCCTTCCCCTTGGGCTTCCCTGGAGGCTCAGATGGTAAAGCGTCTGCCTACAATGCAGGAGACCCAGGTTCGATCCCTAGGTTGGGAAGATTCCCCTGGAGAAGGCAATGGCAACCCACTCCAGTACTCTTGCCTGGAAAATCCCATGGACTGAGGAGCCTGGTAGGCTACAGTCCATGGGGTCGCAAAGAGTCGGACACGACTGAGCAACTTCACTTCTTCACTTCTCCTTCCCCTGCTGGATCCATCAGTCTATTCTCTATGTCTGTGTTTCTATTCCTGCTTTGTAAATAGGTTCATCAATACCATTTTTTCTAGATTCCTTATATATGCATTAATATATGATATTTGTTTTTCTCTTTCTGACTTACTTCACTTTATATAACAGGCTTTAGATTCATCCACCCCACTAGAATGGACTGAAATTCAATCCTTTTAAAGGCTGAGTAATATTCCATTGTGTATATGTACCACAACCTCTTTATCCATTCATCCACTGATGGACATGTGGTTGCTTCCATGTCCTGGCTATTGTAAACAGTGCTGCAATGAACACTGGGGTACCTGTGTCTTTTTCAATTATGGTTTTCTCAGGGTATATGCTCAGTAGTGGGATTGCTGGGTCACATGGTAGTTTTTTCCCCTAATTTAAGGAATCTCCATACTGTTCTCCATGGTGACTGCATCAATTTATATCCCCACAGCTGTGCAAGAGGGTTCCCTTTTCTCCACAGCCTCTCCAGCATTTAGTGCTTGTAGATTTTTTGGATGATGGCCATTCTGATCAGTGTGAGCAAATACCTCACTGTAGCTTTGATTTGCATTTCTCTACTAAATGTGCTGCTGGTTTTTAATGCAGAGCTCCAACTTATGGCTGGAGCTGATGAGGGGAGCAAAGCTACAAACTGGCCCTTCTCAAGCAGGAATTAATTTTCTAGGCCTTTCTTTTTAAAAATTTATTTATTTTTAATTGAAGGATAATTGCTTTACAATATTGTGTTGGTTTCTGCATAACATGAATCAGCCATAGGTACACATATATTCCCTCACTTTTAAACCTCCCTCCCATCTCCCACCCCTTCCCACCTCTCTAGGTTGTTATAGGCCTTTCTTGATATAAAGGTTTTTTGATAAGTTTTCCCCTAAGCCCAATATAGCTGGAGGGACAGAGGAGTCTGGCTACCACCAGCGTGACCAAGGGGTGACTAATTCACTAGAATGCTTGGAAGGCAAAAGAGAGGTCCCTTTCCAAATATCACAGAATGTAATTTATATGTGGAATCTAAAGAAAAAAAAATACAAAAGAACTTATTTATAAAACAGAAATAGAGTCATAGACATAGAAAACAAACTTATGGTTACCAAAGGGGATGGTGCTTGTGTGTGGGGGGAGATATTAATAAATTAGGAGTTTGGGATTAATACATACACACTACTGTATATAAAATAGATAACCAACAAGGATGGACTGTACTGCACAGGAATATACTATCTTACAATAACCTATAATGAAAAAGAATCTGAAAAGGATGATGATATATATTTATCATATATATACATATATACACACATATATATTTATATATGTATATACATAAAGTTGAATCATTTTGCTGTACACTTGAAACTAAAACAAAGTTGTAAATTAACTCTATACCTACCTATATAAAGAGGCAAGTACATCTTTACCTGGAGTAGACGGCTGTCACAGTGGCTGCTCAGAGAACGCTCCACTTGGAAAAATGTCTACTGTGGTCCCCGTTTTGCAGGGCTAAATTCCAAGCAGCCGCGTCTGCATTACAAAGCCCCTCTCATCCCCAATCCCACACTCTCCATGTGACAGGAGCAAACCTGAAGGGCCCTGTGACCCGAGCCAGGCCAAGCGAAACGTCTGGAACTGCATGAGGGGGCGCCTGGGCGAGCGGGATGCTGACACAGAACGGGAGCCCAGCTCTGAGGCCAGGGACCACATCCCACATGCACGCCGGACAGAGCGTGTACATGCAGAGGGTGAAGAATCAAGCAGATGGATATGGAGAGGCTATGGTAGGAAGGGGAGAGGGAAAGGGAAGTCCCCCCAAACCATCTCCCCTTGTATTCTCACAGACAGGCCGGCCTGGGCCCCTGGCCCCTGCGAAGCGTGTCTACACATCTTGCCTAGGGCCTCCTTCACATACAAGGATACTACAAAAACAAAAAAAACCCAAACCCAACAATAATAGTTCTCTTATCCAGGGCTAAGCTAGCCCAATCAAAATTTTCTTTTTGTAACCAAAAGGTCAATAATACATTCACTGTTCTTTCTTTACACCTCTATGCTCTCTTCCACCAAAAAAAGCCTTGGACTGCAAGGAGATCCATCCTAAAGGAAATCAGTCCTAAATATTCATTGGAAAGACTGATGCTGAAGCTGAAACTCCAATACCTTGGCCATCTGATGCGAAGAACTGACTTGCTGGAAAAGACCCTGATGCCAGGAAAGATTGAAGGCAAGAGGAGAAGGGGATGACAGAGGATGAGATGGTTGGATGGCATCACTGACTCAATGGACATGAGTTTGAGTGAACTCCCGAAGTTGGTGATGGACAGGGAGGCCTGGTGTGCTGTGGTTCATGGAGTTGCAGAGTCGGACACGACTGGGCAACTGAACTGAACTGATTCCCTCCTCCACCAAGAAAGGACCTGGTAGTAATCCCTCAGGACAGGCTGCCCAGGACTCCTGGCAACAATTCTGGTAACTAGACACTGCTCCACCATGCTGATAAAACAGACTCCTTCTTCTGGAAAGACATCTGAATAATTATTTGCCTTATTATCCCTTCCTAAAATGTCCCCTCCTGTTTCTTCTTCCTTAGGATTCTTTGGCCATATCCTGGCACCGTATCTTGTAATTCTGAGCAGACGTGGCAGAGGAGCCTATTTCAAGGGTCGGCTATGATTCACGGAATAACTGGAGAGTCAGATCCACTTGCAAGTCTTCTCTGCTGGGGTTATAAGAGTGGAAAGACAAGAGGAAGGTACTCCAAGTACTTCACTATAAGCCAAGCTATTTAGGTTCATTTTGCCTCAAAGATATTCTCTTAATGCCCTCGGAAGCTCCTTCTTCCATCTGCCCTCACTCCCTCACTCCAGTTTGAAAGCTACACTGACACATCCAAAAAATATAATCCAAACAGAGCACTGTTTACAGCACGTAAGAGCAATCTGTTCACATGAAGTTTATCTGATGCAAAACAACCTGAGAGATGATCTACCTTTAAAAGCCACACTCATTCATTCAGAAATTCTAAAGTGACAATACAAAGCTGACTCCATATCCTCCCGGTTTGGCTTTTTGCTGTCTTTGTAAAATGGGCTGATAAGTTTCTCAGGTAAGGAAGCTCATTATTTCAGACCGGGCTGTTGGGCTCCCTGCCATCCTCGTACGCGCGTGCGTGCTGTCATGGTTCCCGGAAACAGCGAGACAGGGGCTGTGAGTGGGCGGCTAAATAAGTCTGTGAACAAACACAGAACACTCTAGCCAGGGTTTGCTTTAAATGGCTGAGAGTGAACTGTTTCAAAATGAATTCTGTAATAAGAAAGATTAAGAACCAAACTCTGTTCTGCAGAGTCCTGGGAGGAGGAGGGGGAGGGGAGAAAAGGGATGCTGGGCCAGGTAGGAAGGAAGGGGCTCCTGACAAATGCGCCCCTGTCCTAACCAGAAACCTGTTTCGGCTTCGTGCGTTTTATCTGAGCTTCCAGATAAGCGTTCTTTTCTTCTTTATTTTGGCCACACCACTCAGCATGGGGGATCTTAGATCCTCGACCAGGGATCAAATTTGCACCCCCCTGCATTGGGAGCATGGAGTCTTAGCCAGTGGACCACCAGAGAAGTCCCCAGATAAACTCTCTTTAAATAAGACCTCTGAGATTGAAAGCTAATAGTTCAGACATTACAAGGGAAACACTGATTTGTGGAAATGGCCGCTGTTAAAATGTAGGGAAGACACTTGGAGAAATGAATCAATATGGGAGGTAAAGCCTTATGTGTGAAGGATTCATTCAGTCTTCATTGCCCAAAGTTAAAAAGAAAATAGAAAATTTCCCTTTTACAAATGGAGAAGGAAATGGCAACCCACTCGAGTATTCTTGCCTGGGAAATCCCATGGGCAGAGGCGCCTGGTGGACTACAGCCCATGGGGTCACAAAGACGTAGCTACGACTTAGCAACTAAACAGCAGCAGCATGGCAGCTACATTACTCTAACATATATATCTGTTTTCCAGGCCCACACTGAAGGCTACACATTGATTCTTGCAATCAAGGAGACCTCTCCTGCATGGGAGAACCTGCATACATATACTTTGAGAGGGAAAGTAGTTCTTTCACGAGTCTTGACAGTTTTCTACTTGTACTCCAGGGACAGTGGCCAACGTCTGAGTTAATCCTTCCACCTCCTGGACTTACTTTATATCGTGTCTAAATCCTTCTATCTTTGTAGGATTTTAGGGATCTAAGATAGTAGAAATGTTTCCTATGGGAAGAAATAGAAAAAGTTTAGGCAACACCTCACCGAACGAGTGTTCTATTAATACACGATCAAATTCTAACTCAATCTTTAAAAATTCAAAAATAATCCTTTTCAGATGCTTTTCCCTGGAAAGTAACAAACTCAAACCACAAAATCTATTGATCTAATTGAGGAAAACAACACATTTGGTCTTACCATACTCTATTTATCTGCTGCTCTTTAGTATCCAGAAAGTGAGTTTAATACTGCAAAGTGCTTTTTATAGCACCCAATGTAAAATATTTCAGGTATGGATTTGGCAAAATATCTGAATAGCAGTAAAAGCTCTGTCAATATAACTTTTTCTAATCTAATCATTTTGAGTATTGCATTTTAATTTTAGAAACTATACTTATACTTTCAAGTATAATTCATAGGTATTTTTTAACCTGCCTAAATACATACACAACCAGCAAACTTACTCAGCAAAACCTTCTATATTCATACATCCATTCACCTGGCTCAGCCTCCTCATGTGCTGTTTGACCTTCCACTTTATATTTTTAACGTGAAGTAAAAACGTACTGCTACTTCTGTGTCACTGCAGACAGCATAATAAATTATGCAATGCATTAAAAATGTCAGGACGCACAGGGCATTTGATTTTGACTATACACCCATGCACGAATTGTCAATGAAACCTGATGGCTTACGCTTTCTATAATCTCCACAGAAGTCCTTTTCTGCCTTCTCTCTTCTTCATACAAAATGATAAACAACAGACACGTCTGTTTCCAAGTATGACAAAGTCAGAACCTACCAGACAATTTTGCTGCCCTTGCAGAAAACAACCACAGAACCTGGACATAATGCAGAGACCAACGACCTGAAGGGAGTAAGATGTGAGGCAGGGGGACAGATGGTGAGGGGAGGCCTTTCGCTGCAGAGGTCAGAGCTGCACACGCTCGACCTGCACGGGGGCTGGACTGTGACAGCTGTCACGGCTTGTCGCACTGTACACTTAAAATGTGTCAACTTTACTGTATGAAAATATAGGTACGTGTTATAAACCTATATTTGGTTTAATTAGGGGCCTCCCTGATCACTCAAATGGTAAAGAACCTGCCTGCAATGTTGGGCAGGTTTGATCTCTGGGTCGGGAAGATCCCCTGGAGGAGGGCATGGCAACTCACTCCAGTATTCTTTCCTGGAGAATCCCATGGACAGAGAAGCCTGGCAGGTGACAGCCACGGAGTTGCAAAGAGTTGGACACAACTGAGAGACTAACACTTCACTTTCACTTCAAGGCATTATTATAATATGTATAATAAAACTATGCTTTCTAAACGGGACCTCTGAATGGCAGACACGGCTTAACACCAAAACCTGGGTGAAAGAAGCAGATGCTGGGGAAACTGTTATATGTGGGAACGGAAGTGGTTTAATCTCCTGATCAGGGAGAAATAAATGAGTCACCTGCAATTACAGATTCTCCCTTCCTTTAGCTTCTGCGAGCTCTTCCATTGTCAATTTCATAACTTGCTTTGAGCAGATCCTTTTCTTCTTCTTTCTACCAAACCACAGTCTTTGTCGGCAAGAAGCAAATTAGAAGCAGATGCAAGCTTATTTTTAATGGTCCAAGACCAAATTTTCTGAACTTAAAAGAAACACTTTGTCCCCTCAAAGTTCTTGGATTCCATTAAGATACAACCGCATATTCTCCTTCCAAATCATGAACCAAAAATAATTTCAAAAACTAATTGTAAGAAACCACACCCCAAGGTTACTTATTGTAATTTGTTTATTTTTTATTCTTATCATCCAGAGAACAAAGAGTTTAATTTCATAGACGTTTTGAGAAAACTTTTAAGATTCTAGGCTGGTCTCAATAATTTTCTTGTTTTAGTATCTGAGGAGATATACTGAATTATCCAGCAAGGCTTTTTATTATAATTGGCTCAGGTTCAAAGACAGATGTAAAAGGTTAAGAAACATAAAATGTTCATTCCAGTAGCTAGAACTCATTTGAGATGACTTGAATACACTATCATTAAGTTACAGTACTGGGCTAAATAATTTGCAGTAAAAATTCTAGTACAAGAATTATTTATGTTTGCTTACTAAGCTGGATTCTTCTCTGGGTAAAAAATGTGAAATCTCTTATTACTCCCAGAGCCAACAGAGATGACCTTTGGAGGCTGGAAAGGAAAAAAAAACATAAGAAAAAGGAGGTCCCTATTCTTATCATGGTCTTGCATTAAGTACTGAGGGGGCCTTGGACAAATCGTTTAATCATCTTTGGTCACAGTTTCTTCTTTAATGAAGCATGGAGGCCACGCTAAGTGAGCTCTAAAATCATTGGGAATCCAACTCTGCTACCTGTCTCCAATGCCTGGTACACAGGAAGCAGCTCTCGAGAATCAGGATGCCCTGGGTTCAAAGCCTGTCTGCTCCACTTACCTGCCTGTATAACCATGGACAAGTTCCTTAACCTTCCTGTGCCCTAGTTCGCTCATCCGTTAAAGACCTGTAATACCTACTTCACAGGGCTGCTTGCAGGATAAACCGGGACTGTGCACTGACAGAGGTCAGCACGGTGCTTGGTGGACAGGAAGTGTTCAATCCGCGGTGGCCACCTCACCGTTTTTGCATGATCTGAACCAGGACCTGAAGGCTAGATTATGAGGGAGCACACTTGCAACTCCACCTAAAGGTAAACTTTGAACCATCAGATCAACAGCCTCTGAAATCACTGTCACTCATAATGGCCATCAGATGGCTTTTAACGAGCTCCAGTTCAGAGGATACACACACGGCTAGTAACTAGACTTATGGCCATTCAGATACTCCTCAATCCAAGAACTGTAGACCTCACCTCACAGCAGGATGCTTACGGGTAGATTAATGGCCCTGCTGGGAGATGGACCCCTAAGACCTCGGCACCCAGGAGGCTACCACCGGTGGCTAACCACAGGACTACCCTGCCCAGCCCTGTTTCCACCATTAGCTAATTACAGATTCCCACTGGGCTAACAAAGGCTTGTAACTGCATTCATACGTGTCTCAGTTAATCTCATGTGAAATAACCATGCTCACCTAATTAGGAATGAAGTAAAAGATGACTAAAACCCTACCAGGAAAAGAAAATAACAATTGAATCCTGATTTATAAATTGGGACAATTAACAAAATAAGATCTAATAAATATTTCTGAAGTTATTTTCTATCCTCCTTCTTTGTTGGGGCTTCTCCTTTCCCTTCCTCCTCCATATGCATGCATGCTAAGTTACTTCTCCATAACCAGCGCCTAAAACAGAAGTCCACACACGATGGCCTGCAGGCTGAACCCAGCGCACAGCCACACCATCTGTCCATGGCTAATCTACAGTGACTTTCAGACCATAGGGACGGAGTTGAGTAGCTGCGGCCCCCAAGCCTAGACTTATTTACAGGCTGTCCCTTTATGGAAAGAGTTTCCTGATCAATGGTCTAGAACACAGCTCATTCATAGTAGGTAGCTAATAACTGTTTTGGACAAAATGATAATGGTCATCATTTCATTCAACATCCAACAAGTGCTTAATGCTTCCAAGCACCAGGCCCTGTGCCAGCTTCTGGAAACACAGTAACCTGAGACTAGAATGGTGAGAATGACAGGGTCCATGCCCTCATGGTGTGGACAGTTTAGAAAGGGAAGGGAGAAAATGGTCATCCAAATGGTTCCTTATTTACAGTATGATGAGTGTTTACAAAGGGAACAGGGAACTGGAGGGAGATATAAAAGGAAGACTGGATCTTATCTCAGGCAGCCTTCTCTGAGTAACTGCCATTTACTTTGAGCTGAGACCTGAATGTGGATTTCCTGGCTCTGAACTGTCAGCGAAAGTGAAGGGTCCCTGATGCCACATGAAATGCAAATGGGTTTCAGTCTGTGCTTTTTCCATCCATCCATCTAGCTATGAGTGCAAGGAACACAGATCATAATGAAGTTTAAGACACTTGATTTTTCAACCCTCAAACAGGAATAGTAAGCAAATAATTTAAAAACCAATGACATGAAAATCATAAGCCACGTTCGCTTGTTAGAGACTGGACATCAACATGTGACCAAGATACAGGTCTGTCATCAGCTCTGGCTCTTCAGGCAGAGAAAATCAGCCTAAATTGAATAACATTAATTTTCACACTTGGGGAGAAGATTTGATGGAATGTAAACAGACACCCTGCAGGCTGGATGCACTGCTGGTTGTCATGAAGGTTTGAAGTTTCTCAGTGCTGCCTGTCAAGGTTGATCAAGTGGTGTAAGCAGTCACACACTCTGCTTTCAAAACCTAGCAAGGCTCGGGAGGCCACACAGGCATTCCTTGGGAACATGACCCATTTCTCCACCCTGAAGACTGGCAGGTTCTTCTAGAGAAGGTGGAGGAAGGAAGCAAAGGAACAAGAAGAAGCGATGCAGAATAAATGTATAGCCTTACAAATCCATAAATGCAAGTCTGCAGAATAAATGCATAAAGTCTTCTTTGCATTTCCTATTACTGATGAGCCCACAGAGCTCTGCTGGCTGAATTGGGAAGATTTTGTTCTCTATTTCTTTCGATGAAATGTAGGTACAGGGAGATTAAGCATCTAACTTCAGGTCACTGAGCATGTGAGTGAGAACCCAAGAACTGGAAGATGTGGTGACTGATCCAAAATTAGGTTGCTTAAGCTTGTGCCTATAAAACCTTTGCTTTTTAAAACTGAATTTTTAGTCCTAGTAAAGCAAGGAGATCAAACCAGTCAATCCTAAAGGAAATCAACCCTGAATATTCATTGGAAGGACTGATGCTGAAGCTCTGATACTTTGGCCACCTGATACAAAGAGCTGATTCACTGGAAAAGACTCTGATGCGGGGAAAGACTGAAGGCAGAAGGAGAAGGGGATGACAGAGGATGAGATGGTTAGATAGCATCACTGACACAATAGACATGAATCTGAGCAAACTCTGGGAGATAGTGAAGGACAGGGAAGCCTGGTGTGCTACAGTCCATGGGATCGCAAAGAGTAGGACATGACTGAGCGACTGAACAACAACAACTAAATTCAGAGGCCATCTAAAGGTTAATTTAGGGCAAGAAAATTTTCTCAGTTTAAGAAATGTACCTTATGTGTTATTAGCTAAGTCATATTTATAAAAAGTAATAGCCACATCACCAAGAATTTTTATAGCTTTAGCAAGTAAATTGTTTAAATCACCAAAATATCATGTTACTGATTATGTTAAAAAATGTTTAAATAGTTGAGTATTTTAAAATCCATTGGTTAAAAATCCACTGGTTCCAAAATAAAACCTTATTGTATAAACTAAAAAAAAAAAAAAGAAATGTACCTTAGCAGGCTTTCGTGGACATTCCCTTCCTCTGCCCAGGATCTGATGTGTGGTGTCTGGCATGGTCTATGGACTGGTTTGTGCAAGAATATGGCAAGCTGCCCCCAAAACTTTTATATACCATAGTCAGCCTTCAACTTCAACATTACCACAGCAGAGTAAAAGAGGAGTCAGGGAACCAACTACATTTTAGTACATAGTAGTCATTTTCATGAAAAATACTACTGTTCCTGGAAGTAGAGGAAGATTCCCTTTACCTGGATATTTTCCTACTTGAAAAAGCAAGAGAGGAGGGGAAGGGGAAGGTGAAAGGCAAAAAAGAAAAAAAAAAAATCAAGCATTTTTAAGTTGCTTCTATTCTATTGTCATTAATAATTTCACGTAATATCTTGAAATAACTGAGCAGAACCAGAGGTAGCTCCTAGCATGGGTGGGAGATTTTGAGCTAAAAAGAACATTTTGATACTGATGTGCCATGATGAAAATTTCAAGCCTGTTCTTACAAGATCTCCCACTTTTACTCATTTCCTCAATAAACATTTATTGAGCGCCAGGTACATAAAGATCCAAGGGGTTTTAATGAAGGCTGGGGCTGGATGTTGACAAAGAATGCCTGTAATTCTCCCATCTAGTGCAGGAGATTCACACTAAGAAACGGTGCCCACAGAGAACATAGGCAAAATAAGTGCTGCGGTACGGGCTTCGCGCCCAGGTGGCAGCTGCAAGCACCATCGGGCCCACAGAGGAGGAGGGAACCCAGTGCATCCACGTGTGACAATGTCGAGCCTCTCCTTCCTAACGAAGCCTGACAGAAACCCACAGCAGGATGTAATGAAACACAATGAGGATTCAGAATACACTCCTTACGCTCTATGTGGGTCAACAGAATTAATATTTATGTCATTGTAATTTCTGCTTTGTGTTTCACATAAGCCCTTAGAGGAAATACAGAAAGAAGGATTTTCTTGTAGGAAATTATTTTTGCCTCTTTTATGTTCTAAAAGAGACAGAAAATCAAAGTATCTAAAGTAAGACTTAAGATGATGATTGTAAGATAAATTGAAAACGGCAAATTATTGTTATTTTTAAAACAGTGGTTCCACACTTTTTTGGGGGGGGGTTCATTTTTAAACCCATGGGGATTATAAAGGAAATCAAATCCTATGAATTACTCTTATTTATACCCATAACTTATTAAACAAATAAATGAATGTCCCCAAAATATTTTTTTTTTCTTAGAGAGGGACATTTAACAGATAGAATTTAATATACATAGACTTCAGTTTAACCAAATATGCTGAATCCATGAGGCCTAAAGAATCCCAAGGAGTGAATGGGGAGAGAAGTTTCTGGCCATCCTGTAACACACATGGGTTTTATCCTGGAATAATACAAGCTGCCAAAGCTCATCAGCTCCCCCTCCACTCAAGAATATAAGATCTTTGCCAGTCTAGTTTCCCCATATCTAATATTTTGTTTTTGACTTTCTGGCTACTAGTATGGGCTTCCCCGATGGCTCAAGCAGTAAAGAATACACCTGCAATGTAAGAGACACAGGAAATGGAGGTTCAATCCCTGGGTCAGGAAGATCCCCTGGAGGAGGAAATGGAAACCACTCCAGACATAATAGTGATAAAAATTCTGCAGAGTTACTAATTTTCAGAAAGAAACAGATAAAACATTTCACTTATTGACAAGACAGAGCGAAGAATGATGACAGACATTCCTGGAGAACTTCGTTTTGTGGACGGTTGTCTACGTTTCTCCATGTGTGTGTGTGTGTGTGTGTGTGTGTGAGACAGATGAGTAAATGGGGAAACCAGGAATCTCAGTAAGTTAAAAAAGCTAAAGTACCCAGTTTCACTCAGCCAGATCAAAAAAGAAATTGGTTAGATGCCCTGTTTTTAAGGAGTAATTTGGCTGCAAACATATTTGGAAAAACAAGTAAAACCAGAAAAGGCTTTCCAGGTGGCTCCATTGTAAAGAATCTGCCTGCCAATACAGGAGACTCAGGTTCGATCCCTGGGTCGGGAAGATCCCCTGAAGAAGGAAATGACCAACCACTCAAGGATTTTTGCCTGGGAAATTGCTACAGACCATGGGCTCGCAAAGAGTTGGACATGACTGAGCGACTAAGCACACACACAAAATCAGAAAACACACATACAAATTTTTGAATTCTTCCAAAATGAACAATGCAACATCAAGAGGTGACAGAGGAAAAACACTCCCCTGAGTCTTAAAACTCCTAAGCACTTCATTCAGAGAGATTTTTAATTCAGACAATCTCATGTCTAAAAGGAGCATAATTATCACTCTGTTGAATGCTTATTTCAACTTGTAGAGCTATGTGTAATGACCCAGGCAGACCACCCAGGCCTTTATCAGGCTCCAACGAAGAGCAGAGTTCTGTCTTTAAAGGCAAACTACTCTGGGCAGCAGGGAAACTTGGAAATCAGGCCAGGAAGGACATCCCCTTCCACTAATTGAGACTTTACAGAAATCCTCCCAACCGCTCATATTGCAAGAATGCCTTGAGTGTTTTGGGACCTGGACTCCAAGCTTCCGCTGGAACATGGAGCAAAAACATCATACATGTTATTCTCTATTTTCCCCTTTCCCTCTAACTTTTCCATTGGCCAAGGCGGTTGTCAGGGCCTTCCCAACTTAGCCTTAGCTACTGGTAGGTAGATCCAGAGACGTCACTACTGTTTGCTATGCAGTCAGTCTTAGCTTTCTCTTAGCCAAGCATTAGAATCTCAAAGGCTCATCTGAAAAACATGGCTCCTCTTGAGTGTACACTCAGTGTTTATGATTATGATTCTTAGGCATTGAAAAGTATTCTTATAATAGACTTTCTAAAGACTATACAGATAATGGAACACATTAATAACTGAAGAGATAGTGCTTTGTGCCTGCCATTCTGTGCCCATGTGCTAAAAGGAAAGCCTGACAGAGAGCACCGCCCATCACCAGCCTCCAGGGTACGTCTGCACCTTTGTCATTACAGCTGCTCACTTAGCTACAGGCCGCAGCAGGAGATGACTCAACACGCTCAAACCTTCACTTGTTACCGAATCCCCACGTCTCCTCCTCCTCCTCCTGCTTTTTATTGGTAAAGGATGACCATACATCCAGTGGCTCTAGTCACACTCATTTCACTCTCTGTCATTATTCAGTTGGTCACCAAGTCCTCTAATTTGTCAACTGTTGATCTGTCTCCTACCCTCCACTACTACTTCTTAGTTCAGGACCTCTACTTCTTTTGTCCAGATACTAAATTATCTGTTAATCAGTCTCCTTGTCTCCAGATTAGTTCTTCATGAATTTCCCTTCTTTTGTGCCTCCTTAACTAGCTTCTAAAACATAAGCCTTAGAAACAATGAAATCATAAACATACGTGAAGAAAACACAGGTGAATATGTTTATAATTTTGGAGTGGAAAAAGCATTTCTAAGCATGACCTAAAATCTAGAAGGCACAAATATAGTCACTTGGAAAATCTATAAGATAAAGGGCACTATATTCAAAGATACAAAAACAACTGGGGAAAAAATATCTGCACTATATATAGCAGGAAACATGCTAATTTTCTTCATACAAAGAGTTCTTCCAACTCACTAAGAAAAAAAAAACTATTTGTAAATTTGAAATAACATCTCAAGTCCATCTCTTGGCCACTCCAGGAGAGGAAAAGCTAATGCAAATGATTATAAAGCTGGCAGGCAGGCACAAAGTGTCCTGCAAAGACTAGGTAATGAAACGTTGGTTAGCTATCAGTGTTAGCAACCCTGCTTCAAAGGCCCTGCCGAGATGCAATTACATCACACGTCAACACTGAGGCACTCTTCAGCAGTTGAAAAATGCCCCTGGACTCTCTTGTTTATACCTTTGGAACAGCAGAACATATTTGCATGGAACAACTCATTCCTTGTAAAGCTGGAAGGGCCCCTTTGCCTGCATTATTGATGCTTTAGCTTTCAGCCAGAAGGTTAAAGTTGTCGGGAACATTTCTGAACTCACACAACACGAAAATCTATTAGTCCATCAGCACAGCCTGAGCTGGGAGGCTGCAGCAAATGCTCACCTGATGAAACGCATTGACTTTTCCATTTTGATCTGAACTACGTGACAAAATAATATCTCCTGACAAGAAGGCAGAGTATCAGCAGAGTGACATTACTGACATAACGGCCACAAGGATACTTACTCTACCTAGTAATATGATCATCCAAAATTAAGGTGTCAAACCCAGAGGAATAAGGTGAGGAGGCACGTGGGTGGGAGGTTCAGGATGGGGAGGACACATGTATACCTGAGCCGATTTATGCTGATGTATGGCAAAAACCATCACAGTACTGTAAAGAAATTACCCTCCAATTAAAATATAAATTAATTTTTAAAAATTAAGGTGTCAAAATCTGAAATGCTAATAGTACAGATGACTCATTTGTCAAACGAATGCTCAGATGAAATGGTAAATCCACTGCATCTATGAGTAGAAATAACTTCTGTTAGGAAAGTGAATAACTCAAGATGCTTATATATATATATATATATAGCTTTGTATACAAGTCTGGAGCACAGGCCAATTCACCTAATGCAAAGGAATCTGACGCAAAAGTTCAAGACTGTATGAGTGTCTATTTGCCAAACAGAGTTTTAAAAATGAAGTTGAGACTCAAGCTGGAGTCTGATCATGAGAAAATCTTGGAAAAACTGGAGCGCAATCGTGAGTAAATTTGGGAAAAACAAAGAAGAAACATTAACCCCAATGGACAGTATTGGGAATTAGAAAATGTAACCAAGTATTTCTCAGCTTTGAAAATGTAGACCTGTAATGAGAGATCCAAGCACCAGAATATACTATCACTATACAGTGGATGGCCAGGGTTTGAACAACATTTTTTGCTGTTAGAACTGCCTTTAGCTGTGAGCACTTAACTCACAATGTTGCTGAGAATTATGACAGAGAAATGAATTCAATTTTCTATACAGTTTCCCAAAAAAGACAGCTGGATTTTTTATGTTTCTGATTTAGACAATGAATTTGCAGAAATTCAAACCCTAATTGATGGTTTTTCAAAATCCATTTGCTTCTATTATTTGCCTCTCGTGAAATTAATAGAATATTTCCCAATAAATCTAGAGGCAGAGGAAGCCATTTTATTTCTGGCTGAAATGGGCTCTCTGGGTTCAGCATCGAGCATCAGCAATGAAGACCCTTGCTGGGAACATCTCCATTGCTTCACGCTGCCAGGGGCGGCCAGTTCAGAAATGCTCAACCTACGCGCACACAAAACACGACAAAAGAGCGAATCCCACCACAGACCTCCTTCCTTTTCCATGGAGATAAAGAACTATGCCTTACTTCAGGTGGTGAGGGCCAGGGAATACTGCAAGAGTGTTATTCCTCGGAGGGTATTGTAGAGAAACAGAAACTGAAGGTCAGGAGGTCAGAATAAACACTACTGAAATACTACAACCTCGGCTTTGTCTTGGGCAGACCCAAGAGGGCTTCATCTTAGGCCCAAGAGCTTATATGCCGAGTTAACAAATGAAAAGCAAGCAACACAAATCTTACTTAAAATGAACAGGCTTCTCCCCTTAGGCCCTGAGCTTTTAAAACCACACAGTTGGGAAAGATAAGCAAGGAGACTCACTCTGGGAAGCGTAAAGCCCCTCGGCCGCCCTGTCTTCATGTCCGTCATACTCCCTGCTGGACAGCTGTCTGTTGGCTGTCTCCAGTCGATCTGGACATAGAGAGCAGATGGTTACAAAGACATGCATGCGAATCCAAGTCATCCTGCAACTGACAAATGACCCAGGTGCTGAGAGCTGGTAGGGAGAGCTGCCCGGGAAGGAGCCCCAAACTGAACAACTCTTGGGGAGGAACAAGATGTTCCAAAACACTGAAAGGAAAGTCTTCAGTGGCCACGCCATGTCTTTATACTATCCACTGCCAAGGGGTGCACCAGCAACAGGCAGTGAAGAGCAGGTACCTGCAAGCCCAGCAAAGTCCTCGCAAAGGGCTTGAGTTCCCCTGGCCTCAAACTGAGCCCTCATCTAAACTTAACTATCAGTTCTCTGTAGCTAGGAAACAAAAAATTAAAAATAACAAATAAATAGCAGGAAACAAGTCAAGATGACCTAACGGATAAAGACTCTACTCAGTGAGTTCTAGGTTTGCTCATGCCATTTCATCAGTCTTCATTTATTCAATTAAATAATTCAACCTAACAAGGTTTTATTGAGCATACAGCATACCCAAAACTGAAGGGTTTACAGTAATTAAAAAAAATGTAGGTTCCAGCTACAGACTCCAAGTACACTGAGTCTTTTGACATGAGAGAACTGAAAAAAATGGCTTGGCTGACTGAAAGTGAAGTACAAGTTCATGGGTCAAATCAATCTGCATATGGGAGGTTGTCAAGATCCTGCAACATGGGACCCAGGCTTTCAGGAAATTGATATACGTTTACTCTTCTCAGAACCATGGGTTTGTTTTTTCTCTAAGAGGGACATGTGTCTAGCTCTGTCTTCTACACTATATATTGAGCAAGTGTTAAGTGTTGGCTTTCAAAGAATGCAATCAAATGCTTCAGCTTGATATGGTAAGGGTTGTGCATGCAACACTGGTCTTTTCAGACATTCCCATTCACAACAAGAATCATGCTAAGTACTTTTGAAGCAAGAAGGAGCTGCACACATATTCCCTCCCTTTCAAGGACTCATGCATAGAGGTTGTCACTTTTCAGGCTCAATGCTGCACTGGACAACCTATAAGGTGAAAAGAACACGTCTGCTCTTTGGTGCCCCTTCCCCAGGATGCTGGGATTTACAAGGTTATCTAACACAACTTGGACTTGGAGTTAGACTGTCAGCTACATGGGGCAAGGGTGTTTAGGGCAGGGAAAACGTGAGTGACGTACCTCGGAGGTCTCTGTTGAAGTCATGGAGCCTTCGAATCTCGCCTTCGAGTTTGTTCCTCATTGCTTTGTCCAGCGACTCTCGCTTGGTGGTAGACTTGACCAGGCTCTCGTAGGCTTCCGAGATTCTCTGAAGTTCTTTCTCAAACTGAAAGAAACAGCGTGGAAGTGGAACCTCTGACATTCTCACCCATGACTTGGTTATACCGATTCTTGGACATTCCCAGTGTGAAGGCTGTATCTTCATTGCAGCCTTTCTGCACCTCAAGTTTGGCTAGCAAATCCTGCAGTCGACTTCACCCCCCACCCCCACCCTGTGTCCCCCAGGGCCACGTTAGGATCCTGTAAATGACAGTCACAAGTCTGGTGGGACCATCTGATGTCACCTGGTACATCAGGTGTCTCTCAGTACAATGTCCATCAGATGTCTATCAGGAAGGGGTGAATTTAAACATAACGCATACTCTTATATTTTGTATGGTAATTTATAACTATTATTTTTCCTAGTTAACTTAAGAAAAATATTAAAGTACAAGAAAACGAAAGGATCACAGCTAGAACCCAAATTCCCTGAGTCCAAGTACAGTGCTCTTCCTGAGACCCTCATCCTCAAAGGAATATAAAATCCACATGAAGAAAGGCTTCATCGCTTAGTTTTGTTACCCCTTTGTCTATGAAATTATCTATATAAAAGACTAATGGATTTGTATCTAAGTGTAAACCAATCTGCCAGCTTGTTTCTCTATATGTGAGGGAACTGAAAAGACATGAATTTAAACCACCTTTTCTCTTGGATTTCACTGAATCCAGGGCTGTCACTGGTGAAGTCTTTAATCTATGGCATACATAAATCTATAACAAGTAGCTGAAACTGTTATAACAGGAGTCTAACACAATAGCATGTTTTAAAGTAGATATTAATAAATCCCATTTTATTGTTGTGCAACATACATGCAGGAGAAAAAGTAAAGTGAAAGTTGTTCTGTCGTGTCCGACACTGTGGACACTCTACAGTAGTCCATGGAATTCTCCAGGCCAGAATACTGGACAGAATACTAGAGTGGGTAGCCTTTCCCTTCTCCAGGGGATCTTCCCAACCTAGGGATTGAACCCAGGTCTCCCAGATTGCAGGCATGTTCTTTACCAGCTGAGCCACAAGGGAAGCCCAGAAAAAGTAAAGAGTGCCTGTAAACTTGGCTACTAAAAGTTGGAATCAGAGGCAAAGTGACAGGGTTGAGAACACCAGCACCTCTCCCTGGGCACAAAGAGACCTGCCCTGCATTTTGGTCTCTTCACAGGAGAGCTGTGTACACCATAAGCCAGGTAACCTGATTGCCTGAACTCCAAACGCCCAGATCAGAAAGTTCCTGCTTAGACTCCTATAACTATTGCTAAACCAATACCTACCCTAACAGACACCTATCACACACTCACTGTGTGTCTGGGTGCCAGGGGAACAGAAATAAGACAGTGTCTGCTCCTGTGGGCCTTGCAGCCTGGCTGGCCTGTGTGTAGGCACACACGCCTCTCCAGTGCAGTCTGACAAAAGGTGTGGTGTTAATGCTATGGTAGCCTGCAGACAAAGTCCTTAATTTAGCAGGGTAAGAAGGGGTTTCTTTAAAACAAGATTTCAGGGAAAATGCCATTTAAAATGAGTCCGGAGGGATGAACAAGAACTTGCCAAGCAGAAAAGAAAAGGCTAAAGGGCTTTGGCATTCAAAGCAGAAGACAGGGAGGGCATGAGCCAAGACAGAGCCATGAAAGAGTATGCGTGTGTCTGACAGGGCAGGTCATTTGAGGATGGCAGCAAGGGGCGAGAGGCAGGAGCAGGGCAGTGCAAAGGCAGGGCTTTAAAGAGAATGACAGGGGTGGGAGAGCTTGGGGAGGGCAGGGCAGCATAAACCTCACCTGAGGTTTTACAGAGTTCAGACTAAAGGATGGGGCTGCCGAGACAGGAGGCAGGAGAAAGGAGTCCAGGTAAAAGCTGCTGTAAACAGTTCAGTGACACATGACAAAGAGTGAACCCAGACAACCAAAAAGACAGATCCCAAAGACACTGAAGAGTAGACTCAGTAAGCCTCCGTGACAGGTCTGGACAGGCAAGGGAGAAAGAAACCAAACACAGTCACAGCTTAGAAGACAGAGTAACAAGAGTCAGCCAAGATAAATGATGATAAGGCAAACACGTTTACCAAAGAAAGAAAACCAGTCTGGGTTTGGAGATACCAGGCCTGAAGTGCCTGCAGAACAACAAGGCAAAGATTTCCAGCAAGCCGGGGACAGACAGGTCTGAAAGTCGGGAGGGCAAAGTTGTGCTGCTATGTGCAGAGGACAGATGAGGCCACGAAGCGGAGACCGCTTAGGGAGGCCACCAGATGCTCCTAGGGCCGAGGATGGAGCGCTGACACTTCAGGAGAAGGTGGGACAGGAGGACCCAGGAGAGAGACCGACACAGGGACGCCTCCGCAGCCAGGAAGCCAGAAACTAAAGGAGAGAGAGTGTGGTCACTGCCCCAGAGGTTGCAACGGAGCCAAGACACATCAGAGAAGAGGTGGGTGGCGAGGCTGCAGGGCGTCGGGCCTCCTGCTCGCTGGCCTCCAGCTGGGGCGGGGCTGAACACCAAGGCTCCCTTCGGCATGGATGTTCCCAAAGTGGGAATACCAGAGTGGGTTCCTCCACAGTCCCCTTATTTCAACGAGGCCTTTCTATCTCTTCCAAAGATATCATGAATTATTGGTCATGTGGCAGGAGAAAGAACAGCCTGTCCTGAATCCTGCTCATAGTCCTACCGCAAAATTATGTTCCTTCCTTTTAATTTTGTTTTCAAAAGAGATGGCTCCAAAACATACCACCACTTCTATGCTAATTTCATCTGTGAAAGGTGGCCTTTGCTTGCAGACAGATGGGCAACGCTGCAGGGACAATCCCCGGTAAGATGGGGCACCAGTGAAGCCTTCTTCAACTAGGCCACCCATAGGAACTTCCCTCTACCTGATTTCATATACTTTCCTATGTTATATTCAGCTGACTGGAATTCAGCTGCATTCTGTGTCTCTGATTTGACTGTCAACTCCTTGAGAGCAGAAACAGCCCCATAACCCTAGACTTGTGCCCTGCCTCATGACAAAAGTACCGACTGCATAATTAACCTTTAAATCTCTTACAGAACTACAACTGTATGTAGGAAGTTAGCAAGATGAGATTGTGATTCAACATCAGGGAGAATTTCCTAACAATCTCTTCCAGAAGTCTACCCAGTAGTGAGCGTCTCTACTCTGGAGGCATTCAAGTAAAAAAATGAATGACCTCTTTTCAGAGACATGAGGTTTCTAAGGAGTGGGAAATTGGACTAGAATCACTTTAAGAATTTTAAGTCTAAAGCTCTGTGATTTCTGACTGCACACTCCTTCAGAAGGAGGACCACATCCTCTTCTTCAGAGCCTCGGGTCAGAATACCTTAAGGCCCTCTTAATGTCACTTCCTAGCTGGTGCTAGTGATAAAGAATCCGTCTGTCAATACAGGAGACATAAAAGACACGGGTTCAATCCCTAGGTTGGAAAGATCCCCTGGAGAAGGGCATGGCAACCCACTCCAGTATCCTTGCTTAGAGAATCTGATGGACAGAGGAGCCTGGGAGGCTACAGTCCAGAAGGTCGCCCAGAGTTGGACACGACAGAAGCAACCTAGCACACACACGCGATGTGTGTCAGAGGTGAAAGGAGTTGGACAGGTTGGTCTTGATATACAGACCATCTGGGCCAGTCCCAAGTCTGAGCAGGAACATATGAAGAGCATTTGTCTCCACAGCTCCCAGCCTCCCTTCCAGCAAAGACGTCAGGAAGCTCTTAGGGCAGGCTGCAGGAGACCCGGGAATCTCTGAGAAGCAATCTCTGGCCCAGAAACGGAACTCCAAGAAGAATGGAAAGCTTACAGTTTCAGCAGGGGCTGCTGCCATGAAGCAAAGGGGCAGAGAGGGGCTGTGAGCAAGTCTCAGCCCTTCCCAGTTTAGAGACTGGCTTGTTCCCAGACACCTTCACATGCACAACTCAGGGACTTATAGGGTTGAAGACAGGCCTGCCGTCCACGCCTCAGACTGCCCAACCACAGCCACTGCTGCTGTACTGACAAGAGGGTCTTTACTAAAGCAAGCCCAGAGGAACCATCGATGTGTGGCTCTTCAAACATCCACCTACACCCTGATGGCTTCTGAGGCCAACCTGCTCAGCAACCCACAGTCTGGTCCTGCTGGAAATTCCGTGCATGAATTATGCTTCAGGGAAACTGGGAGGAAAAAGAAGCAAAATGAGTGGCCGAAAGGAAGTGATGAAAAACCGCCACTCTCTCTGGGGGTCCGTGGTCCTCATTCCAACACTAACAGGGATAATCACCACCCTGCCCCTCTCTGGAAACAGGGTCTTCATTTCCAGGTGGTTCTTTGGCAGCCTCTGAGCTCAGTCATTGTTTCCTGCTGAGTTCCTGGCATGTCGCACATAGGCTAAAGCCCTGCAATTAAAAATTTATCTATTTTTGGTTTTGCCCTGGAGATGAATCTCCACGAGCGCTCCCAAGGCTGTGAAGAAGGATTCCAGAATGGACGTTCCTGCCAACACAGGGCGGCCACATCCTACGCTGTGGCACCACCCAAAGTGGGGGTCTTTATCCCTGAGGAGTACAGTCACCTCACTGGACAAGCCTCTCCCCAGACCTGAGGCTCAAATAAGAGACACAGTTACAGAGACACACGGAGCGGTGGGGCCTGGACTAGGGCGACCTCGGGAACACAGGCCTTGAACCACCCAGTCGTGATTTCAGGCCGCTCTGTGTCTCTTGGTCCCAGTTGCTGAGGAGAGCTACGGAACTAGTGCTGAATATGGCTCCTATTCATCAAAATCTGAGTTTTCACACCGACAATTTCAATTAGATACACAACTAATTAGTGATTAATGAAATGTAATATTTACAGAACCATTCACAACATTCAAGGGACTGAAGGAGTTTGGGATTTCAGAAGGGGTACAGCCTTCGATTTTTCCCCTTTTCCAGAAGTTATCAAAACGCTTTTGGCCGCAAAACTTAAGGATCATACCCATGCAGGGAAACTGAGTCCCTGCGAGGCTGATTTTGGTTTTCAAAACAGAAATGGTCATCGACATCAACAAAGAGATGTGTGTTACAGGCCAATACGTCTGAATTTTTAAAAAGTCAATGAAGAATAATAAGAACTCCCAGTTTCTGCATCTTCCCTGTAGCTGTTCAAAAATATTTATGGAAAAGGGGGAGAACGACACTCAGCCCTCAGGAGTCTGCACGGCTCCTAGACACATCTGCCACTGGGCTCCCTCAGAGAGAGAGAGGAAAAAAAACGACTGACTTCCCAGGAAGTGCTGAGCTGGCCCGTCCCAATTTTCAGCCTGGACCAGGAAAGAAGCTTAGAGGCAAGAGAGGCAAGCCGAGGCCTGAGTGTGACTTCCAGGCACTGCCAGGAACCCGCACACGAGCTACCGCGTGACCGGCCCAGGGCGGAGGCCGCCATCTTTAGGCAGCCCACCGGTCCCCGCCCCTCGTCTGACGCCTCCAGGAAAGGCGGTCAGGCCTCTCGGAGCCAAGCCTGGTCTTGACTTCGGGGAGCTCCAGACCCTCGCCGCGGAAGCTCCACACAAACGCGCTGGGACAGGTCCCGTCTGTGAACGGCTGCATCATCCCACCCACGGCACCCTGCCGACTGCTGCCAGCCCTCGGGGGAATCAGAGGGGCTGACGGCTCTGACACCCGGACCCGCAGAAAGGCCAGGCTTTACGGAGAGGTCAACACTGAGCAGCCCTGTCATATGGACGCAGTGACCACCGTGGTCCAGCCAGGAGCAAGTCCTGGCATGAGGACCCAAAGGGCAAGGCTGCTCTGCTCAGGGGGGTTTACAGTCCCACCCTTTCTCTTTACAAAAGCCCCCACCTGCCCAGGACAGAGCAGGCCCCTAGACTCTTATGAGATGGCCCCGACCACACATGCCACTTTGTCCCCAGAAAGGAAACTCCGGAGCCCCGTGGCTCTGCTGCTTGAAACCATCCTATGACTTTTGTCCCTCACCTGCAGGGCCTTTGTACCTGCAGCTTTTCAGGTGCTGGCGTGTGGGTCATGGTGAAATCACTGCCTGTAACAGTTCACTCTCACTAGACGTCTCCCTGTTGACTTTGGCTCACAGCATAAAGCCCTAAGAATGAAGGCTGCCGTGTGTCCTAATATCCTCATGACAAAGACACGGGCTGGAATTCTGCAGCATCTCCCCACCTGCTGAGTAAGCAGAAGGAGAGCATGCCGGAACTCGCACTCTGCCGTCGGTGCTGAGGCATCACTGCTTTTTTTGCAGAGACCGGCTAATGAAACCAGCACAGCAATCACCAGGTTCCTGTGTGAGATCCTAGACGTAAAGGAAGAACCTGCCTCTCTCAGCTTGCTGCTCCCGTATCCCTCTCGGTGTCCCCTCTCCCACACTGTCCGTTTGGGGCGATGCTGCTTAGCTGCTGAGTCCCTGTCCAGGGGCACCTCTCCTGTCTCTCCTGTAGCCCCTTGACATTCTATTGCAGGTTTAGCTTGCATGACTCCCCTCCACCCCTGTTTTTTTTTTGCATAATCACAATAGTAAAAGATGTTTATCAGTTTTCATAATCAATAGCCAGACAAAAAATACAAGATAATTACAACTGCAAGCCATAATGGGAACATGAGTAACCTAACAATATAAAATAATTACCATTTGGCAGGAGGACGTCAGGCAGTGATGAGGTAAGTGGAAGTACATATATGCACAGATTTTCATCTGCTCAGCCAGCCTGTATCTTTTGGTTGCTGCATTTAATCCATTTATGTTTAAGGCAATTATCGATATGTGTTATCCTATTACTGTTTTCTTAATTGTTTGGGGTTTATTTTCTGTAGTTAGGCCTCTTTCTTGTTTCCTGCCTAGAGAAATTCCTTTAGCGCTGGCTATAAAGCTGGTATGGTGGTACTGAATTCTCTTAACTTTTGCTTGTCGGGAAAGCTTTTGATTTCTCCATCAAACTTGAAGGAGTGACTCTCCCACTTTTGGACGATAAGCTCCTCCAAGGGAGGCACCCTGGCATATTTATTTTTGTCTTCCTAAAGCCTTACATGGTGCCTGGCACAAAAAGGTGTCGAATTAAACGCTGGCCAGTGAGTCAGTAAATCAACCCCCTTGAGCCATAAGGAACTATGTGCCTTTCGGAGAACCTTCCCTCTGGCCTCATCTTGTGCTGTTCCTGCCGTCTGAGCTCTGTGTCCACTTGCTTTCTCCCACTTGATCTGCTCCTCTCAGTCCTGCCTTAGGTCCCGCTAGCCCCTAATCTGATCCATCTACGTGTAATACCTAGAACCTTCCCCCGCCCATCTCCGGGGAAGCCCCCTACCTTGTGGAGCTTGTCGGCATTGTCATAGTAACCCTGAAGCTCCTGGTGCAGCACGCGGTTCTCCTCCGTCAGGATCTCCACCATCTGCTGGGCTCGCTCCACGATGGCGAACGCGTCAGGACCAAGCTGCTGGCTGGGCGAGGCGGCGGGCGGGGGCGGCGCGGCCCCCAGGGCCATGGGAGGAGCAAGCGGCAGGGGCACGGAGTGCAACGGCCCGCTGACCGAGGAGTTCTGCGAGGACACCGGGCTGTGCTGCTGCGCCGTGGACGGGAAAGGAAGCTGGCATGGGCGGCTGCAAGGGAAGAGACCAGGAGTCAGGGCCAGGGCCACAGGCTGGGGCGGGGGTGGGGGTGGAGTGGGAGGAACGCCCACAGCACAGGCACTGTGGTGATGCCAGGGGTCAGCATCAACTCAGGGTCCAGGCTGGGCTGAGAGATGCAGCTTCAACCCCCCATCCCACAGATATTCAGCGCTCTCCCTCTGAATGTGCACTGCTTTGGTCATCGGGAAACGGTGGACCAGACAGACAAGGTCCTTCCCTGCTCTCATGAAGTTTATGTTCTTGGAGAGAGAGAGAGATGGGCACACCACCAAATGATGAACACGCAAAGCTGGGTATTGAAAAGCAACGACACCTCTCCAAGAATCAACCCAAGGGACAGGGACAGGGAATCACTGAGTGGCCAGTTCATACAGAGGGGTCAGGGAAATGGTCTCTGAGAAGCGGATGCCTGAGCTGAAGTCTGTTGACAGCCATGGAGTAAAGAGTGGCTGGGGGCAGGGAGTGGAGAAGAAGCGGGGGAAGTTTTCCAGGTAGAGGGATCGGGGGCGAGCGGGACCAAGAGGAGCAGATCAAGTGGAAGAAAGCAAGTGGACACAGAGCCCAGATGGCAGGAACAGCGAGATGAGGCCAGAGGGATGGGCATGGGCCTCTGGGAGCCAAAGCCAGACCTTCCCTTGGAGTGTGGAGGGGGCAGAGGAGGAGCTGTCTTCATGCCTGTGGGTGGGATGTATGTTGGCGAGGATAGACCAAAGGTGCCCAGTGAGGAAACCTGGGAAAGACTGAAGGCAAAAGGAGAAGGGGCTGACAGAAGATGAGATGGTCAGATAGCATCACCAACTCCATGGACATAAATTAGAGCAAACTCCAGGAGACAGCACAGGACACGGGAGTGAGCTGCCATCCATGGGGTCACAAAGAGACAGATATGACCTAGTGACTGAACAACAACAGCAACAGCCAGGTTAAGAAAACACAGATGTTCCTTGATGGTTCAAATTCTGGTACTAGCTTCTTTATCTGAACCCATGAATTTTCATCTCCAATCTCCCCTTCCGAAGGATCCCCGCCTCCTGATTCTGTTAATCGGTTTCATAAGAATCACTGTATTTTCTTCCAGCCTACGCCAAGAGCTCCTAACAACAACTCTATAGTATAAACAGCAAAGACAGTCTTGGCATCTAGTTCTGCAACCATGGCTATCTCTCCTCTGCAGACTTGGGGAAACTGGTGTTCTTGTTTATCCCTTCAACCTTTAGGTCTCAGTCTGGGAACTGGGGTGCTAAGAATTATCAGCAACCCCCAAATCACTGGCGTCTTTATATCAAAGGGTTGAGCTCCTTCTAGTCTGTAACAGTTTCATGTATTACCTCCATTCCTTTTGATCCTCCAAGGCCAAATCTCTCAGAACTACCTCCCTTTATCCTCAGAGGTCATCTGACCTTATATTTCCTTTTAAGTATATTTGCTGCGGTGTTTTTGGACGGTGTCAGCCTCCATATCTCTCACTGTGCAAGTGTATCTTACAGCATTAAGCAGCCTCTGAATGCTGACTTCTGCAGCTAAACGTCAAACTCTAGAAGAAAGGGTGTCACCTTAGCCCTCCCTACGTGGAGATGCAAACACCCCTAAAGATGACCTTGGAAGAAACCCAGGGATCCCACCAGAGTGACTAACCACTGGCTCTGTTGTGGTAACCAACATCAGAGTGCTCCACCGGGCTCCCAAGCTAGCTTCCAACTAGATCTCCTTATGGTTTTGATCTAGGAGCCCATCCATTTCATGTTAAAATAACTGGGATCTAAGTTCCCAGAGTCAAAATAGGGAACCATGGAGCTTAAGGTAGTTCTTTACTCCTTAAGGGCCTCAGATTTCAGAAAGGAGTGCTCGGGGTGGGGGGGTATAAACCTTCCCCCTTCCCTCCCTTTCCACACCTACGATTACCATCTGACCTTCTCATTAGAAATAAAGCGTTTCTGCAGTTTGATGAATTTGTGCCCCTTCTACACTGAAGTGTATGTGAATGTGTTGTCCCGTGCGCATGAGGACGTCTGTGTGTACAAGGTCCAACTCCATAGTGAGAGTGAAATGCCCTTGGCTGCCTTTCACAATGCCCAACGTTCACCCCCATCACAGGGATTCCTATCAGTTGTGGACCCAAAACACCACAGGTCCTTTGTGAGCAAGTGCATTCCTGCAGCCTGGCTAAATTCTACAGTGTATTTTTCATGCAAAGAGGTTACCTTGACAAGAGACAAAATATCACAAATTACACTGCCTCAATCCAAAGGCAGACACCCATTCCCAACTTCAAGTTCTCCCTTCCCACTTCATCCAACGCAAACAACAAGCATGGTATGTCTCCTTGGAGCTGGGGTGGGCACAGATGAAGCATCAGGGCCCCAATAGGACTTGCCCTCTGACCCTTCAGGCATGGGCTTCAGGGCGGGGGTTCTACTTTTTGACATTTATTGGGCTCTGGCATTTGGAACTCACAGTCAAGGATGGGCCTATGTTCCCTTATATAACAAAAAGGAAGTTTTCATAATGCCAGCCTAAGTCATCCATGATGGTGACTAGCCACCTGAGTGGCAATGCAGGAAAAAGGTTCTTGCCAAGTTCAGGGACGGAAAGAATGGGTTTTTCAAAATAGGAAGTCTTTTATGATAAATAGAGAACATTGGCTTCAAAAAATAACCCGGTTACACATTCAAGAATACGCATTCAAGAAGCATGGTATTACAACGGATGATGTCTAGCCAGGGGAGCAAAACACTGTTCCTTGGCTCCGCTCCTCAGCCACTGGGGCGGGTGGGCTCAAAGGTCCGTACAAGGCAGATTTGGATGACAGTAAATGAAGGGGAAAGAATGGTGAGGGGGCACAGGAAAATGTCACACACCATCAGACCAGTGCTATGAATCAAGATATCCTCTGCTTCCAAAGATAATGCTACTGATCGGCCACCATTAGGATAAAGACTTCTTCGCAATGGGGACACAGAGAAAAAAGAAAAAGAGGAGATGGGAACTAATATTTATTGAGAAACTACTTTATATAGAATTCTATGTTGTGCTGTGCTTAGTTGGTCAGTGGTGTCTGACTCTTTGCAACCCAATGGACTTAGCCCACCAGATTCCTGTCCATGGGAATTCTCCAGGCAAGAATACTGGAGTGGGTTGCCATGCTCTACTCCAGAGGATCTTCCTGACCCAGGAACTGAACCGGAGTCTTATGCATTGCAGGCAGATTCTTTATCAGCTGAGCTAGTAAATGTAAGCCCAGAATTCTATGCCACAACTATCTATTTGACTATAGCTTACTTCCTCTGTTGGGGTTTCCCTGGTGGCTCAGATGGTAAAGAATCTCCCTGCAATGTGGGAGACCTGGGTTTGGTCGGGAAGATCCCCTGGAGAAGGGAATGGCTACCCACTCCAGTATTCTTGCCTGGAGAATTCCCATGGACAGAGGAGCCTGGTGGGCTACAGTCCATAGGGTTGCAAACAGTCAGACACAACTGAGCGACTAACACTTTCACTTACTTCCTCTATTAGAATGTGAAGGCAGAGAGCTGTTACTCGCATCATTTGTTTCAGTATCCTGGGACCATACCATCACTTGGCTTAAGTTAAAGGACTTAAGGAGTTAATATGTATTAAGCTGGGCACAAATTAAGCACTGAACAAATGTTAGCTATTACCACTATAATTAGTATCATCTGTATCCCATAGAAGGCTGAGCACTGAAGAATTGATGCTTTTGAATTGTGGTGCTGCTGAAGACTCTCGAGAGTCCCTTGGACTGCAAGGAAATCAAACCAGTCAATCCTAAAGGAAATCAACCTTGAATATTCACTGGAAGGACTGATACTGAAGCTGAAGCTCCAATACTTTGGCCACCTGATGTGAAGCACCGACTCACTGGAAAAGATCCTGATGCTAGGAAACATTGAGGGCAAGAAGAGAAGCGGGCAACAGAGGATGGGATGGTTGGATGGTATTACCGACTCAATGGATGTGAACTTCAGCAAAGTCCAGGAGACAGTGGAGGACACAGGAGTCTGACATGCTGTGGTGAAGAGTCCGACATGACTCAGTGACTGAACGACAACACCCAGAGCCTAGCCCTGAGTGTGGCTTTCATGAAAAGTCCAATATTTTTTTTCTCTTATGGCTAACATTTATTGGGCACTTTTGACTCTAGCCACTGTAGTATACACTGCTACACGCATCATCTCACCTTGAGCTTCATAACTGCCTTATAAAATAGGCATCACTATCAAGTCTCTGTATTTAGATGAGAAAACAAGGCACAAGACGGTCTGTGCTAAGTTGCTTCGGTCGTGTCTGACCCTTTGTGACCCCATGGCCTGGAGCCCGCCAAGCTCCTCTGTCCATGGAATTCTCCAGGCAAGAATACTGGAGTGGGTTGCCATTTCCTTAAATGGCAGAAACATAAAGAAGATGCAAGCACAGGCTTTGGGATTCCAGAGCCTGCAGCTCACTCGTTCCCTGAACGGTGCGGGGGAACACAGGGAGGACAGGCAGGCACCCTGTGACCTCTGCTGCCAGGTCCCGCGGCTCAGTCTGAGTGACCATCACATCCCTGACTCACACCCTAGCTAAAGCATCAGAGCTTTCTGTAGGTTCAAGCCACCTCAGAGGAAGCATGAAGGCTAGAAAGCTGCCCCTGTGTTGTTCTCTTGGACTGTTACTTACCTTCAATGCTGTTGTCTTTCATAGGTTAATGTCTCTTCTACACAAGCATTCAACTAACACTATTAAGGGTCTACACCATCTGCCAGGAAGCACAACTCATCACCTCGCTTTATCCTCACACACACCAAGACAGGACCACCACCAGGTTCTGCTCCTGTCTCATGGAATTGGAGAAATCTTGGAACACTGAAGAAAGGGATCTTTTCCCACCTGCCACTGAACTGACTATTAAATATATCTGAGCAGGGTTGAAAAGCCTCTTCGCCCCAAGTCCACAGTGAGGTATTAGAAACAAGAATCAAGGAACATTTAAAGAGCCACATCTGGGATTTCCCTGGTGGCCCAGTGGTTAAGACTTCACCTTCCAATGCAGAGGGTGCGGGTTTGAGCCCTGTCAGGGAACTAAGATTCCACATGCCTCGTGACCAAAAAAATCAAACATAAACCAGAAGCAATACTGTAAGTAATTCAATAAAGACTTTAAAAATGATTCACATCAAAAAAGTTTTAATAAAAAAAAAAACAAAGAGCCACATCTATGATTCAAAATAGGGTCATACAGGGAATATATGTGGGCTGATCTTCCATCATCAATGATTTGGACCATGACTTTAAAAATGATCCACATCAAAAAAATTTTAATAAAAAAACAAAGAGCCGCATCTATGATTCAAAAAAATAGGGCCATACAGGGAATATATATGGGCTGATCTTCCATCATTAATGACTTGGGACCGTGACACATAGCCTGCCCCAGAATCTGCACTCATCTCTTGCTTCCTAATTTACAGCCCTGCCCGGTCACAGTCCGGACAACCTACCACCACTGGCCTATGTCATGGTTTTGTTCTCTTGAATTTTTATTTAAATATCATTTAATTTTTCATGCATTATTATTCTTCCTAATTAGTATCATGCATGTTTTCTGAGGGTAGAAAATTATGACTTACACTAAATTGGTATCCAGTACATTTTTGTCAGTTGATTTGGCCCCAGAGCCCAACAGCCAGTTAGGAGGTCATATATGCTTTATGAACTTCAACACTGTTTTATTGAGGAAGAGACCTCTGGTATTTATATTTGATCTGGATAATATAGTTAGAATCTCCAGTCATGACACTGCCAATTTAATAACACGGCTCCATGTTGCTTCCTTTCTCATACACAAAATGCAGCTCAATACTGAAGTGCTAATGTAATTTGGATTAGGGAAGCAAGATCATTGGTGACAGCTACTACTCAACAGTCCCTTTGCTTCTCTCTGCACACAACAAGACTTCATAAATAAGCTTGTTTACATATTCTTTTAAAAAATTTTTTTGGGGGCCGTGCCTCACAGCATGTGGGATCCCCAACCAGGGATCAAACCCATGACCCCTGCATTGGAAGCACAGAGTCTTAACCACTGAGCTACCAGCGAAGTTCCCACAAATAAGCTTGTTTAAACATTTGTATTTACATTACACCTAAATGTGTAATGTACTAAACGTGCCATGAATAGCACTTTACCTCTACTGTCACTTCATTCTCACAAGCTTGGACATTCCCTGCTCTCACAACATGTATTATTATTCTGTTTTTAAAGTATGCAAACTAAAGCTCAGAGGATTAATAAACCAGAGATCTCAGTCTTTACAAAGCAAAACAATGGGCTATGAACTGGGAGTTGGAACTCACATACCTCCACCACACCAGGGCTATCGCCCCATGCTAGCACAAGACTGGAGTATTCCTTAATATGGGACTCTTTCTCTGCTTCTTTCTAGCCATGTAACCATGGACAAGTTTTTAACTTCTTCTTCACCTTTAAATGGTGATAACGACGGAGATTTCAGGGGAATACTATCTCATACTATTGCAAACTGGAACAAGAATCTTGGGGAAAGATAGATTTTGAAAGATAGGTATAATTTGGGCAGCTAGAGATGGGTGAGGGTTGTTGGGTTTCTCAGGAGAAAGAAATGAAATGGGGAAAAGGCTGGGTGAATTTGATGACCAGCAGAGAGTCTGATGGAGAAAGCAACGGCAACCCACTCCAGTACTCTTGCCTGGAAAATCCCATGGACGGAGGAGCCTAGTGGGCTGCAGTCCATGGGGTCGCTAAGAGTATGGCATGACTGAGCAACTTCACTTTCACTTTTCACTTTCATGCATTGGAGAAGGAAATGGCAACCCACTCCAGTGTTCTTGCCTGGAGAATCCCAGGGACAGAGGAGCCTAGTGGGCTGCTGTCTATGGGGTCGCACAGAGTCGGACACGACTGAAGTGACTTAGCTGCAGTAGCAGCAGCAGCAACGATAGTTATCTACTTCACAGAGTTGTTATGAGAATTAAATGAGACCATGTATATAAAGCACTGCACATAGTGTCTGTCATTTGGGAAAGTACTTAATAACTGCTAGTCTCTGTTATTATTATTACACTGCTAATGGGTGTCAGGAGAAAAGCAAAGGATAATGCACCCTTGGGTGTCCCTTCCTCTTAAAACACTCTGTGTGGAGAATCCCAGTCCCTAACACTAAAGCTTCAACCTGGAAACAAAGCAAATGCCAGCACCACAGAAGCTTCTATTTCTGAAGTGATTTCTTGCAGTGCAATGCAGAACAAGAGTATAATGTCAAGGTGATGCACATGCATGTCGGGACCCTCTCTTGAACACAGATCCTCACTTTCTTCTAGACCTGTACTGTCCAAAATGCTAGCCACAAATCACATGTGGCTACTGAACACCTGAAATGTGTCTCATCTGAGCTGAGATGTGCACGAAGTATAAAAGGCACATCAAAATTTGAAGACAGTACAAAAAAGGTAAAATATCTCAGCAATAGTTTTTTATGTTGATAACCTGTTGAAATGATAATGCTTTAGATATAATGGGTTAAATAAAACATGCATCCAAATGTACGTTTTAAAATGGATTAACTAACGGTATGGAAGTTCCTTAAAAAAACTAAAAATACAGTTACCGTATGATCCAACAATCCTGCTCCTGAGCATATATCCACCAAACACAAAAACCAATTTGAAAAGACACACACGCTTCAGTGTTTACAGCAGCACTACTTACAACAGCCAAGACATGAAAGCAACCTAAGTGTCCACCCACAGACGAATGGGTAAAGAAGATGTGATAAGCGTACACAGTTGAATATTACTCAGCCATTAAAAGAAAGAAATGCCATCTGCAGCAATCTCTACGATGGACCTAGAGAGTCTCATACTAAAAGAAGTCAGACAAACACAAATATATGGTATCACCTGTATCTGGAATCTTAAAAAAACGAAACAAATGACCTGACTGACAAAACAGAAATAAACTCGTAGACATAGAAAACAAACTTATGGTTACCAAGGGGGGAGGGGTTGAGGGGGTAGATAAATTAGGAGTTTGGAATTAGATACAAACTACTATACATAAAACAGATAACAAAGTCTTACAGTATAGCACAGGGAACAATATTCAATAACAGAAAAAAAATTTAATGTAGGAAGTATAATGTATAAATGAATCACTGCTTTATAGCAGAAACTAACACAAACAACACTGTAAATTAACTATATTCAATTTTTAAAAACGGGTTAACTAAAACATGTTTTTAAATTAATTTCACCTGTTTCTTTTCACTTTATAAAAATGTGGCTGTGAGAAAAATTTTAATTAGATATCTGTCCCACATTATATTTCTTTTTTAAAGGATGTCAATGTCTAAGTTTTTTTAATTTAGCATTTTAAATTTTTAAATTCTTATTAGAGTATAGCTGACTTACAATGTCATGTTAGTTTCTGCTGTACAGCAAAGTAAATGAGTTATTCACACAGGCACACACAATACACACAAATGTATCTCCACTCTTTTTTAGATTCTTTGCCCACATAGGTTATTACAGAGTATTGAGTAGAGTTTCCTGTGCTATATAGCAGGTCCTTATCAGTTATCTATTTTATACATAGTGGCATCTATACATCAATTCCAATCTTCCAATTTATCCCTCTCCTCTCCCTCCTCAACAATATATTTTCATTGTTCAGCACTGCTTTGGTCCACACTACATGTACACCAAAAGGCTTCATTTTGGAAAGAATTCCAGAATTCAGTGAGCAACAGAGCAATTCACGCCAACAGACCAGTAGTCCCCACTCTACTAACCCCAGATCTCCAAGCATCAATGGTGACCAGGAACCTATATTCAAAATACTATATGTTTTGGGGGCTTCCCAGGTGGCTCAGGGGTAAAGAGTCCACCTGCCAATACAGGAGACCCAGGTTCTGTCCCTGGGATGGGAAGATCCCCTGGAAAAGGAACTGGCAGCCCACTCCAGTATTCTTGCCTGGAAAATCCCATGGACAGAAGAGCCTGGTGGGCTACAGTCCATGGGTCACAAAACAGTCGGACATGACTTAGTGACTAAACAACAACAACATGTTTATCTACAATTAGGCCATCATGCTAACATTTAATATGGCTTGTGTGATTGCCAACAGTTGTCTAAAACATAACAGGAAAAGAGACATCAATGGATAAACAGATGAAGGATGTGTGACCAAGTAATTCAAAAGAGAAACTGCAAGCAGCTAAACAAATTTCCCAAAGCAAAGTTATTAATAGACAACTAAAATCAAAACAACTTTTTTCCATTTATCAATATTAACAATCAGTTCAATGAATGTTTACTGAGCTTTAAAGCAAAGATTCTTTAAAATTCTCAAGACATGATACATATTAGGACTTTGCTTGAGTAAAACATTACAGAAAAATGACTAGAAGGAACTAAGACAAAAGGACAGAATGACAGTCTCCAGATGACAAATTCATGGATTTCTCTCTTCCTATTTTTCTATTCTTTATGTAATTTCTACAATGAATATGGCTAGCTATTCAAAAATTTCTGCATTAATATATATGTTCATCATAGAAAAACATATATTAGCCACAAGGGCTTCTCTTGTGGCTCAGCTGGTAAAGAATCTGCCTGCAATGTGGGAGACCTGGGTTGGGAAGATCCCCTGGAGAAGGGAAAGGCTACCCACTCCAGTATTCTGGCCTGGAGACTTCCAGGGACTGTACAGTCCATGGAGTCACAAAGAGTCAGATATTACTGAGTGACTTTCACTTATAGAAAAATTAGAAAATAGAGATAAGTCAAAAATCAGCACTGTTATTTTAATAATCAGAGGAAGTGAACATGACAAAATAATGTTAAAATGAGGTGAAAAGAACAAATGGCAAGGTTCAAATTTTAAGACTTCTCCCTCAGTAAAAATACCTCTTATTTACCTAGAGGTTTCCAATTTAGAGTATTTTCTTATACTTTCTGACTGTGAAAGCAACAGTGAACAGAGTATTTTAGAGTAGTTTTGGCTGGATAATGGAACTGCAGGCAATTTCTGTTTCCCTTCTTTACCATTTTTTAGGGAGTGGGGAAGTGGGAGTTATCTATATTACTAGATTTTTGATAATGAAAGTGTTTCATTGGTGTAAGAGAAAATCAGTTACTTTTAGGAAACATCAGCTACAACAAATTGCAGATAAGGAAGCTGAGGCCCTGAGAACTTAAGCAATTTGCTACAAAGTGGAAGAGCCAGGACTTAAAAGGGCTCAAAACTTCTTTCCCCAAACCCACAGCCTTCCCACCTGGATCCCTTTGGTGGTGCAACACAGGACTCTTAAGTGTTCAGGCTGAGTCTAGACTCTTGGGTAAACTAAGACCCAAACTATTGCTAGGCAGGTGCATATGGATGATCCTCTTGTTTGGAGAAGCCATGCATTTAATGCACTGCAGCTGGAGTTGTGTTACATTTCCTGAGAAAGCAACCTAAACTTGACCCCAGCCCTTTCAAATTCCCACACCGCAGAGCCGCTCCTCACAATAAACAGGGCATTTTACTTGGCTCACCCAGCCACAATTCAGCTTAAAAATTGTACAAACTCGTAAATTTTAATTCTGGTATTCAAAACACATGTTTAGCTGGTGGGATTTAAAAAAACACTCCCTGGCCTCATTTTTGTTCAGAGCAACGCGTGGTGGTTAATCCGAAAGCTTTGGGTCTGGCTCACCTTTTAATGCCACATAGCAATTCATTTTCGTTAACTATCTACACTGCAAATCAGCACTTTGGAAACACACTCACTCGGACAATCCCCCTTCCTCCTCCAGCCATTTCCAACTCAGAGTGAGAGGGGGCCACTGAACATTCTCTGTTGTACTATACAGCACATTTGAGACCTCACACTCACCCAGAGTAAAGCTGCTCTTCAGCCCGAATTCTCACGCTTGTTTGCACTCTGGCCACACTGCTGGGTCGGCGTGGGTTCCTGGCAAGAGGCACGGTTTCTCTCTAATCAGCCACATGGGCTCCAGGACTCTCCTCTTTGCTCCCCCTCTCCCCGCTGCATTGTCTGACACGTTCCCAGGGAGCATGGGGCTTCCCTGGTGGCTTAGACAGTGAAGAATCCACCTGCAGTGCAGGAGACCCAGGATCCATCCCTGGGTCGGGAAGGTCCCCTGGAGGAGGGCATGGCAATCCACTCCAGTATTCTTGCCTGGAGAATCCCAGAGACGGAGGAGCCTGGAGGGCTATAGTCCATGGGGTCGAAGAAAGTTGGACACAACTGAAGCACCTGAGCATCAGAGAGCATCAGGAACTTTGACTCTGTGCTAAATAAAACCAAACCAGGAGGTTTTTCTAGAGGAAAATTCATAGTGAATATTCTAAGGAAAACATGCATGATTTGGGAGGCTGAGCACACCACAGGGTCCCTCCATGAACGCAGGAAACCACGAGCCCCCTGAACTGATGGGAAGGATGGCTGGCCTGTGAAGAGACGAAGCAAGCATGTTCTATGGAACAGGATCCATGGCACCACTGGCTCTGATGTCATCTCTTTTTTAATATTTATTTGGGGGATCTTGTGGTGGCATTTGGAATCTTTAGTTGCAGAATGCAAACTTAGCTGTGGTGTGTGAGATCTAGTTCCCCAGTATTCATTCGTGCCTTCACTTCCATTAACGGGACAGACCAGTCAGTCCTAAAGGAAATCAATCCTGAACATTCATTGTAAGGACTGATGCTGAGGCTCCAATACTTTGGCCACCTGATGTGAAGAGCTGACTCATTTGCAAAGACCCTGATGCTGGGAAAGACTGAAGGAGGGAGGAGAAGGGGACAACAGAGGATGAGATCACTAGATGGCATCACTGACTCAAGGGACATGAGTTTGACTAAACTCCAGGAGCTGGTGATGGGCAGGCCTGGTGTGTTGTGGTCCATGGGGTCTCGAAGAATCGGACACGACGGAGCAACTGAACTGAACTGATGAAAGTCAAGGAGGCCTTGACCGGTGGCCTCTCCACGGGGTTTCCCACAAGAAGAGACCATAACCTGCTACACATCTCCCATGGTCCGCGGATCAGAGCAGGTGAGAGAATTCGTAAGCTATGGTAAATCAGTAATGGAGGCCAGAACTCCAGATTCTTACTCATCCTAAGCTCTGTGCTCTTTAGACCTTTCCATCTCTAGACAAAAAGCAGTGAAGTCTTGATAGTGTGTGATGGATGGGGTGAGAGCTCTGAATATCCACAACATACTGGGGCTGTCTTTGCAGCTTGAGGCCAGAACATGAGCCCAGTGATCTCAGACAAACGCCTCCCTGACTCAAGGGTCGTCCATGAGGCACTGACCCAACAACCGGCAGCTTCCCAAACCATCACCATTAATGACAAACTGATAACCTGTTAAGCACAAGGAAAGGTGACAGTGAAGTTAAAGGGAGACCTGCTCTTCTCTGGGCTTCCCAGGTGGCTGAGTGGGAAAGAACTCACCTGCCATTGCAAGAGCCGCCTGAGGCACAGGTTCAATCCCTGGGTTGGGAAGGTCCCCTGCAGGAGGGCATGGCAACCCACCCCAGTATTCTTGCCTGGAGAATCCCATGGACAGAGGAGCCTGGCGGGCTGCAGCTCACAGGGCTGCAGAGTCAGAAATGGCTGAGCACACACGCAATGGCTCTTCTTTTGGTCAAAGATAGCTTGAACATCACACCGTGCTGAGCTTCAGATCCAGTCCTTAGAGCTCAGGCCACACTGAATGTGTCTGAAGCAGGGCTGGTGTGGACGCAACTCTGTTTACCCTGCTGGCCAAAGGCTGCCCTGGGGGAGCCATGCTGGCGAGCTGTGGTCAGGCTCACAAAGCCACCTTGTAGCTCTGGGGCTGAGCCTCAATAGTCTGTCTGTTACATCTTCTAGGCCATTTTGATGTGTCATGTGGACCCAGCTGCCAAGCCCGGCAACCAGCTCAAATCCTTCAGGCATTGCTTCTTCTTTCTGACGTCATCACATCGAAACACATGACACCACCCACAAATACCTGGGCAGCCCTCCAGGAATAGCTTCCTCCTCCCCCTTCCTATCTTCCACTCACAGCATACCTACTGCCAAATGATAAAAAGCAGCAAGACCCCTTTATGCCCTGCCAGGTAACCAAGAATAAAGCCCAAGAGGAGTAAGGAGACTAAGGATATTTCTACTTTTGATCAAGCTCTAGACACAGAGTTAAATGATTAAGAAAAAAAAAAAAGTGAACTATCACAACCCAAACTCTGATATGATTCTGCAATCAGTCTGCTAAGTCTGCTAAGTCACTTCAGTTGTGTCCGACTCTGTGCGACCCCATAGATGGCAGCCGACCAGGCTCCCCTGTCCCTGGGATTCTCCAGGCAAGAACACTGGAGTGGGTTGCCATTTCCTTCTCCAATGCATGAAAGTGAAAAGTGAGAGTAAAGTTGCTCAGTCATGTCCGACTTTTATCAACCCCATGGACTGCAGTGCACCAGGCTCCTCCGCCCATGGGATTTTCCAAGCAAGTACCATGGATTATTTAACTCTGGCAAATCAATGTGCTAATAACCAGAAATTTGAAGATATATTTTTCCTCTTCAAACCTAATAGCTTTTAAATTTCAATTTCTCCTTGCCTTAAGGAATCATAAAAGGGTGAGAACAAGAGCTCTCCCAGGCTGCACTTGGATACCCTGGTGGGGTCACACTGTGTCCGCTGCGTCCTGCTGCCTGTCAGGGGCCTGCCTGTCGGTACATTGCTTCAAAACTGCCACTGCCACCGAAGGCAGGGAAATGGGTCAGCAGCTGCCAAGTGAGTGACAGGCCAGCTCACTCTGCCAAGGCCCAGTCACTCTCTTTTCAGAAGATGTACAGCCAAAGTAGGCCCTGCACCCAGCCATTGGGGTCACTCAGGAAAATCTCAGCTCATTTGACTTAGAATCTGATAAATGAAACCTCTGGCAAGAATGAAGACACAGCCATAACAGACAGTGACCCACTTGTCTTCTCTTATGCTCCACAGTCTCCCCAGGCAAAGCAAGCTCAGAAACATCTAAACTCCAGCAATTTCCAAATGGGTATCTCCAGAGCCAACTTCTCTCCTGAAAGTTTGCTTTCCAAATGACTTATTTCCCACAGTGTCCATATCTAATCAATCATTAAATGATGTCAGCTCTATTTCTCTTAGCATATAATGCTCCTCCATACCTATGGCCTCAAAGCTGGGCTACTCTCTCCAAGTCTTATCTGGACACAACTCACCTCATCTCTGATGGTCTTCATGGCCTCTAGGTTCCCCTTCCTCTAATTCATCCTTTGCTGCCATTAAAATCAGCCTAGTAAACATCTACACAGTCTTTACTGAAAAACACTGGTTCTTGCAATTGTTTCTGAATAAATTCTAAACTCTTTAGTATGACACTCAAAGATCCTCATCAACTGGTCTCAATTTCCTTGTCCAAACACACTTTCTGCCACTTCCTACACCGCCACAGCTCTGCATGACTGCAGCTCATGCCAGACAAAACCCCCTAAGCTCTGGTCTGAAGAAATGGCCTTTCCCCTGCATAGTCCTGCATAGTACCTCCTGCTACTTCACCTCTACCCCACAGCTCTGATTTCTTCTTCAAGACCCAACTCAAAGGTCACCTCCTCTGTGCAGCTCTCCCTAAGCCCTTAAGCTGTGAGTCATACCACTCTCTCCGGTTCCCGAATGCTCTCTGCACCTTTCTATCCTAAAACGGCACCCTGCAGCCCAAGGATCTGTTCAGATGCTGGCTTCCCTGAGACGATGCTGGGAGGACCTTAACGGTGGAAACTGTATCTTTATCTCTGAACTGAGTACAGGGCTACACAGACTACAAATGTGGGAAGTGTTGTTGAATCCATCAGTCAGAGCAATTAGGGCGATGGAAGGAAATGGTTTTGACAGTCAGGATACCTGAGCCTCACTCCAGTTGCCTCAGAGTTGAGTACTGCAGGAACTGAGTTTCTCATCTCTTGAATAAACAGAGCTTCTTCCCTGGTGGCTCAAACGGTAAAAGAATCTGCCTGCAATGCAGGAGACGTGGGTTCAATCCCTGGGTCAGGAAGATCCCCAGGAGAAGGGCATGGCAACCCACTCCAGTATTCTTGTCTGAAGAATCCCATGGACAGAGGAGCCTGGTGTGCTACAGTCTGCTGCTGCTGCTAAGTCGCTTCAGTCGTGTCTGACTCTGTGCGACCCCATAGACGGCAGCCCACCAGGCTCCCCCGTCCCTGGGATTCTCCAGGCAAGAACACTGGAGTGGGTTACCATTTCCTTCTCCAATGCAGGAAAGTGAAAAGTGAAAGTGAAGTCGCTCAGTCGTGTCCGACTTTTATCGACCCCATGGACTGCAGCCTACCAGGCTCCTCTGTCCATGGGATTTTCCAGGCAAGAGTAATGCAGTGGGGTGCCATTGCCTGAGTTGGACACGACTGAGCAACTAATACTTTCACTTTTCTGTTGAATAAAGGGGTGAGGCTGTATGATCTCTAGGTCTCTTTAGCTCCTCTGTTCTAGAATTCAGACTACATTTTCCTTTAAAATCTACAATGAAGAAAGACTCTATAAAACCCCATGGTAATAACATGTTCCAGGAGTTTGGACACTCTCCAAAAAGCCAGCCAGGAAAACCACTGCTCCTCTAGCCCACTGGGCCGAGCTCCCCAGGGACAGCCCGCAACGGAGGCTCCGCCCCAAACTCAGAAATTCCTACCTGCCTTCGGGAACACCTGGAGAAAATCCCCAGTTGACCTCTATTCTGTTTCACTCTATATATTTTGGCCAAAACTCTGCTTACTAAATATTGTGACAAAAACCTAATATGCCTTGAAAATAATGAGAGCTAAAACCATGAGTGAAACCACTAGGCTTACTGTGGAAAACAGTATGAAGGTTTCTCAAAAAACTAAAAACAGAACTACCTTATGACCCAGCAATTCCACTCCTGGGTATATAAAAACATTAATTCAGAAAGACACATGCATCTCAGTATTCACAGCAGCATTCTAGGTGGCTCAATAGTAGAGAATCTGCCTGCTAATGCAAGAGACACAGGTTCCATCCTTGTGTTGGGAAGATCTCCTGGAGGAAAAAATGGCAACCCACTCCAATATTCTTGCCTGAAAAAAATCCCATGGACAGAGGAGCCTGGCGGGCTACAGTTCACAGGGTTGCAAAGAGCTGGACACAACTGAGCAACTGAGCACACACGTACGCAAAAGTGTTCAAAGGGGCACAGATCAAGAATCGTGTATTCACAGATGATGCAACTTCACAGAAGATAGGGAAGCAACACAAGTATCATCAACTGATCAATGGATAAAGAAGATGTGATAGATACACGTGACGGAATACCACTCAGTCATATTAAAGAATGAAGGTTTGCCATTTGCAGCTACACAGATGGGCTTGGAGGGCAATCTGCTAACTGAAATAGGTCAGGCAGAGAAAGACAAGTACTGTTTGATATCACTAATATGTGGAACCTAAAAAATACAACAAACCAGTGAATGTGATATAAAAGAAGCAGACTCAGGCATACAGGGAACAAACTAGTGGTGACCAGTGGGGAGAAGGGAAGGAGGAGGGGCAGTGTAGGGGCAGGGGATTAAGAGGAACAAACTATTAGCTATTAGCTATAAAACAGGCTATTAGCTATAAAACCATTATAGCTATTAGCTATAAAACAAACTACTGGCTATAAAACAGGCTACAAGGATACACTGTAAGACATGGGGAATATAGCCAATATTTTATAATAACTATACACGGGGCATAATCTTTAAAAATTATGCATCGCTCTATTGTACATCTGCAAAATAGTAATAATATTATCTATCAACTATACTTCAATTAAAAGAATAATTTTTTTTAAATTCTCTAGGCTTGATAATCACCTCGTTACCCCGTACTCTGGGGGTGGCTGGTACCTCAGGACGGCCACTTCTGTCCTCGCAGGCTGGGGCGCAGGGTAAGGCTTGACCATCTCGTGGAGCAGCCCGGGGTGCTGGTCACTGTAGAACAGTCCATGCTCCTGGGTCTTGCTGACCGGGGACACCATCTGCTTGGTCTTGAAGGGGTACTCGGGTGGAGGACCTCGGGGGTCCAGCATCTTGGCCGCAGGCTGGGCTGGGGAGGGCCCCCCTCCAGCCTTGAACGCCTTTCCGTTCCCGGGGCCAGGGAGGTGCTGCTTGGCGCCGTTCCTCTCCAGCGACAGCTGCATGATCCTCTCGCTGAGAGAGCGGACATGGCCCTGCTTGAGCTCCTTCAGCGCCTCGTCCTTGTGCGCCTGTCCGCTGTTGGCGCGGCTCACCGTCGGCCTGCCCTCAGTCCGGGCCTTCTGACTGGCGCCCCCGGCCATGTAGTAGCTGTGCCCCACGGCCCCCGGTTGCTGCTGTGGCGGCGGCGGCGGCGGCTGCTGTCCCCGGAAAAACTGGGACTGCGCCTTGGCCTCCTCGTACGTGGGCAGCTCCTCGTTGTTCTGCTGAGGCTGCGCGGACCGCACCTGTTTCTCCATCACCGTGTTGTCCACCTGGTGTTCCTGACCCTGCGGTTCCTGGCGTGCTGACTGGTAGACCATTTGTGGGTCTTCTTGAGCGAGGTTTTCCGTGGAAGAAAAGTTGGTGGGGTGGGCTGGCCCTGCGCTCCCTGTGGCCTGGTGCTGAATGGCCAGCAAGTTCATGTTCTCGGTCGGGGTGCCATAGCGCAGTTGCTCCTGGATCAGCCGCTGTAACACTGTTCCAGCTGCCGCATCCTCGGAACCTCTCATCTCCACCTCTGGGATCCTCGGGAAGTTCGGGGGGTGGAAGTTACAGAGAGGATCCTCAACTGGAAGATAAACATGGGAAAAACGTGTCAGGCTGTTCCGTACAGGTCTCAGTGTATATTGTGAATAATGAACTTTCTAATGATAGAGGCATTTAAAGCGTTCCAATACCGCGTCACCCCCATTACCCTGGAGTTTCTCACGGGGAGCATCTCTCCAGCTCAGTGCGCCTCTCCCACTCTCCCTTCCCTCACCTCCTGCTTCCTTCTAGACCTTGGTCAGGCCTTCAAGCTCTCCCTTTAAGCTCTCCACTGACCCCTTCTCTTCATCATATAAACATTCTTTCCCATCTTAAAAAAAAAAAAAATCAGAACAACAACAAAAAAAGAAACCACCTTCTCACAGCCCAGTGTAAACCTCTAAGTGCCACCCAGTTTCTCTTCTCTCTTCTCTCCTAACTGTCCTCAGAAAGCAATCGACACTTGCCGTCTCCACTTTTCAAACACTCCAGACACGGCCCACCCTACTGCTCTGAGAGTTCGAGTTCCAGCAACACACCAAGAACACAGAGTTCCCAAACAAGCTAGCTCTCTCTGGCCTCCAGGACTTTGTCCCCATTCATCCCTCTGCCTGGAAAGATGCATCTCACTACATCTTCTTGGGAAATTCCTAGATGTGCTTTGAGTGATGGCTCCAAAGCTGCCTTCTAAGTAAAACCCTTCCTGCTGCAGCCCAGCAGGCTTGAGCCCTCCTTCTCCAACATCCAAGTTCTGTTGTGTCATACATCCCAAAGACCGATCATCACAAGTTGTTGTTTAGTTGCTAAGTTGTGTCAGATGGCACTTATTTATGTAAACAAGACTTTGAACATCTTAAAGGCAGAGATCATGGCTCCTCATCTGGGTCTCCCTAGCATACAACTCTATGGTTTTTCCAGTGGTCATGTATGGATGTGAGAGCTGGACCACAAAGAAGGCTGAGCACTGAAGAATTGATGCTTTTGAACTGTGGTGCTGGAGAAGACTCCTGAGAGTCCCTTGGACTGCAAGGAGATCAAACCAGTTAATCCTGAAGGAAATCAACCCTGAATATTCCATGAAAAGACTGATGCTGAAGCTGAAGCTCCAATACTTTGGCCACCTGATTCAAAGAGCTGTCTCACAGTAAAGACCCTGATGCTGGGAAAGACTGAAGGCAGGAGGAGAAGGGGACGACAGAGGATGAGATGGATGGATGGTATCATGGACTCAATGGACATGAGTTTGAGCTAACTCTGGGAGATGGTAAAGGACAAGGAAGCCTGGTGTGCTGTGGTCTATGGGGTTGCAAAGAGTTAGATTCAACTTAGTAATTGAACAACAACAAGCAACCTAATGCCTGCATATAATGGGTGTCAAACATTTAACCAGTAAAGAAGTACCATGAAATACATAATTTATGCCTTTGCACAAAAGTACTCAGAAGGAGTGTATTGAGGATATTTATAGTGATAGGCTAGTAAACATTCTACTACTTACTACTGATAAGACTTGCTGTCTTTGGGCTCAAAATCCTTACCTGTAAAAGCAGGGAGCTAAGCAAGCCCATCTCTAAGTAGCCTTCAGCCCTACAATTCCAAGCAGTGATGGTTCTGTGTTTTTATATATACAAAGGACACATTATTTCCCCCCAAACCGTCTCTCTTCCCGAAAGTTGCCTTTTTTCTGATAAATGGCATCCTCATCTATGATCAAAGAGTCATCCAGATACAAAGTGCAGATACAATTTTGTCCCTTTTGTTTCCTTTGCTCCCTCCATTTTTTTTTAAAGGTTTTTTTAATTGTTGAATTGTAGAGGTACTTTATTAATTTATTTATCTATGTATTTGGCCACACCACATGGCATGTGGGATCTTAGTTCCCCAACCAGCAGTCAAATCCACATCCCCTGCATTGGAAGCATGGAGTCGTAACCACTGGACTGCCAGGGAAGTCCCCTTTGCTCCTTACATTTAATCAAGTGCCAAGCTAGGTTTTTATTTTATAGTAAAATAAGAAAAAAATGAAGATGGTGTGATACTCTTACAAGATATATAAATACACACATAATCACACATATATATGTGTATATACCTAGATACACATAAGCTGAGTTTACTACCTTCTTTTAGCAGGGGCTGCTACTAAGGACTACATTCCTCTTATACTTTTTGGTATTAAAATATGAGAAAAGGTGACAGTAGATGACATTTTGAGTGTTTCTGTAACAGCAAAGACTGCAGCCCCAGCTTCTACGACCTCAACCATTCTCTGGGTTCCAGAGAATTCTGGAACCCAGAATTCTCTGGGTTCCTAAGCTAAGCTAAGCTAAGCTAAGTCACTTCAGTCATGTCCGACTCTGTGTGACCCCATAGACAGCAGCCCACCAGGCTTACCCGTCCCTGGGATTCTCCAGGCAAGAACACTGGAGTGGGTTGCCATTTCCTTCTCCAATGCATGAAAAGTGAAAAGTGAAAGTGAAGTCGCTCAGTCGTATCCAACCCTCAGCGACCCCAGGGACTGCAGCCTACCAGGCTCCTCAGTCCATGGGATTCTCCAGGCAGGAGTACTGGAGTGGGGTGCCATTGCCTTCTCCGCAAGCTCCCCTAACCAGTTTCTAAATGTCCTGAACAGCCTAACATCTGGCCTTGTCTCTGGCCTTCTCTTTCAATCAACAGTGTATTTATTACCAGTCTTCCACTACTAGAATTCTCTAGCACCAGGGAACAGACAGCCTTATCTTATCACATGCTGTGAACCCACTGTCTAGAACACTACCATGATACACAAAAGGCATTCAGGAAAGAACTGTTGGAGGGTAGGAGATATCTTAGAAGTTTGGGATTAACATATACACACTACTATAGTGGCTCAGACGGTAAAGCGTCTGTCTGCAATGCAGGAGACCCGGGTTCAGTCCCTGGGTTGGGAATATCCCCTGGAGAAGGAAATGGCAGCCCACTTCAGTATTCTTGCGTGGAAAATCCCATGGACCGTGGAGCCTGGTAGGCTACCGTCCACAGGGTCGTAAAGAGTTGGACACGACTGAGCGACTTCACTTTCACTTTTCATATATGAAATCAGTAAACAAGGACCTACTGCATAGCACAGGGAACTATATTTGATATCTTGTAATAATCTATAATGGAAAAAAAATCTGAAAAACAATCGACATATACAGATATATAGATACAACTGAATCACTTCGCTATACACTTGAAATTAGCACAGCACTGTAAATTAACTATACTTCAATTAAAAAAATGGTTTAAAAAATGAGAGAGTAAAGAACTCTACAGACTGGTTCCTGAAGCTCACCTCTGATCTACCCCTCGTGAGCTCAGGCAATTACTTGGTTTCTCTGAACCTCTCTCTCCTCTGGGGTCAGGCTTCATATCTACTTCACAGGATGGTATGTGGAGTAAATTCAAACTTACTGCTCATTTTCAGAGAACGTGCACAGTAACTGAGATATAAACCCGAAGTTCAGCAATTAGAACTTTGCAACAACAAAAACAGACCACTGAAAGTCACCCAAGATGAGCTGCTGAGTAACTGTACTAAGTGATGCACAATCCTAGGAAAGCAATTAACAGCGTGGGTTGAGTTGAGCCATCACTCACTCCACAAATACCAACTGCCAGCCTGTGATATTCAGGCATTCTGACAGGTGCTGGGTTGGGAGAGTAAAGAAGACAGTTCTTACCCTCAGGGCTTAATGAACAAGCAAATTCAAATAAAAAATCAACACTTCAAATAAAAATGGATAAAAATTCAAATAAAAACGTATTTCCAAAGGAAAATGATTTTTTGGATGAATAATAAAAGGAATGGGGTCTCATTAGGCATAGAAACTGAATCTCCTTTTCATGAGCACATCTGGCAAGAGCCTTAAGATCCTTCTTTAATGTGGTTTTGAAGATTCCTTCATGGTGTAACCAATCTCATAAACCCTTAAAAATAGTCAGGAAATTTTTACAAAGGAAGCAGTTCCTTTCCGAATATAGTTTAGAATTTCTCTGAATTTCTGAATTACCTGCAAAAAGAGGTATAAATGAAAGGAGAAGAAAAAAGAAATGAAAGATTCTAGGAAAGAGTATAAAAAAGAACATTTAGGAATTAGAGAAAAATTAGGCACTCAATGGTATAATTCGAAAGTTCCTACCTACTCAGGAACTCTCTCTGTTGAGTGAGTCATGTATTATAATTAACAGTCTATTAACACCAGCAGTAAAGAATCCGCCTGCAATGCAAGTGTCACGGGAGACAAAGGTTCAATCCCTGGGTCAGGAAGATCCCCTGGAGGAGGGCATGGCAACCCACTCCAGTGTTCTTGCCTGAAGAATCTCATGGACAGAGGAGCCTGGCCAGCTACAGTCCATAGGGTTACAAAGAGTTGGACACTGCTGAAGCAACTCAGCATGCACGCATGCACAATGTTAAGCAAACATTAAAAATAAGGCACCTACCAATAAAGAAACAACCAGTAATCCAATATGTTGCTTTTTAAAAAGAGGATAGAGAAAAAATTATTCAGAAGAGTGAAAAACATAAAATCATTCTGCTTTTCCAACATGAAAGCCAGTGAAAGAACTTACCGACTTTTTCTCTGATGCTGCTGTTTGCCTCCACTGTCAAAGATGCCTCATGCCTCCCAGGATAGAGCTGAAAGTCTGGGAAAAAGTAGCTGGGGTCCTCCAGAATCTGGACGGGACTGCTGGGGCTGTAACAGGCCGGAGGGGGACCTGGGGGCAGAGAGCAAAGTGCACTTCAGTGTCAACGAAGTCCTCCTCGCCATGTGACTCACACCAGCCATTCTCCCCCAAGCCTCTCCACTGGCAGGGGCAGCTCTGTCTTTTTGACTCATAAAATTCCAAAGTAACTATTCAGAATCATCACAAGTCTGGCACCCACCACAATGACCCGTGAGGTCATAATCATAATTTTCAAGACACACTGAGCAAAGGCAGGGGCCTTTTCACACAATTCATTTCCAAGGCCAGTGGCAACAGCAGCCACAAACATCAAGTCCCCTGTGGAGCTGGACAAGCCACCAGGTTCGGAGCAGTCAAAGGGAAGGGGGCGGGGAGGCCAGACAGGGAAAACTAAAACGGAAAGAGCAGCTGTCTCTTGGAGCATCTCGAAGATGCAGAGAGGAATGGTCATTTTGCCAGACCACGTGTTAGCAAGGGCTGCTTGCAGCCCAGCACAGAGCGATCGGCCCCACTCTGGGGGTTCTGGAGCCTTGTGCGGCAGTGTGAGCCCGGGTCATGGGTTCTGGCCCTCTGCCCAGCACTGGCCTTTCGGATCCCACGTGGCTGCTTCACACACAAAGCTGAACACGCTTCCTGTTTCAATTAAAAGTGACACTGGGTTCAATCCTGCTGTCATTGAACATGAAGTACCAGGACATGACACTGATACAGCACAAACAACACTGAGGGAGCACTCAGTGTGATGAGTGGGAGCACTCAGTGTGAGGGGGGAGTCCAGGCTCCGCCCTCTCTGCACTGACCTCTCCCCGTGGGCACCAAGTTGAAGGCTCTTTTTGGCAAAGGTAATTTAGTTTACTCTGGGCAAAGAGTCATGCTTTTTAAAAAAATTAAAATCCCTGCCTGCAAGATCATTCCATTAGTAAAAAATACGGTTTTTCAGCCATCACGTCAAATGGGTCATTCAAAATTTCTTGCTAGGATGGTTATCTATCCATTTCCCATAAGGCCAAAGCAACTAATTATTCCGAGAGGCTGTAAGATGGAAATTTACTCATCCTCTTCCTGAGTTTCTCTCCCTCAACCCATGAAATGACATTTGAACGTGTGCTCACATGTAGCAAAAGGCTTTCCTGGTGGCTCAGTCGGTAAAGAGTCTGCCCACTATGCAGGAGACCTGGGTTCAATCCCTGGGTTCAGAAGATCCCCTGGAGAAGCGAAAGGCTACCCACTCCAGTATCCTTGCCTGGAGAACTCCATGGACAGAGTAGGCTACAGTTTATGGGGTCACAGAGAGTCAGACACGACCAAGTGATTAGCTATCTTTCTTTTCACATGGAGCATAAGCATGTCTAGACTACAGAGAAAAAGAGAAAAAAAGATTTGGACGACTAGAATATTTACCTTACGATGTTAAATAATGCAGTTGTGAGTTAGAGCTTAAGGTTGAATATAATCTGAGTATGAATGACATACTATATAAAGATCAGCCTAAAATGACAGTTTCAGCGCCTCTGACAGCATCTGTCAGCATTCTCTTTCTGGCCAATCCACAGGGACTACCATGGAAAGACACTCAGTCCCTTCTGGGCCTCACCCTCTACATCTGTAAGTCTCAAAGTTGAAAGTTAAAATTAGAAATCGTCAATGGCCTGGATCCAAAGGCAAATCTAGGCTGGCTTCTAATGCAGACAGGTGGAAAATGTTGGTGGAAAGTTGGAGAGCCGCGCAGAGCAAGCGTGGCCGCCAGAGAGGATCCCCTGGGGAGCTCTCCAGTGCCAGCACCCCGGCCTCACCCGGACCTGGCAGTCAGCGTCCCAGGATAGGACCCGGGCATCTGCATTTCATAGAGCTCTTCGTATGATTCTGATACGCAGCCACGGTTGAGAAGCCCTAAGCCAGAAGGAGAACAGTGTACACAGAAAAAGAAACAGGAAAACACAAACCCACCTGCTGTACCCGCAGCCCCTCCCCCACCAGATGAGCGTCAGGGGCAGTGAGGACCCACACACTTCAGCAAAGAGAAGCGAGTGCGACAGATACACACCACTGCGTATAAGGTAGATAAACAAGGATATATTATATACAAAATAGATAAACAGTAGATAAACTATACGGCACAAGGAGCTGTATCCAATACCTTGTAATAAGCTATAATGGAAAAGAATCTGGGGAAAAAAAAAAAAAATATATATATATATACACACAACTGTTATCACTTTACTGTATACCTGAAAGGAACACAACATTGTAAATCAATTACACTCCAATTCAACTTTTTTTTTTTTAAGTGTGGTATTCTCTTAAAGTAGATCTGGGTCAGGAATGGCATATGCAGGCAGATTACAACTTCAGGCCCTACTATCAAATTGTACTATCAGATTGACTACGAATTGTAAGTGATAACAGAGAGCAAACTGCCAATAAAATTGAGGCATACCTAAGAATATACATGTATATTGGATGGGTGTATAAAGGAGTGTGTAGGGGATGTGTGTATATATGGATACATGCTTTCGACATGGATGCCAGTTATCATGTGCTCCAGCAATCCCACTCTGGGCATATATCCAGACAAAACTCTGAATTAAAAAAGATGCATGCACCACTGTGTTCAGAGCAGCACTATTCACAACAGCCAAGACCTGAAAACACCCTAAATGTCCATCATCAACAGAGGACTGGATAAAGAAGATATGGTACATGTAGACAATGGAATACTACTCAGCCATCAAAAGAACAAAGCAATGCCATTTGCAGCCACATGGATGTAGCTAGAGATTATCATATTAAGTGAAGTAAGTCACAGACAAACACCATATGATATCAATCATGTGTGGAATCTAAAATAAGACACAAATGAACCCATCTATGGAACAGAAACAATGTCACAGACAAAGAGAACAGACTTGTGGCTGCAAGGGGGAGGGGGCTGGAGGAGGGGTGGGGTGGGAGGCTGAAATTAGCAGATGCAAACTATTACATCTAGAATGGATAAACAAGGTCCTACTGCATAGCACAGGGAACTACATTCAATAGTGAATCATCATGGAGAAGATGATTAAAAAAAGAATGTGTGTGTGTGTATATATGTACATATATACCTGAATCACTTTGCTGTATAGCAGAAATTAAAACATTGTAAATCAACTAGATGTCAGTTAAAAATTTTTTTCAAAAATAAATTGGGAAAAAAAAACAAGAACCCCGCATTAAGTCGCTCCTATCACCACCAGACTGGTATAAATCGTTTTTCCACACCTTATCCAATGGCCTGTCAAGTGGCAGCGAGCTCCAAGGCTCCAGGCCACAGAGCGCTGTGCAGATGGCAGGGCTGGATGCTGGGCATGAGCACTGAGGGCATCAAAGACGTGCCCCTGTCACCATTTCTTCCGCAGGTTCAGTATTAGGAAAGAACAAATGCAGTTCACACTCGTGCATGAACACACGCACACACACACACAAGCACTGATGGAGACTGAAGGACAGGATCTCAGTTCCTCACCGACAGTCATTTAAGATGCGGCAGCCCCCACACTGAGTCCTGTTCCCACTCTGCCCTTCTCAGAGGGCGAGAGAAAAGGCTGGCCGAGCAGATGATCAGGACAGACCCTATGGACAGACAGGTCCAGGGATGATAACTCCACTGAGCCCAGAGATCCCCCCGGGGCTGGGGGCGGGGCGGGTACTGCCACACCGGAAAGGAATCACTTTACTTCCCTTCCCTCACTGGGAAGACAAGGGCAAACGACAGTAACACGGATCACAGGCTCTGAAGGAGCTTCCTGGGCTACGTGGCAAAAAACAGACACCAACCCCAGGCCCACGAGCACGTAATCTTTCCCTTCCTGTTCATTCAGGATCTTCATTAGGAACTCTGGTCGTGTAATTTGCATGTGTTTTCCTATGTAAAAACACAGTGTCCGTAATCTAACCAGTAGGGTCAAGGGTCTCTGAAATCAGAAACTAGACATCAGTATCCATCATGAGCAGAGATGTGGTTTTCCTTGTTAGCACTTCTCCAGCCCCCGGAGCAGGAGCTGCCATAAACCACAGGAGATGCCTAGACGCCACCCCTTCCCGGCGAGTGCTGCAGGGCCTGGCTGGGGCCCAGGGCATATGGAACAGGGCAGTGTTTAGGGGCATCCATGAAAGCTGGACCATAAACGTTGAGTGTGGAAGAACAGGTGCTTTCAAAGTCTCTTGAGAGCCCCTTGGATTGCAGAGATCAAATCAGTCAATCCTAAAGGAAATCAACCCTGAATATTTATTGGAAGGACTGATGCTGAAGCTGAGCTCCAATACTTTGGCCACCTGATGCAAAAAGCCCACTCATGGAAAAGATCCTGATGCTGGGAAAGATTGAGGGCAGGAGGCGAAGGGGACGACAGAGGATGAGATGGTTAGACAGCATCACTGACTCAATGGACATGAATTTGCACAAACTCTGGGAGATGGTGAAGGACAGGGAAGCCTAGCATGCTACAGTCCTTGGGGTCGCAAAGAGTTGGACACAACTGATCAGCTGAACAACAAAAACAGTGGCTGAGCAAGGATTCTGCTTCTGTGTAATCTTTGCAAGGAGTTGCCTCGAGGGGTTTCAAAAAAAGTCAATCTCCACATAAGGAGTTACCTGCTTTCAAACCAGACCTTCATCTAAGACCACCAAGGACACAGCTTAGGTCTTCATGGGGAAAGTGGCAGGAGCAACAGAAAACAGGCTCAGGGTCTCCCTCTGGGCAGGGGGCCCCACCTGAAGGAAAACCAGACGTCTGTTTGTGTTGCAGTCCACAGAGGGTGAAATTCTGCAAGTCCAGTTTGAGGGTTCAACCTTTCTACCTTGATTGATGATGACCCATTTCACCCAGAATAGTTCCTTTCTCTTTGCAAAAACTGTACGTCATTTGTCAACAAAAAGAATCCTTTGCTTCTCTATGAGCATGACTGCTTCTGGCTAGCTTCTAAAGCACTGAAAACTTCCTTCCCATTACGGTTCTACACTCTTACTTTCTCTGTAAATGTCCAGAGGCCTTTAGGCAATGCGACCCTGAATAAGGCTTTTTTCTGCCTCACTCCATAGTAGTGATGACAAAGGCCTCCTTGTTGAGAGGAAATGAATCAAGGTAAAAATGAAGTGAGTTTCCTGGCGGAAGTGAGAGGCACAACAAGAACCCTGGTCACCTGCTCACCAGCCTCGCCTTCACCGTTAACTACTTTGTTCCTAAGACCAGATCCAGAATCCACAAACAGACCAATGTAACAGGCTCAGGAGTCTCCTTCAGGTGTAGAGAGCAGAGGACACACAGCTGGGAATCACCTGTCCTTAATTAAACTGCACTGTCAGCTTGTCAATCCGCTGTACATCACCATTTTGGCTATTGCTTCAAGTTCAAACTCTGCATGGTTTTCAAGGCCACTACACTCAGACCCTTCCTTTAGCTGTCACCAGTCTCGCTGGTCCCCTCAGCATTCCAGTATCCCATGAACATGCCACCCTCATTCTCCAAGGCCCCATTTCACACTCCCTTCCCGAGGTCCTCTAAAGTTCACCCCAAGACATCTTCAGGTTACTCTCTCTAGAACACCTCCCCTTACAATGGCCTGCCTGCCCCCGACAACCAGGGCAATTATGATCGGAAGTGCACAACTGAGCACTTAAACTGCCCAGCAGCTTGCGGTTGTCATTTAATATAGGTCGGTGCATCCAGCAATTCCACTCCTGGGCACATATCCAAGCAAAGCTGTAATTCAAAAAGAGACATGCACCCCAATGTTCATTACAGCATTATTTACAATTGCCAAGAGATGGAAACAACCTAAATATCCATCCACAGATAAATGGCTAAAGAAGATGTGATTATGTATGTATATATGGGGCTTCCCCGGTGGCTCAGCAGTAAAGAATCCACCTGCAATACAAGAGGTGTGAGTTCGATCCCTGGGTTGGGAAGATCCCCTGGAGGAGGGCACAGCAACCCACTCCAGTATTCTTGCCTGAAGAATCTGGCAGGCTTACAGTCCATAGGGATGCAAAGAGTCGGACACAACTGAAGTAAGTAAGCACACAAGCATATACGTGTGTGTGTGTGTGTGTGTGTGTGTGTGTGTGTGTGTGTGTGTGTAAATAATGGCGTATTATTCAGTCATTAAAAAGAATGAAATACTGCCATTTGCAGCAACACGGATGGACCTAAAGATGATCAAACTAAGCAAGTAAGTCAGAAAGATCAACACCAAATGGTACCAGTTACATGTGGAATCTAAATGTGAACCAAGTGAACATATCTACAAAATAAAAACAGATTCACAGATACACAGAACAGACTTGTGGTTACCAAGGGTGGGGGAGAGATGGGGGAGGGACTGGGAGCTTGGGATTAACAGATGCAAACTATGTATATATATAGGATGGATAAACAAGATCCCACTGTATAACACAGCGAACTACATTCAATATCCTGTGATAAAACCATAATGAAGAATATATATATGTAGAATTGAGTCACTTCATCATAACTGCAGAAATTAAACACAATACTGCAAATCAACTATACTTCAATACATATAGGCTGGGGCCAGTGTCCTGGGAACCTTAGAGCTGGGCACTATCCAAGTCCTTGCTCCTTTCTGTATACAGCCTGTGTTCTCTTGCTCCCTCCTTGCTGACCGATGGAGAGACTTGGCATATCCTCTGGGACGCTGTCACTGCCAAGTTTAAAGAGGTCCTTCCAAAGTGGGTCTCTGAGAGTTCCCAACGATTCCCAGGCCCTCTCAGTACCCTAAGAGGAGGAAGCACTCACTGTCCCCACTATAGCCGGCAGTGATGCTCTGGGGTCTGCAGGCCAGATTCCTCAAAGCCTTTACTCACTGCAAAAAAAAAAACAAAAACCAAACCCAGAAAACCTCCCAGGTGTCATTGCGCCCAAGTGCAAGACTTTCCGCCAGGCCCACGTAAGCCAAAACCACCTAATGCCTTCAAAAACAACTTTACCGACGAGATGAGAATAACCTCCTCTAACTTTATGACAGAGATTTTAACCACAGGCAACAGAACAATTCTGCGGCCTCCACCTTCCTTTTCAAAGAGCTGAGGAATTTACTGAGTGTGCCAGCGTCCTCAAAGTCAAATGTAAGCAATCAAGCCTTCCGATCCTGGCAGGACTGGAGGTTTCCCCGGGGAGTTGAATAGTCCACTCCTGGAGACAGATGCCCTAGAAACGAGGTCTTAGGAGGAATCTGGAGACCCCACAGCCAATACCAGAAAAATAAGGGCTGGTCTGTTCACAGACCCTCATGTGAAGCCAAGCTCCTTCCCTGAGGTAGCCAAGTCACACTTTTGGACTTGAGGCCTGGGGGAAGACAGGTCCCAGCACCCCAGGCTATGAACACCTGCACACATTGTAAAAGGAAACAGGAATCTCGAACACTAAACTGAAGGCACATACCTGAAGAGGCCTTCTCACTCACTTTCCCCCAAGGAACCAGTATTTGAAACCCAAGGTGGGAGGGGGGAAGGTTTCCAAACTTCCCAGTCTCTACAGGGTATGGTCTGGGCACTGAACTTGAATTGGAATCCTTGGATCATCATAAAGTACATGTACAGTAAATACACCTATTTAATTTAGACTCTCTCAAGGTGGAATTTGTGATGAATAACTTTCTCTAAAGTTGTGTGAAGTATAACTCTGTAATGCTTATTTAAAAATATCTCTGAGATATTATCAGTGTGAACCAAAATGCGAATGTATGCTTAAGCTTTAAAGTAACAGCTGAGTTCAACAAGGCACTGTGCTGGGAGCTATAAATAACAAAGAAATGAATAAGACTGTCCTTGGCCTTAGGATGTTATGATTTGGTTCTGGAGACAAGGTGCACACAGCGATCCAAATTTCACTGCGGAGTAAGTGCCCTATTACAGGGACACAAAGTTTTGGAGGCTCAGGAGTAATTCCTTCCTATCTATTGATTGATGGAGGTGATTCAGGAGCTGAAATGACAGGGAGAAAGAGACTCCTAAGCTGAAGTGGAAAAAAGGAGGAGGCTGTTAATCCAATTCAGGGTGACGAGAGGGTGCTAGTGAGGAAAGATGAGCCCAGGGAGGTAAAGGTGAGGCACAGGAACTGAGTCACCGAGGTGCCCGGGCACTTTAAGCGATAGGGAGTTCACTGGCGCTTAAGTGTGGGTAAGGAGCACAACGAAGCTGCATCTACAGACCCACAGTCCAGTATTTAAGGGAGGTTTTCAAAATCCAATAAAGTTATCATAGGATCCAGCAATCCCATCCCTTGGCATACACCTAGAAAATTCAAAAAGATACCTGCACATCAATGTTCACAGCAGCACGACTTATACCAGCCAAGACACAGAGGCAACCTAAACGCCCATCAGCAGAGGGATGGATAGAGAAGATGTGATACGTGTGTGCGATGGAATATTACTCACCCATAAAAAAGAACAGAATAATGCCACTTGCAGCAACATGGATGGACCTAGAGATTATTTTACTAAATGAAGTCAGAAAGAGAAAGGCAGATACCAAATGGCATCACTTCATGCAGAATCTAAAACATGATACAAATGAACAGAAAGACTCACAGACATAAAAAACAAACTTATGGTTACCAAAGGGGAAACAGGATGGGGGGAGGAATAAATTAAGTGTTTGGGATTAGCAGATACACACTACTAAATATAAAACAGATAAAAAGCAAGATCCTGCCGTACAGGGAATTATATTCAATATCTCTTAATAAGCCATAATCGAGGGACTTGCCTAGTAGTCCAGCAGTTAACACTCCATGTTACCAATGCAAGGGGCCAGGGTTCAATCCCTGGTTAGGGAATTAGATCCCACATGCCCCAACTAAGAGTTTGCATGCCATGATAAAGATCCCACATGTGCAAATATGGCACAGCCAATTAAATAAGTATTAAAAATAAACCATGATTGAAAAGAATATGATAAGCAATATATATGTGTGTGTATATATAACTGAATCACTTTGCTGTACACCAGAAACATAACATTGTAAATGAACTGTACTTCAATAAAAATAAATAAAAGTGCATTATAAATACTACAGAAATGGAAAATAATTTAGAATTATGTGGTTCAGCTTTCAACTATTACCTATCATATTCCTGATAGTCAATCACCTCTAATTAAATACTAAATTAAATAGTGTTGGAGAACTCTGAATTCTTTGTGTAAGCCTTGGGGCTGAGTCTACCTCCTGTTACAGAAGCCAAAAGGCCCCTCTCTGTTCTAGCAGTTAGAAGGACCTAGGCCTAGTTAACTGATGTTCCAACCAAAGACTCTGAATCTCGAGGAAATGAAACAAAAACAAAGGGTGTTGCTAAAGTGTCTATGGTAACAGAACCCCCAAGAGTTTAAGAGTAGCAGTGGTGTCTATGGTGACCACCATCATCACAAGACAACAAGTCTAGCCCTGCATGGGTTCCCAGTATATCTTCACCTAAAGATATCCTGCTCATTTTCTGAGGCTTTCCATTAATATGTGAGCTGCCCAAGGTACTTTCAATAAATTCTTCTATTGCTTAAGTTGGCCACCTGATGCAAAGGGCTGACATTAGAAAAGACCCTGATGCTGGGAAAGATTGAAGGCAGGAGGAGAAGGGGACGACAGAGGATGAGATGATTGGATGGCATCACCGACTCAATGGACATGAGTTTGACCAAGTTCCGGGAGATGATGAAGGACAGGGAAGCCTGGTGTGCTGCAGTCCATGGGGTCAGAAAGAGTCGGACATGACTGACAATAACAAATTGCTTAATTTAGCCAAACTTACTTTGTGCAGCTTACAATCAAGAACTTCAGATAGACATATATCATATGATACCAGTCATAGGTGGCATCTAAAAAAATTATACAAATGAACTTATTTACAAAATAGAAAAAGACTCACAGACATAGAAAACAAGCTTACACTTATCAGAGGGGAAGGGGAAAGGGGATAAATTAAGAGATTGGGATTAAAATATACACACTACTATATATAAAATAGATAAACAACAAAGACCTACTGTATAGCACATGGAACTATACTCAGTACCTTGTAATAATCTATAATGGAAGAGAATGTAAAGAAATAATAATACATATATTTATACATATATGTATAACTGAATCACTTTGCTATATACCTGAAACTAACACATCATAAATTAACTAAATTTCAATAAGTTTTTTAAAAAGAACTTCTGATACCTACCTTATTTAAAAAAATTAATTGTTCTGACACCTATTCTAAGAAAATAACACTGTTAATATCTAAAGTACTACATGACTTAGCACAATCTCGTGTCTATTAACCCAAATATCCTTTGCACAAAACCTAGAGTAATACTTGCATTTTCTCCAAAGTTTTCTCCATCTGGAGGGCCTTTCTCCCCGCATGAGCTGAGTCAAGGAAACTCTAACTTCAGCACACACTAAACACTACAATATATACCCTGACTATCCGAATGTCTCTGGAAGTCCTCTTCTAGTGCCACTTCCTCCAGGAAATCATCTACCCCTCCTCTCCCAATTTTTTACATGCCACTCACTTGTGTTCCCATCACAGTTCATGCACACTTACGCCACAATATATTAAATTCCCTGTGTATTTAATTTTTTTAGTTTGTCCCCCTAATAACTTATAATTGATTAACAGCAGAGGCCATGCCTTATTTACCTCTGTATCTCCAGTTTCTAGCAGGAATAAGACCAAAGTAAGTGCTCAATACTTATTTATTGAATCAATGACTCATCTGCACACATTTCACGATAAGTGAACGCAGCAGTCTCTAGCATATAATGGATACTCAATGAAAAAGAAAAAAAAAAAGGGGAAATGTTAGTCACTCAGTCGGATACAACTCTACAACCCTATGAACTATATAGCCCGCCAGGCTCCTCAGTCTATGGAATTCTCCAGGCAAGAATACTGGAGTGGGTAGCCATTCCCTTCTCCAGAGGATCTTCTTGACCCAGGGATTGAACCTGAGCGTCTTGCATTCTTTACCATCTGAGCCACCAGGGATACTCGATAAATATACATTAATGGAATTAAGGTACATGTAAAAATAACCAATTACAAACATATTCTCAATTCTACAGAGCTTAACTCAAAGGTGAGTTGTCTCTTTCAAACTACTCAGGAAACCTGGGCTTGGTAAAAGCTGCTGCTGCTGCTGCTAAGTCGCTTCAGTCATGTCCGACTCTGTGCGACCCCATAGACGGCAGCCCTTCAGACTCCCCCAACCCTGGGATTCTCCAGGCAAGAACACTGGAGTGGGTTGCCATTTCCTTCTCCAGTCATAATAGTGAAAAGTGAAAGTGAAGTCGCTCAGTCATGTCTGACTCTTAGCGATCCCATGGACTGCAGCCTACCAGGCTCCTCCATCCATGGGATTTACCAGGCAAGAGTACTGGAGTGGGTTGCCATTGCCTTCTCCTGGTAAAAGCTACTGGGCAAAAAAAAAAAAAAAAGATAGCCATCTAGCGCTAAAACAGCTTAATTACAGGCATGTGTGCGTGCATGCTTAGTTGCTCAGTCATGTCCTACTCTGCGACCCCATGGACTGTAGCCTCACCAGGCTCCTCTGTCTATGGGGATTCTCCAAGCAAGAATACTGGAGTGGGTTGCCATTTTCTTCTCCAGTGCATCTTCCCGACCCAGGGATCGAACCTGCATCTCCAGCATCTCCCACATTGGTAGGCAGATTCTTTTACCACTACTACTGCGCTACCCTGGGAGCCCTGGGACTGTGCTCTAAATGCAGCCTTTGATTTCTGCTTCCTTCCCACAGGTCTGAGAGCTGGTGCAGTCAGGAGACCTCTGAGGGTATCCAACTATGCACCATTAAAAAAAACAAAAAAAGGAATCATCTCAGTCCTACCACCTGGACTCACAATGAGAGAGTCCATGATAAAAGAACTTCATCTACCAAGGGGAAGTCATTTTTTAAATTTGAGGTTTTTTATTTTTGTCTAAGCTGGATCTTCACTGCTGCATATGGAATCTCTCTAGCTGCGGCTGGCAGGGGGCTACTCTCCAGTAGAGGTGCTCGGGCTTCTCATTGCAGTGGCTTCTCTTGTCTCTGAGCGCAGGCTCTAGGGTGCAAGGGCGTCAGCCGTTGCAGCTCTTGGGCTCTAGAGCTTGGCCTTCAGTAGCTGTGGTCCCGGGCTTAGTTGCCTCTTGACGTGTGGCATCTTCCCCGACTAGGGATAGTACCTGTGTCCCTTGCATTGGCAGGTAGATTCTTAACCACTGGACCACAAGGGAAGTCCTAAATTTGGATTTTAATATCAAATCCAAAGACTATCTAAATACCTTGACTCAAATGGCACATAATAATATAATTCATATTTCACATTGATGTATTTGCTGGTTAACTTACTTAAAACTAGAAGTACCTGGACTTCAGAGATTCTTTTCCTCGAGTGTTTTTTTAAAACCACTTTATTAAGGTGTTATTAACATGTAAAAGGCTATACATAGTTAATGTACGCAACTCATTGAGTTTGGGGATAAGAATACACCATGAAATCATCACCACCATCAAGGTCACGGACATATCCATGACCTCCCAAAGTTTTCTCTCACCCTCTCTGTTGTTTGTGAGACTGATGTGTGCATGTGTGTGTGGTAAGATCTTACCTTAGACCCATCCTCTCAGCAGCTTTTCAATACACAATACAGTACTGTCAGCTCTAGGCACTACGCTGTGTAACAGATCTGTCTCTAGAACTTATTTACTTGGATCGGCTTCAATAAATAAGTTCTATATTAATTGAATGACTGAGATTTAAATCATCTTTAAACATACATATTTGTTCCTTCAGCTTTCCAGAACTTATGGACGCATGTTGCTGCGGCTGAGTGGCCCCCAGAGGCCTGCCAGGCAGCAGTGTCTCGTGGGGACTGGGACTCTCAAGAGGCAAGTACCTCTCTTCTTATCACACTCACCACCAACTTCACAAATCAACATTGGCTCGTGAATGAACTACACAGTTTAAGCAACCAATATCCCCCCAAGAAATTAAACATTAAACATATAACCATTCAATCAGGAGCTACCATTTATTGAGGGCCTATTAAGTGCAGAAGACTCCTGAGTGTTCCAGAACTGCAAGATCAAACCAGTAAATCCTAAAGAAAATCAACCCTTAATAGTCATTAGGACTGATGCTGAAGCTGAAGCTCCAATACTTTGGCCACCTGATGCAAAGAGCCCACTCATTAGAAAAGACCCTGATGCTGGAAAAGATTGAGGGCAGGAGGAGAAGGGGATGAAAGACGATGAGATGGTTGGATGGCATCACTGACTCAATGGATATGAGTTTGAGCAAGCTCTGGGAGATGGTGAAGGACAGGGAAGCCTGGCATGCTGCAGTCCATAGGGTTGCAGAGTCGGACATGACTGAGCGACTGAACAACATTAAGTGCAAGGGTGATATAAAAATTACTGTATTTAATTATCACAACTCTATTCCCATTTTGTAGACAAGGATACTAGGCTCACAGTGGTTAAGTCATGCCCAAGGTCACAAAACTAACCAGCAGAACAGTCCCTCAGCCCCTCCAACAACAAAGTTCTTCTTACTAAGCAATCCTGCCTTCCAAAGATCAGTTAGTCATGCACACAATTTTTTAAATCGAATTATAGTTGAGGTACAATATTATATATTACAAGTGTTCAATACAGTAATACACAATTTTATAAGTTATACTCCATTTTTAGTTATAATAAGATATTGGCTATGTAAGCTAAGTATATCCCTGGAGCTTATTTTAATCATAATAATTTGTACCTCTTAATCCTCTCCCTATATTGACCTTCCCCCTGCTTCCCTCTCTTCCCACTGATAACCACTGGTCAGGTTTCTCTGTATCTGTGAGTCGGCTTCCTTTTTGTTATATTCACTAGTTTGGGGTATTTTTTAGATTTCACATATAAGTGATATCATATAGCATTTGCATTTTTCTGTATGTCTTGCCCTCCAAGTCCATCCATGTTAGTGCAAATGACAAGATATCACTCCTTTTTATGGTTGAGTAGTATTCCACTGTGTATATAGATCACGTCTTCCTTACCCATTCCTCTGTTGTTGGACACTTAGGTTGCTTCCATATCGTGGCAACTGTAAACAATGCTGCTATGAACACTGGGATGCATGTATCTTTTTGAATTAGTATTCTTGGGGTTTTTTTTGGATATATACCCAGGACTGGGATTGTAATGTATACTTAATTCTTTTTTTTTAACTGAAGTCTAGTTAATTTACAATGATTCAGGTATACTGCAAAGTGCACACTTGATTCTAAGTCCTCTTTTCCTGCCTAATTTCTTACATCAATATTAGAGGAGTTTTAATGAAATGTCCTTGCTTGTGAACAATGGGAAAAGGCTCAGAGAAAGCTTCCTTCTCTCCCTATATGCCTGCATAAATGCCAATATATACAGGCAGGTTTGTGTTATTACTTATAAAAGCTTAGGAGAGCAAGCTGCTGCCAACCACTGTAACACCAAGGCAGCGGATGAAGCCGCCCCTCCCACCTCTCTCATTTAGCCATCTATTATTTTCACAGTAGTGTCTCCACTTTAACAATGAATTCCAGGCCCGTGGTGCATCAAAGTACTCAGGGACATTTTTAAAATGTCACCTCCAAGTCCCCATGTCAGACCTATAACATCAAGATCACCTCAAGTGTGGACCAGAAATGAATTTTGGAGAGCCACACTTCACAACTGATTTGAATGCAGAATCAGGGTTGGGAAGCCTGGACTTCTCTTTCATATAAGATCTTGTACAACACATGAACTGAAAAGTTGTGGTAAACTGAAATTTTATAATTCAATCATGTTTTAAGTCAAAACGTGTTAGATTTATGAAGCAAAATGATGATAAACAATTAAAAGTGACAAGTTTTCCTAAAATTAGCCAACCAACTAATCTGCATTTACTCCTTTAAAGTGAAGAATTCTTTGCATAAATTGTTACTTTTTCATAAATTTATATTTGAAATTGATAGTTTTGGTGCCCCGTTATTTCATAACTGCTAACCTGAATGACGGTTAGCATAAGGGAATATGGCTATTTCTGCTGCTAAGTCGCATCAGTCATGTCCGATTCTGTGCGACCCCACAGACGGCAGCCTACCAGGCTCCTCTGTCCATGGGATTTGCCAGGCAAGAGTACTGGAGTGGGTTGCCATTGCCTTCTCCAATGACTATTTCAGTTACATCTAAAATATTGTTATAAAGATACAATAACAAAGCAATCATACAAAAAATACATCTAATTCAATATGATGAAAAAAAGCCTGGGAAACTGCCTATCATATTATACAATAAATATGTCTACCTCTGAAACTCAGAAATCACATGGCCAACTATGTCAGCAAGCCAAACATGACAAGCAGCTATCTAATTACAGGGAAGGAAGGCATAGAAAGTAACATTATTGAGCACGATATGGTACAAACACTACATCAGATAATTCTCACATCCTTGAGAATTAGGTTTCATTATCTCCTTTTCACCTAAACAAAAGCAGGAATGGCACTCTGAGTCACAAAGCTCACGGCCTTAAGGTTGAGATGCAAACTCAACTTGGACTGTTCCAAAGCACACCACAGAATTTAAATGATATTTTAAAACACGTGGGTATTTGTGATAGTATCTGGGTTTCTTATAACTCCTATGAGTTACAAAAGCTCATGGGTCTGTGAGTTGGATTAGCAGCACCGTGCGGAATCACTCACTAATTCGCTCATCTCCTTATGTATGGGCTTCCCTATTGGCTCAGTGGTACATAACCCGCCTGCCGATGCAGGAGACGCAGCTTCAGCCCCTGGGTCGGGAAGACCCCCTGGAGAAGGAAATGGCTACCTGCTCCAGTATGCTTGCCTGGAAAATTCTATGGACAGAGGAGTCTGGCAGGCTGCAGTCCCTGGGATCACAAAGAGTCAGACACAACTTAGCGACTAAACAACTCATCTATACATTCCACAAAGATCTATGACGTTGAGTATCTGTCAGGACAAAAGAGTGCCCAGTACGAGGCTTGTGACAAATATGACATGCTTGAGAGAGACAGCTGTACAAAGTGGAGGACTGCTCACCGGTACAGAAACGTAACGACACAAGCAGCTGGACGGTGGCGTGGAGCAGTGAGCAGGGAGAGAGTCCCACATCCCTCTCAGGGCACACACACTGGATCTGCTGGGCCACGCTTACCTCCTTCCTCTCTTTCACCTGCATGTTTGGGATCACGGACAACACCTTTCAAAGAATCTGTCAAGAGCTACAGAGCTAGGTCAAGAAGAATGCACACACACTGAATTCATGAAGTTCACACACAATAACACCAGTAGAAAAACCACAATTTATTTATTTTTTTAAGGTCTGTGACATTGCTTTTATTTCTGCTGTTCAATTTCCCTTAATTCACATCTGATGACTTATTTTTTTTAACTTTTAATTTTGTATTGGAGCATAGCCGATTAACAATGTTGTGATTAATTTCAGGTGGACAGCAAAGGACTCAGCCATACATATATCCATTCTCCCCAAACGCCCTTCCCATCCAGGCTGCCACATAACATTGAGTAGAGTTTCCTGTGCTACATAGTAGGCCCTTGTCGGTGATCCATTTTAAATATAGCAAGTGTACATGTTGGTCCCAAATTCCCTAATTATCCCTTCCCCCCACCCTTACCCTCTGGTAACCATAAGTTCACTCTCTAGGTCTGTGAGTCTATTTATGTTTTGTAATAAGAACCCCCAATTTATACTAGAAAAGAGGGAAACATGCTGCAAAATACAATTTCCTGGAGGCAAATGAACTACATGTCTTGGAAAGAGGGAAATGGAAGTAACCAAACACTGCTGAACATTTCCTACGTGAAGGGCATTGAGGAACTCACATGAACTCATTTAGTCCTCCTAATAGCTTTATGAGGCTTATCTTCATTTATCAAATAAGGAAACTAAGGCACAGAGAATAACTTGCTAGAAACTTACATAACTAGTAAATGGCAAAAAAGCCCAGCTGGTCTGGCTCCAGAATCTATAGTCTTTGCCACTCAAAAAGGAAAAAAGTGCTCCCCTTTACATTTTTAAAATATATGTCAACCATTTAAAAACAATAAACCCAGTATAAGTTACACATTAGAAACACTCATTTCTAAAACAAAAAGCAGTAAGAAGAATGGTGTTGTTTTATAATTTTGCCAATTTCTTTAATGTTTGGCTTAACAGAAGACAGCTGTACTCTAACGTTTGCTTCTGCTGTCAATCTACCGCTACACATTTTTTAGGTGAAGAAGATGAAGAAAATCTGGTCTCATTCAAACACACAGTTGGAAAAAGTATTTTAATACCCTTCTCATATATTTGTGACTATTCTTTGAAACTATACCAAAACACAGCAAGTGATAATTCTTTAAAGGTAGTTGCAATGTGCATTATAAAACCATATCATAGACATTTCTCCAAATAAAACACAGAGATGGCCAAAAGGCACATGAAAAGATGCTCAACATCACTAATTATTAGAGAAAAGGAAATAAAACGATAATGAGGTATCACCTCACACCAATCAGAATGGCCATCATCAAAAAGTCTACAAATAATACACGTTAGAGGTGTGCAGAAAAGGAAACCCTCCTTATACTATTGGTGCGAAAGTAAACTGGTGAAGCCAATATGGAGACCAGTTTGGAGGTTCCTCAAAAAACTAAAAATAGAGCTATCATATGATCCAGCAATCCCACTACTGGGCATATATCCAGCTCCTGCTGCTGCTGCTGCTGCTTCTAAGTCGATTTAGTCATGTCCGACTCTGTGCGATCCCATAGACAGCAGCCCACCAGGCTCCCCCGTCCCTGGGATTCTCCAGGCAAGAAAACTGGAATGGGTTGCCATTTCCTTCTCCAATGCATGAAGGTGAAAAGTGAAAGTGAAGTTGCTCAGTCATGTACGACTCCTCGCGGACCCCATGGACTGCAGCCTACCAGGCTCCTCCATCCATGGGATTCTCCAGGCAAGAGTACTGGAGTGGGCTGCCATCGCCTTCTCCGGCATATATCCAGAGAAAACCATAATTCAAAAGATAGACTAGACCTACTTGAATGTTTACTGTAGAACTATTACAGTAGCCAAGACATGCAAGCAATCTAAATGTTCATCAACAGATGGATAGATAAAGAAGATGTGCACACACACACACACAATGAAATGTTGTGTGTGTGTCAGTTGCTCAGTCGTGTCTGACTCTGCAACCCTATGGACTGTAGCCCACCAGGCTCCTCTGTCCATAGAATTCTCCAGGCAAGAATACTGGAGTGGGTTGCCATTTCCTTCTCCAGGGACAACGGAATGTTACTCAGCCATAAAAAAAGAATGAAATAATGTTATCTGCAGCAACATCATGGACCTAGAGACTGTCATACCAAGGTAAAGTATATCAATAAGTCATCTTAAAAAATGATACAAATGAACTTACAAAAGATTGAACAGACTCACAGACTTAGAAAACAAACTTATGGTTACCAAAGGGGAAAAGTGGAAGGGAGGGATAAATTAGGAATCTGGGGATAATACATACACATTACTATATGTAAAATAGATAAATAACAAGGACCCACTGTATAGCAAAGGTAACTGTACTCAATATTTTACAACCTATATAAGAAAAGAATCTGAAAAAGAATAGATAATAGAACTGAATCACTTTGCTGTATACCTGAAAATAACACAACATTGCAAATCAACTACATTTCAATAAAAAATAAGCTTTTTAAAAAGCCATTTCAGGTGAATGTTTCCCAGATATTTCTCTCTATTCTGTTATGTTATAATCTATCAGTCCACCTTTCACTTTGGAATTTTCTTTATCAATGCAGGATTTGCTAACATCATCCGTTGGTCATAGAAAAATAATGGTTCACTGACCTATGCAAAATCTTCCATACATGGAAATATTTCAAGTAAGCAATATCAAGAAAATCACATTTGTTAATTCACCACAGATCACAATCATCAGAAAACTCTTTCACATATTGGGTAGCTGTCAAGCTCACAGTTGGCAAATGCAAGTTTTTCAAAATTCTAATTTTCACTTGAAAGCTTGAGTTTTACCATCAGTCGCAAATACTGTCCATTGATTTTCTTGACGTCTCCCTTTATTCACTTCTGAGAAAACAGCAGCTATCAAATACCTAACTCAGAATAACCATTGTCTGTCCATTGTTCTTTCAACTAAACCTGAGACAAGCTGCTAGTTAAACTCAGGACTCAAGTGCTTGTCACACAAGGACTCTTCTTCCCTTTGCAACAGAAGTACTTTATGTGTACTTCCCACTTGGTCACACACGATACTGAAAAGATGTACTTGAGCCTGGAGATTTAATAGAATTGATCATTTGTACCACTTCAACAAGAACATTCTTAAGTGAAATGGGCTTTCTATACCATGTTGGTTAGAAGCGGCCTGATTTCCACTGCCTTGATTCATATCGATCTGCCTGTAGTTTTACCCACTGTTGCTTCTGTACCATCAGTACAAACATCAATACAGTGGAAAAGACACACATCTTAGTAGTCTTAATATTATTATGTAGATAGTTATTAGGTCTCAGAAACCCCCCGGTGTTCCACATGACACCACTTTGAGAACAACTACTCTGTTCTATAACCTCTTCCAGGAAAAGATGTGAAACTTAAGGATAACTTTAAGATGAAAATGGCTGCAAGCCAGTCATACCTGAAAATGAGTCACCTCCCTGCCCAGACAAAGAAAGATATGCCCACAGCCCTCAGAAGCTGGTGAAACTTACAGAGAAGACACACACAGCCCCTTTGATGCAAAGCCCTGCTTGAACTCTATCAGATGAACGAATCCTGCTGATTGAAGGCAATGCATCTGAAGAGAGAGAGCAGCCTCTCTAGAAAACACCTGCACAGGAATGCATTTTCTTGCCCTTGTTATAAAAAGGAACACAAATCAACAGTGATGTGATTGGCAAAAAGGCTCCGTGAGATTACTTTTAAGAGGTGGGAAGAAAAGAAATTGTAATAACTAGCCCAGCAGGAAGTCAGGCAACATTTGGACAAAGGGAAGGATGTAAGAAATGATGACTGAAAGGAAAAGAGAATGATGCTCTCAAGCCAGAAGACGAGAGTATTAGAAAGGTTTAAAGAATAAAAATGACAGAGGAGAAAATATCCACTAAATGGAAAGGAAGGATGTGCCATGCTTTTCATTTTATTTTGGCAAATCTCCTTCTTAAACAATGTACGTTGATTCTTAAACAATGTAAAAATCCAGGCTCTGCCATATATTAAACTACCTGAACTAGAGCAAACGAGTTAACTTCTTGTTGGCCATTACATTGGTATTAATAATTGGGGATAATAGGACCTACTACACAGGGCTGTTATAAAGCTTAACTGAGACAACAGCAAGGGCTACAAGCAGTTGTTCCAGCACAAAGTGTATGTCCAATACATTTTGGCTTCTTTTACGAGAATGGGGAAATGGAACAAGAATCATGGCTATTGGGTGGAGATTATCATACTAAGTGAAGTTGGAAAGAGAAAGACAAGTATCATATGATATCATTTACGTGTGGAATCTAAAATATGACAGAAATGAACTTATCTCAACTTAAACGAACTTCTCTATGTCAGACGTAGAGAACAGACTTGTATTTGCCAAGGAGACTGGTTGGAGGGATGGATTGGGAGTTTGGGATTAGTGGATGCAGACTAACATAAAAGGCAGAGCAGTTTCTACCTTGTTTGCTGGGACACTCACAGCTGGAGCTCTGAGCCACCATGTAAGAATTCTGACTAGTTTGATGCTGAGAGGAAAGGCCACTTGCAGGAGCTCCAGTCTGCACACCTAGCCTTGAAGTGCACCCCAGCCCTGGGGCCAGGTTAATGAATGAAGGAGTCTCCAGATGACCCAATCCCAAATCATCCAGTCACCTCCGGCCTCTTCTCAGTACAGAGGACAGAAACAAGCTGTCTCTACTAGGCCCTGCCACAGTCCAGACCCACGGCACTGACTGTGCACCTTACTTCTATTATTATTACTTTATACAGCTGAAATAATTATACAGCTCACCATACTGCAGAATCAGGGGGAGTCCTGAGCTTGTTTTCCTGAAACTAGACAGTCCCATTTGGAGGCGATGGGAGACAGTGGCAGCCACTCCCCAAGGCCAGCCTCACCAACACAGATCATCAGACATTAGATTCTCTGAAGGAACCGGCAACCTACATCCCTCACATGCGCAGTTCACAGTAGGGTTCGAGCACCTCTGAGAATCTAATGCCACAGCTGATTGACAGAAGGAGGAGCTCAGGAGGTAATGCAAACGATGGAGAGCGGCTGTAAATACAGACGAAGCTTTGCTGGCTCACCCGCTGCTCACCCAGTTCCTAACAGGCCACGGACCACTACAGGCCCATGGCCTGGGGGTTGGGGACCCCTCGCCTTTAACAAACCTCCAGCTTCTTACCCTCACAATCCCCACTGTTTTCAGGGTTTCGGGTAAATGGTACTGGGCTGCTGGTTACAGTACTTTCCCAGGTGCCTTCATTTAAGCCTACTGTGATTTCAGAAGGCATTTTCTTTTCCTCTTCTAGTCAAAGGAACATTAGACCACTTCTTTTTTCAGAAACTAGAGTGGAGTTAGGTGTGTTCTGCAGGGAGTTTAACACACAAACAAATGTCTACTGCATCCACAAGGTTCCGTAATTCTGAAAAAGAACATTTCCTAGTCTCTGTTTCTACCCTTTCCTCCTTCTTGACCCGTCCCTCAAAAAAGACCCCAGAGAGGCCCTCTTGTCTGCCCTCACATCTTTTTCTTTGACAATTAATGGTTCATCCTTCAAGGTATAAGGAGATCTTGCAAATCAACATGCAAAAGTTTCACATAAATAGAAAGTTCTCAGGAAAACAGATACAAATAGTTTATAAATGTATAAAAGGATGCTAAATGCCACTCATAATAAATAAATAAAAATTTAAAATATAACAGTTTTTTTCTTTATCAGGTGGTAAAATTTGAACAAAACTGACTTGAGGAGAATTTATGGAAAAAAACAGAACCTCTGGAAGGTAACTTGGCTATATCCATTAACATTCAAAATGTACTCATATGTGGTTATCGTTCTAGAAATTTATATTAGATATATATTAGCACATTTGCAAAGAGATAAGCACAAAGCTAGTAAAGTACTGCCTGCAATATCAAGCACTGAAAACAAACCTACCATCCTAAAATAAGGGTTGATTATAAATTAAGAGTTCGTATGAATGAATAAATTGCCCTCACATCTTTCAACCAAATTTTCCCCCATCACCAGGATGAACAACTTGGTGGCCATGATACTAGGAGCCCATCCCTCAGGAAACAAGAGAATATGACATTCCCTCCTTTCCCCAGACTGCCCAGACAGAAAGACTGACTCACGAGAAACCTGGTTCTCAGAGCCCTTCAGAGCACGGCTCCTGTGAGGAAGGGCAAGGCGGGCCCACACCTGCTCCAGGGCCCCACGCCTGGGCCTCCCTTCCCAGAGCAGCCCTTACAGCTGAGCAGTGGCCACTGGCAGGGACATGCCAGGAGCAGGCAGGGAGGCGCAGGGCTATGGGGCGTGTGTGGGCCCCACCTCACACTGAGGAGGCAGAGCAGGCATGAAGACAGGACACCTGCCATCCTTGTCTGGCTCTGCCTGTTCTGAGAGGGGTGGTGGGGAGGACAGGGCTCATCGGAAGAGGTGTGAGACAGCAGAGAGGGGAGTGCCTATCGCGTGGCTCCCACACGAGCCCAGGTCACAGGAGTCCAGCCAGCGGGGCGGTGGGGACACGTGAAGGAAGGGGATGGGTCCAGGAGACTTCCTGGGGCCCACCTGGTGACTGAGCGGGTGCAGGTGAGGAAGGAGAAGCGCTCGACAGTCTGCGGAACACCTTCAAAGGCAGCAACAGCGAGAATGACGCAGTGGGGAATGGCATCCGAGCAAGTCCAAACCGGCGCCCTGAACCAGATGAGCGAGCCCCCCGCCCGCCACCCACTGGCACAGGCTGGTGCGAAGAAGCAGCTGACCCGAGGTGGAGGAGCTGACAGCAGGGCCTCCCCAGGAGAGGGGCTTCTCAGGGCTAAAGCCCTCCCCAGGAGAGGGGCATCTCAGGGCTAAATCCCACCCCAGGAGAGGGGCATCTCAGGGCTAAATTCCGCCCCAGGAGAGGGGCATCTCAGGGCTACATTCCACCCCAGGAGAGGTGCATCTCGGGGCTAAAGCCCTTCCCAGGAGAGGGACGTCTTGGGGCTAAATCCCTCCCCAGGAGAGGGGCATCTCGGGGCTAAATCCCTCCCCAGGAGAGGGGCATCTCGGGGCTAAATCCCTCCCCAGGAGAGGGGCATCTTGGGGCTAAATCCCTCTCCAGGAGAGGGGCATCTCAGGGCTAAACCCACCCTGACACTTCCATTTGTTTCTCTCAAGGACCAGATTCCTGAAAGAACCCCACAAACAAATCTAGGAATACCCCCGAGAAACAGTAGACCCCACTCCCTTGACAGCAGCCTGCTACGTTGGTAAGCTCCACTCCCAGATGCCTCACTGACCTACCTTCCAAGTAGAGAGTCTCAGAAACGCCAAGTGGCAAAGTGAGGTTCAAGCTGACAGTGGAGTATCCCCCGTGGTATTTTCTCCCCATCAGTCCACACCAGACCTCCAAGGAGGAGTGGTACATTTCACTCAGAAACATGTCCTGGTCCCACAATAAGAAGCCCAGTGATGCTACCTTCAGACAAACAGGGTTAGTATCTTTTTAGAATAGCACTGGCCAGTGGAACTTGCTGTGATGATTGGAAATGGTTCTTAGGCACCTGAATCGTGGCTAAACTAAACTGAAGGTTTAATTTCATTTAATGCTCATTAATTTTAGATGGCCACATGTGGCTAGCGGTTACCGTGGACGGAGGAGATCTAGAACTTAAAAAAAAAAAAAACAAAAAACAGGGGCCAGTTTAAGCTGCCAGGAAAAAAAAAAAAATCATGGAATTCTATTTCTCTACTGTGAGGAAGTGAACTTCCTTAACAGTGCAGCATCCGCTCCAGCTTTTTTCCAGCTCTGAACTCTTCTCTGGTCATGACAATTATATATCAATGTGCCTCCAACACATCACAACTCGGAAGGCCCTTAGAGACCCGAGCCCAAACGGTCCACTGTAGGAAGCCACTCTACAATGTCCCTGCTGTCTTACCAGGTGCCCTCAGCAGCAGTGAGACTCAGCATCAGTCCACCCCCAAAATCCTAGGATACTCTTTCAAAGGGAAATCAAGGACGCTCAAAATAATAAAAAATAAATTTTGCACCATGCTTTACCTCTTATGTGGCCCTTTCACATGCATTATCTCAGGTAAGCCTCACCTAACATCAGGATATAAGCATTAGTAACACATTTATTTTACATAAGTGAATTGGCCAAGGCAATATCGCCGGCACTTGGTCACCATGTACCCTAATCTCACATGTCTTCCAAGGAGTGAGAGGTCAAAAGACAATGGAAAAGTTGTGGTGGTGAAGGGGGAAGGCGTGGAGGAGGGATTAGAGGATGCAATCAGGCACATCAGCCAGGAGCCACAGAAATCAAACTGACGTTAATCTCAACTATTAAACAGGAACAGACTCAGTTCCAAAGAGTAAAGCACCAGTCTAGGCTAATTTATGGGGTTGGGGGGAGGCTATGCCCTAAAATAGTCCTTCTTAAAATGTGGTCCCCGAACCAGAACCAGCAGCAACAGTGGCCCCTGGAAACTTGTCTGAAGTGCAAATTCTGAGGCCCTCTCCAAGCCCTGGTGAAACAGAAACAGCCAGTGGGGCCCAGCAGTCTGGCTTAAAACAAGCCCTCCTGATGATTCCCAGGTCCACCCACGTTTGAGAACCACCGCGCCACAATTCTACATCTGAAGCCCAGTCCATTTCCTCTGGGAAATAAACAACCTGGTCATCAAGGGAAAGGAAAGGGAGCCGCCGGGAGTGAAGTTTGAGACACGTCCTGGTGACATCAGCCCTGATGTACTGTACTTCGGGTAATAAAGGACTCAGTCCAGTCGGTAAAAGAATCTGCCTGCAATGCAGGAGACCTAGGTTTGAGCTCTAGGTCAGGAAAATCCCCTGGAGAAGGAAATGGCAACCCATTCCGGTATTCTTGCCTGGAGAATCCCATGGACAGAGGAGCCTGGCGGGCTTCAGTCCATGGGGTCGCAAAAGTCAGACATGACTTAGTGTCTTAGTGACACCACCACCGAGCTCTGAACTAGCTTGGGACCGCACACACCTCCTGTGGTCAGGGCACAGAGGAAATTGCTCTTTACTCAGAAAATCTTGGTTTAGGAGTTTTCCTGTTGGCCCAGTGGATAAGAATCTGGATGCAAGTTCCATCCCTGGTCTAGGAGCTAACTACATGCTGCGGGACAACTAAGCCTGTGTGCTCGGCCACGAGTGCAGCCAAAAAAATTTTTTTACATAAATTCTAAAAAAGAAATTTGTTTAGAAGTAGGGGAAAGGTACAGAGAAGGCGATGGCACCCCACTCCAGTACTCTTGCCTGGAAAATCCCATGGCCGGAGGATCCTGGAAGACTGCAGTCCATGGGGTCGCTGAGGGTCGACACGACTGAGAGACTTCACTTTCACTTTTCACTTTCATGCATTGGAGAAGGGAATGGCAACCCACTCCAGTATTCTTGCCTGGATAATCCCAGGGATGGGGGAGCCTGGTGTCCTGCCGTCTATGGGGTCGCACAGAGTCAGACACGACTGAAGCGACTTAGCAGCAGCAGCAGCAGCAGGGGAAGGTATATTCTATAGGGAATACTAGATTGTGAACAGAGTATCCTAGCTTCTAATCTCAATAAATATTTGCAAACAGCAAGGTCTTACTGTATAGCACAGGGAACTATATTCAATATCTTGTAATAAGGCATCATGGAAAAAATATGAAAAAGAATATATATACATAAATAACTTTGCTGTACAGCATAAATTAACACAATATTGTAAATCAACTATACTTAAATAATTTTTAGAATAAATAGTATTTAGTACACAACTGTGTTCCCAAGTGTGAAAAGACAAATTTCTATGGCTTTTTTTAAGCTTCGATTAAGAGCTGGTATTCCAGTTTCTCAGAGAAAGAAATGAGAATATACAAAACAAAATCATTTATCTCCTGCTATTTTAAAATAATAATAGGCGTTTATTGACTGTGCCCAGCACTGTGCTAAGTACTATATATGCATCATTTTATTTCACCTGCACCCTCCACCCCCAGGTGAGCACTATGACTGTCTCCACTGTCTCTGTGAGGCTGCACAGGTCACATTTGCTGAGCTCACACAGCAAGGAGGTGGCAGGGCCAAGAAGCAAACCAGATCTATCCGACCTAAACAATCCAAAATACTACTGCTTTTTTCATTTTGACACATATTCTAACTTTAAATCTATTCAATCTTACTCATACTTTTTATGCTATTCAGTTTTAAGTACTTCCTTTTAAAGGCTAGTATGCCACGTGCTGTTCAAAAGAGTCCTCAACCACTCGGTTTACTCAGAGTCTTTCAGCCCGTGCTCAAGAACCTGGGTAACTTACACGGAAGAATTCATGCCAGTAAAATACTCAAAACCTAGATCGAAGTAAGAACCCACTGCCTTCTCACCATGCTCGGGCAACACGCCCAGGGAAGCCCTCCCTGACACCGGATCAGAGGGGAACTCCCTGAGGCTTCTCTTCTCTCGGTTCCCACATACTTCTCCCTTGCTCTTCTCTATACTGACAAGTAACACCTGGGAATGTCTGCACACCACTGCGCCAATAGTGAGCTTGGGAGAGCGGGAACTATATCTGATTCACCGGTGGGCTTCCAGAGCACTAAAATACACAATCGACACCTAAGAGATGGTTGATAACATGGATAGCAAGACATACACATTATTAAGAGGGTATAAGGGAACTGCAGTTTGAAGACGTAAAACTATGAGACTTTTAAAAAACAGAAAATCTTTGGGAAATTAACTTGGGCAAAATGTTCTTAGATGTGACACCAAAAGCACAGTTCATAAAAGCAAAAAAAAAAAAAAAAAATCAATAAACTGGATATTAGCAAAATTTTTAAAAATTTTGTCCTCTAAATGATCCTGTTAAAAGTTCAAAAAGACAGGCTACATGTTGGAAAAAAATATATACACAAGCCACAAATCTGACAAAGGACTCATATCTGGACTATATGAAGAATTCTCAAAGCTCAATAGCAAAAAAAATAAAATAAAATACACTTAGAACATGGGCAAGACAGGAGCAGACATTTCACCATAAAGGACACACAGATGACAAATAACCACATGATGTCCAATACCATCAGCCGTTAGAGAATGCAAATCAAAACCATGATGAGACTAGAACATTTACTGGGAGACTAAAATAATAAACAAATGGTGGTGTGGACGCAGAAAAACTGCACCTCTCACATGGCTGGTGGGAATGTGAAAGAGTATAGCCATGCTGGGAAAGTTTGATGATTTCTTTAAAAAAGAAAAAACTAAACACATGCTTACCACCCAAAACCCAGCAATCGCAATCCAAGGCATTTGTCTTAGAGAAATGAAAACTCTGTCCTCATCAAAACCTGTACATGAATGTTCACAGCAACCTCAACTGTAAGAGCCAAAAACTGAAAACAAGCTGGGTGTCTTTTAGTGGGTAAATGCTTAAACAAACTGGTATATCAACACCATAGAATATTACTCAGCAATAAAAAGGAATGAACCAGTGATGATGCAACGGTTTGGGTGGATCTCAAGGGTGTTATGCTGAGTGAAAATGCTAATCTCAAAAGACCACATACCGCATAAAGCTATGTATGTAATATTCTCAAAATTACAGATGGCAAAGAGCCACCCAAAAAACCTCACAAGTTACCAGGTTTAAGAGATGGGGCGGGGCTAAGGGAGGCGTGACTACAAAGGCGTGGCGCAAAGAGCTGGGAGGTGACAGAACAGCTCTGTATCTTGACTGCGGAAGTAGCTACAGGAATCCACACAGACGAAGGATACTACACTGCCCTCCCCCCAAATGTCCGCATGTAAAACTGGTGAAGTCTGAATATGGTTTGGATTGTACCAACGTTTATTTACTGGTTCTGCTGCTATGCTCTGGTTACGTGCTGCTGCTAAGTCGCTTCAGTCGTGTCCGACTCTGTGTGACCCGATAGACGGCAGCCTACCAGGCTCCCCCGTCCCTGGGATACGTGAGATGTTACCAATGGGGGAGACTGAAGTGAAGTGAACACGGGACCTCTCTTCGATTTTTCAACTTCCCATAAAGCTACAATCATTTCAAAACTAAAAGTTAAACAACGGAATTACAGGCATTTCACTTAAAACAAACAAAAAAAGAAGTGTACATAACTGCACGACTGGCCAGTGAAGTCCCAATTACAGATTTAAACACACAAAGTAGGCCCACTGGCTTGATTTTTTTTTTTTTTTTTTAAGTTAAACCCAGTTCTCCAGAGGCATAAAGGGGATACATTTCCTAATATGTTGGAGCTACTCCCTCATCCCCCAATAAAGGGAGGAAAGATGCCTGATGTGTGAGCCACTTTGGGAATCCAGGAGTCTGGTCCTAACAGCCTGGCATGAATAGACCCTAAAGTTTCACAAGGATGGAGGCCAAGGGCCCACAAGTCAGAGGAGAACTGAAAGTGGTGCCAACACACAAGCCCAGGCGAGGCTCTCTTTCAGAAAATGCCCTGTGTGGATCTACCCACGATGGCCAAGATTTAAATTCTGCCTTCCTTCTGAGACAAAACAAACCAACAAAATAAATTAAAAAAAAAAAAAATTGTTCAGCAAACAAATAAAAACCTCAAGAACCCCAGACTATTTCCAACAAACCTTATAATTAAATATGTCCTCTTCCATGACCTCCAAGCTACCCCTTGCTTTTCAAGTATTCCACTGCCCAGTGAATTCTGGGACATAAGAACCTACCAAAATTAATGAAAAACTAGGAGGAGAAAAATTATTCAAAACACTAGAGAATTTACTGATCTAAGTTTCCACATCCATTTAAAATGCAGACAGATACTTGAAAGTGGTGAAGGGTTGTGAGGGGGGTGCAGTTCCTGCCAGGAGAATGTTACTTTGTGAGAATTTTGCTTATCAGGACTATTAACAGGTCTTACAAAGTTACTTCCTTTTTCATTTACTGGCCTGGAAAATCAGATTTTTACAATTTTCACTAGCAATCCCCTCCTTTCCTAAGTCATTCATTATTTTTTTTTCTTTGAAAAGCTTTATGTCACACAATACTTCATCATTTTCAAAGCATTTTCACAGATTATTAAGAAACACAGCACTGGTACCCATGGGCTGTACTTTTCCACAAAACTCTCACCAACCAGACTGCCATCTAATTTCAATTAGTTCAGCCATGTTTCCCCCAGGCACTGGGTCCACACTACTCCACAGGGGTAGACATCGGAAAAAAAAAAAAAAAAAAAAAGCAGAGTTCTCTACACAGAAGCCTTCCAGACAAACCAGTCAAGGGCAGACACTCTCAAGTCTAATCAGCAGAGTGCCTTCCCATAAAATCACTCACATTTCTGCATTCCTGTGCTTTTCTTAAGGACAGCAATTTAAAATTTCATTTAAACTCAAAGTCCTCCATTAGCTTCCATGAAAAGATGTATTTTTAAGTGCTTTGATCTCCACATGTCCTTCTGTACATTAGTATTCTTCACCCTCCACCATCTGCACCGAAGGAAAACACCAAGACTTGTGCACATTTTAAAAAGAAGGGAGAGGGAAGTGGATTTAAGAGCACCTTCTCAGGACTTCCCTGGTGCTAGAGTGGCTAAGACTCTGATCTCAAAACCTGGGACCTGCGTTACGTCCCTGGTCAGGGAACTATATCCCAGGGCCACAACTAAGACTGCCTCCCCACCTAAGTCAAAATATAATTTTTTTTTTTAAAGAGTGCCTTCTCTCATCCTATCCTACTTATAGAGTTCACAAGGGTTTCTTCATTTATCTTGAAAAAATGTACCTCACCAAAGCAAGTATATCCATCCAAAAACTAAGCATCCACTCACACCCCACCAGGGAGTAGAGGCAGGCGGCTCTAAAGCCTTCTCCTCTATGCCCTACTCCTTTTTATTCTGATCAAATCAGTGGTTTCCAATCCTCTGCTCCCCTGCAGAACAGCTCAAAATGTGTGAAGTACTGTGACCACATTGCTTCCATAAAAAGCGTTATAGTAGATGCACTATGATGATCTGAGCCCGGTCCTGGGAGATAAACGTCACACTGGTCTAGATGCTTCAAGAACTTGCAATCTAGAGAGACCCCACCCCCTACCATGTTAGATGTCCAAGGAGAGCTGTGGGGTCCAGGAGAGGTGGGCAGTCAGGGGAAATCTTCAGTCAGCCTGGCAGGGACACACTGGCCAGTTTTGGAAGCAGAGAGAGGAATGACTGTTCAACATTTCAAGTCCAGGCTTTTCACTTCCCGAAAAGGAAGGACATTTTTTGGAATAGGAGCTATGAATAAGCCCTCTATTCTGGTTGTATTTGCTTATAGCAAGTACCCTTATTGTTTGGGGTGGTCCAAAGCATCTTTGGGGATCATAAAGGGTGACTGGCTCCCTACCTCCAGTGCCTGTTGTGTGTGTGTGTTTAGTTGTCGAGTCAGTGACTCCTTCCGACGCTGTGGACTGTAGCCCCCCAAGCTCCTCTGCCCATGAGGTTTTTCAGGCCAGAACACTAGAGTGGGTTGCCATTTCCTTCTCCAGCGGATCTTCCCAACCCAGGGATGGAATAAAAACTCGATCCTCCTAACACGCCTCGGAAGAAGGAAGCCGGCAACCATGTCCACACTCCAACAGGACAGGGCAAAGGAATTGAGGAGGGACCGAGAGCAAAAAGTGTTCTGTCCCAACCGCCAAGTCTCCGAGGCCGGCCCATCATCAGGACCACGTCTACTGAAGCCCCAGTCCAGGTGATCCACACACCAGCCGGGCATTTTCCAAAGCACGTGCCACCTGGGGACAGTAAACCAACACCGAAATCAAAGATGCAAAAACCCTTGGAACAAAAATGTAAAGTCTTTACAGCCATCAATCAAGATACTAGAGGGCAGGGCGTGGCGAGGAGCGGGAGCTGCGGGCCGCCAGCCGGGTTCTCAGCCGGAGCTCCTAAGGGGGAAACCTGGAAAGGTCGCCACGGCGGGGGTCCTGGAGATGGGTGTGCGCCAGCAGCTCGTCGGTTCGGCCGCCCGGCCCTCCAGCTCGGCTGCCCACGGGGCACGTCCGGCCCCTGGCCCAGCCCGGGGGCCCGGCTCTGCCCAGCTGTCATCAACCGAAGTGCCAATCTCCCTCCTGCCACGGAAGTACCATTCCAAGAAAGGCCAGTGCCACTTGGAAAGTTTAATGTTTCCCCCACCCCGAAAACAGATGCTTTTGAAGCATCAGTAACAGCAAGGGAGAGAAAGGGATCTCACTCCCCAGTTTCGGCCAAAGAAACTTGTCCGCAGAGAACAAAGAAGCAGCAATCGGAGAAGGCGATCCGAGGCTGGGGCGTCCCTTCGCCGCCCCCACCCTCCAGGGCCGAGAGTTTGGGGCCGTAGGAAGGTCCCCGCGTGTCGGGCGGGCGGGCGTGAGCGCCTTTGTCTCGCGCGCCGGGAAGCGGCCGCCGGCCACCGCTTCCCTCCGCCGCCGGGGACCCGCGCGCGGGCGGGTGGTGCGGAGCGCGGCCATATGGCAGCGCCCCTCCGTTAAAGGCCCGCCCCACGGCTGGGGCGCTTCTGCACCCCGGGTCCCGGGCCGCGACGGCCAAACGACTCCCAGTCTGGGGCCTGCAGAGTGGCGCGGAAACGTAGTTTTAATTTTTTTTTTTTTTTAAGTAATCTAGGTAAGGGGGATCAAGATTCCGGTGGCGGGCACTCTCGGTCCCCGGGGCCGAAAAAAAGGCTGCCCAAGTCGCTCCGAAGCCGGGCCGACCTCAGCCCGGAGCCCCCCGGGAAAGGAGCTCTCCCCACCGCTCCCCCGGCCCGGAGTGGTTGGGAGCGGAGAACATCGATCGGCTGGGTCCTCGGCGCTGGAGACTCGGGGGCGCCCCTCCCTGCACCCCGAGCGGGGACTGGTTACCTCTCACCGCAGACTCACAAGTTCCCCGGCGCAACTTTGCCCTCCACATGAGGCGATCATGGCCAGCTCAGCTCCGCGGCTGGGGACGGCGGCCGCCGGGCAGCGCGCTGGGCACGGCGTGGGGGCAGCCTGCGGAAGCGGCGCCCGGCGATCGCCCCCATTCACACGGGAAGCGGAGACCAGCCCGGGGCTTCCCCTCCAGCCCCAAATCCCAGCGCCGCCTCTGGGTCCTAGAGCGCCCTGGCGCCCGCGCCGCCGCCCGGGGAGGGTGGTCCGGGCTGGTCCGCGTAACCCTACACTCCACCCCCGCCGGGCGCCCGGCCGCTGGGCCCTAGAGCCCGCCCTCACCCGCTCGCCGCCCCTCCCCAGGCCCCGGAGACCGCCTGCTGCCACCTCCCTGGGCTCCAGCTCGAGTGTCCGCCCCGGAATGAGGAGGGCAACGGCCTCTCTCGGTTCGGTCTCCTTCCTGCGACTTTCTCTTCCTCCCCACCAGACCAACTCCGGCCGAAGTCGTTTTCCCGATCTGCCCTCAAAGTCCAGATGAGGTCTCTGTAGGAGTCTTTTTTTTTCTTCTTAAGAAGCATTTTCAGATGAAAAGTGGCCAGAGTTTTCTCTCTGCATTGCCCTGGTCTCCAGGGCTTCTATCACGCACTGGGATTGGGCGACCAGCCGCTGCGATGGGCTCCGTTGACAAGCAGAAGGGCCAAAACAGATTCTACAACCCGAGAGCCTACAACTGGTGGTCATAACCCCTCTAGGAGTGGAGGCAAAGAAAGGAACTCTGGGAAAAGGCTGCTGATTCTGCCTCACGTCTTAAATCAGGCTATATTGAATATAACATCCTCAATCGCTCCTGCATATCCAATTAATGCATCTCTGGAGCCTTGATCTGGGGGCCTGAAACTCACCCACATCTTGTAACATTTCTCCCTAGTTTCCAGGAGCTGGCTCTGCTGCTCAGCGGAGGAGAGTCAGGGCATTCCAAACCTCTCACCTTGTGCTCCTCTCTAGACCAGGGTTCTTTCAGGGATTCCTGCCTGGACTGAGGCAATGAGCTAAGCAATCCACCAGCAGTTTTACCCCTCCACTCAATCCTAGTGGGTGGTGTGCCCTTCTGATTCCAGTCTGTTCTCCTCATACATCCCTAATGGTTCAGGAACCTCTGCTCTCAAGATTTGTTGTTGTTCAGTCACGAAATCCTGTCTGACACTTTGTGACCCCCAAGGATTGCAGCATGCCAGGCTTCCCTGTCCATCACCAACTCCTGGAGCTTGCTCAAACTCATGTCCATCGAGTCAGTGAGGCCATCCAATCATCTCATCCTCTGTTGTCCCCTTCTCCCACCTTCCATCTTTCCCAGCATCAGGGTCTTTTCCAGTGAGTCAGTTCTTCGCATCAGGTAGCCAAAGTATTGGAGATTCAGCTTCAGCATCAGTCCTTCCAATGAATATTCAAGACTGATTTCCTTTAGGATTGCAGTCCAAGGGACTCTCAAGAGTCTTTTCTAACACCACAGTTCAAAAGCATCCAGGTGCAATAATATATAACAATTATTTACCAAATACCTATCACATTTAGAGTTTGATACCCTAGTACTTGATAACACACAAAAGAAACAAAAGCAGCAGCAGCTAACCAGCCCTTCAAGGATTTATTTATTTAAAATAACAAAATATGCCACCACAGAGCAGGAAAGCACTGAAGATACTCGGAAAAACTGAGAGGACCAAGTACATGCAGGAGAAAGGAGAGCCTTGAAGGGTTCTGGAGCTCAGAGCCACGGGCATTGTAGGGATTTAGCTTCGCCTGGGGCTTCTTCAAATCAAGCTTCCTTGGTGGTTCAGATGATAAAGAATCTGCCTGCAGTGCAAGAGACTGGGTTCGATCCCTGGGTCAAGAAGATCCTCTGGAGAAGGGACTGGCAACCCACTCCAGTATCCTTGGCCTGGAGAATCCCATGGACAGAGGAGCCTGGTGGGCTGCAGTCCACGGGGTCACAAAGAGTCAGTCATGACTGAGTGACTAACGTAGGCTGAGGGAGAATGATGTATAGAAAAAGGAGGGAAAGTAGGAAGGAAACTAAAATGTATTAATTGCCCATGATTCAATATCACTATATCCTGAGAGACAGCAGAATTTAATATTTTTAAAGTATCCACTGGAATGAAACCTAAATGGATTGGCGAGTCACAGTTCCACCACTCTATCTGTGGACACTTGGGCAAGTCACCTAACTTTGCTAAAACCTCAGTTTCTTCTTTTGCAAGATGAGGGAAATAGCATCAAACCTCACAAGGTGGTTGTAGGGACTGAATAAATTAGTAAATATAAAATAGCACAATGCACATAAGTGCTCAACACACATTTGCTATTATTTCAAGCAACACTCCAATAGCCCTGGTGATAGGAAGCCCATCAGGGAAATAGCTGCAGAAAACAATGACACATGAGGTTGGGCAAAGGAGATAGAAAGGAAAAGAGATACCAAATCTTTGAAGATACCAAATACAGGGAAGATAACCAAATCTTTGAAGCAACATTTTATTCTTTTCATTGACTGGACAGCTATCCTGGGAGAAAGAACAAAGTAATCAAGTTAACTCGGATTTTGTGGCTGGATCATAGAAAGAATGGATCATTCTTGGAAGACTTATAAACCAATTAATCCAATGGATGGACCAAGGATGGAAGAAGAAGAAGAACTGAGAGGGAAAACTGGTTTGAGAGAGATGTTGAAGGGCTTTCTGTAGAGGAAATAAGGCACAAGGGCCTTAGCTGAGAAGTCAAGAACAGAATTATAGAGAAAAAGAGATGAAGCTGTGAAGATAAGTTTACTTGGAGAATGCTCATAACAGAAAATTCAGGGAAGAAGGAGGCAGAAGAGGCAGGAGCTGGGGAAGAACACGGGTCTCCCGCGTTGTAGGCAGACACTTTACCGTCTGAGCCACCAGGGAAGTCCAGTAGAAGAGCTAGGAAGGTTTAAAGGCATGTTAAGACAGGGGGGGTTTTAAGAAGATGCTATCAAATGCTACAGACTCTTAGGCTTCTGAAGAAGTGACAGGCACAGAATGTGGGCTCAAGAATCTGCTGACCAATCAAGCAGACCACACCTAGAATTTTCAAATTGATCCAGAGTGATGATTAATTTGGCAGGCAAATTTTCCCCCTCCACACATTTTAATTTTCTCAACCATTAATAATCACTATATCAAATACAGAAAATGAATAGTCTTCTACATCAAATATATATATGACTATTTTTCAGGAGCGAAGACCTGAGAAAAACACTTTGTATTTGACTAGTAAGAGGTCATCAGTAACATTTTACATATATTTGGTTTCAGATTCCAACTATGATTGGGACCAAATAGAAACAAGGTTAGTTTACATTAAAAACTGAATGTAGCTCTACGAGCAGAAAGGTAGTTAACCAGTCAGCATCCGTGGTTTTGGATCTACATACTCTACATTGCTTTCAAACTGTGGTGCTGGAGAAGACTCTTGAGAGTTTCTTGGACCTCAAGAAGATCAAACCAGTCCATCCTAAAGGAAATCAGCCCTGAACATTCATTGGAAGGACTGATGCTGAAGTTCCAATACTTTGGCCACCTGATGTGAAGAGCTGACTCATTGCAAAAGACCCTGGTGCTGGAAAGATTGAGGGCAGGAGGAGAAGGGGACGACAGAGGATGAGAGGGCTGGATGGCATCACCGACTCAATGGACATGAGTCTGAGCAAACTCCAGGAGATAGTGGAGGACAGGGAAGCCTGGCGTGCCGCAGTCCCTGGGGTCGCAAAGAGTCGGACACGACTGAGCAACTGAACAATGAAACAAGCAGGGCCAGGCTCTGTGCTGTCATCCTACGCAAGCATTTGGCTCATTGAGTGAATGATGGATCCAAGGCCGGTTTGTCTGGATGTTTCAGCTTCACACCCATGGTGACACACTGGTCTCTTCTTGCCTCATGGCTTTCTCCTCTGAGCACACTACCTAATATTCATTAAACACATGTGCATGTGTGCTAAGTCTCTTCAGTCATGTCTGACTCTTTGTGACTCCATGGACCCGCCAGGCTCCTCTGTCCAGGGGAATCTCCAGGCGAGAATACTGGAGTGGGTTGCCGGGCCCTACTCCAGGGGATCTTCCCTACCCAGGGATTGAACCTGAGTCTCTTATGTCTCCTGCATTGGCAGGAGGGTTCTTTACCAGTAGCATCACCTGGGAAGCCCATTAAACACATAATCTGGTCTACATAAAACACAAGGAGCAGAGGGTGGATACCATCATGTACAGGGAAAATGCACCTACATCAGAAAGCTCATAAGGAAGAGGAGAGACGTTGGCTGCAAACAAACCCAGGGTCAGATCCTGACTGAGACACTCAGCAGCTCAGAATATAAAGCACCTGGCATGCCACAGGTATTTATTAAATGATAATCATTGTTATTTGCTATTCTTACTACAGAAACCTTCAGAATATTGAAAGCTCATACTTTTTTGGCTGAATGGTTGTTTCAAAGTTTCTCAACCTTGGCACATGTGACATTTGGGGTTGAGATTTTTTTTGTGGTGAGGACTGCCTTCTGCATTGTTAGATGCTTAGCAGCATCACTGCCTCTACCCATGTGATGCCAGTAGCAACCTTCCCATTCCACGTTGTGGCAACTAATAATGTCTCGTTGTCGTTGTTCAGTCGCTCAGTCGTGTCTGACTCTTTGCGACTCCATGAACTGCAGCATGCCAGGCTTCCCTGTCCTTCACTATCTCCTGGAGTTTGCTCAAACTCATCTCCTTTGAATCAGTGATGCCATCCAACCATCTCATCCTCTGTCGTCCCCTTCTCCTCCTGCCCTCAATCTTTCCAGCACCAGGGTCTTTTGCAATGAGTCAGCTCTTCACATCAGGTGGCCAAAGTATTGGAGCTTCAGTTTCAGCAGCAGTCCTTCCAATGACTATTTAGGGTTGATTTCCTTTAGGATGGACTAGTTTGATCTCCTTGCCATCCAAGTAACTCTCAAAAGTCTTCTTCAACATCACAGTTCAAAAGCATTACTTTTTTGGTGCTCAGCTTTCTTTATGGTCCAACTCTCACATCCATCCAAACTACTGCTTTAACCAGATGGACCTTTTTTGGCAAAGTAATATGTCTGCTTTGTAATATGCTGTCAAGGCTTCTCATAGCTTTTTTTCCAAGGAGCAAGCATCTTTTAATTTCATGGCTGCAGTCACCATCTGCAGTGATTTTGGAGCCCAAGAAAATAAAGTCTGTCACTGTTTCCATTGTGTCCCCATCAGTTTGCTATAAGGTGATGGGACTGTGATGCCATGATCTTTGGCATTTTTTGAATGTTGAGCTTTAAGCCAGCTTTTTCACTCTCCTCTTTCACCTTCATCAGGAGACTGTTTAATTCCTCTTCACTTTTTGCCATAAGGATAATGTCATCTGTGTATCTGGTAATGTCATCTAGTTATTGATATTTCTCCCGGAAACCTTGATTCCAGCTTGTGCTTCATCCAGCCCTGCATTTCGCATGATGTACTCGGCATATAAGTTAAATAAGCAGGGTGACAGCCTTGAGGTAGTCCTTTCCCAATTTGGAATCAGTCCATTGTTTCATGTCTAATTCTAACTGTTGCTTCTTGACCTGCATGCAGATTTCCAAGTCAGGTGGTCTGGTATTCCCATCTTTTTAAGAATTTTCCACAGTTTGTTGTGATCCACACAGTCAAAGGCTTTAGTGTGGTCAATGAAGCAGAAGTAGATATTTTTCTAGAATTCTCTAGCTTTTTCTATGATCCAATGCACCGCCAGGGTCCTCTGTTCCTGCGATTTCCAGGCAAGAATAATGGAATGGGTTGCCATTTCCTTCTCCAGGGAATACTGGCTCCAGACATTGCCAAATGTCTCCTATGGGCAAAACTGCCCCTGGTTGAGAACGTCTGAATTAGCTAAGTAGTTAATATTGCCCAGCTTACAAGCTCCCAAGCTTCTAACTATATTGATCATTCCATTGAATTGTTGGGTGAATCCAATTGCATTACTAATACAAGCCAGCCTCGGTTTCATTCATTCTACAGTTTATGTCATGTTATGACAATTTCTTTCTCTTTCTCTCTTCATGAACAAAAAACTAGTTAGGTTTTATTCTGTTTCCAATGATGGTATAGAGAGTGTCTTTTTTTTCATAAAAACTGGAATCATACTGAGTTTCTAAAACAACAGCAACAATCACTATTAAAAACAAGGACTGTTATAACTGGAGATAACTTTGGTCAGAATGTTCACACTTAAGATTGCTTACAGTTACCATTCTGAAAAGTATGCTGGTGTGTTTTATTCCGAAAACATGTCCTCTCTGTTCATAGCTAGAAACAACAGAGAGAAGAATGGCCCCTCCATGGCCTATCCAGCAGTTCTAGTTCTTCTCTTTCTAGAATATGTAGTAAAGACAAGAACATCTTCCAGTACATCTTGTACCTTAAATGCCAAAGACAAAGAAATGGGAAAGCTCTCACCATCCCCAAGGACTCCAGCCACTCTGGGTGGTTCAATTAAAGAGAAAAAAAATTTTTTACAGCATAATCTCAGAGTGGGGGTTTTTGTGGTTGTTCAGTTGCTCAGTCATGTCCGACCCTTTGCGACCCCATGAACTGCAGCACACCAGGCTTCCCTGTCCTTCACTATCTCCCGGAGTTTGCTCAGATTCATGCCCATTGAGTCGTTGATGCCATCGGACCATCTCATTCTCTGTTGCCCCCTTCTCCTCCTGCCCTCAATCTTTCCCACCAGTGGGGGTGAGGACACTATGGATCACGTATAGATTATATGGATCACGTATAAAATTCACACCTTATACGTGATCCATCCAGAAATCAAAAATTACTTATTGTGCGTCAGTGACAGAGCCAGTATTATGCTAAGCAGAACATAATATTCAGGAAAGTCCAAGGTCAGGAGGGGAAAAATTAGAAATAACTATAAAAAAATTAAGTCCTAAACAAAAGGACTATGTGAAAGAATTAATAGAAAGTACAACAGAGTTTGAAAGGAGGCAGAACCATGTGAGAGCTGCAGTGGTTCATTTATTCATTCATTTACTCAAAAAATATTATCAATTACATTGAATAAGCCACACCCTCCACTAGGTGTGCAAATACCCTACCACAGGCCCTGCTCATTAGAATGTATATAAATCTATAACTACAAACTGGTCTACCTGTGATGAAGAAAAGGAACAGGGTTCAGTAACAAAGATTAATGATGGACAGGGTAGCTACTGAGAGGGAGTGGAAAGGAAGGCTTCTCCAAGCTGACAAAGAAGAGGATGAAGAACAGTCGAGTTGAACAAATAGCCTGAGTGGGTATGTTAAAGCAGGAAGGAGCTTAAAGGAGGCAAAGCAAGGGGTGCCTGTAGGGACCCAGGCCAGAGCACCCCAGGATGAGTTCCTTAGGAAGGTTACGTGTGTGTTAGTTGTTCAGTCATGTCCGATCTTTGCAAACCCATGGACTGTAATCTGCCAGGTGGCTCTGTCCATGGGATTTCCCAGGCAAGAATAATGGAATTGGTTGCCATTTCCTTCTCCATTAGGAAGGCCGAAAGTGAAAGCCACTCAGTAATGTCTGACTCTTTGCAATCCCATGGACTATACAGTCCATGAAATTCTCCAGGCCAGAATACTGGAGTGGGTAGCCATTCCCTTCTCCAGGGGATCTTCCTAACCCAGGGTTTAATCTCAGGTCTCCCACATTGCAGGCAGATTCCTAACCAGCTGAGCCGTGAGAGAAGCTCAAGAATACTGGAGTGGGTAGCCTATCCCTTCTCCAGGGAATCTTCCAAAGCCATGAGTCAAACCGGGGTCTCCTGCACTGCAGGCGGATTCTTTACCAACTGAGCTACCAGCCTCTGGGAATGGTCCCTTTCCAATCATCATTTCCTGGTGGCTCAGATGGTGGAGAATCTGCCTGCAACGCAGGAGACCCTGGTTCAGTCTCTGGGTTGGGAACATCCCCCTGGAGATGGAAATGACAACCCACTCCAGTACTCTTGCCTGGAGAATTCCATGGACAGAGGAGCCTGGCAGACTACAATCCATAGGGTTGTAAAGAGTTGGACATGACTGAAAGATGAACACTCTCACTTTCACTTTAGGATGTGATACTTTATGAGTCTCCAGCAACATGAGTTTCAAATTAAGTGGAAGAGAGAAAAGGAACACCAGAAAATGACCAATTTGGCTCATCTCACACGCTAGCAAAGTAATGCTCAAAATTCCCCAAGCCAGGTTTCAATAGTACGTGAATCATGAACTTCCAGATGTTCAAGCTGGATTTAGAAAAGGCAGAGGAACCAGAGATCAAATTGACAACATCCATTGGATCATTGCAAAAGCAAGAGAATTTCAGAAAAACATCAACTTCTGCTTTATTGACTATGCCAAAGCCTTTGACTGTGTGGATCACAATAAACTGTGGAGAATTCTTCAAGACATGGGAATACCAGGCCACCTGATCTGCCTCTTAAGAAATCTGTATGCAGGTCAAGAAGCAATAGTTAGAACTGGACATGGAACAATGGACTGGTCCCAAATCAGGAAAGGAGTACGTCAAGACTGTTGTCACCCTGCTTATTTAACTTCGATGCAGAGTACATCATGAGAAATGCTGGACTGGATGAAGCACAAGCTAGAATCAAGACTGCCAGGAGAAATATCAATAACCATATGCAGATGACACCACCCTTATGGCAGAAAGCAAAGAAGAACTAAAGAGCCTCTTGATGAAAGTGAAAGAGGAGAGTGAAAAAGTTGGCTTAAAACTCAACATTCAGAAAACTAAGATCATGGCATCTGGTCCCATCACTTCATGGGAAATAGATGGGGAAACAGTGGAAACAGTGACAGACTTTATTTTGGGGGGCTCCAAAATCACTGCAAATGGTGACTGCAGGCATGAAATTAAGAGACGCTTGCTCCTTGGAAGAAAAGTTATAAGTAACCTAGACAGCATATTAAAAAGCAGAGACATTACTTTGCCAACAAAGGTCCATCTAGTCAAAGCTATGGTTTTTCCAGTAGTCATGTATGGATGTGAGAGTTGGACTATAAAGAAAGCTGAGCACTGAAGAACTGATGCTTTTGAACTGTGGTGTTGGAGAAGACTAGTGAGAGTCCCTTGGACTGCAAGATCAAACCAGTCCATCCTAAAGGAAATCAGTCCTGAATATTCGTTGGAAGGACTGATGCTGAAGCTGAAATTCCAATACTTTGGCCACCTGATGAGAAGAACCGACTCATTTTAAAAGACCCTGATGCTGGGAAAGATTGAAGGTGGGAGAAGAAGGGGATGACAGAAGATGAGATGGTTGGATGGCATCACCAACTCAATGTTACATAAGGTTTGAGTAAGCTCTGTGAGTTGCTGATGGACAGGGAAGCCTGGCGTGCTGCAGTCCATGGGGTTGCAAAGACATGACTGAGCGACTGAGCTGAACTGAACTGAATCATAAAAAGTTTAAGATGGGAACAACCTGAACATGAACTCTATGTTGGTCACATAACCACATGAAAAGTGCAGGCTCTCTAGAGCCTTCAACAAAGTCCTGCTGAAAACAGAGGAAGACTCAGGATGCTCAGTGTCTACAGGGCAGTGGTTCTTAAACTTTAGCTGCATGAAAGTCACCAGAAGAGCTTGCTAAAACAGACTGCTGTGCCGCACCGTGGAGTTTCTGATTCTGTCGGTCAGAGTGGGGTCCAAGAATTGCACTTCTAACAAGCTCCCAGATGATGCTGATGCTGCTGGTCTGGACCACACTTTGAGAACCCCAGGTTTAGAATATTTGAGGACCTACATTTCAATGCACTCAGAATCCCAACCTAAATGAGGGAACAGGTAAGAGATACTGTAGGTGGAGATTGATCAAAACTCAGTTTTCTGTCTGGAGCAAGCAAGTACGGAAGAGCATCTCCTGTGTCCCAGGTGATGTCGTGTGTTACCTTGTTTCACCGGTACATGACACACTGCATGGGCGGCATCATTATCCATGTTTTACACCTGAGGGAAAGAGGCTGGGCCAGGTTATGGGAATCTTCCAAGATTATATGGCTCTAAAGTGACAGGGCCAGGTTTCAAACCTGTTCTTCAGAGCAGAGCTCTTGATCTTGCCGCTATACTTTGTAGCCTCCCAAGCACATGTCTCCTCCTCCAGGCTCCCCTGGAGAGGAGAGATGCTTCCCTGGCGCCAGACCCACCACGCCACTGCAAAGCACTCTGGGGCCCACTCCGAGCAGTGATGGGTACAGACAATTGTCTCCTGGGCTTCCCCAGTGGCTCAGATGGTAAAGAATCTGCACGCAGTGTGGGAGACCTGGGTTTGATCTCTGCGTTGGGAAGATCCCCCGGAGAAGGGACTGGCAACCCCCTCCAGTACTCTTGCCTGGAAAATCCCATGGAAGGAGGAGCCTGGTGGGCTGCTGTCCATGGGGTCACTAGGAGTCGGACACGACTGAGCGACTTCTCTTTCACTTTTCACTTTCATGCATTGGAGAAGGAAATGGCAACCCACTCCGGTGTTCTTGCCTGGAGAATCCCAGGGACGGGGGAGCCTGGTGGGCTGCCGTCTGTGGGTAGCACAGAGTCGGACATGACTGAAGTGACTTAGCAGTAGCAGCAAGAGGCTAACACTTTCTTTCTCTCATCTCTTGAGGGCTGCTAAGGACCTGAACTTGTATTAAGTTCTTCTCTTTCCTTAGGAGAAGGAATAAGCTCTATTAAGCCCCCACAAATGCACTGCTCAAAGTATGTTACAGGGCTTCCCAGGTAGCGCTAATGGTAAAGAATCTGCCTGACAATGCAGGAGATGTCAGAGACATGGGTTTGATTCCTAGGTTGGAAAGATCCCCTGGAGTAGGAAATGGTAACCCACCCCAGTATTTTTGCCTGGAGAATCCCATGGACAGAGGAGCCTGGTGGGCTACTGTCCAAGGGGTTGCAAAGAGTCGCACACGATTGACCCCGTACAGGGTAGAGGGAAGCATGTTACATATATTATCTCTTTCTAAACCAGCAGAAGTGGTTTTCAGTCTGGGGGGGTGCAGTTAAGTATTTTAAAACACAGGCTGAGGACTGAGATGGTTCTGGGCTTAACTTCCCTTCTGTCACTTATTAGTTATATGCCTGGCCAAATTAATTGACTAAAGATCAGGTTTTCTTCTTTTGATAAAGTAGTAATTACAACAGTATTTGCCTCAAAGGATTGTGAGAAATTCATGAGTCACTTGCGTGAAAAGCTGTCAGCTCTTAGCAGGCAGCAAAAACTCCATAAATTATTAGCAATGATTGCTAACCTGTTACCCATTTTTTTTCAAAATATAGCCATTTTAGGGGAGTTTTAATTATTGATGTGCCAGACAGTGCTAGGCACACAGCTTCTTCTTAACATTTTTTTTTTTTCTTTTGGCCATGCTGTGTGGCATGCAGGATCTTAGTTCCCTGATCAGGGGTCAAACCTGTGCCCCCTGCAACAGAAGCACAGTGTCTTAACCACTGGACCTCCTGGAAAGTCCCTTTTGATGTCTTGAGTTTAAGAACATTTGGTTGGTGGATCCAGGAAATGTGAATGATGGCATCTTGATTTGAGCCTCTCCCACATCCCAACTAGGAAACACATCTCCAGAGACTCTTACAGACAAAACAGGAAAAATATGAATGATTTTTTGATTAGGCATTTTGGGTACATAAAAAAATTAAATAAGCACACCCAATGGGTACTGATTAATGGAGTGATATTAACTTGAGTGGCCTTCTCTGGAGGCTCTGTGGTAAAGAATCTGCCTGCCAATGCAGAAGACATAAGAGACTCGGGTTCTACCCTGGGTCAAGAAGATCCCCTGGAGGAGGAAATGGTAACCCAGTCCACTATTCTTGCCTGGAAAATCCCATGGACAGAGAAGCCTGGTGGGCTACAGTCCATGGGCTCGAAAAAGAGTCAGACACAACGGAGCGACTAAACAACAGCAACAAATTAATTTGGGTGGGGGTTTGAGGCCAAGGGTTCTGATGGTCCCACTATGACAAGTACTGGTCAAGCTATATGTGAGGTCAGGCTCAGTTCTTAATGACAAGTTAAAACCAAAATCTTAACTTGGAAAGCACCTGGCAGAGGTTGAGCAGGATGGGAAGGGATGGAAAACCAGAGCATGTTAAAAAAGAGACCCACAGCCACTGTGGAAAACCATATGCAGGTTCTTTTAAAAACAAAAATAAAGTTACCATATAATCCAGCAATCGCACTCCTGGGCATATATCCAGAGAAAACCATAATTCAAAAAGATATAGACACCCCAATGTTCATAGCAGCACTGTTTACAATAGCCAAGAAATGGAAGCAACCTAGGTATCCATCAACAGATGAATGGATAAACAAGATGTGCTACATATATACGATGGAATATTACTCAGCCACAAAAAGAGTGAAATAATGCCATTTCACAGCAACATGGGTAGACCTAGAGATGATATACTAAGTGAAGTCAGACACAGGAAGACAAATATTATATCAGATCAGATCACATCAGTCGCTCAGTCGTGTCCGACTTTGCAACCCCACGAATCGCAGCACACCAGGCCTCCCTGTCCATCACCAACTCCCGGAGTTCACTCAGACTCACGTCCATTGAGTCAGTGATGCCATCCAGGCATCTCATCCTCTGTCGTCCTCTTCTCCTCTTGCCCCCAATCCCTCCCAGCATCAGGGGCTTTTCCAATGAGTCAACTCTTCGCATGAGGTGGCCAAGGTACTGGAGTTTCAGCTTTAGCACCATTCCTTCCAAAGAAATCCCAGGGCTGATCTCTTTTAGAATGGACTGGTTGGATCTCAAACATTATATGATGTCACTTAAATGTGGAATCTACAAAATAATACATATGAATCTACATACAAAACAGAAAAAGACTCACAAACAGAAAAAAACACTTGGTAAGCAAAGGGGAAGGAGGGAACCATAAATTGGGAGTATGGGATTAACAAATGCACACTGCTGCTGCTGCTGCTGCTAAATCGCTTCAGTTGTGTCCGACTCTGTGCGACCCCATAGACAGAAGCCCACCAGGCTCCCCCATCCCAGGGATTCTCCAGGCAAGAATACTGGAGTGGGTTGCCATTTCCTTCTCCAATGCATGAAAGTGAAAAGTCAAAGTGAAGTCGCTCAGTCGTGTCCGACTCTTAGCGACCTCATGGACTGCAGCCCATCAGGCTCCTCCATCCATGGGATTTTCGAGGCAAGAGTACTGGAGTGGGGTGCCATTGCCTTCTCCAAAATGCACACTACCGTATGTAAAATAGAAAAGCAAAGATTTACTGTATAGTGCAAGGAACTATATTCATTATCCTGTAATAAACTATAATGGAAAAATAGAAAAAAGAATACACATATATATGTATAACTGAATCATTTTGCTGTATACCTGAAACTAGCACAATATTTTAAATCAATTACAATTTTAAAATTAGAAGTAGTAGGGAGAAGATTAACATACAACTTGATAGCCATCTTTGAATACCTCGAGAGCTTTCAGAAAGACCAGAGGAGCAGATTTACTCTATGTTTGCTATAAAACCTCTAGAACATTCTTTTTCAAACAGTAGTAGGCAACCCATTACTGGAAATCAATTGAACAGGTTAATCAACATTTTAAATAAATAGAACAAAATGGAAAATATCAGATGCAGTTAATCTAATAAAAGGTAATTGCTATTCCACAAAACTTCTGCTTTAGTTATATTTATATTCAAATTTGTGTGAGTTTAATATAAAATGTATCCTTATGTTGGGCCACAGTGAAAAAAAAAGTGTGAAAGCTCTAGAAGGGAAAACATGGACAAGTGGGTGCAAGAAACAAGAAATCAGGTTTCAGCTTTTTCAAAGAAGCTAAAACTTCTTTGATTATAATAATCAGTTCATTTCAGTTGCTCAGTTGTGTCCGACTCTGCGACTCCATGGACTGCAGCACGCCAGGCTTCCCTGTCCATCACCAACTCCGGGAGCCTACTCAAACTCATGTCCATTGAGTTGGTGATGCCATCCAACCATCTCATTCTCTGTCATTACCTGCCTATATGGGTGTCTCTAAACTTGCTTTAGAGGATCCCTCGGCTTCTCATTTGGCAAACAGTCTGGAATTTCAAGGTGACAGTCACAAAAATAATGATGATTATAATGGAAAAAGCAGTGAAATTCAAAAGAACATGGTTTAACAGCTTTGTCCTACTGAACCCTACCACTCCAAATTTGAGGGCCAAACAAGTGGGACAAACACAGGACTTCCCTGGTGGTCCAGTGGTTAAGACTCCACCCTCCCAATGCAGGGGGCCTGGGCTCGATCCTGGTTAGGGAACTAGGTCCCACATGCCCCAACTAAGAGTTTGCATGCCACGACTAAAAGAGCCAGCATGCTACAAAGACGGAAGCTCCCGTGTGCTGCAACTAAGACCAGATTCAGCAAATCAGATCAGATCAGTCGCTCAGTTGTGTCCGACTCTTTGCGACCCCATGAATCACAGCACACCAGGCCTCCCTGTCCATAACCAACTCCCGGAGTTCACTCAGACTCACGTCCATCGAGTCAGTGATGCCATCCAGCCATCTCATCCTCTGTTGTCCCCTTCTCTTCCTGCCCCCAACCCCTCCCAGCATCAGAGTCTTTTCCAATGAGTCAACTCTTCCCATGAGGTGGCCAAAGTACTGGAGTTTCAGCTTTAACATCATTCCTTCCAAAGAACACCCAGGGCTGATCTCCTTTAGAATGGACTGGTTGGATCTCCTTGCAGTCCAAGGGACTCTCAAGAGTCTTCTCCAACACCACAGTTCAAAAGCATCAATTCTTCAGCACTCAGCCTTCTTCACAGTCCAACTCTCACATCCATACATGACCACAGGAAAAACCATAACGTCATTAACCCCTTCCTCAAATTCTGTGCACGTCCTGTGGGGTCTGAGTGGGACAAACAGACCCCACAGGACGTGCACATATATATATATATATAAAAGAGTGGGACAAACAGACCCCACAGGACATGCACAGAATTTGAGGAAGGGGTTAATGACGTTACAGTCTCACTTTGTAGAGTTTCCATGCTCAAACTGGGCTGTACCAGGGAGAAGATCCTGCCTCATTCACCTGCACCCCAGCATTCAGAACTCAATTTCAGGGACCCCAGAGGAGGAGTTGACTTTAGCTGCCTCTAGCTGTTCTAACACAGACATAACCTGTTCATGTCCTATATCTTTCCTCTTGCAGCTCATGCTGTGAGGGTGGCTTTCTTCCAGGAAGCTTGCCTGGTTTCCCCTTGACCTCCGTGGCTTAGTCAGGCTCATCTTCCCTGGGGTCCCACGCCTCCTTGAATACTTCCCTTACAGCACTCATCATAAAAAGTAACTGAAAACACTCATGGAGTGCCAACTGTTAATATGTGCTAAGCACATGGTTTGCATAGATCATCTCATTTAATCCCTTCCCTCTACCCTATGAAGGGCTTCCCTAATGGCTCAGCGGGTAAAGAATCCACCTGCAATGGAGGAGAGACTGGAGACACTAGTTCAATCCCTGGGTCCGGAAGATCCCCTAGAGGAGGAAATAGCAACCCACTCCAGGGTTCTTGCCTGGGAAATCTATGGACAGAGGAGTCTGACAGGCTACAGTCCAAAGGGTCACAAAGAGTCAGACACGACTGAGCGAATAAGTACATCTCTACCCTATGAAGTATTTGCCTTCCCATACCAAAGATGGGTAAACTGAGGCCAGAAAGGTCAGATAACTTGTACAAGGTCACATAGTCAGTAGGTGCCCACTGGCCTAGAGAAGCCAGAGCTCCTAAATTGTAAATTTTTTGGTCTATTGAGCTTTCTCCTTGAGTTAGGTTATCAGGTCTCTGAGGGAAGGATTGGGTCTTATTCACCCTCATGTCTCCAAGCCCAGCCTGCTGTGTCTGGTAAGCTGTAGGCAGTATTATAAATGGGTCAGCCCATAATATTATAATCAAACAGGCCCTTGGACAGCCAGGAGATCAAACTAATCAATCTAACGAAAATCAATATTCACTGGACAGAATGATGCTGAAGCTGAAGCTCCAATACCAGAGGATGAGATGGTTGGATGGCATCACTGACTCGATGGACATGAGTTTGAGTAAGCTCCAGGAGATGGTGATGGACAGGGAAGCCTGGCGTGCTGCAGTCCATGGGGTCGCAAAGAGTGTGACATGACTTAGTAACTTAACAAGAACAAGCCTGGATGCAAATCATGGTTCTGCCAAGAATCTACTACTGAGAATCAAGAGTCTGGGTTCTAGTAATTTGCTCCAGAGTTGAGGACAGAGGTTAGGAATTCCAGCAAGAGAGAACAGAACTGGCTCAAGCCCTGGGTCCCCGACTCCCCAGATGTGACTTGGCACATTACTGAGCTTGTCTAAACTCTCACTCTCCATCTGTCAAGTTAGGGAAACCTCCTACCTCAGCGCCTACCTCACAGGATTGTTTTGAGATGCCTGACATAAAGTTCTTAGTGCGACACCTAATACGTGAAAGGCACTCCACAGCTCTTTGTAAAGTTAATTAATTAATTAAGTAGTTTGGCTGCACTGTGTCTGAGTTGTGGGACTTGAGATCTTTGTTGAGGCATGCAGGGTCTTTCGTTGCAGGGCGCAGACTCTCTATTTGTGGTCTTTGGGCTTAGTAGTTGAGGTACATGGGCTTAGTTGCCCCAAGGCATATGGGATCTTAGTTCCCCAACCAGGGATCGAACCCATGTTCCTTGCACTGTAAGAAGGAGATTGTCAACCACTGGACTGTCAGGGAAGTCCCAACTCTTCTCATTATTAATATACTGCATTTTATAAAGCCACTTGAACTAGAGTAAATAAATTTTGGTTAACTATTGGCATAAGTATTGCAAGTTTTAGACACAGCTTTTATTCAGGGGATCAGAACTTGGGGAAAACATGTAAATAATTTCAGGGAAATTTCTTGCATAATTATTTATTTATTTGGCTGTGCCAGGTCTCAGCTGTGACCTGCAGGATCTTGATTCTTCATTGCAGTGTGCCGTATCTTTTAGTTGTAGCTTGTGGGATCTAGTTCTGTGACCAGGGATTGAACCCAGGCCCCCTGCACTTGGAGCAGGGAGTCCCAAGTACTAGACCACCAGGGAAGTCCTGGGGGAAATTCCTTTTAAAGAATTACTCCAAGAAGAAGTTGGGCTTTCTTGTATTTACACAACACTGAAAGAGTTCCCGGAAAAGGAGAAAAAAAAAAAAAAATCCATGAGAAGGTTGGGGATGAGGAATCAGGGCTAACGTGTCCAGTTACATAAGCTGTTCACTGCACAAGAGTGCCTGGCTAAGGGTGTGTAAGAAACAGAGGCGTGGAGCCAGAATCTAGCTTGCCTTCTACTCATGAAACTGGGAACACAGTCTCTGCTTTTCATCCACTTGGAGAGAATGCTTTTTTCTATTTTGCTCTAAGGCACTCTTCGGGCCTGTGGTGGCTCTAGCTTTATACCTTTGTGATTGATCCAGTTTGTTCTTTTCTTTCAGTGTTGCTTCCCTGGTGGCTCAGATGGTAAAGAATCTGCCTGCAATGCGAGAGACCTGGGTTCGATCCCTGGGTTGGGAAGATCCCCTGGAGGAGGGCATGGCAACCCACTCCAGTAGTCTTGCCTAGAGAATTCCATGGACAGGGGAGCCTGGTGGGTTACAGTCCATGGGATCGCAAAGAGTTGGACACAGCTGAGCAACTAAGCACCAATACAGATGAACATAACAGGGGAGAAGAGACAGAATGGAGCTTCGGGAAGGAAAACATACTTGAAAGTGATGAGGGAAGTGAAGGAAGGCAGGAACAAAGGAAAGCAGTGGAATAAGGGTAACATTTAGTAAATGCTGGTCATTTGTCAGGCACTGTTCCATGTGCTTTAGTTGTGCTGACTCACTGAGTCCTGGTTACACTCCTACACGACAAGGAGAACCATTGGAGGAGGAGGCGGCAGGCGGGCGTGTGAGGTTAACCCATACATGCATCTGCCCAGGACAGAAACTGCTGGCCACGCTCCTTAATCTATGAAAATGTTCAGAATCTGGAAGCTCTCTTTTGAGTCCGTGGTGGAAATGGCTTTTAGAGCCAAAAGGAAAATAGTTTTTTAAAGGAGATAAGTCTGAGTTCTCAGGTGGGTGGCTGGCCCACCACCAGGGCTACATAATGGACTTCTATTTCTGATCAACAGCTGGTCCTTTGGCAGACAGAAGCAAAGGCCCCCTGACAGGTTAGAAGTCCCAGCTTGTAACATGGTCCCAAAGTTCGACCATGAACTTTCCATATGGTTCATCTCAGACCAGGTTCTGACACACAAGCTCCTTCTCTATTTTCTTAAGAACCTGTGAGTGCATGCTACATTGCTGCAGTCATATCCGACTTTGCAACTCTATGGTCTATAGCCCACCAAGCTCCTCTGTCCATGGGATTCTTCAGGTAGGAATACTGGAGTGGGTTGTCATATTCTTCTCCAGGGGATCTTCCTGACCCAGGGATCGAACCCCCCATCTCCTGAGGCCCCTGCATTGCAGGCAGATTCTTTACCGTGGAGCCACCTGGAAGAACCTGAAGTTCCATAAGATATTTACTGTTAAACAGTGACCTGAAAGCAGCTCCAGTGTCCACTTTTCCTGGTGGTCTTTAAAAGAAACCCTTCAAGGGTGTGCTAGGGAACCCTCCTACACTGTTGGTGGAAATGTAAATCAGTACAAGCACTATGGAAAGCAGTATGGAGGTTCCTAAAAAAACTAAAAACAGAGCTTAACTTAAAATACAGCAATCCCACTCCTGGGCATACACCCAGAGAAACTGTAATTAGAACAGATACACGCACCCCAAGGCTCACTGTAGCACTACTTAGAATAGCCAAGACCTAAGGCCTTAGGAAGCAACCTAAGCAACCATCAACAGATAAAGAAGATGTGGTATATATACAGTGGAATATTCAGTTCAGTTCAGCTCAGTCACTCACTTGTGTCTGACTCTTTGTGACCCCATGAATCACAGCATGCCAGGCCTCCCTGTCCATCATCAATTCCTGGAGTTTACTCAAACTCATGTCCATTGAGTCGGTGATACCATCCAGCCACCTCATCTCTGTTGTCCCCTTCTCCTCCTGCCCCCAATCCCTCCCAGTATCAGAGTCTTTTCCAATGAGTCAACTCTTCGCATGAGGTGGCCAAAGTACTGGAGTTTCAGCTTTAGCATCAGTCCTTCCAAAGAAATCCCAGGGCTGATCTCCTTCAGAATGGACTGGTTGGATCTCCTTGCAGTCCAAGGGACTCTCACGAGTCTTCTCCAACACCACAGTTCAAAAGCATCAATTCTTCAGCACTCAGCTTTCTTTACAATACAACTCTCTCAATCCATACATGACCACTGGAAAAACCATAACCTTGACCTTTGTTGGCAAAGTAATGTCTATGCTTTTGAATATGCCATCTAGGTTGGTCATCACTTTCCCTCCAGGGAGTAAGCGTCTTTTAATTTCATGGCTGCAATCACCATCTGCAGTGATTTTGGAGCCCCCAAAACTAAAGTCTGACACTGTTTCCACTGTTTCCCCATCTATTTCCCATGAACTGATGGGACCAGATGCCATGATCTTTGTTTTCTGAATGTTGAGCTTTAAGCCAACTTTTCACTCTCCTCTTTCACTTTCATCAAGAGGCTCTTTAGTTCCTCTTCACTTTCTGTCATAAGTGTGCTGTCATCTGCATATCTGAGGTTATTGATATTTCTCCCGGCAATCTTGATTCCAGCTTGTGCTTCTTCCAGCCCAGCGTTTCTCATTATATACTCTGCATAGAAGTTAAATAAGCAAGGTAACATTATACAGCCTTGACGTACGCCTTTTCCTATTTGGAACCAGTCTGTTGTTCCATGTCCAGTTCTAACTGTTGCTTCCTGACCTGCATATAGGTTTCTCAAGAGGCAGGTCAGGTGGTCTGGTATTCCCATCTCTTTCAGAATTTTCCACAGTTTATTGTGATCCACACAGTCAAAGGCTTTGGCAGAGTCAATAAAGCAGAAATAGATGTTTTTCTGGAACTCTCTTGCATTTTCCATGATCCAGCAGATGTTGGCAATTTGATCTCTGGTTCCTCTGCCTTTTCTAAAACCAGCTTGAACATGTGGAAGTCCACGGTTCACGTATTGCTGAAGCCTGGCTTGGAGAATTTTGAGCATTACTTTACTAGCGAGTGAGATGAGTGCAATTATGTGGTAGTTTGATCATTCTTTGACATTTCCTTTCTTTGGGATTGAAATGAAAACTGACCTTTTCCAGCCCTGTGGCCACTGCTGAGTTTTCCAAATTTGCTGGCATATTGAGTGCAGCACTTTCATAGTGTCATCTTTCAGTATTTGAAATAGTTCAACTGGAATTCCATCACCTCCACTAGCTTTGTTCGTAGTGATGCTTTCTAAGGCCCACTTGACTTCACATTCCAGGATGTCTGGCTAGATCACTGGTGTGATCACTGGCTAGATGTCTGGTGTGATCACTAGGTGAGTGATCACACCATCGTGATTATCTTGGTCGTGAAGATCTTTTTTGCACAGTTCTTCTGTGTATTCTTGCCACCTCTTCTTAATATCTTCTGCTTCTGTTAGGTCCATACCATTTCTGTTCTTTATGGAGCCCATCTTTGCATGAAATGTTCCCTTGGTATCTCTAATTTTCTTGAAGAGATCTCTAGTCTTTCCCATTCTGTTGTTTTCCTCTATTTCTTTGCATTGATTGATGAAGAAGGCTTTCTTATCTCTCCTTGCTCTTCTTTGGAACTCTGCATTCAGATGCTTATATCTTTCTTTTTCTCCTTTGCTTTTCACTTCTCTTCTTTTCACAGCTATTTGTAAGGCCTCCCCAGACAGCCATTTTGCTTTTTTGCATTTCTTTTCCATGGGGATGGTCTTGATCCCTGTCTCCTGTACAGTGGAATATTACTGAGCCTTAAAAAAGAACAAAATAATGCCATTTGGGGCAACATGGGCGGATCTAGAGATTATCATACTAAGTGAAGTAAGTCAAAGACCAAAATTGCTTATGTGTGGAATCTAAAAAAAAAAAAAACAGTACAAATGAAGTTACTTATAAAACAGAAATAGATGCACAGACATGGGAAACAAATTTGTGGCTACCAAAGGGGAAAGTGGGAAAAGGGATAAATTAGAAGTTTGGGATTATACACACTATTGTATATAAGATAGGTAACCAACAAGGGTCTACTGTATAGCACAGGGAATTCAAAATCTTGTAATAACTTATAAGGAGAAAGAAATTGAAAAATTATATATATATATATATATATAAAGATAGAGAGCTGAATCACTGTGATGTACACCTGAAGCCAATACAGCATTATAAGTCACCTATATTTCAAAAAAAAAAAACTGTAAATAGATACAATAAAATTTTCTAGGGCCCCCTCCAAAAAAAAAAACCCTTCTGAAAAGAGGGTGAAAATAAACCTTGCTACCAGGTGGTCAGTAATCTTGCCTACTCTGGATGTGGGGCTACAAAGGTGATGAGGGGATGAGAATTGAGCAGAGACAAATACACATACATTTACATATTTGATGTTAAAACAACCACACCTGTAACATGATGATGAATGCCCGCATCTAGCTATTCTGTAAGGAAGGTGTTTCACCTGACAGCCTGAGACAGCAAAACCACCCCTGAACATCTGTTTCCCCCATTTTGCCACAGAGCATTCTTTTGTAATCCTTTTTTTATAATTTGACCTGTTCCATTTTTCTGGCAGAGGGCCCTGGCAAGGCAAGCACTTTTCTGTCTGTATTCCAACTTCAGATGGGAACAGGAAGGAGGCAGCAAGAGGGGAAGGGAGAGGAAAAGACAGAGAGGAACTGAGGCAGACACCGGGGAGAGGGTATACAGGGATCCAGACGCGGGGAGAAAGGAGAAAAGGGGAGGGAAACCCAAGAGAGAGAGAGGCGAAGAGTCCCAGAAGGCCACTTTAATGTGCCCACCCAGGGGGGCACGACTGATTTGAAAGAAACCCAAACCGACAGGACATAGTCCAGAAAGATCATCCAGTACAAATGTGACCCAGAAACCTGTAATCACAGCATTCTCGAACAGATCAAACTGGTTATATAACACTCTTTAGACTCAGAAAGTCTTTAACAATTGATGAAATATCATCATTTCTAAGTGGTTTGTGTTTAACATTCAGGAATAATTGGACACAGTCTTAAAACATCTCTTTGGCAAGGAAAATGCCCTTTCCATTCTGTGTGTGTGTGTTTGTGAATTTTATCCCACTCTTCTATATCGCTTTAGCCTAGACAGACAACCATTTGAGCTTCCCAGGTGGCGCTACTGGTAAAGAACTTGTCTGCCAATGCAGGAGACATTAAGAAACTCTGGTCTGATCCCTGGGTCAGGAAGATCTTCTGGAGGAGGGCATGGCAACCCACTTCACTATTCTTGCCTGGAGAATCCCATGGACAGAGGAGCCTGGCAGGTTACAGTCCATGGGGTCACAAAGAGTCAGACACGACTGGAGCGACTTAGCACAGCACAGATAACCATTTACCCACCAGAAGTGATTCTCATTTTCTCCTGCCTACTCCATTCTCTCTCCCAAGGAAAACACCCTGAAATAAGACCTCACCTCCTGCGCAGTGAGCAGTATCACTTCGCCGACAAACACCAGGGGAACTGGGATGAGTTTTACACCCAGGCCGGGGTCCACCTGCCCTCAGTTAGGCTTTCAGACATTCCCCTCCAGGCTGCCCCTGCCCTGCCCCGAACTGCGCTGCCGCCAAGGTTTGGTTTCCTTAGAAATGGCGGCGGCACCATCCGGGAACTGTAAGAGCTTTCCTGTCCCAGAGGCTCCGCACTGCTGAAACATGGGTAGGAGAGAGGGAACTGGATGATGGAAGCTAGGAAGAGTTTTTCTGATTGCCGTTTCAGATCCCATTATGGAAAATTCCTTTGGAATATATTAACCATTATTTGTTGGTCTAAAGAAAAAAAAATATGTGTGTATACACATATGGCTTTGCGCACCTACTATTCATTCATTTATTCAACAAGAACATATTGGACAGGCATCTACTGTGCAGTCAGGCCCTGGGCTAGTTACTTTTACATCATTTATAGCAACCAAATCCTCCTGCATGCATGCTCCGTTGGGTCTGATTCTGCAATGCTGTGAACTATAGCCCGCCAGGCCCCTTCTGTCCATGGAACTTTCCAGGCAACTGGAGTGGGTTGCCATTTCCTTCTTCAATCCCCCTGAGAGGAGGGCAACTTCTATATTCTCCTCTCCAAGAAACAGAGACTTGCTTCTGGAGCCAGAGATTCTATTTCGAGTGGAAGTTTTCCCTCTAACTAGCTGTGTGGCATTGGGCAGATAACTTAATCCCTCTGAGCCTCTGTTTCCTCCTCCATGAGGTGAAGATAATTCCTTCTGCCTCACTGAGTCCTTCTGCATTTGAAACGAGCTGATAAACTCAAGGAGATCAATCATGTAAGAGGCTGAGTGCCCAGATTTAGGAAACTGTAACAATGGAGAGCCACTCTGTGATTGTTTTGCTGGAGCCAGGAGGCCAGACCGCGCCTTGCGGTAGGGTGAGGTTTCCTGTGAAGAGAATTGAATTTTCCACAGTCAATCATCCTGAGAAAAGTTAAACTGGAGTGAAAACTCCCTCCCTCTCAGAAGCCACGGCCGGCTGGCGGGGGAGGAAGGCAGGACAGATGGGCTTCGCAGGGTGCAGAGATCTGGGGGCATATCCAAGGGTGGAGTGAACGGCCCTGGCCATTTAAAGACCAGCTCAGAGCCCGGCATGTGGCCAACCTGATCCCAGCCCCTAAGGTGAGTGGGGGCTTGTGTAGTGACTAGAAAGCTCTGGGCCAACTCTGCAGCATTTGGAGAGGGGTGCCCTCGGCCCTTTGGCCAGCCCAGGGCAGGCCACTGGGAAACCAGTTAGGCTCCGGGCAGGAGAACGCCAAGCCCTGGCTTCTGTCCTGTGTAGAGGCAGCAGCAGCGATGGCTGTGTCGTGGGGTCACTGGTTTCTGGAAAAAGAGGTTGTGAGCAGTTACCAAGGTGTCCACTGGCCTCAATAAGGTGTATCTGGATTCCAGCTCCCTTGGCAAAAGACTAGAACAATCAGAACTGACTCTGTGGATGTGAACAAGCACCCCTGAGAATTCCTGGGCTTAAAATTAGAGGGTAGCCTTAGAAAAAGACTTGATTTGTTAGTAATGTGTGCTTAGCTGCTCAGTCGTGTCCAACTCTTTGCAACCCTTTGGACTATAGCCTGCCAGGCTCTTCTGTCCATGGGATTCTCTAGGCAAGAATACTGGAGTGGGTAGCCATTCCCTTCTCCAGGGGATCTTCCCAACCCAGGGATTGAACCCAGGTCTCCTGCACTACATGCAGGAGCCATCAGGGAAGCCCAATTTGTTAGTAATACGCACAGGAAAATCCTTGGAAACTGTTATTGGGCTATCAATGGGGGTGGCATGATTTAAACTCCAAGCTGGGAAGCTGGGTAGACTGTTTACACCCCTACAGAGCCTAGCACAGGGTAAGTGAATAATAAGAAAGGTCTGGGACCTTTCTCCTTATTTCTCCCCACATGATGAGAGGGAAGAAACTTTGGTTGCAGGAACACATCTGCAACCTCTTGGTGCATCCTCTTAACACAGGGTGCAGAAGAGGAGATGAGTGGCCATATTATTTAATTTATATGTCAAAAACCAGGTCTTTCAGAAGGTTTGACCATGCCTGTAGGGATCAGGGCATTCGTCCAGGGACATGAAACATAGTAAACATTTAATGATGGTTACGACATTCAGAAGACTCTTGAGTCCCTTGGACTGCAAAGGAGATCAAACCAATCAATATTAAAGGAAATCAACCCTGAATATTCATCAGAAGGACTGATTCTCAAGCTGAAGCGCTAATACTTGGGCCACCTGATGCAAAGAGGCAACTCGTTGGAAAAGACCCTGATTCTGGGAAAGACTGAGGGCAGGAGGAGAAGGGGGTGACAGAGGATGAGATAGTTGGATGGTATCACTGACTTGATGGACATGAGTTTGATCAAGCTCCGGGAGATAGTGAAGGACAGGGAAGCCTTGTATGGTGCAGTCCCTCGGTTCACAAATAGTTAGACATGACTGAGTGACTGAACAATAACAACGACGACATTCAAGTGTTCCTTCTAAAACCCATTTGCTCCTCACCACTATGGTCTGAGGCTGGTACTATTATTAGACCCATCATATCAGAGAAAGGAAATGGGTGGTATACTCTAAAAAAAGCGGTATACCACAGGAAATGCGTGGTATACTCTTAAAAAAAGTGGTTGAAGGGCCTGCTGATGAGAGTGTGATGGGCAGACAGAAGGGAAAACAGACGATGGGGGAGCAGCCTGGGGCGAGCCAGATGGGGCATAGCTGCCACCCCTCATTCAGAAGGGGAGGTTCCAGAACCCAGAAGGATCCGAAGCTGCAGGAGAGCAAGCAGTGGCCTAGACTGATCTAGCCATGTCATCCCACAGCCCGACGGGAAGGGACTAAGTACCTTGACATCCCTTGGTTTCCACCCTCCCACATCCTGGTGGCACCTTTCACTGGCCAAAAAGGAAGCCAGGGGTGTCCATCCAGAAAGGTAAGGTTTCCAGGGCACTGAGCAGGGTGGTGAAGGATGGTAAGTGGGTCTGGAAGAGCATCAGAAGAGAGCTGACACATGCGTTTATAGATTAGGAAACAGAGATATAGATGACATAACCTGCCCAATGTCACAGAGCAAATAAGAGGTGGGATCAAACTGAAGCCCACACAGTATGACTCTGAATCCATGCTCTCAACCACTAAGACATGCATCCTAGAACTGATTGAAAAGACTGCTGGTTATCCAGCACCTTTTCCCCGCTGCATCCGACTTAGTCATCCTTCCAGTAAAAGACTCCACTTACTCCCACCCAGATTTTCCAGCCTTCTTGGAGCAAGGTATGGCATCTGACTAGAGCTCAGGCCAAAGGAATGCAAATGAAACAATGTGAGCAGCTGTTAGATTACACCCTCCACTTTTCTTCTCTCTTTCCTATAGACGGGGATGTGGGATGTGATGGTGTGATCTGAAGCAGCCACCTTAGCCCACGGCAGGGAAACTCCATTTGAGGTTATCAGAGGAGCTTATGCTGCAAGTGAAAGACAACTTAATTTGTTTCTTGTTTCACTCACTGTTATTACCGAACCAGTAACTTAAACAATACAAAGACCAGGATGTAGCTCATTCACTGTGGTTAAAGCAGTAGGAGTCGTGATCGGTAGAGATGGTTAGTGATCACCAATGCAAGTGTGCTCCTCTTCTTTCTGGCTGTTACTAGACTACATTTCCCAGCCTCTTTCCATCTGCGTGAGGCTATGGGACTAGCTCCCACCTCTGGAATTGGAAGGAAGGTGAGTGTGTTACCCCCAGGCTGAGACAACCATCGGTGAGTGTACCTTTGTCCCGCTCACCTTATTCACTCGTCTGCCAAATGTATGCAAAGCATCCAGTGAAGGAATCTGATGCTCTAGAGTAGGATGGATGAAAACAGGAAAGGTGCCTGGGGCTTTCCATGATCACATGGATCAGAGCCCTCTGACAACTCAACACTTGACTACAATACAAGCAACAAACACCACCTCTATGGTGTTAAGTCACTGACATTTGAGCTTGTTTGTTACAGCAGCAGTTTGTCTGTCTATTCTGACTATTTTCATACTTCCCAGTTGCTGCACTCTGACAGACGTAAGTACTATTATCCAGCAGTGCAGTCTTAGCCCCTGTTTTAGGAGGGCAAAGGGGTGGGCTGGTAAACATTTACTGTTTTAAAGAAGTTACACAACTGTTACTAATTATTGTGATAAAGCCCCTACATCCTGCTTGAATAAGGAAGGCAAGAATAGTACAAGAAAACCCTTTCTCATGGTACACTGGCCCTGGGGGCACTGGCCCTGGTCTCTCAAGAATGCTATTCCCATGAACATTCCTTTGGGGACTCAGGAAAGTTCACAGAGTCTGAGCAAAAAAGAGCATCAACTGAACACACTGAGGCATTTCAGAGGGTCAAGAAACCCCAAAGGGCAGCAAATTAGGGAAAGTAAAGGAAACAGCGACTCATCTATGTCCATGTCCTTTTCAGTGGTGAAGGAGTGGACTCTCTTCCATTCTTCCTAATGTCCAGATTTTCTAAAGTAAGCATGTGCTACTTTTATATTAAAAAGTGGTTTTAAAATTTCCGTTTTTAAGAAACAAAATAAACCGATTAAGCCTAAGGAATGAACAGACAAGAGAGATACAGGTCAAAGGATACAAGTGCCCCAAGGCATTGGTATGACAAAGAGACAGTTCAGCCTTAGGAATATACAACCATGAAAAGACAAAGCATCTCAGAGGTGACCCTCATTCACTCGTTCAATAAGCATTTCCTGTACCAGGTACTGGGCTGGCTGCTAGATCTGCAAAGAAGAATGAAGTGGCCACAACCTCATACAGTAGCTGACAACTTTGGCTACACACCAGAATCACTTGGGATTCAGTTTTTAAAACATACAGTGATAAAATACAGATGCTTAGGTCCACACTCCAGGGATTCTAATGTAATTGGTCAGGGTTACAACTTGGTCGTAGGACTTTTAATAGCTCCCCTGATTCTAATGAGCAGGGTGGAGAATCCCTAGGAGCACGTGACACATGAACTGAGTGTTGAAGGAAGGGTAGGAGCCAGCCAGGAGAGGAAGAGAGAAGGGGTGGTATTATGTAGCCAGAGCTGCATTTAGACTGTAGTTCAATGTAACAGATGGTTATGATGAGTGGGGATGATGCAAATGATGGGCGTTACCCCATGGCCAACCGAATGTCTATCTTCCAGGTAGTAGGAAGTTGATAAAGGTTACTAGACAGGGGCAGACATGATCATACCTGGCTTCATTCCAACTCTCCGTGCATTCTCTCTTACCCTCTCTGATGGCCATCGTCTCTGCCTACACATGGGGCTATAGAAGGGCTATGGAGAGATGATGCGGATTTTGCCTCTAGAAAATGGTACCATCACAGGAGACGGCATATTTCTGGACTCTCCATCAGAAGACACCTTCAACACAGCATTCATCTCGAGTTAGACTCCTATTTTCACTGCCTTTTCAAAAATTCCTTTTTGTTTTGTAGGGGGAAACAAAAGTTTATTTTACTCACAGGCCCGAGAAACAGGAAGTGTGACACACTTCTGGGGGCACGAGAGATGCCTCAGGGTGGTCAGAGGGCAGAAAGTAGGAGTGCAGGGGAACAAAAACCCCTTTTTGGTTACTTAAATTCATTACGTGATCTTGCTGCAACACTGAGAATAAATGCCCCAAAGCGCTAGTCATAGCTTATTTGGAGACTGATATGAAAATTTGGAGTTGAAGCAGACTACCTATCGCATCATGAGAAAGTAGTGGCATTGTCACTGAAGACCCTCGACGGAACACCATTCCACACGCAGCTCCAAAACAAATCACTAGATAATTCAAATGACCCGATCACCATTTCTGAGCATCTGTTTGAAGAATAAGAATAAATTACAGAGGAATTTCTAGAAATAAAAATGGTTTCAGTTAATAGATTGGGACAATTGGTGAGAGCTAGTCCATACTTCATGCACTGGAAATGTGTCTTTTAACTGAATAAAATAATAATAATGAATTAACAGCCATAAGCACTTCCTGAATATCTGCACATACAACATGTGGGGCTAGGACTTTACACACACCATTGACCACAGTCATGCAAGGTCTGCAATTAGGTTGAGAGATAACCGAGGCTCAGAGCAGTTTTATCTGCCCAAGGTCACAGGTAAGTGCAGTGATAGAATTCAAACTAAGTCTTCATGGCCTCTCTCCCTCCTTCTCCGGGTCCCTAAGATCCTGGCCAAGGGGTGAATCTGTGCTCTTTCGTGCTTCAGAAAGAATGGCTGCTTGACAAGCTCATCAACTGCTGTAGGGTAATCTTCCCTGCTGTGTGTCTAAGGAAAGCACCAAAAAGTATCACGATTCTTTCAAGGGAAAAAATGCCAGCTCCCTCTTTGACCTGAATAGCATGGAAACAACACAGTCTCAGCCAATGAGCTGCTCTGTCAGGAAGAGGAAATCCCTCTGGAGACACCATGCACCCAAGCAGTATGGCACCCGGTGTAAATAATAAACACCCAAGAGCCACACGCCTCCTTTGGCTTAAGATTTCAGGAGGCTGGAACTGGGTGATGCCTTAGGGGCTGCTTGGCACAACCCCTGCTTTTCAAAGATGAGAAAACAGACTGGTTAACAGATCTACTAAAGCAGGCAAGGGGTTCCCAGGTGGCTCAGTGGTAAAGAATCTCTCCATCAACACAGGAGACGCAGAAGACATGGGTTCAATCCCTGGGTCGGGAAGATCTCCTGGAGTAGGAAATAGCACCTGACTCCAGTATTCTTGCCTGGAGAATCCCATGGACAGCGGAGCCTGGCGGGCTACAGTCCATGGGATTGCAAGAGTCGGACACAACTGAGCACAAGCCTATACTAAGGAAGGCATAGCAGCCAGAAACTTGGTCTCAAACTCTGACTCTGTATTTTATCTTATTTTGTATTCTCAATCATCTTGCATCCCAGAGCCCAGGAGGGAACCCCAGGATTCCTATAACACTCTCACCTCCTCATGAAAAACTGGGCTTTCCCCACAGAGGAGCTGAAGGGGAAAAAAAATGCTGTTTTCTGAATTTCTACTGCTGATTTGAAGGGCTCCCCCTACTGATCAGCTGGACCGTCCAGTCTGTTGTTTCCAAAGGGAGAGATGGAAACAAAAGAGGATCAATCACCTGGGCCTTTCAGGTACATAAATCGTTCTGTGAATGCAAACAATTAGGTGTTTATACAGGTGGTTTCTTGGAGCAAGGAATGCTCTTTCTGCCATGGCTGACACTTATCTATAATTTAAGAGAACCAAACAGCTTCTGTCCCATGTAAAGCACCAATGCTGGTGTCATTCACACACAATTAAACACGTGTAGAGCAGATCATCAAGAATATGCCCTCTTCAGAAACTGCTTCATGCAAAGCTATGGTTTAGATGTCATTTCCATTTCATAAAACGGCTCACCACAATGTCCCTTCAGAAGCTAGTTTTGTTCATGCATTTAATTTGTGATTCCATTTCCAGAGATGTGATTGCCTCAGAACTTGTCAGAAACACATTTTCTGAATAAAACAAGGTCCTCTTCCCTGCCTCAGAATGCCTCCCCTTGATCTAGACCTATTTTGGGTGCCTGGCTCTTAGAAATGGATGAAAATCCTTGCTGCGGTGGAATTTAATTAACTTCAGCCAGTGTGGGTCTTGCTGAGGACACGCAGACCAGGAGGAAAGGATGATCAGACACATGGTACCCAAGGCTCAGAGCCTCACTGTGGATAAACATTTTTAAACAGCTGTCATTTCATGGAAGGAAGGCGAGATGTTCAAGCTGGTGATAAAAGAACAGCAGGGACAGACTTGACAGCCCAGATTGTTAGCGGCTTAAGGAAACCGAGAATGAGAAAGAAAACCAAAACCAAAAATCAACCACTAAGCTACCAAACGAGACTGGGTGGCAGGAATACTTGGAGATAACCCGACAACGCAAATGTCCTTCTCTTCATGGGAGGAAGTCTATCTCTGACAAGTGTGTCCTGGCTCACCCACCACAAATCTACACTTAGAATGACAGGCGGAAGAGGATGAAACGCCCTATTCCAAGACACCTGGAGGAAAAACAGACGTCAAGGGCGATCGCAGCTCCCAGGTCTTGAAATTTAATTACCAGAACGTTTTTGGCCCTGGACTTCATTAAATTCAGGTTAGGGAGTAGCCACACGATGTCCTTCTTGTGGCATTTACCGGCTAGCTGCATCTTTCCAGGCAGGATGAGACCGCTTGCTTGCAGGGTCCCGCAGATCAGGAAGTTTGCTGTGGCGCGCTCCTGGGAGTATCACCAAAGACCAGGACACACACACACGCACACACCGCACAGCCGACTCTCACCCCTGCCACCTCCAAAGCTCACGCTCCAGGAAAAGGCCAGTTCTCACAGCAAAAGGAACGTGCAGCAGGGCGAGAGTCCCCCGGCCAGCCCTTTCTCTCCGCCCCTCGGGCATGGACTCCAAATTCGCGATTCCCAGGCTGGGTTCTAACAAGAAAAGGCAAAAAAGGGCAGACTTACCGAACTCCTCCGGGCTGTAGGGCGCTGGAGAGGCTTCCACAAACTCGTTGTCTGGAGGAAGAAGAAAAGCAGAAAACAAAAATAGAATCTTAACCTTTCAGGGCTAATCGATTAAAAATCAGTTACCGCCCAGGTCCCTTAGAAAAGCGCGCGTTTCTCTCTCCCAGCGACGGAAATCCGTGAACCTGGGGCCTCCCGGGGTTCCAGATGCCAGATCCACTGGGGGTAAGAAATCGTTAAAGAAACTTGGCGGGGAGCATTTCGGCCCAGGAACCAAGCGTCTTCTGGGCGCAGGCAGGTGCGCGCCAACTTTCCGTAGGTTGGAGCCCATGGATCCCCCGGCCCGGCGTGCCAGGCAGCGACCTCCCCCTCTACCCTCAGCCCGCGGGGCGCATCGCGGCGTCCCCCGGGTCTAGTGTCGACGCCCCGGCGCCCAGGAGCCCCAAAGTTTCCTAGCGGGTCCCGGAGGCCCGAGAGCGCGCAACGGCAGCGGCGGCGAGCTCCCTGCGCCCACCCGAAGGAGCGCCCGTGCGCATCCCCGCTACCCGTTGCTAGGCGACCGCGGCCTTCACGCTCTGCAGTGGCGCGCGCGCTGCCTCCCGACTCCTGGTGGGAGGGCATCTTCCCCATCCCCACTCTCTCTGACCATTTATGACAAACGAGCGCGTAACCAGTTGTAAAAACGATTTCTGCATTTTTGTATTATGTCTGTCCTGTTCCGATCGATGCTTGGGAAATCGTTTTTTTTTTTTTTTTTGCTTTGCTTCTCCTGGGAAAAAGCAGGAGTTTCAGAGCTTGAATATTCCCTGCAGCAAGGAAGGGTTTCCAACACCCTCAACCCTCTCCTTTGAACCTGAATTCTGACTTCACTCCAAGCAATATTTCTTCCTCTTAAGAGACTAGCAGAGAAGATAATATGCCTTCATTTCACAGGTAGGGAAACTGAGGCTCAGAAGTTAAGTAACTTATGTACGACTGCGCATCGTTGTGATACTCTGTGTGTGTGTGTGTGTGTGTGTGTGTGTGCGCGCGCGCGCACACACACACGTGTCAGGAGAGAGCAGAGCCATATTCCTTCTAATATTAAAAGAGTTGCGCAGTTTCACGTACAGAATGTAGAAACAAAAGTTTGGGTCTGAAAATTTGAGTTGTAGGTCCTAAAGAAATTGATGTCAGCTTGCGGGAGTCTCCCTGCCTAGGTCAGTAACTTGTACAGATGCATTATGTGTTTCTACCAGGACTGACTGATGCCTCACTCAGGAGGGCCCTGGGCTATGGGAAAATGCTCTAGAGATGCTGGGAGGAGGCAGAGGAAGGAAGGCGCAGACATAGAAAATGGCTGTCTCTTCTCCATCCCCGGCCTTGGACACTGATAGTTGGAGAGTTAACAGTCTGGGCAACATCCGGACCTTCTATAGTCTCAGACTGATCAGATCGCCAGCTGCAGCAGCCCGAGGGCCCGTGGACCTGTGCTGAGGTGCTCTCATTCTGTAAACCTCAGTCATCTCTGAATGTTCTACTGTCAGTCTACAATTTACCGTGGAGGACAGAAAGAAGGCGCCCTGGCCCGAGTGCCCACGGAGGAATGGCCCGGGACCAAGCTGAGACTGTCCTCCTTCCGCATCAGGGTAACCGTTCTTCTTCTTCCTTTTCTGTTGGCTGCCCTGAGAGTGGCTTGAAGGATATCTCAGTTCCCTGACCAAGGACTGAACCAGGGCCACAGCAGTGAAAGCCCTGAATCCTAACCACTAGGCCAAGGAACACCCCAAAGCAACCATCTTGAACTGCCCAGCCTATCTCTCTATCCTCTTCTGTTTTCCCCACTCCTGACAATCTGAGCTCTGAAATCCAAGATGGGAATGTGCTTGGGTGAATTTTTGCATATATCAAGACATCCCTTCCCATCTCCTGAAAACCTCCATTTGCTTTCAGGAATTCATGGGCTTCCCCTGATGGCTCAGTTGATAAAGAATCCACCTGCAATGCAGGAGACCCCGGTTCGATTCCTGTGTTAGGAAGATCCCCTGGAGAAGGGATAGGCTACCCACCCCAGTATTCATGGACTTCCCTTGTAGCTCAGCTGGTGAAGAATCCACCTGCAATGTGGGAGACCTGGGTTCGATTCCTGGGTTGGGAAGATCCCCTGGAGAAGGGAATGGCTACCCACTCAAGTATTCTGGCCTGGAGAATTCCATGAACTGGATCCCAAAGAGCTGGACACGACTGAGCGACTTTCACTTTCACTTTCATTCATGGTTTGTCAAACTTTCTTTCAACTCCTCACTCTGTTGGAAACCTGGCTCTCCTTGAAAATAACAGAGCACGTAGTCCACAACCCTTACTCACTGCAGCCGTCTACAGACCTCTGTGTTATTCTACCTCATTTCTTGAAGGTGTTGGCATCTGGATCACTGTCACTTTTCCCAATACCATTCCCATGATAATTTTTATTTCCAAATCTACCAGTGGATTCTTCTCGTACTCTGGTCTCTCAGCTCTTCAACATCCTCTCCCTTCCTGCACCTCCAGCTATCCCAGCTTCCTGCCCTTCTAGTAACACCATCTGTAATCTCAACACCAAGCATTCCACTTTCCTATCACCACCACCCAGCCTTCCAAGCTTTCCAGCTTATTCTTCCTGTTAGCCTCACCCAATGTCTCCTTGACCCCAACCGCTCCTGTAATTTGCTGATCCTGTGATCTTTTCTGTGTTACTCTCCCTCTTGACATTCCTTTCTCTTTTAACCACCCTAGTTTCCAGGTTTACTATTATCATTTCTCTTATATACCCCTTCAAATCCACCTCTCTCTCTGTCTACTAAGTCTTTGGGAAAACCATATCCCTGATAAAATCTATTTCTTCATTTTCTCTCTGCTGGCACCCAGTGAAACATGATCAGAGAAGCACAGCATCATGCTGACTGGTCTTATTTTCAGTGTGTGACCACTAGCCTCAAGTGGACATTAGTGCAGCCCAGCAATCACTCTGTTTGCCTGGTTTACTTACTCTCCTGCTCTCTAGTTACTATGGATGAACCATCCATTTTCCAGCTGAGGCCAACTCCTCCATTGTGTATCAGATCCTCTGTGCCCTCTCACATGGATTTCTCCCCACCTCTCTTCTCTAAGTTGATGTTCTCCTCTGTTCTGGATCATTCCCATCACTATACAAATGTGCTATTATGTTTCTATCTTTAAAAAATCTTTTCCAATTCTACTTCTCTCTTCCAATTACCGATCTCAAGTTTCAGTGACAGTTTACCACAAAATTCATCAAAGAATTGTTTACACTCATTGTTTCCACCATCTTCCTTTAATCTTAAAGGCAAACAAGCTTATAGCTCATCACTCTTCCAGAGTAGCTCTTGTCAAGGTCAAGACTGACCTTGGCACTGCAAAATTCCAACGGTCAGTTCTTGATCTGAGTAGGAGTCTTTGACTCCCTGATGTCATGAGGAGGTGAGCTCAGATGGCCTGTTTGCAGGACTGCTGCTGGCGCTAAGTTGCTTCAGTCATGTCAGACTCCGTGCGACCCCATAGACAGCAGCCCACCAGGCTCCCCCATCGCTTCCAATTCCCCATCGGATCAGGAGGCAACTAGCCTTTGCATTCCAAGAGAGATAGTCTACAGAGGGCTTTGGTATGAGCGCCAAGGTCTGGTTAGGGGTCAACCAGACCTTGGCTCTAATACCAGATTCACTATTAACTAGTAGTTTAATTTCTGCTAACCTTAGTTTTCTATAAAAATGGAGATAATAATTATACCTAACTCATAAGGTTGTAGCAAGAATGCAATAACCTACAGCGTTTAGAGCCTGTAAAATAGAGACTGTCACACTGTGAAAATCAAGTACATGTTAGTTATTATTAGATGGTATGCTCTTTCACAGCTGAGGAAAATGAGGCTCTTTTCTCTTCTTTAATGACTTCGAGTTACTGAAAGGAATCACTAACCACAGATTATGCTTCCATTTAAAAGCAATGTACATGGTCCCACCTCTTAGTTTGCTTTCTAAGAGTTTCCTTGAAAGTTAGTTATGTGGAATTAGGATCAGGCATTCCCCATAGAAAGAGCATTACAAATATTCTACCAGGTGATTAGGTTCTGGAGCCTGTCAGATTGTTCTAACTCACAATGGACTTCCCTTTCAATTTGTTCCCTATAAATGGATGACTCATAAGCTAAGAATTTTTCTTACAGCCCTTCAGTTATTTAAATTTCCAATCAGCTGAAAGTTAATGAAAAAATATTTTTCTTGTTTTAATATTTGTTGTTGACAATTTTTCTAAAATATGTGATTCCAATTTTCTGTCTTAGGAAGCAAAGCAGAAAAAACAATAACATTTTCTGTTAGTCAAACAATACTTATGGGGAAGTACCATGCTTCTCTGGTGGTTCAAATGGTAAAGAATCTGCCTGCAGTGCAGGAGACCTTGATTCCATCCCTGGGTCAGGAAGATCCCCCGGTGAAGGGAATGGCAACCCACTCCAGTATTCTTGCCTGGAGAATTCCCATGGACAGAGGAGCCTGGCAGGCTATCGTCTGTGGGGTTCAAAGAGTCAGATACAACTGAGCAACTAAGCATACACACCATTCTTTCAGGATGGTAGGCAATGCATCTATGAGGCAAGGCAGATACAATAGTGGTCAGAACGGGTTCCTGTCCTCATGTTGCTCACCTTCCAATAGGTTCAGAAGACCTTCCTAACCTTAGGTAATATCTCAAACTGGATGCTTATAGACCTCTTATAAAGAAATGGTTCTGCAAATAAGTTAATCAGTACCATTTTTCTAGATTCATATATATGCGTTCATATACAATATTTGATTTTCTGACTTACTTTACTCCACATGACAGGTACTATTCTATTTACAGGACAGAAATAAAGATGCAGATGTCAAGCACAATCACGTGAACATAGCGGGGGAAGGGGAGGATGGGGCAGACTGGGAGAATAGCATTGACATATACACTATCATGTGTAAATAGACAGCTAGTGGGAAGCTGCTGTATAGCACAGCGAGCTCAGATCGGTGCTCTGTGATGACCTAGAGGGGTGGGATGGAAGGAAGAGGCTCAAGAGGGAGGGATATATGTATACATAATAGCTGAGTCACTTTGTTGTACAGCAGAAACTAACACAATGTGGTAAAGCAATTATGTGAAGGTGCAAGTCGCTCAGTTGTGTCTGACTCTTTGCAACCCCATGGACTATAGATTCCATGGAATTGTCCAGGCCAGAAAACTGGAGTCATAGCCATTCCCTTTTCCAGGGAATCTTCCCAATTCGGGGATCAAACCCAGATCTCCCACATTGCAGGTGGATTCTTTACCAGCTGAGCCACAAGGGAAGCCCAAAGCAATCATACTCCAATATAAAAAGAAATTGTTCTGCTGGGAAGTTATAAAAGAGAGTACACAATATTATAGGTTGGAATCTCAGTTCTGTCAAATTATTAGGGGAGAAATCATAGGGTTGTTACTAGATCTCCCAGAGCTTCAGTTTCCTGACGATAATACTTAATACCGTATTGCTGGGAAAAGCTGAGCAGGTTAAGTGTGAAACAGACCAAGCACAGTGCTGGGCACTGTGGACGCTGAGGAGGAAATGTTCCTTTCTCTCCCACACAGAAGGCTTGGGCATGCTGCAGGCCCTTTTTTTGACTCTCCTAGAGGGGCTTCCCTTGTAGTTCAGTCGGTAAAGAATCTGCCTGCAAGGCAGGAGACCCAGCTTCGATTCCTGGGTCAGGAGTATCCCCTGGAGAAGAAATTGGCAACCCACTCCAGTATTCTTGCTTAGGAAACACCATGGACAGAGGATCCTGGCGGGCTACAGACCATGGGGTCTCAAGAGTCAGACACAACTTAGCAACTCAACCACCACAGAAGGAGAGTGGGCTTCCTGCTGCTATGGCCTCTAAAGACAGGGAAGCAATCTCTGATCCTATTTCTAGGGCAGCATTTATTAGAAAGTGGGACATGTGGAGAGAAAGCAGCAAGAAGGAAATATTTCTGGGACTCAGGTTTTCCATAGAAACATAGTACAACAAGGGGCTGATGGCTCATCTTCACTCTTACTATTACCTGCTGCATGATTTGAGCAGATTTTTGGGAGCTAACCTGGGAACCCAATCCCTAGCTTTAATATTTCTTCGTATATATAAAGTTAATAATATATTATTCATTAATATTAATAATTTTATATAATACATCAAACTTTAAATGTTTTAAATTAATTTTATTATATAAGCAAATAATATATATTCAAGGGGAAAGAAAAAGACGTTTAGTCCCCATGGGTATAAACTGCAAATGGAAGTCCTCCTTTCTCAGTTTCCATCCACAAACTCAAATAACATCCACAGATTCTTGGGTGCTCGAGATTGCTTTTTAGGCATATTCAAACATGTTTATGAATTATTAAAACAAGTTAGGTATCCTATGATGGCTTCTGAATGAAAGACAGTGCATTTCTAAATGAGATCTTGGTCCAACCCCAATCATAAACTGAGGTATGACTATTTTCTCAGTTTATAAACTGAGGTATGACTATTTTCTCAGTAGGGCAAGAAAGTGTATAAACAAATCTTTGGGAAAAAGTCTTATCAACTGTTATGTATAGAACAGTAAAATCTTGAACAGTATGTAGGTATTTAAAGGGTTCTACTTCAGTTATCCTGGAAACTCACTAAGCAGAGCTCTCATCCGTCCACCCAGGAGCTGTGCTCACGTGGCAACATGAAACATAATGCTAAAATCAAAGGAATTCTTTGGTCCATTTTTCTAGAGTTAAAAGCACTGGAAAATGCTTTTGGAAGTGTTTCTAGCAAAGCAGCCATCACTAATATCCTGCATGGTGGGCAGGATGGCAGCTGCATACCAGCCCCTGCCCCCAGGAGGCTGGGGATGCCATCAGCCCCTGTCTGGCCTCTGCTGCGGTGGGGCCAGGGCCTGCCTTGCTGCAGCGCTGCTTGGAGCAGAGGCCACAGGGAGGGCCAGGCTAGATGGGCTGCTTTCATACAGCCCCTTGGTCAATGGAGAAAAGGAGGAGACGGCCTCATACAGGAGGTGACTTCTTCCCCCAAGAGATGGATGAGAGGTCTAAATGCCACCCTAGGGAGACTTCCCTGGTGGTTCAGTGGTTAAGATGCCACGCTTCCAATACAGGGGATGCAGGTTTGATCCCTGGTCAGGGAACTAAGATCCCACGTGCCCTGTGATGTTGCCAAAAACTTAAAAACAAAAAGTTAAAAAGAGAAAAAAAAATGTCACATAGGGAAAAGGTTATTTTTCGGCCAAGGTATGCTATCAATTCCCTTTGCAAGAAAAATCTGCATGGATGCTGTAGTAAGTTAGGATGGTGGCCACAGGCTAGGATCTGTGCACAGCCTTCCCGATCCCTACCCCTGGGAGGTCACCGATTTCAACCATGAAAGACGAGGAGGAGAGAGCTATACCTTCCCCCTGCCTCCCTCTTCTCCCTGGTGTTGCCCTTGGCTCACGTTCTCTGCAGGTAGCCTTCTGTCTCCTGGAGGCTCTCTGCTAGTTAATGGCAGAAGGGAGTGGAGATGCGAAGCTTGCCCCTCCTCCTCTCCCCACTCTGGGGAGCGAGGGCGAGACTGGTTTAGGAGACAAGAGAGAGGTCGTGGCTGCCCGGGGCCGGTCTGACTCTCTGCTCTTATCCTGTCTCTGTGTGCATCCTCTTAGGACAGCGGACAGAGGACAGCAGGGGCACATATGTGCCCACCCATAGGGTTTCATCAAAGAGAATTTTCATCTAATTGGTGTCTCAGCATTAGCTCCAGGGCTGAAATGGCCCAAAGGACATCTCTCTTCTCCTAGGGTTTAATATTCTTTTCTTTAAGCACAACCCCACTTTTTTTTTTTTTTTTTTTAATAATCCTTGATGCAAGGCAGAAAGAAAACAGAGTGGCTTCGTTCCCTTTAAATGAAAATCAAGCCTCAGAGAATGCTTTAAGTGTTTGATACTGTCCAGAAGAAAGAAATGGCCTTAATGGAAGAATTGTGGGTGTGTGCGTGCTAAGTCGCTTCAGTCGTGTCTGACTCTGTGACCCTATGGACTGTAATCCTCTGGGCAATGGGATTCTCCGGGCAAGAATGCTGGAGTGGGTTGCCATGCCCTCCTCCAGGGACTCTTCCCCACCCAGGGATCAAACCCATGTCTCACGTCTCCTGCATGGGTAGGCGGGTTTTTTTTTTTGTTTTTTTTTTTAACCACTAGTGCCACCTATATGTCACTATATGTCACCTGAAAAGAAAAATCATTATTCTTACAGAAACAGTGCAAGCCAAGAGATGATATGGTACTAAGTCTGACAGGAAGACAAGGATTCATTTTGGTAAAAATGCTAAGTATGTTCTCTGAACAATTCAAATACCAATGCAGTAGATGTTACTAACAACAGCAAAGTGTTTTATGAAGTGTATGAACTTGGAGCCATCCAGCCCACCTCCCACCCCCAGGTAACACCCCCTGTTACCAACTATGGAATAGAGGTGAAGATTTAAAAGACTCTTCACTCAGCATCATATCAAAGGAAATGAACTCTGGCTGAGCCAAGAAGCAACTAGAAGGTATATGTGGCTATGACTCAGAATAAACCATTCCAAAAATACACACAGAAAAAGGTCCCTGCAGAGGAAAATCATATACTTCCAGCTTGCATTCAGCTGCATCTATTGAGTGAAATCAGACAAAATACCTTGTGTTAAGGCGAAAGGTAAAAACATTTGGTGTCACTGAAATCTATAACTAAACCATTATAAGAGAGGTCCATAGAATGGATGTGAGTTTCTGCTGACATGCAGAGACCATCCTCATCTCCCATTTTGGTCTGAGGCCTGTGAGGGAATCACTTCTTTCAGACATTGCAAATAGACTCTACCTGGTGCACAAGAGCCTCTCTTTTTTTCACATTAAAATGGTTTTTCCAATAAACTATGGCCTTACCAATATAGGTGCTGAAAGGGGAAGCAGAAGCCTGAGTTCTTGCCTTAGTTTTGCCACTAAATCTTTGACAAGTCTCCATACCTGCCTAGCCTATGATCTCCTCTGTAAAAAAAAAAAACCTGACGTTTATGCAACTTGTTAAAACAAATGTCAACGTGTATACCTGTGGCAGATTCTTGTTGATATATGGTAAAACCAATACAATATTGTAAAGTTAAAAAATAAAATAAAAACAAAACAAAAACAAATGTCAGTAGGAGACCAGGGATGACAGATTATGTTGTATCAATCTTTTTACCACCCTGTATGCAGGAGAAACAGACACAAAGCTCAACTATACACAATTTTATTTTATGAAATAAAATAATTTTTTTTTAAAAAGAAATAGGACTTCCTTGGTTGCCCAGTGGTTAGGAATCCAGCTGCCAATGCAGGAGACACGAGTTCGATCCCTGATCTGGGAAGATTCCACATGCTGCAGGACAGCTAAGCCCATGTACCCAAGCCACCACAGTGAAAAGCCCTCACCCTGCCATTAGAAAGTAGCCCCACGCACTCAAACTAGAGAAAGCATGCAGAAGCTTCCTGGATACATTTCGTGGAGTGCTGCCTTCAGGTTGTCTAAGTCAGAGCAGTGCTTATTGGAATTAATCATTTGGTTTGATCCCTCATCCAGGAATATGCCACATGCTGCAGGGCGACTAAGCTGGTGGCCACAGCTACTGAGCCCACGTGCCTAGAGCCCGTGCTCTGCAACAAGAGAAGCCACAGCAGTGAGACGACCACGGACCGCTCCTGGAGAGTACTCCCTGACCACTGCCTCTACAGAAAGCCTGCACACAGCAACAAAGATCCAACACAGCAAAAGTAAGCAAATAATAATTTTTTGTTTTTTTTTTTTGGTAAGAAATAAACTCAAAGGATCAAGCTTCCTAGACACGTGGTGCTGCCCCCTTGAAACTGATGGGGAAGTGAACTGGATGGAGCAGAACCCTGGAGAACAAAGACCTAAGTGTGACTGTGAGCTCTACTGTCGTTTGCCGTGCAAGCTGGACTTCGTATTTGTGTCTTCACAAGTCTCAGTTTCCTCATCTGCAAAATGGGGGTAATAGTAACTGCTTGAAGAGATTTCAGTGAGGATATGAACAAAATGAAATAATGTCCCCAGCAGTGCTTGGCACCCAGACCACACTTGGAAAAATGTCCTTCCTTCCTGCAGGAGGGAAGTCCACCCCTTCCTGTTTTTATAACCAGAATGGGGAAACAGCGCCAATGAATTTCTAGACACACCTGGCTCCGGCTGCCAGGTTATGTTCCCCACACTTCCTGCCTCTTCCCTGATGATAAGTTTAAGCAGGTTGGGCCCCCTGGGAGGAGTGAATGACAACAGGGTTCCCAAACAGCTGAGTGAGCGCAAGTATAACAGGAAGACATGTTTTATGGATTCACTGTGAAGGTCTGAGGACGCCTCCCGTCCTGTGCCAAATCCCCACATGTCTGACGGGGCAGCTGGCGAATCAGAGGAGCCTGCGGTGGTGGTCAGAACCAGGGCTCTGGCCCCCTTCTGTTCTGTGTGTCAGGCCCTGCATTTAATTTCATTTGGAAAATGTGTTCCAGGCCTTTAAAATAAATTTGCATAACCACTGGCCCAGGCCCTTGAGGGGATTTTAAGGGTGTAGGCTTTGGGAGTGGAAGAGGGACTTTCGTGGAGAAATTCTGTATCTCCCCCAGACATCCTGGGCTCTTCCCAGCCAGCTTTCCAGGAGGTTGACCCACCCTCATGGCAGCCGAGATGCCCAGATGTTGCCTGGAACTGGCCTTGCCTCCAGGCCCATGACTCACCAGGATGACTGAGCCTCCCTGGCAGATAACACGGTTCTCAAAGGACTCCGTGAAGCCAAGAATAAGATCTCAAGGCTTGCACACTTTCAGGACTTTCCCTGGTAGCTTGCTAGAAATGTAAACCCCATTAGCCCACAGTGAGCCTCTGAGATGGAGCAGCTGGGACCAGCCAGTGTTGGGAGAGGGGGGACGTGGGGTAAGGGGTGGAGGGAAGATGGTCCGAAGCAGGTGGATCAAGGCCTTGGCAATGCATTAGCTGAGGTGCCCATTGGTGGCTCTTGGATGGTAACCCACACATTGCAACAGCACTGTGGGTTTTCTGGCCTTGTTAAGAGCTAGTTGTCTTTTCTACTGTGACAACGAAATAAGCAGCAAAAAAAAAAAAAAGTCTGTAACTGGACCCCCAGAGCCTTTAATTGAGAAGGCAGAGTAGCTAGTTTTGGAGGGTGAATCGTCAGGCAATAAACTGGCATGGCTAAGTGTCAGGCAGACCTCCGTTCAAATCCCCACATTGCCTGTGACCTTGAGCAAGTTTCCCAACATCTTGAGGCTCAATTTTTTTCATTCATAAAAGGAGAATAAGGTTGTTGTGAGAATGAACAGTGATGGTCTTTATCTATACTAAAGAAAGGTGTAGTGTCACGTCCGGTGTAAGGTGTCTATCTAATGAGGGATTACAAATATTTTTTTGTAATTCATCTAGTTTTGACTTAAGTCTGGCACAGGGGTCTCCCACTGTGCAAGTTTGTTTGTTTCTGAGTGTGAGTTTCCTCACCTCATTTCAACATTTCACCATATTTCCATTTTGCCACCCTACCTAGTCCTCTTAGGACCTGCATCCTTTCCCTGAACCCTGACCTAGGCCTCTGGAGGTGGTGGTAGTTTAGTTGTTAAGTCATGTCCAACTCTTGAGATGCCATGGACCATAGCCCACCAGGTTCCTCTATCCATAGGACTTTCCAGGCAAGAGTACTTAAGTGGATTGCCATTTCCTTCTCCAGGAGATCTTCCCAATCCAAGGAGAGAATGCGGGTCTCCTGCAGTGCAGGCAGATTCTTTACCAACTGAGCTACCAGGGAAGCCCTGCTTAATCCAGCCTGAGAACCACCCGGATCCAGCCGCTCACAAGAACTTTCACATTTCAGCATACTGCTTCCTTGAGAGGGTGCTTCACCCACACAGGACAACACAGCCAAAGTCTGTCTTGGACACCTCCAACATCACAGACCGACTTCTGAACTGGGGCCAGATAACAAGGGATCTGCTGCCCATCTGAGCTAAGCTTTTCCATCAGCTCCAGATGCTCATCACTACCCAAGAGCAGTGCCTCTCCATCAGGCAGATCTAGACACCGGGCTGGGTCCCCTTCCTACAAGCCAGATGTATCTCCAAAGACTGTAGATATATGATGTGGTGAACTCAAGGAGATGTGTGGTAATGCTTGGAACTGCTCACAGTAGAATTTCTAACCACTCCCTTGTCACAGTGACCCCTGAGGCTTCTTTCTGCTCTAAACTTCTATGATGGATGATGCAGGCAAACCATACTTACTTACTTCTCTCCTATGCCATCCAGCTTTAATGAACAAGCCTGGGGTCACTGAGAAAAATGCTCTAGGTGTGCCCAAAGCAAGGTGGAGTGATTCCAGAAGCAGTTGTGCAATGCATTGGGCTGCCACAGTCAAAAGACGTTCTCAGTGACCACAGAAATCTGCAGAGGACCTGGTCTCAGCCATCATTCATTCATACATCCATTCATTCATCAAGCCACCCAGCCAGCCAGCCACCAAATACGTATCAAATATTTGCCAGGCTGCTTGTGAAAGGGATGCAAAAGCAAATAAAACAAGATGTCTGCCCCTGAGAGGCTCACAGGTCATCTAGGATGCAGACAGTGACAATACAATGTAGAAACTTGGTGACATGGAAAGCTGCAAGCTCTGTGGCAATACTGAAGATAGACTGCTCATTCCGATTAGGATGGGGGTGGACGGGTGAAGAGTCCCAGAAGAGATGACTGAAGCTGGCGCTTCAGAGATGAGCAGGACCTGGCCAGGTAGAAGGCATATACTAATGACAGTCTTTGCAGAGGCTCACAGGTGTGTGAGGACGTGAGGCACTCAAGGATCCAGGGGGAGGTAGACACGGTGAAGAGGAAGGGCTTCGTGTTTAGTGAGGAGCTGCAGGAGATGAGTCTAGAGAGGCAGGCAGAGGTCAGACCAGGAAAGGCAGGCTGTGTGTGGAGCTGAGGAGGTTCAACTTTGTGCCCTGGGCTGTGAGGAGACATGGCTTAAGAACCTCTAAAAAGTGGCTCAGGTGGCAATGTGACAGGGCGTAGGAGTGAACAGCGATTGGTTTTTGTCTGGACTGCATCCAAGTTCCTTCTCTCAGAACCTAAAGCTTCCCTCTGGGGAAACTCCCATTGTGTACAGCTGTCTTGGTTGGAAAATGTACCCTGATGCAGTGCAAAAACTAAGTAAGTGTTTATTGCTATCTAAGTTACCCCATTTTAGAGATGGGTACAGTAGGGAATGTAGTCTGGTGATCTCTGTGTCTATCTTAATCTCTTTCTTATATCCCCAGTGCTTGGCATGTAGTAGCTGCTCATTATTAATTGAGTGAATGAATAAATAACAGCAAATGAGAGGCATACCATTTTTAAAAATATCTTGTGAATGCATTAACTTCAGTGGCCTCTGTTTTCTCATCCATAGATTAGCTCCTACCAAAGTGGATCCCCATTAGATGGGCAATGGGGCAGACCTTGGGCCTGACAGAGGACCACTTCCCTGCGTCAGGGGTATGGTTTTGACACCTGTATGCTCCATGCCAGGACAGTAACAACATCCCGAACTTAACTCTGAGTTGTATTAATCAGATGCTAGGATGTGGACACAGAATGAAGGAGAGCCAATCTATGCCAGTTATACCGGTTGCATTATCCCCAGTCTTAATCTTTGCAGGGCTGTGGAGAGGAGATGAGAGGGGAGGAGACGGGAGACAGGCAAGAAAATAGTGCCTGGATGTTAGGTGCTCAAAGTTATGTGACCGGCTTCCCACTCAGCTAGGGTAAGGTCTCATTCAATGACAGCTTACATTACTTAATGGTGCTCATCGCAAACCTCCAAGTAGGCATTCTTACTCTCATGTTAAGGCTGAGGAAACAATAGATTTTCTTAAGGCCCCATAGAGTATAAAGAGAAAATTCCATATCTGAACCTGGGTCTGTCTGACTCCAAAGTCCATGCCTTCGCCTCTCCACCCAGCTGGTTTTGAAAAGGCAGATAGCGCTGGGCATGTAGTGTGTACCGCTGGGTTGACCCAGTGGGTGCATGAGTTGAAGAGGACCGCGTGTATCTGGGACAGCAAAAGCAGCCATACCCCCTCTGGTGTTGGCAAAATGATGAACTCCAGCGTGAGACAGCCAGGTTCCTTCCTCCAAAGGCCATTTTTCACTAAGGTCCATGCTTCCCGCAAGTCTCTTGTATGTGCAGCTCTCTCATCAAATGGAATCTCCTGAAATAATGAGCACGAAAAAATGGAGATAATTGACTACTGATACTCTGCTGGGGCGGGAACATGTTCTTGAAGGGAAGCACTCAATTTCTAGTTTATTATGTTTCTTTAGCATGTGAAGATTGTTGTCAAGATTCAGGCATTCACAATAGCCAAAACAATCCCACTTCTGGGCATATATCCAGAAGAAAACTCTTAATTCTAAAAGATATATGCACTCCTATGTTCATAGCAGCTCTATTTACAATATCCAAGACATGGAAGCAACCTAAGTGTCCATCGACAAATGAATTGATAGAGAAGAAGTGGTACATATATACAATGGAATATTACTCAAGCATAAAAGAGAATGAAAAATGCCATTTGCAGCAACAGGGATGCAACTAGAGATTCTCATACTAAATGAAGTTTGTCAGGGAGAGAAAGACAAATGCTATATGATATCACATATATGAGCAATATAAAATATGACACAATTGAAGGTATCTATGAAGCTGAACCAGTCCATTCTAAAGGAGATCAGCCCTGGGTGTTCTTTGGAAGGAATGATGCTAAAGCTGAAACTCCAGTACTTTGGCCACCTCATACAAAGAGTTGACTCATTGGAAAAGACTCTGATGCTGGGAGGGATTGGGGGCAGGAGGAGAAGGGGACGACAGAGGATGAGATGGCTGGATGGCATCACTGACTCGATGGACATGAGTTTGAGTGAACTCTGGGAATTGGTGATGGACAGCGAGGCCTGGCGTGCTGCAATTCATGGGGTCGCAAAGAGTCGGACATGACTGAGCAACTGAACTGAACTGAACTGAACTGATGAAGCTGAAACAGACATAGAGAACAGACCTGTAGCTGCCAACAGGGAAGGAGGGTCATGGGGGATGGACTGGGAGTGGAGCTAGTAGATGCAAACTATTACATATAGAATAAAACAGATAAACAACAAGGTCCTAATGGATAACACAGGGAACTATATTCAGTGACCTGGGATAAGCCGTAGTGGAAAATGATATAAACAAGAATATATGTGTGTGTGTGTGTGTGTGTGTGTGTGTAACTGAGTCACTTTGCAGTACAGCAAGAATTAACACAACATTGTAAATCAACTATGTGTGTGTGTGCGCGTGTGCATGTGTGTGTGTTAGTTGCTCAGTCGTGTCTGCCTTTTTGTGACCCCATGGACTGTAGCTTGCCAGGCGCCTCTGTCTATGGGATTTTCCAGGCAAGAACAGTGGGGTGGGTTGCCATTCCCTTCTCCTGGGGATCTTCCCAACCCAGAGATTGAACCCAGGTCTCCTGCCTTGCTGCCAGATTCTTTACCATCTGAGCCACCTGTACTTCAATAAAACATAAAAATTAAAAGATTCAGGCACAGTCTGAGTGTGAGATCTTCAACAAGTCTAATCGAGTCAAAAAATCATGGTTCCCCTTTTCATTCAGTTAGCATGTTTATGGAGCAACTATCGCATTCAAGGCTTTGAGCAAGGGACTTACTGTAATTAGCTCTGCATGTTTTATAGAATCCTAGAACTTCAGGGTAGCATAGTTGCATTAAAAAAAACTAAGTATATACTTCTATATGTGACTAAAAAACAGATTGGAAAATCTGAACTAAACTTTGGAGGTAAATCCCATCATATTGAAAATATGAGTACTTCCCATCATAATGGAAATATGAGTACTTCTCATTTTCTTTGTAATCTTCTGCATTTTCCATAAGAGACATGCATTACTTTTATAATCTGAAAAAATATATAATAAATATAATTTTCAAAGAAAATCCCAGGGCTGAGAAGGACCATGAAGATGCATTTTCCACTTTCTCTTGAAAACCATGATAGAAGGTCCATGTCATGAGGGCTCTAGTTTTCATAAAAAGGACACTTCACTGGCTGTCTCCAAGAAGTCCAGCCTGGGAATCCCTTCCTGTAAACCGTATCTGGGAAGATTACAACTCACAGCCAAACTTATCCCAACATTACAAAGAGACTTTATAATTCTCTGCATTGCAGGTCCTCCAAAGAACACGACTGAATAATTGAAGGTGACTGATGGACCTAATCTGTGAATGCAGCCAGTGGGACATTCTCCAGGGCAGAAACCCTGTCAGCCTCATTAGGATGGGTCCTGGTGATCACCAGCTGCAATCAGAGCAGCTGGCTTCCTTTGGTCTCAAGAATGCTGCTCAGAGTTGCCCTGCAGGTTCCTGCACTGCCAGTCTGTCTGCGGACAAGGCAGACTGATGTGATGGGTTTTGGCTGTCTGCCTAGAGAAGGGTGGTACTCTTGGAGAGTTGCAACAAACATCCACAAATCTCTAGTCGAATACCAGGAGGCACCAAAGATTGTACTGCACTTAATTGGGCCCTGGCTCACTAGGGGTTTGTGTTCAATCCAAGCACCCGAAAATTTTAGAGGGGAACTCTAGACCAGAATGGGTATAGCATAATACCATAGGGACAACACTGGATTCATCAATAGATTCAGATTTTAATGCTAATGTTGGCACTAACTGGGTGACTTTGGGCAAACCCATTTATACTCTTGAGGTTTAATTTCCTCAACTTCAAATGAAGGAATTAGGACTAGATGATGTCAAAGGTTTGTGAAGTCTATAATACTATGCTTTTACATACAAAGGTCACCTATCCAATTACGTTAGTAGGCTGAGAAAGCTGTGTTATTTGTCCACTAGCAAATTTGAGACTTTAGCCTCAGCATGTGAGAGGTGGCTGATGAGACTAGAGGTAGTCTACCTTTGGAACAAGATGTGCAAACCTAAAAACATGTTTGGAACAGAAATTCAGTTCTGGGCCATGATCATACCAGTTTCTTGTTCAATCACTAAGTTATGTCCAACTCTTTGCAATCCCATGGACTGCAGCATGCAGGCTCCCCTGTCCTTCACTATCTCCCGGAGTTTGCTCAAACTCATGTCCATTGAGTTGGTGATGCCATCCAACCATCTCACCTTTTGTCACGCCCTTCTCCTTTTGCCTTCAATCTGTCCCAGCATCAGGGTCTCTTCTAATCAGTTTGGCTCTTCACATCAGGTGGCTAAGTATTGACGCTTCAGCTTCAGCCTCAGTCCTTCCAATGAATATTCAGGACTGATTTCCTTTAGGATTGACTGGTTTGATCTCCTTGTAGTCCAAGGGACTCTCAAGAGTCTTCTCCAGCACCAGTTTGAAAGCATCAATTCTTTGGCACTTGGCCTTCTTTATGGTTCAACTCTCACATGCATACATGACTACTGGAAAAGCCATAGCTTTGACTAGATGGACCTTTGTCAGCAAACTGATGTTTCTGCTTTAATACACTGTGTAGTTTTGTTATAGTTTTCTTTCCAAGGAGAAAGTACTTTTTAATTTCATTAAAACTGCAAGTTTTATGGGTATCATCATTTAATCAAATAAACTAATTACTCAAAGTCTTATATCTTTACCAATTGTAAAATAACATTAATAATAATATTACATCCTTTAAAAGCAACATGTATTTATCATATACTGTTCATTCAAAATCATTTTATTAATCTTGAGAAGTGAGTTGGAGATTATAATAACTTTGTTTGACAAAAACAGAACTTTACTGAATCATTGGAGAAGGGTTTTCAAAGTAGATTCTTCATCTCTCTTGGTCCAGTGGCCTAGACATCCACTTCCCTTCTCCAGGGGATCTTCCTAACCCAGGGATTGAACCTGGATCTCCCACATTGCGGACAGATTCTTTACCATATGAGCCACCAAGGAGGCGGGGAGAAGAAACCCACTGGACCACAGGAAAGAGAATTGTAAGGTGCTATCTTCTGGATGAGGGAGGTTAGGCTCTCACACCCATACATTTTATTTTATTAATCTGAACTACATAGGTTCATGTTGAGTGTTTTATTAACTTCAACTTGAAAGCCCTGCTGGTTTCTCTGATGCTTGAATTTCACACCTCAACTTGGGAAAGTCAAGCACAAAATGTGAAATGAAATTGCATCAAACACAAGTATTTCAAGGAAGACTGATCAGTCACATCTGTTCCTGCAATTCTAACACCATCACATCAGTCACAGGAAGCCCCAGAGTTGCTCACAAAACTCTGGAGGCTAGTGGATACTTTCCTAGCTTCTGGCCATATAAGACAACTTATTCAGAGTTTTCTATAAAATGTTTAACCTGTAGCCAAATCAAAATTCTATCAAGGACGAAGTCCATGTAAAAGAAACTAAAAGGCAAAAAAAAAAAAAAAATTATTGCAAGCATAGGAATAAGAAGTGAAGAAAGTTTTCTGTAAAACAGCACATGGCAGCTCAAACAATAATACATACAATAGGGCGGAGTAGAGGGCATGAGTGGGAAAGTACTGGGAACTTACACTTGTAATTCTGACTTTGAGAAGCTCTTTTGTTCCCAAGAGATATCTGTACTCCCACATTCACTGATGCGTTATTCACAATAGCCAAGATATGGAAACAACCTACGTGTCTTGTCGGTGGACGAATAGATGTGGAAGATACATACAATGAAATATTATTCAGCTGGGGCTTCCCTGGTGGCTCAGGGGTAAAGAATCCGCCTGCATTGCAGGAGACCCAGGTTCAATAGCTGGGTCAGGAAGATCCCCTGGAGGAGGGCATGGCAACCCACTCCAATATTCTTGCCTGGAGAATCCCCATGGACAGAGGAGCCTGACGGGTGACAGTCCATAGGGTTGCACAAAGTCGGACATGACTGAAGAGACTTAGCACACACATACACAAACACACATTATTCAGCCATAAGAAAGAAGGGAATCTTGCCATTTGCAACCACATGGATGGACTTGGAGGGCATTGTGCTAGGTGAAATAAGCCAGACTGAGAAAGACAAATAGTGCATGGTATCATGTACATGTAAAATCTAAAGGAAAAAAAAGAGCTCATAGAAACAGAGAGTAGAAAAAACAGTTGCCAAGGCCAGGGTGGCAGGGGAAATAGGAAAAGGTTGGTATAAAGGGTAGAACTTTCAATTATAAGATGAACAAGTTCTGAGGATCTAATTGTATAACACTGTGACTATAACTGATAACACTATTGTATAATTGAAATTTTTTAAAAGAGTTGAATTTAATGTTCTCACTGAGAGAAAAAATAAGATAAATATATGTGAGATGATGGATGTGTTTACTAGATGGGAGAATCATTTCACAATGTGTGTGTGTGTGTGTGTGTATATCAAATCATCATGATGTACACTTTAAATGTCTTCCAATATTATTTGTCAATTATACCTCAATAAATCTGAAAAAATTAAAATAATAAATAGCAAAAAATGGGGAGAGAGACAGAAAGAAGAACTGAGCAGAGTTGGACACTGGGATCTATGGAATATTGGAGTGCTTTGAGCATAATATTGATATTTAATAAATACTGGATGATTCAGTTCAGTTCAGTCCCTCAGTCATGTCTGACTCTTGTGACCCCATGGATTGCTGCATGACAGGCTTCCCTGTTCGTAATCAACTCCTGGAGTTTACTCAAAGTCATGTCCATTGAGTTGGTGATGCCATCCAACCATCTCATCCTCTGTCACCCCCTTCTCCTCCTGCCTTCAATCTTTCCCAGCATCAGGGTCTTTTCCAATGAGTCAGTTATTCACATCAGGTGGCCAAAGTATTGGAGTTTCAGCTTTAGCATCAGTTCTTCCAATGAATATTCAGGACTGATTTCCTTTAGGATTGACTGGTTTGATCTCCTTGCAGTCTAAGGGACTCTCAAGAGCCTTCCAACACACAGTTCAAAAGCATTGAATGAATGAATAAATGATAATGGCCAATGTGAGTAAGGACCCTAGTCAGATACTATATCCTATTAAGCTCCCAAAGGCAACCTATCTATCCTAAGAGAGGGTGTGAAGCCAAATGCGCCTTGAGTTTAGGGCTCAGAGTCTCCAACCACCAGAACTCTTTTTGGAGCTGCCTCTAGAACAAGCCACAGCCCCAGCTGCCTGAGGGATCTTAATTCCCAAGCAGGGATTGAACCTGGGTGCTGGCAATGAAAGCACCAAGTCTTAATCACTGGACAACCAGGGAATTCCCTGGTCATCCTTGATTAGTTGATTGCATCTCACATCCAATCACCAAACTTTGTCCAGTCTAACATCTAAATATCTCAGGAATGCAATTGCTACCCTCTGCTTTCATTGCCTCAGCCTAGATCAGCCACTGTCCCCTCTTACTGAGACACTGTGGTGACTTCAGTGGGTCCCTGGTCTTTCTTTCCTCCAACCCTTTCTCCACACTTTGCTGTAATATTTTTAGAACACAGATTTGATCATGTCCCTCCTTGATCAAAATACTCTAATGATTCATTATTCCCAGGAGAAAGTCTGGACCACTTAACATGGCAGATAAGGGCCAACTATTGCAAAATATTTGAAATCCCTAAATTAGCTCTCTTCTTAGATTTTTTGGATATGCAGCCATTGCTGGAGCTGAAGCAAGAGTGCTCTTCCTTCCTCACCTTGCAATTTATCCTTCACATTTCATCTGGGATTTGGTTCCTTGTCCCCCAGACTGCCCTGTGCTTGCTTCATTACAATGTGTATCACACTGCACTGTAATTATCTGTTAATATGTATGTAGAGTTTAGTTCAAGTTTATGTACATAAGGGCAGAGATTCTATTTGTGTCTGTAGCATTGATACAGGGGTTTCACAAGCACCAACTATTTGTTGAATGAATGAATATATGACTGAATGGTGGTGTTTGGCACAAGCATACCTCATTTTAACATGTCCCTTTAGCAAGGATTGTCTTTGCAACCTCATCCACCTCCTCTGCTTCTCTAGTAATTTCTCCACCTAAAGATCACACCCTATTTGCCTCTGCTTTCTGGCTTTGTTCTTACCTTCTCATCTGGTCTAACTGGCTGAGATTCTCCCACTTATGCTCCCACTTCAGTGTGCATACCTGCTCCTCCACCCGGCATGCCTCTGTCCATTGTACACCCACCTGCTTCCCTTCCCAAGACTGGATGAAACTACGCTTCTGATCATCCACAGGAGACTCCTGCCCACTGAATGCAGCCAAGTCACACTTAGACCTCTAACCAATACCTCCAGGGTCTTTTCTAGTGGTGGGGGGTTTAATCTAGAAATACAAATTCATAAAAAACCCTGTTCCTACTTTGATTCTGCCTTAGCTAGCATAAAAGAGCTCCATTTTGTAGAGAAGGGATGAAATAATTAGAAGTGCCATGTTTGGAGATTCATATGGCATATTCCATCATTCAGGCATTCAAGCAGCCATGGGTTCTAAAGAATTTGAACACCCTCCACTTGCTGATAACTTACACTATAAATCAAGGTATATATATATGTGTGTGTGTGTGTGTGTGTGTGTGTCTAGCTAGAGATATCAGTATATAAAATAAACTTGTTCATTCATTTGATAAATATTTACTTGATGTCTCCTATATACTAGTCACTGTGCTAAGTGCTTGGGATAGAAAAGGATAAATCTTGTCTTTCCTTCAGAAAGTTTTCAACCTTGAGGGGGAGACAAACATCTGGGCATATTACTACAGAACAATGTACTAAGTGCAAGCTTTGAGTCATGTATAGATAAATCAAGGATCTGCAAATAATAGAATCAGGAAGTTAGACAGCAGCTGAGGACCTTTAATCTAACCCTTATGTTATACATGACTCTCCAGTCTATGTCTTTGCAACCTGTACTTCAATACCCAGTAAGGAGTTAATTTTCTCCCAAACAGACCATTGTATTTGTGAACTCTTCTGTCAAGAAATCCATTTTTAAATTTTCAACAAAATATTGACAGTCACCAAAAGTCCTCAGTGCTGCTGAGCCATTCTGGGACCTCTTGCCCCTTGTCTTGTTCTTCAGAGGTTGCTTGAAGATGAGATACTCTTCCTGGAATATTAAGATTTTACCCCAGTCCTAATGCCCTCCAAGCTTTGCAGATCTGGGCCTTATTCTTCAGTGAGTCAGGAATCAGAAGGAATGTTCCATCTTGGCTTTGAATAGGGAGTATAAATCTGTCTGATTACATCCAGAAAAAAAAAACCTAACAACTAAATTGAAGCACAAGAGGGAAGAGGTCATGTGATGAGATCTTCCTTCTCAACTAGGAATTTCTAGCTAAGATCTCCATTACCGAGGGGCTAGGTGTCTTTGTCAAGATGGAATGCTATAACCGAGTACCACAGACTGGATGGCTTATAAACAAAAGAAATGTATTGCTTATAGTTCTTGAGCTGGAAGTCTGGGATTAGGTTGCTAGCATACTCAGGTTCGGGAGGAAAGCTCTTCCATTATAGAATACTGACTTCTCATTGCATTTTCTCATGGCAGAAGGAGAGCTAGAGAGTTCTCTGGGGAGGGGGATCCTCTCATAAGGGCACTAATTCCATTCACGAAGCCTCCACCCTTATGATCTAATTACTTTCCAAAGGCCCCACCTCCTAAGACCACCACAGTGGACATTAGGACTTCAACATATGGATTTTGAGGGAACACAAACCCTCAGCCCATTGCACAATGTCTAGCCTGGTATTAACTATCAGAAAACTCAGTCATAGGCACCCTTGTGGATCACAGTAAAATAGAGGGCACTCTTCTCTTGGGCTGCCCCAAGGGTTTGACTCTAATGAGTTTCAATTTCTAAACTTTGACAGATATTTTCCTTTTGTTGTTGTTCAGTTGCTAAGTTGTGTCTGACTCTTTGTGACCCCATGGACTGCAGCACACCAGGCTTTACTGTCCTTCACTATCTCCCGGAGATTGTTCAAACTTATGTCCACTGAGTCGGTGATGCCATCCAACCATCTCATCCTCTGTTGCCCCCTTCTCCTCCTGTCCTCAATCTTTCCCAGCATCAGAATCTTTTCCAGTGAGTCAGCTCTTTGCATCAGGTGGTCAAAGTACTGGAGCTCCAGTATCAGTCCTTCCAATGAATATTCAGGGTTGATTTCCTTTAGGTTTGATTTTAACTTCAAATAAACCAAACACATCAGAGTGTACATCTGGGCTCTTAATATTCCAATGATTAAATTCAGTAGCACATACAAGACTTTTTCTTGGTTGGAAGAGAAGAGAGAGTAGAATACTCTAAATATCCCCTGTGAAAGAAAATACCTCTTTGACAAATAAAAGGACATGAAATCTAGAGGCATGAAGTCTTCCTCTGAAATGGGCTGATGTTTAAAGAGTTGACATGATTCTTCTGGGCTTCATTTGTTTTTCCACATAGTCTTACCAACTTTGTAGAATTGGAAACCATTCTTTCAAATTGGCTTAACCAACTGGGCAGAGTATTTGTGAAGTTCCTATGGAATTTACTGATGTTAATATTTTAAGTACTCCACTGAATAATTCATGCTACTCTCTAAGGAGCTGTGGCAACAAGCATATTTTTAGGAAACTTAATAAAGTTATAAGATGATGAAGTCCTTTGCAGAATACTCAGTGTCTCAGGCTTTTCATCTCTAAAGTCAGTCCATTGAAACCAAACTCAGAAGTTCCCTCCACCATGAAACTTTCCCAGGGAGAGTTAAATCCTTCTCCCTTTCCTCCTCTCCTAACTTTTAAAATTCCATTAAGACTACACTTTCCCATTGGATAATACTCTCTTTGCAAGATGGTTCCTGTCCTTGTTAGAAGGTAATCTTCTTAGGACAAAGTCGTATCTTATCTGCCTTTCCATGCTCACTGTTAGCATGATGGCTGGCCAGATTTAGGGTCAGGAAATCTTGCTGAATGAATGAAACTGACACGCCTACAGCTGAGAAACTCATATGAGTCTGTACCTGCAAACACTTGCCATAACTCACATTAAATCAGCCATTATAACACATGATTTGCCACCATATTCTGCCATCCAAGCAGCATAATGCCTAATATACTCTGATGAGGAAAGAAAAAGGAGAATAAATATTTCCAGAAAACTGGGTTCTTGCCTGGCTGGGGATTGTTACTCAACGATGTAGCCCCAGAAGAATCATTTCATCTTGTTGGAGCTCAGTTTTTCCAGTGTGTGAAATAGGGCTCATAAAGCCCATTTTTATTTTTTTAATCAAAGGTTTGTGATTGTATGTCAACTAGAGAATCATCAAAACAAATGCACAGCACTGTTATCATTCAGCAAATTTGCTTATACATGTCACTTGCTATGAGGCATTGAATTCCAATTTGGAGTTCCTAACTTGGGAGGTGACACAGCATGTGAAAGGCAGTGTTAAATGTAATGGGGAAGAGCAAGGACTTTGGGACGGATGTGGGTTTAAATCCCAGGGCCCCCATTTCCCAGTGATAGGTAAGCAAGGACTGTAATGTCATTAAACCTAATTTCTCCCATTTGTCATAGGGGATCATAGCATAGGCTTTGTGGGATTGTTGTCAGGGTTAAATGAAAACTTTCTGTAATGTAACCAGACTAGATCCTGGCCAGTAATAAAACTCAATAAATAACAGTAATTGTTTTTATTAAGATCATTATTAATTTTTGAAGTTGATACATTTCAGAAGTGACTTAGTTCCATCCACAAACTTCATTCCGTGGGGAACAAAGCTAAAGGGTGACGAAGCATTAAGAAGCAGACATTTGTCCCCAAAGGAAAGGGCTTTTGTAAAAAGTGGGCAAAGATACAAAGGCAAGCTATTTGCTGTGTGCCAGTCCTGGAAAGGAAGGAGGGAATCAAGGCAAGAAAGAATAACAGAGACCAAGAGGCAGAGTGAAGTTCTGTAAGGATTCTCTGAGGCAGAGCCATAGACAGGGCTGCCTGTCCAGGGGATGTTGGGAAACCACAGGAGAGGACTAAGTGTTTCTATTTGAGAAAAGCAATTGGGCCGCAGTCTATGAGGCAAAGAGAAAGAACCAGAGCAGGATGAACTGCCGCAGCTCTAATTACAAACCAAGAATAAGATACAGACGTGGGCCCCGCAGCAAAGAGCTGTCATTTATACACAGATCTTTACAGCCAAATCCGTGCAGGGGAAAACAGCAGAGTTACTGTCTAACCTAGCTGTCCCTTTGTCCATAATGTGAGCCATATGTGTCATTTTAAATTTTCTAATAGCCACATTTTTTGAAAAAGTAATACAGATGAGATTAATTTTAATAATATATTTTCTTTAACCCACTATATCCAAAATAGTATTTGGTTGGCCAAAAAGTTGGTCTGGATTTTTCCATAACATCTTAGGGAAAAAGAACTTTTTGGCTGACACAATATTTCAATATGCATTTAATAAAAAAATTACTAATGAATATGTAAGGTTTCTTTTTTTTATACCGAAGCTTCAAAATCCAGTCAATTATAGCACATGCCAACTTGTACCAGCCACACCTCAAGTGCTCAGTAGCCATGTGTGGCCCAGAGCTAATCCCAGGGGAAAATGAATTCCATTCTCTTGACCTCCTAGGCTGCTGTTTAAGACCTTTTAAAAGCTCAGAGTCATAGAGCAAGAAAAGACCTTTGGAGAAGTACTATGGGCAAGGGCTATCTATTTATTCCTAACAGTTTTTCTTTAACATCTCTGCTTCAATTTAAATAGTTCACACCCCACTGAAAACCTCCAATTGGACACTCACTGGTGACTAAGTGCTTGGTGCATGTGCTAAGTCACTTTAGTCATGTCCTGCTCTTTGCTACCCCATGGGCTGTAGTCTGCCAGTCTCGCTGCCTATGGGATTCTCCAGGCCAGAATGCTGGAATGGGTTGCCATGTCCTTCTTTGGGGGATCTTCCTGACCTAGGCGTCAAACCCGCATCTCCTGTATCTCCTGCTTTGCAAGCGGATTCTTTTACCACAGAGCCACTGGGGAAGCTCAAGTGCTTGGTCTAGGCAGGTTAATCATGGTGAATGTTCTGTCCACTCTCCCATTCTAAGGGAAACTGCCTCACCCACACTTTCCCCCTGCAATCCCAAGGCAGCTTTATGTACCCACCTCTTCTCGCTATACCCTCTCTGGCTCAGGTGACCAGGGATGAATAGGCATATGACTCCATGAACTGTTAGATTTATCTCTATAGTCACCAGGTGTGGAAAAGCTTGTCCAACCAGAGACTGACCACTGAGGACTAGTTGGGCCAATCAGCTCCTCTGTCAGGAATATAGAGGCAGAGTCAGGCTTAGGGAGAAGCATCAGAGGAAGACACACACACAAGAAGCAGAAAGAGCTTCAATAAAATTGTGTTTCCAGTTATTTCTTCAGTTTCTTCATGTTCCTCTCAGATCTACTTTCCACCTCAGGATTCCCGAGGCATTTCATTTGAACAAAGCAATTCTTCAGATGAAAGAATTTTGAAAGCCTCCTATGGGAGGGTTTCCAAGTAACCCCGGTTCTTGGAACTCTGTTGGAACCTTCTAGTATCAACCACATTCTGGGTTCCTAAAGCATAGCTGTTTTGCTGTTTCTAGTTTACTTTGAGATTCTTGTATCTTTTATGGTTATGATTAGTTTATAAGACTCCCTTATGTGTGACGCAGTGGTAAAAAATCCGCCTACCAATGCAAGAGATGCAAGAGATGCAGATTCTATCCCTGAGTTGATAAGAATAGGAAATGGCAATCCGCTCCAGGATTCCTGTCTGGGAAATCTCATGGACAAAGAGTCAGACATGACTGAGCATGCATGCATGCATATGTGTGGAGGAATCCTGAATGAGTCTATACCTGTTAACATTAAGGCCTACCACAGACATGGATGCTTCTATACACATTCAAGCAAAGCTCTTTTCCATCACTCTCCTCCAGTCTTGTTTGCACTCTGTCTCATGCCTACATTTAGCCTGACAGAGAAATGATAGATTACTTTGGGTTGCATTCTCAAATAATTATGCTCTGAAAAGACCTCATTTCAGTGACCTTCCAGGGACCCTTTAAGCCGCACGTCATCAACAGTAGTGATTCTCAACTATGACTGCACACCACAAACACCTGAGGTACTTCTAAAATTTATCAATGCCCACAGCCCTACCCAGACCCATGAAATAAGAACCTCTGGGAGCAGGTCCCTTGACATCTGGATCTCTTGAAAGGTCTCCAAATAATTCTAATGTGCAGCCACAGTTGAGAAATACTGATATACAGGATATGCCCTTGTATAGGTTTGGGTTTATGGTAAATCAAATCAGGTATTGTCTTAATTATGAAAGAAATGCATATTTGTTTTCTAAAGAATACATAAAAAGTGGAGAATGGTCAAAAGGGGAAAAGTCTCTTTCATCAATAGAATCCCCAACAATCTCACTCCCTGCAAATAACTATTTTAGCTTCATATGTGCCCTTCCAAAAATTGTCTGTGCCAATGCAAATATATGGGGTTTCCCAGGTGGCCCAGTAGGTAAAGAATCTGCCTGCAGTGCAGAAGACACAGGAGATGCAGGTTCAACCCCTGGGTCCGGAAGATCCCTTGGAGAAGGAAATGGCAACCTGCTCCAGTATTCTTCTCTGGGAAATTCCACAGACAAAGGACCCTGGTGGGCTATAGTCCATGGGGTTGCAAAGAGTCAGACATGACTGAGTGACTGAGCACAGCACAGCATACAAATATAGGTATGGATATATGTATATCAGTTCAGTTCAGTCGCTCAGTCGTGTCCGACTCTTTGTGACCCCATGAACCACGGCATGCCAGGCCTCCCTGTCCATCACCAACTCCCGGAGTTCACTCAAACTCATGTCCATCGGGTCGGTGATGCCATCCAACCATCTCATCTCTGTCGTCCCCTTCTCCTCCTGCCCCCAATACCTCCCAGCATCAGGGTCTTTTCCAATGAGTCAACTCTTCGCATGAGGTGGCCAAAGTATTGGAGTTTCAGCTTCAGCATCAGTCCTTCCAATGGACACCCAGGACTGATCTCCTTTAGGATGGACTGGTTGGATCTCCTTGGAGTCCAAGGGACTCTCAAGAGTCTTCTCCAACACCACAGTTCAAAAGCATCAATTCTTTGGCGCTCAGCTTTCTTCACAGTCCAACACTCACATCCATACATGACCACTGGAAAAACCATAGCCTTGACTAGACAGACCTTTGTTGGTAAAGTAATATCTTTGCTTTTCAATATGCTATCTAGGTTGGTCATAACTTTCCTTCCAAGAAGTAAGCGTCTTTTATATATGTATATATGCACATGTATTTATATACAGAAACATAGGTATATCTATGGAGAGAGGCATACATATAAACAAATATATGTGCACATATACATTTTTTTCCTATGGTTGGCTTTTTTCATACTAATATATTTTAGTTATTAGCCTAAAAATTTGTGATTTAAAAAATAATAGCAGGGGACTTCCCTGGGGTCCAGTGGTTAAGAATTCACCTTCCAATGCAGGGGATGCAAGTTTGATCCACGGTTGGGGAACTAAGCTCCCGCATGCTACAGAGTAACTAAGCTCACCTGCCACAACTGCTGGAACCCACATGCTCTGCAGCCCACACACTGCCAACTATTGAGCCCACACCACAGCTCGAGAGTCTGTATACCACAAGGAAACGTCCCACATGATGCAAGGGAAATCCCAAGTGCTGCAACTGAAACCTGACACAGCCAAATAAAATAAATAAGTTTCGCAGATGACACTGGAGACACAAGAGATGCAGGTTTGAGCCCTGGGTCAGGAAGATCCCCTGGAGATGGAACTGGCAACCCACTCCTGTATTCTTGCTGGAAAATCCGAGGACAGAGAGGGTGGGCTATGGTCTATGGGGCCACAAAGAATCAGACATGACTGAGAAATATCCTATTAGTTGATATAGGTATAAATATATATATATATATATATATATATATATATATATGTAATAATGGCAGTGTTTGAGAAGTTATTTACTTTCCCAGATAATACAACAAATTATAAAGCTAAAGTGATTAAAATAGTGTGATCTTATTCCTAGAATAAATTGTTTGAATAGAATAAAAAACTCAAAAAATAATGAAATTGATTTGGTATATGAAAAAATTGGCATTTCAGATCAGTAAGGGAAAAGATAGACTACTCAATAAATTGTGTTGGGGTAATTGGCTACTTTTTAAAAAGTGGACTCTTTCCAAGTGGTGGTCACTGGTGGAGTCCCAATTCTACTAGATTGAAATGCTACCTTGACAGGTTTATTGGATCTATTTCTGAATGCTTCAGTGCTTTTCCATAATCTCTCTAGTGTTGCACCAGTATTTTAATTATTATATTTAATTGTTGTGACATTTTAAAATATCTAGTATTATTAGACTTCCTTCCTGACATTACTTTTCCCCCCAAATATTGCCTGGCTAGGGATTCATCACCTGCTCCACACTGACTAAGCAGCCCAGGAGGCACTTACAATAATAAAGTGAAAGTTAAAGTGTTAGGTGCTCAGTCTTGTCTGACTCTTTGGGAGAACATGGACTGCAGACTCCTCTGTCCATGAACTTTTCCAGGCAAGAATACTGGAGTGGGCTGCCATGCCCTCCTCCAAGGGATCTTCCCGACCCAGGGATTGAACCTGTGTCTTCTGCATTGAAGGTGAATTCTTTACCACTTAGCCACCAGGGAAGCCCAATAATAAAGCAAGAGCCCAAATAATACCAAAATAAAGTATCCCATATCAGTATTGAAAGAGCTCTGAAAACAAATTGTCATTGCAACTATAGCTCACAAAAGTTGGCCAGAACCTACACTCTAAGTTTAAATAAAGTGACTGCTACTAAAATAAAATATTTGGGTATGATCAAGAGTCTCCTAACATGTTATCCAAAATGTCCAAAATATAGCTGGAAATCACTCATCATACCTTCAAGATACAGGAAAAGCATAACTTGAATGAGAGAAGACAATCAAACAACGCTGACATTGAGGTGAGTCAGATGTTGAAAATATCTGACAAGAATTTTAAAGCAGCTGTTATAAAAATGCTTCAAGAATAATTACAAATTCTCTTGAAACAAATGAAACAATCTCAGCAAAAAAAAAATGAAAGTTATGGTGGTTTAATCACTAAGTCATGTCTGACTCTTGCAACCCAATAGACGGTAGCCTGCCAGGTTCCTCTATCCATGGGACTTTCCAGGCAAGAATACTGAAGTGGGTTGCTATTTCCTTCTCCAGAGGATCCTCCCAAGACAGGAATCAAACCCAGGTCTCCTGCATTGCAGGCAGATTCTTTAGCAGCTGAACTCCAAGGGAAGCCCCTTTAATAGGATATTATGTAGTAGTAGACTGCATAGTATCCCACTGTATAAATAGACCATAATTTAATTAATCCATCTCCCACCATGAAAATTTAGGTTATGTCTCAGTACTGTGATGAACATCTTTATACATACATAGTTGTGTGTTTCCATGCTGGAGAATTTTTTTAAGTGTAAAAGTCAAGCCATTAAATATACTATAACAGAAATTAATAAACAGGAAGAAAATAATAAAGATAACATCAGAAATAAACTGAAAACAGTAACACAATTGAGAAAATCATTAAAAACAAATATCTATTGTTATAAGAAAAAAAAATCAAGATTAGTAAACCTCTAGCTAGACTGATAGATATGAAAAGAAAAAAGACAAATTACCAACATTAGGAATGAAATAGGAGGTATTGCTACAAATCTGGTAGCCTTTAAAAAGATAATAAAGAAATAAATGGACAACTGTGCAGTTTTAAATCCAGAAAAGAAGTGGACTAATAGCTTAAAAACAATGAGTAATGAAAATTCAAGTCAAGATGAAATGTCATCTAAATAGTTCTACAATTATTATAAAAATTGATTTTATAATTTAAAAGCTCACAAAAAAGAAATCTCTAGGTTCAAATTATTTCACTGGAGAATTTTATCAAGCATTTAAGGAAGAATTAACACCAATTTTATATAATCATGTCCAAAAAATATAGAGAAGGAATCACTTTGTAATTCATTTTATGAGACTAGTATTACCTTGATATCAAAAGCAGATAGTACAAAAAGGGAAAACAGCAAATCAGTAACTCATGAACTGATACACAAAAATTGTCAACAAAGTATCAGTAAGTTGAATCCAGCAGTTTTTTCTAAAAAAGAATAATATGACCAAGTGGGGTTTTATTTCAGATATGCAAAGCTTCCTCAAATTTCAAAATCATTCAAATGTAATCCCCTCTATCAATAGGCTAAAGATGAAAAAACATATGATCATATCAATTAATGCAGAAAAAACATTTAAAAAAGTCAACATTCATTCATGATTTAAAAAAAGAAACCTTTCAACAAGCTAAGAATAGAGGAAAACTTTCCCTACTTGATCAAGAGCACTTACAACAAAATCTAAAATTAACTTTATTCATAATTGTGAAAGAAAGGCTGAAGGCTTTTCCTTTAAGATTGGGAACAACTAATAAACAGAAATCTCTTGCATTCCTATACTCTAACAATGAGAAAACAGAAATGAAGGAAACAATCCATTCACTGCTGCAACAAAAAGAACAAAATAAATATAAATGAAAATACTTAGGAATAAATTTACCCAAAGAAACAAAAGACTTGTATATAGAAAACTATAAAGCAGTGATGAAAGAAATCAAAGATGACACAAAGAGATGGAGAAATACACCATGTTTGTGGATTGGAAGAATCAATATAGTGAAAGAGTATACACCCAAAGCAATCTGTAGATTCAAAGCAATCCCTATCAAACTACCAATTGTATTTTTCACAGAACTAGAACAAATAATTTCACAATTTGTATGGAAACACAGAAAACCTCTAATAGCCAAAGCAATCTTGAGAAAGAATGTAACTGGAACAATCAACCTGCCTGACTTCAGACTATACTACAAAGCTACAGTCATCAAGACAGTATGGTATGACACAAAGACAGAAATACAGATCAGTGGAACAAAACAGAAAGCCTAAAGATAAATCCACACACCTATGGAGGCCTTATCTTTGACAAAGGAGGCAAAAATATACAATGGAGAAAAGATAATCTCTTTTAACAAATGGTGCTGGGAAAACCAGTCAACTATCTGTAAAAGAATGAAACTAGAACACTTTCTAACACTATACACAAAAATAAACTCAAAATGGATTAAAGATCTAAATGTAAGACCAGAAACTATAAAACTACTAGAGGAAAACATAGGCAAAACACTCTCTGACATAAATCACAGCAAGATCCTCTATGACCCACCTCCCAGGGTAATGGAAATAAAAGCAAAAATAAACAAATGGGACCTAATTAAATTTAAAAGCTTTTGCACAATGAAGGAAACTATAAGCAAAGTGAAAAGGCAGCCTTCAGAATGGGAAAAAATAATAGCAAATGAAACAACTGATAAAGAATCAATCTCCAAAATATACAAGCAGCTCATGCAGCTCAATACCAGAAAAGTAAATGACCTAATCCAAAAATGGGCCAAAGAACTAAACATACATTTCTCCAAAGAAGACGTACAGATGGCTAACAAACACATGAAAAGATGCTTAACATCACTCATTATCAGAGAAATGCAAATCAAAACCATAATGAGGTACCATTTCATGCCGGTCAGAATGGCTGCCATAAAAAAGTCTACAAACAATACATTCTGGAGAGGGTGTGGAGAAAAAGGAACCCTCTTACACTGTTGGTGGGAATGCAAACTAGTACAGCCACTGTGGAGAACAGTGTGGAGATTCCTTTAAAAACTAGAAGTAGAACTGCCATACAACGCAGCAATCCCACTCCTGGGCATACACACTGAGGAAACCAGAATTGAAAGAGACACACGTACCCCAGTGGTCATTGCAGCACCATTTGCAATAGCTAGGACATGGAAGCAACCTAGATGTCCATAGGCAGATAATGGATAAGGAAGTTGTGGTACATATACACAATGGAATATCACTCAGCTAAATAAAAGAACACATTTGAGTCAGTTCTAATGAGGTATACAAAACTGGAGCCTATTATACAGAGTGAAGTAAGTCAGAAAGAGAAACACCAATACAGTATATTAATACGTATATATGGAATTTAGAATGACAGTAAAATGACCCTATATGCAAGACAGCAAAAGAGACACAGATGTGAAAAACAGACTTTTGGACTCTGTAGGAGAAGGCGAGGGTGGGACAATATAAGAGAACAGCATTGAAACATGTATATTACCATATGTAAAATAGATGACCAGTGCAAGCTCAATGCATGAAGCACAGCCCTCAAAGCTGGCACTCTGGGACAATGCAGAGAGATAGGGTAGAGTGGGAGATGGGTGAGGGGTTCAGAATGGGGGGACACCTGTACACCCGTGGCTGATTCATGTCAATGTATGGCAAAAACCACTGCAATATTATAAAGTAATTAGCCTCCAATTAAAATAAATAATTTAAAAATCACATTAGATAATTTACCTTAGTTAGTATACATGTTGAACTAGCTAAAGGAAATCAGATTGTCTCAATTTTCTAGGAAGTTTGTTACTTTTCCTACAGATTAAAACATTTGATTTAAAAAAAAGATTGGAAACAAGGTAAGGGTGCCTGAATCACTATTCATACTCAACATAGTACTGAAAGTTCTAGCCAATGCAATAAGACAAGACAAGGAATAAAAATCATATAGATAGGAAAGGGGAAATTAAAACAATTTCTATCTGTAGATGATATGATGATCTATGTAGAAAATCTCAAAGAATCTATTAATATAAGAAAAAATATCCCAAAACTATTGAGTTCAGAATGATTGCAGTATTTAATATCAACACACAAACATTAATTGTATTTTGAAGAGATATTGATCAAAGTATACATTCAGTTATAAGATGAATAAAATCTAGAGACAGAGTATACAAGGCTTCCCAGGTGGCACTATACATATCTATCTCAAAATGGATTACAGACTTAAATGTAAAACTATAAGGCATTTAGAAAAAATAGGAGAAAATCTTTGAAAACTAGGACTAGGCAAAAAGTTTTTATTCTTTCTTCTAAAAGAACAACCTACAAATGAAAATATTGATAAATTAGACTTTGTCAAAATTTAAAACATTTGCTCTTTGAAAGATTTTATTTAGAGGATGAAGTACAAATTTACTGAGTGGGAGAAAATATTCGTAAACTACACATCTGGAAAAAAGATATTTACCTAGAATATATAAAGAACTCATGGAACTCAATAGTAAAAAAACAACCCTAAAAAAACTAAAGATCCAATTTAAAAATGGATAAAAGTCATTAATTTAACATCTCATTGTAGAGGATATATAGATGGCAAATAAGTACATAAAAAATATCAAACACTATTAGCCATTGGAGAAATGCAAATTAAAATCACAACAAGATATCACTACCCACCTATCAGAAAGTCTAAAATAAAAAATAGTGATAACACCAATGCTGACAAGGATGCAGAGAAACTCCATGACTTCTACATTGCTAAAAGTAATACAAAACGTTACGGCCACCCAGGAAAATAGTTTGGCAGTTCACCCTAAAACTAGAAATGGGCTTACCATAAGACTCAGATATTGTACTCTCAGGCATTTATCTCAGAGAAATGACAATTTATGTTCATGCAGAAACGTACACACAAATGCTAATAATTTTATTTGTAGTTGCCCAAAACTGGAAGCTACCCAGATAGCCTCCAATGGGTAAATGGATGACTAATTAAACAAATTGTACAATTCCACATGCTGAGGAATACTATTCAGCAGTGACAAAAGAATCCACTATTGATACATGCAACAACTTGGATAGGTCTTAAGAAAATCTTGCTGAGTGGAAAAGTCTGTCTCCACCACGTAATTACTGCATGATTGCATTTATATAACGCTTCTGAAATAAAATTATGCAGATGAACAACAGATTAATGGTTTTAAAATGTTAAAGATGAGTGGAGTGGATGCAAAGAGATAGTGAAAGAGAGCCTTGTGGTGATGATAGGGTTTTATATCTGAATTGTTGTGATAGTTACACCACATAGTTACATGATATTAACATCATAAAATGGCATACAGTTATATACATGTACACAAATGAGTTCATGTATAACATAAAATTCTAATAAGGTAGATAGATTGTACCAAGGTCAGTTACCTAGTTTTGATATTGTACCACAGTCATGCAAAATGTAAATATTAGGGAGACTGATTGAAGTGGGCACATACTCATGAATCAATAAATATTTCACTAGAAAAAAATTTTTAAGAAGTACACAGTCACTTCAGTGATAACGTGAATCACAACCTTTTCTAACTCAATGAAACTATGACCATGCCACGTAGTGTTACCCAAGACTGACAGGTCATGGTGGAGAGTTCTGACAAAGCATGGTCCACTGGAGAAGGGAATGGCAAACCACTTCAGTATTCTTGTCTTGAGAACCCCATGAATCGTATTAAAAGGCAAAAAGAAATGATACTGAAAGATGAACTCCCCAGGTTGGTAGGTTCCCAATATGCTCCTGGAGAAGAATGGAGAAATAACTTCTGAAAGAATGAAGAGATGGAGCCAAAGCAAAAACAACGCCCAGCTGTGGATGTGCCTGGTGATGGAAGTAAAGTCTGATGCTGTAAAGAACAATATTGCATAGGAACTTGGAATGATAGGTCCATGAATCAAGGTAAATTGGGAGTGGTCAAACAGGAGATGGCAAGAGTGAACATTGATATTTTAGGAATCAGTGAACTAAAACGGACTGGGATGGGCAAATTTAATTCAGATGACCATTATATCTACTACTGTGGGCAAGAATCCCTTAGAAGAAATGGAGTAGCCATCATAGGCAACAAAAGAGTCCTAAATGCAGTAATTGGATACGGTCTCAAAAACGACAGAATGATCTTTGTTTGTTTCCAAGGAAAGCCATTCACTATCACAGTGATCCAAGTCTATGCCCCAACCAGTAATGCTGAAGAAGCTGAATGGTTCTTTGAAGACCTGCAAGATCTTCTAGAACTAACACCCAAAAACAGATGTTATTTTCCTCATAGGGGAATGGAATGCAAAAGTAGGAAGTCAAGAAACAACTGGGATAACAGGCAAATTTTGCTTTAGAATACAAAGTGAAGCAGGGCAAAGGTTAACAGAGTTTTGCCAAGAGAATGCACTGGTCATAGCAAACACCCTCTTCCAACAACACCAGAGATGACTCTACATATGGACATCACCAGGTGGTCAACACCAAAATCAGATTGCTGTATACAGTCAGCAAAAACAAGACCAGGAGCTGACTGTGGCTCAGATCATGAACTCCTTAATGCCAAATTCAGACTTAAATTGAAGAAAATAGGGAAAACCACTAGACCATTCAGGTATGACCTAAATCAAATCCCTTACAATTATACAGTGGAAGTGGCAAATAGATTCAAGGGATGAGATCTGATACACAGAGGGCCTGAAGAACTATGGACAGAGCTTAATGACATTGTACAGGAGGCAGTGATCAAGACCATCCACAAGAAAAAGAAATGTAAAAAGGCAAAATGGTTGTCTGAGGAGGCCCTACAAATAGCTGAGAAAAGAAGAGAAGCTAAAGGCAATGGAGAAAGGGAAAGATATACCCATCTGAATGCAGAGTTCCAAAGAATAACAAGGGGAGATAAGAAAGCCTTTCTCAGTGATCAATGCAAAGAAATAGAGGAAAACAATAGAATGGGAAAGACTAGCGATCTCTTCAAGAAATTAGAGATACCAAGGGAAAATTTCATGGAAAGATGGGCACAATAAAGAATAGAAATAGTATGGACCTAACAGAAGCAGAAGATATTAAGAAGAGGTGGCAAGAATACATAGAAGAGCTATACAAAATAGATCTTCATGACACAGATAACCACCATGGTGTCATCACTCACCTAGAGCCAGACATCCTGGAATGCGAAGTCAAGTGGGCCTTAGGAAGCATCACTACAAACAAAGCTAGTGGAGGTGATGGCATTCCAGCTGAGCTATTCCAAATCCTAAAAAGATGATGCTGTGAAATTGCTGCACTCAATATGCCAGCAAATTTGGAAAACTCAGCAGTGTCCACAGAACTGGAAAAGGTCAGTTTTCTTTCCAATCTCAAAGAAAGGCAATGCCAAAGAATGTTCAAACTACCGCACAATTGCACTCATCTTACATGCTAGTAAAGTAATGCTCAAAATTCTCCAAGCCAGCCTTCAACAGTATATGAAACATTAACTTCCAGATGTTCAAGCTGGATTTAGAAAAGGCAGAAGAATTCGAGATCAAATTGCCAACATCTGTTGGATCTTCAAAAAAGCAAGAGAATTCCAGAAGAACATCTACTTCTGCTTCACTGACTATGCCAAATCCTTTGTGTAAATCACAACAAACTGGAAAATTCTTCAAGAGATGGGAATATCAGACCACCTTACCTGCCTCCTGAGAAATCTGTATGCAAGTCAAGAAGCAACAGTTATAACTGGCCATGGAACAACAGATTAGTTCCAAATTGGGAAAGCAGTATGTCAAGGCTGTATATTGTCATCCTGCTTATTTAACTTATATGCAGAGTCAGTCACTCAGTCAGTTCAGTCGCTCAATCGTTTCCGACTCTTTGCGACCCCATGAATTGCAGCACGCCAGGCCTCCCTGTCCATCACCAACTCCCAGAGTTTACCCAAACTCATGTCCATCAAGTCGGTGATACCATCCAACCATCTCATCCTCTGTAGTCCCCTTCTCCTCCTGCCCCCAATCCCTCCCAGTGTCAGGGTCTTTTCCAATGAGTCAACTCTTAGCATGAGGTGGCCAAAGTATTGGAGTTTCAGCTTCAACATCAGTCCTTACAATGAACACCCAGGACTGATCTCCTTCAGAATGGACTGGTTGGATCTCCTTGCAGTCCAAGGGACTCTCAAGAGTCTTCTCCAACACCACAGTTCAAAAGCATCAATTCTTCGGCACTCAGCTTTCTTTATAGTCCAACTCTCACACCCAGACATGACTGGAAATATCATAGCCTTGATTAGATGGACCTTTGTTGACAAAGTATTGTCTCTGCTTTTTAATATGCTATATTGGTTGGTCATAACTTTCATATGCAGAAGTACATCATGCTAAATGCCAGGCTGGATGAATTATAAGCCGGAATCAAGAATGCTCGGAGAAATATCAATAACCTCAGATATGCAGATGACACCACCCTTATGGCAGAAAGCAAAGTGGAACTGAAGAGCCTCTTGATGAAAGTGAAAGAGGAGAGTGAAAAAGCTGATTTAAAGCTCAATACTCAAAAAACTAAGATAATGGCATCTGTTCCCATCAATTCATGGCAAATAGATGGGTAAACAATGGAAACAGTGTCAGACTTTATTTTCCTGGGCTCCAACATCACTGTGGATGGTGAATGCAGCCATGAATTTAAAAGACGCTTACTCCTTGGAAGGAAAGTTATGACCAACCTAGATAGCATATTGAAAGGCAGAGACATTACTTTGTCAACAAAGGTCCGTCTAGTCAAGGCTATGGTTTTTCCTGTGGTCATGTATGGATGTGAGAGTTGGACTGTGAAGAAAGCTGAGTGCTGAAGAATTGATGCTTTTGAACTGTGGTGTTGGAGAAGACTCTTGAGAGTCCCTTGTACTGCAAGGAGATCCAACCAGTCCATTCTGAAGGAGATCAGCCCTGGGATTTCTTTGGAAGGAATGATGCTAAAGCTGAAACTCCAGTACTTTGGCCACCTCATGGGAAGAGTTGACTCATTGGAAAAGACCCTGACACTGGGAGGGATTGGGGGCAGGAGGAGAAGGGGACGACAGAGGATGAGATGGCTGGATGGCATCACCGACTTGATGGACGTGAGTCTGAGTGAACTCCAGGAGTTGGTGATGGACAGGGAGGCCTGGCGTGCTGTGATTCATGCGGTCGCAAAGAGTCCAACATGACTGAGCAACTGAACTGAACTGAACTGAACTGGGGGCTTACCTGGTGTCTCAGACGGTAAAGACCCAGAGGGATGGTATGGGGAGGGAGGAGGGAGGAGGGTTCAGGATGGGGAGCACATGTATACCTGTGATGGATTCATTTTGATGTTTGGCAGAACTAATACAATTATGTGGAGTTTGGAAATAAAATAAAATTAAAAAAAAAAAAAAAAAAGAATCTGCCTGCAATGCAGGAGAACTGGGTTCGATTCCTGGGTTGGGAAGATTGTCTGTAGAAGGGAATGCCAACCCAGTCCAGTAATCTTGCCTGGAGAATTCCATGGACAGAGAGGCCTGGTGGGCTACAGTTCATGGGGTCGCAAAGCGTTGAACAGGACTGAGAATCTAACACTTTCACTTTTTCATTTCATTCACAAAGTATAAATAAAGCAGGAGAACTTAACACTCACACTTTGCTCTCAAGAATCATGTTATCCTTCACCTTGATTTTCCTACCAAAGTGATGGCATCTGTGAAATGGTCTTGACATTTCTGTAGCACCTTGGGCTCAGGATTCCTGCAAAGTCACCCAGACTTATTAAATAGAATGCTTAGAATAATGAGTTAAGATGTATTGATTGTTGAACTGCTCAACTTCTACGCAGTAGAAGGTCAGAAGACGACTCATGAAAAAATAAGAAAATATGATTTTAGCTTATATTGCTTAAGATACAGGAGAAATAATGCACAGTCATGCTTTTAAAGCCTTTGGAAATACATTTGGGAGAAAATAAGAAAAAACATTGGTGGTAGATTAAATAGTCAGAATATAGATAGTTGGTCTGTGTTAAGTACTCATTGAACACTTATCCTGGCCATCTGTGGTGTGACTGGTTGACAGTCTCTGGTCTTGCCGGGAGCCTGTGGCTTTGGGACTTGTGACAGCAGTAAAGCATAGGACTCTAACACTGTCACTACTGATGGGTTGACTGCTGTTCATTCAGCACCAGGTGTTAAACATCATCTCAGTTAATTATCATGAGAACTTTATGAGATGGTATTATTATCCAGCTTTTAAAGATGAAGAAACGGAGAAGACAGCCATGAAAAAGAACAAAGCAATGCCATTTGCAGCAACATGAATAGACTTAGAGATTATCATACTGAGTGAAGTAAGACAGACAAATATCATATGATATCACTTATATGCAGAAACTAAGAAAGGGCATGAACTTATTTACAAAACAGAAATAGAATCACAGATGTAGAGAACAAATTTACGGTTACCAAAGGGGATGAGGGAGGGATAATTCAGGAGTTTGGGATTAACATGTACACACTACTATATATATAATAAAACAGATAAGCAATAAGGTCCTACTGTATAGCACAGTGGAGAAGGCAATGGCACCCCACTCCAGTACCCTTGCCTGGAAAATCCCATGGACGGAGGAGCCTGGTAAGCTGCAGACCATGGGGTCGTGAAGAGTCGGACACGACTGAGTGACTTCACTTTCACTTTTCCCTTTTATGCATTGGAGAAGGAAATGGCAACCCACTCCAGTGTTCTTGCCTGGAGAATCTCAGGGACGGAGGAGCCTGGTGGGCCACCATCTATGGGGTCGCACAGAGTCGGACACGACTGAAGCGACTTAGCAGTATAGCACAGGGAGCTATATTCAGTATCTTATAATAACCTATAATGGAAAAGATTCTGAAAAAGAAGATACATATATAGATGTTGAAATAACTGAATCACTTTGCTGTATACTTGAATCTAACACAACATTATGAATCAACTACTGTACTTCAGTAGAAAGAAAGGGACTGAGAAGAGAGATGTCTATATCCTTTCCAAGGTCAGCCAAGTAGAAAATGTCAGAATCCAGATTGGAACCCAGGTCACGTGATTTCAAAACCCATGCTTTGACTACTAATCCCTGTGTCCAGACGAGAGCGTGTTTGTAAATCCTCATCTTAGTTGCTCTTTTCTAAGGGTCTCACTTGCTTTCCCCCAGGGCTCTGGGCATTTTCTCAAATTCATGTTTTTTCTGCCTGTTTTTCCCAGCAAATTTCAGGTGGAGGATGGAGCAGAGCTCAAAGAGCAGGTGAGGGAGCCCTTCCAGCAGAGCTTTGTATGCATGGAGTTAGATTCCGAAGTGATGGGGCAGATGGCAAGAGGAGAGAGAGAGACAGAATTCTTTCACTGATTTGGCTATAAGGGTAAAACTAGGTAGTAAAGTAATTGAGTCTCTTTGGCAAGCTTTTAAAAAATAATATGCTAAATTTTTATTTTATTCATTCTATTTATTTTTGGCTTCCCTGGGTCTTCACTGCTACATGGGGGTTTTCCCTAGTTTCAGCGAGCAGGGGCTACTCCTTAGTTTCAGTAAATGGGCTTCTCATTGCAATGGTTTCTCTTGCTGCAGATACAGGCTTTAGGGCACACGAGCTCAGTAGTTGTAGTGAATGGGCCTGGGTGTCCTGTGGCATATGGAATCTTTTCGAATCAAGGATCAAACCCATGTCCCCTACATTGGCAGGTGGATTCTTAACCACTGGACCACCAGGGAAGTTCTCTCAGGCCTTTTTAATCAAAATGTTTTCTCCCTTAGTGATCTGAGGCCTAGACTTCTGCTGCCGCTGCCAAGTCGCTTTAGTCGTGTCCGACTCTGTGTGACCCAAGTGACGGCAGCCCACCAGGCTCCCCCATCCCTGGGATTCTCCAGGCAGAGGCCTGAGACTACACGTGGACAAAGAATTCTTTGGATAGACCCCTCTAGACCTCCAACACTCGTGGAGGCTTAATCTAGGCTGGCTTCTGCATAAGCAAGAATACATACCACCTTGTTCCAGTTATTTTTGCTGTGTAACAAACACCTCTAAACTCAGAGGATATGAATTGTCACATCTCTCAGGATGCGGTGGGGTGAGTGGGCTGAGCTGACTGGCTCTCCCTCAGGGTCTCCTATACAATGTAGTCAGACAGTGGCTGAGTCTGGAGTCATCTGAGGGGTTTTTTCCTGTAACCTAAGTGTGGATGGCTGGAAAATCTGGAGCAGGTTGGGTTTCTGTCCATGGAGCCTCTCCATGTAGTTAGCTTGGGCCTTCTCAGGGTATAATGGTCTGAGTCACCAGCAGTCACGCATCGGGGCTGGCTTGTACAAACTTGTAAGAATTGATTCTATGTATTTCTTTCCAACTCTTGCTTTCAGTGCTGTCACTCTGGTGGCTTGAAATCAGCCACGGTGGGAGGGAATATTTATATCATGAAAACTGGTAAATAGTGCAAATCAGGGGGATTCCCCAACCCCCATAGATCCAGGTTACCAGCACATGATTTTATATGGTGGTTGGCTTCCCCTAGAGTGAATATGCCAAGAAAGCCAGGAGGAGGCTGCAAGGCTTCTGAGAACCTATCTATGGATGCTCCCATAGTTCACTTTCTTTTTATCCTATTGATCATCAAGTCCTTAAGGCTATGCCTGATTCAAGAAGAGGAGAATTACCCATGTCCCATGGAAGAGTAGCAAAGAAATTGTATAATAGAGGAGCCAGCACAGAATAGGCATTCAACAAGTGTTTGATGAATGAATGAATGAGCAAAGTCACTTAAACTCTAATCTGTATCTCCTTAAATCACCCTGAATGTGTAAAGCCTTCTGGAAAGTTTTACATCAACATCAGAGAGGCCAGTGACCTTTAAGTCCCCAAAGAGCCTAAATCTAACACTGCTTGATATAAATCTATTTACACTGTCTGCCAGTATTCACAGACCTGTTTACTCAAGCCCGTCCCACTTACGTGCTCAACTGGGACTGTACACATGACAATGGCAGATTGCTTGTTTTATTGATGTTTTCATGCTAGGTACGTTTGCTCTACCTCTCTAAGTAAATTGCAGATTCCTTGAGAGTGTTCACATGTATTTCTTTGCCATTCCTTCTCCCCACCTTACCAAAACTAGATAATCATACATACACATACACGTGGATACTTATATGATAATTAGAGGTTATAAGCCTTAAAAGAGAAGGAAAGAAGGAAAGGAACTAAAAGCTCTCAATGGCTGTGTTTCATAAATGTTCTCATTTAACTCATATTCATCCCAGTGAAGTAGGCATTATTATTTCCATTTCATAATTGAGGAAAATGAGTCTCAAGAAAATTTAACCAATTTGGTCAAATCCACACTAGGAAGTAGGGAGCTAGGATTCCGACCTAGACCTGCATGGGTCCAGGGCCAGAGCTTTATGTGTTCTTTCCCATTGAAATATACACTTCCATCTCCCGCTACTTCTCTTTGCCCCCCACCTTGAAGTAGTCACAAAAAGTCATAGAAATGCTAATGTTTTTAAACCCCAGATAGACTAATAGCTGTTTCAAGTTCTGCTTTTATAAGAAACATCCTTAAAAAGCTTGGGAGAGGATTTCCCTGGTGGCACAATGGATAAGAATCTGCCTGCCAGTGCAGGGGACGTGGGTTTGATCCCTGATCCAGAAAGATTCCACATCCTGCAGAGCAAGAGTCCGTGTGCTACAAATACTGAGCCTGTATGCCACAAATACTGAAGCCTGCGCGCCATAGAACCACACACCACAACTACTGAGCCTGCATGCTGCAATGACTGAGGCCTGAACACCTAGAGCCTGTGCTCTGCAACAAGAGAAACCACCACAATGAGAAGCCTGGATGCTGCAACGAAGAGTAGTCCCCGCTCACCGCAACCAGAGAATGCCCTTGGGCAGCAACAAAGATCCGGTGCAACCAAAAGCGAAAATAAAGTATTAATTAAAAAAACCTCTAATGTTTAAAAAGGAAAAAAATCAGCTTGGGATAGTAAGAAGCTTTAAGTGTCTTACACTAGGAAGGGAGTGAGTCCAAGAGGTCAGCTAAGCAGCTCTTACAATAATTCAGGCAAAAAGCATTGATGGGATGGACGAAAGTACGAGTGGAGGGATGAGAAGGTGTGAAAAGTTTTGAAAACTATTAGGAAGACAGATCAACAGACTAGTGATGGTTTGGATCATGCAGGTGCTGTTCAGTCGTAGAATCACCGCTGTGGCTGCTCTGGGAGAATGAAGCTGGAGAAAGGAAGCCAGGATGGGAGGTTTCCGTATTCGTGGAGATGATAAGGGCTGAAAGTAGCCATGGAAGTGGGAGAGAGGATGGATCTAGAAAGAACAAGGAAGAAGAATCTACGGGACATGCCACCAAGCTAGACGTGGGAATGTGAGGGTGAAGGAGGGGTCCAGGGTGAAGTCCAGAAATCTGTTGCAGACAGCCGGGTGCTTTTCACAGAGGTGGGGGACACAGGGCTGGGGGAGGGGGGCAGCTTTCAGGCAAAGATGGATTCTGAATGTGCCAGGTTTGAGGTGAATGTGTAAGCTGGCACTGGCAGCCAGAATGCAATTACATTTAAAACAAAACAAGCCTCTCTTATCTCAGTGAGATTCTTTGTCTCCTTCAGAGGCTGTGGATGAAAGCACTGAACCCTGTGTGATGCAGGGTTCTGCGTCAGATCATAAAGCAACTCTGCAGTTCTCAATGTTTTCACTTTATAGTGGTTCAACTCTATCTCAAAAAAGCCATTTATCACCCAGTAGGGGCCTCTGTCATCACCATGATGTCTTTATCGAGAATTCCAAAGCTCATAGGAGCAGTATGATTCGATCAGCAGCAGTGACTCACATAACTTATAGAAAGTGTGGCAGGGAGGTTTCAGCGGCCCCTAGGGCCACAGGTTGGCCATACACACACACACACACACACACACACACACACACACACACACCCCATAGGTTAAAACTCGCATGGACAGGCTCAAAGACATTTTTCCTTGCTTCTGTCCCACAAAAGAGCACTGGCATTGTTTACACAAGGCCCCTGCATGTCAGGACAGGGAGCCTGGCCCTTTATGCCTGCTACAGAGGAAGAAGTGAAGCATTTAAGCGGGTGAATGAGCAGATGAAGACTCTCCACGGAGCACTGCTTTTCCCGCACATGAACTTTCATCACGAAACCCTCTACCCCAAATCCAAAGCCAGTTGTTAGGAAGGCAAATTGCATAGGGTCTCCCAGCTCAAGGAGACTACTTGTAGTTGCTTCCTCAGTGTATTCATTGTGCCGGTGTTACGACACCCGAAACCAAGCCCGGGTTAAACTCCCATGCCCGTTGCAGTGTGAGTTAAGTGGTCACCCAGCTCAGGGCCTGCCAGCCCACCAGGTGGGGACCAGCTGCCTGAGAACCAACTGCCCTCCTCATTCAGAATGTCCTTTGACCCAACTCCAACTTTACCCAGAGAGGCCCCCGTCAAATCAAGCTTTCTTGCATGGAAACCCTCTAAAAAGGAGCTTCCTTACCTGAGAGAAGGTCCCGGTGCCTGGCTGTGGGGAAAAAAAAACCTAAAAAACCAAGTTCCAGCAGACGTGACAGGGATTCATAGAGCAGATCTGTTGCTTTTAAAAGAAGAAAGGTGACTTCATCCCTGGTGCCGTGGTGTTTAGAAGAGCAGTGAATGCTGCCTGACTGAGCCAACTCGGCCTCACCAGCGATGACTCCATCCAAACTATGCAGCCACTGCCCAGACATGCTCAGCCTTCAGAAGGTGGATCGCTGGAATCTGACTTGCCCCGGCATTTTCAGAAAGTTTCAGAAAGTCCGGAAGCATCAATCGCCTTCACTGGCACCAGGGGTAGGGAAACCACACACTTATTTCCCCCCGAGTCATATTATTATCTCCCAAGAATCCAACACTCTAGGGAAGGAAAACAGGTATTTAAACTTCTGAGAGGTAGCAATTCTTGGGGAAGAAGGGGAGAGAGAAGAATGAAAATCTTTCAAGCAGGATGCGTGTGGGGGGGCAGTAAGAAGCTGGAAACAATCACTGTGCTAAGAGGTTTGCAGATCTAGTGGGTTTGTGAGCCTTCAAAGGTGACAAATAGGTGATGGCCTGGACTTCAGGAGGGAAAGTATCTAGTTCAACAAAAGGAATGTGTCACTGTAAGAAAGGAAAGATGGTAGTCTTTCTTTTTTTTTTTAAGGACTGTTGTGAACTTGAATTATCACTGGAAAACTGCAGCTAAGGTAATTTGTTAATAATACAAATGGTGGTAACACTTGGTCTAGAAGACATGACCTCTGATTTCTCTTTTTCTTTCTTTTAAAATTTTATTTTGTGTTGGGGTATAGCCAATTAACAATGTTGTGATAGTTTCAGGTGAACAGCGAAGGGACTCAGCCATACATATGCATTTATTCATTATCCTTCAAACTCCCCTCCCATCCACGCTGCCACATACCATTGAGCAGAGTTCCGTGTGCTATACAACAGGTCTTTGTTGGTTATCTATTTTAAATATAGCTGTGTGTACATGAGAGAAATGGTTGTAATGGTAATGGTATGGACGAAATGAACTTGAGTTTAAACTTGGGAAAAAGGTGACAGTCTTTTAAATGAAGGTGACGTATTTTCATTTTCTTTTTATTGAATATGGTACCACTCAATCCATTTGGGATCATCTGTAACATTTATGCATTAGCTTATAACAAGCCCACATTCCACCAAGCTTTGGGAAGAGACATTTATTTAAGTCAGGAGTTGTCTCTTTTATATGTCAAAGGTAAGACTGAAGCAATGGGATTTGGAACGTGGAATTCAAGGCCACATCAAGCTACCCAGTAAGCTGGGTGCCTCTGCCTGATGCCACGTCCTTGGGTTAAACTTTGGGCAGAACTTCTGGCTGTGATGCCAGGATAAGACATGGTAATGCCAGTGACCTCCGTTGGAAGTAGGGCAGAGCTTAGCAGCTGGCTGCCTTCCCTCTCACGTCTGTACTTTAGGAGAGTGTACGGTGACTTTGGGTCACTACACACATGTCCAGTTTCTTTTTTTTTTTTTTTCCAGTTTCTTGCTGAACTATTTTGAGGCTTTGGGGAATCTTCCTGTGTCAAGTTTCACTCCAGAGAGGATAAAACAAGAAAAAAAAAAAGTTCTTTCTATTGAAATGAAGACATTCAGTTCCAACATTAGAAATGAGTTTTTGAATTCAGAGATTTAAGCAATGTCAACATGGCCTTATAGAAGAAACTTGCAAATCTCTTGGTTGGGGTGTAAACATTCAGAGTAGAAGATGAGCAGAGTTTCATTAATGATAAAGTCAAAAAAGGGCAGAAACTACTTTTATTTGGTTTATCACAGACTCCTCATATCCTTGCACAGAGAGTAGTACATAGTAAGTGCCCAGTAGCCAGAGAGTAAATGGTGTCTGACAATCCCTTCTGTTCCAGATTTTTAGAACAGATCCGTCGAGGATCTTTTTTTTTTTTTAATTAAAGCATAATGGACATACAATAGCAAGTAGTTTTGTATGTGTTCATCATAGTGTACATCATTGTGATTTGATATTTATATGCATTAAGAATTCTTAAATTCCCTATCTGGTAAGCAAGGCAATTGCAGAGCGCGTGAACCAATGGGTCTTATGAAATGCAAGAGGCACTTTGTCCTTTGCTTTGTCTTAGTCCCCAGGTTCATTGCCACAGTTAGAACAGAGCAAAGAAAGCCAATTTCTGGACCCAGGAGCCTGCTTTGTAACCCTGTTTCCCTCTACATCAAGTAGACTCCGGTGTCTTTCCTCAGGCCCAGGACTCCATCTCACAGGCAATCTGCCAATTCTCCTCAGTTTTCTTTTGTTCTCAACATTCTAATATAGAATGTTCAAACTTACAGCTATGTTGAAAGAATTTTAGAGTGAACACCCAAATACATACCACGTAGTTTCTTCAACTGACATGTTACAGTATTTGCTTTATTATATATTAATTCTCTACACATTCAGCAGCTAATTAACTTTGTTAACTACATTTCGAAGAAAGTTCCAGACATTAATACATTCCCCCAAATACTTCAACGTTATTAATCAGAGTTCAAAATTTGTTTACAATTCTTTTATCTCTTTTCAGATGAAAATCTTGTACTGTGCAATGCAAAAACTGTCAGTATATCATTCGATGAGTTCCTATAAATGCATACACCTTTGCAGCCCAGATCCTATCAAAAAACAGAACATGGACCATCACCCTAGAAAGTTTCCCAGCAAACTCTTACCTTAACACTCCTAGAGAGATCCAACCTTCTCATATTCTACCAGATATCAATTTTACCTATTCTAGTACTTCATATAAATAAAAGCTTACAATTTGTATTCTTTTGTGGAATTTGTGTTCACTCAGCATGTTTTGAGATTCGTCTATCCATGTTGTTGGTTTCTTTTCTTTGATGAATAGTATTTTACTGTATAACCCCACGTCCAAGGAGCCATGGCTGCGTGGGCGCAGGAGGGCCTAGAGGAGCTATCCCACATTGAAGGTCAGGAAGGGCAGCGGTGAGGAGATACCCCTCGTCCAAGGTAAGGAGCAATGGCTGCGCTTTGCTGGAGTAGCCGTGAAGAGATACCCCACGCCCAAGGTAAGGGCAAACACACTGAAACCATACTAATCAATCTAATCACACTAGGACCACAGCCTTGTCTAACTCAATGAAATTAAGCCATGCCCGTGGGGCAACCCAAGATGGGCGGGTCATGGTGGAGAGATCTGACAGAATGTGGTCCCCTGGAGAAGGGAATGGCAAACCACTTCAGTATTCTTGCCTTGAGAACCCCATGAACAGTATGAAAAGGCAAAATGATAGGAAAATGAAAGAGGAACTCCCCAGGTCAGTAGGTGCCGAATATGCTACTGGAGATCAGTGGAGAAATAACTCCAGAAAGAATGAAGGGATGGAGCCAAAGCAAAAACAATACCCAGCTGTGGATGTGACTGGTGATAGAAGCAAGGTCCGATGCTGTAAAGAGCAATATTGCATAGGAACCTGGAATGTCAGGTCCATGAATCAAGGCAAATTGGAAGTGGTCAAACAAGAGATGGCAAGAGTGAATGTCGACATTCTAGGAATCAGCGAACTGAAATGGACTGGAATGGGTGAATTTAACTCAGATGACCATTATATCTATGACTGCGGGCAGGAATCCCTCAGAAGAAATGGAGTGGCCATCATGGTCAACAAAAGAGTCCGAAATGCAGTACTTGGATGCAATCTCAAAAACGACAGAATGATCTCTGTTCGTTTCCAAGGCAAACCATTCAATATCAGAGTAATCCAAGTCTATGCCCCAACCAGTAATGCTGAAGAAGCTGAAGTTGAACGGTTCTATGAAGACCTACAAGACCTTTTAGAACTAACACCAAAAAAGATGTCCTTTTCATTATAGGGGACTGGAATGCAAAAGTAGAAAGTTAAGAAACACCTGGAGTAATAGGCAAATTTGGCCTTGGAATATGGAATGAAGCAGGGCAAAGACTAACAGAGTTTTGCCAAGAAAATGCACTGGTCATAAAAAACACCCTCTTCCAACAACACAAGACAAGACTCTACACATGGACATCACCAGATGGTCAACACCGAAATCAGATTTATTATATTCTTTGCAGCCAAAGACGGAGAAGCTCTATACAGTCAGCAAAAACCAGACCAGGAGCTGACTGTGGCTCAGACCATGAACTCCTTATTGCCAAATTCAGACTTAAATTGAAGAAAGTAGGGAAAACCACTAGGCCATTCAGGCATGACCTAAATCAAATCCCTGATGATTATACAGTGGAAGTGAGAAATAGATTTAAGGGCCTAGATCTGATAGATAGAGTGCCTGATGAACTATGGAATGAGGTTCGTGACATTGTACAGGAGACAGGGATCAAGACCATTCCCATGGAAAAGAAATGCAAAAAAGCAAAATGGCTGTCTGGGGAGGCCTTACAAATAGCTGTGAAAAGAAGAGAAGTGAAAAGCAAAGGAGAAAAGGAAAGATATAAGTATCTGAATGCAGAGTTCCAAAGAATAGCAAGAAGAGATAAGAAAGTCTTCTTCAGCGATCAATGCAAAGAAATAGAGGAAAACAACGGAATGGGAAAGGCTAGGGATCTCTTCAAGAAAATCAGAGATACCAAAGGAACATTTCATGCAAAGATGAGCTCGATAAAGGACAGAAATGGTATGGACCTAACAGAAACAGAAGATATTAAGAAGAGATGGCAAGAATACACAGAAGAACTGTACAAAAAAGATCTTCACGACCCAGATAATCACGATGGTGTGATCACTGACCTAGAGCCAGACATCCTGGAATGCGAAGTCAAGTGGGCCTTAGAAAGCATCACTACAAACAAAGCTAGTGGAGGTGATGGAATTCCAGTTGAGCTCTTTCAAATCCTGAAAGATGATGCTGTGAAAGTGCTGCACTCAATATGCCAGCAAATTTGGGAAACTCAGCAGTGGCCACAGGACTGGAAAAGGTCAGTTTTCATTCCAAGCATAAAGAAAGACAATGCCAAAGAATGCTCAAACTACCGCACAATTGCACTCATCTCACACGCTAGTAAAGTAATGCTCAAAATTCTCCAAGCCAGGCTTCAGCAATATGTGAACCGTGAACTTCCTGATGTTCAAGCTGGTTTTAGAAAAGGCAGAGGAACCAGATATCAAATTGCCAACATCCGCTGGATCACAGAAAAAGCAAGAGAGTTCCAAAAAAACATCAAATAGATAATAAGAATAGAAATAGAAAATAAATAAAGCAGAAATACTGCTTTATTGACTATGCCAAAGCCTTTGACTGTGTGGATCAGAATAAATTGTGGAAAATTCTGAAAGAGATGGGAATACCAGACCACTTGATCTGCCTCTTGAGAAATCTGTATGCAGGTCAGGAAGCAACAGTTAGAACTGGACATGGAACAACAGACTGCTTCCCAATAGGAAAAGGAGTTCGTCAAGGCTGTATATTGTCACTGTTTATTTAACTTATATGCAGAGTACATCACGAGAAATGCTGGACTGGAAGAAACACAAACTGGAATCAAGATTGCTGGGAGAAATATCAATAACCTCAGATATGCAGATGACACCACCCTTATGGCAGAAAGTGAAGAGGAACTCCAAAGCCTCTTGATGAAAGTGAAAGTGGAGAGTGAAAAAGTTGGCTTAAAACTCAACATTCAGAAAACGAAGATCATGGCATCCGGTCCAACCACTTCATGGGAAATAGGTGGGGAAACAGTGGAAACAGTGTCAGACTTTATTTTTGGGGGCTCCAAAATCACTGCAGATGGTGACTGCAGCTATGAAATTAAAAGACGCTTACTCCTTGGAAGGAAAGTTATGACCAACCTAGATAGCATATTGAAAAGCAGAGACATTACTTTGCCAACAAAGGTTTGTCTAGTCAAGGCTATGGTTTTTCCAGTGGTCATGTATGGATGTGAGAGTTGGACTGTGAAGAAGGCTGAGTGCTGAAAAATTGATGCTTTTGAACTGTGGTGTTGGAGAAGATGCTTGAGAGTCCCTTGGACTGCAAGGAGATGCAACCAGTCCATTCTGAAGGAGATCAGCCCTGGGATTTTTTTGGAAGGAATGATGCTAAAGCTGAAACTCCAGTACTTTGACCACCTCATGAGAAGAGTTGACTCATTGGAAAAGACTCTGATGCGGGGAGGGATTGGGGGCAGGAGGAGAAAGGGACGACAGAGGATGAGATGGCTGGATGGCATCACTGACTCGATGGACGTGAGTCTGAGTGAACTCCGGGAGTTGGTGATGGACAGGGAGGCCTGGCGTGCTGCGATTCATGGGGTCACAAAGAGTCGGACATGGCTGAGCAACTGATCTGATCTGATCTGATTTTACTGTATGAATATGCCAAACTTTTTCAAGTTTCCTGTTCATGGACACTGAGTCCTCAAGTTTGGGGCTATTATGAATAAAGCTCACATGAACATATTTTAACCAACTTTTTGTGGACATTCATTTGTTTAGATTTAGTTCAGTCACTCAGTCATGTCGGACTCTGTGACCCCATGGACTGCAGCACACCAGGCCTCCCTCTTATTCCCCTGGGTAAATATCTAGGAATAGAATTGCTGGGTCTTAAAATTGTTGTGCAGTCGCTCAATCATATCTGGCTCTTTGCAACCCCATGAACTGCAGTACACCAAGCTTCCTTCTTCTTCACCATCTCCCAGAGTTTTTTCAAACTCATGTCCATTTAGTTGGTGATGCCATCCAATCATCTCATCCTCTGTGGTCCCCTTCTCCTCCTACCTTCAATCTTTTCCAACATCACAATCTTTTCCAACATCACAATCTTTTCCAATGAGTCAGCTCTTCACATCACTTGGCCAAAGTACTGGCTTCGGCTTAAGTCCTTCCAGTGAATATTCAGGGTTGATTTCCTTGCAGTCCAAGGGACTCTCAAGAGTCTTCTCCAACACCACAGTTTGAAAGGATCAATTCTTTGGGTCTTAAAATAGGTGTGTATTTAATTTATATGAAACTGGAAGATCTTTCCTAATGTCTTGACCATTTTTCCTGCCTACAAACCATGTACAAGAGTTCTAGTTGCTTTGCATTCTTCTGACAACACTTGGTGCTGTCAGTTAAATTTTAGCCCTGTTGGTGCATGTGGAATGGTACCTCACTGTGGCTCAGTTTGTAGGTCCTTGATGACTAAAAAGTTGAACACCTTTTCATGTGCCTGTTGGCCATTCATTTACCATCTTTTATGAAGTGTCTGTTCAAATCTTTTGGCCATTTAAAAATTGTCATTTTATTATTGAGTTTTAGGAGCATTTTGTATATTCAGAATACCAGTTCTTTCTCTGACATGTTTTGCTGATATCGTCTCCTGCCCTATGGCTTGCCTATACATTTTATTAATGATGTTTCTTCTGATAAACAAAGTCTTGATTTTGATTAAGTGCAGATTTTTTTTTTTTTGCTTTTGTCTCCCCCCACCACCCCCACCCCAAGTCATGAAGATAATCTCCTATGTTTCTTCTAGAAGTTTTATAGCTCTGGCTTTTATATTCAGATCCATGGTCAATCACAAATTGATTTTTGTGAATAGTATGATTTAGGGCAAGACTGATTTGTTTCCATATGAATACATAATCATTTCAACACCATTTATTCCTTTTCTAACAGGGTTATTTTAACACCATTGTCAAAAATAAAATAAATATCTAAATACGGATCTACTTCTGGACTCTATTCTGTTTTATTCATCTATTGATCCTTGTGCCAGCACTGCACTGTCTTGATTATTGTAGCTTCAGGGTAAGTCTTGAATCGAGTAGAATAAGTCTACACCTTTGACTTCTTTTTCTCAAACCTTCTATTAACATTCTAAATTCCTTACTTTTCTACAGAAATTTTAGAATCAGCTTGTCAATTTTGACTAAAAAGCATACTAGGATTATGATTAGGATTGTAATGAATCCATAGTTCAAGTTAGTAATTGCTGTCTTAACAATACTGAATCTTTCAATCCATTAATGTAGTATATTTCTCCATTTAGTTACATCTTCAATTTCTCTCAGCATTTTGTTGATTTTCTCTTTGTCATTGATTTTTAGCAGTTTGACTATGATATGCATAAAGGTTTTTATCTTTGTTTTGCTTGTTTTTGATATTAATCTTTCTTGGCATTTTTTGAAGTTTTAGAGTCTATAAATATTTGTCTTTTCCCAAATTTATAAACTTTTCACCTGTTATTTATTCAAATACTTTTCTGTGTTGTTCTTTCTCTCCTCTCCTTTTGGGACTTCAATTATATGCATATAAGACATTTTGATATTGCTGCAAGGATCTATGAGTCTCTGTACATTTACTACATCTCTGTTCCTCAGTTTGAATCATTTCTTATCATCTGTCTTCTAGCTCACCAACTTTTTGTTCTTTCATTTCACACACTGAATTTTTATCTCAGAAGTTTATTGTTCAGTTCTTATGTTTTCATTTGATTTATAAAAATAATTTCTATTTATCTGCTAAGATTTTCTATATTTTCCTTCATTATAGACATTTTCCTTTACATACTTGAGCATACTTACAATAACTTCTTTAAAATTCTTGTTGATTAATTTTCATCATGCAAATTGTCTTAGATGTTGGTCTCTGGTGATTGTCTTTTCTTCTTAAAATAAGTCATGTTTTCCTATTTTGTTATATGTTGAATAGTTTTGGAGTGTATTCTGGTCTTTAAGAATGACATGCTGTAGAAAGTCTGGATTCTATATTGCTCTTCTGATGAGTACTAACTTTTCTTTATTCAAATATTTAAAGTGGCTGAACTCAAACTACAAAACTCTATCTCCCCTGTAGTAGCTAGAATTTTAATTCAGTTCTTTTAGTTTAGCTGGGACTTTTAAAGTCTTCTTCTTTTGTATATGGTTCACAATTAGCCATAGATCTGGGCAGAATTTATCCATAGAGTGTAGGGCTTCCCTTTTGCCCTGTTTATGACAGACAGGGCCCTATTCTTAGGCTAAAAGCTGAAAATCAGGGAACTTAACCCATGCCATTCTCTTCTTCCAATGGCTCAGTCTCCTGTGGTTTCTTTCTTTTTTTTTTTTCCTCTTAGGACCTTCAATTAGACATTTTTACATTTTGTCCAGAGCTTATATTTGTTATCTATAAGATGTATGATCCAAAAGGAGCTACATGGCCATAACATTCCATTACTTTTGAGTCACCTAGTTTACCTTCAACAAGATGATTCATAGCTCTTTCCTGGGGTACTAGTAATGTTTTATTTCAAGTACTACCTCAGATTCAATGATTATGTTGAAATGGATACTGAGTTACAGCAGAAAAGTGTGACATAATCAATAAGCAAAGGAGGGGAGGTGTAAGCTGGATGTTTACAATTTCTGTTATGGTTATTTACAAAACAATATAATACTCAGCTGTTTGTACCTACCAGAACATCTTCCTGAAGTTTGTACTTACTTGTTTGACTGTTAATCTTCTCTGTTAAATTATAAACTTCCTGAGAGCAGGGATTTGTATTTGCAAAATTCACATTTATATGACCAATGTCTGTCATCTGGAATATAGCATGTTCTCAATAAATATTTGCTAAGTGAATGAGAGTAGTGTGTGATGAGGACCCATTCCAACTTACAAGTTATCATTGTTAGCAATCTATCTCTGAAAAAAGTGGACCATTTAGAAATACCTAATTCAGGTTTTGTTCTTCCCAGGTGGCTCTAGTGGTAAAGAACCCGCCTACCAATACAGGAGACATAAGAAACGCAGGTTCAACCCCTGTGTCAGGAAGATCCCCTGGAGGTGGGTACGGCAACTGACTCCAGTATCCTTCAGTGGAAAACTGCATGGACAGAGGAACCTGGTGGACTACAATCCACGGGGTTGCCGAAGAGCTGGACTTGACTGAAGTGACTTAGCACAGCACAGCACAATCCAGTTTCATTTTTACCTTAGTCTTACTTTTTGAAATTATATAACCAATGTGGAGAAATAGAGAACACAGATCAGCAAAAATAAAATAAATCAACAAACCCCATTTTTTTTCCCTTCACAGACATACCATTTTAATCATTTTTTTCCACATAGCTTTTTATTATCCTTCAGTTTTGCTTCTCAGCCTTGGGTGCATATTCTAATTCTCTGGGCAACTTTGATAAGTGATAATGTTCATATCACATCCAGGACCAATTTAATCACATTCTTAGGGATTGGACTCAGGAGTTACTACTATTTTTAATTTCCAAGATGATGCCAATATGCAATTAAGAGGACCCAAAGATGTCCCAGCTGGGACTATCAGAGGTTTTTCAGATCTTATTTTCTGTCTCCTAGATGATGCAGTCCCTGTCTTCCAGGAGACTTCAAACTAGGCAAGACTTGAAGCAATTAAATATGAAACAAGTAGAAATCAAAACATCAAAGATACATAATCAAGTGCTAAGCTGCATAGAAGCTGTTAAGTTAAATGTGCCTGGACAGACATTCCTGAGTGACAGCAAAAGTGGACTCACCTGTACTTCTTACTTCTTGGCTGGGAGCCCTGCCAGTTACATCAAGGGACTCTCCTCCATCTATAAAGTTTTGGTGAAATGGGCACAGTTCAGTTCAGTTCAGTTCAGTTGCTCAGTCGTGTCCGACTCTTTGCGACCCCATGAATAGCAGCACACCAGGCCTCCCTGTCCATCGCCATCTCCCGGAGTTCACTCAAACTCACGTCCATCGAGTCAGTGATGCCATCCAGCCATCTCATCCTCTGTCATCCCCTTTTCCTCCTGTCCTCAATCCCTCCCAGCATCAGAGTCTTTTCCAATGAGTCAACTCTTCTCATGAGGTGGTCAAAGTACTGGAGTTTCAGCTTTAGCATCATTCCTTCCAAAGAAATCCCAGGGCTGATCTCCTTCAGAATGGACTGGTTGGATCTCCTTGCAGTCCAAGGGACTCTCAAGCATCTTCTCCAACACGACAGTTCAAAAGCATCAATTCTTCGGTGCTCAGCCTTCTTCACAGTCCAACTCTCACATCCATACATGACCATTGGAAAAACCATAGCCTTGACTAGCCGGACCTTTGTTGGCAAAGTAATGTCTCTGCTTTTCAATATGCTATCTAGGTTGGTCATCACTTTTCTTCCAAGGAGTAAGCATCTTTTAATTTCATGGCTGCAGTCACCATCTGCAGTGATTTTGGAGCCACCCCCCCCCAAAATAAAGTCTGACACTGTTTCCACTGCTTCCCCATCTATTTCCCATGAAGTGATGGGACCAGATGCCATGATCTTCATTTTCTGAATGTTGAGTTTTAAGCCAACTTTTTAACTCTCCACTTTCACTTTCATCAAGAGGCTTTTTAGTTCCTCTTCACTTTCTGCCATAAGGGTGGTGTCATCTGCATATCTGAGGTTATTGATATTTCTCCCAGCAATCGTGATTCCAGCTTGTGCTTCTTCCAGCACAGCGTTTCTCATGATGTACTCTGCATATAAGTTAAATAAGCAGGGTGACAATATACAGCCTTGATGTACTCCTTTTCCTATTTGGAACCAGTCTGTTGTTCCATGTCCAGTTCTAACTGTTGCTTCCTGACCTGCATACAGGTTTCTCAAGAGGCAGGTCAGGTGGTCTGGTAAATGGGCACAGTGACACGTTAAAATGATAGGTGATGCTGATTCTTGTCCTCCCGAATTTTCTTTTTTTGGAAGGTTGTTGAGAATGCTTTGCGATTTTATTTATTTTTTAATTTACTATTTTATTGAATTGTGTTGCTTTCTGTCAAACTTCAACATGAATCAATCATAGGTATACATATATCCCCACCCTTTTGAACCTCCCTTCCAGCTCCCTCCCCATCTCACCCTTCTAGGTTGACACAGAGCCCCTGTTTGAGTTTCCTGAGACATACAGCAAATTCCCTGTTGGCTATCTATTTTACATATGCTAATGTAAGTTTACATGTTACTCTTTCCATTCATCTCACCCTCTCCTCCCCTCTCCCATGTCCATAAGTCTATTCTCTATGTCTGTTTCTCCATTGCTGCCCTGTAAATAAATTCTGTATCACTTTTCTAGATTCTGTATATATGCATTAGAATACAATATTTCTCTTTCTCTTTCCAACCTACTTCACTTTGTATAATAGGTTCTAGGTTCATCCACCTCATTAGAACTGACTCAAATGTGTTCCATTTTATGGTTGAGTAACATTCCACTGTGTATATGTACCACAACTTAAAGAATGGATAAAGATCCATTCATCTGTTGATGGACATCTAGGTTGCTTCCATGTTCTAGCTACTGTAAATAGTCCTGCAAAGAACAGTGGGATACATGTATCTTTTTCAATTTTGGTTTACTCAGAGTATATGCCTAGGAGTAGGATTGCTGGGTCATGTGGTTGTTTTATTCCTAGTTTTTTTAAGGAATCTCCATACCATCTTCTATAGTGACTCTATCAATTTACATTCCCACCAATGGTGCAAGAGTGTTCCCTTTTCTTCACACCCTCTCCAGCATTTATTGTTTGTAGACTTTTTATAATGGCCATTCTGACCAGTGTGAGGTGATATCTCATTGGAGTTTTAATTTCCTTTTTCCTAATAATGAGCAATATTGAGCATCTTTTCATGTGTTTGTTAGCCATCTGTATGTCTTCTTTGGAGAAATGTCTATTTAGGTCTTTTTCCACTTTTTGATTGGGTTGTTTCTTTTTCTAGCATTGAGTTGTATGAGCTGCTTGTATATTTTGAAAATTAATCCTTTGTCAGTTGTTTCATTTGCTATTATTTTCTCCCATTCTGAGGGTTGTCTTTTCACCTTGCTTATAGTTTCCTTTGCTGTGCAAAGGCTTTTAAGTTTAATCAGGTCCCACTTAGTTTTTATTCTCAGTATTTTAAGAGGTGGGACATAGAGGATCTTATGTTGATTTATGTCATCGAATGTTTTGCATATGTTTTCCTCTAAGAGTTTTATAGTTTCTGTTCTTACATATAGGTCTTTAATCCATTTTGAGTTTATCTTTGTGTATGGTGTTAGGAAGTGTTCTAATTTCATTCTTTTACATGTAGCAGTCCAGTTTTTCCTGGAGAAGGCAATGGCACCCCACTCCAGTACACCTGCCTGGAAAATGCCATGGATGGAGGAGCCTGGTGGGTTGCAGTCCATGGGGTCGCTAAGAGTCGGACATGACTGAGTACTTCACTTTCACTTTTCACTTTCATGCGTTGGAGAAGGAAATGGCAACCCACTCCAGTGTTCTTGCCTGGAGAATCCCAGGGACAGCAGAGTCTGGTGGGCTGCCGTCTATGGGGTCACACAGAGTCGGACACGACTGAAGCGACTTAGCAGTCCAGTTTTTCCGGCATCATTTATTGAAGAGGCTGTCATTGCCCCATTGCATGTTGTTGCCTCCTTTGCAAAAAATAAGGTTCCCATAGATGCATGGGTTTATTTCTGGGCTTTCTATCTTGTTCCATTGGTCTATATTTCTGTTTTTGTGCCAGTACCATACTGTCTTGATGACTGTAGGTTTGTAGTATAATCTCAAGTCAGGAAGGTTGATTCTTCCAGCTCCATTCTTTTTTCTCAAGGCTGCTTTGGCTATTCAGGGTCTTCTGTGTTTCCATATGAATTATGAAATGTTTTGTTCTAGTTCTGTGAAAAATGTCATTGGTCATTTGATATGAATCACATTGAATCTGTAGATTGCATTTGATAGTATAGTCATTTTCACAATATTGATTCTTCCTACCCAGGAACATGGAATATCTCTCCATCTGTTTATGTCATCTTTGATTTCTTTCATTAGTGTCTTATAATTTTCTGTGTACAGTTCTTTTTCTCCTTAGGTAGATTTATTCCTAGATATTTAATTCTTTTTGTTGCAATAGTGAATGAGAGTGATTCCTTAATTTCTCTTTCTGATTTTTCATTGTTAGTATATAGAAATGCAAGTGTTTTCTTTGTATTGATTTTGTATCCTGCAACTTTGCTAAATTCACTAATTAGCTCTAACAATTTTTTGGTGCTATCTTTAGGGTTTTCTAAGTAGAGTATCAGGTCATCTGCAAACAGTGAGAGCTTTACTTCTTTTCCGTTCTCAATTCCTTTTATTTCTTTTTCTTCTCTGATTGCTATAGCTAGGACTTCCAGAACTACGTTGAATAATAGTGGTGAAAGTGGACACCCTTGTCTTGTTCCTGATCCTAGGGGGAATGCTTTAAGTTTTTTACCATTGAGAATATAATGTTTGCTGTAGGCTTATCATATATGGCCTTTACCATGTTGAGGTATGTTCCTTTTATGCCCATTTTTTGAGGAGTTTAATCATAAACAGGTGCTGAATTTTGTCAAAGGCTTTTTCTGCATCTATTGAGATTATCATATGGTTTATATCTTTCGATTTGTTAATGTGGTGTATCACATTGATTGATTTGCATATATTGAAGAATCCTTGCATCACTGGAATAAACCCAACTTGATCATGATTATGAGCTTTTTGATGTGTTGCTGAATTCTGTTAACTAAAATTTTATTGGGGATTTTTGCATCTATGTTCCTCAGTGATGTTGGCCTGCAGTTTTCTTTTTTTATGTGTTGTCTTTGTCTGGTTTTCATATCAGGGTGAAGTGGCCTCACAGAATCAGTTTGGAAGTGTTTCTTCCTCTGCAATTTTTCTGAGAGTTTTAGAAGGATAGAAATTAACTCTTCTGTAAATGTTTGATAGAATTCTCCTGTGAAACTATCTGGTCCTTGGTTTTTATTTTTTGGGAGATTTTTGAGTCCAGCTTCAATTTCAGTGCTTGTAAATTGGGTTGTTCATAATCTCTGTTTCTTCCTGGTTCAGTCTTAGGAGGTTGAACTTTTCTAAGAATCTGTCCATTTCTTCCAGGTTATCTATTTTATTGCCACATGGTTGTTCATAATAGTCTCTTATAATCTTTTGTATTTCTGCACTATCTGCTGTAACCTCTCCTTTTTCATTTCTAATTTTGTTGATTTGATTCTTCTCTCTTTTATTCTTAATGAGTCTGGCTAAACATTTGTCCATTTTGTTTATCTTCTTAAAGAACCAGCTTTTAGTTTTATTAATCTTTAGTATTGTTTCTTTCATTTCTTTTTCATTCATTTCTGCCCTGATCTTTATGATTTCTTTCCTTCTACTAATTTTGGAGTTTTTTTGTTCTTCTTTTTCCAGTTGTTTAAGGTGTAAAGTTAGGTTGTCTGTTCAATGTTTTTCTTCTTTCTTGAGGTAAGATTGTATTGCTATAAACTTCCCTCTTAGAACTGCTTGTGCTGCATCCCATAGGTTTTGAGTTGTCATGTTTTCATTGTCATTTGTTTCTAGGAATTTTTTGATTTCCCTTTTGATTTCTTCAGTAACCTGTTGGTTATTGAGAAATGTGTTGTTTAATCTCCATGTGTTTGTGTTTCTTACAGTGTTTTTTCTCGTAATTGATATTTAGTCTGTGATCACTGACCTAGAGCCAGACATCCTGGAATGTGAAGTCAAGTGGGCCTTAGAAAGCATCGCTATGAATAAAGCTAGTGGATGTGATGGAATTTCAGTTGAGCTCTTTCAAATCCTGAAAGATGATGCTGTGAAAGTGCTGCACTCAATATGCCAGCAAATTTGGAAAACTCAGCAGTGGCCACAGGACTGGAAAAGGTCAGTTTTCATTCCAATCCCAAATAAAGGCAATGCCAAAGAATGCTCAAACTACTGCACAATTGCACTCATCTCACAGGCTAATAAAGTAATGCTCAAAATTCTCCAAGCCAGGCTTCAGCAATATGTGAACAGTGAACTTCCTGATGTTCAAGCTGGTTTTAGAAAAGGAAGAGGAACCAGAGATCAAATTGCCAACATCCTCTGGATCATGGAAAAAGCAAGAGAGTTCCAGAAAAGCATCTATTTCTGCTTTATTGACTATGCCAAAGCCTTTGACTGTGTGGATCACAATAAACTGTGGAAAATTCTGAAGGAGATGGGAATACCAGACCACCTGATCTGCCTCTTGAGAAATTTGTATGCAGGTCAGGAAGCAACAGTTAGAACTGGACATGGAACAACAGACTGCTTCCCAATAGGAAAAGGAGTTCGTCAAGGCTGTATATTGTCACCCTGTTTATTGAACTTCTATGCAGAGTACATCATGAGAAACGCTGGACTGGAAGAAACACAAGCTGAAATCAAGATTGCCAGGAGAAATCTCAATAACCTCATATATGCAGATGACACCACCCTTATGGCAGAAAGTGAAGAGGAACTAAAAAGCCTCTTGATGAAAGTGAAAGTGGAGAGTTAAAAAGTTGGCTTAAAGCTCAACATTCAGAAAACGAAGATCATGGCATCCAGTCCCATCACTTCATGGGAAATAGATGGGGAAACAATGGAAACAGTGGCTGACTTTATTTTGGGGGGCTCCAAAATCACTGCAGATGGTGATTGTAGCCATGAAATTAAAAGACGCTTACTCCTTGGAAGGAAAGTTACGACCCACCTAGATAGCATATTGAAAAGCAGAGACATTACTTTGCCAACAAAGGTCCGGCTAGTCAAGGCTATGGTTTTTCCAATGGTCATGTATGGATGTGAGAGTTGGACTGTGAAGAAGGCTGAGCACCGAAGAATTGATGCTTTTGAACTGTGGTGTTGGAGAAGATGCTTGAGAGTCCCTTGGACTGCAAGGAGATCGAACCAGTCCATTCTGAAGGAGATCAACCCTGGGATGTTTTTGGAAGGAATGATGCTAAAGCTGAAACTCCAATACTTTGGCCACCTCATGCAAAGAGTTGACTCGTTGGAAAAGTCTCTGATGCTGGGAGGGATTGGGGGCAGGAGGAGAAGGGGACGACAGAGGATGAGATGGCTGGATGGCATCACTGACTCGATGGACGTGAGTCTGAGTGAACTCCGGGAGATGGCGATGGACAGGGAGGCCTGGCATGCTGCGATTCATGGGGTCACAAAGAGTCGGACACGACTGAGTGACTGATCTGATCTGATCTGATCTCATAGCATTGTGGTTGGAGAAGATGCTTGATACAATTTCAATTTTCTTAAATTTACTGAGGTTTGATTTGTGACCCAAGATGTGGTCTATCCTGGAGAATGTTCCATGTGCACTTGAGAAGGCTTATTCTTCTGCATTTGGATGGAATGTCCTGAAGATATCAATGAGATCCATTCCATCTAATGTATCATTTAAGACTTGTGTTTCCTGATTAATTTTCTGTTTTGATAATGTCTCTTGGTTTGAGTGGGGTGTTAAAGTCTCTTACTATTATTGTGTTACTGTCAATTTCTCCTTTTATGTCTCTTAGCGTTTGTCTTATGTACTGAGCTGCTCCTATGTTGGGTGCACAGATATTTACAATTGTTATGTCTTCCTCTTGGATTGATCCCTTGATCTTTATGTAGTGTCCTTCCTTATCTCTTGTAACATTCATCATTTTAAGGTCTATTTTGTCTGATATGAGGATTGTTACGCCAGCTTTCTTTTGTTTCCCATTTGCGTGGAATATATTTTTCCATCCTCTCACTTTCAGTCTATGTCTTTAGGTCTGAAGTGGGTTTCTTGTAGACAGCATATATATGGGTCTTGTTTTTGTATCCATTCAGCCAATCTGTGTCTTTTGGCTGGAGCATTTAATCTATTTACATTTAAAGTAACTATTGATATATATGTTCCTATTGCCATCTTCTTAATTGTTTGGGGTTGATTTTGTAGATCTTTTTTCTTCTCTTGTATTTCTTGACTATATAAGTCCCTTTAACATTTGTTTGGTGGTACTGAATTCTCTTAAGTTTTGCTTGTTTGAAGAACTTTTTATTTCTCCATCAATTTTGAATGAGATCCTTGCCAGGTACAGTAATCTTGGTTGTAGACTTTTCCCTTTCAGTACTTTAAATATATCCTCCCATTCCCTTCTGGCCTGCAGAGTTTCTGCTGAATGATCAGTTGTTAAACGTATGGGATTTCCCTTGTATGTTACTTGTTTCTTTTCCCTTGTTGCTTTTAATATTCTTTCTTTGTGTTAGTCTTTGTTAGTTTGATTAGTATGTGTCTTGGCGTGTTTCTTTTTGGGTTTATCCAGTATGGGACTCTTTGCACCTCTTGGACTTGACTGACTATTCCTTTTTCTCTGTTGGTGAAATTTTCAACTATAATCTCTTCAAAAAGTTTCTCATACCTTTTCTTTTTCTATTCTTCTTCTTGGACCCCTGTAATTCAAATGTAGGTGCATTTGATATTGCCCCAGAGGTCTCTGAGACTATCCTCAGTTCTTTTCATTCTTTTTACTTTATTCTGCTCTTCAGAAGTTATTTCCACCATTTTCTATTCTAGCTCACTGATTCATTCTTCTGCTTCAGATATTCTGCTACTGATTCCTTCTAGAGTATTTTTAATTTCAGTAATTGTGTTGTTTGGCTCTGAATGCTTATTCTTTAATTCTTATAGGTCTTTGTTAATTGCTTGCATTTTCTCCATTTTGTTTTCAAGGTTTCTGATCACCTTTACTATCATTATTCTGAATTCTTTTTCAGGTAATTTGCCTAATTCCTCTTCATTTATTTGGACTTCTGTGTTTCTAGTTTGTTCCTTTATTTGTGTAGTATTTCTCTGCCTTTTCATTATTTTTTTTTTAACTTATTGTGTTCGAGGTCTCCTTTTCCCAGGCTTCAAGTCTGAATTCTTTCTTCCTTTTCATTTCTGCCCTCTTAAGGTTGATCCAGGTCTGCCCTCTTAAGGTTTGTGCAAACCTCGTATTGGGTGAGATTTGTGCTGAGTTTTTGTGTGTGTGTTTGTTTTTCCTCGATAGGCAAGCTGAATAAGGTGGTAATCCTGTCTGCTGATGATTTGGTTTGTATTTTTGTTTTGTTTGTTGTTTAGATGAGGCATCTTGCTCAGGATGATACTGGTGGTTGGATGATGCCAGGTCTTGTATTCAAGTGGTTTCCTTGCTGTGAGTTCTCACTGTTTGATACTCCCTAGGCACCCCACTCCAATACTCTTGCCTGAAAAATCCCATGGACGGAGGAGCCTGGTAGGCGGCAGTCCATGGGGTCGCACAGAGTCGGACACAACTGAGTGACTTCACTTTCACTTTTCACTCTCATGCATTGGAGAAGGAAATAGCAACCCACTCCAGTGTTCTTGCCTGGAGAATCCCAGAGACGGGGAAGCCTGGTGGGCTGCCGTCTATGGGGTCGCACAGAGTTGGACATGACTGAAGTGACTTAGCAGCAGCAGGATTAGTTCTCTGGTAGTCTAGGGTCTTGGAGTCAGTGCTCCCACTCCAAAGGCTCAGGGCTTGATCTCTGATCAGGAATGAAGATTTGGTTTGTTATGGCATTAACTGAGATTAAAACAAATACCTGGAAACGAGAAACTAAAGATGAACTCCAGACAAATAGCAGTTACAAAATCAGGCAAATAATAATTAAAATAATGGAATATACACATATACATATACACCCAGAAGCAAAGTCAAAACAGTCCAACAAAAATAAAGTACAGTAGAGTAACCTGGTGAACAAAAGAAATAAAAAATTATATTTACCAGTTAAGAACAAAACTAACTAAAGCACAAACTTGAAAACAAAACTAAATCAAGGTGCCAAGTGGGGAATAAAGCAATGGAAACAAAACTAACAAACATTTTGAGAGGAAAGGAAAGAATGAAAAGAAAAAAAGAATATGTATGCAAAATTAAATAGAAATAAATGAATAAGATTTATATACATTAAGGATTAACTGCAAGGGGAAAAGAACAGCACACCCTGGGTGGAGTCCTACTCTGTAGGTCAGTGGGTTTGATGGGCCAGCCTGTCTATTGTTCAGCTGCTGATGCACCCTGGCGCGTGGGAAGAGAGAGGCTATGGTGATGGCTCAACCCCATATGCGTGACTCAGTAGTATCGCCTTGCTTCCATGGCTGCCTGGCTTTTCTCCACAGGCATTTCCCACCACAATCTCCTCCCTCACATCCCCTCAGTCCGTCTCTCCACAGTCAACAGCAGCCCTTGCCCTGGGATTGCTCCACAATCCCTACACTCCAGCTCCCAGCTGCTGTGCCTTCCTGCTGTGCAGGAGACCAGTGTCCCTGTCCGGGATATGCATGGCTGTGGCAAGGACTGATTCTCATTCCATTTAGGCTGCCACGGATGAGCTGTTTCACTCTCAGCCTTAAATCTTTCTCTTCTGATTCAGACAATTGTCTGAATGTGGGGTTTGGACCCCTGCTTCAGTTCCCCGACCAGCCAAGGGCAGGTCCAGTTCTACTAACAGTCCTGTTTTTCCCCCTAGTTCTTTCATCCTACCGAGTTTTGCATGGTTCTAAATATTCTTTTCCACTGTTCAGGTACTCCTGTCTGCTCTCAGCGGCTGTTCTGCATGCATTACTGTGTCTGAAGGTGTATTCCTGATGTATCTGCAGAGAGAGACGTACTCCGTGTCCACCTACTCCTCTGCCATCTTGTTCTCCCCTCCTCCCATTTTTGAAATTTTCTGCTTTATGGAATCCTTTATAGGTTCCTAGCCTCTATCCTCTCTTTATGGGAATGTATTTTAATTATTTACCTGACTTCAGAGATGATCAATCCTCAACCAGACAATCTTCTATGGAAAATGGCCATTATCGACCAAGTAGCTAGCTGGTCTGGAGTGGAACCCAGATAAGTCAGACATAAATGGGGGAACTGATCAGCAATCAACCATAGGAGCCTCGTTCTTGACCCAGGTAGCATAAGAGACTCTCCCAGGAGATTGTAAAATACCTCTGCTTAAGCCCTGCCCCAGAGCGATTACACAGAAGTACTGGGTGATGGTGCCCAGGCATTGGTACTTTTGTCAGGGCTCCCTAGGAAATTAGTACATGATCCAAGGTGAGAAATACTGATGAGGCAACTTAGTGATCCATTCTCATGGGCTGTGGGTGGATTTGAAATTTCCCTTCCTGCTACTCCTAGAGGCAGCCAGGCCTTATGTTAAACAGGCTAGGGTTTGAATCCCTGCTTGGCTGTGTATTGGCTGTGTGATATTGGCTAACTTACTCAATAGCTCTGACATTCCATTCAGTCAATGGTAAAAGAGGCAAAGCAAAGGTTCCCAGCAATAAGATTCCACATGTGTGTGTGTGTGTGTGTGGTGTGTGTGCTCAATCATGTCTGACTCTTTTTGACCCCATGGACTACAGCCCAATAGGTTCCTCTGTTCATGGAATTTTCCAGGCAAGAATACTGGTGTGAGTTCCTGTTTCCTACTCTAGGGGATATTCCCTACCTAGGGATCAAATCTGCATCTCTTGCATCTCCTGCACTGGCAGGAGTGGACTCTTGAACACTGTGCCACCTGGGAAACCCTCCACAAGACCCCATATATAAAGCATCCAGCACACTCTTTATCTAGTAAACATCGACTGCCTTCTTTCCCTGTACTTCCCATCCTCACCCTACCTTAGCATTGCCATAAGAGGTATGGGCAGCTCTGGTTTGGTTTTGTGCTATTTCTCCTTGATATGACCATGACCACTGCATCACTCTGGATTTGCAGCTCTGGTCCTTGGATCTGGCGTTCTGATCCTGGCTCCTGAATTTGATATGGCTCTTCTTTCCTGCCTTGCAAGTTACAGGCAGCCCAGTTTCCAACACCTGTTTCTGTTGCTCAGCTCTAAGCCCCAAAGTGATAGTTTCTAAAAGTAACTGGCCCCACCTTGCTCCAGCTGAGTTTAGCACTGGGAGGGGGTGGGGCTAATTTTACATTTGTCCTGGGCTAACATCTGAGAAAAAGCAAGGCCAGGCAAGTCCAACCTTAGTACCCACCCCTCTTTAGCATCTGGGTTGGAGTTTACAGAGAAAAGTTGTGCAGGTGTTGCCACAAGGTTTGTGTCTGCATCCTACCGGGTACCTTATATGGTAACATAATTCAAGAAATCATTTGCCTCAAATCTGTTTGGATTTGAGCCTCAGGGGCTGTGCTGAGTGGGAGTAGCCACAATGTCAACCTGAGTTTTTGATATGCTAATGCTTGTTCTAAACTGGGATGGATTCTTTTCTGCTTCCCCAGGGACAAGATCAGGCAGGCAGGCAGGCAGGCACAGGGCCGCCAGACCTGAGAGCCCGCAGAAAAGAGGCTAATTAAGAGAAAAGATAGAAACAGTTATTGATTCATTTGTGTTTTGGAGAAACTGAGAAGGAAATAGGATGAAGCAGTATGGTGACAGAAAGCCCTGATTGAGAAAACTAAGGAGGACTTGGCAGCTCCTAGAACAGGCCTGGCCCAGAGGAAGCCTTTAATGACTATTTGCTAATGAGCATAGAGTGAAGGGCTTCTAAGGTGGAGAAAGAGAGACACTTTGGGAATGCCCAGTGAGCATCTTGTGCTTTGGAAGGAAGGACAACCAGCTTGGAGCAAATTGGGTGTCAAAGGATGGTCTAGGGGATCCACAGCATCAGAAGGAATTTCTGGCCTCTGAATCAAGGGGAAAATGGAAGGAGAAATTAACTGTTACAGGATTAGGCCCATAGACAAATAGCAAAGAAGTGCTGAGGTCCCCCAGGGCTAATAAAAAGAAGATAGAAAAGATTAGTGAAAAGAGTAGTCTTTAGAGTGAGTCAAACTACTTTCCTCATTCCATCACTTAATGCTGTATGATGTTATGCAAATTACTCAACTGCTCTGAGCCACAGTTACTCCATATTCACCAACAGATATTTATTGAACATTCATCAGCAGTGTATTGAGCATCTATTGCATGACTCAGACAGTTGGATATGTGGTAAATAGATCCGTTTCTTGTGCAGATGCATCTAATGATCTGGAAGGAAAGGCAGATGAGAGCACAGAGCAAGACAAGGGCAGATGATGCTGAGTGCTGTGAATAAAGTAAACAGGGAGAAGGATGGAGGGTCATTTGGAGAGGGATAAGGAAAGCTTCTTGGACTGCAAGGAGATCAATCCTAAAGGAAATCAACCTCGAATATTCATCAGAAGGATTGATGCTGAAGCTGAAGCTCCAATACATTGGCCACCTGATGTGAAGAGCCCACTCATTGGAAATCCAAGAAATCCTGATGCTGGGAAAGACTGAAGGCAAAAGGAGAAGGCAAAAAGACAGCAGAAGATGATATGATTAGATAGCATCACTGACTCCATGGACATGAATTTGAGCAAACCCCAGGAGATAGTGAAAGCAGAGAAGCTTGGTGTGCTATAGTCCATGGGGTTACAAAAACTAAACAACAGTCAAGGGAAGCCTCTAAGGAAGAGCCTTGGGACCCAGCTCTCAATTTTGGGTAATGGTGGCCCTGCAGAACACTCTAGGTGGAAGGAAGATCCTGTGCAAAACCCCCCAAATAGCAGAGAGCTTGACAGCCTGCAAAGCAGCAAGGAGGCCTGTGTGGATCGGGGACAGTGAGCCAAGAAGAGTCAGACTGAGGTCAGATGAGAGAGAGAAGGAGGACACAGGGCCTCGAGAAGGAGTCTGAACTTTATAAGAGGAGAACTCCCAGCTCCGGGAACACAAGGATAGGCATGAATTGGTTGGCTGGAGGCCTTTTCCTTTGCCACGAGATTGTAATAAAACATTGACCTGCACTGTCAATGAAATTTTCTGAAAAGTTGTCTCTAGTAACCTGGTGACCTGTAGACAGGCAAAGACTTCTTCAAGTTTTCTTTTAATCTGTGACCCCTTTGCCCTCTGACCTCCTGCTTATAGCTCTTGTGCTATCTCTGACTGTACATCGTTTTATCCATGGGGGTTCTGCTAAATAAAATTCAGTTCCTGTGAGCCCTGGTGATTTGGTGAGGAGTGAGAGAAAGGCTGCTTTGCATTGAACTGTGTTCCCCCAAAAAGATATTCTGAGGTCCTAACCCCCATACCTCATTGCGAGATCTCTTCTGAAGGTAAGCTTTTTTGGTTTGTTTTTTTAAATTTGATTTTATTTATTTGACTGTGTCAGATCTTAGTTGAGTTACGCAGTAATTCATCATGTAGTGTGGGATCTTTCATTGCGGCACATGGGCTCCCTAGCTGTGGCACGCTGGCTCCAGAGCATGCAGGCTCAGTGGTTAATGCACAGGCTTAATTGCCCCATGGCTTGTGGGATCTTCGTATCCCCAACCAGGGATCGAATTCATGTCTCCTGCATTGCAAGGCAGATTCTTGACCACTAAACCACCAGGGAATTCTCTGGAGGTAAATTCTTTACAGAGGTCATCAAGTTAAAATGAAGTCCTTAAGATGGGCCCTAATCTGACTGGTATCCTGATAAAAAGGACACATTTGGAGGTAGGTCTATACACAGGAAGAATACCTTGTGAAGACAGAAGGCAGAGATCAGGGTGATGCTTCTGTAAGGTAAGGAATACCAAAGATTTCACCGGAAGCTAGGGGAAAGGCGTGGAACAGTCTTCCTGAAGGAACCAATCCGGCCGACACCTTGGTCTCAAACTTCTAGCTTCCAGAACTGTGACACAATATATTTCTGTTTAAGCCACCCAGCTTCGTTATGGCAGAACTGTTGCAGGAAAGAGAACAGGGCATGAGAGGCTGGTCGTGTCCTAGGTCTCAGGTGAGTCCCTGGGATGGCCACCAAGTGTGGGTCCTTGACTTCGGGCAGGAAAGAATTCAAGAACAAGCCATAGTGAAGTGAAGGAAAGTTTATTTCCGGAGGAAACACACTCCATGGACAGAGTGTGGGAAGACACACTTGGAAGCCAAGAAAGGTATTAGCATACGAGATTGTCAGTTTCTGTAGGGATGAGTAATTTCATAGGCTAATGATTGGGAGGCATATCCCAGCTATTCTGGGGAAGGGGTGGGGACTTCCAAGAATTAGGCCACCACCTGCTTTGAGACCTTTTGTGGGAGGCCTTGGAACTGTCATGGCCCTGGTGGGTGTGTCATTTATTACATTTGTCTGCGCTGGGTCTCTGCTGCTGCACGCAGTCTTTTTCTAGTTGCGGCAAGTGAGAACTACTCCATTTGCCGTGCGCAGGCTTCTCATTGCTGTGGCTTCTCTTGTCACGCAGCATGGGCTGTAGCGTGCAGGCTCAGTAGTTGTGGCTCATAGACTTAGTTGGCCTGAGGTATGTGGCATCTTCATGGACCAGGGATCAAACCAGTGTCCCCTGCATTGGCAGGTGGATTCTCAACCACTGGACCATCAGGGAAGCTCGGCTGCCATTCTTCTAAAGATTGTGCCCTGCTTCCTTCCTGTCTCAGCACTAGCAAACTAATACAAAGACTTTAAAGGGAGCTTTATAAAACATGATACTGAAGTCCTGCTTGGGGCTTCCCAGGTGGCGTTAGCGGTAAAGAACCCTACAAATGCAGGGGACGTAAGAGACGCAGGTCTGATCCCTGGTTTGGAAAGATCCCCAGGAGAAGGGCGACCCACTCCAGTATTCTTGCCTGGAGAATCCCATGGACAGAGAAGCCTGGTGGGCTACAGTCCACAAGGTCACACAGAGTTGGACATGACTGAAGTGGCTTAGCACAAAGTCCTCCTGAAGCATCCCCAGCACGGAGTAGCACAGAATCTTCGACCTACCTGGTCCCAGCCTCTCTCTTTCTTTCTGCTTCTTTCTCCATCTCTCTTACACCCCGTCTCCTCCCAACTCCACCCCTTCTCGCTCCTTCTTCTCTCATCTCCTCAGAAAAAGAAGATTTCTTACATCATGCATAATGGTCTTGCTCCCATTGGAAAGATCTTACCGCATTTTAAAGTAAATTCTTATAGAATTATAAAAAATGTCCACAAATCTTAAAAAGGTAAAACTTGATGAAGCCCAGGCTTCCTGCTGAGACTTCCCTCCCTCCCCTTCATGTGGGTCCTAGACACTCAGAGTGCTGCCTGTGCCCTTCAGAGCTGCCACTTCCCAATCCTTGAGGTTCTCTGTTCATCCAAAGAAGCCCTTTCCATTTTTACTCACTTGAGGAAAACATGCTTCAGGTATTTCTTAAAAGGTGGAGAACTGATAAAGATTACAGTATCTTTCCATTGCTCTTTTTTAGCTCCTGACTTCCATGAAAGCAGAAAATGCCTCTGGATTTTTGTCCTCTTTTCTTATTCCTGAGTGTGGCTCCCACCTTCCACACCTCTAGAAGGGCGTGATGACCCTTCCCCATAAAGCATTGGTTCTTAGAGCAGAAAAATGGATGCCCCATCAGTCAGTTCAGTTTAGTTCAGTCACTCAGTCATGTCTGACTTTTTGTGACCACATGGTCTGCAGCACGCCAGGCTTCCCTGTCCATCACCAACTCCTGGAGCTTACTCAAATTCATGTCCATCAAGTCGGTGATGCCATCCAACCATCTCATCCTCTGTCATCTCCTTCTCTTCCTGCCTTCAATCTTTCCCAACATCAGGGTCTTTTCAAATGAGTCAGTTCTTCACATTAGGTGGCCAAATTATTGGCGTTTCAACTTCAACATCAGTCCTTTCAATGAATATTCAGGACTAACTTCCTTTATTTATTTTTTTTAAATTTTATTTTATTTTTAAACTTTACAATATTGTATTAGTTTTGCCAAATATGGAAATGAATCTGCCACAGGTATACCTGTGTTTCCCATCCTGAACCCTCCTCCTTCCTCCCTCCCCATACCCTCCCTCTGGGTCGTCCCAGTGCACCAGCCCCAAGCATCCAGTAATTGACAGTTTGGATCTCCTTGCAGTCCAAGAGACTCTCAAGAGTCTTCTCCAACACTACAGTTCAAAAGCATCAATTCTTCGGTGCTCAGCTTTCTTTATAATCCAACTCTCACATCCATACATGATCACTGGAAAAACCACAGCTTTGACTAGAGGGACCTTTGTTGGCAAAGTAATGTCTCTGCTTTTTAACATGCTGTCTCTCCAGTGTTCTTGCCTGGAGAATCCCAGGGACGGCAGAGCCTGGTGGGCTGCCGTCTATGGGGTCGCACAGAGTCGGACACGACTGAAGCGACTTAGCAGCAGCAGCTAGCTTGGTCATAGCTTTTCTTCTAAGGAGCAAGAGTCTTTTAATTTCATGGATGCCGTCACCATCTGCAGTGATTTTGAAACTCCTAAAAATAAAGTCTGTCACTGTTTCCATTGTTTACCCATCTATTTGCCATGAAGTGATGGGACCAGATGCCATGATCTTAGTTTTTTGAATGTTAAGTTTTAAGCCAGCTTTTTCACTCTCCTCTTTCATCCTCATCAAGAGGCTCTTTTGTTCCTCTTCACTTTCTGCCATAAGGGTGGTGTCATCTGCATATCTGAGGTTATTGATATTTCTCCTGGCAATCTTGATTCCAGCTTGTGCTTCATCCAACCCAGCGTTTCTTATGATGTACTCTGCAAATAAGTTACATAAGGAGGGTGACAATATACAGCCTTGACATACTCCTTTCCTGATTTGGAACAAGTCTGTTGTTCCATGTCTGGTTCTAACTGTTGCTTCTTGACCTGCACACATATTTCTCAGGAGGCGGGTGAGGTGGTCTTGTATTCTCATCTCCTGAAGCATTTTCCACAGTTTGTTGTGATCCACACAGGCAAAAGCTTTGGCGTAGTCAATAAAGCAGAAGTAGATGTTTTTCTGGAACGCTCTTGCTTTTTTGATGATCCAACAAATGTTGGCAATTTGATCTCTGGTTCCTCTGCCTTTTCTAAATCCAGCTTGACCCATGGGTTGAGTTAAATTTGACACAGAATGAGATGTTGAGGGTTAGCATACAAGGTGTAAATTGCTAGATTTCACCTAGAATAGAATTCTAGGTGAAATTCTATTTTAGAATAGAATTCTAAAATAGAATTCAAAATAGCATAGGAAATCTCTTATAAAGCTATCAATTTTGAAGACTGAAGTGCTATTTTTCAGTAAGTCCAACACAACAGCTGCATCCTATACAGAAGTAAACCCCCATTTCTTCAGTTGAGGTAGCTGACTTTTAGACAGACAAGCGTTGTACTATCTTTTTTATCTAGAATCACATTCAGGATGGCAAGTATCTATCTGAGACTGAAGCTGACAGAGGCAGCCTGAAATTCATATCTCCCATTCTTTCTGGAGCACATTTATTATATAAAATTGTCTATTAAGTGGAATTGTCCACAATATTTAAATGGCTGTTCTCTCTCTTGAACCCCAAGTTCATAGAATTTGATTCGCTTTATAATGAGCTGTTACCATATAATAATTTAAATTTTTCATCATCTTAAAACCTATTCAGAATTTGTCTTTAGGTGGAAACTACCTTTTAGTGGAATTTTTTAAAAGGAGGGGCAGGGAACAACTGGCTTTACTTTCAGTGGTGTCAGCTGTATCAGCCTGATTTGCAAGAGACCAAACCTCCCATTGACAAATGAACAAGCAAGCTAACACACAGCAGAACGGCTAGACTTTGAAAGGGGCTGAAGGCATTAGAATGTTTCCATGGAAGCCAGGACTGGAGGGGCCAAAGTCTCTGAGTGAAGAGGAAACTCTCATTGAGCCTGATATTCTATCCTGCTTTTCTCCTCAAAGGGTTTGTCAGTTCATAGTCAGTTTAGGATGAGAGACTGAGAAGCCAAGCAGAAAGCAAAGCTTAGTAGAGCTTTGGGCACAAACTGAAGTTCAGGACCACCAGGGGAGTCAGGAATAGAGGGATCAAGAGAGAAAGGAATGCAGCCAAGTGATTTGACAATCTGAGATGCTTTTCTCCTCAAAGCATCCCTCTGTTCATAAACTGCATGCTGTCATGCTGGTCAGCCAAGCCAAAAGCATCAAATAAGAGGCTGAGAAGTGAGACTTCAGCCATTTAAGCATGGTAAGGAGAGGGGACCTGGGAATCTCAGCTTTCCGTTTGTTGTTTTGAAAGCTGTGTCCCCCAAATTAGGGCAAATATGAAAGACACTCAGTGCTACAAAAACTGAAATGCAGCCTGAAATCAGTCCACTCCCCATTTGGACTGCCTTGGAGAAGTAATTTGGGCTGTAAATTCACAGTAGGTGGCTATTGCCCACTGACTGCTGTTTACGAAAATAAGTAGAGGCTGCAAGGCAGGCAGCCTTTGTAGGAATTCTAAAACAGCTGTGATATGAAAGAAAATTGGGAGTTGGACCTGGCTGACTGGCCTTGGTGAGTGAAGATGACAGAGGAGTTAAGGATGACACCTAGGTTTCTAACTTGGGCAGTTGGACTAATTTTCTCATGACAGATAATGTTAGTCAATGCTTTGTTTATCCACCTCTACAGTGAAAGTATCTTAGATCAAGAAATCCAAAACCACAAAAATATCAAATATTGGCTACTTGTCAGAAACCTCCATCATCCCATTCATTCCTAACAACAACCCAGAGATTAGTACTATTCCCTTTTACCATTTAGCAGATTTAAACAAAACAAAACAAAACAAAAACTGCTCTAGATCCTCCAAATTGTAAATGGATGACCTAGAATTAAGTGTGTCTTACCCTTGAACCTAAGCTCTTATCATTAAGCCTTTTTAGGAGATTGTACTTGAATTTAGCTATGGTCTTTCCAGTAGTCATGTACAGATGGGAAAGTTGGACCATAAAGAAGGCTGAGTGCCAAAGAATTGATGCCTTTGAACTATGGTGCTGGAGAAGACTCTTGAGAGTTCCTTGGACTGCAAGGAGATCCAACCAGTCCATCCTAAAAGAAATCAGTCTTGAATATTCATTGGAAGGACTGATGCTGAAGCTGAAACTCCAAGACTTTGGCCACCTGATGTGAAGAACTGACTCTTTCGAAAAGACCTTGATGCTGGGACAGATTGAAGATAGGAGGAGAAGGGGACGACAGAGGATGAGATGGTTGGATGGCATCACCGACTCAATGGACATGAGTTTGGGCAAGCTCTGGGAGTTGGTGATGGACAGGGAAGCCTGGCGTGCTGCGGTCCATGGGGTTGTAAAGAGTCAGACATGACTGAGCAACTGAACAACAAGAAAGCTGCTCCATAAGAGATGGAATTAATTGGTATTTCCAGGTCTTCTTACATTGAGAGCCTTAGGTGTTGTGTAGATGAAAACTGACCTAGTGGTTAAGTGGGCCGAGCCCTGGGAAATCCTGGGACGTGAGGTTGGTTTTCAGTCTCCTTCCCTCTGTGGGTCCCGTCCTGGGAGACTCAGAAACAGAAGCTCTGCCCTGCCATTTAGTGCTTTTTCTGAGCAGCCAAACATGCCACGAGAACCAATTAGTGTCAGCTGGGCGTGCAGGCACTGTTCCCAGGACAGTGACCCTGAACAGTGCTCAGCAGAGTGGAGGTGGGTAGGGAACTCATTACATTGGAGCTTCCATCCCATCTCTCTTCCTCCAGAAAATGAACCCGGAAATGCTCTATTTGCAGCTGTCTCCAAGCTTTTTGGCACCAGGGACTGATTTCATGGAAGACAATTTTTCCATAGCCAGGGGGTTGAGGGAATGGTTTGGGGATGATTCAAGTGCATTACACTTATTGTGCAGTTCATTTCTAATCTAATGCTGCCACTGGTCTGACAGGAGGCACCGGTCCTCAGCCCAGAGGTTGGGGACCCCTGCTCTTGAAATCCCTCTCTGAAAAGACAGCAGCCCCCTTCTCTTTCCAGCCCTCCAATGGCAGGCAGGCACATTTTAATCAGCACATCCCCATGACCCCAGATTGTCTTCAGCCCTCACCTGAATTCATGGGTCTCTGGGCCCAAACTAGGCAGTGACCATAATAATTTTGATATTAACAATAATCATCCTCATGAAAGTGAAGTGTTAGTGTTAGTCGCTCAGTCATGTCCAATTCTTTGTGACCCCATGGACTGTAGCCCACCAGGCTACTCTATCCATGGGATTTTCCAGGCAAGAACACTGGAGTGGGTAGATATTCCCTTCTCTAGGGGCTCTTCCCAAGCTAGGGATTGAACCCTGCTCTCCTGCATTGCAGGCAGATTTTTTTTACCATCTGAGCCACCAGGGAAGCCCCGTCATCTCCATAATCACAGTTTAGAATTTGCAAAACACACTTGGATGAGCTCCTGTCATCCTTGCTGCAGGGCAGAGTGGGTATTATCACTGCCCTTGCTTTACAGTGGAGGAAACCAGGACAGAGCTACGACATGAAGCTGATCAGCGTCTTCCCCGGGGTGAGCGCTGCTCTCACAGGATGACCTTAGAACCCAGTGTCATTGAAGGCTGGGTACCCTAGCCACAGGAGTGGGGTGAGGTGGCTTCTCAAAGGCTGTGCGGTGCGTGATTCCTTGGAAAAGGAAGACTTCTGAGCTGTTCCCCTTTAGTACCCAGGGCGCATTTGAGAAGCTGACTGGGCCCAGCCCGAATCTGTCTGCCCAAGGCTCGCCCAGTCTCCCCTGCTGGTTAGAGGGCCAGAGTCTTCATCCAAAGCTGTTGACACAGCTCTAATTGCCCCCCTAGTTCACCCCAAAGAGGAACATCAGCCATCCCCAGTGCCATGCTGACTGGCTGCTCTTCAAAACAGCCTCAAGAGAAAAGCCTGGAAACTGGACTTGCCGTCTTTCTCACCCTGGGAGTTTTTCACATTAAGTTGGAATGGAGTCTAGGGCATGGCAGGCAAATTGAAGCATGTTTTCCTGTAGACATGATGATTGCTGCCTCCCCAAGCAAGGTTATTTGGATAAGGCTTACACGTCCATTCAAAAGATACATGTTTCTGTCTGTAGGCACAGCTGTGGGTGTGCCAGCACCCTGCCCTGGGCCCCCAGAGCTCTTTATGAGGTCTGCATCTCTGTTAAAGACAGCTCTCATCACCTTGGATTAAGTCCCCTGACACAGAACCAATCTCTTCATATTCCCAGCATTCCAATAAATGGAAGGGAGGCAGGAAGGAAAGGAAGGATTAAAGGGGCCCCAGTCAATTGCATTACCTTGCTACAAGGGCAGCAAGACAGCGTTAGGTTCAAGAAATCTGGTGTTGAATCCCGGTTCTGCCACTTAGTTCTATGTTCGTGAACAAGTTTTTCCACATTTTTGAGTTTGGATTCCTAGTTATAAAATGGGGGTATTAACACCTGCTCTGCCTGACTCAGAAAGACGTTGTGAGGATAGCATACCATAAAGCATGGCCAAGTGCTTTAGTGTAAGCAAGCCTGGAAGAGCAGCATTGCTAGGATGTGACCTATCCCCAGTTCTGATGGGGAGAGCTACATTAGCAAGCGGCTGTGGGTATGGGGGTTGGGGAAGGCAGAAAAGAAGCAGTGGGTTGGTGGGCTTCAGTTCTGGAGGACAGGCAGGCCTGGGACATGAGTGTAGAGGAAAGCCCTGCCCACAATTTCAGCTTTTCTCTGGACGTTAAACTTTTACACAAATGGCTATCTGCCACAAGTATGATCTTCCTGAGCCTCACATGGTTCTAGAAGGGGAAACCTTGAAGGAACAGTGCCACAGGAGCTAAGGGACAGGGCTGAGACTAAACTCTATGCCTCCTGAGGCTTATTCCTGTACCCAGTCTCCGTATCAGCCACCCCAATGGGGAGGGACATTCTGATTTGGAGTTAAAGCAAGGATGCCTATGTGTTCATGCTCAGTTATATCCGACTCTCTGAGACCTCACAGACTCCTCTGTCCATGGGATTCTCCAGGCAAGAATATTGGAGTCGGTTGCCATGCCTTCCTCCAGGGGATCTTTCTGACCCAGGGATTGAACTCGCACCTCCTGCGTTAGCTGGCGATTCTTTACTGCTGAGCCATGGGGGAAGCCCATAGAGCAAGGAAGGGTGAGATTATTTTGGAGAATGGGCCACTTCAGGGAGATTAGGCCTGGGCTGGTAGAAACCTTAGGGAGACTTGTCTAAGACCAGAGCACAAGATGAGGGCCCTGGAAATCTGAACAGAAAGTTGTTGTTCAGTCACTCAGTCATGTCCGACTCTTTGCAACCCCATGGACTGCAGCATGCAGGCCTCCCTGTCCCTCACCATCTCCCAGAGTTTGCTCAGACTCATGTCCATGGAGTTGGTGATGCCATCCAATCATCTCATCCTCTGTCATCCCCTCTCCTCCTGCCCTCAAGCTTTCCCAGTATCAGGGTCTTTTCCAATGAACAGAAAGTAGGGGAGAAAGTATGGAAATGTATTCATTCTTTCATTTATTCACCCACTCATTCATTCATTCTGATAGCCCTTCCAGATAAGAGGGAGCTGGAATGATCAGATCTAGACTGGAAACCTGGGGGCAGGAGCAGCTCATGGAGTGAGGGCAGGGGGATGAAGGGAGGGATGAAGATGCTGTTGGACCAGCCCACAGGGGTTATGGGAGCCATCAGGGTGAGTTTGAAATAATAAGCAAAGCCAGGCAGATGTGTAACCAGTTCATCAACCTGAAGGGACTGGTCGGAGAAAGACCCAGTTCCCAGGGCTTAGAACTGAAACACAGGACTCCAGAGCAGAGTGAAGAAGTCTTAAGGCTGGAGTTGGGCAGGGAGAAGATAGCCTGGGAGACTTCCTGAGTGTCGGGATGTTGAAGGGTGAGAAAGAGTTGCAGAGGTGAGGAGTCAGATGAAAAGGACGCCAAGGTAAGGCTTGGGTGTATTCCTAGGAGACTGGGAACCTTGGAACATTTTCAACGAGGGCAGGGGCATGATTGGGTTTGCATTCTAGAAAGACCACTCTGGCTGTAGTAGGGTCACTGGGGGGAAGATGAGTAGTTAGAAGGCTGCCAAAGGGCCTGAACTGATTTAGTGACAATGGCAAGAGAGAGAGAAATGAGAAGTATGAAGAGGCAGAATTCACTGAATTCAGGAATTCTTAGAATATAAGATGTTGTGTGAGCAGAGGGAGGCATCGAGGATGACTTTCAGATTTACTGACCTGAAGACCAGAGAACTGGATTCAAGCCCCCGCTTGGCCATTATTTTGAAACTTTCACAGCACAGGTCACCTTCCCCTGGTAGGCCTTGGCTTCTACTTCTCAGAAAAAGAAAGTTGATCTGGGGTAGTTGGCTTTCTAATTATAGTCCCCAGGGCCATCCTGTGGGTGTGGCTGCAACTCTGGAGGAGCCCTGGGCTGGATGGAGTCAGAAGATCTGGCTCACGTCCAGGTTCTGCCTGTGACACTAGGCAGAACACAGTATTCCTGAACCCAGGTCTTCATTTGTATAAGTAGAGATAATTATCCATTTATGCAAGAAATAAACACACTAGGCAAAAGATGAAAAGAATGAAACTTGGTCTGTGCCTCAGGGAACTCACAGCCCAGGAAGAGAAGCAGACATAAACAAATTTTTACAAAGGAGCTTGACCAGTGCCAGGATGCTGAAAAATGTAGATGGAGGGAGGTGAGCCAAAGAAGGGAGGGACCAGCAAGTGCAGGAGCAGAATCTAGAGATGGGATGAGGACAGTCAGGAAGAGGGTGGGAGGACAAGCTCTGCCTCGAAAGAGTCAGACTCAGCCTTCCCTCCCCTCCCCCAACCCTTGTTGCCCTTCTGTGACCCTTACCTCTCCCTCCTGCCATCTAAATAGTAATCCTCTTCCTTACCTGCAAGTGAGACCCTGAGGGATTCTTCAGAAAGCAAGACTTCAATTTAGTCCATATTATTAACCGCCAACATCACGAGCTGGATGCACCAATGGTGAATGTCCAGGCGTCAGAGGCTCCACCTTCCACAAGCTGACATCAACATATGGAGACTAGGTAAATAGTTTCCAGAGAGCTGCACTGTGTTTAGTTCGTAGCTGTATTCTCAACACCTCATGCCATGCTTGGGACATGGTAGGTGACCAATACTTGTGTGCTGAATAAACAAAACTCCATGGGCTCTTTCGATTTCAATCATTGCCTCATTTATTTCCCAGCCTCCAAGCAAAAGTGCATCTCAACTACCACACCTGGACTGCTCAATCTCTTTAACAGATTTAATGGAACCAACCCAAGAAATGTCTCTGCTTTTTCTCCTCTTCTCAGAAGAGGAAAGTTGATCTAGGGTAGTTGGCTTTCTAATTATAGTCCCCAGGGCCATCCTGTGGGTTTGGCTGAACCTCAGAATGAGTCCTGGGCTGGAGTCAGAAGATCTGGCTCACGTCCAGGCTCTGCCTGTGACACTAGGCAGAACACAGTATTCCTGAACCCAGGTCTTCATTTGTGTAAGTAGAGATAATTATCCATTTATGCAAGAAATAAACATACTCAGTAAAAGATGAAAAGAATGAAACTTGGTCTGTGCCTCAGGGAACTCACAGCCCAGGAAGAGAAGCAGACATATAAACAAATTTTTACAAAGGAGTTTGACCATTACTTTGCCAACAAAGGTCCATCTAGTCAAAGCTATGGTTTTTCCAGTGGTCATATATGGATGTGAGAGTTGAACCATAAAGCTGAGTGCTGAAGAATTGATGCTTTTGAACTGTGGTGTTGGAGACGACTCTTGAGAATCCCTTGGACTGCAAGGAGATCCAACCAGTCAATCCTAAAGGAAATCAGTACTGAGTATTCATTGGAAGGACTGATGCTGAAGCTGAAACTCCAATACTTGGGCAAAGAACTGACTCATTGGAAAAGACCCTGATGCTGAGAAATATTGAAAGCAGGAGGAGAAGGGAGAGACAGAGGATGAGATGGTTGGAAGACATCACTGATTCAATGGACATGAGTTTGAGTAAGCGGGAGTTGGTGATGAACAGGGAAGCCTGGTGTGCTGCAGTCCATGGGGTTGCAAAAAGTCAGACACAACTGAGCGACTGAATTGAACTGAACCCACGAAATAGTCAGGGATGTAGTTCTCTAGTGGCTCAGATAATAAAGAATCTGCCTGCAATGCAAGAGCCTCTGGTTCGATCCCTAAGTCAGGAGAAGGGAATGACTATCTGTTCCAGTATTCTTGCCTGGAGAATTCCATGGACAGAGGAGCCTGGTGAGCTACAGTGTATGGGGTTGCAAAGAGTTGGACACGACTGAGAAACTAACTCTTTCACTTTTTTATAGTTAATTAGCAATGTTGTCAGAGAAGGCAATGGCATCTCACTCCAGTACTCTTGCCTGGAAAATCCCATGGACGGAGGAGCCTGGTGGGCTGCCGTCTATGGGGTTGCACAGAGTCAGACACGACTGAAGCGACTTAGCAGCAGCAGCAGCAGCAGCAGCAGCAGCAGCAGCAGTAGCAGCTATGTTGTGTTAGTTTCAAGTATACAGCTAAGTGATTCAGTTAAACATATATATATTTTTTCAGATTTTTTTCCATTATAAATTATTAAAAGATAACTTACATAATATACTCAATATAATAGTTACATACTCAGTAACTATATTGGGTATGGTTCCCTATGCTATACAGTAGGTCCTTGTTTACTTTATATACAGTAGTGTATATATCTTAATTCCAAACATCTAATTTACCTCTACCCCCCATCCTCTTTGGTAATCACAAATTTGTTTTTTATGTCTGTGAGACTATTACTGTTTTGCAAATGAGTTCATTTGTATTATTTTTTTCAGTTCAGTTCAGTTCAGTTGCCCAGTCATGTCTGACTCTTTGCGACCCCATGTACCGAAGCACACCAGGCCTCCCTGTCCATCACCAACTCCCGTAGTCCACCCAAACCCATGTCCATTGTGTTGGTGTTGCCATCCAACCATCTCATCCACTGTCATCCCCTTTTCCCTCTGCCCTCAATCTTTCCCAGCATCAGGGTCTTTTCAAATGAGTCAGCTCTTTGCATCAGGTGGCCAAAGTATTGGACTTTCAGCTTCAATATCAGTCCTACCAATGAACACCCAGGACTGATCTGTAGGGTGGACTGGTTGGATCTCCTTGCAGTCCAAGGGACTCTCAAGAGTCTTCTCCAACACCACAGTTCAAAAGCATCAATTCTTCAGTGCTCAGCTTTCTTTATAGTCCAACTCTCACATCCATACATGACCACTGGAAAAACCATAGATTCCACGTAGCAGTGATACATGATGTTTGCTTTTCTCTGTCTGACTTAGTTCACTTACCATGATAATCTCTATGTTTGTCCATATTGTCACAAATAATATTATTTCATTCATTTTTATGACTAAGTAATATTCTACTATATCATGTCTCATATCTCTAAATTTTATTTTATTTGACAAATGTGCATTGGGCATCTCCTCTGTGCCAGTCTCTGGAAACAGAGATTAATGTGACCTCACGAATGTCACAGCCCAGCTGGACTACAGATATGGCATTCATAACTGCCACAAAGTAGCTCAAGGAGGAAGGGATTGGCAATCTAGTTGGAGGATGCTTGAGCTCCATCTTGAAAAATGAGTATGTGTTCAGCAGGCTGTAGCCTAGTATGTGGCTAGGCTGGGAGGGCCAGGGGAGAGAATACAGTAGCTGGGACAAGAGCATTTAAAACAAAAGATCCCCATAGGTATCGTATTTACAGCAGTGCTACTCAAAGAGCTAGGGAACTCACCCCAGCACTGCTTCCTTTCATGAGGAAGTCTTACGATAAACAAATGGTTAGGCTGCATCCCACAGGCCTGCAAATCCTGTACTTGTCCAGTTCAAGGCTGAAGAAAGAGCCTGGAGTCAGAGACAGAGACATCACTGGTTTAATAGATGGAGAAGCGTACATGACTGAAGCAAGCCCCTAGAGTGACAGCCCACCATTTATAGCAGATGGCAGGACATGGCAGCAGACTTCACTCCAGGGGCAGAGGGTGGAGACTGACAGTTATAAGGGGAGTTGACCTCATGTTGGCTCATTGGCTACCAGGGAAACCAGCAGAGGAGCAGGCCCCTCAGTGCCCCCTTTTTATTTTTTTTTAAAACATGCATTCTTTATTCTGATATTTATATATGTGTGAGGAGTTGGAGGGAGGGGCCATAAGCAGCATTTCAGCTGCAGTTGACTTGAGAAGTTAAAGCACATGCACTTTTTCTAGTTGGTTTATTGCATATCAGGTACAGTCACATCTGGTTCTTCATTCAAATAATTTGGAAAGACCTATTTCAATACTTTTCTCTCTGTATACAATTTCCACAAGTAAAATTCTAAATGTTTTATACACACCACTACAATATAAACCATAAAATATGTATTTGGCAATCAAAATTTCTCAATAATAGAATTTTTAAAAAGATAAAAATTAATTTTTTACCCTGGGAGCTGTGCTTTTTCCACAGCAGGGACAGCAACATTGTAAGCAATGAGAAATCCATGTTATGTTGCTATTGGCTGCACCTACCAACTTCTCCTGTAAGAACATTTACTAGCTATGGCCTGGGGCAAGAGTGCAGGAAGTTCAGTCATGTGAGTAGGGTGTTGGTGAAGCAGACACTGGTTGGCAGGGGATGTACAGAGAGCAAGAGAGCAGCCATCTTGAGTGGCCTGACCATACATGAACTGTCCTCTGAATCGTGTGTTTAGTGACCACAGATTCACATTCTGGCACAAGCTCCTTCATGGAATCACTAACAAATGATTTTTAGATGGAGGTTTTGCCTCCAGAAAAATCCTGTGAGCTTGGCAAGGCAAGTTTCCATGTATTCATTTTACAGGAGGGAAGGTGAAACTCAGAGAGGTCAAGGTTCAAGTCACACAGCACATTAGCAGTGAGGCCAGGATTTTTTTTTCCCTAATTCATTCTTTTTTAAAAAAATTAATTAATTAATTTTTATTGGAGGCTAATTACTTTACAATATTGTGGTGTTTTTTGCCATACACTGACATGAATCAGCCATGGGTATACATGTGTCCCCCATCCCAAACCCCGCTCCCACCTCTAACCCCATCCCATCCCTCTGGGTTGTCCCAGTGCACTGGCTTTGAGTGATCTGTTTCATGCATCAAACTTGGACAGGTCATCTGTTTCACAAATGGTAATACACATGTTTCAATGCTATTCCCTCAAATCACCATCGAGGATAATGTTTGCTGTGGGTTTGTCGTATATAGCTTTTATTATGTTGAGATATCTTCCTTCTATTCCTGCTTTCTGGAAAGTTTTTATCATAAAGGGATGTTGAATTTTGTCAAAGGCTTTCTCTGCATCTATTGAGATAATCATATGGTTTTTATTTTTCAATTTGTTAATGTGGTGTATTACGTTGATTGATTTGCGGATATTGAAGAATCCTTGCATTTCTGGGATAAAGCCCACTTGGTAATGGTGTATGATCTTTTTAATGTGTTGTTGGATTCTGACTGCTAGAATTTTGTTAAGGATTTTTGCATCTATGTTCATCAGTGATATTGGCCTGTAGTTTTCTTTTTTTTGTGGCATCTTTGTCAGGTTTTGGTATTAGGGTGATGGTGGCCGCATAGAATGAGTTTGGAAGTTTACCTTCCTCTGCAATTTTCTGGAAGAGTTTGAGTAGGATTCAGCTGTGAAGCCATCTGGACCTGGGCTTTTGTTTGCTGGAAGATTTCTGATTACAGTTTCAATATCCGTGCTTGTGATGGGTCTGTTAAGATATTCTATTTCTTCCTGGTCCAGTTTTGGAAAGTTGTACTTTTCTAAGAATTTGTCCATTTCTTCCACGTTGTCCATTTTATTGGCATATAATTGCTGATAGTAGTCTCTTATGATCCTTTGTATTTCTGTGTTGTCTGTTGTGATCTCTCCATTTTCATTTCTAATTTTATTGATTTGATTTTTCTCCCTTTGTTTCTTGATGAGTCTGGCTAATGGTTTGTCAATTTTATTTATCCTTTCAAAGAACCAGCTTTTGGCTTTGTTGATTTTTGCTATGGTCTCTTTTGTTTCTTTTGCATTTATTTCTTCCCTCAAATCATCCCACCCTTGCCTTCTCCCACGGAGTCCAAAAGTCTGTTCATTGTATCTGTGTCTCTTTTGCTGTCTTGCATATAGGGTTATTGTTACCATCTCTCTAAATTCCATATATATGCATTTATATACTATACTGCTGTTTTTCTTTCTGACTTACTTCACTCTGTATAATAGGCTCTAGTTTCATCCACCTCATTAGAATTGATTCAAATGTGTTCTTTTTAATAGCTGAATAATATTCCATTGTGTATATGTACAACTTTCTTACCATTCTACTGCTGATGGACATCTAGGTTGCTTCTATGTTTTAGCTATTGTAAACAGTGCTGCGATGAACATTGGGGTACACATGTCTCTTTCAATTCTGGTTTCCTGAGTGTGTCTGCCCAGCAGTGGGATTGCTGGGTCATACAGCACTTCTATTTCCAGTTTTTAAAGGAATCTCCACACTGTTCTCCATAGTGGCAGTATTAGTTTGCATTCCCACCAACAGTGTAAGAGGGTTGCCTTTTCTCCATACTCTCTCCAGCATTTATTGTTTGTAGACTTTTTGATGGCAGTCATTCTGACTGGTGTGAGATGGTACCTCATTGTGGTTTTGATTTGCATTGCTCTGATAATGAGTGATGTTGAGCATCTTTTCATGTGTTTGTCAGCCATCTGTATGTATTCTTTGGAGAAATGTCTGTATAGTTCTTTGGCCCATTTTTTGATTGGGTCGCTTATTTTTCTGGTGTTGAGCTGTGTGTATATTTTGGAGATTAATTATCTGTCAGTTGCTTTGTTTGCTATTATATTCTCCCACTCTGAAGGCTATCTTTTCACTTTGCTTATTGTTTCCTTCTTTGTGCAAAAGCTTTTAAGTTTAATTAGGTCCCATTTGTTTATTTTTGCTTTTATTTCCATTACTCTTGGAGGTGGGTCATAGAAGATCTTTCTGTGACTTATGTCAGAGAGTGTAATCCCTATGTTTTCCTCTAGGACTTTTAGAGTTTCTGGCCTTATATTTAGATCTTTAATCCATTTTGAGTTAATTTTTGTGTATGGTGTTTAAAGGGGTTCTAGTTTCAGTTTTAACAGATAGTTGACCAGTTTTCTCAGCACCACTTGTTAAAGAGATTGCCTTTTCTCCATTGTATATTTTTGTCTCCTTTGTCAAAGATAAGGTGTCCATAGGTGTGTGGATTTATCTCTGGGCTTTCTATTTTGTTCCATTGATCTGTATTTCTGTCTTTGTGCCAGTTCCATACTGTCTTGATGACTGTGGCTTTGTAGTAAAGACTGAAGTCAGGCAGGTTGATTACTCCAGTTCCATTCTTCTTTCTCAAGATTGCTTTGGCTAATCGAGGTTTTTTTGTATTTCCATACAAATTGTGAAATTATTTGTTCTAGTTCTGTGGAAAATACCATTGGTAGCTTGATATGGATTGCATTGAGTCTGTAGATTGCTTTGGGTAGTAATACTCATTTTCACTATATTGATTCTTCCAATCCATGAACATGGTATATTTCTTCATCTCTTTGTGTCATCTTTGATTTTTTTTTCATGAGTGTTTTATAGTTTTCTATATATAGGTCTTTTGTTTCTTTAGAAGATTTATTCCTAAGCATTTTATTCTTTTCATTGCAATGGTGAATGGGATTGTTTCTTTAATTTCTCTTTCTGTTTTCTCATTGTTAGTATTTAGGAATGTAAGAGAGTTCTGTGTATTACTTTTACATCCTGGAACTTTACTATATTCATCGATTAGCTCTAGTAATTTTCTGATGATGTCTTTAGGGGCTTCTGTATAGAGGATCATGCCATCTGCAAACAGTTTACTTCTTCTTTTCCAATCTGGATTGCTTTTATTTCTTTTTCTTCTCTGATTGCTGTGGCTAAAACTTCCAAAACTATGTTGATTAGTAGTGGTGAGAGTGGGCACCCTTGTCTTGTTCCTGACATTAGGGGAAATGCTTTCAATTTTTCACCATTGAGGATTATGTTTGCTGTGGGTTTATCATATATGGCTTTTATTGTGTTGAGGTATGTTCCCTCTATGCCTGCTTTCTGGAGAGTTTTTATCATAAATGGATGTTGAATTTTGCCAAAGGCTTTCTCTGCATCTATTGAGATAATCATATGATTTTTATTTTTCAATTTGTTACTGTGGTATATCACATTGATTGATTTGCAAATATTGAAGAATCCTTGCATCCCTGGGATAAAGCCCACTTGGTCATGATGTATGATCTTTTTAACATGTTGTTGGATTCTGTTTGCTAGAATTCTGTTGAAGGTTTTTCATCTATGTTCATCAGTGATATTGGAGGCCAGGATTTGAAGCTCGGAGGCCTCTCCCAGCCTCCTCTCTTCCAGGCTGTGTGGAAAAGCACTGCTGAGTGGTAAGAGGGCTTCATGGCCAGAATGTCCCTAGAAAGAAATGTCAGAAAGAGAATCTGGAATAGGTGGCCACATGTGTGACCCCATATGACCCTTTCTCATGTTTCTCTGTCTCATATTCCTGCAGCATCATAAATAGAGGCAGGGTGACTCTCCCTTTCCATCTGCCCACTGTGGAGCCATCCCCACCTGTCATCCCAGGAGGGCCTCTTCCAGCTCTGCTTGAACGCTTGACATTTCACTACCTGAAGGGCTTGGCATCAGCCCCGTGGGAGAGATTATCTCAGAGATACAGCAGGCAGCTCCTCAAAATACACTTCATTTTCCACAGATCTGATTCTGGGCATGTTGCTCTTACCCTGCCAGGTTGGGCCATGTACTATGGTGAGTGACCCCCTCTACTCCCTTCTAATATGGTTCCCTGGGCAGAAACCTCTTCTACTTTTTTCCCCCTAGGTCAAGAAGCCAAGAGCAAGTGGAGACAGCTATGGGAGAAGTCACACAGGCCAGGAGAGAAGGGATCCTCCAGCCCTCAGGAATTATAAATCTTCAGTTATTAAAAAAAATAATTTATTGATTTAGCTACATTGGGTCTTAGTTGCGGATGTGGGGTCTTTGCTGTGTCTTGCACACTCTTTCATCACAGTGCATAGATTCTCTAGCTGTGGCATGCAGGCTCTGTAGTTGCGATGTGTGGGCTTAGTTACTCCATGGTGTATGGGATCTTAGTTCTCTGACTAGGAATTGAACTCATGTTCTTAACCACTGGACCACCAGAGAAGTCCCTAAGTGTGCAGTTATGATCTAACCATTCCTCCAAGCAGCAAGCTGTGGGGAAAGCTCCAAAGTTCAGCTTTGTGGTTTCCACGGCCATTTGACTATGGGACATTTGATGAACTTGGAGTGAGCTGCAGAAGGTCAAGGGCTCTAACACCCAGCCTCCTGGAACACAGCCACAAGTCCTGTCCTGGAGAAGTTTCTTCCTGCTAAGGGCTCTGACACAGCTCCTCCCAGCTGCAGACCCTCAGCTGAGAAGCAGTCTGGGTTTCCAGATTGTTAGAAGGTGAGCATGGAGTGTTGGGAGGATAAAGAAGTAAACTATTAGAGAGAGTCTTCAGTTCAGTTCAGTTCAGGACTTCCCTGGTGGCTCAGGTGGTAAAGTGTCTGTCTACAATGCGGGAGACCTGGGTTCAATCCCTGGTTTGGGAAAATCCCCTGGAGAAGGAAATAGCAATCCACTCCAATACTATTGCCTGGAAACACCCATTGACAGAGGAGCCTGGTAGGCTACAGTCCATGCGGTTGCAAAGAGCTGGACATGACTGAGTGACTTCACTTTCAGTTCAGTTCAGTTCAGTCACTCAGTTATGTCCAACTCTTTGTGACCCCATGAACTGCAGCACGCCAGGCCTCCCTGTCCATCACCAACTCCTGGAGTCTACCCAAACCCATGTCCATTGAGTCGGTGATGCCATCCAACCATCTCATCCTCTGTCGTCCCCTTCTCCTCCTGCCTTCAATCTTTCCCAGCATCAGAGTCTTTTCAAATGAGTTAGCTCTTCTCATCAGGTGGCCAAAGTATTGGAGTTTCAGCTTCAACATCAGTCCTTCCAGTGAACACTCAGGACTGATCTCCTTTAGGATGGACTGGTTGGATCTCCTTGGAGTCCAAGGGACTCTCAAGAGTCTTCTCCAGCACCACAGTTCAAAAGCATCAATTCTTCTGCACTAAGCTTTCTTTATAGTCCAACACTCACATCCATACATGACCACTGGAAAAACCATAGCCTTGACTAGACGTACCTTTGTTGGCAAAGTAATGTCTCTGCTTTTTAATATGCTGTCTAGGTTGGTCATAACTTTCCTTCCAAGAAGTAACCATCTTTTAATTTCATGGCTGCAATCACCATCTGCAGTGCTTTTGGAGCCCCCCAAAATGAAGTCAGCCACTGTTTCCACTCTTTCCCCATCTATTTCCCATGAAGTGATGGGACCAGATGCCATGATATTTGTTTTCTGAGTGTTGAGCTTTAAGCCAACTTTTTCACTCTCCTCTTTGACTTTCATCAAGAGGCTCTTTAGTTCTTCTTCACTTTCTGCCATAAGGGTGGTGTCATCTGCCTATCTGAGGTTATTGATATTTCTCCTGGCAATCTTGATTCCAGCTTGTGCTTCTTCCAGCCCAGTGTTTCTCAGGATGTACTCTGCATATAAGTTAAATAAGCACAGTGACAATATACAGCCTTGACGTACTACTTTTCCTATTTGGAACCAGTCTGTTCCATGTCCAGTTTTAACTGTTGCTTCCTGACCTGCATATAGGTTTCTCAAGAGGCAGGTCAGATGGTCTGGTATTCCCATCTCTTGAAGAATTTTCCACAGTTTATTGTGATCCACACAGTCAAAGGCTTTGGCATAGTCAATAAAGCAGAAATAGATGCTTTTCTGGAACTCTCTTGCTTTTTCGATGATCCAGCAGGTGTTGGCAGTTTGATCTCTGGTTCCTTTGCCTTTTCTAAAACCAGCTTGAACATCTGAAAGTTCACGGTTCATGTATTGCTGAAGCCTGGCTTGGAGAATTTTGAGCATTACTTTACTAGCGTGTGAGATAAGTGCAATTGTGCCATAGTTGAACATTCTTCAGCATTGTCTTTCTTTGGTATTGGAATGAAAACTGATTTTTTTCAGTCCTGTGGCCACTGCTGAGTTTTCCAAATTTGCTGACATGTTGAGTGCAGTACTTTCACACCATCATCTTTTAGGGTTTGAAATAGCTCAACTGGAATTTAGTAATAGAGAGTCTTACTATACACTATATATCTTTGTCTCAACCCAAAGTCCCGTATTCTGAAATAGTAGAATAATAGAAAGGGAAAAAGAATACTAGGTAGCAGTTAGGATATGTCCTGATCTGAACACAAGCTCTGCTTTGGCCAACCAGGGCAAATCCCTTAACCTCTCTGAGTCTCTGCTCTCTGGTGTATAAAATGAGAATTCTGTTGACAAGTACAGATGCCTTAGGAATTGGAGATGACCCAAACCAATGCCAAGGGCTATAGGGAGGCATCAGACTCCAGCGGACCACTGCCCTGTCTGCAGTGCCTGCCATAGTGTTTATTTCTTTATTTTGTTTACTTAGATCCATTGGCCCCATACACTATGATTGTTCCTTTCTTTCTTTTCTTTAAAACAACCTTATATGGCCCTCCCATACTGGGAAATTTTGTTAAAAAACCAAACTTGGGTCTGCTCACCCATGCACAGTATAGCCAATCTAGTGAAACCATGCTGTGGTGAAGGAAAGTGCAGCATTTATTGCAGGGTGCCAAACAAGGAGTCCAGGGCAGCTAGTGATCAAAATACCCAACCTCCTTAATGGGTTTCAGAGAAGCATTTTTAAAGGCAAGATGAGGGAGGGGAGTCCCAGGATATGTGATCAGTTTATTCATAATTCTTTGATTGGTTGATGGTGAGGTAACAGGGCAGTGTCATGTCATGATCAGTCAGTCCTTAGGTGCCAGTACGTCTGAGCACTAAATGCTCATGGTCATTAAGTAGTAAATTTCTTCCATTTGGTGGTGGTTTATACATCTGTAAAACAATTCAGGAAATGTGCATCAGATACTATTATTGAGTATCTAGGTACTTCAGAGAGGACCTAAAGCAGAAGACCTAGGGGGAGGGCTCTATCATGTGAAGGACCCACAGAGTCCTGCTTGGTTACAATTTCCCTTTTCATCCAGTATGACCATCTTAAACTGGGGTCATCACCTGTTTGTAATCACAGGATCTAGTGCAGAGCCTACCTGATCCAATAAGTGTCTGTTTAGCGAATGATGTTTTCTGTCAGAACCCCCATGACTCCAAAGTATTTATTTTATAAATAACACACACTTAATCTTAGGCTCACGATACCAGGCAATATTCTGAGCATTAAACATGTATTAACTTATCTAGTAAGCATTATTGTTATACCCATTTTATGTATATTTGATTTTATGTATATTCCATTTTATGTATATTCCAGTAGCTGGATCTCTCATTGGTCTGTTTCTCTTGTCAATCATTCTCTTGACTTTGCTCCTTTCCGCTCTTGATTCCTGGTATGTCTGATGATTTGGGATTGAGTACTAGTAATTGTGCATGGAAAATGGTAGAGATAGCTCAAGGTTCAGGAGATGTTATTTTTCTCCAGAGAGGATTTACTTCTGCTTCTGAAGGCAGTCAAGATAGAAGCAGATCAGCTTCACAGATTCTGAGATTAAGCTGATTCTAACCTGTGCCTCAGTCTGCAATGTCTAGTGGTTCCAATTCATCTTTTTTTCTGGGGTTTTTCATCTTTGTTTCCATACGTCTCCATCCTGGGGACAGCCAATTTCGATTTTTAACTTTTCCAAACCTGAGTGACTACTGAAACCCTGCTCAGCTTCTCAGCTCCTTGGCTGTTCTTGACTATTCTTGGGCTCCTGGCTGCTGCTGGAAACCAGCAAATACCTTGGGGAGAAAACTGCTTCCAAATGTTGGGCTAACTTCCCTTTTTCCTTCTCTTTGGGGTTTAGACCATTGGAGTCCTACTTTTCTTGTTCCTGCCAATACCCTTTAAAACTATATTGTATCTATATACAATGTAATTTTTAAAATATGCATTTATGTAATGGTATATGTATATATACACATATGCACATAAACAGACATTTTTAATGTAATTCAAATATATATAGTTCTGCCTTTATACTTTTCTTAACAAGGGAGTTACTCTGATACAAACTAGTCCACCAGAGTTGGAAAAACTATTTAGTCCCTATTTCATACATGAGGAGACTGAAGCATAGGAATGTTCAATAACTTTTCAGATTACTGTGTTTAAGTAAAATATCTACTCATTTATTAAATATATATGTGTGTGTGTATATATGTATATATATGTATCTTTTTGTTAAGCACCTAACATGTATTAGACACTGTCTTGGGCATTGAGGATACAAAGTTAATAAGCCAACACCTTGTGTTCCAAGATCTTAGAGTTGAGTGGACATCACTTATAATTCAACATAGCCAGTGCAGTTACTGAGGAAGGTACTCCTGGGGCTCAGCTTAGGGTTATCATGCTCACCTGCACTTCTTTGTCCATAGAAATTTCCTCCCTAGTGTACAGTGAACTTCCTGTGATCAGAATCTGTGATTTTTCACCTCTCACACAGTGCCTGGGACAAGGCAGGTGCTCCATAAACAACCCTTGTATCGAGTTTAACTAATTCTCAGAGAGAAGAAGGAAGCCAGGATAGCGTGAAGGCCATAAGATGACAGACAGTATATTAGCCAGGCAGTCAGGAATCCCTGGCCTGCCAAATAGGTCAATAACTCTCTATGAACATGGCAAGTCACTTCCTCTGTCCGAGCCTGGTTCAGGTTCAGGTTCTTCCAACCTCTCAGCAGGTTGGAGAGATTGGACTCTAGAACATCTTAAGATCTCTCCTAGCAATATGTCCCTGAAGCGAGTGTGACCCAACAGAGAATGAATGACCGCAGCTCACCCCAGTTTGTCCCCATGTGGCCTGTCAGGACTGGAGTGCTGGGCCAGACGGGGTCAGACAAAACCAGCAGACAGTTCCTACATCAGTTTCCCCTGCTTTCTCCCATGGGAAAATGAGGCGTGAAAAGGTTTTCCCGAGTTCACCTGGCAAATGCCAGAGATCTTCTCATGCAAGAGAAGCTGGCTAGAGACAGGAGTAGAGCAGAGAGACATTTTCTGGGTCCTTTTCCTTTGGGACTGGCTCCAGCCAGCCCACTTTCCAAGCCCAGAGTTTACTCCCATGTTTGAGAACATAGTGCTGTCTCTCTGGCAGCACAGCGCTCGTCCTGGCTCGTGTATGGGAAGGAAGCTGAGCCCCTCCGTTCATTTGGCTGAGGGAGACTCCTCTGTCCAGACCCCCATTTCCTCATCTCCCTGGGACCTGGACATTCTCACAAAGGCATCCAGAGAAACAAGCGGACATAGACTCACCTTCAGCCGATTAGTAGGAGAGCTCTTTACCCCTCAAGAGGGCACCTGTCCCCAAAAGGCTCTGTCGAAGCACAGAGGAGTTGGCACAAAAGCAACAAGGGATGGTGTAGAGGTGCCGCCGGCTCACCTCCTTTTATAAACGAAAGATGGGCCCAGAGAGGGCCAGTGGCTCTCCTGAGGCTGCACTGTTGACTTGCGATGTGGGGCTGAGTTTAGTATCACAGTGAGGCAGCGCACCAGCCCCCTGGGCCAGGAGCATGGCTCGACTTCATTATTGGATCACACAACCAACTTTGGGGCCCTTTTCTCATCACAGGTCCCGTGGGCAGCAGAGCCCACCAGCCACCCAGCATTCCTGGGCTGGGTTCCCACCCAAACCCTGAAGTCAGCCAGGGCCAATATTTGGACCCAATTATGTATTTCCAAACATCCGACTCGAGAAGTGGGAGGACGGAGACAGGCAGCCAGGGTTGCTTTTGTGGATTCTGTAGTCAGTGACCTAAATTTCACACTGGGGGGAGAATTTTAAAAAAAGGAAGAACTGCCACAGGTAACACTGATACGTTAGGGAAAGTGCTGAGGATATGAAATGCCCGACTAGGGTCTTTGAAAAGTTGTCTGTTTTAATTGGACATGTCTCTTCAGAACTAGCTGGTGGCGGGCCCATCATGGGCTGCTTTTAATCAGTGAAATTCACATTTCCCCGCTGCAACTGAACACAGAAGAAAGAGCAGTGGGGCGGGGGCCAAGGGGGAGGAGGATGTGATTCCAATTTGAAATACCTTAATGTAAGAGAAGGGTTTTATTTAAAACAGAATTGCCCAGTTCCTTCTACTTTATGCCTTCGTGAGGAGATTTTTTTCCCCTAAAGAGCAGGAGCCCAGAGTCATTCTGGCCCATTTTCTCTTCTTTTTCTAGAATATATGTGTATGTGGGTATCCTTCATTCCCAAGGTTCCCAGCATCAGAGCTCACTGTTCCTGGTCCAAAGGGCAGTGGGTGTAGAGATGTGTCAGGGGTTCAGGGTGGAAAGGAAGAGATGCAGGAGGGATCAGGCAGAAGCAGAGAAGCCCTTGGCCTAGGACTCAGACCCTGGGACTCACAGCCAGATCTGCACCTTCCTTCTTTAACTTCAGGAAAGAGAATCTCTTTTCAGGACAGAGAATCAGATGGGGGACCTGGATTATCCTTACACACATTTATACACTCGACAAATGTTGGTTGGACAGAGTTTCTCATGGCTCAACACTGGGACTCACACGTTATAGCCTAAAGGGTCCCATTTCTGCAGTGAGTCAGAGGTCTAGGTCCTAAGTTCATCTTGGGACCACCCTGTAGCAGATCCAAACACTTGGGAAAGTCTCAGGACCAACCGTGGTACCTGGAGTCTATGAGCATCGGACCATGGAATACGCTATGGACCACCTACATCCTGAGGGCAGTTTGAGATTGAGACACAGATGTAGGGAGAAGTAAGAAGGGAGAGACAGGGTGGAGAGAGTGCATGCTGTCAGCTATAGAATCCAACCAACTAGCAGAGAGACTCTCTTGAGGCTATAGCTTAATCTATAAGGAATGGGCCAGGTGGGGTGGATTGATACCTACCTCTGGTTTTCCTATTTCTGATTTAAGGATACTCAAATCAGATTCTTTCAGCAGTTACTTAATAAGCACTCAGGGTGTGTCAGGGACTGTACCACACTTAGTGAGACCTGCCTTTAAAGGCAGTGTAGTCAAGGGGACAGTTAGTCCTTGTGCCAACATATTATTATTGAATGCTTCCTTTGATCAAGGTCTGTACTGGGTGATGGTGATATATCAACACATAAACAGGCTTTCTGCCCATAATGGAAGTCCCTGCATTCTTCTTATTTTTCAAAAAATGAAGTATAGTTGATTTACAATATTGTGTTAGTTTCAGGTATACAGTAAGGTGATTCAGTTATACATATATATTCTTTTTCAGATTCTTTCCACTTATGGGTTATTATAAAATATTGAGTATAGCCCCCTGAGCTATACAGTAGGTCCTTGTTTATTTTATATAGAGTAGTGTGTATATTTTGGGCTTCCCTATCGGCTTATCAGTAAAGATTCTGCCTGCAATGTAGGAGCCACATGAGATGCAGATTTGACCCCTGGGGTGGGGAGATTCCCCTGGAGGAAGGCATGGCAACCCACTCCAGTATTCTTGCCTGGAGAATCCCATGGACAGAGGAGCCTGGGAAGCTACAGTCCATAGGGTAGCATAGAGTCGGACACAACTGAAGTGACTTAACACGCATGCAGTGTGTATATTTTAATACCAAGTTCCTAATCTATCCTTCCCCTGAAGATCTCTACCTTCTGTTGTGGGACGGGGAAGCTGACAGTAAACATGTAAGTAAATAACAAGTAAGTAAATAACAAATACACATAACAAGAAACAAGAGAATTTCAGGTAGATAAATGCTAAGAAGAGAAAGGGATGTGTTCGAGAGGGAGTGACTGGAGTGAGAACTGAATTGGATGAGAAGGTGGAAGAGGGCCACTGGTGGGAGTTGGCAGTCAAGCTGAGAGATGGGAAGGAGCTGACAAGAGGGTACCGGTGGGAATAGGCACAAGGAAGAGCCAGGACAAAGGCAAAAAGCAACCCGTTCAGCATGGTTGAGGGCCAGCAAGAAGGCCAGTGTGGCTGGAGCAAAGTAAATAAGGGGAGTTTGCAGAAATGAGAGCGAAGTGGGGGTCCATGCTTGACTCATGGAGAGCCTAGATTTTGTGTCGTGCATGATCCCATCAAGAATTCAGGGATCTGTGTCTCTTCCTCTTCCTCTGTGGCTGACTGACCAATAGAAATCAGGAAATATGATGCTGTATCAGGTTTTAAAAGACAGCTTCTACTTCCTGTCTCTTAGAAACTTACTCTTGGAACCCATGCTACAAGGAAATCCAAACATCTCCTTGGAGAGATCCACAAAGGGGAACAGAAATTCTAGAATAAGAGTTCAAGCTGAGCTCTCAGAGAACAGAGGGCATCAATGTGTAAGCCATGGGAGTGAACCAGTCAAGCAGTGAACAGTTCTCAGTCTCCCAAGGCAATGGAAATAACAGCACAAATAAACAAATGCGACCTAACCAAACTTACAAGCTTTTGTACAGCACAGGAAACTGTAAACAAAAGGAAAAACAACCTACAGACTGGGAGAAAATATTTGCAAATACCGTGACCAAAAAGGGCTTAATTTGTAAAATATACAAATAGCGCATACGACTCAATAACAGAAAACCAAACAACCTAATCAAAAAATGGGCCTAAGACCTAAATACGTGTCACTAAAGATCCCTGGTGGCTCAGAGGTTAAAGCGTCTGCCTGCAATGTGGGAGACCTGGGTTTGATCCCTGGGTTGGGAAGATCCCCTGGAGAAGGAAATGGCATCCCACTCCAGTATTCTTGCCTGGAGAACCCCCATGGATGGAGGAGCCTGGTGGGCAACAGTCCACCGGGTCGCAAAGAGTTGGACATGATTGAGCGATTTCACTTTCACTTTCAAAGATGGACTACAGATAGCCAACAGGCACACTGAAAAAAATGTTCATCATCGCTAATTGTTAGAGAAATGTAAGCAAAAGTACAATGAGGTACCACTTTCCACTGATCAGAAAGGCCATCATTAAAAAGTCTACAAATAAATGGTAGAGAAGGTATGGGATAAAAGGGAACCCACCAACAGTGGCCTTTAAAAAGCTAAAGGTAGAGTTGTCATATCATCCAGCAATCCCAGTGCTGGGCATATATCTGGAGAAAACCATAATTTGAAAATATACTTGCTCCCCAGTGTTTATTGTAGCACTATTTACAACCTAAATATCCATCAACAGATGAATGGATAAAGAAGTTGTGGTACATGCATACAGTGGAATACTATTCAACCATCGGAAGAATGAAATAATGCCTTTTGTAGCACATGTATGGACTTAGAGATTATCATGCTAAGGAAGTAAGTCAGATTAAGACAAAGAGCACATGATATCACTTCTATGTAGAATCTAAAATATGATACAAATGAACCTATCTACAAAACAGAATCAGAGTCACAGACATAGAGAACAGTCTTGTGGTTGCTAAGGAGGGAGGGAGAGTGGGGGAAGGATAGATTGGGATTTGGGGGTTAGCGAATGCAACTGTTATATATAGAATGGAGAAACAGCAAGACCCTACTGTATAGCATAGAGAACTATAGTCAGCATCCTGGGATAAACCATGATGGAAAAGACTATGAAAAGAAGGTGTATATATATTTATATATCTACCTATACATATAACTGAATCACTTTAATGCACAGCAGAAATTAACACAACATTGCAAATCCACTATACTTGAATACAATAAGTTTTTAAAAAAGCGAACCCTTCACCCCAATCAGGCACCCAGCTGACCTCACTTGGAGCAGAGAAGCATTGTTCCTATGAACCATGTGCTAATTGTATCATGAGCAAAATTAATGATTGCTGTTGTTCAATCTCTTATGTTTTGGGGTGGTTTGTTATGTAACAATAGATAACCCAAACAGATGGGATGCCGATAAAACAGGAGTTTTTCAGCAAAGTTTTTCTGTACAGAGCTACATGGTAAATATTGGGAGCCTAGCAGATCAGAGGATCTCTGTGGCAACTCCTCAGCTCTGCTGTTTCACAGCAAAAGCAGTCATTGACAATACATAATAAATGAGCATGGCTGTGCTCCAGTAAAACTTTTTTTTTTTTTTTACAAAAACATGTTCAGAGCCATTCAGCCAACCAACTGTAATTTGCCAGCTTCTGAATAGAGAGTTTTAAGCAATAGTGATATATTCTCATTTAGATCTAAAAAGGTGCTTCTGACTGCCAATTGGAGGATGGACTATAAGGGAACAAAAGCAGAAAAGAAGCTGTCACGCAGGTGAGAGAGGGTGAAGGCTTGGCTAGTAGTAATGGGGGATCTCTGTGGGAAGTGGTATCAAGAACTACCAAGACAGCTAATAGCCAGTTGGTCATTGCTTTGAAAGAAATATGAAGAAGGAAGCTATGGGAACTCAGAGCAGGAGCACCCACTCTGAGGATCTACTCCACTTCCTGGAGTAGGCAACTGCTGGTTAGGAACTAAGCAGGGAAAGAATTATCTTCTCCATGAGTAGAGCAGAGTAGCAGTTCAAGATGGCTAAGCTTCAAGGAGTTGGGAGTTTCAGAAATAAGAATAATAGAAAGTAAAGACTCTGGAGAGTGATCAGGGGCCAGACCTTGAAGGATCAGGAGGCCATCCCCAGCAAGATCAAAGGTGGACCAGCCTGCTAGAGTCCTGTGTGTTTTTCTAGGAGTTTTTCCTAACCATTCTTCCCAATGTTTCCCCAAACCATCTTCCCACCATGAGTTTTGAGGCTGTCCCCTACAATGGGAACTCAGATGTGTTATCAGAAGCTTTGCCTGCCTGTGGAGATCATCAGGTCCTGCCTGTGGCCCTTGATATGTAGGAGCCAGATCTCAGGTCCCTCTGAGCATCAGTTTCCTTCTTAGTAAAAAGTTGATGATTCCAACTTCACAGCGTGGTTGAGAGGACCAAATGGGAAAAGTATACAAAAATGCTTTGGAAATGCCAAGGTTTGCGGAGTTACAATGTTGGTTATTAAAGCTCACCATCTTGCCTCTCCTACAGGTGTCTTTTGTTGCTTTTTTCCTCCCACCATCCTTTAACTCTTCCTCCTAACGTTTTTTCTGAGTTTAGGGGAGACCACTTTGTTTCTCACTCTGAAGGTCTACGGGACATGGCCAACACTTTCCTGCTGAGAAGAAAGCCCTGTCAGCTTTGTTCACTTCCCCAAGATGCCCGGGAATCAGCTTGGATGTTTCTCAAGCACACATGGATGTATCTGCCACAAGCTCTCTGGCTCATGGAGTAGTCCCTATTACATTCTCTCAGTGCCCCTAGGGAGCCTTCCTCCTCCTGTGGCCAGGCCATCAAGACATCCTCCTGCTTTATACTCAGAAAAAGTGCTTTGCCTTGAGATGAGTAAGCGTGGCCTTTGACTTGCTCTGCAGAGCTCACTGTCCAGCACTCCTCCTCTTGTTCTGTTTTACTGGCAGCATTTCAGAGCATTTTGGAAGGTCAGCATGAGTGTGGTATTTCAGTACCATGGCTAAGTGGATCATGGGGCTTGACCATCCGTCCGAGGTGATTTAGCCTTCTGTCACTCCACAACTTGCAGATGTTCTGGCTCAGCTCAGGGCTACAGTCCTGGGTTCAGTGCAGGTTCCAGTCTTCAAGTCTCTGTCATGGCACAGTGTCTGGTATAACAGTTCATGTGGACTGTAACATGAATGACACCTCCTGGGTTGACTGTACCACTTGTGCAGCTGTTTGTGACGCTGCTTACTCATTCTTAACGTTGTGTTTTATGGTAACCAGCAGAGCTCAGGCTCTCACTTTATGGAATTGTTGTGAGAATGAACATTTTATAATCGAATCACATTTTACAAATAAAGGACACAGAGATGGAGGGTTGACTTGAAGCCAGGTGTTGATACCAGATGGCATACAATAGACCCTCAATAAATGCTAGATTAATTGAAAGTGGGTTAGTCACTCAGTCATGTCCAACTCTTTGCAACCCCATGGACTGTAGCCTGCTAGGCTCCTCTGTCCTTGGAATTCTCCAGGCAAGAATACTGGAGTGGGTAGCCATTCCCTTCTCCAGGGCATCTTCCTGACCCAGTGATCAGACCCAGGTCTCCTGCATTGCAGGCAGATTCTTCACCATCTGAGCTATTAGGGAAGCCCAGATTAATTGAGGAATCACACTACCAGCAAATCTTCAGGTGAAGTTTCAATGGGAATTTTATTTTATCTCTGTAATTATTAATGTTTTCCAAATTTCAAACCATGAGTGTGGATTACTTTTTTAATTAAAAAAATCCAATAAACATGAGCAAATAAGTATAAGCAAGAGGTCGAGAAGTTAATGAAGATCAGAGATGAATTTGACCATAAAAATTATATGCAAATTAGTTAGCTGCAACTGTTGCAGGGTTCATCTTTGTTGAACTTTGGAACAAATTCTTATGATGTTCCATGTGGCTATTTCCTGTCTCCCCAAAAGAGCTTACTCTCTAGTGGAAAGAAAGTCCTATAATTAAAAATGTATGGTAAGGATAAAATATCTAGGAATAAATCTAATTAAGGAGATGAAAGACCTGTACTCAGAAAATTATAAGACATTAACAAAAGAAATTGAAAATGACACAAATAGAAAGATATACCATATTCATGGATTGGGAGAATTAATATTACTAAAATGACCATACTGCCCAGAGCAGTCTAAAGACTTAATGCAATCACTACCAAAATACTAATGGCATTTTCACAGAACTACAACAAATATGGAAAAAACAAGAGAGTTCCAGAAAAACATCTATTTCTGCTTTGTTGACTATGCCAAAGCCTTTAACTGTGTGGATCACAATAAACTGTGGAAAATTCTGAAAGAGGTGGGAATACCAGACAACCTGACCTGCCTCTTGAGAAACCTGGATGCAGGTCAGGAAGCAACAGTTAGAACTGGACATGAAACAACAGACTGCTTCCAAACTGGGAAAGGAGAACATCAAGGCTTTATATTGTCACCTTGCTTATTTAACTTATATGCAGAGTACATCATGAGAAATGCTGGGCTGGAGGAAGCACAAGCTGGAATCAAGATTGCCAGGAGAAATATCAATAACCTCAGATATGCAGATGACACCACCCTTATGGCAGAAAGTGAAGAGGAACTAAAAAGCCTCTTGATGAAAGTGAAAGAGGAGAGTGAAAAAGTTGGCTTGAAGCTCAACATTCAGAAAACTAAGGTCATGGCATCTGGTCCCATCACTTCATGGCAGATAAGTGGGGAAACAGTGGAAACAGTGGCTGACTTAAAAATTCTGGACTCCAAAATCACTGCAGATGGTGACTGCAGCCATGAAATTAAAAGACGCTTGCTCCTTGGAAGAAAAGCTATGACCAACCTAGACAGCATATTAAAAAGCAGAAACATTACTTTGCCAACAAAGGTCCATCTAGTCAAGGCTATGGTTTTCCAGTGGTCATGTATGGATGTGAGTGTTGGACTATAAAGAAAGCTGAGCACCAAATAACTGATGCTTTTGAACTGTGGTATTGGAGAAGACTCTTGAGAGTCCCTTGGACTGCAAGGAGATCCAACCAGTCCATCCTAAAGGAGATCAGTCCTGGGTGTTCACTGGAAGGACTGATGTTGAAGCTGGAACTCCAGTACTTTGGCCACCTGATGTGAAGACCTGATTCATTTGAAAAGACCCTGATGCTGGGAAAGATTGAGGGCAGGAGGAGAAGGGGATGACAGAGGATGAGATGGTTGGATGGCATCACCGACTCGATGGACATGGGTTTAGGTAGATTCCAGGAGTTGGTGATGGACAGGGAGACCTGGCATGCTGCGGTTCATGGGGTAGCAAAGAGTTGGACATGACTGAGTGACTGAACTGAACTGAGAAAAAATAATTCTAAAATTTGTGTGGAACTAAGACTCTGAATAGCCAAAACAACCTTGAGAAAGAACAGAGCTGGAAGTATCATGCTCCCTGGCTCCAGACCACACTACAAAGCTACAGTCATCAAAACTAGCACACACACACAAAGACACACAGGTCAATGGAACAGAATAGACAGGCAAAAAATAGACCCATGCATGTATGGTCAGTTAATTTATAACAAAGGAGCCAAAAATATTCAATGGAGAAAAGACAGTCTTTTCAATAAGTAGTGCTGGAAAAACTAGAGAGTTACATGTAAAAGAATGGAATTAGAACTTTTTTTCCCCCACACTGCATGGCTTGCAGGACTTTATTTCCTCTACAGAGAATAAACTCAAGCACGCAGCAGTGAAAGTGAGGAGTCCTAACCACTGGATTGCCAGGCAATTCCCAAAATTAGAACATTCTTTAACACCACATAGAGACATAAACTCAAGATGAATTACAGACTTAAATGTAAGACCAGAAACCAGGTCTTTCTTCTTTTTCTTAGAAGAAAACAGAATATTCTTTGACTCGAACCATAAGTGAAAGTGTTAGTCACTCAGTCGTGTCTGACTCTTTGCAATCCTATTGACTGTAGCCCACCAGGCTCCTCTGTCCATGGAATTCTCCAAGCAAGAACACTGGCCTGGGTAAACATTCTGTTCTCCCGGGGATCTTCATGATCCAGAGAGCAAGCCTGAATCTCCTGCATTGCAGGCAGATTTTTTTTTACCATCTTAGTCATTAGGGAAGTCTCCTAGGGCAAAATAAACAAAGGCAAAAATAAACAAATTGGGCCTAATTAAACTTAAAAATTTTCTCACAGCAAAGGAAACCAATTGCCAAAATGAAAAGACAACATGAATCAGAGAAAATATTTGCAAATGATATGACCAATAAGAGGTTCATATCTAATATACATATAAATAACTCTTACAATACAATATAAAAAAAACCCCAATTTTAAAAGTGGACTTAAGACCTGAATGGGTAATTTCCAAAGAAGACACATAGATGCCAAGAGGCACATGAGGTGTTCAACATCACTAAACATCAGAGAAATGCAAATCAAAACTACAATGAGATATTACCTCAGAATAGTTGTCAAAAAGATCACAAATAACAAATGTTGACAAGTATGTGGAAAACAGGGAACCATCATACACAGTTGGTGGGGATAAAAATTGGTGCGTCCACTGTGGAAAACAGTATGGAGGTTTCTCAAAGCCTAAAAATAAAACCACCATATGACCCAGAAATTCCACTCCCAGGTATGTATACAAAAAAAAAAAAAAAAAAATCCAAAGAAACCCAAAACATCAGTTTGAAAACATACATCCCAATGTTCAGTTCAGTCGCTCAGTCGTGTCCGACTCCTTGTGACCCCATGAATCGCAGCACGCCAGGCCTCCCCGTCCATCACCAGCTCCCAGGGTTTACTCAAACTCGTGTCCATAGAGTCAGTGATGCCATCCAGCCATCTTATCCTCTGCCGTCCCCTTCTCCCCCTGCCCCCAATTCCTCCCAGTATCAGGGTCTTTTCCAATGAGTTAACTCTTTGCATGAGGTGTTCACAGTAGCATTATTTACAGATACCAAGATATGGAAGCAACCTAAGTGCTCACCAACAGACAAATAGTAAAGAAGATGTGATATATACAGACAGTACAAAAAATAATGAAATGTTGCCATTTGCAACACCATAGATGGACTTGGAAGGTATTACGCTAAATGAAATAAGTCAGAGACAGACAAACACTGTATGTTATCACTTCAATGTGGAATCTAAAAATAAAACAAAGAATGAAACAAAATGGGAACAGACACCCAGATATAGAGAACAACTATTGGTTACCAATGGGGAGACAAAAGGGGGAAGCTCAAGGGAAGGGTAAAGGATTAATAGATATAAACTACTGTGTATAAAATAAATAAGCTGCAAGGATATATCAATATTGTACAACACGGATAATATAGCTAATATTTTGTAATAACTTAAAACTGACTTCAGTCTATAAAAATTTTTGAATCACTAAGTAGCAAACCTGAAACTACTATAATATTATGAATCAACTATACTTCAGTTCAGTTCAGTTCAGTCACTCAGTCATGTCTGACTCTTTGCGACCCCAGGAACCGCAGCACGCCAGGCCTCCCTGTCCATCACCAACTCCCGGAGTTCACCCAGACTTACGTCCATCGAGTCAGTGATGCCATCCAGCCATCTCATGCTCTATTGTCCCCTTCTCCTCCTGCCCCCAATCCCTCCCAGAATCAGAGTCTTTTCAAATGAGTCAGGTCTTCGCATCAGGTGGCCAAAGTATTGGAGTTTCAGTGTCAACATCAGTCCTTTCAATGAACACCCAAGACTGATCTCCCTTAGGATGGACTGGTTGGATCTCCTTGCAGTCCAAAGGACTGTCAAGAGTCTTCTCCAATACCACAGTTCACAAGCATCAATTCTTCGGTGTCAGTTTTCTTTATAGTCCAATTCTCACATCCATACATGACCACTGGAAAAACAATAGCCTTGACTAGACGGACCTTTGTTGGCAAAGTAATGTCTCTGCTTTTTAATATGCTGTCTAGGTTGGTCATAGCTTTTCTTCCAAGGAGCAAGCATCTTTTAGTTTCATGGCTGCAGTCACCATCTGCAGGGATTTTGGAGTCCAGAATTGTTAAGTCAGCCACTGTTTCCATTGTTTCCCCATTTATCTGCCATGAAGTGATGGGACCAGATGCCATGATCTTTGTTTTCTGAATGTTGAGCTTCAAGCCAACTTTTTCACTCTCCTCTTTCACTCTCATCAAGAGGCTTTTTAGTTCCTCTTCACTTTCTGCCATAAGGGTGGTGTCATCTGCATATCTGAGGTTACTGATATTTCTCCTGGCAATCTTGATTCCAGCTTGTGCTTCCTCCAGCCCAGCATTTCTCATGATGTACTCTGCATATAAGTTAAATAAGCAGGGTGACAATATACAGCCTTGACGTACTCCTTTTCCTATTTGGAACCAGTCCGTTTTTCCATGTCCAGTTGCTTCCTGTTGCTTCCTGACCTGCATCCAGGTTTCTCAAGAGGCAGGTCAGGTGGTCTGGTATTCCCATCTCTTTCAGAATTTTCCACAGTTTATTGTGATCCACACAGTTAAAGGCTTTGGCATAGTCAACAAAGCAGAAATAGATGTTTTTCTGGAACTCTCTTGCTTTTTCCATGATCCAGCAGATGTTGGCAATTTGATCTCTGGTTCTCTGCCTTTTCTAAAACCAGCGTGAACATCAGGAAGTTCATGGTTCACATATTGCTGAAGCCTGGCTTGGAGAATTTTGAGCATTACTTTACTAGCATGTGAGATGAGTGCAGTTATGTGGTAGTTTGAGCATTCTTTGGCATTGCCTTTCTTTGGGATTGGAATGAAAACTGACTTTTCCCAGTCCTGTGGCCACTGCTGAGTTTTCCATATTTGCTGGCATATTGAGTGTAGCACTTTCACAGTATCATCTTTCAGGATTTGAAATAGCTCAGCTGGAATTCCATCACTTCCACTAGCTTTGTTCATAGTGATGCTTCCTAAGGCCCACTTGACTCCACATTTCAGGATGTCTGGCTCTAGGTGAGTGATCACACCATTGTGATTATCTGAGTCATAAAGATCTTTTTTGTATAGTTCTTCTGTATACCCTTACCACCTCTTCTTAATATCTTCTTCTTCTGTTAGGTCCATACCATATCTGTCCTTTATTGCACCCATCTTTGCATGAAATATTCCCTTGGTATGTCTAATTTTCTTGAAGAGATCTCTGGTCTTTCCCATTCTGCTGTTGATCACTGAGGAAGGCTTTCTTATCTCTCCTTGCTGTTCTTTGGAACTCTGCATTCAAATAGGTGCATCTTTCCTTTTCTCCTTTGCTTTTTGCTTCCTATATTTTCACAGCTATTTGTAAGGCCTCTTCAGACAGCCATTTTGCTTTTTTGCATTTTTTTTCTTGGGGATGGTCTTGATCCCTGTCTCCTGTACAATGTCACGAACCTCAGTCCATAGTTCATCAGGCACTCTATCTATCAGATCTAGTCCCTTAAATCTATTTCTCAGTTCCAGTGTATAATCATAAGGGATTTGATTTAGGTCATACCTGAATGGTCTAGTGGTTTTCTCCACTTTCTTCAATTTCAGTCTGAATTTGGCAATAAGGAGTTTATGATCCAAGCCGCAATCAGCTCCTAGTCTTGTTTTTGCTGACTGTATAGAGCTTCTCCATCTTTGGCTGCAAAGAATATAATCAATCCGATTTTGGTGTCGACCATCTGGTGATGTCCATGTGTAGAGTCTTCTTTTGTGTTGTTGGAAGAGGGTGTTTTCTATGACCAGTGCGTTCTCTTGGCAGAACCCTATTAGCCTTTACCCTGCTTCATTCTGTACTCCAAGTTATTTTAAAAAATTAACAGAAAAAGAGTATGTGACAAAGGCAGTGATTGTGAAAAGTGAGGGGACAGAGGAGAGGCCTGACCTGGCCTGTGAAGTTAGGAGTCAGTGGGTCAGAAAAGGCCCCAGGAGGAAGAGAGGTATCAACACTTGAGCTAAACATTGATGAATGGCCAAGAACTATGCAGATGGAGAGGCGAGAGCAGGATGATCCGAGGATGCAGTGGCTGGGCACTGTATGTTTTGATCCAGGGCAAGTCAGGAACCTGGCTTGATCTCAACATTTCTGTGAGATGAGATCGTCGCAACAGTTCTTGAGTCTGAATCCTGGCTAGAGGTGAGAATTGTCTGGGGTTCTTAAACCAGTGTCAAAGCCCAAGCCCCACCTCAAATCAGTTAAATCAGAGCCAATAAGTGTAGAAATCAAGTGACAGTATTTTGAAAGGGCCCCAGGTAATTATGAAATGCAGCCAGGGTCATGGGCCACCGGAGCAGCAGGTCACTAAGTTTCCTGAGTTTTTCTCTTTCAGATTGACATAAGCCTGATACAGCTTAACCCCTTTATTTTTTTCACTAATAAAACTCTCACAATATATGATATTATAGAAAGGAACATACATGCATTTCAAAGAGCTAAATAAGTCTTGGAATGGCATCAAAGCATGAAGACCAGTCAAAATAGAAAATTTCTAACAACACATTTATATGTTCCCCAAAGACATTTGGGGGGAAAAAAGTATGCATCTACCTTACCCTAGAGTGTTGAAAAAAAACAAAGCAGCTTTCCCTAAGTTTGAAAATTTATATTATAAAACAAATTTTAAAACATCAAATTGCTTTTTTTTTTTTAACCATTCACAAGTACAAGTGGAAAGAGAGTGATGGGAGAAAGAAATCAACAAGAAGCGTGTTTTTATACCAGTAGGTCATTAGTACAGTCACTTATATGACAGAGGTTTTAAGCCTGCTCATTAGGGAACATAAATGGAAGAAACCTTCATTCCAGACCTCTTATTTCAAGGTCTCCTCATTGTCTCTTAGCAGTCTTGTGGACTTGGCAGATCATTTATCAAACCTAAGCAATAAGCCATGTGCCTATCACAGTGACCAGGCCCAGCTCAAATGAGCCAGTGAGAGAAGCAGCTGTATTTAGTTTGCTAGGGCTGACATGACGTGAAAGTGAAAATGTTAGTCACTCAGTAGTGTCTGACTCTTTGCGACCCCATGGACTGTAGCTTACCAGAGTCCTCTGTCCATGGAATTCTCCAGGCAAGAATAGTAGAGTGGGCTGCCGTTCCCTCCTCCAGGGGATCTTCCTGACCAGAGATCGAACCCTCATCTCCTGCTTTGTTGGCAGATGCTTTACCATTGAGTTATGGAAAAGACCTGGTTACTGGGTTAGGGTTCACCTAACAATAACTTGATTTCATCTACAAAGACCCTGTTTCCAAAAAAAGTCACACTTACAGGTACTGACAGTTAGAACTTCAACACATCTTTTTTTGGGGCGGTGGTGGGGGGCAGGGTGTGGGGGGTGGGACACACAATTCAACCTATAAAAGTGGCCAACTTAAGCAATTTGGTGAAGGCCTAGGAAAGTTCAGAAAATCATCCGTTTAATCAGATGCCGACCTAAAACATGTTTGTTTGTTTGTTTGTTTTGCATAAACTCACCAAGCAAATAATGAATGGACTAGGCAACTTAACAGTAGCAGTAGGCAACTTTCAGTTTTCACAACAGAAATGGTGATTTAAAAAAAAAAAAAACATAAATGTAAAAAAAATAAGAATCTGACCCAGCTTTGTAGGTAACACTCCAAACTGACAAGATGGATAAATCATAGGACAATTATGGGAAGAGCATTTTGACTTATGAAATGTTTTACTACTTAGTCATAGACCAATATTTAGACATCACTTCATACTCTACAAAACGCTTTCATATGTACTGATCGTCTCAGATAATTTCAACAACCCTATGACTTAGATAGTATTAAAACTTATTAAATAGTATTAAAATCTCTCTATAGTACTTAGAGAGAGATTGAGGAGGCTCCTCTGGAAGTGGGAGACCCAGGCTTCCCTATACCCACTAGGCCCCTAATCAGGGTCCTTTTAAGAGTGTGCACACCTCCTTTCACATAATTGAATTCATGGAATGTTGATTTGCAGCTTGCTGGGATCACATCTACTGTGTTAAACAAAGCTTATCTCTGCTTGTGATTAACACTGTGCTGTGATGTGCTTAGTTGCTCAACTGTGTTTGATTCTTTGAGACCCCATGGACTGTAACCCACCAGGCTCCTCTGTCCATAGGGATTCCGGATTGCCATGGCCTCCTCTGGGGGATCTTCCCGACCCAGGAATCGAATCCAGGTCTCCTGCATTGCAGGCAGATTCTTTACCAGCTGAGCTACCAAGTAAGCAGCTTGCTTAATACTGCTGCTACTGCTGCTAAGTCGCTTCAGTCGTGTCCGACTCTGTGCAACCCCATAAACAGCAGCCCACCAGGCTCCCCTGTCCCTGGGATTCTCCAGGCAAGAACACTGGAGTGGGTTGCCATTTCCTTCTCCAATGAATGAAAGTGAAAAGTGAAAGTGAAGTCGCTCAGTCGTTCCGACTCTTAGCGACCCCATGGACTCTAGCCCACCAGGCTCCTCCGTCCATGGGATTTTCCAGGCAAGAGTATTCGAGTGGGGTGCCATTGCCTTCTCTGTGCTTAATACTAGAACTCTATAAAGAAGAATCAGATTCTTTGGAGGGAAAAGTTTCACTCAAAGCTTGGTGAATTTAGCCCATTCTCCAGCAGCAGTCTTGGTGAAGGATAGGCCATATCTATCCTCGCCACCACCTAACTGGTCCCTTGGGTGCCCAGGCAATTGCTGACTCCTTGTAAAGCAGAAGATGGGTGATTTTCTACTGACATTCAACAAAAAAATTGGCACTGGCCTGGTTTGTTTGCTCTGATTAATTTAGAAAGAGGAGTCACTTGAAAAGAGGATTTCATTAAGAATGAAGTTTCCATTTGGGAAACCAGTATCACAAACAAACAGCTGTAACATTTGTTGTTGTTCAGTCACTAAGTCATGTCCAAATCTTCACAACCCCATGGACTGCAGCACAACAGTCTTCCCTATCCCTCAGCATCTCCTGGAGTTTGCCCAAGTTCATGTCCATTGAATTGGTGATGCCATCCAACCATCTCATCCTCTGTCACCCTCTTCTTCTGTTTTCAATCTTTCCCAGCATCAGGGTCTTTTCCAGTGAGTTAGTTCTTCACATCAGGTGGCCAAAATATTGGAGCTTCAGCATCAGTCTTTCCAAAGGGTATTCAGGGTTGATTTCCTCTAAGATTGACTAGTTTGATCTCTTTGCTTTCCAAGGGACTCTCAAGAGTAACAGTTATACTGCTGTTAATTTATTTCCCGTATTAACTTGCACCTTACTGTCTTCCAGGAGAGCATCCACCACCCGTGTGACAGACACCAAGAATCACATCACTAAGGACTGGCCTTCAATGACATTCCATTGCAACATTAGGCAAATCCTTCTTGAGCACCCAATATCTCCCAGTGTTGCTTAGGTAGGTGATACATAAAAATCATAATAAGTAAAGCAGAACAAAATGTCTGCTCTCTGATGGAAGGGAAAAGAGACGATGTCTACTACGTAAAGAATATGTATATGGTGTGTCAGTCGGTGATGGTGTCAAGACAGAAGAAGTCAATGTAAGGATTTTGGTCTCTATTTTGATAAATATAGAGGTTTTTGAACAGAGGAGACCTTAAGAGATATTTTTAACAAAGTGACATCATCTGATTTATGCTTTAATAGCATTAACTGGCTGCTGTTCTGAGAACAGTGGAGGTTGGGAGTAGGTGTCAAGGGTGGAAGAAAGGAAATGGTTAGGAAAATCCTCTACAGTCCGAGAGAGAAGCACAATGATCTGGGCCAGGTGATAGAATGGGGGTGGTGAGAAGTAGCCATGTTCTGGGTCGATGTTGAAGTTCAAGCTGACAGAAATCTACTCACAGATTGGATGTGAGGGATCAGTAAGAATCAAGGAAGACGTGAGGCTTTTGTTTAAGCAACTAGAAGCATATTTTCATCAGCAGCGATGTGAAGGGCTAAAAAGAGAGCAGGTTTGAAGGAGGAGATAAACACTTGAAGACATTTCATGTTTGAGATGTCTACCAGGTATCCAGCTTGGAGGACTGGGATATCGTTGTCTGGTAGGTATTGGAATATCATTGTTTGAGGGTCAAGGGAAGTTGCCAGGTTATAGGGGAAATGTAAAGCCAGGAGGCTGGAAAGGGTCAAGAAGGATGTAAATACAAAGGAGAATGGACTCAGGGGGTCCCTGGGTCCTCTGATACTTAGAGGCTGGAGAGATGAGGATGAACCCGCAAAGGAGACTGAGAAGGTGTAGCTGGTGAGGAAGGAGGAGACCCAGGTGAGCTTGGGGTCCCAGAAGCCAGGCAAAGAGAGCTCTCCCAGGTGGAGACATAATCGACTCTGCCCATTACTGTGGAAATCTGTGAATTGATGCTTGGGATTTACCAACATGGAGGCCAAGGAAGGGCAGATCCTTAGCATTAAGTGCTATTTCTGAAGATCTGTCCCTTGGACTGCAAGGTGGTCAAGCCAGTCAATCCTAAAGGAAATCAACCCTGAATATGCATTGCAAGGACTGACCCTGAACCTGAAGCTCCGATACTTTGGCCACCTGATATGAAGAGCTGACTCGTTGGAAAAGATCCTGATTCTGAGAAAGATTGAGGGCAAGGTGAGAAGGGGGTGACAGAGGATAAGATGGTTGGATGGTATCACTGGTTCAATGGGCATGAGTCTGAGCAAGCTCTGGGAGATAGTGAAGGAAGCCTGGCATGCTGCAGTCCCTGGGATCGCAAAGAACCAGACACCACTTGGTAACTGAATAACAACAACAACAACTGAAGCTCTGTGTCCAGAAACTTCGTCAGGACAACTTCAAGCATCCTCCAATTGCCAAACTCTTCTCTAACATAATTGTCTTCTCTGTTTCATTTACTAAAAACCTTTTTTAAAGTCAAGAATAATCCCATTCTTAAATTTCTTGAAAGCTTTTATCCCTTCTCACCAACTTTAGGAATCATTGGTGCAAGTTGTACAATATGTTCTCTGTTCCATTTTGTTGGTTTTGAAGCTGAGTTTGATTTCTGACTTTGCTTGCTGACTGTTTAAGTGTGGGAAAAGTACTGAAGTTTCAAATTTCTTACCTGCAAAATGGGAATTTTAATAAGAACTCATGGGAGTTTTGTAAGAGTTACATGAAAAGCTATTTGTATAGGGCTGAATAGGTAATATTGTGGGTAGGGGTCTACAAAATTTTTCATCCCTTCATGAGGTTACCGCCTATGTGACCACAGGCAGGGAAAACATGTCACTTTGAGAGGCAAATGCTGAGTGGTTGACTAAATTCTCTCACTAGCTAGTAACCACCTTCTGGAAACCTGCCTCCCGGCACATAAATACAAAAGGTAGCCCCAGCAAAACTAGCACATTTTTATATGCTGTGAATTTTCCAATTGCTTGATAGCATTCAAACTAATGGAATTTAAGTCAGAAATTGCTATTAATAAGAAGGGTCAACTACCCTGGGTAGAGTTAATGAAGCGAAAAGTAGAGAGAAGCATGTAGTAATTAATTCCCCTTGAATGAGTCGTCCTAAAAGAGTCTTGCAGGACTTCCCTGGTGGTCCAGTGATTAAGACTTGGCCTTCCAATGCAGGGGTATGGGATGAATTCCTGGTCAGGGAACTAAGATCCCACACGTCTCAGAGCCAAAAAACCAAAACATAAAACAGAGGCAATATTGTAACACATTCCATAAAGACTTTAAAAATGGTTCACATAAAAAAAAACCTTAAAAAAATAAATAAAAGACTCTTGCATTCAGTCTTGATGACTTTAAAAAAAGATATTGCAGGCCAAGGGAGCAACACGTGCAAGTGTACCGTCTTTGAGGAGCATGGCTTTTGCAGGCAAATAGTCCAGTAAGAACATAGCAAATGTCATGGTTGGGTGGGGCAAGGGATAATAAGCAAAGAGTTGAGGCTGCAGAGGTGGCCTGGGCCACATCAGTGAGGGCCCCTGAGTTTTGTTTAGAGTGTGAACTTTCCCTTATGGAGATGAGGAGAGATAAGGAGAGTCCTATATGCCAGGTCATGTAGGACGTGGCATGGCTATTCACTTGGATGGCAGAGTGTAAGGTGGTCTAGAGAGCAGGGGACCATGAAACAAGATCTGCTGACGTCATTTCCAATTCCCTCTGTGTCACACAGTCCATTCCTCTCCAGGCCCTGTGGATATCACTCAAACTTTCTTCTACTGTAGGCTTGAAAACGTACCCCAGTTTCAAATGTCATCACTTTATTCTCTTCCAACTCTGCTGTTCTTGTTCTTCGAAGATATCCCTGAGACCACTGAAATTATCCTGAAGGATTTCCTTGGCTTCATTCAGTAGTATTTCAATGATTTCCCCCCAAGTCCTGAATAATGGTAGCGGTTTCTCCAAAGTCAGTGATGCCACCTGGAGTGATGGGTGTCTTCTCCCTAGCAACCCCCACCCCCATTTCCTAAGCATCATGTGTCTATCACTAGGGAACACTGGTTGAGGATCAAAGTCCCCCAAAGGACTCTTCTTGGGGTTCAAAGAGTATAATCATATTGAGATAATTCCTCCTGAAATGAGGTTTCATATGGTACAAAGAAGAGCAGATTTGGAATTAAGGGCTTCCCAGGTGGCCCTAGTGATAAAGAACCTCTCTGCCAAGGCATGAGATGTAAGAGACCTGGGTTCGATCCCTGGGTCAGGAAGATCCCCTGGAGAAAAGCATGGCAACCCACTCCAGTATTCTTGCCTGGAGAATCCCATGGACAGAGGAGCCTGGCGAGCGACAATCCACAGGGTCACAAAGAGTCAGACACAACTGAAGTGACTTAGCACTCAAGCACGTGCATCTCTTTGGAGGGCCTGCCAGTCTGTACATGCAGGCTACCACCTTCTCTTAGCCCCAGAGAGACATAGGTGCTTCTCCACACCTGCTCCTGCTGCCCTTTGCTCAGCAAGCCACTGCTGAGAGCAAGGATGCACTGTCCTTGGCCTCATAAACAGCTTTAGATCTTCTCCAGTTCAGTTCAGTTCAGTTCAGTCACTCAGTCGTGTCTGACTCTTTGCGACCCCATGAATCGCAGCACGCCAGGCCGCCCTGTCCATCACCAACTCCCAGAGTTCACCCAGACTCACGTCCATCGAGTCAATGATGCCATCCAGCCATCTCATCCTCTGTCGTCCCCTTCTCCTCCTGCCCCCAATCCCTCCCAGCATCAGGGTCTTTTCCAATGAGTCAACTCTTCACATGAGGTGGCCAAAGTACTGGAGTTTCAGCTTTAGCATCATTCCTTCCAAAGAAATCCCAGGGCTGATCTCCTTCAGAATGGACTGGTTGGATCTTCTCCAGGCGACCCTAACCTCTGGGACCTTATGCCTGATGATCCGAAGTGTAGCTGATGTAATGATAATAGGAATAAAGTGCACAAGAAATGTAATGCACTTGAATCACCCCAAGCCACTCCCCCACCAGGGTCCATGGAAAATTGTCTTCCATAAAACCAGACCCTAGTGCCAAAAAGGTTGGGGACCGCTGCTCTGGACCTTCTACTGAAGGTCAACTCCCTTCATTTCTTCCCCAACCCTCTTTTCACCAAATCTCAGATATGTTTTGACTCATAATTAGAAAAATCCACGGGCATCTCCAGAGACACCTGAAGCCAACTAACAGTCCCTTCTCTGAGAACTTCTCTGAAGTTAGCAATATTTCCAATAACCACTTCTCAGACATGACAAATGGAGAAGGCAATAGCACCCCACTCCAGTACTTTTGCCTAGAAAATCCCATGGATGGAGGAGCCTGGTAGGCTGCAGTCCATGGGGTTGTGAAGAGTTGGACATGACTGAGCAACTTCACTTTCACTTTTCACGTCCATGCATTGGAGAAGGAAATGGCAACCCACTCCAGTGTTCTTGCCTGGAGAATCCCAGGGACGGGGGAGCCTGGTGGGCTGCTGTTTATGGGGTTGCACAGAGTCGGACACGACTGAAGCGACTTAGCAGCAGCAGCAGCAGACATGACAAAACTTGCTGAGATTTTGGGCTTTCCAAGTCTCTTATCTCCCCCAAACTTCAATATTTCCTTTCTACTGAAAATCTCATTAAAGTTCTACTTCAACGACACCTTGTCCTATTCTCAGAACCTTCTGAATTACATGGAGGAATAGAATTGCCAGGTTGACTTCTAGAGGGCCTTCTGTTTTCTCTGCCTCTGGGCAGGAGAGTAATGGAACAAAGTATTTTGCCAAGAACAGCAGCACACAATACCTGGCAAGACACAAAATATGTATTTGCATGGCTGGGAGAAAGGCTTGGAAACTCGCATAGCAACCTAAGCAATTATAGAGACAGGCACCTGCTCTCCTTTGAGGAGTTGGGTCTGAGCCACAGGAGAATAGAGCACAGTTTGTGCATTTCCAGGTAAGTTTAAGTTAAAAAAGATAAGGAAGAGAGAAATCTTTTTCTCTGATTGTCTCAGAATGTTGTATCTAAAAGGAGAAACAGACTATAGGTAAAGATCAACTTGTGGTTAATGTTAAGATTAAAAGACTCATCTTGATATTTGCTAGAGGGTCTTAGGAATGTATCCAAGAAAAAGAAAATGGAATTGAAAACAAATATAGCAAAGTGTGCATCATGAAAAGCCAGCAGGTTGCTAAAGTTTTAAATACACAAGCAACCGAGCAAAGGTTCTGAAGCCAATGGGAGTGAGGGGCGGGGAGAGGCTGAACATAACCGAGCTTCCTAACTGGAATTCAGATACTCTTGCTCTTTAAGTATGATAAACCATCTCTTAATACAACACATGGAACTCTTCTGCACTAAAGTATAAATGAACAGCTACAGATTAAAATATATCTGTTTTTGAACAAGGATCAAGACGTGAAGCTAAAAGTAGACACACTGAATAACAATGTGAAGGTGTTTGGGGCACAGTTGGTTCAACATACTGTGAATCAGAAAGTAAGAAAGGCTGTCCATATCTGTCTCCTCCTGAGAGGGGGAGAGGTGATGCTTGTTTGGAGTTTTCAACTGCCTATATTTCCTGCAGACTATTTCACACCTTCCCATTCCCTCATCCTTCTATGAGTCCTACTGTTCTCTTCTTGTCAAACCCGGCTTAGATATCCACCCCTGCTCCCAACATCACACCCTTCTCTGTGGGCCCTCAGGACCTAGACACCTCCCTACTGCTGTACTCTGCATGTTCTTTCATAATTTGTTTGTTTACATGCCTGTCCCCTCCACTCGCCCAGGAGATCATCAACAAAGCATCGCACCCCACAGGACCGCCACAGAAAAGAACTTCAGAGCATACATGTGAATCTGAAATAAATCAAAAATTGGTTGGAGTCCTCAGATCTCTCACAATGGGGTCTGTCCAGGCTAGGTTTCTCTGGCAGCTATTTCTAAAGCAGATTTTCTTTTTTAATTATTGTTGAAAACTCATGGAGTTATATGCCTCTTAGATACAGGTCAGAAGGCTCCAGCTTTGCTGGTAAATGTCAGAGCAATCTCACACATCCTAAAGTTGCCATATTTTATTCCAGTGCATATCAACTCTTAATTGCTTGGTGAAAATGTTCTTCTTATTTTTTCTGAACTAGCAGTTAGGGGTTGCATTCAAATACAGGGAAAGCAGGTCTTATCACAAGCCACTGTTCTAGCCCCACCCCTCCTCCCAGAGAGCAATAGCCATCTATGAGAACCCCCACCCTCTCCAGCCTCGCCTGCAGCTGAGCCCACCTGGACCTAACTGAGCTTCCATGCTGGGTCTTACTTAGTGTCTCACCCACTGTGTGTTTGTCTTATGTCCCTTGGATCCTTTCACATCATCTTGCAAAATGATTAACAGACAAAAGATACTCGATAAAAATTTGCTGAGTTGTTTTGAAAATCAAACTGTTTTGTGAGCACTAAATTTCAAATTAAAGTTATCTTTTGAGTTTGAGTGAACTCTGGGAGTTGGTGATAGATAGGGAGGCCTGGTGTGCGATTCATGGGGTTGCAAAGAGTCGGACATGACTGAGCGACTGAACTGAACTTTCCACCAGAACTAGTGAAAGTGGAGAATTTTCCATTCAGTTCCAGGAGTCAAAATATTTTTTCCTTTAAGCATAAGCATGGCAAAATTGCTGCTAACATTTATTGAATGTTTACTCTGTGCCAGGTGATATTTTTTGGATTGAAATACAGCTGCTGTACAATGTAAGTTACAGGTGCACAGTATAGTGACATAATTTTTAAAGATTATACTCCATTTGGAGAGGATTCTTGAGAGTCCCTTGGACTGCAAGAAGATCCAGCCAGTCAATCCTAAAGGAAATCAGTCCTGAGTATTCACTGGAAGGACTGATGCTGAAGCTGAAGCTCCAATACTTTGGCCACCAGTTGCAAAGAACTGACTCATTGGAAAAGATTCTGATGCTGGGAAAGATTGAAGGCAGGAGAAGAGAATGACAGAGGATGAGATGGTTGGATGGCATCATCAACTCCATGGACATCAGTTTGAGCAAGCTCCAGGATTTGGTGATGACAGGGAAGCCTGGTGCACTGCAGTTCATGGGGTCGCAAAAAGTCAGACAGGACTGAGCGACTGAACTGGATACTCCATTTATAAGTTATTATAAGATATTGGCTATATTCCCCATGTTGTACAATATATTTTTATAGTTAACTTTATATCTGTATTGTTTTTGAATTCATTGTCTTACTTTACATAATAGCCTGAGACATAGAGATTTTTATCACCATTCGTGATACAAAAAAGTGTGTTAGTCACTCAGTTGTGTCTGACTCTTTGCAACCCCACAGACTGTAGCCCACCAGGCTCCTCTGTCCGTGGGGATTGTCCAGGCAAAAATACTGGAGTGGGTTGCCATTTCCTCCTCCAAGGGATCTTCCCGACCCAAGGAATCTTTGTGATACAGAAAGGGTGACATTTATTCAACATTATGCAGCTCAGCTGCTGTCTATGGGGTCTCTGAAGCGAATTAGCAGCAGCAGCAGCATGCAGCTCAGAAATGAAAGAAGCAGAATGTGAACCAAACTCAGATTCCAAAGGCCATGTATTTTCTACTACATCACTCTTTAATAAACACAAACTGGAAGGTTCTCCCCTGGTCGTCCAGTGGTTAAGAATCCACCTTGCAATGCAAGGGGCGCAGGCTCAATCCCTATTTGGGGGACTAAGATTCAACATGCCATGTAGCAACTAAGCCTGAACACCACAGCTTGAGAGTCCGTGTGTCCCAACGAAAGATCCTGCATGACTCAAAGAAGATGGCATGTGCTACACCCTAAGTAAAATAAATTAATAAATGTTCTTAAAAATAGACATAGACTTAATGTCCCCCAAAGCCTTTCTTTCCACTTTTCCATGCTCAATGATGCCCTGATTCTTCTTATTTCAAACTGCCCCTTCCAACCTAGACTTTTGATCAGAAAATGTACGGACAATTTTTTTTTTCTAATTCCAAATATTTCTCTTATCATTGCCAACGCCAGCAGCCTTGGGCTTCAGAAACTGTGCTAAGCCCATGGGTTCACATCAATCTAGTGTTCTGAACATATTATATAACGTGACATTTACCCCTTCCTGTTATTTAACAAGTTATTTCTTTTTCCTCCCTGGGGAGAAGTTCAATGCCTTTTTCAAAGACTCTGATCAAACAGGTGAGCATCAAGGGGAAACATTGTGCCTCCTCTCTGGATACTGTGGGAATCCCCAACAATGGGATATTTGCAAAGGTTTTCTGAGACTAAGTTAAAGCCTGACTGGGTTGCTTTGTCTTCCAGCTGCTGTGTGGATGGGGCCTGGTTTTGTCTTTGTTGTGTAAGAAGGGAAAGCAAACACAAGAAGCCTCGCCTGGGAGATAACCCCTAGAGAGAGGGAAATCTTTGATGGCATGTTTCCCTCTCCACTGTAGCCAGTCCTGGAGCCCATGTGCTTCCCCGCATCCCCTTTTGGCATCAGTCTCAGCACACCCTTTGCCTGGACTATGGCAGCAGCTCCTCATTTGTCTCCCGTTTCCGCTCTTGCCCTCCTCTACCCCCACGCAGCTTCCTACACAGCAGTCAGAGCGATATTTTCAGAACACAAATCTGTATGTGTAACTCTTCTAGTTAAACCCATCAAAGCTTCTCACTGCTTTTTTTTTTTTTTTTTAAACTAACATTTTATTGGAGCAAGGTTGATTTACAGTGTTTTGTTAGTTTCTGCTGTACAGCAAAGTGAATCAGCCATATGTATACATACGCTGTTTAGTCGCGAAGTGTCCAACTCTTTACAATCCCATGGACTGTAGTCCACCAGGCTCCTGCGTCCATGAGATTTTCCAGGCAAGAATACTGGAGTGGGTTGCAGTTTCCTTCTCCAGGAGATCTTCCTGAAGCAGGGATTGAACCTGTGTATCCTGCATTACAGGCAGATTCTTTTACCTCTGAGACATTAGGCAAGCCCATGTATATGTTTACCCCCTCTTTTTTTGGATTTCCCTCCTATTTAGGTCACCACAGAGCACTGAGTAGAGTTTCCTGTGCTATGCAGTAGATCCCTATTAGTTATCTTTTATATATGTTCCCATTGCTTTTTGAAAGCAAAAGCCTTCAACCAGTATTTAGGCACTTTGTGGTCTGGCCCCTGCCCACCTCCCCATCCTCATCTTACCCAACTCTTTCCTATTTCTGCCTTGCAGCCTCATTAGCATAATTTATGCTTTTATGAAGAAGCCAGACTATTCCCTCTGTCAGGAATCCTGTCCCCAGGGCCAATCTTCTCCTGGATAACATTTGCTGACTCTTGGATCTCAGCTTAAATATTATTACCTCCTGAGAAACCTTCCCAGATCTGCAAACTAGGCTAGGGAGCCCCCTAATAACCCTCACAGAACCTTATACATCTCCTCTGTGATCACATTTTAACTAATCATTTCCGTGGTTGTTTATTTGATGGCTCAGGACCACGCCTGTCCTTTTACAGATGACTTGAGCTTCCCAGGTGGCGCTAGTGGTAAAGAACCTGTTTGCCGATGCAGGAGATATAAGAAATGTGGGTTCCATCCCTGGGTCAGGAAGATCCCCTGGAGGAGGGTATGGCAACCCACTCCAGTACTCATGCCTGGAGAATCCCATAGATAGGGGAGCCTGGCGGGCTAGGGTCCATAGGGTCCATAGGGTCACAAAGAGTCTAACACAACTGAAATGACTCAGCACGCACTCACGCACAGTTGGGCTGGTTTCTAGAGGTTTCAACAGCCCCCAAACCAAATCTCAAACCTCTTAGGCTTCATGGTTTCTGGAAGTTCTGTATGGCCAGGATCCTGCTGGTGCCCATAACTTCTGAATTCAGACCAATGGGGTATAAAGAGGTGGGCAATGAACCATGGTTCTTCCTGAGAAAGCAGAATCTCTGCCCAGTTTCCCCAGAGAACTCTATGTCACAAAGAAACGAGGGAAAGCTCATCAGTAAGCCTCGGGGCTGAGTTTTGTGTCAGCGGAGCACCATGTTCTGTGGGTTTTTGTCCAGGGACCAGGCATTTCTAAAAATCTCCATCTCCTACTCTCTTCATTACTGCCAGGGGCAGAGCTGTTCTGTATGACAAGCCATCAGTTCTGGGGCAGCCAGAGCCAAGTAAGATCTTCATAAGATTTTGTTGAAGTAGAAGGCTTAAAAAAAAAAAAATTAGGAGCTAGGAATATAGCTAATCTGACCTTTTAGGGCCCATCTAGACAATTACAGGTCAGATATGAAATATAGTGCTGGTCATTATTTAAAAGAGAAAGTTGGGAGGAAAAGGAGACAAATATGAAAAAAAAAAAATAAACACAGCTGTTCATTCCCATTCTGTATTAGTTTTCTATTTCTGTGTGACAAATTATCACAAACCAACAGCTTAAAACTTAAAATACTTTCCCCAGTTTAGAAGTCCAGGCATGATGTAACTGGGTCCTCTGCCCAAGGTCTCACAAGCCTGGGGTCTCAACCAGACCTGGGGTCTCAGCTGAGGCTTGAGGTTCTCTTCCAAGCTCATGTGGTTGTGGTTGGTAGTTTCAGGGAGGAAAAAACTTTCCTCTATCTTTCTAGGCTTTTGTGGCTGGTTGAAGAATTAAAAAAATGAGGCACTCACCAAAATGGCTGAAAGCCTCACCTTAAATACTACTTTCAGTTAAAGACCAAAGAGAATCTTGAAGGTGGTGTTTTGGGACTTCACAGGGCAGGAAAGAGACTCACATGAAGATGGAAAAGCAAATGTTTGGCAAATAAATGTTTGCTGGATAGGCAGAGGCAATGGGACACAGAATGGACTCTGATCTCTACACCCTGCCTAGAATTTCCCCCGCTAGCACAGAGTCGGACACGACTGAAGCGACTTAGCAGCAGCAGCAGCAGCCCTGACCCATATTCTTTGCGGATATCTGTGGTGATAACTCTATTCTGGGAGCAAACCCTCTAAATCCTTTAGGCAGTTAAGGGGGAAGGTCAAAGTTTCTTTCTGAGTCTTTTAGGCTTTGATTGTTTTCAATTCAAAATAACCCACGTGCCAAAGAGACATTGGAGGGTGGCCAGTTTTGTTTCCCTAAAGTTGAATTCAGTTTTTTTGTAGCTATAGAACTCATTCATTTTTTTAAGGCCAGCAAGGAACAGTGAGTCTCTGATTTGTAGACCCGCTTTCATGGACATGGGGAGAGGAGAGGAGAGGGTGAGACATATGGAAAGAGTAACGTGGAAACTTACATTACCATATGTAAAATAGATAGCCAACGGGAATTTGCTGTATGTCTCAGGGAACCCAAACAGGGGCTCTGTATCAACCTAGAGGGGTGGGATGGGGAGGAAGATGGGAGGGAGGTTCAAAAGGGAGGGGACATATGTCTACCTATGGCTGATTCATGTTGAGGTTTGACAGAAAACAAAATTCTGTAAAGCAATTATCCTTCAATAAAGAAATTAATTAAAAAGAAAAGAATCCACCTGCCAATGCAGGGACATGGGTTCAATCCCAGGAGATTCCCACATGCCAAGAGGTAACTAAGCTGCTGCACCCCACTTACTGAGTTCATGCCCTAGAGCCCACGCTTCACAACCACAGAAACCACTGCAAGAAGAAGCGCATGCACCCCAGCTAGAGGGTAGCCCCTACTCGCTGGAACCAGAGAAAGCCCATGCGCATTAGTGAAGACCCAGCACAGCCAAAAATAAATAAATGAAAGTGTGAAAACGTTAAAAAAAAAAAAAAGAAAAGAATTTACCTGGTTAGGTCAGACCCACCCAGAATAAGCTCTTATTTGATTAACTTAAAATCAGCTTATTAGGGACTGCAAAATTCCCTCATTCTGTGGTTTATGGGTTAGAACCAAGTTACAGCTTCCTGCTTCCCACAACTCAAGGGGAGGGGATTACGCAGACGTGTAGATACCAAGGACAGACATCAAAGGAGGTCATATTAAAGTTCTACCAAGCACATCTTTCATTCACTGAGCTTCTGTGGTGTGTGTGTGCACACACACGCATGCACACAGAAATCAACTTGCTCCAACTCACTTCAACAAACTCAGGGAAATTTGTCTTAAGGAAATGAGGATGCCTTGTGGACCAAGGGAAGTAACGCAGCTTGGCCTGGACAAAAACAGGGATTAGGCTGTGGAATGCTGTAAGGAAGGTTGTGTTTCTCTGTGCATTTGCTTCATCACTGTCATTCTCTGTGAACCAACTTTATCTGATCCCCACTTGACTCTGCAGTTCCAAGCCCATGCTGTCTCCGGTATCCGGTGGAATCCATCTCTCTCTCTCCCCCTCTCTCCCTGCTGCCCTCTAGTTCTAACGTCTGCTCACCTTTAGAGCAGTCATCTCTGACCACAGTGGGGACGTCACAATCATAGCCGCCACCCATGGTGACCATGTAGCGGGAGAAGAAGGGGTTAGTTTTCAAAGAGGCTGAGGCCCCACTGCATGGTGTAAGGAATTGTCAGTGGCCAGTCTGCATATTCCCCCATCTTCCTGTACATGATTTAGTAGCAAGGCTCCTCAGGTAGCAGTGGAGGAGGCAGGAGAGGTTATGTTTAATTGCTAATGTGTTTAAAACGATGCTCCCAAGACCACAGCACTTAGAGGAAAAGTCATCCCACTAGAAGAACACGGCAGCAGCAGAGGATGTAGGTGCAGGCTCGGAGGGCCCAAGTTAGGGACAGAGCCACAGTCATGTCTGACAAAACCTTTCCTAGAATGGCTGAGAAAGCGCATGCTTTGAGTAAGTGCACAGAGCAAAAAAGATCTGAGCAACAAAAGCCCTGGAGGAGGAAGGGGATGTTCCAGCACAGACTGTACAGCTCAAGTTCTTCTAAGAACAAAGTGAGACTCAGAGAGGGTAATCCAGATGGGGCCCATCGTTTAAACCCAGCCGTGCTGCTTGAGAGCTCGCGTCAACTCTTACTTGTGAGGAATCAGTATCAGAATCTCTGTGTGTCTTGCAGCTGGCTTATACTCAGGTACACAGTGATGTGTAAACTGGGGGTGGTCCTTATCTTCGGTGTGGGTGCATTACCATCGAATCCTCTGTGATCTTCCTATAGTTCCAAGTTAAAGGATCATTTCCAATGTTGTCATACTTGTGTAAATGAGCATTTGATGATCACAGTTGATGATCACAATCAAGATTCTGAGGCTCAGAGTGGGCCCAACAATTAAATATTCTCCAGTCCCATGCTATTGAAGACCTTAGTTTCACTGAGGTTTATTTATATCCGAGTGTTCTTCCCAGGTGGTACTAGTAGTAAAGAACCCACTTGCCAATGCAAGAAGACGTAAGAGAAGTGGGTCCAATCTCTGGGTCAGGAAGATCCCCTGCAGAAGGGCACGGCAACCCACTCCAGTATTCTTGCCTGGAGAATCCCTTGGATAGAGGAGCCTGGCAGGCTACAGTCCATAGGGTCGCGAAGAGTTGGACATGACTGAGGCGACTTAGCATGCACACACTGTTCTACATGTTACAAAAAGATTCCCAAAGTCAGAGACTGAACCTGGCTAGTATTTAAGTTCTACGAGGTGACAGAGGCCAAAACCAAATTATCTGTCTTGTGGTGCCAGCACAAATCAATCACATCCTCAAGAAATGTTGGGTTTAAAAAAAAAATTATTGTAGTTGATTGACAATATTGTGTTAATTTTTCATGTACAACAAAGTGACTCAGTTATACATATGTATCTCTATATATTCTTGTTCATATTCTTTTCCATTCTGGTTTATCAGGATATTGAATACAGTTCCCTGTGCTATGCAGCAGGACCTTGTTGTTTATCTATCTTATATATAAAAGCTTGCATCTCCTAATCCCAAACTTCCAATCCTTCTCTCTCCCACCACCCTCCACCTTGGCAATAAATGTTTATTGAATGAAAAAAAAACAGATTATTCTGGATTTTGGTATCATATAATCATTATAATTATAACCTTCTCTTTGTTCTGGCAGACTGTGGTTTTTCAGAACTGCACAGTCTAGGATGGTCACCATGAGCCACACACAGAATTTTAAATTTAAATTAAATACAGATTTAAAATTCAGTTTCTTCATTGTAATAGCCACATTTCAATACTTAGTAAGCGCATGTGGCAAGTGGTTCCAAATAGTACTTTCCCATCAGTACAGAGTTTTATTGGCCAGCACTGCTCTTGAAGGTGGAGACTTCCTCAGTTTTCCTCACAGAATCTGTATCAGGGTGCGTACATAGTGTTCAACCATCATTTCTTGAACTAATGACCATTAGACTCTCCTGGTAATCACAGCCTAGCCTTCATTTCTGCACAAAGACCCCACTGAGTTCCATGCTGTGCTCCCCTGAGACTGAGACAAATCCCTAGCTTGTCAGATTCTGACTCTGACCTCACACAGTACACAAAAATCGACTCCAAATGGATTAAAGAGTTAACCTGCAAAAGTAAAAGTTCTGAAAGAAAACACTAGGGAAAATCTCCATGCCATTGATACTGGCAATGATTTCATGAATATGACTCCAAAAGCACAGGCCACAAAACCAAAAATAAACAAGTGAGATTATATCAAGCTAAAGCTTCTGCATGGCAAAGGAACCATCAGCCAACCATCGGCAGTGAAAAGGCAACGTATGGAATTGGAGGAAATATTTGCAAATCATATGCATGGTTTGCAACTATATCTAATATGATATGGGGTTAATCTCCAAAATATACAAGGAATTCTTACAGTTCAACAGCAAAGAAAAAAAAAACAAACTCTAATAACCCCAATAAGAACTCAAACAGATGTTTCTCCAAAGAAGACATACAAATGCCCAAAAGGTGCATGAAAAATGCTATAAGTCACCAATTATCAGGGAAATGCACATCAAAATCAAGGTGAGATATCACTTCACACTTGTCAGAATGCTATAATTGAGAAAACAAAAGATAATGAGTGTTGTCAAGGATGTGAAGAATTGGAACAAAGCACACCTTTTTATGGGAATGTAAAATGGTACACAGCTGTGTAAAACATTATGGAAATCCTTCAAAAAAATAAAAATAGAACTATCATACTATCCAATAATCCCACTTGTGTGTATTTATCCGAAGTAACTGAGATCAGATTCTTGAAGAGCTATTAGTCTCCTATGTTCACTGCAGCCCTTTTCACAGCAATTAAGATGTGGAAGCAACCTAACTGTCCACCAACAAGTGAATAAATATGATATATACTTACAATGGAAATAATGCTTGGTTTTAAAAAGAGGAAAAGTCTGCATAGGCAGCCATATGGACGAGCCTTGAGGATATTATGCTAATTGAAATAGGCCAATCACAGATAGACAAATATTGCACAATTCCACTTACATGAGGTACCTAAAATAGTCACATTTACAGAATAAAAGAGTAGAATGGTGCTCACTAGGCTGGAGAGAAGGGAAAGTGGGGAATTACTAATCAATGGACATCGTTTCAGTTAAGCAAATGACCTGCTGTTCAACATTGTGCCTATCATCAAAAATTATTTATTGTACACTTAAACATTTGTTGAGGGTACATTAACAAATGTGTTCTTGCCACAATAAAATAAAATAACAAGTTTCTGCTTCCTAGAAAAATAGCCCATCCTTTGCAGCCCTGTCCAGATTCCGGGCTGTAAAGCCCTTGAGAGGTGGGCTGGCACTAATGATTGCACTTTCAGCCTTTGGCTCAATGGTTGACAGAGCAGAGACACTCAGGCAAGTTTATCAAAGAAAATTGAGTAGGGAGCATAAATTGATGGCTTCAAGCAACGTCTTTGTTATTTGTCAAGTTGATGACAGGGTGGAGGTGAGTGCTGCAGGCTGCATCTCTACAGGAGGATGGGACGGCTGTGAGAGGAGAAGCAGGGAACACATTCATATATAATACCAGTGTGAAGGTCATCATTTACCAAACGCCTAGATCTCCAAAGCATCCCAGTTTCTTGAGAAGATTTTCCTACTTTTTTGACTTCTTCCCTCTCAACTCCTTCAGTTCAGTTCAGTTCAGTCGCTCAGTCATGTCTGACTCTTTGCAACCCTATGAATTGCAGCACACCAGGCCTTCCAGTCCATCACCAACTCCCGGAGTTCACTCAGACTCACGTCCATCGAGTCAGTGATGCCATCCAGCCATCTCATCCTCTGTCATCCCCTTCTCCTCCTGCCCCCAATCCCTCCCAGCATCAGAGTCTTTTCCAATGAGTCAACTCTTCGCATGAGGTGGCCAAAGTACTGGAGTTTCAGCTTAAAGCTGAACATCATTCCTTCCAAAGGAATCCCAGGGCTGATCTCCTTTAGAATGGACTGGTTGGATCTCCTTGCAGTCCAAGGGACTCTCAAGAGTCTTCTCCAACACCACAGTTCAAAAGCATCAATTCTTCGGCGCTCAGCCTTCTTCATGGTCCAACTCTCACATCCATACATGACCACAGGAAAAACCATAGCCTTGATTAGACGGACCTTTGTTGGCAAAGTAATGTCTCTGCTTTTGAATATGCTATCTAGGTCGGACATAACTTTCCTTCCAAGGAGTAAGCGTCTTTTAATTTCATGGCTGCAGTCACCATCTGCAGTGATTTGGGAGCCCCAAAAAAGAAAGTCAGCCACTGTTTCCACTGTTTCCCCATCTATTTCCCATGAAGTGATGGGACCGGATGCCATGATCTTCGTTTTCTGAATGTTGAGCTTTAAGCCAACTTTTTCACTCTCCACTTTTACTTTCATCAAGAGGCTTTTGAGTTCCTCTTCACTTTCTGCCATAAGGGTGGTATCATCTGCATATCTGAGGTTATTGATATTTCTCCCAGCAATCTTGATTCCAGCTTGTGTTTCTTACAGCCCAGCATTTCTCATGATGTACTCTGCGTAGAAGTTAAATAAGCAGGGTGACAATATACAGCCGTGATGTACCCCTTTTCCTATTTGGAAGCAGTCTGTTGTTCCATGTCCAGTTCTAACTGTTGCTTCCTGACCTGCATACAGATTTCTCAAGAGGAAGGTCAGGTGGTCTGATATTCCCATCTCTTTCAGAATTTTCCAGTTTATTGTGACCCACACAGTCAAAGGCTTTGATGTAGTCAATAAGGCAGAAATAGATGTTTTTCTGGAACTCTCTTGCTTTTTTGATGATCCAGCGGATGTTGGCAATTTGATCTCTGGTTCCTCTGCCTTTTCTAAAACCAGCTTGAACATCAGGAAGTTCACGGTTCACATATTGCTGAAGCCTGGCTTGGAGAATTTTGAGCATTACTTTACTAGCATGTGAGATGAGTGCAATTGTGTGGTAGTTTGAGCATTCTTTGGCATTGCCTTTCTTTGGGATTGAAATGAAAACTGACCTTTTCCAGTCCTGTGGCCACTGCTGAGTTTTCCACATTTGCTGGCATATTGAGTGCAGCACTTTCACAGCATCATCTTTCAGGATTTGAAATAGCTCAACGGGAATTCCATCACCTCCACTAGCTTTGTTCATAGTGATGCTTTCTAAGGCCCATTTGACTTCATATTCCAGGAAGGTCTAGGTCAGTGATCACACCATCGTATCTCTAATATTTCTTTTTTCCTGTTTGCTTAGGTTTAAAAATACAAAGATTGCAGAAAAATAGGAAACACTTTATATACCTATATTAAGAAGGGTCCTGATAGGAAATACATGGCAAAGGAGTGAGTGAGGTGTAAAAAACCACAAGAGATGCTGCTGTACCCCAAGCATTCAGGAAACCTTAACATCTTAAAGGCACAAGATGGGGTGTTGTTACCAGAGCCTGACAAGCGAAGGCTTCCTAATAGGAGCTTTCATTTCTGCAGAGAGGGACGGCATAGAGGAATGAATACTCAGACTCCCTCCCTCCCATCTCTGCCCCTGTTCCCAGCAGGATGAACTCAGCGGGAGCCAGAGGGCTGGGAAGTCAAGCAGAGGGACCAGCCTCCTGGGTCATCAGGGTGGAGAAGGGTAAAGTGTGGATCCAGAGGGCGACAGGGAATAACCCCACACCCCTCCATCTGGAAGTAACAAGTGGGAGCAGTTTGTTATTTTTGATCCTCATTTCAAAAAAAGAACTTCACAAGATAGAGTTAGGCCTCTTACTTGTTCACCTCAGTATTCCATTCTCCCCCCTCATCAGAGACAATTTTGTGAATTTGGTGTATCTCCCCCCTCATCAGAGACAATTTTGTGAATTTGGTGTAAGCCCTTTGTGTATATTTTTAACCTTTTTTTACCTAAATATAAATAAGTACCGAATAGCATTATTTTGGCTTTTTGAGATTTTTAGATATGTTTTCATGTTTTTCATATAATTCTGTGACTTACTTTTTTCATTCAAACATGTATGTGCTTCAGAGAGATTTATACATTAGTATATATGAGTATGGGCTTCCCAGTTGGCTCGATGGTAAGGAATCTACCTGCCACGCAGGAGGCACAGATTTGATCCCTGGCTCAGGAAGACACCCTGGAGAAGCAAATGGCAACCCACTCCAGTTTTCTTGCCTGGGCTATCCCGTGGACAAGGAGCCTGGCAGGCTTCAGTCCATGCAGTCCCAAAGAGACACAATTTAGTGACTAAACAACAACATATATCAATATATTTCATTCATCTTAATTGTTGAATAGTATTTCACTCTATCTATCTACTCTTCTACTGATGGATATGTACCTTGTTTACAATATTCACTCTTCAAATAGTATGGTACCAGGGCTCATAGAATCTGAACATGCTCAACTTTAACAGAAATTGCCAAATTATTCTCCAGAATAGTTGTGTTAATTTATATTCTCTTCATATGTGAAGGCTCCTGTTTCCCCACATTCTCACTAACTCTCTGTACTTCAGATTTTAATTTTTGCCTGCATAATGGCATGAAATGGTATCCCACTGTTGCTTTAATTGGCATTTTCCTGATCATTAGTGAAGGTGAGCAACTTTTTCAGATATTTACTAGCCATCTGCATTTCCTCTTCTGTTAATTGCCTGCCTCTCTCCTTTGCCTACATTTTACTAAACTATAAAACTTTTACAACTTTCTTTGTGAGTTGGAAGCCTTGAAGTCTATCTTGGATGTTACTTCTTTGTGTGAAATGTGATGTGCAACCCAAGACACTTCTAATTAGCTCAGGATGAGGTTTTATAAAAATTGGAATCAAGAGCTTAACAGGTGGAAACATTCTCAAGGGGTAAAAGAAAGGCAAGGTGGTATTTACTCACATTGCTTCAGGAATTTTTCCCCAACATACTGGACAGTAACAAAGTCTCTAAAAGTCAAAGGGAATGACTGCATTAAATTAAGGCTTGATTATCTATTCTTCACGGAGTTGCTATCTCCATGTTCCCTGGCTCCAGATGTATGGCATCAAGGGGGGAAATGAAATTGTGACTGTTTTCAGAGTGGGCTGTTCTGACTTGACGATGTATTTCATGATGAATCAATGCTGCAAGGGAGACATAACTTAATCCACTAAGGTATGTGAACTAAATCCTCCAATTCATCTCGCAGGAATAGCTGCTCAAGGACAGGGCTCTCTCTGAAGACTCTGGTGACAAATTTAATTCAACAGATTCCTGCACCTTGTTCTAGAAGCTGTTTCTTCAGCCAGCAAAATAACTCACATCAGGATGCATCAAGCGGCACTTCTGTTTGAGAGAGGACTGTGCACAGCATTGTGGGGCCATAGAGGAGTCAGCTCCTTCTAGACTCACGTTGGGAACCTTCTTACCACATTCCTGTACCTCCCCTCGTTCACTTCCCACATTATACTGGCACTGTCTGCTCGTGGGTCCCTCTCCCCAGCAAGGCTTTGAGCCAGGGTTTCTCAACTTCAATACTATTGATATTTGGGGCCAGATAAATGTTTGACTGGGGGAGGGGCCATCCTGTTCTTTGCAGAATGTTCAGCAGGATCCCTGACTCCTACTCACTCCATGCCACTATCTCTCTCTCTCACACACAGAGTCTCACACACATTGAATGTGTGTGTGCTCAGTCATGTCTGACTCTTTGTAACCCCCTGGACTGTAGCCCATTGGGCTTCTCCTTCCATGGAATTTTCCAGTCAAGAATACTGGAGGGCGTTGCTATTTAGTACTCCAGGAAATCTTCCCGACCCAGGGATTGAACTTGTGTCTCTTGAGCCTCCTGCCAAATGTCCTCTGGCAGCCAAATTGCCCCAGTTGAGAACCCTTCTGTCAGCTCTAGCAGAGCAGCAGCCACATTTTCTTTCCCTCTCTGATTCTCAGTGCCCTGGACATGCCTGGCACTGTGATCCACACAGAACTTTGCTTGGAGGGTTGAGAAAAGGCTTTGTGTTAGACAAGTACTGGATTTTGATTTTGAAGAATGGAGAGGAATAATATGTATCAGTACTCTCCTGCACAACTTTCTGTGATCATGGAGCTACTCTATATACTTTGTAGAGGACCAACCCTGGGTCCAAGAATCGTGGTTGCACGGGCACAGGAGGGCCTAGTGGAGCTATCTCACGTTGAAGGTCAGGAAGGGAGGCGGTGAGGAGATACCCCCACGCCCAAGGTAAGAGAAACACAAGTAAGATGGTAGGTGTTGCAAGAGGGCATCAGAGGGCAGACACATTGAAACCATACTCACAGAAAACTAGTCAATCTAATCACATTAGGACCACAGCCTTGTCTAACTCAATGAAACTAAGCCATGCCCGTGGGGCAACCCAAGATGGGCGGGTCATGGTGGAGAGATCTGACAGAATGTGGTCCACTGGAGAAGGGAATGGCAAACCACTTCAGTATTCTTGCCTTGAGAACCCCATGAACAGTACAAAAAGGCAAAATGATAGGATACTGAAAGAGGAACTCCCCAGGTCAGTAGGTGCCGAATATGCTACTGGAGATCAGTGGAGAAATAACTCCAGAAAGAATGAAGGGATGGAGCCAAAGCAAAAACAATACAGAGTTGTGGATGTGACTGGTGATAGAAGCAAGGTCCAATGCTGTAAAGAGCAATATTGCCTAGGAACCTGGAATGTCAGGTCCATGAATCAAGGCAAATTGGAAGTGGTCAAACAAGAGATGGCAAGAGTGAATGTCGACATTCTAGGAATCAGCAAACTGAAATGGACTGGAATGGGTGAATTTAACTCAGATGACCATTATATCTATTACTGCGGGCAGGAATCCCTCAGAAGAAATGGAGTAGCCATCATGGTCAACAAAAGAGTCCGAAATGCAGTACTTGGATGCAATCTCAAAAACGACAGAATGATCTCTGTTCGTTTCCAAGGCAAACCACTCAATATCACAGTAATCCAAGTCTATGCCCCAACCAGTAATGCTGAAGAAGCTGAAGTTGAATGGTGCTATGAAGACTTACAAGACCTTTTAGAACTAACACCCAAAAAAGATGTCCTTTTCATTATAGGGGACTGGAATGCAAGAGTAGGAAGTCAAGAAACACCTGGAGTAATAGGCAAATTTGGCCTTGGAATATGGAATGAAGCAGGGCAAAGACTAATAGAGTTTTGCCAAGAAAATGCACTGATCATAACAAACACCCTCTTCCAACAACACAAGAGAAGACTCTACACATGGACATCACCACTTGGTCAACACCAAAATCAGATTGATTATATTCTTTGCAGCCAGAGATGGAGAAGCTCTATACAGTCAGCAAAAACAAGACCAGGAGCTGACTGTGGCTCAGACCATGAACTCCTTATTGCCAAATTCAGACTTAAATTGAAGAAAGTAGGGAAAACCACTAGACCATACAGGTATGACCTAAATCAAATCCCTTATGATAATACAGTGGAAGTGAGAAATAGATTTAAGGGCCTAGATCTGATAGATAGAGTGCCTGATGAACTATGGAATGAGGTTTGTGACATTGTACAGGAGACAGGGATCAAGACCATCTCCATGGAAAAGAAATGCAAAAAAGTAAAATGGCTGTCTGGGAAGGCCTTACAAATAGCTGTGAAAAGAAGAGAAGCAAAAAGCAAAGGAGCAAAGGAAAGATATAAGCATCTGAATGCAGAGTTCCAAAGAACAGCAAGAAGAGATAAGAAAGCCTTCCTCAGCGATCAATGCAAAGAAATAGAGGAAAACAACAGAATGGGAAAGACTAGAGATCTCTTCAAGAAAATTAGAGACACCAAGGGAACATTTCGTGCAAAGATGGGCTCGATAAAGGACAGAAATGGTATGGACCCAACAGAAGCAGAAGATATTAAGAAGAGGTGGCAAGAATACACAGAAGAACTGTACAAAAAAGATTGTCATGACCCAGATAATCACGATGGTGTGATCACTGACCTAGAGCCAGACACCCTCGAATGTGAAGTCAAGTGGGACTTAGAAAGCATCACTACAAACAAAGCTAGTGGAGGTGATGGAATTCCAGTTGAGCTATTTCAAATCCTGAAAGATGATGCTGTGAAAGTGCTGCACTCAATATGCCAGCAAATTTGGAAAACTCAGCAGTGGCCACAGGACTGGAAAAGGTCAGTTTTCATTTCAATCCCAAAGAAAGGCAATGCCAAAGAATGCTCAAACTACCGCACAATTGCAGTCATCTCACACGCTAGTAAAGTAATGCTCAAAATTTCTCCAAGCCAGGCTTCAGCAATATGTGAACCGTGAAATTCCTGATGTTCAAGCTGGTTTTAGAAAAGGCAGAGGAACCAGAGATCAAATTGCCAACATCCACTGGATCATGGAAAAAGCAAGAGAATTCCAGAAAAACATCTATTTCTGCTTTATTGACTACGCCAAAGCCTTTGACTGTGTGGATCACAATAAACTGTGGAAAATTCTGAAAGAGATGGGAATACCAGACCACCTGATCTGCCTCTTGAGAAATGTGTATGCAGGTCAGGAAGCAATAGTTAGAACTGGACATGGAACAACAGACTGGTTCCAAATAGGAAAAGGAGTACTTCAAGGCTGTATATTGTCACCCTGCTTATTTAACTTATATGCAGAGTACATCATGAGAAACGCTGGACTGGAAGAAACACAAGCTGGAATCAAGATTGCTGGGAGAAATATCAATAACCTCAGATATGCAGATGACACCACCCTTATGGCAGAAAGTGAAGAGGAACTCAAAAGCCTCTTGATGAAAGTGAAAGTGGAGAGTGAAAAAGTTGGCTTAAAGCTCAACATTCAGAAAATGAAGATCATGGCGTCTGGTCCTATCACTTCAAGGGAATTAGATGGGGAAACAGTGGAAACAGTGTCAGACTTTATTTTGGGGGGCTCCCAAATCACTGCAGATGGTGACTGCAGCCCTGAAATTAAAAGACACTTACTCCTTGGAAGGAAAGTTATGACCAACCTAGATAGCATATTCAAAAGCAGAGACATTACTTTGCCAACAAAGGTCCGTCTAGTCAAGGCTATGGTTTTTCCTGTGGTCATGTATGGATGTGAGAGTTGGACTGTGAAGAAGGCTGAGCACCGAAGAAATGATGTTTTTGAACTGTGGTGTTCGAGAAGACTCTAGAGAGTCCCTTGGACTGCAGGGAGATCCAACCAGTCCATTCTGAAGGAGATCAGCCCTGGGATTTCTTTGGAAGGAATGATGCTAAAGCTGAAACTCCAGTACTTTGGCCACCTCATGCGAAGAGTTGACTCATTGGAAAAGACTCTGATGCTGGGAGGGATTGGGGGCAAGAGGAGAAGGGGACAACATTCGATGAGATGGCTGGATGGCATCACTGACTCATTGGACATGAGTCTGGGTAAACTCCAGGAGTTGGTAATGGACAGGGAGGCCTGGGGTGCTGATTCATGGAGCCGCAAAGAGTCGGACATGACTGAGCGACTGAACTGAATTGAACTGAAACACTACCACATGTGGCCTTTGAGCACTTGAAATGTGCGACCAAGAAACTGACTTTTAAATTTTAGTTTTAATTATTTTAAATTTCCAAGGCTACATTTGACTAGAAGCTTTCATACTGAACATTGGGTGGCTTCCCCAGTGGCTCAGACAGTAAAGAATCAGTGTGTGATGCAGCAGACCAGGTTCGATCCCTGAGTTGGAAAGATCCCTGGAGAAGGGAATGGCTACCCACTCCAATATTCTTGTCTGGGAAACCCCATGGACAGAGGAGCCTGGCTACAGTTCATGGAGTTGCAGAGAGTTGGATGTGACTGAGCGACTAACATGCACACATACAAGCCCCACTGTAAGCACAATTCACCAAATATGAGTTCGGGCTTCGACACTTCCCCAGATATTCAGTACCATATTTACACTTCGTTTCTCTGACCATTATCCAAGCCTACATCAATAGGGTTAGCCAAAATGTTTGTTCCAGTTTTCTGTAATGGCTTGTGAAACTCACTTTTTCGCCAGTTCAATAGTTTGGAATAAAATAAATATTATCATGCTTCACTCTACAGAGGTGATAAAAGAGCTCACCCCACCCATCACAAAGAAACCAGGGACACCATTCTTGACGGTTTTGAGGACTGATGCTGGTGGAATTCTCAGAATCACCCCATTAATGTAAAAGAATGAAAGAGAAAATGAAAGGCCATACCTAAGCCCACCATCTAGACCTAATCACTGTCTGATACTTCTGATAAATATTTCGCTTGTCTTTTTCTTTTTTACACACAAAATTGGAATAATACTGTACCTATCCTTCTTTTAAAAATGTTGACAGGATGGTACAAAAAGTTCCCATATACTCCCCCCACACACACACTAGTACATGAATCGTGACAAATCTTACATCAGTATCATGCATTTGTCATGATTCATGTACTAGTGTGTAGGTGTGTGTGTGTGCGCGCATGTGCGCGTGCACTCAGTCGTGTCGACTCTTTGTGACCCCATGGGCTGTAGCCTGCCAGCCTCCTCTGTCCATGAAATTCTCCAGGCAAGCATATTGGAATGGGTTATCACTTCCTTCTCATGGGGATCTTCCCAAATGTACCAGTCTTGATACATTCAGTTCAGTTCAGTCGCTCAGTTGTGTCCAACTCTTTGCGAACCCATGAACCGTAGCACACCAGGCCTCCCTGTGCATCACCAACTCCCGGAGTTCACCCAAACCCATGTCCATTAAGTCGGTGATGCCATACAACTATCTCGTCCTCTGTCATCCCCCTCTCTTCCTGCCCTCAATGTTTCCCAGCATCAGGGTCTTTTCAAATGAGTCAGCTCTTCGCATCAGGTGGCCAAAGTATTGCAGTTTCAGCTTCAAAATCAGTCTTACCAATGAACCCAGGACTGATCTCCTTTAGGATGGACTGGTTGGATCTCCTTGCAGTCCTTGTTGGAGAAGACCCTTAAGAGTCTTCTCCAACACCACAGTTCAAAAGCATCAATTCTTCAGCACTCAGTTTTGTTATAGTCCAACTCTCACGTCCATACATGATCACTGGAAAAACCATAGCCTTGACTCGATGGACCTTTGTTGACAAAGTAATGTCTCTGCTTTTTAATATGCTGTCTAGGTTGGTCATAACTTTCCTTCCAAGGAGTAAGCATCTTTTAATTTCATGGCTACAATCACCATCTGCAGTGATTTTGGAGCCCCCCAAAATAAAGTCAGCCACTGTTTCCATTGTTTCCCCATCTATTTCCCATGAAGTGATGGGACTGGATGCCATGATCTTCGTTTTCTGAATGTTGAGCTTTAAGCCAACTTTTTCACTCTCCACTTTCACTTTCATCAAGAGGCTTTTTAGTTCTTCTTCACTTTCTGCCATAAGGGTGGTGTCATCTGCATATCTGAGGTTATTGATATTTCTCCCAGCAATCTTGATTCCAGCTTGTGCTTCTTCCAGCCCAGTGTTTCTCATGATGTACTCTGCATAGAAGTTAAATAAGCAGGGTAACATTATACAGCCTTGATGTACTCCTTTTCCTATTTGGAACCAGTCTGTTGTTCCATATCCAGTTCCAGCTGTTGCTTCCTGACCTTCATACAGGTTTCTCAAGAGGCAGGTCAAGTGGTCTGGTATTCCCATCTCTTTAAGAATTTCCCACAGTTTGTTGTGATCTACACAGTCAAAGGCTTTGACATAGTCAATAAAGCAGAAATAGATGTTTTTCTGGAACTCTCTTGCTTTTTCGATGATTCAGCAGATGTCAGCAATTTGATCTCTGGTTCCTCTGCCTTTTCTAAAACCAGCTTGAACATCAGGAATTTCACAGTTCACATATTGCTGAAGCCTGGCTTGGAGAATTTTGATCATTACTCTACTAGTGTGTGAGATGAGTGCAATTGTGCAGTAGTTTGAGCATTCTTTGGCATTGCCTTTCTTTGGGATTGGAATGCAAACTGACCTTTATCGTTAACAAAAATCCATACTTCTTTCAAATTTTCCCTGTTATTTCCTAATGTCCTTGTGTTGTACATGATCAGATCTAAGATACCATATTATACTTGGTTATTAGACTCCCTCAGGCTCCTCTTGACTACTACAGTATCTCAGACTTTTCTTGTTTTTGATGACCTTGACAGTTTTGAGGAGTACTGTCAGACATTTTTTAGAATTTCCTTCAATTGGTATTTATCTGATATTTTTCTCATTATCAACCTGGGATCTACATACACAGGTATCCTCAACCTGGAATTGACAGCCATTAGTTACCATTTTGTGATACTTGATTCATTTTTAAGAAACAAATAGAATGGAAATTAGATTTTCTTCACTCAATACCATTTGCAGCAATTTGGATGGATCTAGAGATTATCATACTAAGTGAAGTAAGTCAGATAGAGACAGACAAATACCATATGATATCCCTTATATATGGAACCTACAATACAACACAAAAGAACTTACTTACAAAGGAGAGATAGACTCACAGACATGGAAAACAAGCTTATGGTTACCAAAAAGGAAAGAAGTTGGGGAGAGAAAAATTAGAAGTTAGGGATGAAAATATACACACTACTATCCATAAAATATAAAATAGACAACCAACAAAGACCTACTGTACAGCACAGGAAACTATATTCAATATCTTGTAAAAACCCATAATGGAGAAGAATCTAAAAAAAGATACAACCCCATCACTTTTATCTACACCTGAAACTAACTCAACACTGTAAATCAACTATATTTCAATAAAAATATTTTTTAAAGATGATTCCCTTCATTCAACATGCACAGCTTCAGTCTCACAATCCTCCCAGCCTCAGAGATGTCTCCAGTTTAATGTGTAATCTCCCATCTCCACTTTTCCCTTTTATATGTGTGTATGCTCACACCTATACAACCAGGAAAATATATGGCATTTCACTATATTTAAAATATTTTCCAAGAGTGGCATCATATACACATCATTCTATGTCTTGATTTCTTTTGCTTTCTCTCAAAAAATATCATATATGATTTCATCCCAAAACAATGAATTTCACCTTTTTCTCAAGCGCACATGGAACCTTCTCCAGGATAGATCACATCCTGGGCCATAAATCTAGCCTTGGTAAATTCAAAAAAATAGAAATCATTCCAAGCATATTTTCTGACCACAATGCAGTAAGATTAGATCTCAATTACAGGAGAAAAACTATTAAAAATTCCAACATATGGAGGATGAACAACACCCTGCTGAATAACCAACAAATCACAGAAGAAATCAAAAAAGAAATCAAAATTTGCATAGAAACTAATGAAAATGAAAACACAACAACTCAAAACCTGTGGGACACTTTAAAAGCAGTCCTAAGGGGAAAGTTCATAGCAATACAGGCATACCTAAAGAAACAAGAAAAAAGTCAAATAAATAACCTAACCCTACACCTAAAGCAACTAGAAAAGGAAGAAATGAAGAACCCCAGGGTTAGTAGAAGGAAAGAAATCTTAAAAATTAGGGCAGAAATAAATGCAAAAGAAACAAAAGAGATCATAGCAAAAATCAACAAAGCCAAAAGCTGATTCTTTGAAAAGATAAATAAGATTGACAAACCATTAGCCAGACTCATCAAGAAACAAAGGGAGAAAAATCAAATCAATAAAATTAGAAATGAAAATGGAGAGATCACAACAGACAACACAGAAATACAAAGGATCATAAGAGACTACTATCAGCAATTATATGCCAATAAAATGGACAACGTGGAAGAAATGGACAAATTCTTAGAAAAGTACAACTTTCCAAAACTGAACCAGGAAGAAAGAGAAAATCTTAATAGACCCATCACAAGCACGGAAATTGGAACTGTAATAAAAAATCTTCCAGCAAACAAAAGCCCAGGTCCAGACGGCTTCACAGCTGAATTCTACCAAAAATTTAGAGAAGAGCTAACACCTATCCTGCTCAAACTCTTCCAGAAAATTGCAGAGGAAGGTAAACTTCCAAACTCATTCTATGAGGCCACCATCACCCTAATACCAAAACCTGACAAAGATGCCACAAAAAAAGAAAACTACAGGCCAATATCACTGATGAACATAGATGCAAAAATCCTTAACAAAATTCTAGCAATCAGAATCCAACAACACATTAAAAAGATCATACACCATGACCAAGTGGGCTTTATCCCAGGGATGCAAGGATTCTTCAATATCCGCAAATCAATCAATGTTACACACCACATTAACAAATTGAAAAATAAAAACCATATGATTATCTCAATAGATGCAGAGAAAGCCTTTGACAAAATTCAACATCCATTTATGATAAGAACTCTCCAGAAAGCAGGAATAGAAGGAACATACCTCAACATAATAAAAGCTATATATGACAAACCCACAGCAAACATTATCCTCAATGGTGAAAAATTGAAAGCATTTCCTCTAAAGTCAGGAACAAGACAAGGGTGCCCACTTTCACCATTACTATTCAACATAGTTTTGGAAGTTTTGGCCACAGAAATCAGAGCAGAAAAAGAAATAAAAGGAATCCAAATTGGAAAAGAAGAAGTAAAACTCTCACTGTTTGCAGATGACATGATCCTTTACATAGAAAACCCTAAAGACTCCACCAGAAAATTACTAGAACTAATCAATGATTATAGTAAAGTTGCAGGATATAAAATCAACACACAGAAATCCCTTGCATTCCTATACACTAATAATGAGAAAACTGAAAGAGAAATTAAGGAAACAATTCCATTCACCATTGCAACGGAAAGAATAAAATACTTAGGAATATATCTACCTAAAGAAACTAAAGACCTATATATAGAAAACTATAAAACACTGGTGAAAGAAATCAAAGGGGACACTAATAGATGGAGAAATATACCATGTTCATGGACTGGAAGAATCAATATAGTGAAAATGAGTATACTACCCAAAGCAATTTACAGATTCAATGCAATCCCTATCAAGCTACCAACGGTATTCTTCACAGAGCTAGAACAAATAATTTCACAATTTGTATGGAAATACAAAAAACCTCAAATAGCCAAAGCTATCCTGAGAAAGAAGAATGGAACTGGAAGAATCAACCTACCTGACTTCAGGCTCTATTACAAAGCCACAGTTATCAAGACAGTATGGTACTGGCACAAAGACAGAAATATTGATCAATGGAACAAAATAGAAAGCCCAGAGATAAATCCACGCACATATGGACACCTTATCTTTGACAAAGGAGGCAAGAATATACAATGGATTAAAGACAATCTCTTTAACAAGTGGTGCTGGGAAATCTGGTCAACCACTTGTAAAAGAATGAAACTAGAACACTTTCTAACACCTTACACAAAAATAAACTCAAAATGGATTAAAGATCTAAACGTAAGACCAGAAACTATAAAACTCCTAGAGGAGAACATAGGCAAAACACTCTCTGACATACATCACAGCAGGATCCTCTATGACCCACCTCCCAGAATATTGGAAATATAAGCAAAAATAAACAAATGGGACCTAATTAAACTTAAAAGCTTCTGCACAACAAAGGAAACTATTAGCAAGGTGAAAAGGCAGCCTTCAGAATGGGAGAAAATAATAGCAAATGAAGCAACGGACAAACAACTAATCTCAAAAATATACAAGCAACTCCTATAGCTCAACTCCAGAAAAATAAATGACCCAATCAAAAAATGGGCCAAAGAACTAAATAGACATTTCTCCAAAGAAGACATACAGATGGCTAACAAACACATGAAAAGATGCTCAACATCATTCATTATCAGAGAAATGCAAATCAAAACCACTATGAGGTACCATTTCACGCCAGTCAGAATGGCTGTGATCCAAAAGTCTACAAGCAATAAATGCTGGAGAGGGTGTGGAGAAAAGGGAACTCTCTTACACTGTTGGTGGGAATGCAAACTAGTACAGCCACTATGGAGAACAGTGTGGAGATTCCTTAAAAAACTGGAAATAGAACTGCCTTATGATCCAACAATCCCACTGCTGGGCATACACACTGAGGAAACCAGAAGGGAAAGAGACACGTGTACCCCAATGTTCATCCCAGCACTGTTTATAATAGCCAGGACATGGAAGCAACCTAGATGCCCATCATCAGATGAATGGATAAGAAAGCAGTGGTACATATACACAATGGAGTATTACTCAGCCATTAAAAAGAATACATTTGAATCAGTTCTAATGAGATGGATGAAACTGGAACCTATTATACAGAGTGAAGTAAGCCAGAAAGAAAAACGCCAATACAGTATACTAACGCATATATATGGAATTTAGAAAGATGGTAACAATAACCCTGTGTACGAGACAACAAAAGAGACACCGATGTATAGATCAGTCTTATGGACTCTGTGGGAGAGGGAGAGGGTGGGGAGATTTGGGAGAATCGCATTGAAACATGTATATGTTTCATTGAAATCATGTATGAAACGAGTCGCCAGTCCAGGTTCGATGCACGGTACTGGATGCTTGGGGCTGGTGCACTGGGACGACCCAGAGGGAGGGTATGGGGAGGGAGGAGGGAGGAGGGTTCAGGATGGGGAACGCGGGTATACCTGTGGCGGATTCATTCTGATATTTGGCAAAACTAATACAATATTGTAAAGTTTAAAAATAAAAGAAAATTAAAAAAATATATATATCATATATGAAACGAATCGCCAGTCCAGGTTCGATGCAGGATACAGGATGCTTGGGGCTGGTGCACTCGGATGACCCAGAGGGATGGTACGGGGAGGGAGGTGGGAAGGGGGTTCAGGATGGGGAACACGTGTATACCCGTGGCGGATTCCCGTTGATGTATGGCAAAACCAATACAATATTGTAAAGTAATTAGCCTCCAATTAAAATAAATAAATTTAAATTAAAAAAAAAAACATTGTTTTTGAGAAAAGATAAGCATTTGAGGTGATGAAAGTGATACTTAATTACATGGTGAGAATCCCTTCACAATGTATACACTTAAGAAACCACCTCAGTGTACATTTTAAGTATCTTACAATTGTATTTGTCAGTTATACTTCAATGAAGGTGAAAAAAAAAACCCAAATTATTTTGAGAACGATTTATGTAGGTTTACATAGACTTAGCTATTGCCTTTAACTGCTGCATGGTATTCTATGGTATGATTGAAGTATATTTTATACATTCTCTTCCTTTAAGGAGACTCTCAAATAAAATTACTGGTTTGTAGGGTATAGGTCTTCCAATATGGTTGTATGATTTTACACTGTAAAATAAAAACAATTTTTGTTTCCTTACATTCTCGACAGCAGTTAGTATTAGCAGACTTTTGAATTTTTCCAAACGTATAAAAGTGAAATTAAACCTCATTAACATTTTATTTCAAATTTTCCTGATTACTGGTGAGCTTGAGCATCATCTCATATGTTCATTAGTCATTTGGCTCCTTTTACCATCAATTTCTTGTTCACATTTTTTCTCATTTTTCTATTGAATGCTTTTTTCTTTTTTTAAATTAGCTAGATAGCCTTTTGTTTTTTACATGTTTTGAGTAGTAATCTTTTTCTTATGAGTATTTTACTAATATATTGTTTTAGTCTGCTGCTTTTCTTTTTAAATTAGCATCTCATTTGTCATTAGGAATACATTTTGACATGCTAGAAGCTATAAATTTTTTCAATCTATGCTATTTTATATAATGCTTAAGAATGTATAAAATATATTTCCCTACGCTGTTCAGTCACTCAGTCATGTCCAACTCTTTGTGACCCCATGGACTGCAGCATGCCAGGCTTCCCTGTTCTTCACCATCTCCCAGAGCTTGTTCAACTCATGTGCATTGAGTTGGTGATGCCATCCATCTCGTCCTTTGTCATCCCCTTCTCCTCCTGCCTTCAATCTTTCCCAGCATCAGGGTATTTTCCATGAGTTGACTCTTTGCATCAGGTGGCCAAAGATTTGAAGCTTCAGCATCAGTCCTTCCAATGAATATTCAGGATTGACTTCCTTTAGGTTTGACTGCTTTGATCTCCTTGCAGTCCAAACAACTCTCAAGAGTCTTCTCCAGCACTACAGTTTGAAAGCATCAATTCTTTGGTGCTCAGACTTATTTATGACCCAACTCTCACATCCAGATATGACGACTGGAAAAAACCATAGCTTTGACTAGACAGACCTTTGTCAGCAAAGTAATGTCTCTGCTTTTTAATATGCTGTCTAGGTTGGTCATAGCTTTTCTTCCAAGGAGCAAGTGTCTTTTAATTTCATGGCTGCAGTCACCATCTGCAGTGATTTTGGAGCCCAAGAAAATAAGGTCTGTCACTGTTTCCCTTGTTTCCCCATCTATTTACCATGAAGTGCCAACAAAGGTTTGTCTAGTCAAGGCTATGGTTTTTCCTGTGGTCATGTATGGATGTGAGAGTTGGACTGTGAAGAAGGCTGAGTGCTGAAGAATTGATGCTTTTGAACTGTGGTGTTGGAGAAGACTCTTGAGAGTCCCTTGGACTGCAAGGAGATACAACCAGTCCATTCTGAAGGAGATCAACCCTGGGATTTCTTTGGAAGGAATGATGCTAAAGCTGAAACTCCAGTACTTTAGCCACCTCATGCGAAGAGTTGACTGATTGGAAAAGACTCTGATGCTGGGAGGGATTGGGGGCAGGAGGAGAAGGGGACGACAGAGGATGAGATGGCTGGATGGCATCACTGACTCGATGGACGTGAGTCTGGGTGAACTCCGGGAGTTGGTGATGGACAGGGAGGCCTGGCATGCTGCGGTTCATGGGGTCGCAAAGAGTCGGACATGACTGAGCGACTGATCTGATCTGATCTGATCTGATGGGATCGGATGCCATGATCTTTGTTTTTTGAATGTTCAGTTTTAAGCCAGCTTTTTCATGCTCCTCTTTCACCTTCCTCAAGAGGTTCTTTAGTTCCTCCTCACTTTCTGTCATAAAGGTGGTGTATTCTGCATATCTGAGGTTATTGATATTCCCTCTCCCAGCCCCACAATCTTGATTTCAACTTTGGCCTCATCCAGCCTGGCATTTCATGTGATGTACACTGCTTTGAAGTTAAATAAGCAGGGTGACAATAAACAGCCTAGATGTAATGCTTTCCCAATTTTGAACCAGTCCATTGTTCCATGTCTGGTTCTAACTGTTGCTTCTTGACATACAGATTTCTCAGGAGGCAGTTCAGGTGGTTTGGTTTTCCCATCTCTTTAAGAATTTTCCAGTTTGTTGTGATCCACACAGTCAAAGGCTTTAGTCAATGAAGCAGAAATGGACGTTTTTCTGGAATTCTCTTGCTTTTTCTCTGATCCAACAGATATTGGCATTTTGATCTCTGGTTCCTCTGCCTTTCCTAAAACCAGCTTGAACATCTGGAAGTTCACGGTTCACATACTGTTCAAGCCTGGCTTGGAGGATTTTGAGCACTACTTTCTTAGTATGTGCAATGAGTGCAATTGTGCGGTAGTTTAAAGGTTCTTTGGCATTGCCTTTCTTTGGGACTGGAATGAAAACAGACCTTCTCCAGTCCTGTGGCCACTGCTGAGTTTTCCAAATTTGCTGGCATATTGAGTGCAGCACTTTCACAGCATCATCTTTTTAGAATTTGAAATTGCTCAGCTGGAATTCCATCACCTCCACTAGCTTTGTTCGTAGTGTTGCTTCCTAAGGCCCATTTCACATTCCAGAATGTCTGGCTCTAGGTGAGTGATCACACCATCGTAGTTATCCAGGTCATTAAGTTCCTCTTTATACACTTCTGTGTATTCTTGTTACCCCTTTTTAATATCTTCTGCTTCTGTTAGGTCCATACCATTTCTGTCCTTTATTGTGGCCATTTTGGCATGAAATGTTACCTTGCTATCTCTAAATTTCTTGAAGAGATCTCTAGTCTTTCACATCCTATTGTTTTTCTCTATTTCTTTGCATTGTTCACTTAAACAGGATTAAAAAAAAAAAAATCTCTCCTTGCTATTCTTTGGAACTCTGTGTTCAGATGGGTATATCTTTCCTTTTTTCCTCTGCCTTTCACTTCTCTTCCTTTCTCAGCTATTTGTAAAGCCTCCTCAGACAGCCATTTCGCCTTTTTGCATTTCTTTTCTTGGGGATGATCTTGATCATTGCCTCTTGTATGTTACAGACCTCCGTCCATAGCTCTTCAGGCCCTCTGTCTATCAGATCTAATCCCATAAATCTACTTGTCACTTTCACTGTATAATCATAAGGGATTTGATTTAGGTCATACCTGAATGGCCTAGCAGTTTTCCCTATTTTCTTTAAGTCTGAATTTTGCAATAATGAATTCATGATCTGAGCCACAGTCAGCTCCTGGTCTTCTTTTTGCTGACTGTTAGAGTTTCTCCATCTTTGGCTGAAAAGAATATAATCAGTCTTATTTTTGTATTGATCACCTGGTAATGTCCGTGTGTAACCTCTTCTCTTGTGTTGTTGAAAGAGGGTGCTTGCTATGACCAGTGTGTTCTCCTGGCAAAATTCTGTTAGCTTTTGCCCTGCTTCATTTCATACTCCAAGGCCAAACTTGCCTGTTACTTCAAGTATCACTTGACTTCTACTTTTGCATTCCAGTCCCCTATGATGAAAAGGACATCTTTTTTCGGTGTTAGATCTAGAAGATCTTGTAGGTCTTCATGGATCCACTCAACTTCAGCTTCCTCAGCATTAATGAATGGGGGATAGACTTGGGTTACTGTGATATTGAATGGTTTGCCTTGGAAACGAACTGAGACCATTCTGTCGATTTTGAGATTGTACCCAAGTACTGCATTTTGGACTCTTTTGTTGACTATGAGGGCTATTCCATTTCTTCTAAGGGAAGAAATTTCCCTACCCTAATATCTTAAAGGGCTTCCCTCATAGCTCTGTTGGTAAAGAATCCATCTACAGTGAGGGAGACCTGGGTTTGATCCCTGGGTTGGAAAGATCCCCTGGAGAAGGGAAAGGCTACCCACTCCAGTATTCTGGCCTGGAGAGTTGGACACGACTGAGCAACTTTCACTTTGGATTTCTCTGGTGGCTCGGTAAAGCATCTGCCTAGTATGTGGGAGACCGGAGTTCGATCACTGGGTGGGGAGGATCCTTTGGAGAAGGAAATGCCAACCCACTCCAGTACTCTTGCCTGGAAAATCCCATGGATGGAGGAGCCTGGCAGGCTACAGTCCATGGGGTTGCAAAGAGTCAGACACGATTGAGCAACTTCACTTCACTTCAATATCTTAAAAATATTCACTATGTTTTCTTCTGGTTGTTATAATTTTTGTTTTTAATTGTTAGATTTTTAATCTACTTGAAATTTTGTTTTTCATATAAGATGAAAATCCACTTTTCTTAGTGTCAGAAGCCCATCCACCTGGTTCCTTTGATTGAGTCCTTAATCCTTTCCTTTCAGACCTGTAATGCCAGCTCCATTAAATAAATGTCCATATATGTAGTGACTTGCTCTGGAATTTCTCATTTGCACAACTGACCTTTATCTATGACTCAACCAAAGCCATTCTGTTTTACTCATTTAGCTTCAAAATAAACTCTGATACAGGGTGGAATAAGCATTCCTTTCTTGTCATTCTTTTTTGGAACTGAATTGGATATATGGGGGCTTTTATTTTGTCACACAAATTTTGAGATAACTTTACAAGTTTTATGGAAAACTACATTAGGATTTTTACTAGAATTCTATTAAAATTTTATATGTATTTGGAAAACAGTTGCCATCTTTATCATACTGAATCTTCTTAATCACGAGTACTGTTTATCTGTCTACTTTTTAAAATCTTGTTATATTTTTTTCAATAGCATTCTTGAAATTTTCTCAGCAAAAAATTATACAAAGTTTTTATTTTTTCTTAGACATCAAATCACTTTATTGTTAAACCAGAATTTTTTCAGTTTCTTTGTGTAATGCTAGCCTGTGAAAATGCTATTTGTTTTTGAAAGTAGTTTTATATGACTTATCCTGTTGAATAATTTTATCAGTTCTGTAGAATTTCTTAGGTTTTCTAAATAGACAGTCATACCAAGCACAAATAACAATAGCTTTGTCTCTTTTAGATCCATGTATTTCCATTGCTTTATTGGCTAGAAACTTTAATGCAGTACTGCTAAATGCTATATTATTATTACATATTATATAACATATATTCTGTTGTATATATATGTATCTGTTATATATACATATATATATGTTGGAAAAGACCCTGACACTGGGAGAGACTGAGGGCAGGGGGACAAGGGGCTGACAGAGGATAAAATGGCTGGACGATATCGCTGACTCAATGGACATGAGTTTGAGCAAATTCAGGGAGATAGTGAAGGATAGGGAAGCCTGGAGTGCTGCAGTCCATAGGGTCCTAAAAAGTCAGACATGACTTAGCAACTGAACAACAACAAGATATATTATATAATAAATAATAGAAGGCAATGGCACCCCACTCCAGTACTCTTGCCTGGAAAATCCCATGGACGGAGGAGCCTGGTAGGCTGCAGTTCATGGGGTCGCGAAGAGTCGGACGCGACTGAGCGACTTCACTTTCACTTTTCACTTTCATGCATTGGAGAAGGAAATGGCAACCCACTCCAGTGTTCTTGCCTGGAGAATCCCAGGGACGGCAGAGCGTGGTGGGCTGCCATCTATGGGGTCGCACAGAGTCAGACACGACTGAAATGACTTAGCAGCATATATTGTATTTACATATTATATTAGGTGTAATATATAACACAGTATTGATGATGTGGTAGTGGATATCTTTGTCTTGTTTTTGACTCTAATAGAAAAGCTTCTAAGCACTTATTTTATATGATAAAATTTATTATGATATTATATATGTTTTTGTTAGATGCCTTTTTCCAAACCAAAGATGTTCAAGTATTCTTCTGTCTATACTTCATTAAGAATGTCTTTTTAAATCACAAATTAGTTCTAAATTTTCTTAAAAGCTTAGTGTGCATCTTTTCAGTGATCATGTCAGTTGTCTCTTTTAGCTTGTTAATGTGGTAAATGACATGATAGATTTTCTTAAGGTAAAACTTCTGTACATTCTGGGATAAATCATGCTGGGTTATATTTTTTAAGTGTATTCTACTCTGCTAACCTGGATCTGTTAATATTTTACTTAGACTTTTTACATCGATGTTTATAGTGAGTTTGGTATGTAGTCTGCTTTTTTATACTGTGACCCACTTGGGAATGAAATTATATTGTCTCATAAAATAAACTGAATGGCTTTGTCTCTTTGTGTACCCTCTGGAACAGTTTGTATAAGAGGAATTATCTGTTCCTTGACTATAGCAAAATTCAGCTGTAAATCTTTCTGGCTCTGTTTCCTTTTTAGGGAGGACAGTGTTGGCTATTAATAGTGAGCTCTTGTTATTTTGTTACTACCATATTAGCAGTAGGTGGTACTTATGCTGGAGAAGGAAATGACAGACCACTCCATCATTCTTGCCTGGGAAATCCCATGGACAAAGGAGCCTGGCAGGCTACAGTTCATGGGGTCACAAAGAGTTGGATATGACTTAGCTACTAAACAACAACAAATACTTACGTGGTGCCAGGCCCTTGTTCTAATCTAAGCATTTCAATAACAAATTTAATTGACACAACAGTCTTATGACCTAAGTACAGTCTTTGGGCTTTGGCAGGGAAGAGGTGGAGGGAAGGGGTTGGCTGTGTACCTTGGCTTGTGGGATCTTAGTTCCCTGACTAGGGAACCCAGGCCCTCAGCAGTGAGAGGGCCTACCTATCTCTAGTCCTAACTCTCTATCTCTGGAGTCCTAACCACTGGACCACCAGGGAAGTCCTGATCTAGTGTAGTTATTATTCCCATTTACATGTGAGGAAACTTAGGCAAAAAGAGATTAGGTTATCTTGCTGAAGCTTACACAGTAACGGCAGAGCCAAAATCAAGCTCAAGCAGTCTGACTGCAAGATCTATGCTCTTAACCACCATACTATATTAAATTTTTCTATTTCTTTGAAGTAAATTGTCTTACTTTTCATAGTCCTAGAAAATTACACCTTTCTTTCAAATTTTCAAAAGTATTGGCATAAAGGTATTAAAATATTCATGATATTTAAAAATATCTATTGTGATTTTTTATCCCTAATATTGCTTTATTTCTGTCTTCTCTTTTTGTTTATGAGTCTAAAACTTTTGTTTATGATTAAAACTTCTTTCTACCAGTCTTTCCAGGCAAAGAGCCAGATTTTAATTGTAAGATGTCATGATTTGCTTTAAAATATACAGTAAGTCGTGTAAGAGTGACTCGGTATATTTGAAACAAGATTGAGAGTAGCATGATAATTGTTGAAGTTTGAGCAATGAAGGCTCTTTATACCATTCTCTACTTTTATCCATTTCTGGAAATTTCTACAATTAAAAATAAGATAAGTTAAAGAATTAGATTTTGTTTTTCTCTAAAGAATTAGATTTGGTTTTTCTCATAAACCATTGAACTTTTAAATTTGTGCTATTTTTCATCAATATGTACTTTTATCTTTATTTCCTAATTCATTCTTTGGGTTTTCTCTGTTCTTTAGCTTTCTCCAGTTATATGTCTACTTAAGTAATTTTTAGTCTTGTTTCCTAGCATGCACATTTAAGCCATACATTTCCTTATAAATATCAATTTGACTTTATCCTTCAGGTCTTTTATTATGTAGTACTCTTTTCTAATTAAAAATATAATTCCAGTATGATTTCCTTTAAATTCCAAACTGTTTAGAACAGTGTCCATAAATGATATCAGCTGTTTGGAATTTGTACAGATTTGCTTTGTGCCTATTGTTAAATCATATGTGTCAATTTTTTTCAGTTAACCTATAAAATTTCTAATGATTTTGTCTTTTTGATCAGTTTTTGAAAGACACATGTTAGAGTCTCTTCATGTAGCTGGATAAAGAAATTGGTAAATGTCTTTCTGTAATTCATTTATTTTTATATTTCAAAGTTATACTAATCCATGGCTACTCATTCATGATAATATCCCCTTGGATATTTTATTTTGCTTTTATAAATATGTAACATCCCTACCTTTAACTTCAAATTCTGCTTTGTTTGATACCAATAGCTTTATTTTGGCTATTTAAAGTTGTCTTTATTTTTTCACTTTCAAACTTTCTATGTTGTTTCATTTTAGATGTACCTCTTATATATAATATATTGCTAGACTTTTTAGATCCAATCTCACCTTCCCCAGTAATAAATAATTTTAATATATAGTATATTAAATTTATTTTTGAGTGTATATGTACCATATTTAGTGCTTCTGTACCGTATTCTTTTTTCTTTACTCTTCCTCTTTTCTTGTCCCCTAGTGAACTGAAGTATCCTCTTTTCTTCCCTTCTACTGATTCAAAGTAATGAACAGTATTTTTCCCCCCTTTGGCCATGCCACACAGTATGGGACTATGGGATCCCCATCCCATAGTGTCACATAGCAGCCATATGTGTTTGGCTGCACCAGATCTTAGTTTCTGCAAGAAATTTCTGCGACACACAGAAATCTTTAGTTGCAGCATTCAGTATCTACTTCCCTGACCAGAGATAAAACTTGGGCCTCCTTCATGGGAGCATGGAGTCTTAACCACTAGACCACCAGGGAAGTTCCTTTGGATGGTATTTTTATTCTTTTAGAAGAAATCTACATACATTTTAATGTTATTTTCTAATCATGTGTAAAGCTATTATCTCTCTAAAGAAGGAAAGAAGAAACTGAAGTCACTCAGTCGTGTCCGACTCTTTGCGACCCTGTGGACTGTAGCCTACCAGGCTTCTCCGTCCATGGGATTCTCCAGGCAAGAATACTGGAGTGGGTTACCATTTCCTTCTCCAGGGGATCTTCCCGACCCAGGGATGGAACCCGGGTCTCCTGCATTGGAGGCAGACCTGTCTGCCTTCAATTATCTCTAATCTCCTTCCTAATAAGATAAGGACTTGAGTAAAACCTAAGTGAAGTCGCTCAGTCGTGTCCAACTCTTTGCGACCCCGTGGACTGTAGCCTACCAGACTCCTCCATCCATGGGATTCTCCAGGCAAGAATACTGGAGTGGGTTGCCATGAGTAAAACCTAACTTCCTCCTAAATGTTTTCATCTCACTTGGGTTCTTGTTGCCTATAATGGATTCCAACTTTTATTCACAGGAAATAAAAAATGTGTTTTCATAGACAGCCAATATTAACTTAAATTTACAACATGTTTTACTAATATTCTTTACTCATCTTTGCTTTGCTCGATGGGTTTATTTTCTGTCATGCTGAGGTACATTCTTTAGTAGTTCTTTCAGCAAGGGTCTGTGGATCTATGAATTTTTTAATTCATCATTCATTCTTCAATGATCATGTAGCTGCACATAGAGTTCTAGCTTCATTAATTTTCTCTCTCAAGACTTTAAAGACACTGTTCAATTTTTTCTCATCTATTCTTTCTTTTAATTAATTAATTTATTTTAATTGGAGGATAATTGGTTTACAATATTGTTATGATTTTTGCCATACTCATCTATTCTTAAAATGTGAAGTCTACAGGAGGTGTCAGTCCTTCTTTGCAGGCAATTTGCAAGTGTATACTTCTTCTCAGGAATGGTTTTAAGATTTTCTCTTTATAGTTGATGTTCTACAATTTTATCCCACTGTATAAGGTAAGAAGATTTGTGATTTTTTTTTTCACTTTAAGAATGTATATTTAGATTTTGGAACATCTAAAGGCATTATCTCCTGAAAATTGCCTCCACCTTCTACCTCATACTTCGTATTTCCTGTCTCTGGAACTTCTACCAAATGTGTGGTGAAGTATCTCATTTTACATTCCACATCTATCTCTCTGTACTGCATTTGAAGTGATTTCCTAAAGTCTGCTTTCCAATTTCTTCATCCTCTGTTCATGTATTTTTAGTCTACTGCTTAACAAGTCTATTGATATTTTTGTTTCAATGCTTCTATTTTTCATTTTTAGGATTTCTATTTGGTTCTCTTTTAATCCATCAATTCTTTTCCAGATTTGGGCAAAAAACAGTTTAGAGCCTCACTTTACACTAAAATAATCTAAATGGCTTTACAGCATTACAGAAAAAGAAATTAAAACAAAAAAAGTCATATTCGTCAAATCTCTAGATAGAGATAGATTTTCTAGGTTTCAAATCCCACTGTGCTTTCATAGTCTTAAAAGAAAACAGTGGTAATTTGAATACATAAACCTTAAATCTCCGAAGCTAAAAAAATGCATAAACAAAATTTAAAAGCACATAATAAATTAGGGGCATAGTTACAAAAGTATGCTGCTGCTGCTGCTGCTAAGTTGCTTCAGTCGTGTCCGACTCTGTGGGACCCCATAGACGGCAGCCCACCAGGCTCCGCCATCCCTGGGATTCTCTAGGCAAGAACACTGGAGTGGGTTGCCATTTCCTTTTCCAATGCATGAAAGTGAAAAGTGAAAGTGAAGTCGCTCAGTCATGTCTGACTCTTCGCACCCCATGGTCTGCAGCCTACCAGGGTCTGCAGCCTACCATGGTCTGCAGCCTACCATCCATGGGATTTTCCAGGCAAGAATACTGGAGTGGGTTGCCATTGCCTTCTCTGACAAAAGTATGACAAAGTATTAATATCTTTAAAATATAAAAGCCTTATAGACATTAAGAAAGACACAAATGAAAAATATAAAAGGCTAATAATAAACCTTTTCAAATTGCTTACCTATACCAATAATCAAATAAATATTAAAAAACAAAACAAAACAAAACTATCTGGCATCTACCATACTAACAAAGTATTAATATTTTGCCTCTAATAAGAATATATCAAGCTTATGAGCTACATGAGTGTAAGATATGACATTTGGAGGAAAAATTGCAACATAAATCAAGCACCTTGAAACTATTCTAACTTTGAATTTATGAATTTTGGCTTTTAGTAATCTAACCCAAGGAAGCAACCCAAAATCCTATGAATAAAAACTATGCTATCTTTTTATGGCAAAGAAAAATTGGAAACAACCTATCACTATAATAAAGAGAACTATACATAAGTTTTGCATCTGGGGTGAGCAGATGCAAACTATTATATATAGACTGGATAAACAGCAAGGTCCTAGTATATAGCACAGGGAGCTATGTTCAATGTCCTGAAAAGAATATGAAAAAGAATGTGTGTATATATAAATCACTTGTTGTTGTTGAAGTAAATTTTTAAAAAGAGAGGGGAACAAGTAAATTGTTACATCTGTAAAATATTATTCAATCATTAAAACTTACGCTTACAAAATTTTTAACTGAATAGGAAAAAACTCATGTTATAATCTTTTGTAAAAATGAAGTATATAAAACTATACATATGGCATAGCTAAAGACTAGATGAAAAGCATATATCAAAGTGTTGACAGAATACACTTCTGAGTAGTAGCTGTATTGAAGATTTTTTCCACAACATTGTATTTTTTCCACCACAAATATTCCATAAAGAACATCTATTATTTTTTATAATTTTAAAATTAATTAAGGATTAAAAAAAAATCTTTCTCAAGGAACTTGATTTCATCTTTTGTTCTTCAGTCGTCCTCACTCTCTCCTTCAAAAGGAGTCCTTTTCTCATCATTCTTGTCGGGACTGTAGGATTTTCTTGGCTTGAGGCAGTGGGTCAAATTGAAGTGAGAAGTACACGTTAATCCTAGCAACAAAACTCAGGCCTTTGACAGCACTTCTCAAAAGAACTTTCTATATCATGTCTGAGATGCTGAAGTTTTTAGGAAGATTTAAGAGTAAACTGCCATGGAAAATCGCTAACTTGAAATCCAATATTTTTAAAATATGACATCTCAAGGTACATAGTTTTCTTTTAAATTTCAGGTTGTAGCCAGTGGATTCCTAACATTAAGAATCAGCTTACTTTTATTAAAAACTTAAAAATGACATAATGTTCATGGAAGTTGTGTCAGTTTGTGTCCTTCAAGAGACAGACACCAGGGCAGAGTTAGACTTCAGAGATTTGTTGTGAGAAATCAGGAAAGGACTACGTCAATGCTGTATATTGTCACCCTGCTTATTTAACTTATCTGCAGAGTGCATCATGCGAAATGAGGGATGGATAAAGTACAAGCTGGAATCAAGACTGCCAGGAGAAATATCAACAACTTCAGACATGCAGATGACACCACTCTTATGGCAGAAAGCAAAGTGGAACTGAAGAGCCTTTTGATGAAGGTGAAAGAGGAGAGTGAAAAAGCTGGCTTAAAACTCAACATTCAAAAAATGAAGATCATGGCATCTGGTCCCATCACTTCATGGCATATAGATGGGGAAACAATGGAAACAGTGACAGACTTTATTTTCTTGGGCTCCAAAATCAGGAGGATGGTGATTTTATGGATGGTAGATGTGGACCGTGGATGGTGACTGCAGCTATGAAATTAAACGACGCTTGCACCTCAGGAGAAAAGCTATGATCAACCTAGACAGCATATTAAAAAGAGTTATCACTTTGCCGACAAAAGTCTGAGTAGTAAAAACTATGTTTTTTCCAGTAGTCATGTATGGATGTGAGAGTTGGACCATAAAGAAGGCTGAGCACTGAAGAATTGATGCTTTTGAACTGTGGTGTTGGAGAAGACTCTTGAAAGTCCCTTGGACTGCAAGGACATCAAACCAGTCAATCCTAAAGGAAATCAACCTTGAGTATTCATTGGGAGGACTGATAGAAGCTGAATCTCCAATACTTTGGCCACCTGATGGAAAGATCTGACTCACTGGAAAAGATCCTGATCCTGGGAAAGATTGAGGGCAGGAGAAGAAGGGGATGACAGAGGATGAGATGGTTGGATGGCATCACCGCCTTGATGGACATGAGTTTGAGCAAGCTCCAGGAGACAGTAAAGGGCAGGGAAGCCTGATGTGCTGCAGTCCATGGAGTCACAGAGTTGGACACAACTTGTGAATAAACAGCAACAATTGTGAGAAAAGCCCATGAAGGACAAAGGTGAGAGGAAGTAGGACAAGTAAGGAGAGCATACAGACCAAGATGCCAATCGGGCTCAATGACAGGAGACAGGGAGGAGAAGGGGATGGGCAGGAAGAGCTCCAGACTACAGGGCAGTTCTGAGAAAGCCTTGGTCAAAAATTTCCATTGTTTACCCATCTATTTACCGAGAAGTGATGTGACTGGATGCCACGATCTTTGTTTTCTGCATGTTGAGTTTTAAGCCAGCTTTTTCACTCTCCTCTTTTATCTTCATCAAGAGGCTGTTAAGTTCTTCTTCACTTTCTGTCATTAGGGTGGTATCAACTGCTGTGAGAGCAGTCAAAGAGGACTGCTCAACAGTAGAGTCCCACGTTGGGCAGAAAAGACCCAAATCTAGCGCCTCTGTTGTGCCCAGTCAGTGGCAAGAAGCAGCCTGGGGAGAGCCCTCTCAAAGTCAGCACTGTGGTAGACCCTGAGTGTAGCAGCTGGAGGTCGTCAGTCAGCTGTGGGAGGTGTGGTTCCTGTACTTCGTGGCTGCCGTAGAAATGTATTTAAAGTGTGCTGTCTTCCAGAGTCTCCTTTCCACTTCCCAAATAAAAGCAAAACCAGAAAGCCTTCTCCCTAAAACAGCAACTGGTAGATTGATTGTGTCTAGAGAAAACGTTAACATATCCTTAAGCAAGATTTCAGAATTCAGAACTACAGCATCTGGCACATTACGTGGACCTGTGAGTACTTGTTGCCTAGATTGGGTCACTTGATCCTTTTCTCCTCATGATGTGTAATAACATGGCATTCTTGATTAAACCCAGATGCCCTAGATTGGACATTTCTAATCCTTACCACAACCCGACAACATGGACACTGTTAGATGTCTTTACAGGTAGATATGCTGAGGCTCAGAGAGGTTAAGTAACTTGCCCAAAGTTGTAGAGCTAGTAAATAGTGCTTCTGGAATTCAGACCCAGTGCCCTAGACCCAGTCTTCTTCAACTCTGGGCAATCATCAGGATCCCACCTGACGAAGATCAGGCTTCATCTCAGACCAATAAAATCACTATGTCTAGAGGTGGGCCCAGGTGTCTGCTTTTTAAAATAAAGTCTTAAAATATAGGAAGTTCTGATGTTTCTGAGGTTTAGCACCACTGATTTAATCCAACCTCTTCTCATATTGCAGATTGGGTAACTGAGGTTTTTTTTGTTTTTTTTTTTTTTGTTTTTTATTTTATTTTTAACTGAGTTTTAAAGAGGTAAAGTTATTTTATCCCTCAGCTGAAAGAGTTGGAACCACAGTTCAAATGCAGAGTTTCCTAATTCATGTTGCCCTCGGAGCTCACTTGAGGTTGGCTATTCTCAGAAGGCTGAGCACTGAAGAACTGATGCTTTCAAACTGTGGCACTAGAGAAGACTCTTGAGAGTCCCTTGGACAGCAAGAAGATCAAACCAGCCAATCCTAAGGGAAATCAACCCTGAATATTCATTGGAAGGACTGAAGCTGAAGCGGAAGCTCCATTACTTTGGCCACCTGATGTGAGGGGCCAACACATTGGAAAAGATCCTGATGCTGGGAAAGACTGAGGGCAGGGGGAGAAGGGGACGACAGAGGATGAGGTGGTTGGATGGCATCACCCACTCAATGGACATGAGTCTGCGCAAACTCTGGAAGATAGTAGACAGGGAAGTCTGGCATGCTGCATTTCATGGAGTCGCAGAGTCAGAAACTACTGAGCAACAGGGCAAAAATCAGCTCATACAACAGTCCTCGTGTGCCCCCTGGTGGCTTAAAATGGTAAAGAGCCACTACCTTGGCCACTATTTAACTGGGTAAAAGAATGAGGAGTTCTATACACCTTAGCATTGCCTCATCAACATGCTACATGTAGGTTTATACATGTTGGCTGTTAGTTAGTGGCACTTTACATCATCGTTGTACTTAGAAGGAAGAAAACCACATTATCAACACAAAAACACAACCACTCTGGATTTGTACAGTGCCTTCCCCCTGATTGCAGCCATGAAATTAAAAGACGCTTACTCTTTGAAAGGAAAGTTATGACCAACCTAGATAGCATACTGAAAAGCATAGATATTACTTTGCCAACAAAGGTCCGTCTAGTCAAGGGTATGGTTTTTCCAGTGGTCATGTATGGATGTGAGAGTTGGACTGTGAAGAAAGCTGAGCGCCGAAGAATTGATGGTTTTGAACTGTGGTGTTGGAGAAGACTCTTGCGAGTCCCTTGGACTGCAAGGAGATCCAACCAGTCCATCCTAAAGGAGACCAGTCCTGGGTGTTCATTGGAAGGACTGATGCTGAGGCTGAATCTCCAGTACTTTGGCCACCTCATGCGAAGAGTTGACTCATTGCAAAAGACTCTGATGCTGGGAGGGATTGGGGGCAGGAGGAGAAGGGGACGACAGAGGATGAGATGGCTGGATGGCATCACTGACTCGATGGACATGAATCTGGGTGAACTCCGGGAGTTGGTGATGGACAGGGAGGCCTGGCGTGCTGTGATTCATGGGGTCGCAAAAAGTTGAACACGACTGAGCGACTGAACTGAACTGAACTTCCCTCTGAAGACTTGCAATATACAATGTCAGCTTTAAAGTGTATAAGGTACTCCCTCATCTAAGAACTCTGGGAGAAGTTTTTTAATCTTTTAGTACCTATTATTAAGGTGGTAGAGTCTTATGGTTCATCTCTCAGGCTTTGGAGTCAAATACACCTGAGGAAAATTCTCCCTTCACAATTACTAATTTTATAAATTTTGGTGAGCCACATGGTATCTTTCATCTTCAGTTTTACCATCTGTAGAATGGTCATTTTAATGCTTAATTCATACAGTTGTCATGAAGATTAAATATGTATGTAAGGTCTTGGTACTGTGTCTGCAATGCATTAGCTACCGCCTACCTCTTACACTCCAGCAAAGGTTTTCGTTACTAGAAAAGATCCCATGTAGGGTGCATTTGGGCCCAGTCTGGATAAACGCTCTCAATTAGGAAAAGCCTGTGTTTGGTGCCCTCTCATATGATCTGCATTAGTGTCTGCTCTCCCCTCCCTGCTTCTGCAGCCTTCTACACACTCTCTCTCCTGGGAGAAGAATTTGGACTCCAGTCTTTCCTGCATCAAAATATTTTTGCATGCCACCATATTCTCACCCCTGGGGCATTCACACAAGAAAAGGATAGAAGATGAGGGAAAAGCAGCAAAGGAAACGGAATGAGTGTTGGACGCAGCAGGAGAGAAACCAGGAGAGTGTTACCCTAAAGGCCACGTGGAGTGACGCAAGATGGAGGGAATGACCAACTGGGTCAAATACGGTGACAGGTCAGCGAAGATGAGGACAGAGAACTGACCATCAGATTTGATAAATGAAGTCACTGCCTCTTTGACCAAAGTGATTTTTGCTGTAATGGTTGTGCTGAAATTCTGAGTGGCATATGAAATTGGATGCATCAGTCATGGACGACTCTTGAGAAGCTGAGAATTGGATTATTTCCTGTCATATCAATAAACAAGGATGCTACAGTCATCCGGATTCCAGCCCTCCAGGGCACTCAGGAAGGAGAAGAGTCCCTGCCATCAGAAGCCATCAGACTGCAGCCACTCCCTACAGGGAGCCCTGAGGAACTCAGGATACTGGCCCCAGAGAGCTGAGATGCATATGAAAGGAATGACTTCAGTGACTTCAGACTCTTGCATCTTTCCATACATAGAAAAGCACCAAAAACCTTGAGATACCTTATTTCTTGAATTCTTAAAAAATAGTTTTGATATTCAGACTACCTGCCCTTTGTTGCAAACCGATACAACCTGACTCCTCCAACCCTCTCCTCAGAGCAATTCTCTCGGGGTCACTTGAGATGCCGTCTCCCAGGCGTGAAGTCCTAAAAATTCCCACTGGATAAAACATACCTCCCAACTTTAGGATTGTGACTATTTTTTAAGTTGATAAAGTTTCTCTGTAGAGAGGAGCAAAGAAACGAGGTAGGAGCTTGAGGACAAATGTTTCTTTTTTAATATGGAAGAAATAAGAATGTATTTTTCTAATGCTGATGAGTGGGAAGAATCCAGTGTGAGAGGGAAATTGATGATACAGAAGGGAGAGGGAGGAATGGTTAGAGAAGCATCCTGGATAGACCAGAGGGAACAAGAGTTAGTACATGGGCGGAGGGGTTCCACAGGAGCACAGTTTGCTTACAGTAAGGCGGGGAGGGGCAGGGTCTATGCGCACATATGCCCTCAGGTGGGCAGATGGATGGGAGCCTGTGTAAGTTCTCTTCTGATGGCACCTGTTGTTTAGGAAGTAATAGGAGACAAGATCACAACGAGAGAAGCTGCTACCAAGTGAAATAAAGTTCCATGAGAGAATAAGTAAAATCTGAAAAAGAATACGTCTATTTGTGTGTATATATGGGCTTCCAGGTGGTACTAGTGGTAAAGAACCCGCCTGCCAATGCAGGAGACTGAGAGACGTGGGTTCGATCTCTGTATTGGAAAGATCCCCTGGAGGAGGGCATGGCAACCTACTCCACTGTTCTTGCCTGGGGAATCCCATGGACAGAGGAGCCTGGCAGGCTATAGTCCACAGGATTGCAAAGAAAGAGTCAGGCATGACTGAAGTGGCTTAGCACGCATGCATATATGTGTAAATATACATGTATCACTGAATCACTTTGCTGTACACTTGAAACTAACACAACGTTGTAAATTAACAATACTTCAATTTAAAAAAAGGAAGAATAAGTGAAATGTTCACTTTTGGAAATATAACTCAAAGAGTGATGGTGAGGTGGTTTAGGGGCTAAGAGTTTTTGCTGAAAGCCCTTAGATAATGCAGTTCATATGAAATGTCAACTAAAATTCAAATAACAATAAACACGCATGTGATGCTCTCAATTTTCTTTATTTTCTAACAACTACTTAAACCACTCAACAAAACACTCTACAACATAATTTTAAGAAAACTTCTGCAAATTTTAGGGTGGAAATTAGACCCTACCATTAAAATATCACACAAGCACTTATTTAACTTTTTGGTATTCCTTACAGGTGATGGTACATTTTAACTCTATACACCACAGAATTCACCCTGAGCACAAAGCTCTTTAAAATAAAACAACACATGTGTATACCATGTGGCTGATTCATGTTGATGAAACGCAGAGATAAGCACAATATTGTGGAGCAATCATCCTTCAATAAAAAATTTTTTTTAAATAAAAATAAAAATAAAACATCATTTCTTCTGAACCATTTCGGATTCAGTTGCTGTGGCTTTTTTTTTTTTTTTTTCCCCTCAGAAGTTAAAACTACACTCAATCTGCTTCCCAGAGCCACAGCCTTGAGCTTATAGCAGATTTGTACAGAGTACATCAAGGGCTCCTCAGAATCCTCCACCAGCGATGCCCTCCATTCATGTTATCACAGGTAGAAGAGAGAATTGGCTAATTCCAAACTTGGTTCTTTATGAAGGCTTTGTGCCACCAGGAAGGTCAGCTTGCGTGCATACTGACAGGGAGCTGGAATACTGATTAGGCCCTAAGGAGGAAAATGTATTGATAGTAATTAAGAGGAAAACTTACTCTTCAAAGCAGTATTCTTTCCTGAGGTTTTTTTCATCCACTATTTATACATATGTTAGAATGTGTGTAAATCAGTAAGAACTCACCAACAAAGGGCAACCTCACTCACTGAGAACTTAAATTCGCTGGGCAGGATGGGGAGCCAAGAGGTTTCATGACGCCCGGACCTGTGAGCCGCACACTGAGGGCTGACCTACGTTTCCTACAACTTGATGCTCGGAGGGGCTGCACGCAAATCTTGGCTTTGGACCTTGACAGCAGCTCTGGAATGGAGTCACGCCTATTGCTTTCCCACCAGACACAACATCTGAGTTGCCTTCAACTGTCTCATCTGTAACTTGGAAGTAACAATACCCTGATTTCCTCCCAGACCGGTATAAAATAATATATATAGTAAAGTCTTCGAGAAATTATCAATGCTAATGCATTCTAATAGTTACTGGTATTTTATGTCTATGATAGAGTGGGTTTCATGCAGTGTGGACTGAGAAATCATCCATCCATCCATCCATTCACTCATCCATCCTTTGTGGAAATTCAGGCATTGTGCCAAAGGTGAATCGGGGGACAACTTCCAGGTGGGCACCCCAAGTTCTGCTCTGCAACTAAGTACACGGCTGTCACTCACCATCCAGTTGTAGTACACGTGACACAGTTTGAATGTGAGTCTCTGCATGTGGTCGGGCTTCAGGCCATTGTCATCATAAATGACGTTATAGTAGGTGGGATTAACGGTTCCCCGACAGGCCATCTGGCTGATCAAGTAAAAGTCATACCTGAGGGGAAAGGAAGGATTGTGAGAAAGAAGGCATGCAGAACAGGGCCGAACCTGACCACACATGGTCAAAGCTTTGTTAAAAATAGATTTTCTAACAGACTTGCCATTCCGGCCGTGTTGCTTCCGAATCCACGACAGTGCCAAGTGGTGGGTTCTGCAGATTTCGGCCAGTTTCCACCAAGAATCGTGGCATGCCCTTCTTCCTGACCACAATCACTGACAGTTTGGGGCTTAAGACCAGAGAGGCAAAATAAAAAATAATAGTGATAATAAGAAGACGGAGAGAACTAAAACCAAGCCATGCAGCCTTTTCTATTTATTTATATATTTTTGGTAATTTTAAAATGAAATAAATTCATTCATTCACAAAATGCTGCAAAACAAAGAAAATTAAAATTACCCCTAGTCTCCCCTCCTCCCTGAAATATAAACAATCTTTAAATTAAGGATCATCTTCATTTGTTGCCAAAGTGTGGTATGTCCAATCACTTGACCAGTTTCCATCATTGAAAGGGGATGGGGAAGAATGGTTCATCAGTTCAGTTCAGTCGCTCAGTCGTACCTGACTCTTTGCAACCCCATGAATTGCAGCATGCCAGGCCTGCCTGTCCATCACCAATTCCCGGAGTTCACTCAAACTCACGTCCATCGAGTTGGTGATGCCATCCAGCCATCTCATCCTCTGTCATCCCCTTCTCCTCCTGCCCCCAATCCCTCCCAGCATCAGAGTCTTTTCCAATGAGTCAACCCTTCACATGAGGTGGCCAAAGTACTGGAGTTTCAGCTTTAGCATCATTCCTTCCAAAGACTACCCAGGGCTGATCTCCTTTAGAATGGACTGGCTGGATCTCCTTGCAGTCCAAGGGACCCTCAAGAATGGTTCATGGGACAATAAATTACAATTAGCACTTCTAAAGAAAGCATTTATAGAATTATACACAAAGACAAGATTCTTTTTTCCATTAGCAATCATCTCCCTGTTTCACCTTCACTCTTCTTCTCAATTTCTGAATAAAAAATGGAAAACTAGCAGCTCTCCTTACTCCTCCAGTCATTGCTTCTGAATCCTGCAAAACACATGCCTGGGAGGGTGGATGGACAGACCACATACACTTTGGGGCCAAATGCTGAATGACCAGGTGTTAAGTGTTAATAGATAAAATCCAAATATTCGCCCCTGGTAGCTCAGCGGTAAAGAATCCACCTGCAATGCAGGAAACTTAAGTTCAATCCCTGCACTGGGAAGATTTCCTGGAGAAGGAAATGGCAACCCACTGCAGTATTCTTGCCTGTGAAATCCCAGAGACAGAGAAGCCCGGTGAGCTACAGCCCATGGAGTCTCACAAGAGTTAGACATGACTGGGCAACTAAACAAAAACAAATATTTGCCATTATGGGAGAAACCTCCAGATCACTGAAAATTCACTTTAAGCACTTTATCTTAAAAATACTTTATTAATGTTTTCGATCTCAAAACTTTTAAAAAGTTGATGTCATAGTGCAGGAGAACTAACTCTTTAGCATTGTCAGCTGCTAAAATGTATCCTTCAATCCCCAAATTGCATGCTGGTGACTCTTGGATCGGTTAGATTGACCCAACGCAAACCACTTCAGTATTCTTGCCTTGAGAACCCCATGAACAGAATGGAAAGGCAAAAAGATAGGCACTGAAAGATGAACTCCCTAGGTTGGTAGGTGCCCAGTATGCTACTGGAGAAGAGTGGAGAAATAACTCCAGAAAGAATAAAGAGACGGAGCCAAAGAGAAAACAATGCCCAGTGGTGGATGTGTCTGGTGGTGAAAGTGAAGTCCGATGCTGTAAAGAACAACATTGCATAGGAACCTGGAATGTTAGGTCTATGAATCAAGGTAAATTAGAAGTGGTCAAACAGGAGATGGCAAGAGTGAACATTTACATTTTAGGAATCAGTGAACTAAAATGGACTGGGATGGTTGAATTTAATTCAGATGACCATTATATCTACTACTGTGGGCAAGAATCCCTTAGAAGAAATGCAGTAGCCCTCAGGGTCAACAAAAGAGTCTGAAATGCAGTACTTGAATGCAATCTCAAAAATGACAGAATGATCTCTGTTTTCAAGGCAAACTATTCAATATCACAGTAATCCAAGTCTATGCCGAAACACTAATGCCAAAGAAGTTGAAGCTGAATGGTTCTATGAAGACCTACAAGACCTTCTAGAACTAACCAAAAAAGTGACCAAAAAAAGATGTTCTTTTCATTATAGAGGACTGGAATGCAAACATAGGAAGTGAAGTAACAAGCAAGTTAGGCCTTGAAGTACAAAATGAAGCAGGGCAAAGGTTAACAGAGTTTTGCCAAGAGAACACACTGGTCATAGCAAACAGCCTCTTCCAACAACACAAGAGAGACTTACACGTGGACATCACCAGATGGTCAATACTGAGATCAGATTGATTATATTCTTTGCAGCCAAAGATGGAGAAGCACCAAAAACATGGCCAGGAGCTGACTGTTGCTCATATCATGAACTTCTCATTGCCAAATTCAGACTTAACTTGCAGAAAGTGGGGAAAACCACTAGACCATTCAGGTATGACCAAAACCAACTCCCTTACAATTACACAGTGGAAGAGACAAATAGATTCAAGGGATTAGATCTCATAGAGTGGCTGAAGAACTATGGATAGAGGTTCATGACATTGTACAAGAGGCAGTATCAAGACAATCCCCAAGAAAGCAAAAAGGCAAAATGGTTGTCTGAAGAGGCCTTACAAATAGCTGAGAAAAGAAGAGATGCTGAAGTCAAGGGAGAAAAGGAAAGATATATCAATCTGAATGCAGAGTTCCAAAGAATAGCGAGGAGAGATAAGAAAGCCTTCCTCAGTGATCAATGCAAAGAAATAGAGGAAAATAGTAGAATGGGAAAGACTAGAGATCTCTTCAAGAAAATTAGAGATACCAAGAGAACATTTCATGCAAAGATGGGTACAGTAAAGGACAGAAAGAGTATGGACCTCACAGAAACAGAAGATATTAAAAGGTGGCAAGAATACACAGAAGAACTATACAAAAAAGTATCTTAATGACCCAGATAACCATGATGGTGTGATCACTCACATAGAGTCAGACATCCTGGAATCCGAAATTAAGTGGCCTGAGGAAGCATGACTACGCACAAAGCCAGTGGAGGTGATGGAATCCCAGTTGAGCTATTTCAAATTCTAAAAGATGATGCTGTGTAAGTGCTGCACTCAACATGCCTGCAAATCTGGAAAACTCAGCAGTGGCCACAGGACTGGAAAAGATCAGTTTTCATTCCAATCCCAAAAAAAGGCAATGCCAAAGAATGTTCAAACTACCACACAATTACACTCATTTCACATACCAGGAAAGTAATGTTCAAAATTCCCCAAGTCAAGCTTCAACAGTACATGAACCAAGAAATTCCAGATGTTCAAGTTGGTTTTAGAAAAGGCAGAGGAACCAGAGATCAAATTGCCAACATCCGCTGGATCATCAAAAAAGCAAGAGAGTTCCAGAAAAACATCTACTTCTGCTTCATTGATTATGTTAAAGCCTTTGACGGTGTGGATCACAACAAACTGTGGAAAATTCTTCAAGAGATAGGAATACCAGACCAGCTGACCTGCCTCCTGAGAAATTTGTATGCAGGTCAAGAAGCAACCGTTAGAACCAGACATGGACCAATGGACTGGTTCCAAATTGGGAAAGGAGTACGTCAAGGCTGTATATTGCCACCCTGTTTATTTAACTTCTATGCAGAGTACATCATGTGAAATGCCGGGCTGGATGAAGCACAAGCTGGAATCAAGATTGCCAGGAGAAATAACAATAACCTCAGATATGCAGATGATACCACTCTCATGGCAGAAAGCAAAGTGGAACTGAAAAGCCTCTTGATGAAAGTGAAAGAGGAGAGTGAAAAAGTTGGCTTAAAACTCAACATTCAGAAAATTAAGATCATGGCATCTGGTCCCATCACTTCATGGCAAATGGACAGGGAAACAATGGAAATAGTGACAGACTTTATTTTCTTGAGCTCCAAAATCACTGCAGATGGTGACTGCAACCATGATATTAAAAAATGCTTGCTCCTTGGAAGAAAAGCTATGATCAACCTAGACAGCATATTAAAAAGCAGAGGTATCACTTTGCCAACAAAGGTCTGTCAAAGCTATGGTTTTTTTCCAGTAGTCATGTATGGATGTGAGAGTTGAACCACAGGAAGGCTGAGCATTGAAGAATTGATGCTTTTGAACTGTGGTGTTGGAGAAGACTCTTTGAGAGTCCCTTGGACTGCAAGGAGATCCAACCAGTCAATCCTAAAGGAAATCAGTCCTGAATACTCATTGGAAGGACTGATGCTGAAGCTGAAGCTCCAATACTTTGGCCACCTGATGTGAAGAACTGACTCATCAGGAAAAGACCCTGATGCTGGGAAAGACTGTAGGCAAGAGGAGAGGGGGACGACAGAGAGTGAGATGGTTGGATGGCATCATGGGTTCGATGGACATGAGTTTGGGCAAGCTCTGGGAGTTGGTGATGGACAGGAAGGCCTGGCGTGCTCCAGACCATGGGGTCACAAAGAGTCGCACACGACTGAGCAACTGAACTGAAATGAAGTGACCCAAGGTCAGTGGGGAATGAGAAAGTTTGGCTCTGATAGTTTGAATGCAGCTAAAGGTGGTTTTGCCACTGAGCTATGATGCTCTCCCTCCTTTCTGATGGTCACGGATGAGGTCAAGGTTTGGCTCCTTTTGAGCCTCAACAGTTGTATGATGGTATAACCCTACAGAGGAGAGGGAGTGCTATGCACAACTTGGAAGATAAGGCTTGCTGAGGATTTTAAGAAGCCATCTTAAGATCATAATCCTCCTCCATTTTTCTGATTCTAACATTTTTCTTGCACTTACCACTGGATATAATCATGGAGGAAAATGAAGCAAGGCATCGAATCTAGAAATCTGACAGTAGAGAAAGGTTCTTGGTGTTTAGCATGGTCTGATTTCCAAATGCAGCCTTGATTTCACAGCACCCACACCACACTCAGCATCTTCTACACACCTGAGCTGCAGATCAGTGCCTCCACGTCAGAGCCTTTCACCCTTGTGTTGATCTGGGCCTCGAATTTGAAACCAGAGCTTGTTTTTTTTCCCCTAGCATGTTAATATGTACGAAGCATCTTTAGTTGCCAGCAGCCCTGCAAGCTTCCTGCTGAATCTCAGTGTCAGCTGCTCTGGAGATTCCTGCCTTCTTCTGGTACCCCTACCCAGGGCCCCCAAAAGCTCACAGCACCCAGACAATTTACATAAGACTATCCCAACCACCCTCCAATCTAGGGGTGGTTGTACTTGCATAAAGCAGAAATGGGGCAAAACTTAACCACACAAAAAATAAAAGAGACAGATGCACATAATAATTTTAATAGTTGCGATGAATGTGTCAGAATTGGAAGTGGGAAAAGAATACTCATTTGATACCTGGTATTTGAACTTGCTTCAATCACACTGCTCAGCAGTTGTGGGACTTCATAGTCAACGAGTGTCTGGAGCTGACCATCGCCGACACCGTCACGGTACACGATTATCCGTGCTGGCAAACCCTGGTTATGCCTATACCACCTGTTCAGCGCCCCTGCAGGATTTGATGTTAGTAAGAGAAGGATGACTTGTCCGATGCCAACAAAGAATAACATTCCCATATATTTCAGTGTTTAAATAGCTTGCTATTTCAGACCACAGTGAGATAGGGTAATACCTAATTTGGGTTATACCTAATATAAAATTGGATAACTTTCTGGAACATTGCTGCATTTCTGCTATTTAAGGAATCATAATAGCTTCTGTGGCATAATATATCCTCAAACTCAGCATATCTCTTTAGTAAAATTTTAATATCTAAGCAATAAATTAAAATTTAATTTATGCCATAGACATACAAATTCCCCCAAACCAAATTAATACTAATTTAGTTTCTTTCAATCCTCTCAAAGACTGGATAATATTATGTAATTTTCTTCTCTAATGAGCATAATGAAAACACAAGGAAAAGACTTGGCTGCTCCTGTAAAAAACATCTCTTCACACTGACTCACCCATAAGTCTCGCTGACAGTGTGAACTCTGAAAAATTTCCACTCACTTTAAGAAACTGCCTAAAGAGCAGAGACTCCTACCCAACAGAAACTTTTCATAACTACTGCTAAAAAAATGACTAGGTTTTGAAGTGAAGGGAAAGTAATATGATAAAATTCCTGCATCTATGGCACCACCGTATTAGGAGAGTTTATGGTCCCGGAGATTGGTTTTAGTTTGATAGAAGACGACCATATGTATAAGTCTACTACCAAGACATATCACCAAGTGCACTTTTTTGGGAAACAAATATTTACAACCCCTCAGAGTTTACAGTTGTGATGATGCAGATTGGGGGCGGGGGGAGTTGTACAGGTCACATTGCTAGGCAGGGGCCAAGCGAGTTTCGGACCTGGGTTAGAAAAGACATGGGAACCCCAGACCCCTCTTTCCACTGCATTCCTCTGTGAGGAGGGCACCCTCCCCATCTGCTGTCTTCCCCATTTTCTCCTCTGATGCCACACCTGACCTGCCAGCACCCCCACCCCCAGCCCCCCAGGCTTCTCTCCTGTTTGTAGACCTGGTCTGTCACAATTCTTGTTCCTCCAGGCTAAGTTTCTTTTGGCCTTCAAACTGCTTGCCAGAATCACCAGCAGCTACAAACTTTTCTTTCCTCCTGGCTTTCAGTTTTTCACACAGAGACACAAACGTAAATTCCACAGAGCCTATCTGTCAGCCTGAGTCAGGCCACAGCTTTGGGGTCTCCAACTAGGTGCCAACTGACTGAGGGAGACTTAAAGAGTCTGTTTCCACCTGTCTGATCTGCTAGAAGCTTATGGACTTTGGGTCTGAAGGAGCAGTCCTTGGAGCCCACCCCCACTGCTATGAGTTTAGTACCGATCATGAACACTTTTAAGCAGTCTGCAACATGAGCTGTTGTTCTCTGAAGGATACAGCGGGAAAACCACCTAAAGTAAGAAAAGAACCAAAGTAAAGTTCACCTTTGAAAGTTCTGCTATCAACATGCATAAGTATTAAATTAAGAAGTAGACATTATAACTAAATCAATGTTCATAACTTTTTATACACTATATGATTACTATTATATTAAAATGCTCTCCCTCACCCCCTCCCACTCAATAAAATTGACTGATAACTAGAAACTAAAGCACAGTGCTAGCATCATATGTCTCTGGGTTCAAGTCTTGGCTGGTAAATTCACCAACTGTGTGCCTCAGTTTCCTCATTTGTGCCAAGGAAATTTACAAAATAGTAATGTAGTTAGTGGCTCCCCAGGTAGCTCAGTGGTAAAGAATCTGCCTGCCAATGCTGGAGCCATGGAAAACTTGGGTTCAATCCCTAAATCAGAAGATCCCTGGAGGAGAAAATGGCAACCCACTCCAATACTCCTACCTGGACAATCCCATGAACAGAGGAGCCTGGTGGGCTATAGTCCATGCGGTTGCAAAGAGTCAGATGCAACTGAAGTGACTTAGCATGCAAAGTAGTTAGTATTTCATAGGGTTGTTGTAAAAATTACATAAAATATGCAAAGTACTTGGTTCAGCACTTGGTACATAATAAGCACTGATAAATACAGGCCACTACATTATTAAGGAAATGTATTAGTTTAGCAGTAGACCTTCTACTTTCAAATTTCAAAGATTTCTCAAGGATAAACTTCATTTCTATAGGTAAGCTTTGGGGAATTGAAATCTTAACATGATTAACTTAATCTAGACTTCAGAAGCAAGTTCATTTACTAAAATTATTAATTAAAAGCACTTGTAAAATGAAGATAATGACTTAGTGATATACAATATCTCCATGTCTCTACTTCTCTAAAAATGTGCAATAATCATGACGCAATTAGAAATGTTGCTAAGAAGCCAGAAGTCCCTTGCTGCTAAGTCGCTTCAGTCGTGTCTGACTCTGTGCGACCCCAGAGACAGCAGCCCACCAGGCTTCCCCGTCCCTGGGATTCTCCAGGCAAGAACACTGGAGTGGGTTGCCATTTCCTTCTCCAATGCATGAAAGTGAAAAGTGAAAGTGAAGTCGATCAGTCTTTCCCGACTCTTAGCGACCCAATGGACTGCAGCCTACCCGGCTCCTCTGTCCATGGATTTTCCAGGCAAGAGTACTGGAGTGGGGTGCCATTGCCTTCCTTAGGTGTTTGATTAAGGAAGTGACACACAGAACAGGGATCTCATACAACCTGGAATGAAGTTGGAGGCATGCAAACTGTTGCTTTGTCTGTTTCCCACAATCCCAAATATATACCTGATCACAAATTAATGGAGTAAATCAAAGAGCTTAATTCTAGGAAGCAAACCTGTTGTGAACAGCCTCAAAACACATTGTATAGTTATAAATATTGAAACAATTCTAAGAACTACAATTTAATATGTACTGTGAGTCAATGTTTAATGTGTTATTCCTCATCCTGCCTATGTTTGCTTTGTTCTAAAGATGATGTATTTTATTTCTTATTTATTTATTTTTGGATGTGTGTCTCAGCAGATGGGATCTTAGTCCCCCAACAAGGGATCAAATGTCCCCTGCAGTGAAAGAGCAGAGTCTCAACCACTGGACCACCAGGGAAGTCCCCTGCCTATGTTTTTAAAAGCTGTGTAAATAAACAACCACCATATCAAGTTTCTGTGACTATTAAAAATATTAACAAGCATGTCTTGAACATTTACACAGGATAGGTAAGCTGCAGATCAGGATATAAATCCAGGCAACCTGATTCTCAACTGCTTGACATCATGAATGTAAACTTTCTAGTACAGAGCATATAAGAAATAGCCTGTCCTAATGTACATATAAAAATATTTTTATTGAAGCTAAATTTTACTCCAATATTACCCATCACATTTATATATTTATATATGTGAATATAATTTGTGACCACAAGTGTTCATATTTTAAAAATGAGTGAAGAATACAAACTATTCCTTGCTGTATAGCCTTTAGTTAAATCAGAAGTCCAAACAGTTGAAGATTATGTTAGGGTAATTTTAAAAGTACCTGGTGATTCTGGGGTTAATACTGGCCACAAATCCAACCACCATCGTTCCCTGGCTGAATGCATCTTTACAGACATTGATACCAACCACCATCAGGGACTTTAACTGTAAAATTAGATTTTTCATAATTTAATGGAACTAGGTATTATTTTCCCAAGCAATGACTTAATATGCAGTTTTTAAAAGACTCTCTGTGGTTATAAAATTATTTAAACTCAGCCAGGGACATCAAGGTCCAGATGAGGCAGATTATTAAACCAGAAACCAGAGAAACTTAAAGACAGGGGAAGAATATAGTACATACTTTGATTAAGAGACACACTGTACTCCAAAATGGCCACCAACCACTGTTGGGGGAGGCAAGGGCCATCAATGGCTTAAGGGTTCCGGTAAAGCGGTCCATCATTTATCCCTTGCCTCAGAGCTGAAGGAATCTGAAGGGAAATTCCATTCCCCATTCTTTAGCTCTCCAAGGAATCCTCACTTGTATGCATGCCTCCAGGAGGAGCAGCTGAGGGTAACCTTGTATATCCTGATTAAGGGAACAGGCAACGGGCTCTCATTCCTCCGTCTCCTCACTTCATCCACAGTGCCCATAGTTCAGGAAAGAGAACAGGATTTTTTCAGTTCCCAACACAAACTGGAGGTTTACATCACAGGCTCTGCTATTTCCTTAAGCCCTCGGAGTGTGGAGCGGGGCCGTTGCGGGGGGGGGGGGTGGGGGGGAGCGCGGGGAGGTGTTCCACCCAGGGTGCAAGGGTCCTCTGCAAGGTAGTGGCAGGGAAAGGCAGGGGCCACAGAACCCAGAGTTTAAATGATGGCTCCAAATCAAGTCCCTCCAAGTCGATGCCAGACTAGATTCTCTTCCGTGAAATATTCTGTTACCAGCTTGACTCAAGCGCCACGAGGACAGGGGCCACAACTCACCCTCCAGACCTTCCCAGTGGCTGGTGTATAACGGAACCCAGAGCAGACAAACAGATAAACAACAACCCGACCCAATAAACAAACAGTGCAAATATTTCTAGAATCACATGAAAATATCTCCTACTTTGATTCACTTTTTAAAATTCATAACTGATTGGTGACTAAAAGGAAAAGAGAGGCAGTTCCTCACCGGGATCTCCACCGCCCAGAGCTCACCCCCGAGTTTACAGATCATTTGCATGGCAATCTTGGTGGCGACACTCAGCATCATCCCCTGCTTATTCAACGTCTGAGCAAGCACACACTGGCTGGGGACTGGGCAGTCGGAGCTCAAATATTTTTTAATGGAATCATAATAGCTGGTCTGAATAGAAGGCAGAATACACATCACCTAAAAACAAAACAGACAGCAGCAACAACAAAAAGAAGAAAGTCAATTTACTTATGTTGAGAGGATGCTTTAAAAAACAATGAATTTCCATAACATCTTTCACCGTTACACTCCCAGGAGGCGAACAGCACACCTACAATTCTTCTCTTAAATGGTCTTTAAAGAGAAGACAATGAATCTAAGCCTTTTGAAATGCCTTCTCATCAGCCATCTGCTCTGCAAAGCCCCCCTCCAATCCTACCACCTCCTTGGGCTCTTCCTTCCTCTCTGTTTCTCTCCTGATTTGATTCAGTTTCCTCAAATTCCCTTCCAACCTAGCTTTTCCTCCCATTACCTCTCTTCTTTGCAGTGACCCTTCCCTGTGGCTCTCCAGCTCCCCACTCCCCAACTGCATCCAGAGACAAGCAAAGTGGAGAATTCGCTTAAATCGTAGTCTTTTCCCCATTAGGCACTGGACATCCAAAATTAAAAAACAACAGTTTTTGTTTTTGTTTGTTTACTCGGACTTGAATGTAGGGTATGATGGGAGGGAAAATAAGGAGAAAGAAGCTTCAGGTGCCCTGGTAAATTCCAGTCTTCTCTGTTACTGCTTACACTTACCATCAGGTATTTCCCTCACAAAAGGAGCTCTCCTGGCCTAACTCCACCTCCTTCCTATCTTTTATTCTCTACTTTCAACCACCCCCATCCCCCAAATTATAGAAAAGACAGGCACTGTCATAATCAACAGAAAACAAATATAGTGACTTTTTTCACCTATAGAATTGTTCCAAATCATAACATCAAAAGCGAAAATTATTTACACTTAATCATATAAAGCAGAAGAAAATATTTTTAAAGTACCGGAAAAATTATCTCAGGGGTCTTCCTGCCTTGCATCCTGTGAATCTGGGGCTAAGGAGGAGTGGCCCAATGGGAACCAGGACTATAAGAAGGTCAGAGCCAAGTGAGACTGGTTACACACCAGGGCTGGAGAAGTAAGCAAGTATGTGGAGAATGAAAAGGGCCATGTTTCTCACTCTCAGAGATAAGGGGTACAGATATGGAAAGGGAGTACCATCTCCTGCGGCACTGGGTTGCAACTGGGGACCTGAACACGTTTCATATTTAAAATTTTGATAAAATATTTTAATATATACATAGATACATACAGCAATAAAATAGATGCAAGTGTGCATGTATATATATGAACACCCAAGCAGCGGTGGTAGTTCAGTCGCTAAGTCATGTCCAACTCTTGTGACCCCACAGACTAGCCCACCAGGTTCCTCTGTCCACTGGATTTCCCAGGCAAGAATACTGGAGTGGGTTGCCATTTCCTTCTTCAGGAGATCTTCCTGAAGCAGGGATTGAACCTGTGTATCCTACTGGCAAAACCAAGGACAATTTGGACATAGGGGCTCAAAGACTCAGACACGACTGAGCAACTGAGTGCATGCACATAGGCTGTAGGAATGGATTAAGACAAGAATTATCAATGGATTCTAACACTAGTGGGTGAAGTTTGATGAAGAACAGGATATTTACATAGTCTCAAAGTATGTCCCTACCAAAAAAATCTTAATTACCAAAAAGTGTAACTTTATAAAGAAGAAGCTTGACAGAAACCATCCTAGTAATGGAGTACCCCGGGTAAGAACACAGAATCATTCCTGTGATACTGCTGCCCAAAGTGCATAAACTGAATTTAATGATAAAGAAACAGTAGACGAACCCAAAGTGAGAGACACTGTATTAAATAACTGGTCTACTATACTCTTAAAAACTGGAAGGTCATCCAAGTCAACGGAAACTACGGAACTGTCACAAACTGAAGGAGAGATTAAAGAGAAAAGGCAACTAAACGCAATATATTAGATCTATTCATTAGAGAAAACCTTCTGGGGACAAATGGAGAAATGTGAATGGAGTGGTAGAGTAGCTGGTTATACTGCTCCCTGATTTTGATGGTTGTTCTGTGGTTCCGTAGGAGAGTGACCCTGTTTGTAGGAAATGTGCATAACTGCATTAAAAGGGTAATGTGCATCATGCCTGTAACTTACTCTCAAATGTTCAGGAAAAAATAAATAAATAAGATAGGGAGGGAGGAAGGGAAAGAGGGAGGGAGAGAAGGAGGAGAGGAAATGACAGAAAATGATAGTAAACATGATCAAATGCCAACAATCGGGGAATCTGAGTGAATGGTGTATTAGAGTTCTTTATGGCACCCCACTCCAGTACTCTTGCCTGGAAAATCCCATGGGTGGAGGAGCCTGGTGGGCTGCAGTCCATGGGGTTGCGAAGAGTCGGACACGACTGAGCGACTTGACTTTCACTTTTCACTTTCATGCATTGGAGAAGGAAATGGCAACCCACTCCAGTGTTCTTGCCTGGAGAATCCCAGGGATGGGGGAGCCTGGTTGGCTGCCATCTATGGGGTCGCACAGAGTCGGACACGACTGAAGCGACTTAGCAGCAGCAGCAGCAGCAGCAGTACTATTCTTGCAACTTTTCTGCAAGTTCAATTTTACATTTTAAAGTGAAAAATAAATGCTCTTAGAGTGAGAATTTCTTTGGTTAATAACATCCTTATGGGCAAATTTTTGTGGAAAGAGCTAACTAAACTGCTTTGTGTGAGATATGAATAGCAAGGCTGGGAGCTGGGATGAATGAGCCAGGGGAGTAAGAAAGGAGCTGGGGCAGAGAAGCACTGCAGTGCAGTGAGAGGCTAAGCGAGCATTTCCAAGACACGGGAAGGGTTGAGCGATCCTTTACGAAAATGTAAATCAATTTTAACTTGTCTGGAATGGTGGTATGTGATGTAATCGTGCCTTGGCCCCAAACCCTCAGCAAAGTCAGCTATACAACACACACACATACATACACTCACCACACACACACTCACTACACACACACACTCACTACACACACACCACACCACAAACACACATACACTCACAACACACACACACATACACACACTCACCACACACATGCACTCACTACACATACACCACACCACAAACACACATACACTCACAACACACACACACATGCACACACTCACCACACACATGCATTCACTACACACACACATACACATACACACACTACACACACATGCTAACTACACACACACACACCACACACAGACACTCACGACACACATACACACACTCACCACACACACTCACCACACACACACCACACACACACACACCACACCACACACACACATACATTCATGACACACACACACACACACACACACACACATTTACCACACACACAGGCACACACTACCCACATACCCCACATACATATACACACACCACACACATGCACTCACTACACACACACCACACCACACACACACATACACACACTCACCACACACAACATGCATACACACACACACGATACTTTGGGAAATGCAGCAATTGTGGGTATCCCCCAGGATGTTATAAAGCAGAAGGAAAGGGCACCCGTGAAGGGGGACAAGAATTCAGGGGGAGAGGGACATGGGACCATAGGTGACCTTCCAAGAACCCCTGAAACATGAGAACAAAACTGGGCGCCCCAACACGTATGGGATGAGAGTCAATTTATCTTAAACCTTAAGTAAAAGATGACCCCCACCCACAAGCTGAAAATATGCAGATATCCAACAAGTTGATAAAGGGGTGGGCGCTCAGCCGTGTCCACATCTTTTCGGTTCCCATGGACTGTAGCCCACCAGGTTCCTCGGTCCATGGGATTCTCCAGGCAAGAATACGGGAGTGGGTTGCCATTCCCTTCTCCAGGGGATCTTCCCAACCCAGGGATCGAACCCACATCTCTTGTGTCTCCTGCATTCGCAGGCAGATTCTTTACCACTAGCGCCACCTGGGTTAAAAATTAATATTAGAAATATGAAAGGAAAAGAAAATATCTGGTTAAAATATCAAGATTAATACTTTTTGGGTATTTGGGGAAATGCACAGCAATTTGAAAACATGTGGGAGAATATGTTCAAATTCCTGCTTTCAAGACTATTAGATAAGAAGAAAAATAAAAATTATACCTCAAAACACGAAAAACTATCCTATACTTACCAACTGAACCTCATATTTAACATGCTTCTGTATAGCGTGAATAAACGCAGCTGGATTTTCTTGTACTTTTATGCTACATAAAAAGATTAATTTTGAAAATGTATAAATTTTAGTAGCACATAATCATATAGCGTTAAAAATAATAGCAGTCAATATTTATAACAGACTATAATTTGAGGGAAAAAAATCATTAAACTGAAACCTTTTGTGTCTAAAATTGCTTCTCTCAAACAAGATATGCCAGAAACATTTAATTACTATTTTTATTAACATAAAAAACAGATTAGTGAAAACTGAAATTTTCTCCATTGTATAGAGTCCCCACAGATTCTATCTAAACAACAATTCTGTTGTTCAAAATGGAATTGAAGGCATACTTTTGAAACTACAAGTCTCATTATCAAACACTGAAACAGAGTTCAAGTTAAATTGGGACTAAAAATTCTGTAATCTGAATCTCCATGGGAACTCTAAAATAAAAATCATTAGATTACTGAGATCAAGATATCCAGTTAATCTGTATGATTCAAACTAAAAGATTTTTTTTTTCCTTAGTGGCACCTTGCATGGAGCCTGGAATATCTAACCTTAATTAATCAATCAATCAGTGGACAAGTACTTATCAATTATCTGTTCTGTGGCTACAGTATATTAGGGGCCAGAGGTTACAGAAAATGATTCCACTCAGAGGAATTTATAGATCTATTTTCTTGACATGGGTTCAACCTCTCCTATGTATACATGGTTGGAACGGTCCCAATGCCCAGGGGCCTTTGAAAGCTTGCCCACCAGGTGGCAGGACCAACATCTGCCTCGCGCAGGTTACAACAGGAGTGACCAGCAGTGCTGTTTCAGATGGGAGAAGCTACGCATATAAATCTAATAAGTAAATAGATACGTCACAGGAGAGAAAAAGGATGGAATAAAATATGAGCTTTCAAACAAAACAGGCCAAGAACAGAACAAGAGCACAGACTTGTTGGAATTCGGGTGAAAAAGAGCCTGTGATGCCAGTCCAGGTCTGAGACTGTAGCTTCTTTCTTTAATCTTTTCCTGTCTTCTTACCTCATGGGTTGAGAGAAATTAGAGCAGGTGAAACTCAAACCAGGCGACTTGTTAACAGATTTGATAAGAAGAGAACTCTAGACGACAGTGTAAAATGAGACTCTGGGAACAGCTACGGTTTACAACAATTCCCGAGCTGATGATGTAACTAATTAGTAACCACGTATTTAAAGAATAACTCCCCATCCTGGCAATTAGGACATTTGCACCTCCACTACAACAAAGAGAAAGAAGTATCTGTTGTTCTTTTTTTAAGCAATGAAGTAAGGCATGACCAACTTTGTGGCTTTTCTAAATTAAAACAGTATTCAGCTTTGAGTGTGATTGTATATCAATGGATTCCTTACTAAATTGAAAGTGTCATATTTCTCTCATCCCATGCAAATAGCATAGCATTTACTATGTAATAGTAGATACTCAATAAACATTCAAAGGCTAAATGAATGACCTGGTTCTATCAGCAAACTATCTAGATGACTAATCTTATGCCACAGGAACAGAAGAAGAAAACTTGTTTCAGATTTATTTTTACATTAAATTTTAAACCATAAAATCTATCAAATAAGTCAGGAAATGCAACTTTTGTTAATATCCTGACTGCTGTTAAGTTTTATAAACAAGTGATATGGAGGAATTAAGAAAAAAGCTGAGAAGGCAATATATGGATTTATTAAGAATTCATATCTCAACTAGTACTGGAAAAACATTGAGGTAATGAGACTACTGCCTAGTAAGAATTATGAAAATAAAGTTTTACAAAGACCAACATAAAATACATCTTGACTGGATAAAATTTTAATCATTGCCAACTCTACGTATAACTATTTTCTTGGGACTCTATAGTAGGAAATTTTACCGACATAAAGAAACATTTGTAGCTCTTTCAGCCATTAACTCCTATTACCTTTCTAATCAAACCATATTAACTTATGAAAAAAATGAGGAGAAATTTCAGCATCTTCTCACATTTTGGGGCGATCCACATTAAATCCCATGGGACCTCCAACTCTTCTCAAGCAGTTCAGAAAGTTCTCTGTCACACTTTCAGCTCTGTTGCTACATATAACCAGCCATTTATTCAAAGACTGTGCACTTAAAACCTTGCAAGTTCGTATATCCTTAGACCAGTCAGCTGCAGATGCAGGTTGACACTGAGAAAAATAACAGAGAATAATTAAATAAAAAAGACAACGTGGAGATATTTCGTATTTGTCATAACAGAACAATTCAGTACAGTTTGCTACTCACAGACTTAAAACACACATATAAGTACTTCACATCTGAACACAACACACACTTCTTGGGAGTGGAGGCAACTGAATGACATCCCAGGTCCACCCTTCCTTGCCTGGAGATCCTTGGCAAGTCCCTTCACCTCATGGGGCTCTGCCATGGCAAAGGCTAGTGTCCGGTTCAAATCCCTAGGTTCCCAGGAATTCCCTAGCGGTCCAGCGGTTAGGACTCCAAGCTTTGACTGCTGAGGGCATAGGTTCAATCCCTGGTGGGGGAACTAAGACCCCATACGCTGCACAGTGTGACCAAGAGAAAAAAAAACAACCCCAAAAGCAAACCCCACACAAATCTCTAGGTTCCCTTCCAGCTCTACAAGCCTAAGATCTTTACTACAAAAGCTCACATGAATGACTGTCCAGTTTGGTCTCTTTGCTTTAGGCTTCTAGAAGTCGTAAGTGGGAAATGCTGATGACTGATCTTCCAGGTCACTATACTGAGATGAAAAGAGCCTACCATTAAGACTACACATTATACTAGGAGTAGCTATATCCAGAAGCAAAGATGAAGCCAAGACACAGGCTCCTATCTTATTCTTGGACGGTTCCCCAGGTGACCAGGAAGAACAAGCTCCCGACATTGAAGAGGGCAGACTTCAGACTAGTCCTCAGCTTTCTGAAATCAAATCAAAAGTCCCTGGTGTGTGAGCCAGGAAGAACCACTGGTAGAATTTAAAAGGACACTATAAGCCAATCCCTTGCTACTCAGAGTGTCGTCTTGTAGCAGCGCTGTCTCCAGAAAGCTCGTTAGAAATGCAGTCCTGGGCCCCATCCCAGACCCACTGAACCAGACTCTGCATGTTAACGAGTTCCCCAGTGATTCGTCCGCATAGTACTGTTTAAGAAGCATTGCAATCCCCTTATTTTACAGACTGAAAAGTGATGGCTGAAAGTGGTTATGGAGCCAGCTGGTGGCATGGACTTGACTTTGCAGTCAGGGCATTTTCCACCAAGCACTCTGACTACCAGGCCCCAGCCATCCTCCCAGTGCCAGGTCACAGAAGGCCAGGCAGGGGCTCAGCTTCAGGGGACAACCTTCACCTAAGAACCAAGGGGCAGGGTTCGGCCTCCCGAAGGGCTCTGTCTCAAGCCAGGATTCATTCTTTCCCGTTACAGCCAGTGTGAGGAGAACCACAGCCCTCTCACCTACACTCCCACCTTTACCAGCTGGCAGGTGACCCAGGACACACACCCAAGGCCACTCTGAGGCCTGTGAACTTTTTCTGTACTCAGTTTCTCAAAGTGAAAGTCACTCAGTCATGTTCGACTTTTTGCAACCATCATAGTCAACAAAATAGTCCAAAATGCAGTACTTGGATGCAATATCAAAAACGATAAAATGATCTCTGTTCATTTCCAAGGCAAACCATTCAATATCACAGAAATCCAAGTCTACACCCCCATCAGTAATTGTAAAGAAGCTAAAGTCGAATGGTTCCATGAAGACCTACAAAACCTTTTAAAACTAACACTAAAAAAAGATGTCCTCATCATTATAGGGGACTGGAATGCAAATGTAGGGACTCAAGAGCTACCTGGAGTAACAGGCAAATTTGGCCTTGGAGTACAAAATGAATCAGGGCAAAGGTTAATGGAGTTTTGCCAAGAGAATGCACTGGTCATAGCAAACACCCTCTTCCAATAACACAAGAGAAGACTCTACACATGGACATCAGCAGATGGTCAATACTGAAATAAGATTGATTATATTCTTTGCAGCCAAAGATGGAGAGGCTCTATAAAGTCAGGAAAAACAAGACCGGGAGCTGACTCTGGCTCAGATCATCAACTCCTTATTGACAAATTCAGACTTAAAATGAAGAAAGTAGGGAAAACCACTAGACCATTCAGGTATGACCTAAATCAAATCCCTTACGATTATAGAGTGGAAGTGAGAAATAGATTCAAGGGATTAGATCTGATAGACAGAGTGCCTGAAGAACTATGGACGGAGGTTCATGACATTGTGCAAGAGGCGGTAATTAAGACAATCCCCAAGAAAAAGAAATGCAAAAAGGCAAACGGTTGTCTGACGAGGGCTTACAAATAGCTGAGCAAAGAAGAGAAGCTAAAGGCAAAGCAGAAAAGGAAAGATACACCCATTTGAATGCAGAGTTCCAAAGAACAGCAGGGAGAGATAAGAAAGCCTTCCTCAATGATCAGTGCAAAGAAATAGAGGAAAACAATAGAATGGGAAAGGCTTGAGATCTCTTCAAGAAAATTAGGGATACCAAGGGAACATTTCATGCAAAGATGAGCACAATAAAGGACAGAAATGGTATGGATCTAACAACAGCAGAAGATAATAAGAAGAGGTGGCAAGAATCACAGAAGAACTATACAAAACAGATCTTTATGACCCAGATAACCATGATGGTGTGATCACCCACCTAGAGCCAGACATCCTGAAAGGTGAAGTCAAGTGGGCTTTAGGAAGCATCACTACAAACAAAGCTAGTGGAGGTGATGGAATTCCAGCTGAGCTATTTCAAATTCTGAAAGATGATGCTATGAAAGTGCTGCACTCAATATGCCAGCAAATCTGGAAAACTCAGCAGTGGCCACAGGACTGGAAAAGGTCAGTTTTCATTCCAATCCCAAAGAAAGGCAATGCCAAAGAATGGTCAAATGACCACACAACTGCACTCAACTCACATGCTAGCAAAGTAATGCTCAAGATTCTCCAAGCCAGGGTTCAACAGTATGTGAACCATGGACTTCCAGATGTTCAAGCTGGTTTTAGAGAAGGTAGAGGAACCAGAGATCAAATTGCCAACATCCGCTGGATCATCAAAAAAGCAAGAGAGTTCCAGAAAAACATCTATTTCTGCTGTACTGACTATGCCAAAGCCTTTGACTGTGTGGATCACAACAAACCGGAAAATTCTTCAAGAGATGGGAATACCAGACCACCTGACCTGCCTTCTGAGAAATCTGTATGCAGGTCAGGAAACAACAGTTAGAACTGGACATGGAACAACAGACTGGTTCCAAACTGGGAAAGGAGAACGTCAAGGCTGTATATTGTCACCCTGCTTATTTAACTTATATGCAGAGAACATCATGTGAAATGCCAGGCTGGATGAAGTACAAGCTGGAATCAAGATTTCTGAGAGAAATATCAATAACCTCAGATATGCAGATGATACCACTCTCATGGCAAAAAGTGAAGTGGAACTGAAGAGCCTCTTGATGGAAGTGAAAGAGGAGAGTGAAAAAGTTGGCTTAAAATTCAACATTCAGAAAATTAAGATCATGGCATCTGGTCCCATCACTTCAAATAGATGGGGAAACAACAGAAACAGTGACATACTTTATTTTGGGGGCTCCAAAATCACTGCAGATGGTGACTGCAGCCATGAAATTAAAAGACACTTGCTCCCTGGAAGAAAAGCTATGACCAAACTAGACAGCATATTAAAAAGCAGAGATATTACTTTGCCAACAAAGGTCCATCTAGTCAAAGCTATGGTTTTTCCAGTAGTCATGTATGGATGTGAGAGTTGGATCATAAAGAAAGCTGAGCACTGAAGAACTGATGCTTTTGAACTGTGGTGTTGGAGAAGACTCTTGAGAGTCCCTTGGACTGCAAGGAGAACCAACCAGTCTATCCTAAAGGAAATCAGTCTTGAATATTCATTGGAAGGACTGATGCTGAAGCTGAAACTCCAGTACTTTGGCCACCTGATACGAAGAACTGACTCAGTTTAAAAGACCCTGATGCTGGGAAAGATGGAAGGCGGGAGGAGAAGGTGACAACAGAGGATGAGATGGTTGGATGGCATCACTGACTCGATGGATATGAGTTTGAACAAGCTCTGGGAGTTGGTGATGGACAGGGAAGACTGGTGTGTCTAGTCCATGGGGTCACAAAGAGTCAGACAAGACTGAGTGGCTGAACTGAACTGAACTATACTGTCCATGGAATTCTCCAGGCCAGAATACTGGAGTGGGTAGCCTTTCCCTTCTCCAGGGGATCTTCCCAACCCAGGGATCGAACCCAGGTCTCCTGCATTTCGGGCACATTCTTTACCAGCTGAGCCACAAGGGAAGCCCAAGAATATTGGAGTGGGTAGTCTATCCCTTCTCCAGGGGATCTTTGTGACCCAGGAATTGAACCGGGGTCTCCTGCATTACAGGCAGATTCTTTACCAACTGAGCTATCAGGGAAGCTTCAGTTTCTCAAATCCAGTTTTAAAAAAGCAGGATCAGCTGAGAAGTCACTGACACAGACAATTCTAACCTACCCAATACCACCTCTAGGGGGTGGGTTCTCCACTTTAGTGCCCCTTCTATGAAGAGGGGATTCCCAGGTGATGCTGCTGTTGCTGTTAAGTCACTTCAGTTGTGTCCGACTCTGTGCAACCCCACAGACAGCAGCCCACCAGGCTCCTCCGTCCCTGGGATTCTCCAGGCAAGAACACTGGAGTGGGTTGCCATTTCCCTCTCCAATGCATGAAAGTGAAAATTGAAAGTGAAGTCACTCAGTTGTGTCCAACTCTTAGCGACCCCAGGGACTGCAGCCCACCAGGCTCCTCCGCCCATGGGATTTTCCAGGCAAGAGTACTGGTAAAGAATCCACCTGTCAATGCAAGAGATGGAAGAGATGTGGGTTCGATCTTTGGAGTAAGAGGATCTCTGGAGTAGGAAACGGCAGCCCCCTCCAACATTGTTGCCTGGGAAATCCCACGGACAGAGGAGCCAGGGAGGCTAAAGTCCATGGGGCTGCAAAGAGTTGGACATGACTGAGCACACAGTACTCCTGTGGAGATCTGATTCTGGGCCAAAATATGCAAACAAAACTCTAACAAGTATGATTACCTACAGATGATGAAACAGACCATTTAAAATATTTCACATCTCACTTCACATGTAGAACTAAAACTGAGCTTCTTTTTACTGACTCCTGACCAAGATCTTAATGGGGGTGTACATTTTAGGACTTGACAATATTTTGTGTTTAGTTTTTCCTTAGCTTCTCCAACAAGGATTTTGGTTATTTGAATAGATTATCAAAAAGCAATAATGAAAAAAAAGAAACCCCATCTTACCAAAAAAAAAAAAAAAAAACATTCACTGCTCAATCATTAATTTCAACATGCTGACTTACCTGCATCAAATAAGGGCAAGAAGAACACCTTTAAAAATAAAATGTAACTCACTTTAAAAATGGGCAAAACAGAGGGGCAAAGTAGAGAATGTACAATTTTTGCGTAAAATTGGTTCATTTTTTTTTCCAGTGGAAACCCCAGAGAGGCAATGATTTGTCTCTCCAGGTTTCTGAATGCCTCTCTGCCTAACTGCTATGGCTAGGTGAGCTCTGGGAGAATTTCTTCATGTTTATGCCAACTGAGGAGCATTCTATTTTGGGGAAGAGAAAGAACTCTGGTATCAGGAAACACAGTCTACTGGAATTAACCTCCACCAGTTAAAACATTTTCAGGAACCACAAATTTTTTAAGCGATATAAGAGTACACCACCACCCAATAATAGGTTACATGTTTTGATTGCAATGGCGTGAAGTACCATTTTGTAATGCATCTTTTATTTATTTATATTTGGCTGCACTGGGTCATCGCTGCTGTGTGCGGATATTCTCTTGTGGTGGCAAGCCGGGTCTACTCTTCATTGCAGTGCGGGGCTTCTCATTGAGGCAGCTTCTCTTGTTGCAGAGAACTGGCTCTACAGCACGTGGGATTCAGTGATTGCAGTATGTGGCCTTAGCTGCTTCATAGCATGTGGAATCTCCCTGGACCAGCGATCGAACCTGTGTCCCCTGCCTTGGCAGGTGGATTCTTAACCAAAGGACAACCAGGGAAGTCTTCTAATGCATCTGTAAATGTGACATCATATCACACTAACCTAAATCTGCTGGGTGCCACTAAATCCTTGTACACTCCGATTAAAAAGGAAAACAGAGGGTCCTTGGGGTTCAGGACAAAGGGAGGGTGGCGAAATATACTGTGCTAAGTCAGTTCAGTTGTGTCCAATGCTTTGCGACCCTATGGACTATAGCCCGCCAGGCTCTTCTGCCCATGGGATTCTCCAGGTAAGAATACTGGAGGGGGTTTCCATGCCCTCGTCCAGGGGATCTTCCCAGCCCAGGGATGGAACCCACATCTCTTAACATCTCCTGCATTGGCAGGTGGGTTCTTTACTACTAGTACCACCTGGGAAGAGGCCACAGAGAAAGCAAATGAACATTATATTATAATCCTACTCTGACTTATGATCAAACTGACATACATTCAAGAAAATACTTTTAAATGAAAATAAAATTACAGAACTTACTATGTGGTCTTGCATTATTATTTTTTCTGCAGGTGCAATGCGGCCGGTCAGAGACATCTGGCATCCAAAATGCAGCCCCCAGGTCTCCAGCTCAAAACGAGCATCCTTGTTTCTGTTACAGAGTTGAGTCTTAAGTCATTAAAAATGCTTACTATCTAAAAATTGGAATCATTAGAGATAAAATTATGTTAATTATTCAGAGACTGATTTTTCAGGGTTCCTGACTTCTATTTCTATTCACCATTTTTTCTCTGCTCCAAGGAATTATAGGAGGACTGCACCCATGGGGGACTCCAAGGGATGGAAAGGCTCCCAGTGTGGCCCTCTGGTAAACAAAATGGGCCATTGAGCCAAGCGTCTGCATGTGTACTCAGTCACTTCAGTCATGTCCGACTCTTTGTGACCCTATTGACTATAGCCTGCCAGGCTCCTCTGTCCATAGGATTCTCCAGGCAAGAATACTGGGTTGCCATGCCCTCCTCCAGGGGATCTTCCCGACCCAGGGATTGAACCTGAGTCTCCTGCATCTCCTGCATTGCAGGTGGATTCTTTACTACTGACTCACTGAAGCAGCCCCTGAGCCAAATAGGTCAGGCTTCAAATACAAATTCTGACACAGAATAACATGGACCTTGAGCAAACTCTGAAATCTTTTAAAGCCATGGTTTCCTGATTGACAAAATGTAGGACTAACTTAGCTATTTCATAGGGGTAATGAAAAGGTTAAATATGGCAATCCACAGACAGTGCCACCACACTGCCTGGCACATGCTAGGTGCTCAGTATAGGTGAGATATTATTCTTGATAACAAACATCAGTAAAGAGACTTTGTGGAGCATCTGGATGTGGAGATGTTCCCATACCTCTGGAAGTCATCCGCAAGCCTGGCCAGGTGCTGCTGCCTTACCAAAGGATCGAGACGAGTTTCTTTAGCCACAGCCTTCATCAGCTGGAAATCAGAAGTCGCCTGGCCAGGCATCCCTATACATTGTGAATGAAAACAAAGTGAAACATGAACAGTCCTCAATGTAATCCAGCCCATCTTAGGCACAGAGTAATAAAACTCTGAACTTAAACTGAATCAGATTCACCATCTGACAGCAATGCAAGCCTTTTCATTTAAAATGTTTTCTAGTAGTCACATTTAAAAAGAGCCAGAAAGAAACAGATGCAATTATTCTAACAGTAACTCAGAATATCCAAAATATTATCATTTAAACACATATCCAATATAAAAAGTGAGTTAATGAGATAGTTTCTCTTTTCTTTCACACTGCATCTTAGACGTCTATTCTATATCTTTACACTTACAGCACTGCTCCATCCAATCCCTCAGTTGCACTAGTCATGCGTCAAATACTCAGTGACCAATCTGGCTAGAGACCACCAAGAGGACCACACAGATGTGAAATGCCAGAGTATCACTAAGAACATTCATCCCTCTCTGCAAAGATGGTATCCTTATTAACTTCTCTAATTGCAGAATAAACACATGCACATCAAACTCATTCGAGCATCATAAGTGTAAAATGTAGAAAGTCCTCCCGTCTTAGTCTCACCCTGGTAATCAGATGAGCATGATTAAAAGAATCTTACATAGTCTTTTTTTTTTTTTTGATTCTAGTGTAGAGTGAAGATTACCTTCTGGAGCTCATGCAAAAAGAAAACAAAGAGTATTTTGGCACCTCTCAAACAATACACCAGAAGAAAATTAAATCACACGATTTCCTAGCCTGCATGTGTGCTAAGTCGCTTTAGTCATGTTCAACTCTTTGCGACCCCAGGGACTGAAGCCCTCCAGGCTCCTCTGTCCATGAGACTCTCCAAGCATGAATACTGGAGTGGGCTGCTATGCCCTCCTCCAGAGGATCTTCCTAACCCGGGGACTGAACTTGGGTGTCTTACATCTGCACTGGCAACACCTAGCCTAGTGAAGTTCAAAAACAGGGGGAAAATATCTTGGTTTTAGTAAAACATCTGGCAACCAATTTAACATCAAAGTAACAAATGGAATACACGAGATAAGGGAAGTAAGATAACCTTCACGGTGCTGACCAATTTCCAAAGGGCACTCTACCCTCCCCCTTCTTCTGTGATCAAGTAGATTACCTAAGACTCATCCTCCCTGGGCTAAATTAGAGCTCTGGCACTTATCTAACTTAAGGAGGTTTTGCCCACTGCAAAGTGTCATAAGTCTGTGATCAAGAACTTGAGAGAGAATAAAGTACAAACATTACCTGTTAGAAAGCAGAGCTCAGGAATCAGGTGGGCCATCTGAGCCTCAGAGTTGTCATTTTTCTTGTTTTTCAACAGACTAACAAGAACTGGCTGGTTCAGGTCAGATAAGGTAATATCATATTGCTACAGAATGCAAGATCAATGAGGGAAAAGTTAATATGGAAACACTATACAATGAGCACCCTTGCTTAAAAGCAACAAATGAATGGATAAGAAACTCTTCAACAGAAGGGGAAAAAAAGTCCCTACTAATCCCCACAGTAACCTACTCATTTCTACTTCCTTCCTGGGACCTATCTCTTACATCTCAGGGGCAGCTTCAAGATTTTAATTATTACCTCTTATAATTCAATACCATTTTTTTCCCCCAAACATTTTCTTGCTCTCTTCTGAGTTTCATCCAGAGCCGTAAGCTGGATGAAATCCATAGAACCATGACCCCGGCTGCAGCACTACCAGTGGAGACTGAGGCCAACTGGCCCATGTGCTCTGGCACCTGTGTGCATTAGGACAATATCACACACAAGTTGGACACAATGGTCATACTGAGTCAACCTCAGACTTCCCCAAAGAGCACAACTGTCCTTATTTTCCAAGACAGTATGACGTTACAGGGAAGTAGTTTTGAACTCTGACAAATGTAAATCTGGTCCACAGATAGTCTATCTACTTGGACCATGACACTGGGGAAGGGGCTTACCTTTCCTCTTCTATGAAACGAGGACAACAAGAGCCCAGAGGCGTCTCATGTAAACCACTAGCACGGTGTCTGGTTTATAATAAGTCCTCGGCAATCATTAGCTCCTTCCCCACCCCCTTTCCCTTCATAAACTTGAATTTCCACATTCTCACCTTGCCATGAGTTCATTTACCTTCCAAAGGCAAAGTTTCCATTAACACCAGTATAGCTTACTCAACACTGATGACAGAACAGGAATTATAATTTACAAAATGCCTGGGGACCACGTGATGCTGACATCAATAATTATAATGCAGGAAGCCAGCAGTGAGGGCTTCTGTCTTCAATAAAGACTTTAAGTCATTAAAATAAAAACCAATTCAGGAAACAGCAATTTAAAGTGGTGATTACAACAACGCTATGGCTGAAAAGCGTGGAGAAGCACTGGTAGAAAGAGTTTTTATACACGACCTCGTTCATTCATATCTTGTGTTTGCTATATTCCAGGGACTGAAGGGAATACAAATAAAAAAGAGGCACAGTCCCTGCCTTTACACATAACTACATTATCTACAAAGCAAGGTAGACCAGAAGCACAAATAATACATGTACGCTAAGCATTTATTTTTTTCCTCATTTAGTCTTTTTTTTAATGGATGAGTACTGTGTTTTTTTAAATTAAACTATAATTGATTTACAAGGTCCTGTTGTTGTACAGCAAAGTGATGGAGTTTTAGTTAGATATTCTTTCCAGATTCTTTTGCCTTATAGGTTATTTAGTATAGTTTTTTAATACTAAATATAAAAATATTTAGTATACTTCCCTGTGCTATACAGTAGGTCCTTGTTGGATACCTACTACATATATATTAATAGTAGTAGCGTATATGTTAATCCCAAGCTCCTGTTTTATCCCCCACTTCTCCTTTCATAACCATAAGTTTGTTTTCTGTTTGTGAGTCTATTTCTCTTTGGTAAATAAGACCCTTTCCTCACTTACTCTTAACAACAGAGTGTGATTGTTGTGTGCTCTGTTGTGTCTGACTCTGCAACTCTGTGGACTTCACCTGCCAGGCTCCTCTGTCCATGGGATTATCCAGGCAAGAATACCTGAGTGGGTTGCCATGCCCTCTCCAGAGGATCTTCCTGACCCAGGGATCAAGCCTGCGACTCCTGCATTGGCAGGCAGATTTTTTTACCACTTAGCCATCTGGGAAGCTTTTAACAACGGGATTGTGAGTCAAATATTATTATCATCTTCTTCACTGATGAGGAAACATCATTAGAAATTAAATAACTTCCCAAGGTCCTGTAACTGAAAATTAGCACAACCAGGATTTATCACTTAAGACTTGGGAGCCTCTGCTTGTTACACCACTCGGGGCTGGTTCCCTCACAAGGAATAGGGAGCAAGGTAGTGAAAATAATTTATGGCTGGTAAATTAAGGAAGGCTTCACGAAGGAGGCAGAATCCAAGACAGCACCTTGAAGAAAATGCAGGAGTATTATAAGTTCTGGGAACAGCTCAACCAAAACTGGGATATATTCCAAGAAGAGGGTATTCTACTATTTACCTAGAGCATGGTCAAGAATTCTACCCACTAAGCTGTGTAATCAGGTGAACTTTATTGTCTCCCAATTTTCTTAGCATTTGGCAACAGTTTTTATGATAAGATAAAATAGAGAAATATAAAGGTCAATATCAAGATGTCTTCCAGTAAAGTTACCTGGATATAAAATCAATACACAGACATCACTTGCATTCCTATACACTGAAAATGAAAAACCAGAAAGAGACATTAAGGAAACAATCCCATTCACCACTGCAACAACAGCAACAACAAAAATACCCATGAATAAACCGACCTCGGGAGACAAAAAACCCGCAGAAAACTATAAGACACTGATGAAAGAGTCAAAGGCAACACAAACAGATGGAGAGATATACTATGCTCTTGGATTAGAAGAATCAGTATTGTGCAAATGACCATACAACCCAAGGTAATCTATAGGTTCAATGCAATCCCTATGAAACTACCGATGGCATTTTTCACAGAACTAGAACAAAAAATTTCACAGTTTGTATGGAAACACAAAAGACCCCAAATAGCCAAAGCAATCTTGAGAAAGAAAAATGGAACTGGAGGAATCAACCTTTCCGACTTAACACTACATGCAAAGCTCCAGTCATCAAGACAGTATGGTACTGGCACAGAAACAGAAATACAGACCAGTGAAACAAGGTAGAAAACCCAGAGATAAACCTATGCACCCATGGGCATCTTATCTTTGACAAAGGAGGCAAGAATATATCATGGAGAAAAGACAGCCTCTTCAATCAGTGGTGCTGGGAAAGCTGGAAAGCTACATGTAAAAGAATGTAACTAACTTCCTAACACCGTATACAAAAATAAAATGGATTAAGGACTTAACTGTAAAGCCAGAAAACTCTTGGAGGAAAATATAGGCAGTACACTCTTTGACATACATCACAGCAAGATCCTCTTTGACCCACCTCCTAGAGCAATGGAAATAAAAACTAACAAATAGGACCTAATTAAACTTAAAAACCTTTGAACAGCAAGGAAAACAATAAACAAGGTTAAAAGACAACCCTCAGAATGGGAGAAATAATTGCAAATGATACAACTGACAAAGGAGTAATCTCCAAAATATATAAGCAGCTCATACAGCTCTATATCAAGAAAACAAACAGCCCAATCAAAAATGAGCAGAAGACCTAAACAGACATTTCTCCAAAGAATACATACAGATGGCAAATAAACACATAAAACGATACTCAACATCACTAATTATTAGAGAAATGCAAATCAAAACTACAATGAGGTTATCACCTCACACCAGTCAGAATAGTCATCAAATAATCTACAAACAAATGCTGGCAAAAACCAACACAAAAAAAATTAAAACACAAAAAATAATAGAAAAAAAGAAAAAATCAAAACATGGCTGAAGTGAAAAAAAGGATGTCTTCTACTTTGAGAGTAGACTATATAGTAATTTATCATCCCTTTCCTGGGACAAAGAGGAAAGCATTCTAGAAACTGGTACCATTTTCTTTCTTTTTCTCCCTAATTACAATAGATATGCAGGGAATCACAACTCATTACAAAGAAAGTGAGTGGGATTTTTATCATGATTCCCTTTTCAGAATGTCACAGGTCCTCAAACACATCAAAGAAAAATGAATTTAACCATGCAGGAAAAACCCCAAACATTTAACAAACTCTGTGTTTAATAAACACTAATGGAGAACATTTTTTGCACAAAATGCTTTGCCAAATGCCAAAAGCTATATGTGTTCTGTAAGGACAACTCAATGAGGCGGAGAGGGCGAAGAAGAAGGATACAAAATGATTTCCTGAGACGCAGAATTCCCAAGGAGAGACAGGCATGGGAAAGACAATGAATTCAGTTTGAATTTTGTTCGTTTGAGATGCCTGCAGGATATTCATGCAAATGCAGCCTGAAAATGGAGAGGAGGATGTAATTTAGGAAGAAGGGCAAGACAAAAATACTATATTGGAAGCAATCTCAGAATATGAAGAAAAGATCCTCTGCAAAGGGGCCGTGGTGAGTTATAGCATTTCATGTTTGGGAGAAGTGAAGGAGGGAAATGTTGAAGGAGGCTGAGAAAGAACCACCTGAAACCACATAAAACGATACTCAAAACTCAAACTCAAACGATACTGAAACCCAGGGTGGGGAACCACCCAGGGATGTGCCGTGGGGTCAAGGAAGAGGAGTTCAGCTCACCAGGAGCAGTTTCTAGCATCCAGAGCCACCAAAAGCCCTTTAGAATAAGGTCAGTAGCTGACTTTGACCTTGGAGACCTAGTTCCATAGCAGCAGAACCGGATACCAGATTGTTGAGGCTTCCTGAAGAACAATGGAAGAGGTGCTTGGAGCTAGTTTAGAGGACCTTTTAAAGAAATTAGCTAAGGAGGAAAAGGAGATCATTTTTCTTGAAAGTGTAGAAAGGTCAACACATTTGCTTTCTCTTTTCGTTTGTAAAACAGTGGTGAGATTTTGGAGACAGAAATATGACTGAATATGCAATAAAGAGAAGGCGCCTCTGAAAGGAACTGAAGTTGGACAGTGGGGATGGGGAAATTCTCATCACTGTGAATCCAGCTCCCAGAGTCAACACGAGATTTCATCAATAAGTGTTTGAGCATCTACTAGATGCTAGCCCTGGGTGTCCAGAAATCAAGAGTTCAAAGTTGAAGAGGGAGAGTCAGACCATTCATATCCTGCCTGTGATAACTGCAAGAAGTTAAGTACAGAGAGGGGACCTGGAGGAGAAAGTCCTAGGGCTCCCTTGACTGCTAGGGGAATTTCCCTGGCAGTCCAGTGGTTAAGACTTCACCTGCCAAAGCAGGGAGTGCAGGTTGGATCCCTGGTCAGGGAGGTAAGATCCCACATGCTTCAGAACCAAAAACTCAAAACACAGAACAGAAGCGACAGTGTAACGAATTCAATAAAGACTTTAAAAATGGTCCACATAAAAAAATCTTATTAAAAAAAAGAGTTGACTGCTGAGCTGAGTCCTGAAGGGTGTTCGGTAATTGGCCGACTGTGAATGGTGTCAAGGACGAGGAAGCGGGGTGTGAGAAAATGCATAGGGGAGTGATTGACTTGAGGAACTATGAACCGTGAGCACAGTAGAACCTTCCAAGGAAACAGGAGGGTACAGATGCGGCTCAAGAGGCGGGCAGGAGTCAGACCATAGCCCTTCCCCAAGCTAGGCGGGAGGGAGATGAGGCTGAAAGGAGAAACAAGAGCTACCTGCTTGTAGTAATCCACGTAGGTGATCTCAGCGCCGTCCCGCTTCCGGAAGGTGTGTGTAGGCTTCACCGACCAGTCAATGTCATCAATTCGATAGGTTTTATTATTGTATCTGGCAAATGCAAGAAATCTTGTAAGTTCCTCTCTGAAATCCTACAAGGTAAGTGGCTAGTTCACTACACCTTAATTCAAAGTATTATCCTCCAGAATTTCAGATATTATGAAAGATAATAACTCAAGAATAGTCACTTAAAAAGATAGCTCTTATCTGAGAAGAGCATTGATGAACTCTTCTGTTCATGAGAGGACCCCACATTCCACAAAACCAAAGGAATAATTGCTGGCCCACCATCTGCTTTTCTCACTGAGAGACACTGTCTATGTGTGTATGTGTGTGCACACGTGTACGTGTGTGCGTGCACTCAGTCCTGACTCTTGGTGACCCCATGAACTGCAGCCCGCCAGGCTCCTCTGTCCATGGGATTTTCCAGGCAAGAATACTGGAGTGGGTTGCCATTTTCTTCTACAGGGGATCTTCTCAACCCAGGGACCGAACTGGCATCTCCTGTATCTCTTACGTTGGCAGGCAGGTTTTTTTTACCAGCTGAGCCACTGAGGCATGCCCGGGAGATACTGTAGCTTCAGGTAAATCATGCTTAAATGTTCAAAGGCTGAAGTATGACTCCAAACCTTCCTGTCAGCTTCTGTTTTCAACTCAGAATTTTTGAACTCCCAGCTAGTTTTTCTCATTAAAAAAAAAAAAAAAAAACATCCTAGGGAGGCTGATGAACCATGCCATTCTGGCAGCCTGCCTCATCTTCTATCTAAGGCTGGCCCTGAGCAAAACTGCAAAGCAGGTCAGCTAAGATCTTTGTAAGCTCTTTCTCCCCTTCATCAGGTACCATGTGGCCTGGAACACTCTCTCATGCCAACCCAGCCGTGGGACGGAAACCTCCTCGTCACTTTTCTCCTGGGCTCTCGGTACCTTGCCAGCTGTCTTGGAAATAGTGTGGTAAGCTAATTCATGGAGCTCATGACAAGAGGATAAAGGGGCAGTGTGGAATTCAACCAGTGCCACCTCTCTGCTCTACAACCCAGAAAAACAACTTCAAGTGGAAGTTCCAACCTAGACTAGGAGAAGGCGAGCGGGTCTTCTGTAAGAAGTGTCCATGGACTGGCAGCAGCATACAGTGGGCTTTTGTTCCTCAGGAAGTCACCTAACTGTCCACGTTTCATTCGGTTCAGTATGCACTGAGGGCAAATTATACAGACACAGCGAGAGGCTTGAAAGTCCTCAGCCATAAGGACCTCGTAACTTTATAGTGAAGATGAGACGCGGACCTGATGCTCTGTCTTGTTGCTACTGAACCAAAGTTGGGTCGGCTTGCCCAGCACAGTAAAGCCAATCTGCTGACAGCAGGCTGTGGTGAAGGAAAGTGCATCAGACACTGCTATGTGGGTACTTCAGAGACGAGCTAAAGCAGAGGATATGGGGCAGGGGTCTTCCCGGGAAGGCCCCACTGTGATGTAATAAAATGAAATAAAAGGGCCCTAAAGAGGTGACGATAAGCACTGGGCTTCCAGAACAGCATAGAGCAGAGAAATGAATAATTCCAACTGAGTGGACCTTCGAGTGGACTTTGTGTGAGCAGAAATCTAAAAGGCAGAAATAGAGGCGGGGAAACCAGGCAGAGGGGCTGGAGCAGCAAAGTGCAGACCACTGGGGGTGAGGGGAGGGTAAGGAAGGACCAGGAGAGACGGCGGGGGCCCAGCACACCCCTCCAGGGAGCCTCAGCTCTAGACAACTGACAGCAGGGAGCAGACTCATCAGATCTGGGCTCCGGCCAGTGCCCAGAGCTCTTCCCCTTCCTACGTGGCATACATAATGCATTCTCTAGAGGAAAGTCTATTTAAAGGCAGGATTTTACCTTGTCAGGACAATGAGCCCAACCAGCTGTTTCTCACACGTCTGGGTAAAGCAGGACTCGCTAGTTTTGCGGCAGAGATCCGTCATGAACTCCAGAACTGTCTCGTTCCGGAGTATTTTGTAACTCACATTAGCACTCAACAGGAGTTTGCTTTCAAAATGTGATACAGAAATGGCGAACCCAGGCCAAAGAGACAATCTTCAAAAAATAAAAAATTTTTAAATAAATATTTTAAATGTTATATCAGGATAACAATAAATATTTTAAAATGGTGACTTTATATTCTAATTCTCTCAATTTTATGAAACAATTTTTCTTTAAATCTGATTTCTTTCAGCAGCTGACTTAATGCTGCAGCTATTTCCAGCTGGAGTGTCTTTAAACATATGAAGTGAAGTGACGTGAAAGTCACTCAGTCGTGTCTGACTCTTTGCAACCCCATGTGGAATTCTCCAGGCCAGAATACTGGAGTGGGTAGCTTATCCCTTCTCCAAGGGATCTTCCCAACCCAGGGATCAAACCCAGGCCTCCCGCATTGCAGGCGGATTCTTAACCGGCTGAGACACAAGGGAAGCAAATAAGGGGAAAATTTAAACATATATTAGAATAAAATACATTTCTTTAGAGCTTCGTTTCTTAACCTTGGCACTACTGACATTTTGACTGGATAATTCTTTGCTAGGGGCTGTTCTGTGCACTGCAGAGTGTGTGACTGTGTGTGTGTGTGTGTGTGTGTGTGTGTGTGGTGTGCTCAGTCATGTCCGACTCTTTGTTACTCCATGGACTCTAGCTGACCAGGCTCCTCTATCCATGGGATTCTCCAGGCAAGAATACTAGAGTGAGTTGCCATTTCCTCCCCTACAGGATCTTCCTGACCTAGGATCCCTGGGTTTGATCCAAACCTGCATCTCTTTCATCTCCTGCTTCACAGGCAGATTCTTTACCACTGAGCCACCGGGTAAGCCTGGGCATTGCAGAATGTGTAGCATACCCCTGGCCTCTACCCACTAGATGCCAGCCGCAACTCCCACGCTGTGACAACCAAAAATATCTCCAGACATTTTCAAATGTCCCCTGAGGAGCAAAATTGCCCATGGCTGAGAGCATAGCTGTTAAGACTGAAGTGTTTACAGAGGGATCTGTCCCAGCATGCAAACATCTAGGTTCAAAATAGCACACTAACTCAATGGCGAAGACAGTGACGAGACTTCACAATGAGACAGAAATAATCTAAGTGATGTCACATATGGACACACAAGAGAAACTGCAGCAGTGGCTGCATCTCCTTTCCACATTTATGAATATCATAGTCTGAAGTCTTGAATAAGAAAAAGTTACAGGAGCTGTCAAGAAAGAACAATTTTTTTTTAATCATTTCAGTTGATATTTTTGTGGACTTCATTGACTGTGATACTAATGCAAGAGTACTGGAGTGAATAACCATTCCCTTCTCCAGGGGATATCCCCAACCCAGGGATCAATCCCCAGTCTCCTGCATTGCAGGCAGATTCTTTACCATCTGAACCACCAGGGAAGCCCCAAATATCAGCTTCAGGACCAGCATATGCACTAGCACTGAGAGAGGCTGGGAACTGGGGCCTTTTGCCACAATACTGACACCTGGACAAACATCTCCTCCAGCAACAAACTGCAGCGAAACTATCAAGGACTAAAAGTAACTGGGGCATGCACAGTTGAGACAAATTATGGACAATAAGATACAAAAATATACCAAAAAGCCAACTGCCTCTTCTGAAGAGCTGGGAGCAAAAGCAGGGTACTGTGCATGCCCGCTACACCCAACACCACTGAAGGGATGGGCAAACCACCTACGCTAACCCTCTGGCCAGACCTCTGGACATATCCCTACCTTCACCCCACATAAGCAATCAGCTGCTCCCCTCAGGGAGGAAGCAAGCAAGGGAACCTATCATTTGTTCTTGTTCCTCCCTGTTGCAGCAGGGTCCCTGATAAAGCCTTTCCTGAATTTCCTGTCTGGTCTCTGATCAATTTCTATTGATTAAGGAGACGAAGAATGCTGGTTGGTAACAGCACCAACACCAGCTCATCACAAGACTGGACCCACGAGAATTTGTAATCCAGGTAGAGATATAAGTGACAGGGTGAATGATTAGGTGCTTTATACAGAACAGTCTGACACCACTCAACCAGCACACAGACACCCTGCCTTTTCCTCCACCTGGCAGAAACCAAACACCCTGCATCCATTTTCTATCTTTTATGTACAGACCTTCCTCAACTGACAATGGGTTTTTATCTTCACAAACCCATCGTAAGTTGAAATATCCTCAGTTGAAAATGCATTTAATACACCCAACCTTTTCTTCAGTAACCTACTGAACATCAGAGCATCGCCAACCTTGTGTGCTCAGAACACTTACATTAGCCAATAGCTGGACAAAATTATCTAACACAAGGCCTATTTTACAATCAGGTGTTGAATATCTTGCGTCATTTACTGAATACTGTACTAAAAGTGAAAAACAGAATGGTTGTATGGGTTCAGAAGGGTTGTGAGCGTATCAGTCATTTACCCTCGTGGCTAAATGGGGTGGCTGCCTGGGTGCTGTGGCTGTGAGAGCTAACCATCATCTTCAGATAGTACCATACTCCGTACCGCTAGCCCTAGAAAAGGTCAAAATCCGCAATTCCAAGTGTGGTTTCTGTTGATGGTGTATCGCTTTCACACCATTGTAAGGCCAAAATGTCATTAAATCAAAACATCTTAAGTCAGGGAGCATCTGTATTTCTCCCTTTGGGTCACTGGTTGCCTCTATTTTTGGCTCAACCACATGTTTTGGAAAGCTCAAGACCACCTTCGCTGCAGTCTCTACTTCCTAGTTTAGGATGAAGTGTTCCTAGTGGTTCTATCATTCTGCAAGTGTTGCTAATGGTTCTATCATTCACTAGGGCAGCTTAGTTGGCTTGGGTATCTGACATCTTCTTACCCAATAATTTCCTACCTACCACCCTGGCTGTGTTAACTTTGTGTCAGCCAGAAAACAGAGCCCAAGTTATGAGGTATAACATAACAGAGCTTATTCTGCTCTCATGATTACTTGTCACACACACGAAGTTCAGTTTCTGAATTCTAGGATTTATGATAATTATCTAGCTCACTAATATAAGAAAACAGACTGCTACCTTTTGACATTCACCATTCTATTAAAAAAACTTGAAAATTAAAAAATCCATTACTTTTCTTACCACGGAGTCTCTCAGAGGAGGCATAATGGTACCATATTGCATCATAAATGATATTGCTCACATTATAACAATTTCAGAGTAACAGAAAACATAAATAAACCTACTTGTGCTGGGGAATTTCCACTGGCTCTGAAGGCTTATAGAAGTTCCGTCCAATTTGGTACATGGATAACTTTTTTAAGATCCTGAAAGTATATATATTTTAAATCTGTGTTAAACATCTGTCTATAACAGTATACTTCTAAGTTTGTATACATGCTGAAATAAAAACGAGTAGAAAAGCCCAGAACTCTTATTGTTATAATGTTGAAAGTTTAGCTACTGTATATACCTATGAGGGTATATACAAGAACTATCACTCCACATTTGGGAATGACACAATTGAAAATAGTTCTATTCTTCCAGGTTTAACTGCAAAAGGAAGTGGTCCCTTAGCAGATATGACTGTGACGGTAACAACGTGGTTGCCGTGGCTGAGGTGAGAAAAGCCATGTCCACAGGCTCTTCTGGCCCCGTTCTTATCTTGAAATGAGGAGGCCGTTTCCTTTCTTTTTTCTTTCTTTCTTTTTGTATAAGTAATTTACAGTGTTGTATTGGTTTTAGGGTACAACAAAGTGATTCAGTTATATATGTATATTCTTTTTTGGATACTTTCCCCTTATTGGTTATTACAAGATATTGAATATAGTTCCCTGTGCTATTCAGTAGGTCCTAGTTGCTTATTTTATATATGGTATTGTGTATATGTTAATCCCAAATTCCTAATTTACCTCTAACTCCCCATCCCCTTGGGTAACCATAAGTTTATTTTCTGTCTGTGAGCCTATTTCTATTTTGTAAATAAGTTCATTGATATCATTTTTTAAATTCCACATACAAGTGATATCATATGACATTTGTCTTTCTGGGGCTTACTTCAATGAGTATGATCATCTCTAGATCCATCCATATTGCTGCAAATGGCATTATTTCATTCTTTTTAAGACTGAATAGTATTCCATTGCATATATGTACCACTTCTTCCTTATCCATTCACCTGCTGATGGACATTTACGTTGCTTCCATGTCTTGGCTATTGTAAACAGTGCTGCTATGAACACTGAGGTGCACGTATCTTTTTGAATTAGAGTTCTTACTAGGTATATACCAGAAATGGGATTGCCGGATCATACAGTAGTTCTATTTTTAGTTTTTTAAGGAACCTCCATACTGTTCTCCACAGTATCTGCACCAATTTACATTCCTGAGGAGTTTGTTTCTAATGAGTCTATTCAGGCTCCTGACTGCTACTAAATGACAAGGTTGCCTCTTCAGCAACTAACTCTGGCTGCTTTTGGAATGTGACACATTACTATCTGAAGCTGCCCTGTGCATTGGGGAAACGGAAGAGTTTCAAGTCTGAAAACAGAGGTTCCAATTGTGTGCTTCTTGACTACCCAAAGTCATCTGAGCCTCAGTCTCCTTATCTGTAAAATGGGGAGTTTAATCATACCTGCCTCAGGGCAATTGAGTAAAGATCAAGGAAACTCTAGCACCAGAGAAAGAGCTCTGTTACTGCAAAGCACCTTCCAAATGTCAGCTGACTTAAAACAATCAGGGCGGTACATGCAAAAATGGATTCTGAAGAGCGTTTTTTGATCAAAAGACACCTGCCTAGACTTCTGACTAGAATTAGGAATCAGTGTATCTGTGTGATGGAAATTCCTCTATGTGTCCTACTCAGTAAACCCAAACTCCTCTCATCCTGTCCAGAGCAAAGGGCTAAAATCTTAGGTTTTTAACACATCACATTTCCACAGCATGGAAAACAGGGGTTCTCAAGCTTCTGAGATCCCATTTGGGAAGCTTGCCAAAAATGTGGATTTTTCAGGCCCCACTCACAAAATTCTGTTCACTAGGTCCAGTGAAGGGCTAGGGAACCTGCATTTTGTCAACTAACACCCAGGCTGACGCTGAAGCAAGTGATCCTCACATCAGTCTGAAGAACACTGAAAAGCTTAGTGACAACCTTCCTCTGTCCCCGGGGACAAGTGGGGAAAGGAAGGGGTCTGAAAGCACTGAAAGCAGATGGTGATGCCCTTTCACACCTAAAACAAATCAGCCAGGAGAAAAGCCACTCCTTCAGTTTACTGACCCAGTTCTTAAGTCTTGGGATGGAGGCTGGGAGTGGGTACAGGAAAAGGGCAAAGGCACCTGCCCTGGTCCCCGAGACATCACAACCCTTGAGGCCCTTGTCTCAACACAAATGATACTGAATCGTGACAGAGGTGCCCGTTCAAGGAAGTACCCAGAAAATTGCCCTAAAGAGGACATTGCTGCCGGCACACCGCCTACAAAACTGCAAATACTTTTAATACCCAGGCTCTACGCGGAAAGGCATCATTGGCCTACATTAAATTCACATTTGAGGCACTTTACTTTTTGAAGATGATATTGAAGACCTGGATGCACACAGGAGAACTTGCCGGCAGCTCTCTCGTCAGAGTGATAGTCATCTTTACAGTCTCGCCTCTTTGGGTTTCACTTGACAACTCCGTGACCTGGAAAAAAAAGCACTTAAAACAGACTCTATATCCTCCAATGCACAGAATGTGGCTGCTAAAGCCGTCAAAACTTCACAGGCTCTACCAAAAACAAAGCTGCAGCTGTTAGTGATGTGAGTGATAATCTAATCATTGGGTTACATTTGGGAGGTTTTTTTCCTCTGTATTTTGCTAATCCCAGAAAAGCAACACATCTCTCCGCTCTCAGATTTCTTAATTGAGAATCAAAACCAGACTCAGGGTTCAAAGATTCAATCCAAAGAGAATTCAGGAATAGGGTTCTTGACTTTTGGAGGGAAAGGGGAGGTAGAGGAAAACAGGTCACAACCTACTTTGAGAGTCTGATGAAAGTTACAGACATTCTCCCAAGAAAGTGTTACATATTTGAATACCACAACAAGGCATATAATGTACCCATTTACAGGAGTTCATGGATGCCCAAAAGCCTATTAATAAAGTGTCCTGCCCATCTTGGGGATTCCCCCATGACTCAGCAGTCAGGAATCTGCCTGCAATGCAGGAGATGCAGGAGACATGGGTTCAATCCCTGGGTCAGGAAGATCCCCTGGAGTAGGAAATGGCAACTCACTCAAGTATTCTTACCTGGAGAACACCATGGACAGAAGAGTCTGGAAGGCTACGGTCCATGTGGTCACAAAAAGTTGGACATGACTGAGGACGCATGCATGTTGCACGTTGCCCACCCTGAGTTCATGGATTTCAGAAAGAAGCCTCTCAAAAGTTCATTAAAAAAAAAAACAAAACAAAAAACAGAGGAGCAGAGGAGAAGAAAGCAAAGGATAGGGAACAGACCATAGGGAAAGTAAATGTGGAAAGAGAGAGAAGAAAATGTGACAGTTTAGACAGGAAGTCTGATTTCATTTTTTAAAGGCCTAGAGAAAGCCCTAGGGTTCTAATAATCTGGAACCACATGCTAACAGTATAGTTAATGCATGAATAGGTCTTTATACCAGGTGCCTAACTAAACCTAAAGCTCCTTAGATCAAGCAAGGCTCGGTAGAGATTTTTTGGAATAAAAGATTGAATAGATCAGCCAGTAGAATCAATGGTCAAGGATTTTTCACAAGGGTTAGGAATTAGAAGAGGTCAGTTCATTAGCAGGCATTAAGCTCGGCCGAGAGGAGCTACCCCACGTCCGAGGTCAGGGGCAGAAGCCAGGAGGACCCCATGCCTGAAGGGTGGCGGCCAAGAGGAGTTACCCCATGTCCGAGGTCAGGGGCAGTGGCCGAGAGTGCCAGGCTACGACGGTGCCGGAACGGCTGAGAAGAGTAACCCGGCGTCCGAGGTCAGGGCAACAAGCCAAGAGGAGCTACCCGGTGTCTGAGGTCAGGGGCAGCGGCCGAGAGGAGCTACCCCACGCCCCCACCCCCGAGGCCAGGGGCGGCGGCCGGGAGGAACAACCCCACGTCCAAGGAGCCGTGGCTGCGTGGGCGCAGGAGGGCCTAGAGGAGCTATCCCATGTTGAAGGTCAGGAAGGGCGGCGGTGAGGAGATACCCCTCGTCCAGGTAAGGAGCAAAGGCTGCACTTTGCTGGAGCAGCCATGAAGAGATACCCCACGCCCAAGGTAAGAGAAACCCAAGTAAGACGGTAGGTGTTGCAAGAGGGCATCAGAGGGCAGACACACTGAAACCATACTCACAGAAAACTAGTCAATCTAATCACACTAGGACCATAGCCTTGTCTAACTCAATGAAACTAAGCCATGCCCGTGGGGCAACCCAAGATGGGTGGGTCATGGTGGAGAGATCTGACAGAATGTGGTCCACTGGAGAAGGGAATGGCAAACCACTTCAGTATTCTTGCCTTGAGGACCCCATGAACAGTACGAAAAGGCAAAATGATAGGATACTGAAAGAGGAACTCCCCAGGTCAGTAGGTGCCCAATATGCTACTGGAGATCAGTGGAGAAATAACTCGAGAAAGAATGAAGGGATGGAGCCAAAGCAAAAACAATACCCAACTGTGGATGTGACTGGTGATAGAAGCAAGGTCCGATGCTGTAAAGAGCAATATTGCATAGGAACCTGGAATGTCAGGTCCATGAATCAAGGCAAATTGGAAGTGGTCAAACAAGAGATGGCAAGAGTGAATGTTGACATTCTAGGAATCAGCGAACTGAAATGGACTGGAATGGGTGAATTTAACTCAGATGACCATTATATCTACTACTGCGGGCAGGAATCCCTCAGAAGAAATGGAGTAGCCACCATGGTCAACAAGAGTCTGTAATGCAGTACTTGGATGCAATCTCAAAAACGACAGAATGATCTCTGTTCGTTTCCAGGCAAACCATTCAATATCACAGTAATCCAAGCTATGCCCCAACCAGTAATGTTGAAGAAGCTGAAGTTGAACAGTTCTCTGAAGACCTACAAGACCTTTTAGAACTAACACCCAAAAAAGATGTCCTTTTCATTATAGGTGACTGGAATGCAAAAGTAGGAAGTCAAGAAACACCTGGAGTAACAGGCAAATTTGGCCTTGGAATACGGAATGAAGCAGGGCAAAGACTAATAGAGTTTTGCCAAGAAAATGCACTGGTCATAGCAAACACCCTCTTCCAACAACACAAGATAAGACTCTACACATGGACATCACCAGATGGTCAACACCAAAATCAGACTGATTATATTCTTTGCAGCAAGATGGAGAAGCTCTATACAGTCAACAAAAAAGAGACCAGGAGCTGACTGTGGCTCAGACCATGAACTCCTTATTGCCAAATTCAGACTTAAATTGAAGAAAGTAGGGAAAACCACTAGACCATTCAGGTATGACCTAAATCAAATCCCTTATGATTATACAGTGGAACTGAGAAATAGATTTAAGGGCCTAGATCTGACAGATAGAGTGCCTGATGAACTATGGACTGAGGTTCATGACATTGTACAGGAGACAGGGATCAAGACCATCCCCATGGAAAAGACGCAAAAAAGCAAAATGGCTGTCTGGGGAGGCCTTACAAATAGCTGTGAAAAGAAGAGAAGCAAAAAGCAAAGGAGAAAAGGAAAGATATAAGCATCTGAATGCAGAGTTCCAAAGAATAGCAAGAAGAGATAAGAAAGCCCTCCTTGGCGATCAATGCAAAGAAATAGAGGAAAACAACAGAATGGGAAAGACTAGAGATCTCTTCAAGAAAATTAGAGATACCAAGGGAACATTTCATGCAAAGATGGCCTCAATAAAGGACAGAAATGGTAGGAATCTAAAAGAAGCAGAATATATTAAGAAGAGGTGGCAAGAATACACAGACAACTGTACAAAAAAGATCTTCACAACCCAGATAATCACGATGGTGTGATCACTGACCTAGAGCCAGACATCCTGGAATGTGAAGTCAAGTGGGCCTTAGAAAGCATCACTACAAACAAAGCTAGTGGAGGTGATGGAATTCCAGTTGAGCTATTCCAAATCCTGAGAGATGATGCTGTGAAAGTGCTGCACTCAATATGCCAGCAAATTTGGAAAACTCAGCAGTGGCCACAGGACTGGAAAAGGTCAGTTTTCATTCCAATCCCAAAGAAAGGCAATGCCAAAGAATGCTCAAACTACCACACAGTTGCACTCATCTCACATGCTAGTAAAGTAATGCTCAAGATTTCTCCAAGCCAGGCTTCAGCAATATGTGAACCATGAACTTCCTGATGTTCAAGCTGGTTTTAGAAAAGGCAGAGGAACCAGAGATCAAATTGCCAACATCTGCTGGATCATGGAAAAAGCAAGAGAGTTCCAGAAAAACATCTATTTCTGCTTTATTGATTTTACCAAAGCCTTTGACTGTGTGGATCACAATAAACTGTGGAAAATTCTGAAAGAGATGGGAATACCAGACCACCTGATCTGACTCTTGAGAAATCTGTATGCAGGTCAGGAAGCAACAGTTAGAACTGGACATGGAACAACAGACTGGTTCCAAATAGGAAAAGGAGTACGTCAAGGCTGTATATTGTCATCCTGCTTATTTAACTTATATGCAGAGTACATCATGAGAAACGTTGGGCTGGAAGAAACACAAGCTGGAATCAAGATTGCCAGGAGAAATATGAATAACCTCAAATATGCAGATGACACCACCCTTATGGCAGAAAGTGAAGAGGAACTCAAAAGCCTCTTGATGAAAGTGAAAGTGGAGAGTGAAAAGGTTGGCTTAAAGCTCAACATTCAGAAAATGAAGATCATGGCATCCGGTCCCATCACTTCATGGGAAATAGATGGGGAAACAGCAAGAGACTTTATTGTTTTGGGCTCCAAAATCACTGCAGATGGTGACTGCAGCCATGAAATTAAAAGACACTTACTCCTTGGAAGGAAAGTTATGACCAACCTAGATAGCATATTCAAAAGCAGAGACATTACTTTGCCAGCAAAGGTCCGTCTGGTCAAGGCTATGGTTTTTCCTGTGGTCATGTATGGATGTGAGAGTTGGACTGTGAAGAAGGTTGAGGGCCGAAGAATGGATTCTTTTGAACTGTGGTGTTGGAAAAGACTCTTGAGAGTCCCTTGGACTGCAAGGAGATCCAACCAGTCCATTTTGAAGGAGATCAGCCCTGGGATTTCTTTGGAAGGAATGATGCTAAAGCTGAAACTCCAGTACTTTGGCCACCTCATGTGAAGAGTTGACTCATTGGAAAAGACTCTGATGCTGGGAGGGATTGGGGCAGGCGGAGAAGGGGACGACAGAGAATGAGATGGCTGGATGGCATCACTGACTCGATGGATGTGAGTCTGAGTGAACTCTGGGAGTTGGTGATGGACAGGGCAGCCTGGCGTGCTGTGATTCATGGGGTCGCAAAGAGTCGGACACGACTGAGCGACTGAACTAAACTGATGTATTTTCTATAGTGAAAGTGTAATTTTAATGGCTTTCAGGATGAACCAAGAATGTAGGGGAGGGATGGAAATAAAGAGAAATGCATTCTTTCACAAGTGATGAGATATTTCACTTAAGTGTTTCTTGCCTCAGGTAAAACTGTACAAAAGTCTGGGACTTCCCTGGTGGTCCAGTGATTAAGAATCTGCCTGTATGTAGAAGGACAAGATGATCTTTAATGATAGTAAAACCCTCGAAATATGTCATTTAAGTATGAGAGACTATACTAGCATGCTATCAACATCTGGTCATGGGACAAAATATTGAGGGACCAATAAGGACTTAGGGTGAATAAAAATATTTCTAAATTTACAGATCCAGATTTTACATGTTCTTAAATCTAATCATATGGTATAATTTTAATATTCCATATTCAGATGAAATAAACACTCAGGTAGCTCCTATAAATCTTAGAATTTCATAAATGGATAAGGGCTTCAAGAGTGTTCAGAAAAGCACTTCTTGAGGAAATTCACAAAGGTTCACAGGGAATCTAGAAATTTCCATTTAGGCTGTAGCTGTCATCCTGTTTAAGATGCTGAACTAAAATGATTACACTTTCCAAGGGACAGAAGCATCAGGTTTTAATTCAATACTCTGCTTTAGTTTTCCATACAGAAACTGGTTCTTTTTCTTTGTAATAATTTTAATATTGCCTTAGAGCAAAGCATATGATAAAAACTTTGATATTGGTATTTTGATTTTAGGACTAAAAATGGGAAGGTGTAAAAAATGGATATGAATCATGCAATTGCCATATCCAAAGGTCATAACCATTCAAAAATATCCTTAAGATTGATATATGCATGTGTCCTCAGTTGCATCAGCCATGTCCAACCCATTGTGACCCCATGGACTATAGCCTGTCAGGCTCCTCTGTCCATGGGGTTATCTAAGCAAGAATACTAGAGTGGGTTGCCATGCCCTCCTCCAGGGGATCTTCCCAACCTAGGGATGGAACCTACATCTCCTGCACTGTAGGCAGATTCTTTTCTGCTGAGCTACCAGGGAAGCCCTAAGTTCGACATCAGTTCAGTTCAGCTCAGTTCAGTTCAGTCACTCAGTCTTGTCTCACTCTTTGCGACCCCACGAACTGCAGCACACCAGGCCTCCCTGTCCATCACCAACTCCCGGAGCTTGCTCAAACTCATGTCCATTGAGCCGGTGATACCATCCAACCATCTCATTCTCTGTCGTCCCTTTCTCCTCCTGCCTTCAATCTTTTCCAGCATCAGGGTCTTTTCCAATGAGTCAGTTCTTTGCATCAGGTGGCCAAAGTGTTGCAGTTTCAGCTTCAGCATCAGTCTTTCCAATGAATATTCAGGACTGATTTCCTTTAGGATTGAGTGGTTGGATCTCCTTGCTGTCCAAGGGACTCTCAAGAGTCTTCTCCAACACCACAGTTCAAAAGCATAATTCTTCAGCACTCAGCATTCTTTATAGTGCAAATCTCACATCCATACATGACTATTGGAAAAACCACAGCTTTGACCTTTGTTGGCAAAGTAATGTCTCTGCTTTTTAATATGCTGTCTAAGTTGATGATAGCTTTTCTTCCAAGGAGCAAGATTGATATAAGTAACTCCTATTTCATCTGATGGAACAAGTCATGAAAAATGACAGTTTTAGAATCAAGACTGATGTGAAGTCAATCCTTTGGACAGATGGACAGAATGCACAGGAGCAAAAAAAAGTAAATTTAAAGGTCTGAGACCACAGGTTAAATGCTGTTTCTTAAACTCTTGCCTATTTTGGGAAAAGTTTAAAAAGGATTCCTCTCTCAAGGACACTTTGCCTTGAAAAAAAAATTGTCAAAAAAGCAGTGTTTGTATTACAGCTCTTCTTTCTGAAATGCCTGACCAGCAGCTTCTTAATTAGGAAATCAATTGCTGATGAGGTCTTAATTAAGAAGTCTTTTGCTCTCGGGCATGGGAATAGTGACACACTTATTCCAGCTGTCATGAAAATCAGCTAACCTCTAAAATCTATATGGGGGAGTATAAACATATGCATATGTGTGTGTTTAAAAATTAATCACACTATACCTTTTCTTCTAGCTTTTGTGAGAGAAAAAGGATGACACCATCGAATGCTTTTGCTTTGTTGGAGAGTTCCCTGTGACTATAAAGCAGAGCAATTCTCAGCCTTCTAGACTCTATATCAGGACTATATGTCACATGATACTGGTATAGCTGCCAGTCCTGGGGCACGTCTAAATTAAAGAGATTTGTGACCAGCTTCACAGGTATTCCACTGGAACCTGAAGAAAACAAATAAAAAATATTTTTTAGTGAAAAAAATGCATCATGTTCATATTAATCACAGCATTCAAAAATTTATTTGCATATGCATAATTGCTGCTGGAAAGCAAGAACTTTTGTTCAGTGACACGAAGTAAGCTTGAGTAACCGGCAGCCTGATAACCTTACAAGCATGCATGATAAGTCACTTCAGTCGTGTCTGACTCTTTGGGATCCTATGGACTGTAGCCCACCAGACTCCTCTGTCCATGGGATTCTCCAGGCAAGAATACTGGAGTGGGTTGCCATGCCCTCCTCCAGGGGGCCTTCCCAACCCAGGGATCAAACCAAAGTCTCATGTCCCATGAATCAGCAGACAGATTCTTTACCACTAGCGCCACCTGGAAAGCAGAGTCCTACAAACAAAAGGATCACATTGGCAAAGCAGGCCTCATAAAAACCAAAGAGCAGGAACTGACCTTGTTTGGGGAAAAGAGAAACATCTGAATTCAAGTACCCTAGAACTCCTTCCAAAGACTGCCTTCCTGCTGATTCTGTGCAACTCAAATCATTCAAGTGAAAACTTTGTAACTGAGCAAGACCCCATGGGGCCTTCCTGGGACAGACCCTTCTTCCATATCGTCTGCTTTCTTTCCTCTCTAAGTACCTGCTGCTGCTGCTGTTGGTAAGTCGCTTCAGTCATGTCCGACTCTGTGCGACCCCATAGACGGCAGCCCACCAGGCTCCCCCGTCCCTGGGATTTTCCAGGCAAGAACACAGGAGTGGGTTGCCATTTCCTTCTCCAAAGCATGAAGGTGAAAAGTGAAAGTGAAGTCGGTCAGTCGTGTCCAACTCTCCGTGACCCCATGGACTACAGCCTACCAGGCTCCTCTGTCCATGGGATTTTCCAGGCAAGAGTACTGGAATGGGGTGCCATTGCCTTCTCCCTCTAAGTACCTAGATAATAGTATCTAGTGCACATTTCCTGAATTGTTTTACAGATGCTAAAACCCCCACCCAACAAAAGATGTTAACTACCTGATGACCATGATCATGTAGCTTCTAGACCTACTGGCACCTAAGGATTAATAGGGCTTCCCAGGTGGCTCAGTGGTAAAGAATCCGCCTGCCAACGCAGGGGACATGAGTTTAATCCCTGGGTCACAAAGATCCCCTGCTCCAGAATTCTTGCCTGGGAAAGCCCATGGACAGAGGAGCCTGACCGGCTATAGTCCATGGGGTTGCAAAGAGTCAGACACTGAGCGACTGAGCATACACACACACCAGGAAGTTTGGGCTTTTTGAGCATTAGCTGTCCTAGACTCCTTGTTCAGTGCATCATAACAAACACTGCACTTTCCCTAACTGCAACCTGGTGTGTCAGTAGACTGACTACTGCGCGTGGGTGAGGGGGCCCATTTGGTTTGGTAAGTTTCAGATGCTGCTCTGAAATTATGGAGCTCTCAGATTAGAAAGAAACTCTCCAGTTTTTACCATGAATAGAGCCCCCCCCCCATTCTCTTGGAAATACAGATAATAAAAAGTTCACCATATTTCAGAAAATATTGAAACACTACAGTCAGTGGTTAGATGGCTCTGTAAGCCCCAGAGAAGGAGCAGAAGAAGAAATTTCACATCTTCCCTGTGTGAGAACAGACAGGACTCTGGGCTTCTGTTTTTTGCAGGCACAGGAAGGCCATGTGAGCTTCCGGGAACTCCAGGCCCTATAGAACTTTTATTCACCTCCTCAAAATCTAGAGGACAGGGACTTCCCTAGGTCAGTGGCAGAGTCCAGGTCCCAGTGCAGGGTACCTGGGTTCCATCCCCGGTCAGGGAACCAGATCCCACACACTGCGACCAAGAGTTTGTAGGCCACAACCAAAGAGCCTGAATGCAGCAATGAAGACACCCGGCACAGCCGAATGAATAAATACACATTTTAAAAATTGTTTTAAAACACTCTACAGGACAAATTCAGAGATGGCCGTGACACAGCGGTCAGTGCCCAGGATCCTGTAAACTCCACCAGGACAGACTCTAAGAGGGCACAAAGGAAGCACTCTCACCTCTCCTCTGAAGGAATTATCCAGTGTTTGTCTTACAGGACAGAATTATCAAACAGCCACTGTTTCACATTTCTCATGGAGGAAGTCGAAACATGAGCCCTGAGGTCATGAGGATAAAAGAGTATCCTGTGTACCTTAGGAAATATTCCCTCAGTTTTGACACGTGCATTGACTGAAAAATAACGCACAACTTAAAAGATGAGAATTATGTTTTATTCAGTGGGCAAAACTGAGGGCTTAAGCTTGGGACACGGCATCTCAGATAACTCTGAGAGTCTGCCTGTAAGGAGGCAAGGGAAGAGCAGGACAGACAGGAGTTTTTGCAACAAAGACCAGGGAGTCGGAAGCTCTAAAGATGACTGTAATTAAAGAAAGCCAGACATCCTGTGTTAATGACTTTAGCACCTTGCTATGTATGAAAGAGACAGTGTTAGTCACTCAGTCATGTCCCGCTCTTTGAGAACCCCATGGACTATAAGCCACCCCAGGTCCGCTGTCCATGGAATTCTCCAGGTAAGAACACTGGAGTGGGTTGTTGCTGTTTCCTTCTCCAGGGGATCTTCCTGACCCAGGGATCAAACCTGGGTTGCCTGCATTGCAGATGGATTCTTTACTACTTGGGAGGATGCAAAAGTCAGTTCACTGAAATCATTCCTTTGCCATGCACCTCAGCTACAGGGGCCAGTATCCTATTTTTTCCCACCCCGAGTCTCCTTAGGGTACATTGTTGGAGAGTGGCTGCAGTAACTGAGGGCTTGGCAGTGGGCAGCCCTCATCCTTAATGTAAATTAACAACATCCTTAATTTACTGATACAGTAGGCAATGCTTTTTTTCATTGACATGTGTAAATACCCAGTAGGAACAAGGAATCATTGTGCTATTTTATTCAAAGGAAAGCTTTTTTGTCACTGTCCTCCCGAAGGCCATGCCAACATATTTTAGTTGTTCATATTAATGGATAAACAGAAGTCATGTAGAATGTCCGAGCAGGCAGGCAACCCTTTGAGATCACTTAACCAAGTGTGTTCAAACTGTAATCCTATCTCATTAGTGCTCCAGTTATGAAAATAAGTGAGGCGAACCATCACGTTTCATAGAAAGACTAGGATACAACAGGATGGATCCAAGAGCCCTGCCACTGGAAGGACAACACTGCCTCATGAAACTTTGTTTCTGTTGTGTTTGTGTAGTGTGTGTATTGGAGAAGGCAGTGGCACCCCACTCCAGTACTCTCGCCTGGAAAATCCCACAGGCGGAGGAGCCTGGTGGGCTGCAGTCCATGGGGTCGCTAAGAGTCTGATACGACTGAGCGACTTCACTTCCACTTTTCACTTTCGTGCATTGGAGAAGGAAATGGCAACCAACTCCAGTATTCTTGCCTGGAGAATCCCAGGGATGGGGGAGCCTGGTGGGCTGCAGTCCATGGGGTCGCTAAGAGTCTGACACGACTGAAGCGACTTAGTAGTAGTAGTAGTATGTGTATGATGGATAAGGATTTATCTACTTATTTTTGTTGCATGGTTTGAAAGAGTTTGAAAAAGACTGATCTGCAGGCTTTCTGCATCACCGAGTCTTAACTTTTGGAAGGAATTACAAAGTCTTTTGAGGATCCTATGAAAACGGTAGGCCTACTTTTCCAAAAATACACATAAAATTTTAGGTTGAAATTTCAAGGGTAAGCCTAGAATCATCGTAAAGAATTCCCTACACTTTTCTTTTTAGAGCTTAAGTCCAGAAAGCTTATTTTTCCCCATATAAGAAAAAGTTGAGAAAGAGACAAAGCATCTTTGCAGACCCCTACCTCAGAGGTAAGGAGAAAACGTTTTCAATGTATGAAATGTAGTTTTACAGAAAATGTTATTCTTCCTATTAATAAAAGAGAGAATTAAGGCTAAAACAACGAGTGTCTAGATAATGTTTTTGTTTGGTTGGTTTGGGTTTTTGCCTTTCTTTTTCTATATTTATTTTTAATTGATTGATGACTGCTTTCCAATATTGGTTTGATTTCTGTCATACATCAACATGAATTAACCATAGGTGTACATATGTCCCCTCCCTCCTAAACCTCCCTGCCACCCTTAGATAATGTTAAATATAGCAGATGTTCAATACATATCTTTGAAGTCAAGATATGAACTTATTTTAGATCTGGAAATTAAAATTCCTTAGGTAAGATTTGGTAATACTAAAAAGAAAAAAAGGAAAGGTAAGTAACATGAAGAGTGAGTACCTGTTTTGCAGTCTCTAACATGGGCCAGTTTCTCTCTGGTACAGACAGCCAAATCCATGATGTCTCGTCTGACTTTCCCACCTCTTTCCTTGAAGGTACATCCAGAATCACTCGGAGATATACCACCTGCATTTAAAATATGAAGAAAATACCATAATATCTCATATTTCATGCTAGTGATATTGCTTACAACTATTATATAAAAAATGCATCTAGAACCAAAACTCAGATTTTTGTGGCTTTTAATAAAACTGACCCACATTGCTGAAAACAATGGGGAATGTAAAGAAGTCTGCGGCCTGAAAACTGAAAATAGTGAAGGAAGCTTGGTATGTTTTCTTAAAAATAACAGACCCTGGGTTAGTCCCACCTCATATAACATTTGGGGCTGCTCTGATTCTCCTCTTGACTGAGGAGGAAGCCCTCTTTCCCTACATTGTGCTCCACACCCACTGATGGAGGGTTGGTCTCCTTCCTGTAGCTCTTGTGTAACAGCTGAAGAATTACAAATTAAGATTGTCCACATCAACTTCTGCACAGATTGAGGCTGAAAATCTCCCAACCTTCCCAACCACAGGAAGAAAAATGCCCAGAGGCTGTCATCAGTTTTTATGCTAGATCATTCCTCTGAGAATGAAAGTCAGCACTTTACTTTGGGGCATGTCAGTGTTTTAGGATCTAGAAAACATAAAATTGAAATCTATTTCCAGATGAATATTTTCTTTTTTAAACAAGTATAACGATACTGATTTTGGATATAACTTTGACACTTTGAAGATAGTGTCAAAATATCAATTTTACATTACAAAATTATTACTACAAAGTAACATGACTAATAGTATACAAATCTCTTTCCTTTGATACAGTCATGATATGCAACTACCCCAAATGGCACTACCCACTCACCCAAAACTGCTGTCCATACCCTTTTCAGTGGAGTCACAGTTTTTCAGGAAAATAACAAAATTTATTTCGTTTTTTAAAATTTGATTATTCTTGCTGATTATCCATATAACTTACTGTTCAAATAATGTCTGATGGTTTCTAAAAATTCAGTCTACCACAGATGCTGGGAAATATTGAAGGCAGGAGGAAATGGTTGGATGGCATCACCAACTCGATGGACATGAGTCTGAGCAAGCTCTGGGAGTTGGTGATGGACAGGGAAGCCTGGCATGCTGCAGTCCATGGGGTCGCAAAGAGTCGGACACGACTGAGCAACTGAACTGATAGAATAGTAGTTGCCAGAGTCTGGTGAAAATCGTTCAGTCGTATCCGACTCTTTGCGACCCTGTGAACTATACAGTCCCGGGAATTCTCCAGGCCAGAATACTGGAGTAGGTAGCCTTTTCCTTCTCCAGGGAATCTTCCCAACCCAGGGATCGAACCCAGGTCTTCTGAATTGCAGGCAGATTCTTTACCAACTGAGCTATCAGGGAAGACCACCAGGGGGAGGGGCAAATGGAGAGGTACTGTTAAATGCGTACCAAGTTTCAATTTTGCAAGAGCAGAAAGGTTCCAGAGATGGATAATGGCAATGGTTGCACAATGTGAATATTGTTAATGCCACTGGACTGTGCACCTCAACATTGTTAAAATGGTCAATTTTACATTCCACATATTTTACCATAATTTTTAAAAGTAAAAATATTCAGTCTACCCTCAGTGGATGAACAGTTTCCATCACTTGCTAGTCACAAGGATGTGCAGCAGATGTGCAAAGAAATTTTCAAAGAAAAGCTAGAATAACACTTGCATGATGACAAGAGGGCTGGAATTATGAGACCATACATTTACACTGTCTAAGTCACTTGGTCTGCAGTACTCTATCACAGCGGCCCTGGGAAACCAGCACATTGGGCACCCAACTCGCACTGTGTGCTATGGGCTATTTAGAGTAGCATGTCAACGAGTATCTTGAGGTCAAATCTGGATTTGCAAGGAAGAGGGCTACCATCAAATGGTGATGTCTACAACAGGTGGGAAAGGAAGACAGAATGGGAAACAGGCACGCCAGGTTTCTACCATCTCTGCAAGGCAATAGTACTGACATTTGTATGTCATAAAGACATTTTTAAAGATTTTTTTTTCAAATTTATTCAGTAAGAAACAGAAAGAAATCAGAAAAACTGGCTTCCTAACATCTGGGGGTTCCCAACTGCCGAACACTACCAGGAAATTCAGTGGCAGACTCTGTGTTTGGAGGTCTCAAAGAAACACAACAAACACAGAGGGATGCTTCAAGGAAAGGAAGGCAGGATGCTCAAGAAGTGAGTCTGCTGCTCAAAGGCCTGGTCGAGTCACTCCTATTTCATTCAGATGGGATGGAACTGAATGGAACAGACGGAGCTGCACTTACATTTCTGTGAAATCCTGCTTGTTCTCTCACAGTCACTGCTAGAAGATGCTTCATTATCAATAAGCGCAACAGATGGAGGCTGAAATGAGTAAAGATATTTGGTCAGAGTTAAGATATTAAGTCATAAACTAAAACCTTCTCACGAGATGAGAATGAGAATGGCATCATGTCCTATGTCATTAGAGTACCATGAGCTAGGAAAAGAAAATGTTAGCGGGTAAGACGCTTGAGAGAGGAGAAAAGATTGCCCATTTTAGAAAAGAAGATAAAGCAGAGCTACAGTTTTCCCCATTCATTAATCTTTGATTTCAACGCTAACTGTGAGCCAGATACAGCCTTTAGCTCCCAGAGGCAAAGGTGTGAGCCTTGCACCCCAAAGTGAAGTTGCTCAGTTGTGTCCGACTCTTTGAGACCCCATGGACTGTGTAGCCTACCAAGATCCTCTGTCCATGGGATTTTCCAGGCAGGAATATTGGAGTTGGTTGCATTTCCTTCTCTAAGAAGGTCATCAAATGGAAGGTGGTACAGGTGGTCATAAGCTTCCTGGTGACAGATGGTAAAGAATTTGCCTGCAATGCAGGAGATGCAGGTTCCATCCCTGGAGAAGGAACTGGTAACCCACTCCAGTGTTCTTGCCTGGAGAAATCCATGGACAGAGGAGCCTGTCGGGCTATAGTCCATGGGATCGCACAGGGCTGGACACGACAGAAGTGACTAATACACACACAGATGATCACAGACTTCACACTTCTGTAGCCCTCAGACATAGGGAGTCTGATGTGAACAAGTTTGTAGCAAGAAAATAAACTGAGCCGAGGATCTGGGCCACCAGTCTGATGATGACACTCCTGAAAAAACTGGTCCAAAATTAGTTCACAAAACAGATGAAGAGAACCATTAATATTTTCTCTTCACAGTAATTCTCTGTTGAAGAAGGTATAAATCTTAGCCTGCTTTAAAAAAATAAATGGGAAAAATCAACAACAGAAGACCTCTTTCTGAGAGTAAAGGCATAATAAGGACACACTACTCACGTAACACTTCTGGTCTAAGATGTTACTCCAAATACTAAGTTTTTGCTAAGTATTGCTCCAAATACTAAGTGTAACGTCCCTCAGAAATTGCAGATATGATTCTCAATTCAACCAAGCTGCCTAAGTTTAATAAGGAGCCCTATGCACAGTGGTTGATTCTAAATTTCATTTGTGTTTGAAATTATTCCTTTTTATATAAATTAGGGAGATGGGTCATATTAAATTACATACCAAATAATAGTACCTTTAAAGGTACCGTCTTTTTCACCAGGAGACTTGCAAACAAATGAAGTAATTAAAACTCAGAAAACAGAAAAGAGTGATCCACTCTCCTCCCACTTTCAGTCCTTTTCAGCGGCCAAAACATCTACATTAATATCTTACTCAGATAAGCTCCCCAATGGGAAATATATATATATATATGCATATGAGAAACCCTGGAAAGACTCAAAGTTGAAAGAGAAGAGAAGAGAAGTCGCTGCTTTCTAGCAGAGAGGGAGAGAGATGTGCAGAGAAAGGCAGTGTCCACAGAGGAGCAGTAGGAGGGAGACAGCTCAGCTGGAGGCCCCCGGGCACGCCCCACCTCCGCGGCGCCGAGGCTGCGGGCCATTCCCCGCGCCCTCACGCGGGCGCGGCCGCTCTTGTCCCCGCGGAGCCCAGAGGCAGCCAAGTCTCCGTGAGGGCGCTTCTTCGCCGGCATCTGGACGGCACAGCACCAACACGGGCGGAGCGGGTGGATCTACGCAGAATCGCGGCCGGGGCTCCCGGGTGGGTGGAGCCGGGCGCCCAGAGGGGGCGGGGGGAGCGCGTGGGCCGGAGGGGGTGGGAGACTGCAGCCAGACTTTTCTTTGCATCTGCCCACCCCCCCCAAATGTATCCAGCTTTCTAGTTTTTGTCTATCAGATGTGTATATAAGGTTGCATCATGCTTTTTTGTCTGTGTTATCTGCTCACTTCTGCTCCTGGCTTCTGGATGTCTTTGAATATGTCATGTCAGTGTTTTTTCTGAGAAATATCTGATTAACCTACTGGGGCATTGGGAGAATTCATTTAGAATTAAATTAATAGAAAAATGTGAAGGAATGCTTTAAAAAAAAAAAAGGGTAGCCATCTCTTCATCTATGTGATAGATGTGAGGGTTTTTCTGTTATTGTTCTGTGAATTGTCTGTTATATCCTTGGCTGTTTTAAATTGTACTTCTCATGTTTTTCTTGTCATTTCAAAGACTTTTTTTCATAACATAGCAAATATCTACTCTTGATTTATCACCTGTTAATTTTAACTTTAAAGTTCTTTATCTAATCAAGTCTTAATTTCGATGTAGTCAAATCTACTAATGTTTTATTTTATTGTTTGTGCTTTTCAGGTTTTCTTTTTATTATTATTATTTTTTTATTTTATTTTTTAACTTTACAATATTGTATTGGTTTTGCCATATATCAACATGAATCCGCCACAGGTATACACGTGTTCCCCATCCTGAACCCTCCTCCCTCCTCTCTCCCCGTACCATCCCTCTGGATGGTCCCAGTGCACCAGCCCCAAGCATTCAGGTTTTCTTGAAAGAAAATTTTCCCTGCCCTGAATTTACAAGGACTTCATAGGACATTGTGTTTGCCTGGTAGCTCAGATGGTACAGGATCTGCCTGCAATGCAAGAGACCTTGATTTGATCCCTGGGTTAGGAATATACCCTGGAGAAGGGAATGGCAATCCACTCCACTATTCTTGCCTGGAAAATTCCATGGACAGTCCATGGGGTTGCAAAGAGTCGGACATGACTGAAGGACTAACACTTTCACTTCTTTCATATGAAATTTATTAATTTTATGTTTTCTAGTCACATAAGCTACCTTGTATCCTTTAAGAATTTATTTATATTTATACCTATAAATATATATTTATATGATATGCATGATGTGAGGTAGGGATCTAACTTTATCTCACTGTGGCAAGCTGTTTACCCCTAACATCATGTATTAAATTTATGTAATGGTTTCTGGAGGCACCATCAAGAAATAGCAAATTTCCATATGTATCTGGATCTGATTTTGTGTCTTCCATTTCTATTCTACTTATTTATATCTGCTCAGAATCAATACTTAACCCCTTTAAAAGAATTTTAATGACTTTAGCATTTACTTATTTTTATTTTTTGGCCACACTGCATGGCATGTGGGATCTTAGTACCCCAAGGAGGGATCAACCTGCAGCCCCTGCAGTGGAAGCACAGAATCTTAACCACCGGACCACCAGGGAAGTCCCAGTACTTTACCTCTTTTAATTATTGTTTCTTTACATTACTCCTAAAATCTGGTGGGGCTAGTCTTTATTCTTTGATTTTTTTGATTCTCTGATTTATTTTTTGCAAACTATATTCTTCCATATAAGTTTTAAAATAAGTTTGTCAAGCTTCTTTAAAATTCCTGATTAATTTCCAATGGGCATTGTATGGAATATATAAATTAGTTTGAGAAGAACTGTCTGCAGTCCATGGGGTCGCTAAGAGTCGGACACGACTGAATGACTTCACTTTCACTCTTCGCTTTCATGCGTTGGAGAAGGAAATGGCAACCCACTCCAGTGTTCTTGCCTGGAGAGTCCCAGGGACGGGGGAACCTGGTGGGCTGCCATCTATGGGGTCGCACAGAATCAGACACGACTGAAGTGACTTAGCAGTAGTCACTCTTATAGTGCTATATTTCTTCATTTATTCAAATGTCTCTTTATATCCTTTAATAGAATTTAACTTTTTTCATAAAAGCCTTATATATTATTTAATTTATGGAAACATAGTTTTATTAGTAGTTTGAAGCATATCTTTTTTCATTATGTTTTCTAATTGGTTATTATTAATATAGATTCAGGATATTGATTTTTATAAGTTGATATTGTTTCTCAGATTTGCTGAACTCCTTAGTTCATATAGCTTGTCCTTTGATTTCATTAAGCTCTCATTTAGATGATCATATCATCTACAAATAATAGTAATTTTATCTCATCCCTTCTTATTCTTATCTCTTTTATTTGTCTTATCATGTTGGTCAAGTTTTCCTGTATTGTTTTGAAAGTGACTGTGATAGCTGATATTGTTTTCTTTCTGACTTTAAGGAGACTATCTCTGAAATGTTTCCATTCTGAGTTTGCCATAAATATCAGGTTTATAATCTTTCACATTTTAAGGAAGCTCTTCTCTAATCCTAATTTTCAAAGGTTACTTTAAACATGAATATGTATAGAATTTTATTAAATACATCTATGCAAGAAGATCCAACCAGTCCATTCTAAAAGGAGATCAGCCCTGGGTGTTCGTTGGAAGGACTGATGCTAAAGCTGAAACTCCAGTACTTTGGCCACCTCATGCGAAGAGTTGACTCATTGGAAAAGACTCTGATGCTGGGAGGGATTGGGGGCAGGAGGAGAAGGGGACGACAGAGGATGAGATGGCTGGATGGCATCACTGACTCGATGGACGTGAGTCTGAGTGAACTCTGGGAGTTGGTGATGGACAGGGAGGCCTGGCGTGCTGTGATTCATGGGGTCGCAAAGAGTCGGACACGACTGAGCGACTGAACTGAATTGAACTGAACTGATGAATGTATTGAAAGCTGGGGCAGAGGTTATAGACTGCTTATTGTATAGATGGTTTATTGAAGTTATTTATTTATATCTTTTACATCAGAATATTCTTTTATTAAGTTGTCTTGGGAAATCATTAGCCCTGAGGGCTGGCAGTGCAAGAGGTATAGTAGTCTTGGACAGAGATGGCCAGTCTGGTCTTGGCTCAGTGAAGCCACTGTAATAAATATGTTTCTTTGAAAAGACATGAGTCTGAAAGTTGCGAATGCTCATGAACTGCATGTTAAAAAATAGGGCAGGTGGAGAACAGAATCTGGACAAGGAATCTACTTTTGAAAAATCTGAGCTTTGTTGTGAATATAAGAATAATCTTTATGGAATGTTTTCCAAATTGACCACCTCAAATAAATTTGACTTGTATTGATGTGAGAACACTAACAGTGACAAGAAATGCTGAGAATACCACAGACAACTTCAAACAGTCAAATCCTTTCAATTTTCCAAATAGTAACTCATTATGAAATCAGAAATATCGATTATTTCCAATCATTATCTGCATTTTCAACTCTCTACTATAATTATTATAACAACTGAAATACAAATTCACACTGTGACCTCCACATATGATTTTTTAAAGGCACTTGCGTATTCCCTGTAACAGAGAATTCACAGCATGGTTACAAGCACACATGAGCTTTAGAGTCCTAAAGATTAGGATTTATATCTTAACTCCATCAACCCACTAGCTTTCTGTCTCAAGAACATGAACTTAATCTCATTTAGCCTCGGTTTCTTCAGCTGTAAAATGGAGATAAAGGTATGCCAGGATTTCTCAACCCTGGCACTATTCACATTTTGGCTCAGATAACGCATTATCTGGGGGGAGGGGGACCTGTCCTATACATTATAGGATGTTTAGTAGTAATCTTGGCCTCTAGACACCAGTATCTCTTGTCATTGTGAGAATCAAAAGTGTCCGTAGACGCTGACAAATGTCTTCTGCAGGGTAAATTGCCCTAGATTAAGAACCACTGAGGAACTTCCCTGGTGGCCCAGTGGTTATGAGTCAACTTGCCAATGCAGGGGACATGGATTTGATTCCTAGTCCAGGAAGATCCCATATGCCGCGGGGCAACTTAGCCCATGTGCCACAACTACTGAGCTGCCTCTCTAGAGCTGAAGTTCTGGAACAAGAGAAGCCACCGAAGTAAGAGTTCCGAGCCCTGCAATCAGAGAGTAGTGTCCACTTATCACAGCTAGAGAAAAGCCCATGCACAGCAATGAAGACCCAAAGCAACCAAGAAAAAAAAAAAAAAAAAGACTTTGCCTTCCAGCACACAGGGTGTGGGTTCAATCCCTGGTCAGAGAACTAATGTTTCACATACCTTACAGCTGAAAAACGAAAACTTAAAACAGAAGCATTACTGTAAAAAATTCAGTAAAGACTTTAAAAATGGTCCACATCAAAAAAAAATCTTACAAAAAAAAAACGAAGACCCACCAAAATATGGCTACATCTCAAGGTTGTTTTGAGGATTAAATGAAATAATAATAATGACACAGTGTAGTGTGTGGCATGTAATAAAAATTGGAGTTCCAGTGCTTTGGCCACCAGATGCAGCATCAACTCATTGGAGAAGACCCTGATGCTGGGACAGATTGAAGGCAAGAGGAGAAGGGAACAACAGAAGATGAGATGGTTGGATGGCATCACTGACTTGATGGACAGGAGTTTGAGCAAACTCCAGGAGATGGTAAAGGACAGGGAAGTCTGGCATGCTGCAGTCTGGGTCACAAAGAGTGGGACACGACTGACCAACTGAACAACAATAACAAATTGTATAATTAGTTATTATTGATACCAGAGAGTAGGTTCTTGTCTCATGGCATAGAGAATTCAAAGATAAGAGAAGGAGGTCAAGAAAGCAGAATGAGGGTTTATATAGGTGATATGCTTTTAGGGGAAAGCAGGCAGACTTAGGTGAGTGGCTGTCCTGAGCTTCTTCGGCAGGTTGGTTATGTGGAGTGTAGAAATGAAGAAGTAGAATATTCACTGGGGAGGGAAGGTTTGGGGAGTCATATTCCCTGATTTTCATCCCAGCTCCACCTTCCTGAGAGGTGCAGGAATTTTTGTTCTTATTTAGTCTTGATTGGAATTGTCATGGTGTCTAGAGATTCCTGCCCTTCCTTGTCCGCCCAAGGATCCCCATTGACCCCCATTGTTTGCAAGGCATGTGGGTTCTTGCCATTCAGCCCATGTCCTCTTTCTCTGCTCATGTCTAGCTAACTGCCTTCTTTGACATTAGTATCATAAGAATGTGTGATGAACACATTTTACAAAAGTTTACTTAATATAATTTTTGCCATGTTTCATATTTGTGTCAAGTCCATTCATGTGCACATACTGGCTCATAATGTTGCTAGTGCTGGACAACTCTTATCTTGTGCCACTCCTCACATTCTCTTCTGCCCACCTTTTAGCTCCAGCCCTTGCTGTGGTGATCAGCTGCACACGGTGTAACCTCAGCTGCACCATACCTCTCTCTCCCCAGCTTCTATCCTGGGGCTTCTCTGCTACTGCAGGTTACCCACAGGAACTCGCTCAGCCAATCCAACAGAGGAGCAAACCTGGAAGTGTGAAAAAGTTCACATCTCATGTCATACTTGGCCAGTGTGACATGGGAAATGATGGGTAAATACTCCCTTCTTGACATACAGATGGCTAACAAACACATGAAAAGATGCTCAACATCACTCATTATCAGAGAAATGCAAATCAAAACCACTATGAGGTACCATTTCACACCAGTCAGAATGGCTGCGATCCAAAAGTCTACAAATAATAAATGCTGGAGAGGGTGTGGAGAAAAGGGAACCCTCTTACACTGTTGGTGGGAATGCAAACTAGTACAGCCACTATGGAGAACAGTGTGGAGATTCCTTAAAAAACTGGAAATAGAACTGCCTTATGATCCAGCAATCCCACTGCTGGGCATACACACTGAGGAAACCAGAAGGGAAAGAGACACATGTACCCCAATGTTCATCGCAGCACTGTTTATAATAGCCAGGACATGGAAGCAACCTAGATGTCCATCAGCAGATGAATGGATAAGAAAGCAGTGGTACATATACACAATGGAGTATTACTCAGCCATTAAAAAGAATGCATTTGAATCAGTTCTAATGAGGTGGATGAAACTGGAGCCTATTATACAGAGTGAAGTAAGCCAGAAGGAAAAACATCAATACAGTATACTAACGCATATATATGGAATTTAGAAAGATGGTAACGATAACCCTGTATACGAGACAGCAAAAGAGACACTGATGTATAGAACAGTCTTATGGACTCTGTGGGAGAGGGAGAGGGTGGGAAGATTTGGGAGAATGGCATTGAAACATGTGAAACGTCATGTATGAAATGAGATGCCAGTCCAGGTTCAATGCACGATGCTGGATGCTTGGGGCTGGTGCACTGGGATGACCCAGAGGGATGGTGTGGGGAGGGAGGAGGGAGGAGGGTTCAGGATGGGGAACACATGTATACTAATTAAATAATTTTCTATTAAAGAAAAAAAAAAGAAAAAAAAAATACTCCCTTCTCCATCCATTGGGCAGACTGTTTAGTGGTGCATTCTATGGCTTCACAGAGGGTTCGAGTGGGGTCAAGTATCAAATGTCACACTGGTGGCCACCTAATGCACTCTTTTTTTTTAAATATAATTTTATTTATTTTAATTGGAGGTTAATTATTTTACAATATTGTATTGGTTTTGCCATACATCAACATGAATCTGCCACAGGTATACACGTGTTCCCCATCCTGAACCCCCCCTCCCACCTCCCTCCCCGTACCCTCCCTCTGGGTCATCCCAGTGCATCAGCCCCAAGCATCCTGTATCATGCATCGAACCTGGACTGGTGATTCATTTCATATATGATATTATACATGTTTCAATGCCATTCTCCTAAATCATCCCACCCTCTCCCTCTCCCACAGAGTCCATAAGACTGTTCTATACATCTGTGTCTCTTTTGCTGTCTCGCATACAGGGTTATCATTACCATCCTTCTAAATTCCATGTATATGCGTTAGTAGACTGTATTGGTGTTTTTCCTTCTGGCCTACTTCACTCTGTATAATAGGCTCCAGTTTCATCCACCTCATTAGAACTGATTCAAATGTATTCTTTTTAATGGCTGAGTAATACTCCATTGCGTACATGTACCAAGCTTTCTTATCCATTCATCTGCTGATGGACATCTAGGTTGCTTCCATGTCCTAGCTATTGTAAATAGTGCTGCGATGAACATTGGGGTACACGTGTCTCTTTCAATTCTGGTTTCCTTGGTGTGTATGCCCAGCAGTGGGATTGCTGGGTCATATGACAGTTCTATTTCCAGTTTTTTAAGGAATCTCCACACTGTTCTCCATAGTGGCTGTACTAGTTTGCATTCCCACCAACAGTGTAAGAGGGTTCCCTTTTCTCCACACCCTCTCCAGCATTTATTGCTTATAGACTTTTGGATCGCAGCCATTCTGACTGGCGTGAAATGATACCTCATGGTGGTTTTGATTTGCATTTCTCTGATAGTGAGTGATGTTGAGCATTTTTTCATGTGTTTGTTAGCCATCTGTATGTCTTCTTCGGAGAAATGTCTGTTTAGTTCTTTGGCCCATTTTTTGATTGGGTCCTTTATTTTTCTGGTAATGCACTCTTATGTGGACTCCATCCTCCCTTGTTTCACTCTTCCTTCTCCTTCCCTACTGTGTCTTGCAATCACTTCCCTAAATAGACTGCTTGCATGCAAACCCTTATCTCAGGTTCTATTTTGGAGGGAACCTAGTGTCAACTGAAACAAAAAAAGTACAATTTAACAGCTGAGAATTTGTTTTATCTAGCGGTCTTTCTGCAGACTTCAGGCCTGGGAGGCAGTCTCTCAGCTGAGGGACTGCTCCTAAGAGAAGAGGTATCAAGAGTCTGTTCAGTTCAGTTCAGTCGCTCCGTCGTCTCTGACTCTTTGTGACCCCATGGACTGCAGCAAGCCAGTCTTCCCTGTCCATTACCAACTCTCGGAGCTTGCTCAAACTCATGTCTGAGTCGGTGATGCCATCCAACCATCTCATCCTCTGTCGTCACCTTCTCCTTCTCCTTCAATATTTCCCAGCATCAGGGTCTTTTCCAATGAGTCAGTTCTTCACATCAGGTGGCTCAAGTATTGGAATTTCAGCATCAGTCCTTCCAATGAATATTCAGGACTCATTTCCTTTAGGATTGACTGGTTTGATCTCTTTGCAAGCAAGGGATTCTCAAGAGTCTTCTCCAATACCACAGCTCAAAAGCATCAATTCTTTGGTGCTCAGCTTTCTTTATGGTCCAACTCTCACATCCATACCTGACTACTGGAAAAACCATAGCTTTGACTATATGGACCTTTGTTGGCAAAGTAATGTCTCTGCTTTTTAATGTGCCGTCTATGTTCATAGCTTTTCTTCCAAGGAGCAAATGTCTTTTAATTTCATGGCTGCAGTCACCATCTGCAGTGATTTTGGAGCCCAAAACAATAAAGTCTCTTGCTGTTTCCATTATTTCCCCATCCGTTTGCCATGAAGTGATGGGACCAGATGCCACGATCTTAGTCTTTTGAATGTTGAATTTTAAGCCAGCTTTTTCACTCTCCCTCTTTCACTTTCATCAAGAGTCTCTTCAGTTCCAATTTGCTTTCTGCCATAAGGATTGTGTCATCTACATATCTGAGATTATGGTATTTCTCCCAGCAATCTTGATTCCAGCTTGTGCTTCATCCAGCCCAGCATTTCGCATGATGTACTCTGCATATAAATTAAATAAGCAGGTTGAGAATATAAGACTTGATGTACTCCTTTCCCAATTTGGAACCAGTCTGTTCTATGTCCAGTGCTAACTGCTGCTTCTTGAACTGCCTACAGAATTCTCAGGAGGCAGGTAAGGTGGTCTGGTATTCTCATCTCTTGAAGAATTTTCCAGTTTGTTGTGAGCCACATAGACAAAGGTGTTGGCATAGTCAATAAAGCAATAAAGCAAAAGTAGATATTTTTCTGGAACCTTCTTGCTTTATCTATGAGCTTTTTCAAGAGTCTGTGTTCACTGAAACGATTCTTTTGATATGCACCTTAACTATTTAGGGCTACTATCCTGTTCTTTGGGCCTCACTGGTGGCTCAGACAGTACTGAATCCACTTGGGATGCAGGAGACCCAGATTCCCTCCCTGGGTTGAGAAGATCCCCTGGAGAAGGGAATGGCTCTGCACTCCAGTATCCTTGACTGGAAAATCCCCTGGACAGAGGAGCCTGGCGGACTCCATGGGATTGCAAAGAGTTGGACATGACTGAGCAAGGAACACACATACTGACTTCATGGCTGTAACATTCTTTGTTTATTGATATATCAGGCAACATTTTCTCTCTTTCTCTTTTTTTAGGCAACATTTTTCATTCAAACTAGGCTAGCCTCGTTCAGAAAGCAAATGTCGTATTTACTCATTTAAAACATGTTTCATGAGCACTCTGGACACCAGCACTGGTATCTGAATTTTATCCTGCATGTCAGTTGTAAAGATTTTCAGTTATTTTTCAGTTATTTATTCCAGTAGTTGTAGCTTAAATTTTTGAAATGATTTTTATTAGGAAAACCCTGCAAACAATGACAGTCTACTAGTGCAGATATGTGGTTGAATACCTGTGAAATTAGTGTATTACTTTATTTCAACACTTTAAAATTAACACAGGACTAATTTCAAACAGTCTCATTTTTTAACTTTTTATTTTTAAATGTATTGCATTTACAGAAAAGTTGCAAGACTAGCACAAAGAACATTTTACCAAGATTCACCAGTTAACATTTTGATGTATTTGTTTTATTCTTTTCTTTTTGTGTTGAAGCTAAATCTGGCCTCTGTGTCCCAAGGTCAAATTAAATCTTGGAGGCAGAGTTTTAGTTGAAGTTCAAAACTGAAAGAATAGCTTTAGTGCTTGGGCAGGCAAAGGGGGTCACAGTGAGCTAATGCCCTCAAAACTGTGAGTCCCCCCAACTTGGAGGGGATAGTGAGAAATTTCACAGTAAAGGCTCGGTTGGTGAGCTGATCATTCACAGCATGATCAGTTGGTGGACATTCTTCTGATTGATTGGTGGTGAGCTAGTGGGAATCAACATCATTAACCTTCTGATTCCAACCAGTCTGGGGTCTACGGCATACCATCCACAGCCATTAATTTTTTCCACCTAGTAGGAGTTTCAGTATCTGCAAGACAGCTCAAAAGATCTTGTGTGAATCCCTTGTTGGAGAACCGGGACCTTGTCCCAAGGCTGCAATATTGTTTCTCTTGACTTTGTTTCTCCTTTGTCTCACATCCCTTCTTCTTCCCTAATTTACAACTTCTTCTGTCTACCCATTGGAACTCAGGAAAGTTCATGCTGAATGAAGACTATTTCCTGTAATCAAAGAAATGGGGGAATGTAGAAAAGCTTTGTGCCCAGGAGCCCCATAGGGCCCTGCTCATTATCAGTGTGTGTGTGTGTGTGTGTGTGTGTGTGTGTGTTGCTGACCCATTTACAAAGTAGCTGTAGACATTATACCCTTTGACCCCTTAATATTAGTGTGCATTTGTTAAGAATAACAATATCTTCCAATTTTCTTGTATAACTACCAATCCAATCCCAAAATGTAACATGGATAAAATACTGTTGTCCAAGTATCATCAGTACTTAATTTAGACAACGTTCCCCAAATGTCCTTTAAAACTTTTTTTTTTCCTTCTCCAGAGTACAGTTATGTCAGGGTAACACGATGCATTTGGTTGTTATGCCTCAGTCTTTTCCTTTTATTGTCATTTTTTAACCACCCCATGTGGCGTGTGGGATCTTAGTTCCCCAACCAGGGATTGAACCTACCCTTGTCTCTTGTATTGAAAACATGGAGTCTTAGCCACTGGACCACCAGGGAAGTCCCTGTCTCAGTCTTTTATTTGTGACGGGAACCACCTCTCTCTCTCTCCCTCTCTCAGCAAATTGTAAAAAATACACTATTTTCATTACTAAAATATCCAGAGAAAGAAGAATTCCCACTGTGTATGTTAACTGCTTAGCCACTGTGATGGGCATCTTTCTAAAACATTGCATCTGCCTCTTGGTTTACGGTGAATGCTCTAAGGCCAATGAACTCCTTCTAGAGACACAAACTGACTCGCACTGAGTGTTCCATGCTGCAGAGGTATTTTTATCTCTGTGTGCCCTGTTGTGCTCCAGGAAGGATTTAATATTACTTATACATGCACAAGATAAAGAAAAAAAAGGAAAATGTTTACAGTGGAGAGCGTCTCTATTCCCTAGTTCCTACCCTAGTTCTCTAGCCATAAGCTTTACATTCCCTTCACCTAAAGCACTCTTTGGTTGAGAAAATCCATCCGACAAGAAACTCCACCCCAGTGATTTCAGAGCACCATTTTGACTTTCCTTGTCTATAAGCACCTTCACCTTGGTGGGCTCCTTTTTCACTTGAAAGATATTTAAAATTATATCTTAAAACTTAGATGATATAAAGATGAATATATCAACATTATATATTAGAACATTTTCTTGGAACTCAAATTTTTCCTTTTCCAATTTAAAAGAAATGAAACATTTTCAAGCGCTCCCCCCACCAAAACCACTGTGGGCCTTAGACACTAAGCTTCCTGCCTCTAATGCATGAGGCAGCCCAACTCTCAAATCCATATGCATTTGCCAAATTGAGTGATTTCCTGTGGAGGCATACTCAGGTCCTACACCAGGAGAGTTAGGGATGGCCCCTGACTCCCACCGGAAGTTCACAGAAGATGGGTGAGGGTGGATCCCAGGCCAAAGATTAATAGTCAAGGGCAGATGTGGGTCCTCCAGGTCAGATTTCCTTTACAGCAGTCCCCTCGGTGTGAGCTGTATGTCCGCTTATTTTCTTTAATTATGTCAACTCTTTAGTTCTGTTGATTTTCTCTGTTGATTTCTGGCTTTTGATTTCATTGATTTCTGCTCTAATTTCTTCTGCTTCTTTTGGATATAATTTGCTATTTGTTTTCTAGTTTCCTAAGGGGGAAATTTAAATGATTGATTTAAGATCTTTTTTCCTTTCTAATATATGTGTTTAATGCCATAAATTTCTCTCCAGCACTGTTTTCACTGCATCCTACAAATTTTTATAAGTTATATTTTAATTTTTACTTAGTTCAAAACATTTTTCAATTTCTCTTGAGATTTGTTCCTTTACCCATGTATTATTTAGAAGTGTGTTGTTTAATCTACATGTATTTGAAGATTTTCCAGTTATCTTTCTGCTACTGGTTTCTTCTTTATTCCCATTGTGGTTGGAGAGCAGACATGGTATGACTTCTATTGTTTTTAATGTGTTAAGTGTGTTTCATGGCCAAGAATGTGGTCCATCTTGGCGAATGTTCCATGTGAGCTTGAAAAGAATGTGTATTTTTCTATTATTGGATGAAGTAGCCTATAGATGTCAATTATGTCCAGTTGATTGATAATGCTATTAAGTTCAGCTATAGCCTTATAATTTTCTCCCTACAGTCTGCCATTTCTGAGAGATGGATGTTGAAATCTCCCACCGTGAAAATGGATTCATTTATTTCTCTTTGCAGTTCTGTCAGTTTTTGCCTCATGTAATTTAATGGTCTGTTGTTAGGTGCACACACGTTAAGGATTGTTGTGTCTTCTTCTAGAATTGACCCTTTTATCATTATGTAATGTGCTCCTTTGACACATTCCTTATGGCAGAAAGTGAAGAGGAACTAAAAAGCCTCTTGATGAAAGTGAAAGAGGAGAGTGAAAAAGTTGGCTTAAAGCTCAACATTCAGAAAATGAGGATCATGGCATCTGATCCCATCACTTCATGGGAAATAGATGGGGAAACAGTGGAAACAGTCAGACTTTATTGTTTTGGGCTCCAACATCACTGCAGATGGTGATTGCAGCCATGAAATTAAAAGATGCTTACTCCTTGGAAGCAAAGTTATGACCAACCTAGATAGCATATTCAAAAGTAGAGACATTACTTTCCCAATAAAGGTCTGTCTAGTCAAGGCTATGGTTTTTCCAGTGGTCATGTATGGATGTGAAAGTTGGACTGTGAAGAAAGCTGAGCACCAAAGAGTTTATGCTTTTGAACTGTGGTGTTGCAGAAGACTCTTGAGAGTTCCTTGGGCTGCAAGAAGATCCAACCAGTCCATTCTAAAGGAGATCAGTCCTGGGTGTTCTTTGGAAGGATTGATGCTAAAGCTGAAACTCCAATACTTTGGCCACCTCATGTGAAGAGTTGACTCATTGGAAAAGACTCTGATGCTGTGAGGGATTGGGGGCAGGAGGAGAAGTGGACGACAGAGGATGAGATGGCTGGATGGCATCACCAACTCAATGGACAAGAGTTTGGGTGAACTCTGGGAGTTAGTGATGGACAGGGAGGCCTGGCGAGCTGTAATTCATGGGGTCACAAAAAGTTGGACACGACTGAGCGACTGAACTGAACTGAACTGAATGTGCTCCTTTATTCCTGATAACTGTCCTTGCTTTGAAGTCTGCTCTGTCTGAAGGAAAAGTCTACCCACTCCAGTCTTCTGGCCTGGAGAATTCCATGGACTGTATAGTCCATAGGGTTGCAGAAAGTCAGACATGACTGAGCGACTTTCACTTCACTTCACTGTCTGAAATTAATACAGTTACTCTTGCTTTTTGAAATTAATGTTAGCAAGGTACAATTTCCTCCATCCATTTAACATTTAATCTATATGTGTCTTTATATTTAAAGTGGGATTCTTGTAGACAACATATAGATAGTTGGATCTCATTTTTTAAAATCTTTTCAGACAAAGTCTTTTTAATTGATGCATTTAGACTATTGATGTTCAAAGTAATTATTGGCATAGTTGGATCAATATCTACCATGTTACATCTACTGTTTTCTTTTCATTGCATTCATTCTTTGTTCCTATCTTTGTCTTGTACACTTTCTCTGTTTTTTTTTTTTTGTGTGTGGTTTTAACATATTTTTATTGAAATATATTTGACATGCAACACTGTGTATATGTAAGTCTTCCCAGATGGCTCAGTGGCAAAGAATTCACCTGTCAGTTCAGGAGATGAAAGAGATGTAGGTTCTATTCCTGGGTGTGGAAGACCCCTGGAGGAGGAAATAGCAATCCATTCCAGTATTCTTGCCTAGAAAATTCCATGGACAGAGAAGCCTGGCAGGCTACAGTCCATGGGGTCTCAAAGAGTCAGACATGACTGAGCAAATAACACTACTACTATTGCACATACACTACATCTTTTGAATCTATACACTCATTGATTGGCTAGTAGATTTTTTCCATATCTTAGCTATTGTGAATAATATTGCAATAAACGTAGGAATGCATATATATCTTTGATATCTTGTTTTTTTTTTAAATTTCCTTTGTGTATATACCCAGAAATGGAATTGCTGAATTATGTGGTAGGTCTCAAAATTGACAGAATGATCTCTGTTTGTTTCCAAGGCAAACCATTGAATATCACAGTAATCCAAGTCTATGCCCCTACCAGTAATGCTGAAGAAGCTGAAATTGAACGGTTCTATGAAGACCTACAAGACCTTCTAGAGCTAACACCCCCAAAAGATGTCCTTTTCATTATAGGGGACTGGAATGCAAACGTTGGAAGTCAACAAACACCTGGAGTAACAGGCAAATTTGGCCTTGGAATATGGAATGAAGCAGAGTAAAGTCTAACTGAGTTCTGCCAAGAAAACGCACTGGTCATAGCAAACACCCTCTGCCAACAACACAAGAGAAGACTCTACATATGGACATCACCAGATGGTCAATACCAAAATCAGATTGATATATTCTTTGCAGCCAAAGATGGAGAAGCTCTAGACAGTCAGCAAAAACCAGACTGGGAGCTGACTGTGGCTCAGATCATGAACTCCTTATTGCCAAATTCAGACTGAAATTGAAGAAAGTAGGGAAAACCACTAGACCATTCAGGTATGACCTAAATCGAATCCCTTATGACTGTACAGTGGAAGTGAGAAATAGATTTAAGGGACTAGATCTGATAGACAGAGTGCCTGATGAATTATGGATAGAGGTTCATGACATTGTACAGGAGACAGGGATCAAGACCATCCCCAAGAAAAAGAAATGCAAAAAAGCAAAATGGCTGTCTGAGGAGGCCTTACAAATAGCTATGAAAAGAAGAGAAGTGAAAAGCAAAGGAGAAAAGGAAAGATGTACCCATTGGAATGCAGAATTCCAAAGAATAGCAAGGAGAGATAAGAAAGCCTTCCTTAGCAATCGATGGAAAGAAATAGAGAAAAACAATAGAATGGGAAAGACTAGAGAACTCTTCAAGAAAATTAGAGATACTAAGGGAACATTTCATGCAAAGATGGGCTCAATAAAGGACAGAAATGGTAGGGACCTGACAGAAGCAGAAGATATTAAGAAGAGGTGGCAAGAATACACAGAAGAACTCTACAAAAAAGATCTTCATGACCCAGATAATAACGATGGTGTGATCACTCATCTAGAGCCAGACATCCTGGAATGTGAAGTCAGGTGGGCCTTAGGAGGCATCACTACAAACAAAGCTAGTGGAGGTGATGGAATTCCAGTTGAGCTATTTCAAATCCTAAAACATGATGCTGTGAAAGTGCTGCACTCAATATGTCAGCAAATTTGGAGAACTCAGCAGTGGCCACAGGACTGGAAAAGGTCAGTTTTCATTCCAATCCCAAAGAAAGGCAATGCCAAAGAATGCTCAAACTACCGCACAATTGCACTCATCTCACACGCTAGTAAAGTAATGCTCAAAATTCTCCAAGCCAGGCTTCAGCAATATGTGAACCGTGAACTTCCAGATGTTCAAGCTGGTTTTAGTAAAGGCAGAGGAACAAGAGATCAAATCACAACATCCACTGGATCATCGAAAAAGCAAGAGAGTTCCAGAAAAACATCTATTTCTGCTGTACTGACTATGCCAAAGCCTTTGACTGTGTGGATCACAACAAACTGTGGAAAATTCTTCAAAAGATGGGAATACCGGACCACCTGACCTGCCTCTTGAGAAACTTGGATGCAGATTAGGAAGCAACAGTTAGAACTGTAGATGGAACAACAGACTGGTTCCAAATAGGAAAAGGAGTATGTCAAGGCTTTATATTGTCACCGTGCTTATTCAACTTATATGTAAAATACCTCATGAGAAACACTGGGCTGGATGAAGCACAAGCTGGACTCAAGATACCAGGAGAAATATCAATAACCTCAGATATGCAGATGACACCACCCTTATGGCAGAAAGTGAAGAAGAACTAAGGGCCTCTTGATAAAAGTGAAAGAGGAGAGTAAAAATCTTGGCTTAAAGCTCAACATTCAGAAAACTAAGATCATGGCATCTGGTCCCATCACTTCATGGCAGATAGGTGGGGAAAGAGCGGCTGACTTTATTTTTCTGGGCTCCCAAATCACTGCAGATGGTGATTGCAGCCATGAAATTAAAATACTCTTACTCCTTGGAAGAAAAGTTATGACCAACCTAGACAGCATATTAAAAAGCAGAGACATCACTTTGTCAACAAAGGTCCATCTAGTCAAGGCTATGGTTTTTCCAGTGGTCATGTATGGATGTGAGAGTTAGACTATAAAGAAAGCTGAGCACCAAAGAATTGATGCTTTTGAACTGTGGTGTTGGAGAAGACTCTTGAGAGTCCCTTGGACTGCAAGGAGATCCAACCAGTCCATCCTAAAGGAGATCAGTCCTGGGTGTTCATTGGAAGGATTGATGCTGAAGCTGAAACTCCAATACTTTGGCCACCTGCTGCAAAGAGCTGACTCATTTGAAAAGACCCCAATGCTGGGAAAGATTGAGGGCAGAAGGAGAAGGGGACGACAGAGGATGAGATGGTTGGATGGCATCATTGATCCAATGGACATGGGTTTGAATGGACTCTGGGAGTTGGTGACGGACAGGGATGCCTGGCGTGCTGCAATTCATGGGGTCGCAAAGAGTTGGACATGACCGAGCGACTGAACTGAACTGTGATAGGTTATTTTCAATTTTTTGAGGAACCTCAACATTGCTTTGCATAGTGACTGAACCAATTTACGTTTACACCAACAACGTGCAAGCATTTCTTTTTCTCCATACCTTCACCAGCATTTGTTGTCTCTTATCTTCTTGATGATAGCCATTTTAACAGGTGTGAAGTGATATCTCCTTGTGGTTTTGATTTGCATTTCCCTGATGATTTATGGTGCTGAGCATTTTTTTTTTTATGTACCCATTGACTATTTGGGTGTCTTGTTTGGAAAAATGTCTTCTGCCCATTTTGAAATCAGATTGTTTGCTTTTTTTAAATTATCAAATTGTATGAGTTTTTAATATATTTGAATGTTGACTCCTTATCTGAATACGCTTTGCAAAAAAATCTTCTCTCATGGATGCCTTTTAAATTTGTTAATTATTTCTTTTGCTATGCAAATTGTTTTAAGCTTGATGTAGTCGCATATGCTTTTGGACCAGTATCATACAGTTTTTATTACTATGGCTTGATAATTTTGTTTGAAATCAGAAAGTGTGATACCTCTGGTTTTCTTTCCACCAGAGTGCTTTAGTTATTCAAGGTCTTTTGTAGTTCCATACAAATTTTAGGATTGCTTTTTCTGTCTCTCTGATAAATACCATTGGTGTTTTGATGGAGATTGTGTTGAATGTATAGATGTGCTGTTAAATCACCTCAGTTGTGTCCAACTCTTTGTGACCCTCTGGACTGTAGCCCACAGGCTACATGTCCATGAGATTCTTCAGGCAAGAATATCAGAGTGGGGTGCCATTTCCTACTCCAGAATCTATAGATAGCTCTGAGAAATATGGACATTTTAACAGTTCTAATTCCTCTGATCCATGAACACAGAATGTTTTCTATCTGTGTCTTCTTCAGTTTTTTCAACAAAGTCTTATCAGTTCATTTAGACACTCAGTCATGTCCAGCTCTTTGTGACCCCAAGGACTGCAGCACACCAGGCTTCCCTGTCCATCACCAATTCCTGGAGCTTGCTCAAACTTATGTGCATCAAGTTAGTGATGCCGTCCAACCATCTCATCCTCTGTTGTCCCCTTCTCCTTCAATCATTCATAGCATCAGGGTCTTTTCCAAGGAGTCAGTTCTTTGCATCAGGTGGCTGAAATGTTGGAGTTTCAGCTTCAGTATCAGTCCTTCCATGAATATTCAGGATTGATTTCCTTTAGGATTGACTGGTTGGATCTCCTTGCAGTCCAAGGGACTCCCAAGAGTCTTCTCCAATACCACAGTTCAAAAACATCAGTTCTTCAGTGCTCAGCTTTCTTTATAGTCTAACTCTCACATCCATACATGACCACTGGTAAAACTATAGCTTTGACTAAACAAAACTTTGTCAGCAAAGTAATGTCTTTGCTTTTTAATATGCTGCCTAGGTTGGTCATAACTTTTCTTCAAAGAAGCAAGCATCTTTTAATTTCATGGCTGCAGTCACCATCTGCAGTGATTTTGGAGGGCCCCCACCCCAAATAAAAGTCTGGCACTGTTTCCACTGTTTCCCCATCTATTTTCCATGAAGTGATGGGACTAGATGCCATGATCTTCTTTCTTTGAATGTTGAGTTTTAAGCCAACATTTTCACTCTCCTCTTTCACTTTTATCAAGAGGCTCTTTAATTATTCTTTGCTTTCTGCCATAAGGGTGATGTCATCTGCATATCTGAGGTTATTGATATTTCTCCCAGCAATCTTGATTCCAGCTTGTGTTCATCCAGCCTGGCATTCTGCATGATGTACTCTAAGCAGGGTGACGATATACAGCCTTGACATACTCCTCTTTCTACTTGGTACCCATCTGTTTTTCCATGTCCAGTTCTAAGTATTGCTTTCTGACCTGCATACAGATTTCTCAAGAGGCAGGTCAGGTGGTCTAGTATTCCATCTCTTTCAGATTTTTCCACAGTTTGTGGTGATTCACACAGTCAAAGGCTTTGGCATAGTCAATAAAGCAGAAATAGATGTTTTTCTGGAACTCTCTTGGTTTTTCAAAGATCCAGCAAATGTTGGCAATTTGATCTCTGGTTCCTCTGCCTTTTCTAAAACCAACTTGAACATCTGGAAGTTCATAATTCACATTTTGTTGAAGCCTGGTTTGGAGAATTTTGAGCATTACTTTACCAGTATGTGAGATGAGTGCAATTGTGCGGTAGTTTGAGCATTCTTGGCATTGCCTTTCTTTGGGATTGGAAATAAAACTGACTTTTCCAGTCCTGTGGCCACTGCTGAGTTTTCCAAATTTTCTGGCATATGGAATGCAGCGTTTTCACAGCATCATCTTTTAGGATTTGAAGTAGCTCAACTGGAATTCCCTCACCTCCACTAGCTTTGTTCATAGTGATGCTTCCTAAGGCCCACTTTGCATTCCAGGATGTCTGGTTCTAGGTGCGTGATCACACCATCGTGATCATCTGGTTTATGAACATATCCCCTCCCTTCTGAACCTCCCTCGCATCTCCCTCCCCATCCCACCCTTCTCATTTGATACAGAGCCCATGTTTGAGTTTCCTGAGCCACACAGCAAATTCCTGTTGGCTATCTGTTTTACATATATATAGTAATGTAAGTTTCCATGTTACTCTTTCCATACATCTCACCCTCTCCTCCCGCTCCCCATGTCCATATGTCTATTCTCTATGTCTGTTTTTGCATTGTTGCCCTGTAAATAAATTCTTCAGTACCATTTTTCTAGATTCTGCATATATGCATTAAAATACGGTATTTACCTTTCTCTTTCTAAGTTCACTCTGTATAAAAGGTTCTAGGTTCATCCACCTCCTGAGAATTGACTCAAATGCATTCCTTTTCACGGCTGAGTAATATATGTACTGAAACTTCTTTATCCATTCATCTGTCGATGGATATCTAGGTTGCTTCCATGTTCTAGCTATTGTAAACAGTGCTGCAATGAACAATGGGATACATGTGTCTTTTTCAATTTTGGTTTCCTCAGGGTATATGTCTAGGAATGGGTTTGCTGGGTCATCAGTTCAGTTCAGTCACTCAGTCATGTCTGATTCTTTGTAACTCCATGGACTGCAGCATGCCAGGCCTCCCTGTCCATCACCAACTCCTGGAGTTTACTCAAACTCATGTCCATTCAGTCAGTGATATCATCCAACCATCTCATCCTCTGTTGAACCCTTCTCCTCCTCCCTTCAGTCTTTCCCAGCATCAGGGTCTTTTCAAATGAATCAGCTCTTCTCATCAGGTGGCCAAAGTATTGGAGTTTCAGCTTCAACATCAGTCCTTCCAATGAATATTCAGGACTGATTTCCTTTAGGATGGACTGGTTGGATCTCTTTGCAGTCCAAGGAACTCTCAAGAGTCTTCTCCAACACCACAGTTCAAAAGCATCAATTCTTCAGTTCTCAGCTTTCTTTATAGTCCAACTCTCACATCCATACACGTCTACTGGAAAAACCATAGCCTTGACTAGATGGACCTTTGTTGGCAAAGCAACGTCACTGCTTTTTAATATGCTGTCTAGGTTGATCATAACTTTTCTTCCAAGGAGCAAGGGTCTTTTAATTTCATGGCTGCAGTCACCATCTTCAGTGATTTTGGAGCCCAGAAAAATTAAGTCTGCCACTGTTTCCATTGTTTCTTCATCTATTTGCCATGAAGTGATGGGACTGGATGCCGTGATCTTAGTTTTCTGAATGTTGAGCTTTAAACCAACATTTTCACTCTCCTCTTTCATTTTCATCAAGAGGCTCTTTAGGTCTTCTTCACTTTCTTCCATCAGGGTGGCATCATCTGCATATCTAAGGTTATTGATATTTCTCTGGCAATCTTGATTCCAGCTTGTGCTTCATCCAGCCCAGTGTTTCTCATGATGTGCTCTGCATATAAGTTAAATAAGCAGGGTGACAATATACAAACTTGACATATTCCTTTTCCTATTTGGAACCCATCTATTTTTCCATGTCCAGTACTAACTGTTGCTTTCTGACCTGCATATAGATTTCTCAAGAGCAGGTCAGGTAGTCTGGTATTCCCATCTTGTTCATTATTTTCCACAGTTTATTGTGATCCACACAGTCAAAGGCTTTCACATAATCAATAAAGCAGAAATAGATGTTTTTCTGGAACTCTCCTGCTTTTCAATGATCCAACAGATGGCAATTTGATCTCTGGTTCCTCTGCCTTTTCTAAATCCAGCTTGAACATCTAGAAGTTTATGGTTCATGTATTGTTGAAGCCTGGTTTGGAGAATTTTGAGCATTACTTTACTAGTGTGTGAGATGAGTGCAACTGTGCGGTAATTTGAACATTCTTTGGCATTGCCTTTCTTAGGGATTGGAATGAAAACTGACTTTTTCCAGTCCTGCTGGGTCATATGGTGGTTTTATTCCTAGTTTTTTAAGGAATCTCCATACCATCTTCCATAGTGGCTGTATCAACTTACATTCCCACCAACAGCACAAGACCGTTCCTTTTTCTCCACACCCTCTCCAGCTTTTATTGTTTGTAGACTTTTTGATGATGGCCATTCTGACCAGTGTGAGGTGACATCTCATTGTAGTTTTGATTTGCATTTCTCTAGATTTGCATTTCTCTAATAATGAGTGATGTTGAACATCTTTCCATGTATTTGTTAGCCATCTGTATGTCTTCTTTGGAGAAATGTCTGTTTAGGTCTTTTCCCCACTTTTTGATTGGGTCGTTTGTTTTTCTGGTATTGAGTTGTATGAACTGCTTGTATATTTTGGAAATTAATCCTTTGTCAGTTGTTTCATTTGCTATTATTTTCTCCCATTCTGAGGATCATCTTTTCACCTTGCATATAGTTTCCTTTGCTGTGCAAAAGCTTATAAGTTTAATTAGGTCCCACTTATTTACTTTTGTTTTTAACTTCATTACTCTAGAAAGTGGGTCATAGAGGATCTTGCTTTGATTTATGTCATCAAGTGTTCTGCCTATGTTTTCCTCTAAGAGTTTTATAGTTTCTGGTCTTACATTTATGTTTTTAATCCATTTTGAGTTTATCTTTTTTTTTAAATTTTATTTTATTTCTAAACTTTACAATATTGTGTTAGTTTTGCCAAATATAAAAATGAATCCACCACAGGTATACATGTGTTCCCCATCCTGAACCCTCTTCCCTCCTCCCTCCCCATACTATCCCTCTGGGTCATCCCAGTGCACCAGCCCCCAGCATCCAGTACCGTGCATCGAACCTGGACTGGCAACTCATTTCATATATGATATTATACATATTTCAATGCCATTCTCCCATATCATACCACCCTCTCCCTCTCCCACAGAGTCCAAAAGACTGTTCTACACATCAGTGTCTCTTTTGCTGTCTCTTATACAGGGTTATTGTTACCAGTTGTTTCATTTGCTATTATTTTCTCCCATTCTGAGGATCATCTTTTCACCTTGCATATAGTTTCCTTTGCTGTGCAAAAGCTTATAAGTTTAATCAGGTCCCACTTATTTACTTTTGTTTTTAACTTCACTACTCTAGGAAGTGGGTCATAGAGGATCTTGCTTTGATTTATGTCATCAAGTGTTCTGCCTATGTTTTCCTCTAAGAGTATTATAGTTTCTGGTCTTACATTTATGTTTTTAATCCATTTTGAGTTTATCTTTATGTATGGTGTTAGGAAGTGTTCTAATTTCATTCTTCTACATGTAGCTGTCCAGTTTTCCCAACACCATGTATTGAAGAGTCTGTCTTTGCCCCATTGTATTCTTGCCTCCTTTGTCAAAAATAAGGTACATGGGTGCATGGGTTTATTTCTGGGCTTTCTATGTTGTTCCACTGATCTATATTTCTGGGGGTTTTTTTTTGCCAGTACCATACTGTCTTGATGACTGTAGCTTTGTAGTATAATCTGAAGTCAGGGAGATTGATTTCTCCACCTCTATTCTTCTTACTCAAGACTGCTTTGGGGGGAGGAGCCAAGATGGCGGAGGAGTAGGATGGGGAGAACACTTTCTCCCCCACAAATTCATCAAAAGAGCATTTAAACGTCGAGTAAATTCCACAAAACAACTTCTGAATGCCGGCAGAGGACATCAGGCACCCAGAAAAGCAATCCAACTCTTCGAAAGGAGGTAGGAAAAAATATAAAAGACAAAAAAAGAGACAAAAGAGGGAGGGATGGAGTTCCGTCCCGGGAAGGGAGTCTTAAAAAGAGAGAAGTTTCCAAACACCAGGAAACCTTCTCACTGCCGAATCTGTGCCGAGCTTTGGAAGCACAGAGGGCAACATAACAGGGAGAAAAAATAAATAAACAATTAAAACTCGAAGATTGCGAGTCCTACAGTAACTCCCCCAGCGGAGAAGCAGCGCAGACGCCTGCATGCGCCATTAGCAAGCAGGGGCTGGGCAGGGAGGCGCAGCGCAGGCTGCATCGCTTAGAGTAAGAATCTGGCCTGAATACCCTGAGCACTATCTGAGCGAAATAATTTGGGCTAGCAAACCAGACTGTGGGATATCTACCACGTGAAAAGCCAGCCCCAACCTAAGACACCGCCAGGCCCGCGCACGGAACAAAGAATTGAACAGAGATAGCCGGCTGCAGACCTTCCCCCTCCGGTGACAGGCAGCCAGAGCTGGAAGGGGGCAATCGCAGCCCCAGAGAGACATTATCTATAAAACTGTAAGGAGGCTTCTTTGCTAACTAAAACTTTTTGGGGGTCTGGACGGTTAACATCTGCCTGAGAAGGTGCGCCGGTTTTACACCCAGATAACCGAGTGGTGGGGAGGCGATAAGTCGCAGCATTGGCGCTCGCCAAACACCTCATCACTTGAGCTGCTCGGACCTGGGAAGAGCACAAAACTCAGGCCCAACTGAGTCTGCGCCTCTGAGGACTACCCGAGTGCCTGAACCTGAGCAGCTTGGACCTGGGAGGTACATGCAACCCAGGGCCAGCCTCGGATTGTTCCCGGCAGAACAACCTAGAGCCCGAGCAGTGTGGGCAGGGAGGCTACACGCGCCGTGAGCGGGGGCAGACCCAGTGTGGCTGAGGCACTGCGAGCGCACGCCAGTGTTATTTGTTTGCAGCATCCCTCCCCCTCTCCCCACAGCGCGACTGAACAAAGAGAAGAAATACAGCTCCACCCATCAGAACACCGACACAAGCTTCCCTAACCAGGAAACCTGACAAGCCACATGTACAAATCCACACACAGCGAGGAAAAGCCACAATAAAGAGAACTCCACAAACTGCCAGAATACAGAAAGGACACCCCAAACTCAGCAATTTAAACAAGATGAAGAGACAGAGGAATAGCCAGCAGATAAAGGAACAGGATAAATGCCCACCAAACCAAACAAAAGAGGAAGAGATAGGGAATCTACCTGATAAAGAATTCCAAATAATGATAGTGAAATTGATCCAAAATCTTGAAATTAAAATGGAATCACAGATAAATAGCTTGGAGACAAGGATTGAGAAGATGCAAGAAAGGTTTAACAAGGACCTAGAAGAAATAAAAAAGAGTCAATATATAATGAATAATGCAATAAATAAAATTAAAAACACTCTGGAGGCAACAAATAGTAGAATAACAGAGGCAGAAGATAGGATTAGTGAATTAGAAGATAGAATGGTAGAAATAAATGAATCAGAGAGAATAAAAGAAAAACGAATTAAAAGAAATGAGGACAATCTCAGAGACCTCCAGGACAATATTAAACGCTACAACATTCGAATCATAGGGGTTCCAGAAGAAGAAGACAAAAAGAAAGACCATGAGAAAATACTTGAAGAGATAATAGTTGAAAACTTCCCTAAACTGGGGAAGGAAATAATCACCCAAGTCCAAGAAACCCAGAGAGTCCCAAACAGGATAAACCCAAGGCGAAACACCCCAAGACACATATTCATCAAATTAACAAAGATCAAACACAAAGAACAAATATTAAAAGCAGCAAGGGAAAAACAACAAATAACACACAAGGGAATTCCCATAAGGATAACAGCTGATCTTTCAATAGGAACTCTTCAAGCCAGGAGGGAATGGCAAGACATACTTAAAATGATGAAAGAAAATAACTTACAGCCCAGATTATTGTACCCAGCAAGGATTTCATTCAAGTATGAAGGAGAAATCAAAAGCTTCTCAGACAAGCAAAAGCTGAGAGAATTCTGCACCACCAAACCAGCTCTCCAACAAATACTAAAGGATATTCTCTAGACAGGAAACACAAAAATGGTGTATAAATTCAAACCCCAAACAATAAAGTAAATGGCAACGGGATCATACTTATCAGTAATTACCTTAAACATAAATGGGTTGAATGCCCCAACCAAAAGACAAAGACTGGCTGAATGGATACAAAAACAAGACCCCTACATATGTTGTCTACAGGAGACCCACCTCAAAACAGGGGACACATACAGACTGAAAGTGAAGGGCTGGAAAAAGATTTTCCATGCAAATAGGGACCAAAAGAAAGCAGGAGTAGCAATACTCATATCAGATAAAATAGACTTTAAAACAAAGGCTGTGAAAAGAGACAAGGTCACTACATAATGATCAAAGGATCAATCCAAGAAGAAGATATAACAATTATAAATATATATGCACCCAACACGGGAGCACCACAGTATGTAAGACAAATGCTAACAAGTATGAAAGGAGAAATTAACAATAACACAATAATAGTGGGAGACTTTAATACTCCACTCACACCTATGGATAGATCAACTAAACAGAAAATTAACAAGGAAACACAAACTTTAAACGATACAATAGACCAGTTAGACCTAATTGATATCTATAGGACATTTCATCCCAAAACAATGAATTTCACCTTTTTCTCAAGCGCACATGGAACCTTCTCCAGGATAGATCACGTCCTAGGCCATAAAGCTAGCTTTGGTAAATTCAAAAAAATAGAGATCATTCCAAGCATCTTTTCTGACCACAATGCAGTAAGATTAGATCTCAATTACAGGAGAAAAACTATTAAAAATTCCAACATATGGAGGATGAACAACACCCTGCTGAATAACCAACAAATCACAGAAGAAATCAAAAAAGAAATCAAAATTTGCATAGAAACTAATGAAAATGAAAACACAACAACCTAAAACCTGTGGGACACAGTAAAAGCAGTCCTAAGGGGAAAGTTCATAGCAATACAGGCACACCTCAAGAAATAAGAAAAAAGTCAAATAAATAACCTAACTCTACACCTAAAGCAACTAGAAAAGGAAGAAATGAAGAACCCCAGGGTTAGTAGAAGGAAAGAAATCTTAAAAATTAGAGCAGAAATGAATGCAAAATTAAAAAAAAAAAAAAAGACTGCTTTGGCTATTCAGGGTCTTTTGTGTTTCCATATGAATTGTGGAATTTTTTATTCTAGTTCTGTGAAAAACGCCATCAGTAATTTGATAGGGATCACATTAAATCTGTAGATTGCATTTGGTAGTATGGTCATTTTCAAACTGTTGATTCTTCCTGCCCAGGAACATGGACTATCTATCCATCTGTTTATATTGTCTTTGATTTCTTTCATTAGTGTCTTATAATTTTCTGTGTACAGTTCTTTTATCTCCTTAGGTAGGTTTATTCCTAGATATTTAATTCTTTTATGTTGCAATGGTGAAAGGGATTGATTCCTTAATTTCTCTTTCTGATTTTTCATTGTTAGTATATAGAAATGCAAGTGATTTCTGTGTATTGATTTTGTATCCTGTTACTTGCTAAATACAGTGATTAGCTCTAGTAATTTTCTGATACTATCTTTAGGGTTTCTATGTCCAGTATCATGTCATCTGCAAACAGTGAGAGCTTTACTGTTTGGCCTCTTTGGCCAGTCTTTTTCTGTAGCTCCGCCCATTCAGGCACTTAGAGGGCTACTTTGCCTGGGATCTTTCTCTGTTGTTCGGTGCATCAGGCACATAGAGGGGCCCCTGGCTGGGATCCTGCTCTGTAGTTAAGTGTGTCAGGCATTTGATGGGCCAGCCTCTCTGTTGTTCAGCTGCTGATGCTGGTGTGTGGGGAGAGAGGGGCTATGGTGATGGCTCCACCCTCTACGTGTGACAGCAGTATCACCTTGCTTCCATGGCTGCCTGGCTTTCCTCCACTGGCATTTCCCACCACAGTCTCCTCCCTCACATCCCCTCAATCCATCTCTCCACAGTCATCAGCAGCCCTTGCCCTGGGATTCCTCTACAATCCCTAAACTCCAGCTCCTAGCCACTGCGCCTTCCAGGGGACCTGCGTCCCTGTCTGGGGTGTGTATGGCTGCAACAAGGACTGTCTGATTCTCATCCCATTTATGCCACTGCAGATCAGCTGTTTCACTCTCAGCCTTAAATGTTTCTCCTCTGACTCAGACGATTGCCCTGATGTGGGGATCGGACCCCTGCTTCAGTTCCCCCGCCCACTGAGGGCAGGTCCAGTCCTACTAACACTCCTGCTTTCCCCCTTGTTCCTTTGTCCTACCGAGTTCCGCGTGGTTCTGTATATTCTTTGCCACTCTCAGCTGGTGTTCTGCATGCACTTCTGTGTCTGAAGGTGTGTTCCTGAAGTATCTTTGGAGAGAGATATACTCCACATCCACCTACTCCTCCACCATCTTGTTCTCCCTTTCTCTCCTTGCTATTTTTTGGAACTCTGCATTCTGATGGGTATATCTTTCCTTTTCTCCTTTGCCTTTAGCTTCTCTACTTTTCTCAGCTATTTGTTAAGGCCTCTTCAGACAACCATTTTCCTTTTTGCATTTCTTTTTCTTGGGAATGGTCTTGATCACTGTCTCTTGTACACTGTCACAAACTTCCATTCCATAGTTTTTTAGGCACTCTGTCTATCAGATCTAATCCCTGGAGTCTATTTGTCCCTTCCACTGTGTAATCGCAAAGGATTTGATTTAGGTCATACCTGAATGGTCTAGTGGTTTTCCCTAGTTTATGCAATTTAAGTCTGAATTTTGCAATAAAGAGTCATGAACTGAGCAACAGTCAGCTCCCAGTCTTGTTTTTGCTGACTGTATAGAGCTTCTCCATCTTTGGCTTTAAAGAGTATAATCAATCTGATTTCAGTATTGACTATCTGGTGATGTCCATGTGTAGAGTCTTGTCTTGTGCTGTTTGAAGAGGGTGTTCACTATGACCAGTGTGTTCTCTTGGTAAAACTCTGTTAGTCTTTGCCCTGCTTCATTTTGTACTCCAAGGCCAAATTTACCTGTTACTCCAGGTTTCTCTTGACTTCTTACTTTTGCATTCCAGTCCCCTGTGATGGAAAGGGCATCTTTTCAGGGTGTTAGTTCTAGAAGGTCTTGTAGGTTTTCATAGAACCATTCAACTTCAGCTTCTTCAACATTACTAGTTGGGGCATACGCTTGGATTACTGTGATATTGAATGGTTTGCCTTGGAATTTTGTTGTATACCTCTTTCGCTTCCTTGGTTAAATTTATTTCTAAGTATTTTATTGTTTTTGATTGTAATTATAAATGGGATAGATTTTTGTATTTCTTTTTCAGATGTTTTGTCATTTGTGTATGGAAATGCAACTGATTTCTGTACGTTGATTTTGTATTCTCCACCTTTACAGAAATTGTTGGTTAGCTCCAATCATTTTTTGGTTGAGTCTTGAAGATTTTCTCTATAAAAAATTATGTTGTCTGCAAATAGTAATAATTTTACTTCTTCTTTTCTAATGTGGATATCTTTTATTTCTTTGTCTTGCCTATTAGACCTATTTTGGACTTTCAGTACTTTTCTGAGTAAGAGTGGTGAGAATGGGAATCCTTGTCTTATTCCTGTTCTTGGAGGAAAGGCTTTCCATTTTTCTTCATTGAGCATACTGTTAGCTGTGCATTTGTCATATATGACAGATATATCTTTACTATATTGATGCATGTTCCTTCTAGGAGAAGGAAATGGCAACCCACTCCAGTATTTTTGCCTGGAGAATTCCCTGGATGGACAGAGGAGCCCAGCTGGCTAAGATCCACATGGTTGCAAAGAGTCTGACTCTTTGCAATATATATTTATTTTAATATAATATCCTTTCACTACTAAGCACAGCACAGCAGGTATTCCTTCTATACCCAATTTGTTAAGGTTTCTGTAGTGAAAGGATATTATATTTTCTCCAATGTTTTCCTGTGTCTATTGAGATGATCATGTGATTTTTATCTTCCTTTTATTAATGTGATGTGTTGCTTTATCAATTTGCATATGTTATACCGTTCCAGGGATAAATTCCTCTTGGTCATGGCATATAACCTTTTAATATGTCTTGAATTTGGTTTGCTAATACTTTGTTGAGAATTTTTGCATTCATATTTGATCAGAGATATTGGTCTATAGATTTTTTTTTCTTGTGGTTTCCTTATCTGGCTTTGGTATCAGGGTAGTGCTGACCTCAAAATATGTGTTTGGGAGTCTCCCTTTCTTCTCAATTTTATGAAAGAATTTGAGAAGGATTGATGTTAATTCTTCTTTAAATATTTGGTCAAATCTTCCAGGGAGCCCTCTGGTCCCGGTTTTTTGTGGTGGGACACAGTGATTATTGATTGAATCTGGTTATTAAATATTGTTATATTCAGATTCTCTTTTTTGTCTTGATTCAGTCTTAGTAGGTTGTATATTTCTAGAACTTAACCCATTTCTTCTAGGTTATACAATTTGTTGGCTAATATTTGCTATTAGTAGTCTTTTATTTCTGTATTAGTATTTCTATTAGTAGTCTATGTATTTCTGTAGTGTTAATTTAATGTCCCTTCTTTAATTTCTAATTTTATTTGTATTTTCTCTCTCTTTTTCTTAGTTTAGCTAAAGCTTGGCCAATTTTGTTTATCTTTTTAAGAAAGCTCTTACTTTGTTGGTCCTATTGTCTTTCTGTCCTCTATTTCATTTATCTTTACTCTGATCTTTATCTTTTCCTTCCTCTGCTAAATTTGAACTTAATTTATTCTTTTTTTCTAGTTTCTTGCCATATAAAGTTAGGTTGTTTATTTGAGGTATTTCTAATTTCTTTTTAAATTTATTTGTTTTTAATTGGAGAATAACTGCTTTATAATATTGTGTTGGTTTCTACCATACATCAGCATGAATCAGCCATAGGTATGCATATGTCCCCTCCCTCCTGAACCTCCCACTCCATCCCACCCATCTAGGTTGTAACAGAGCAGGAGATTTGAGCTCCTTGCATCACACCACAAATTCCCATTGGCTGTCTACATATGGCAAACAATGTATATGCTTCAATGCTACTTTCTCAACTCGTCCCACCCTCTCCTTCCCCCACTGTATTCACAAGTCTCTTTTTGTCTCTGTCTCCATTGCTGCCCTGCAAATAGGTGCATCAGTACCATCTTTCTAGATTCCACATATTTGCATTTATATATGATAATTTGTTTTTCTCTTTCTGACTTACTTTATTCTTTACTCTGTGTAATATGCTCTAGGTTCATCCACCTAATTAGAACTAACTGAATCAAATGTGTTCCTTTTTAAGGGAACACAAATGTGTGTTAAGTCACTTTAGTTGTGTCTGACTCTGTGGACTGTAACCCACCAGGCTCCTCTGTCCATGGGATTCTCCAGGCAAGCATACTGGAGTGGATTGCCATACCATCCATTAGGGGATCTTCTTGACCCAGGGATCAAACCCACATCTCTTATGTCTCCTGCATTGGCAGGCAGATTCTTTACCAATAGCATTACCTGGGAAATCCTTTATATGGCTGAGCTCAACATTCAGAAAACGAAGATCATGGCATCTGGTCCCATCACTTCATGGGAAATAGATGGGGAAACAGTGGAAACAGTGTCAGACTTTATTTTTTGGGGCTCCAAAATCACTGCAGATGGTGACTGCAGCCATGAAATTAAAAGACGCTTACTCCTTGGAAGGAAAGTTATGACCAACCTAGATAGCATATTCAAAAGCAGAGACATTACTTTGCCAACAAAGGTCCGTCTAGTCAAGGCTATGGTTTTTCCTGTGGTCATGTATGGATGTGAGAGTTGGATAGTGAAGAAGGCTGAGCACCGAAGAATTGATGCTTTTGAACTGTGGTGTTGGAGAAGACTCTTTTTTTTTTTTTTTTTGACAATTACATTTATTTTATTTATTTATTTTTTCTCTTTTTTTATTTTTAAACTTTACAAAATTGTATTAGTTTTGCCAAATATCAAAATGAATCCACCACAGGTATACATGTGTTCCCCATCCTGAACCCTCCTCCGTCCTCCCTCCCCATACCATCCCTCTGGGTCATCCCAGTGCACTAGCCCCAAGCATCCAGTATCATGCATTGAACCTGGACTGGCAACTCGTTTCATACATGATATTTTACATGTTTCAATGCCATTCTCCCAAATCTTTCCACCCTCACCCTCTCCCACAGAGTCCAAAAGACTGTTCTATACATCTGTGTCTCTTTTGCTGTCTCGTACACAGGGTTATTGTTACCATCTTTCTAAATTCCATATATATGTGTTAGTATACTGTATTGGTGTTTTTCTTTCTGGCCTACTTCACTCTGTATAATAGGCTCCAGTTTCATCCACCTCATTAGAACTGCTTCAAATGTATTCTTTTTAATGGCTGAGTAATACTCCATTGTGTATATGTACCAAGCTTTCTTATCCATTCATCTGCTGATGGACATCTAGGTTGCTTCCATGTCCTGGGTATTATAAACAGTGCTGCAATGAACATTGGGGTACACGTGTCTCTTTCCCTTCTGGTTTCCTCAGTGTGTATGCCCAGCAGTGGGATTGTTGGATCATAAGGCAGTTCTATTTCCAGTTTTTTAAGGAATCTCCACACTGTTCTCCATAGTGGCTGTACTAGTTTGCATTGCCACCAACAGTGTAAGAGGGTTCCCTTTTGGAGAAGACGCTTGAGAGTCCCTTGGACTGCAAGGAGATCCAACCAGTCCATTCTGAAGGAGATCAGCCCTGGGATTTCTTTGGAATGAATGATGTTAAAGCTGAAACTCCAGTACTTTGGTCACCTCATGCGAAGAGTTGACTCATTGGAAAAGACTCTGATGCTGGGAGGGATTGGGGGCAGGAGGAGAAGGGGATGACAGAGGATGAGATGGCTGAATGGCATCACTGACTCGATGGTCGTGAGTCTGGGTGAACTCTGGGAGTTGGTGATGGACCCGGAGGCCTGGCGTGCTGCGATTCATGGGGTCACAAAGAGTCGGACACGACTGAGCGACTGAACTGAACTGAACTGAATATAAAAATATCAAATGCTTCATAAATTTGAAAAGCATCCCATGTTCATTGATTAGAAGACTTAATGCTAAGCTAAGATGGAAGTACCTCCCAAATTGATCAATAGGTTGCGTGTAATCCCTATCACAATTCAGCCGGCTTTTTGGTCAGAAATTGTAGACATTTTAAACCATTTTTTAAATGTAAAGCATATGTTTGATCCAAAGGAATGGACTCAAATGATTTAATTTGGAAAAAGTAAATTGCTTACAAACCTACAGGGTACCAGATACTATTTGAAGTTCTGGAGATTAAACAATGACTAGGACAAAATCTCTGCCTTTCTGGTGATTTATAGTCTGGCTATATCATTTTTAATGTATAGTTTTACTCCTTGTGGTTATAAAATCTGTATTTTGTTACATTTAACAAAAAGCAAATATTTAGCATAATTTTTTCCTTTTCATATTTCAAAGTTCTTCAACATTTAGTTCTGAAATTTATTTTCACGCACAAAAAAATACTTTTTACCAGTCTCCTTTATCTTATATTCCATTCTTCAGTCTATTCTAGTTTTTGTTTGTTTATTTCACTGTGCCAAGACTACAGTTCCCTGACTTGCGCCCCCTGCAGTGTAAGTGCAGGGTCTTAACCAGTGGAGCAACAGGGACGTCTCTGCAATGTTTTACTTTTAATGGGTTTATAATTTGCTTTAATATCTATCTATTAGGGAATTTCTTACTATAATGAAGTGGTTAAAATACCCATCGACGACAGAGGATGAGATGGCTGGATGGCATCACTAACTCGATGGACGTGAGTCTGAGTGAACTCCGGGAGTTGGTGATGGACAGGGAGGTCTGGCGTGCTGCGATTCATGGGGTCACATAGAGTCGGACACGACTGAGCGACTGAACTGAACTGAACTGAACTGAATATAGTTACAATTTTCTAACTTTGACTTTTTTTCACCTATACCAGAATGTTGTGTACTTTCCTATGTTTTTTTCACTCGCATCTTTTCATTTCAAACTAAACAACTCCATTCAGCAGATCTAGTGGTGGTGAGCTCCCTCAGCTTTTGTCTTTAATAAAAGCCTTTATTTCTTCTTCATGCATAAAGGATAACTATGCCAGATATAGTATTCTTGGTTGGCAACTTTTCTCTTTCGACACTGTGAATATGTTATTCCACTGTCTCCTGGCCTCAGCAGAATTTCTTCTGAGAAATTCACTGCTCCTCTAATGTGATCCTTTGTAGGTAATTTTCTTTATCACTACTTTTTGACAATTTCACTGTAATGAATCTTGGAAAAGGTCTTTTTGCATTGAGAAAACAGGCATTTTATTAACTTTATGGATGTCCAATTCTTTCCCCAGGCTTGGAAATTTCTCATTTTCAAATAAACTTTCTGGGTCCTTCTCCCTTTCTTCTTATGGTAAACCATCTATACTTTTATCTATATTTCCAATCAAATTTGATAAATCTTGTAGAGTTTCTTCACTTTTTAGAAATCTAATCCTCTCCCAACTGAATCATCACTTATTCTTTCTTCCATCTGATCTGCCCTGTTACCTGTGCTCTCCAATACATTCTTTATTTCATTCATTGAATTCATTAGTTCCAGAATCTTTGTTTGGTTCTTTTTTATAATTCCGATTTCTTTGGTAAAGAATTCCTGTTCAATAATTTTATTCTTGAGTTCGTTAAATTGCCTGAGTTTTCTTGTAGCTGGTTAAATGTTTTCATAACAGCTATTTTGAATTCCCTGTCTCTTAGGTACCAATATTCAGTGTCTTTAAGTTTGGTTACTAGAGAAGTATCATTTTATTTTTGTAAGGAAAATTATCATATTTCCTTTATTCTTCATAGTGTTTGATAGTATGAGTTTCTGCTTTCATACTGTTTACATTGGTTCTTACTTTCAACAGCCTGACAATTAGAAACCTTCCCTGGTGGCTCAGACAGTAAAGAATCTGCCTGCAATGTGGAAGACGTGGGTTTGATCCCTGGGTTGGGAAGATCCCCTGGAGAAGGGAAAGGCTACCCACTCCAGTGTTCTTGCCTGGAGAATCCCATGGACAGAGGAACCTGGTGGGTCCATGGCATCATAGTCAGACAGGACTAAACAACTAACACTTTCCAATTTTCAAGCTTTGCATTCCAGAAGGTGGCGCAATTGCTCATTTAAAAAAATTTCTATTGAGTGGGTTCTAGGAGCTGCACTCAAGGGCACACACAAGGAACCCTCAGCAGAGTGGGGAGAGGTGTGGGTTTCGCATCTGGGACTTTGGGGGTGCCCACAGGCCTCACAGGGGACTTCCAGAATTCAGAGGTGGACATCCTGCTGAAGGCCCTGAGCATACAGCAAGAGATGTGTTCTTTCAAGGCCCTTTGATATTCTTATCTGACTGCTCCTCACCTTTCTTCTCTCACTCCAGTCACAGAAGTCCATCCCTCTTCAGAAATCTGGGCACTGCTAGAGAGAAATGGGTCCCTCCAGCTACAAGGAGTGCAGTCAAGAAGTCCATCTCTCACAACTTTTGCTTTCCACCTCCTCTGCTGGAGAGGCAGCTACTGCAGGGGCTCAGTGCCATGTGCTGCAGTGTCACCCTAGGGAAGGGGATTGCCCTATCCTCCTTCTCCTCTGCTGCCAAACTCATCTCTGTCCTGGGCCAATGGCATGTCAGATTCTCCCAACAAGCAAGCTGGACCTCCACAAAATATCTCCTGTGGGTGTCAGCCCAGCTTTGCACTCTCCAGGCTTCCATTTTCCCAATTACAGTGAGTAGGGTAGGGCAGGCTTACTGACTCTTTGATTTGCAGCCCCCTCTGAGGTCCTGCTTGGGTGCTAAGTTGATTCATTCATGTCCAGCTCTGTGCAACTCCATGGACTGTAGCCCTCCAGGCTCCTCTGTCCACGGGGATTCTCCAAGCAAGAATATTGGAGTGGGTTGCCATGACCTCCTCCAGGGGATCTTCCCAACCCAGGGATCAACTTCTGTCTCTTATGTCTCCTGCATTGGCAGGCGAGTTCTTTAGCACTAGCACCAGCTGGGAAGCCTACGGCATTCCAATTTACTGCACAGAGACTCCTGTTCAGTTATCAATGTCCAATTAATTGTAAATCAAAGGGAAGAGAAAAAGGGAACAACTCAAACCACGTGATGCTGATGTTGCTATACTTCTTATGCTTTGATAGGATTTTAATAACTAGAAAGATGTCTCTATGTGATCATTTGTTTTCTTATTCTTTTTACCACAGATATTTTAAAGATAAGCATGAACTGGACAAGGTTCTATCATTTGCAATATTGAAAAATAAGTCCAGGCACCCATTGAGATCCTAAACTGAGCTAGCTGCCCTAAAGAAGTTGCTAAAACTCTGGCTAATTGGAACTAGCTGTTTGTCTTCCATTTTCTGACCATGACAGGCCCATCTGTCCACTGGAGAAATACTTACTCAAAACCTTGTGGCTAGAAATAAGATTTTAGATGGCAGTCCAACCCTGGCAGTCCAGTGGTTGAGACTTCGCCTTCCAATTGCAGGGGGTTCAGGTTCAATCTCTGGTTAGGAAGCTAAGATCCCACATGCCTCGTGGCCAAAAACCCAAAACATAGAACAAAAACAACATTATAACCAACAAAAACAAAATTATAACCAATTCTATAAAGACGAAGAAGGCAATGGCACCCCACTCCAGTATTCTTGCCTGGAAAATCCCATGGATGGAGGAGCCTGGAAGGCTGCGGTCCATGGGGTCGCTGAGGGTCAGACACGACTGAGTGACTTCACTTTCACTTTCTATAAAGACTTTAAAATTGGTCCACATCAAAAAAAGAGGCACATGACTACTCTAGAGGTAGTATTCCTCCTTCCCCTGAGTGAGCTCTCCCTGGCCAACTAAGAACAGGTACACAAAGCAAAGAGCCAAGAGTTATGACATATTCATACATATTCATATGCAGATCTGCCCACAAACAACAGCTCAAGGAAGAGGGCCTTACTCATCTGAGTCACTATGCCTCTATCCAACAGCCATAGCATCCTCTTCTAAAACAGTTTCTTCAAAGACTTTTGTAACTAGTTTCCCTGGCACGGGTTCTTGTCAACAACCACATCCTAGACTTTGTCAGGGTAGTTAGGGCTACTTGACCTGTCTCTCTTTTCCCTGGTCTCCTGGTGTCTAGGGCTGCTGTGTAGCAGTGGGTTCCTGAGCCAAGAAATTACAGTTCCAGTAGTAGCCCAGAGGAAGCTGGTGTCTTACTGGACTACTTCTGCATTATTCCATGAGTTATGCCAGAAAGATCTAGAATGTACTATTTCAGCAGGTCCAACATTCCTGAACTTAATCCCTTTCTAATTTAAATAAATAAATAGAAAAAAATACACACATGCACAAACATACAGAAGATAAATCTTTTCCTAATTAAAACCCTTATTGTTTTAAAACCCAATTCAAATGTCTCTTCTTTTTTGAAAGCTTGTTGCATCTTCAAGAAAACATTTTTCAATCTTTAACTTCTTTAACTTTTCGTGTCTTTCTTTTAGTGCTGACCACAATAGTTATTGGGCTTCCTAGGTGGTACTGGTGGTAAAGAACCCACTTGCCATTATAAGAGATGTGAGAGACCACAGTTTTGATCCCTGGGTCTGAAAGATCCCTTGGAAGAGGGCACCATCAACAGAGGAGCCTGGCAGGTTACAGTCCATGGGGTTGCAAAAGAGTTGGACATAACTGAAGCAACTTAGCATGCATTATCAATAGTTATTGGTAAGGCTGTCTTTTCAAAGTTATTTCAAAGTTAAAGAATCATGAGTTCCTTCAGCACAGGAACAAGTCTGGCCTTTAATACCATCCTAAATTTAGAATAGTTCCTTAAACACAGTAAACGATCAATAAACATTGGTTTAAATACTTGAATTGGAGTCTGGCTTTTAAAAGTGTAAAGATTTGCTACAGAAGAAAGCAGAAACTTAAAGAAGATACAGCCTACAAAAATGGCAATAGGTGAAAAAGCTTAATCGTTCAGTCATGTCTGATTTTTTGTGACCCCATGAACTGTAGCCCACCAGGCTTCCCCGTCCATGGAATTCTCCAGGCAAGAACACTGGAGTGGGTTGTCATTTCCTTCTCGGAAATTGAACCTGCATCTCGTGCATTGCAGGCAGATTCTTTATTGCCTGAGCCACCAGGGAAGCTCAAAAAAGGGCATAACAAACAGAAAAGGAAACACAACTTGCCCTCATGGAACACAAATAAGGAACACTGATTATCCTTCTCATCATCAACAACAAAAAGATTATCAAGACTATAGGTTCTGGTTCAACGACCACGTAGGTGGATCCTTCACACACCTCTGCCAGTGGACACATAAAATCTATATATCAGAGATCAGATCAGATCAGTCGCTCAGTCGTGTCCGACTGTTTGCAGCCCCATGAATCACAGCACGCCAGGCCTCCCTGTCCATCACTAACTCCTAGAGTTCACTCAAACTCACGTCCATCGAGTCGGTGATGCCATGCAGCCATCTCATCCTTTGTCGTTCTCTTCTCCTCTTCCCCCAATCCCTCCCAGCATCAGAGTCTTTTCCAATGAGTCAACTCTTCACATGAGGTGGCCAAAGAACTGGAGTTTCAGCTTTAGCATCATTCCTTCCAAAGAAATCCCAGGGCTGATCTCCTTCAGAATGGACTGGTTGGATCTCCTTGCAGTCCAAGGGACTCTCAAGAGTCTTCTCCAACACCACAGTTCAAAAGCATCAATTCTTTGGCGCTCAGCCTTCTTCACAGTCCAACTCTCACATCCATACATAACCACAGGAAAAACCATAGCCTTGACCAGACAGACCTTTGTTGGCAAAGTAATGTCTCTGCTTTTGAATATGCTATCTAGGTTGGTCATAACTTTCCTTCCAAGGAGTAAGTGTCTTTTAATTTCATGGCTGCAGTCACCATCTGCAGTGATTTTGGAGCCCAAACAAATAAAGTCTGACACTGTTTCCACTGTTTCCCCATCTATTTCCCATGAAGTGATGGGACCGGATGCCATGATCTTCGTTTTCTGAATGTTGAGCTTTAAGCCAACTTTTTCACTCTCCACTTTCACTTTCATCAAGAGGCTTTTTAGTTCCTCTTCACTTTCTGCCATAAGGGTGGTGTCATCTGCATATCTGAGGTTATTGAGATTTCTCCTGGCAATCTTGATTCCAGCTTGTGCTTCTTCCAGCCCAGCATTTCTCATGATGTACTCTGCATATAAGTTAAATAAGCAGGGTGACAATATACAGCCTTGACGTTCTCCTTTTCCTATTTGGAACCAGTCTGTTGTTCCAATATCCAGTTCTAACTGTTGCTTCCTGACCTGCATACAAATTTCTCAAGAGGCAGATCAGGTGGTCTGGTATTCCCATCTCTTTCGGAATTTTCCACAGTTTATTGTGATCCACACAGTCAAAGGCTTTGGCATAGTCAATAAAGCAGAAATAGATGTTTTTCTGGAACTCTCTATTGCTTTTTCCATGATCCAGCGGATGTTGGCAATTTGATCTCTGGTTCCTCTGCCTTTTCTAAAACCAGCTTGAACATCAGGAAGTTCACGGTTCACATATTGCTGAAGCCTGGCTTGGAGAATTTTGAGCATTACTTTACTAGCGTGTGAGATGAGTGCAATTATGCGGTGGTTTGAGCCTTCTTTGGCATTGCCTTTCTTTGGGATTGGAATGAAAACTGACCTTTTCCAGTCCTGTGGCCACTGCTGAGTTTTCCACATTTGCTGGCATATTGAGTGCAGCACTTTCACAGCATCATCTCTCAGGATTTGGAATAGCTCAACTGGAATTCCATCACCTCCACTAGCTTTGTTCGTAGTGATGCTTTCTAAGGCCCACTTGACTTCACATTCCAGGATGTCTGGCTCTAGGTCAGTGATCACACCATTGTGATTATCTGGGTCGTGAAGATCTTTTTTGTACAGTTCTGTATATTCTTGCCATCTCTTCTTAATATCTTCTGCTTCTGTTACATCCATACCATTTCTGTCCTTTATCAAGCCCATCTTTGCATGAAATGTTCCTTTGGTATCTCTGATTTTCTTGAAGAGATCTCTAGTCTTTCCCATTCTGTTGTTTTCCTCTATTTCTTTGCATTGATCGCTGAAGAAGGCTTTCTTATCTCTTCTTGCTACTCTTTGGAACTCTGCATTCAGATGTTTATATCTTTCCTTTTCTCCTTTGCTTTTCACTTCTCTTCTTTTCACAGCTATTTGTAAGGCCTCCCCAGACAGCCATTTTGCTTTTTTGCACTTCTTTTCCATGGGGATGGTCTTGATCCCTGTCTCTGTACAATGTCACGAACCTCAGTCCATAGTTCATCAGGCACTCTATCTATCAGATCTAGGCCCTTAAATCTATTTCTCACTTCCACTGTATAATCATAAGGGATTTGATTTAGGTCATACCTGAATGGTCTAGTGGTTTTCCCTACTTTCTTCAATTTAAGTCTGAATTTGGCAATAAGGAGTTCATGGTCTGAGCCAGAGTCAGCTCCTGGTCTTGTTTTTGCTGACTGTATAGAGCTTCTCCATCTTTGGCTGCAAAGAATATAATCAATCTGATTTTGGTGTTGACCAAGTGGTGATGTCCATGTGTAGAGTCTTCTCTTGTGTTGTTGGAAGAGGGTGTTTGTTATGACCAGTGCATTTTCTTGGCAAAACTCTATTAGTCTTTGCCCTGTTTCATTCCATATTCCAAGGCCAAATTTGCCTGTTACTCCAGGTTTATCTTGATTTCCTACTTTTGCATTCCAGTCACCTATAATGAAAAGGACATCTTTTTTGGGTGTTAGTTCTAAAAGGTCTTGTAGGTCTTCATAGTACCGTTCAACTTCAGCTTGTTCAGCATTGGTTGGAGCATAGACTTGGATTACTGTGATATTGAATGGTTTGCCTTGGAAACGAACAGAGATCATTCTGTCGTTTTTGAGATTGCATCCAAGTACTGCATTTGAACTCTTTTGTTGACCATGATGGCTACTCCATTTCTTCTGAGGGATTCCTGCCCACAGTAGTAGATATAATGGTCATCTGAGTTAAATTCACCCATTCCAGTCCATTTCAGTTCGCTGATTCCTTGAATGTCGACATTCACTCTTGCCATCTCTTGTTTGACCACTTCCAATTTGCCTTGATTCATGGACCTGACATTCCAGGTTCCTATGCAATATTGCTCTTTACAGCATCGGACCTTGCTTCTATCACCAGTCACATCCACAGTTGGGTATTGTTTTTGCTTTGGCTCCATCCCTTCATTCTTTCTGGAGTTATTTCTCCACTGATCTCCAGTAGCATATTGGGCACCTACTGACCTGGGGAGTTTCTCTTTCAGTATCCCATCATTTTGCCTTTTCATACTGTTCATGGGGTTCTCAAGGCAAGAATACTGAAGTGGTTTGCCATTCCCTTCTCCAGTGGACCACATTCTGTCAGATCTCTCCACCACTGAGTTAGACAAGGCTGTGGTCCTAGTGTGATTAGATTGACTAGTTTTCTGTGAGTATGGTTTCAATGTGTTTGCCCTCTGATGCCCTCTTGCATATATGGAATATATGGAATAATTGACACTGTAAAATAAAACCAGAAACTGAAAGTAGCTGAGTGACTTCTGTGCATTAGGCAAACTGGGAAATACCCACTTCGAAGCGGTCAGGAGAGGCTAAGACACAGTCCTGCCCACACATAAACCCCACCCCTGGCACAGTCACCGACAATCAGGAGTGAACTCTCACAAACCCAGGTTTCTCCCTGAGAAGTGAAGGGCTTGAAACCCACAATTGGCACTGCAATTTTTAAGAGTTACACCTGAGAGACAAGCCCCTAAAATATATAGCTTTGAAAGCCCTGAGACCTACAAGGACTAGAGAACTGAGAATCTGTTCTTAAAGGGCTTGCCCATGCAGATTCACCCATCCCAGGACCCAGCACAGAGCCGACTGAAAGGTGCCCAGACTTTCTGTGAAAGATGCTTGTTTGCTCAGCTTACACCATTAGCCTGAGGGACAGGCATCTACTTTAACATACATCTAGGGGCCTACTGAAATAGTCTCCAAAGACAGAGCTTGGTGCATGCCATTTTAGCTCTCTCTTTCTGCTCTGCTCTGTAGTAGCTTACTAGTTATTGTTTAGTCATAAGTTATGTCTGATTCTTTTCTGACCCCACGACTGTAGCTCACCAGGCTCTTCTGTCAATGGGATTTTTCCAGACAAGAATACTGGAGCAGATTGCCATTTCCTTCTTTGGGGGATCTCCCTCACCCAGGGATTGAACCTGTATGTTCTGCTTGGTAGGCAGATTCTTTACCTGAGCCACCAGGTACCATCTAGAAAGGAATTTGTACCCTTGCGTTGTGCCTGGGGTTTTATGGCTGGGGCTCAGCGTGTGATCTTTGATTACTTGGCTCTGGTGGCCAGCAAAGCTTTGAAAGGTTGTTGCTGAAAAAAAGACGCCAGGATTCTTGGCCTCCGGAGGAGAAGAATGCAATCCAGGGCCAGAGACGAGGCTTGATCACTCAGAGCTTTTGTGTAATAAAGTTTTATTAAAGTATAAAGGAGATAGAGAAAGCTTCTGACATAGGTATCAGAAGGAGACAGAAAGAGTACCCCCCTGCTCGTCTTCAGCTGAATGTTATATAGTCACTAACAGTCTGTTAATGAAAGAAAGGAATGTGTTAAAACTCAGAATGGCACCAGGGCCCTCACCCATAAGATGCATTTTGGGATAATCCTGGCACCAGAAGATTCATCCTGGGCCACAAAATGGTTAACTTGAATCTTGTAGAAGGACAGATTACCATACAAATAGTTTTGTTTACATAGATTAGGGAAACAATATCTGAGTATAACATACTGGTTTTCAAGTAGGTTCTGAGCCATTAGGTGGAACCGACTTGAAGACAGAGTCTGGGGTAAATGCGTAGCACATTAGCATAGCTTAAGACAAACATTTCCATAAGAGTAATGCCCTGGTTATCTCTAGGTTTGAGAATAGGTAACTTCAGGTGAAACCAGGTGTCATTATGGCAACACAGTATTTTAAGAGAAACCTTTTAAATTTGTATAGAGAAGAAAAAAATATCTAGTTTGTTCCTCCTGCCGCTTAAGAGAGAGAAAAATGTCTGACACTTGCAGGCTATTTCCTCCGTTTGGAGACCTCTAGCCTTTCCTGCCTGTTACCCTCTCAGCTTCAGATTGTGAGTCCCCTGGGGCTATTACAAACAAAGGGGCAGTTCTTAGCCATCTACCACCCGTGGGTGTAGCACAGGCCACTTATTGAAACACAGTCTCAGCCTTTCTATGAAAGAGGCCTATTTGCTCATCCTGGAGCTTTGGCCTGAGGGGCAGGCTTCTGGTTTGGCACACATTTAGAGGCTGCCGAAGTCTTCAGGGACTGGGGCTGCTGGGTGCTATCTTGGTGCTTTCCCTGGGTCTCACTCCGGGGCTTTCTTGGTGGTTCAGACAATAAAGAATCTGTCTGCAATGCAGGACACCTGGGCTTGATCCCTGGGTCAGGAAGAAAACCTGGAGAAGGGAATGGTTACTCCAGTATTCTTGGCTGGAGAATTCCATGGACAGAGGAGCCTGGTAGGTTACAGTCCTTGGGGGTTACAAAGAGTTGGATACGACTGAGAGACTTTTTTTTTTTTTTCCAATTTTTGAGTCTCACTCCATACTGCTGATATCTCCCAGAGAGGAGCTTGCACTGTCATCTGGAGTTCCACTTTAGTGGCTGCAGCCCAGCAGACACTTCTAGATGGCCTGGTTCTGGTGGTGAGTGGGGCATACGCTCATGGATACCACAAGACTGTAACCAATAGGGAAAGAGCTCTTCAACAGCTAACACCCACAGGACTCAGCACAGAGGCAGCAGACATGGGGAGGAACCCCGAGGCCTGTTAGCCTTTCTGCACAGCTGTGGCCTGAGGGCCAGGCTTCTAATGAAACACACATCTAAGGGCTGACTGTAAATCCATGCAGAGACCTCAAAGGGCAAGTCCTATGTCACAGTCTTCCTCCTCTGCCGAGTCCCAGCAGCTGGTACATGTATCTGGTGCGCAGTTGTGTGTGTGTGGTGGTGGTAGGGGGGGTGTACTTCCCTGGAAGATGCCCCTTGATTGCCTGGATCGGGTGGCCAGTAGAGCCTGTGTTCATGAACTCAGGGGGATGGTAGCAAAGAAAGAAAGTTTCAAACTGGCCATCACCCCATTGCTCGGCCCACAAGGAGAACACAGAAATGCCCGACTCCTGTTGCAAATTCATCAAGAAGGAGAACTGTTGAGGAGTGGCCAAGGTGGTGGAGTCAGAGGACTTGAGCTCATCTCCTCCCACAGGCACACCAAAATGACAGCTATTTACCGAGAAACTATTGATATGAAAAACCAGAAGATGGGCAGAAAGGGCATAAAGGATCTTCTACAACTAAAAATATAAAGAAGGAACCTCAACAAGACAGGTAGGTGGGGTAGAGTCATGATACAGTCATGTCCGACTCTTTGCAACCCCATGGACTGTAACCCGCCTGGCTCCTCTGTCCATGGAATTCTCCAAGCAAGAATCCTGGAATAGGTTGCCATCCCCTTCTCCAGGGATATTCCCCACCAAACCCAGGTCTCCTGCATTGCAGGCAATTTCTTTACCGTATGAGCCACCAGGGTGACCCACAAATGGGAGGATAATTACAACTTTAGAGATTCTTCCCAAGTGGCAAGGAGCCCAAGTGCCTCATTGGGCTCCCCAGCCTGGGGATCTTGCACCTGGAAGAAGAGACCTCAAGTGTTTGGCTTTTAAGGCCAGCAGGGCTTATTTAGGGCGATCCATAGGGCTGTGGGAAATAGACGATCTACTCCTAAAGAGCACACATCAAATCTCACAGCTCCAGGACCTAGTACAGAAGCAGGTATTTGAAATGAACCTGGGTCAGATGACCATAGGGCTTCCCAGGTGGCGCAGTGGTAGAGAATCCACCACTTCTCCTGCCAATGCAGGAGAAGCAAGAGACACAGTTTTGATCCCTGGGTCAGGAAGATCCCCTAGAGGAGGCAATGTCAACCCATTCCAGTATTCTTGTCTGGAAAATCCCATGCTCAGAGGAGCCTGGTGGGCTACAGTCCATGGTGTTGCTAAGAGTCGGACGGGGCTGAGCACACACACACTCACACACACAGATCGCCTGCTGACCTCAGGAAGCCTCCCAGAGAGGCAGGAAGCAACTGGAACTCATCCTGGGGACTCAGACACTAGCAACAGTCATTTTGGGGGTGCTTTTTCTACCACATGGATACTGGCGCTGGCAAGTGCCATTTTGGAATCCTTTCCCTAGCTTATTAGCATTGGGATCCACCCACAACCCTCACCAGCCTGCTGGCACCAGTACTAGGATGCCTCCAGCCAAGCAACTAGCCAGGTGGAAATATAGCCCTGCCCATCAGCAGACATGCTGCTTAAGAACCCCTGAGCCCACAGCTGCCCCAGACCTGGCCCTTTAAAACAAACTGGTTTGCTTATTGGAACAAGAGGGATATTAGGGTCAGGAAGAGTCATTTTCATTTTCATTTTCATTTGGCATCATTGACGCATGAATGTGAGCAAACTCTGGGAGACAGTGAAGGTCAGGGAAGCCTGGAGTACTGCAGTCCATGGACCTGCAAAGAGTCAGAAATGACTTAGTCACTTAAAGAGTCATTTTAGAGTTCAGTTACTTAAACCATAGAGCTTCAATTTCCATAATTGAAGGATGGAATATTACAATCTATCTTGTACAGTTATTGTGAGAATGAGAGATAATACACACAAAACTCCAATAAGATTATTTAATGTACAGTAGAAGCACACAAGAGGATTTTCTACAGAAGAGTCAAGATAGAAATGTGAGAGATGTGGTATATGACGTTGCCAGCCAGGCACACTTGCACCTAAAGCACGCTAGGTCCTTCCACAGAAGTGTTCCTGTGAAAGCATTTCCTGCTTTTCTTCAGACTGTTGCTCTGGAGCACTATTTACAGAAAATTCAACAAGTGGATTTTGATCTATTCCACCCATCTTTACAGCGGAAGAATACTTTGCCCCCATTATCTTTGTATATTCAGCCATGGAGAAAAAGATACTGAAATAATTTCATGGCACTGATAGCAGCAGCAAGGAAGTGTCCTTAGTTTAGGGTTCTTGTTTACACACAACAGGAACTACTTAAGGAGAAAACGAATTTATCGGGGGAGTGTGTAGGTCACAGAATGGATGAGAAGTTGCTGTGGGACCAGGGGGCCAGGATTCTGCCCCTGGCCCCGCTCTTGTTGGCAGCAGTGTAGACCTTCCTGGGGAGCGGAGCCTGTCCCAGCTGCACTGAGGCTGCAGGTCGTGCTTCTGCCACCAGAGGGCAGGGGAATGGAAGCTCCCCTCTCTCTCTCACCGTTGCAGAGGAACCGGGAAGGGGCTGAAGTTTGTATGCTGAGCAGCCAGACCCCAGGCATCCAGTATAGCTGGGAAATGTGTTTATTTAGGGATCACGAAGAGTGAAGTGAACATCAGTGTATGAGGCCTTTATATCGCTAACATTTATTCTTTCCCACCCTATGAAAATTTGTCCATGATGATAAAATAACTTCTTTCGGGTGGCAGGCTGTCAAGGGCTCCAGTCCTAATGTGATTTTAGGTCTGGCTGACTTGAAGGGTTTTACTTTTTTGTTTACCTTTTTGCTTCACTCTCTGTCATCGAGCATTATCATCATGAACAAAACTCTTAACAAAATGTATGTTAATGTAAATTAAATTAACAAAATTGTGTTTAAAAATTGATTAAGGGGATACTCCATTTTTAAAAACTAGTGAACTAGTTGAGCTTCCCAGTTAAAAAGCTTTGTGCCATGTACTTTGACCAGTGTTCTCATCTGATCTTCAAAACTGTGAAACAGGAAACATTTGGGATTAAAAGTTTTAATTATAAAATACATACTAATTGCAAAAAGCAGAATTATTTGCATCACTCATGGTTGGCAGATCTGGATTCTGAATGAGTCTCTAGCTCCCAGCACTGGAATTCCACCCTGGTTTCCTTTTCCTGTGTTTTTAGTGGTCTTGTTTCCTGCCCACTCCACCTCCGTTGTACCGTTTCTCTGTCCCATCTCAAGTCTTTGGTTTCAGCTATGAATAAGTGCCGTGGAGAAGGCAATGGCACCCCAATCCAGTACTCTTGCCTGGAAAATCCCATGGACGGAGGAGCCTGGTGGGCTGCAGTCCATGGGGTTGCTAAGAGTCGGACACAACTGAGCAACTGCACTTTTCACTTTCATGCATTGGAGAAGGAAATGGCAACCCACTCCAGTGTTCTTGCCTGGAGAATCCCAGAGACGGGGGAGCCTTGTGGGCTGCCGTCTCTGGGGTCGCACAGAGTCGGACATGACTGAAGTGACTTAGCAGCAGCAGCAGAAACACAAAAAATGTTTATCATTCTTTTATTTCAAAGCAAAAATGGCAAAATGATTTTTAACGACTGATTGTGGATTCCTGGTGCACTATCATGAGAACAGTATTAGTTTGTGATTTGACTCAAGATCCATGACCCAGGGTCAATGAGAAATCTCTGCCATGGGCACAGTGAGAGAAGCTACAATCTGAGTCGTATTTAACTGCACTCTTTCAGTTAGAACTCCTATTTGAAAGGAGGGAATGGTAAATAGAGAGAGTAAAAGTAAGTACAGTTCCATGAGCTTTCCTGAATCTATGAATCAATCACTGAATAAGTTCAAAGAATTGACAACTGTTCAGCTACAAAAAAAAATTATTTTACAAAAATCTGGAATAGTGTCTACTACTGCTGCTGCTAAGTCGCTTCAGTCGTGTCCGACTCTGTGCGACCCCAGAGACGGCAGTCCACTAGGCTTCTTTGTCCTTGGGATTCTCCAGGCAAGAACACTGGAGTGGGTTGCCATTTCCTTCTCCAATGCATGAAAGTGAAAAATGAAAGTGAAGTCGCTCATTCGTGTCCGACCCTTAGTGACCCCATGAACTGCAGCCTACCAGGCTCCTCCGTCCATGGGATTCTCCAGGCAAGAGTGCTGGAGTGGGGTGCTATTGTCTTCTCCGATAGTGTCTACTACCCACAGGCAAAGTCAGAAGGCAACTAGCTATGGAGAGGAGATGAAAATCTTAAGGAAATAGGGGGTTATTGCAAAAAAGAGAGAGGGAAATCAGTGTCAAAGTACTAGAGATGAATATTTACTGACGGTTTTATAACTGGTTCCCCCTGTACTACCTGGGACATGTTTAAAGTAGAAAAGTATTTGCAAAATACCACTTTTTGGATCAACAGGACAGCAAATATCAAAGTAGACAGCTGACACCAGAAGCCTAATTGCCATACCTTTGCTTTTCCTTCAGAATATATTTATTGTAAATACTCTCTACTCTTTTTGCCTGGCATTCATAAGGGAGAAGCATAAACAATAGCTCACCCAAATCATTACAATTACACCATCAGTTATATCACAAAAGGCAGTTAAGTTAAATGCAATTGCTATTATTATTACTTTTGGCTGTGCTGGATCTTCTTTGCAGCTCCTAGGCTCTTCATTGCTGCCCGCAGAGTTTCTCTGGGTGTGGCAAACAAGGGCTACTCTTTAGTTGTGGTACACAGGCATCTTGTTCTGATGGGTTTTCTTGTTATAAAGCATGGGCTCTCGGGCACCCAGGCTTCAGTAGTTGCAACACACATGCCTAGCTGCCCCATGGCATGTGGAATTTTAATTCCTGGACTAGAGATCAAACCCATATTCCCTGAATTGGCAGACAGATTCTTAACCACTGGACCACCAGGGAAGTCCCACTTTTTTTTTTTTTTTTTTTTTTTAACTACACCTTTATTTTATTCTGTGGCTTTGCCTTGCCGCTTGCGGGATCTTAGCTCCCCAACCAAGGATCCAACCCATGTCCTCTGTAATGGAAGCTAGGAATCTTAACCACTGGACCTCCAGGGAAGTCTCTGCAATTATGTTTTATTACAAATATTACAATAAAGAATAATCTATCAAAAAATGTAATGGGTTATTAATACCATTCTAAATAAATTGACAAAATTAAAAAAAAAAGTTTTATTCCTAGTATGGTAAATATTGCTTGATAAAACCTACATAAACAAAATTATCCTTAGGGTACTACCATATCATCCAGCAATCCCACTCCTGGATTTATGGAGAAAACCATAATAGAAAAGGTATATGCACCCCCATGTAGCACCCCACATAGTTCACTGCATCTCTATTTACAATAGCTAGGACATGGAAACAACCTGAATGTCTAGCAATGGTGGAATGGATAAAGATGTACTGGGAATTCCCTGGTTGTCCAGTGGTTAGGGCTCTGCACTTCCACTTTAGGGATCACAGGTTTGAACAAGCTGCTACTGATGACCAAAAAAAGAAAAAAAAAAAAAATGGTGTGGTATGTATATACAATGGAATATTATTCAGCCATAAAAAGAATGAAATAATGCCACCTGCTTTAACATGGATGGACCTCGAGATGATCATACCAAGTGAAGTAAGTCAGAGAAAGACAAATATCATGTGATATCACTCAAAGGTGGAATCTAATTTTTAAAAATGTTACAAAGGAACTCACTTACAAAACAGAAACAGACTTACAGATATCAAAAAGAAAGTCATGGTTACCAAAGGGGAAACAGGGAGGAGAGGTAAATCAGGAGCTTGGAAAGATAACCAACTAGGACCTACTGTGTAGCATAGGAAACTCTACTCAATATTCTGTGATAACCTATATGAGAAAAGAATCTAAAAAAGAATAAAGATATGTGTATGTATATTGGAATCCCTCTACTGTACACCTGAAAATCAAGTATATTTCAATGAAAAATTAAAAAAAAATAATCCTTAGGGTTCTCACTAATTCTTGGAGAAGGAAACGGAAACCCACTCTAGTATTCTTGCCTGGAAAATCCCATGGACAGAGGATCCTGGAAGGCAGGCTACAGTCCACAGGGCTACAAAGAGTCGGACACGACTGACTAACACTTTCTCACTAATTCCAAGACTAGATAGATAAAACTGAACCAAAAGGTTTTGAGAATGATGAGTCAGTTCCTGGGGCAGGACTCAGGGTGACAGTGTGACAAAGAATGTTTCAGACAGGAGGAGAGGGCTCAGGGCAAAGCCCCAGGCCGCCCTGGTGTGGGTGTCAAGTCTCAGGCTTCCAGGGCGGAAGAAGAAGCTTCCGATAGAGGAAGCTCAGTGCTACGGTGTCCCCGTCTCCCAGGAGTTTCATTTGTTCCTCTTACAACCTGTGTCAGATCCTCCCGCTAGAGTATTCACCACTTTGCCTCAGGTCTTAACTCCCTGTCCTATTTCTGGGGCTGTCAAACCGAGTCACCAAAAGTGTTAGTCGCTCAGTCGCGTCTGACTCTTTGGGAGCCTGTGGACTGTGACTCCCCAGGCTCCTCTGTCCATGGAATTCTCCAGACAGGAGTATTTCTCCAGGGGAATGAATCTTCCCCTCCCAGGTATCAAACCTGGGCCTCCTGCGTTGAAGGCGGATTCTTTACCGACTGAGCCACACGGGAAGCCCAAGATCACCGAGGGTCCTGGCTAAAATTCCGCACCAGCCAGGACTGATTGTCCCCAGACCCCCAGGATCCCTATTATGGCGCCCCAACCTTTCCAGTTGCTGCCCTGTGGAGGGGGGATGGTCAGCAGACCTGGGAAGCGAGTGCGGGCACAGGAGAGAAAGGAAACTTGGAGGGGAAAAGCTAAGGGACCACTGAGCCAGAGCTGAGGACCCCCTGAGAAAGCCTCTTCTTGACCTCCCCCAAATCCCCGCTCAGACCCTCCGCCTACCTGGACCGCGCCCCTCCCTCGTGCCCCGGCCCCTCCTCGCACCCACCCCTGAAGCTCCGGCCTCGCCCTGGTCCGCTGTCCCTTTCCCGTCTCCAGACCCCGTCATTCTCTCCTCCACTCCAGGGGTCCCTTGGACCTCGGCCGGTCGCGGGCAGCCCTGGTACTTCAGATGCCTGAACACCCGCGCGGCTCCTACAGCCGGCAGAGGTTGTCTCCAAGCTGCAGGTCAAGATCCCCGTCCCCGCGGGAGGGGCCCCGGGCGTCTCCCCCTAGGTTCCGTTTTCAGTACGGAGTTCAGTCACGGCCAAGACACCGCCCAGGGGGCGAGGCTGGAGTCGGCGCGGGGCTGTGCGGGGGGGGGGGGGGGGGGGGGGGGGGCGGGGTGCTATGTGGCCTTGGCTGGCCGCTGGGGCGTGGCCAAGGCCTCAGAGCCTGCAAGGGATTGGTGGAGGCGGTTTGACAGACGCCTCCTCCGCGGGGGACAGTGAATGCTTTGCCTGGACGGCGACGTTCCCTGGCCCCGAAAGAGTGCGCCGTCTGGGGTTGCCTAGGGCAGGGTGGCTCATGCCGCCTGCGCGAGCGAGACGCAGCCGGTGAGGCGAAGCGCCACAGGAGCTATTTGGAGGGGCCATCCTGCGTGGACTGGTACCCAAGACAGCTGGGGAAACCTACTGGAAGGAGACGCTGAAGCGGATCTCCCCGACCTCCCTCTGGGCTGACGCTAGCTTCCCACTGGAGGGAAAAGTGAAATCAGCGTCAGAATACAGCCCTCCTTCCGCTCTGTCTAGACATTTATCTTCTGTACCAGAAAGTGACTGGCCCAAGGGGCCCTCCTTTCTTTCTTTTTTCTATTTTTGTTTTTCTTTTTTCTCATACATTAAAGTGAGAGTCTCTCAGTCGTGTTCGACTCTCTGTGATTCTATAGTGGAATTCTCCGGGCCAGAGTACTGGAATGGGTAGCCTTTCCCTCCTCCAGGGGATCTTCCCAACCCAGGAATCAATCCCAGGTCGCCCACATTGCAGGCGGATTCTTTACTAGCTGTGTTACAAGGGAAGCCCAAGAATACTGGAGTGGAGACTATCCCTTCTCTAGGGGATCTTCCCGACCCTGGAATCGAAAGGGGGTCGCCTGCATTGTAGGCGGATTCTTTACCAGAGTTAATTTCTCATACATTAAAATCGGCTCTTTCTGATGTACAGTTTCATAAATGTTAACACATGTATAGATTAGTGCAACTATCACCACAATCCAATATGGAGCAGTTCCTTCACCCCGGAAACACTCTCTCAGCTGCCCTTCTGTATTCACATCCTCCCCCACCCAACCTCTAGCAACTATGGTTTTGTCTTTTTGACAATGTTGTATAAACAAAATAGTTGGGCTTCCCAGGTGGCTCAGCGGTAAAGAATCCACCTGCCAAGCAGGAGACTGTTTGATCCCTGGAAGATCCCCTGGAGAAAGAAATGGCAACCCACTTCAGTATTCTCGCCAGGGAAATCGCATGGACAGAGGAGCTTGGCAGGCTACCATCCATGGGATCTCAAAAGAGTCAGACACGACTTAGCCACTCAACAACAAAAAAATACAATATAATTTTTGACATTGGCTTTCTTTAAAGGACTATTAAGGAATACAGTCTCTCAGGATGGAGGGAGAGATGGTCCCTGAAATGACTGATCAGAAGTTCCTTTTAATCCTAGCAGCTGGCTTGGGAACGAGGACTGTCTTTCTCAAGGCCTATTCTTTACCTGAGAATGCCTTTGGAGGCCTCATTCCAGCATTTTTAAGTCATTCACCCTCTATCCAGATCAGGACCAGCAGTCTGTATTCTCTTTCTTAGAGACCTGGGGCCTCCTACCATGGGCTCTCACTTTAATCTGAGAACTTTCCAAGGAGCTGAAGATTAAACCAGATTCCCCAGTCCAGGCTGATATCTGGGTTTTCTGCTTCTTCCATCTAAACCAATTGTCCTGAACATTCTCAGGACGGGCAGGAGTGCCTAGTCAATGCCCAGTGTATCCTGGGCCTCAGCTGGCTCATCTTCTCTGCTCCTTTGTCCTTGTCCCTTCAGTAGAGCCTTATCCCACCAGCACGTGTGGTCACAGGGGCTTGAACATCACCTAGGCCCTGTCCTGTTTCCAGGACCATGGACAGTGAGGGCTTCAGGTAGCTGGGCCAGCCTAGGTTCAGGCCTGGGTCCTGCCTCCTGACTCCCATCTTTTGTGTGTTTATTTTTCCTGTGCAGTATTTCTTTGGATTATGCCTGTTGTTATTTGTGTTTGGAGTTCAGGTCTCTTTCTCCTGTGGGTCTGCCATTTCTTTGACAGAAGCAGGACTCATTTTGCCAGTCATTGTCCCCACAAGTCTCAGGGCAGCCCCTGCACACAGACATCTCTGTGGGATTGAAATGAATTCCAGACTAATTCAACTCTTGCCTTTTTTCTGGGGGTGTTCCCTGGATTTTTCTTCCCATTCTTTACCAATGTATTTTTTTAAGACAAGCAGAGAAGAGAGATCTGATAGTTTCTCATCTTAATTAAATTCCTCTTGGGTTTCTATCTTCTCTGCAATCTGCACCTTCTCTCTGCCTTAGCTCTAGTAATCTGATTTCTGGCTCCAGTGCAAACTCCTGGATTTATTGCGTCTGATTTTGACTCACAATTGGTCAGAAAATGGGACCTACAAGCCTAGGTTTATCTTTTCTGAAAAGAGAAATATAAATGAATATAACTGTGTGCTCTACTGTGCAGGAGGGTTGGTGTGGGAGGGACATGCTTAATGGAGGGAGGGGCAGGCAGCACTTGTGAGAAAAGTACAGGTGGCACTGATGTCAGTGTGAGTGGCTGCTGTGCTGTGGAGCTTCACAATATATTTGGCCTAAGGCTACATTAATAAAGATATTATCTCTAGAATAGGGAGGTGCTCTACACTAATCATTCATTCAACTGATATTCGTTGGGTGTCAGATATACGACATAGTATTTTTTGCATCTAGGAAACCTCAGTGAACTAAAAATAAAAAAACATTACTGACCTTGTGGGGCATGTTCTATTGGTAAGAGGCAGGCTAGACCATAAGCAGAGTAAATGGGGAGGTGCTTATGTTAGAGTTGTGTAGTATTTTGAGGAAGGTGACTCAGTATAAATGTGTGGGAACAGTGTAGCTGGCTGTTTTGCTGGTGTGGTCAGTGTGGTTTTCATTGAGAAGATGACCACTGAGAAAAGATTTGAAGGACATGAATTGTCCAAGAGGATATCTAGGGGAAGTTCTTTCCAGACAGGAAAAATCTCCAGTGCAAATGCACCAGCGCAGGAGTGAGTCTGTGTGTTCAAGAAAAGCGAGGAGGCTCAAGTGGCCAGAGCAGAGAGGAACTGAGGTGAGGTCCGATGTCTGGATCATGTAGGCCGCAATGACACTACAAAGATTTCGACTTTTCTCTGAGTAAGACATGAAGTTACCAGATAGTTTTGAACAGAAGACAGATCTGGTGCGACTTCTTTTTAGAAGCAGTGGTCAGTAGTCTGGCCACTGCACAGAATGGACAGGTAAAGGTTGAGTGACCTGCAGAGGAAACTGTAAGATGCAGTGTCCAGGCTGGAGATATTGGTTGCCTGTCTGGGATCTGAGCAAGGAAAATAACAGAAGGTGATTGAACTCCAGATATATTTAAAGATGGACTTTACAGCATCTCCTGATGGATTAAATCTGAGAAGAAAGAATCAAGGAGGACACTCAAAGCTTCAGACAATATGAGTAGAAATATAGGAGGACTTCTGTGGCAATGGTGACATCATAGGCAACTAATTTAGTAAAGTTGAAGCTAAGATGTGATAGTCACTCAGTCACGTCTGATTCTATGCGACCCCATAGACTGTAACCCACCAGGCTTCTCTGTCGACCAGAATTCTCCAGGCAAGAATACTGGAGTGGGTAGTCATGCCATGCCCTGCTCCAAGGGGTCTTCCATACCAAGGGATCATACCTGGGTTTCCTGAATTGCAGGCAGGCTCTTTACCATCTGAGCCACCAGGGAAGCCCTGAAACTAAGTAATCTATTAGAAAATACAAGTGAGGTTAGCAGTTGGATACAAGTGTTTAGGCAGATATCCTGGCCAGAGAAATAAATTTGGGAGGTGATACCATGTAAATGATATTTAAGGCCTTGAGAAAGGAGAGAAAGAAAAGCTGAGAGAGAAGCAAACTTGCCAAAATGTTAACATCTGCTATATCCAGATGAAGATACATTGGTATTTATTGTACTATTGCAACTTTTCTAAAGGTTTTAACTGTTCACAATAATAAGATGGAGAAAGAAAAGCAAGCTAGGTTTGATTCTAGCTTCATCTTCATATACAGTCTTGGTAGGAAATAAGTAAAATACCATTGAATTTAATATGCTGAAATAAATTAACCTTGGCTTTCAAAAAAAAAAAAAAAAGCCTTGAGAACAGATGAGGTTAACCAAGGGTGTAAGGACTGTAGAAGAGAAAGGAACAGGGCTGAACACTGGAACTCCCTTGCCCTATGCTGAGGGATCTCATCAGACCACACACCAAAAGCAGACTGCACAGTTTTGACATCACATCTAAATGCACGATGACAAGGGAGTCCCAAACGTTACTGAGCACAAGAATCACCTGGACATCTTACTAAGATCTAGATGGTCTAAAGCAGAGCATGAGATTCTGAATTCATAACAAGATGCTGATGCTGCTGGTCTTCAGATCACACACTTAGAAGCAAGAACGTAGACCAGAATTCCCACATGGCTGTGCATCAGCCTATGAAGGGTTTGTTAAATTATGTGTTCCTGGCTCCATGCCCTACATTCTAAGATAGAGGGTCTGAGGACAGGCCTGAATGTTTTGTAATAAACCCACAGATAATCCAGCCAGATTGGGATCCAGGGAGCTCAGAAATCAGAGAGCACTCAGGGCAGGGAGGGATCTTAAATCCACATGGAAATTTTTTTTCTAGAGGAAAAAAAAAAACAAGATGTATGTTGCTTTCTCTACTGTGGGGTAGAGGCAACTGGAAGATTTAGGAAATGGTTATCAGCTCAGCATAAAGAAAAATCTTATGCTAACTCTTGAGTTGCCAAGAGTCTAGATCTTAAATGTGCTCCCCACAAAAAAGAAATGGTAATAATGTAACATGAGACAGGTTTTAGCTAGTGCTATGGTGGTAGTCATTTTGCAAAATGTAAGTGTATCAAAGCAACAAGTACGAATTACATTCCTACCAACAGTGTAGGAGGACTCCCCTTTCTCCACATCCTCTCCTGCATTTATTGTTTGTAGTTTTTTTGGTGACGGCCATTCTGACTGGGGGCTTCTGATTAGGGGCCATTCTGATTAGGTGGCACTAGTGGTCAAGAACCTCCCTGCCAACGCAGGAGACACAAGAGATGCAGTTTCGATCTCTGGGTAAGGAAGATCCTGATGTTTTTATATTTTTTAATATAAAAATATTTTCATATTTTTATTTTATATTTTTTACATTTATCTATTGTTGCCTGGAGAATTCCTTGGACAGAGGAGCCTGGCAGGCTGTGGTCCATAGGGTCGCAAAGAGTCAGACACGACTGAAGTGACTTAGCACACATGCATTCTGATTGGGGAGAGGTGATACCAGGCTCCTCTGTCCATGGGATTTGCCAGGCAAGAAAGACAGATTGGTGTTGATGTACAGCAGAGACCACCACCACATTGTAAAGCAGTTATCCTCCAAAAAAAAAAAAAAAAAAGCAACAGGTTATACATCTTACATTTACACAATGTTATATCTCAATAAATCTGGGAAAAAATCTCAGAATCCTTGCTCTCTGAGACTATTCCCTACATGAATTTCTCACTTCTTGTGTGAACAATGGATTCCAAATTGTTCTAATTGAAGCATAAGTGAAAATATATGTGTGTATATATATGGTGGTGGTTTAGTCGCTAAGTCATGTCTGACTCTTGCAACCCAATGGACTGTAGCCTGCCAGGCTCCTCTGTCCATGGGATTCTCCAGGCAAGAACACTGGAGTGGGTTGCCATTTCCTTTTTCAGGGATGTGTATATATACACATATGAATTTGGGCCTTGTTTTATTTCAGGGAAAGCCATAAAACAGTCTTAAGACTGCATAGCTAAGAACTAGATGCAAAATCTCACCCCAGGTCGGGTCCCACAAAGGCACCACTGCCCATGCTGTTAGGCCCAGATGCTAGTGTTCACACCACTGACTCCCCTGATGCTGGACACTGCACCCCGGCCCTAGGACAGCTTTCTCTGTTGCTCCTGGCAACTGGATAACACTACTGCCACTCCTGCTGCCTGTGCCAAATGCATTCTTCACTGTCCCAACCTGTCTGCCACCAAGTCCTGAGCCAGAGAACTGGCATGCGGTCACCTGCCTGTGAGGGCTTCATGTCCTGCCCATCTGCAAGAACGCTTGGGAAAGTGAGATTGCCTCTCTTATGCAAGGAGGTGGTCTCTGCCTCCTACCAAGAGTCTTTAAGTGTGCAAGTAAGTATTAACTTCTCCACTGTGGGAAGAGGGTACAGGTTCTGGGGATGAGGAGTTTGGTTGGATGAACAAGTGACTAATAAATAACATCTTCCAATGTATTTTCCTGATAGTCTGTTATGGGGTCCGCCTTTGGCTTCTGCAGTTTGTATTCACAAATAAGTGGACAGACACTGTGGAATGATGAAATGATTACTCAAAATCTTCTTTTGCACCTTGTCCCTTGCTAGGATTAAAAAACTAAGATCTATAACACTTCAGATATCAGTCATGTCTGACTCTTTGTGACACCATGGACAGTATAGCCTGCCAGGCTTCTCTGCCCATGGAATTCTCCAGGCAAGAATACTGGAGTGGGTAACCATTCTCTTCACCAGGGGATCTCCCTGATCCAGGGATTGAACCCGGGTCTTCTGCATCGCAGGCAGATTCTTTACCATCTGAGCCACTGTGGAAGTCCATATATACATATACATACATATACATATATATAGAGAGAGATTTCATATAAAATTTTATATTTTTACATACACATATTTCTAGGAAGAGTATATGTAACATTTATCAGTTTTTATGTGATTCCAGCAAAAGTCCAAAAAATCATCCTAGTTTAGACACCATGCTGCTCAATCTCTGGTCTGTGAAGAGCTAATAAACAACCTTTTTAGCAGATTCAATGACATGATATAAATGCTCATCTTTATCTTGGCAATTGTCAATCTGGGACAAATAAGGTAGAAGTTTACTAGCTTATACTCACTTTCAGTACTTGTATGTATCTTATTTTAGGCTGATAATAAACAGTTCACAAAACAGCACTGGCTTGCAGAACACACAGAGTAGCATTGGTTTAGGTAGATTTATATTTCAGTACTTATGTCCTGATGCAAGATAAATAGCAGAAATGAAAAAAAAAAAGGTTAATGTGGGCTCCATTTCCAGTTACATGATAGGTTAGGTTTTAAAGCTGTCTCTTCCACTAAAAATAACTAGAAATAATAGACAAAATATAAAAACATCCAGAAGAATACAGTCAAGAAACAAGCAAGAGAGTAATCATTTAGACCAAAAATATCTATGTGGTTACAGAAAAGAGAGAAAAGTTGTTTTTATCCTTAGGGCATTTGCCCAATCTGAAAAAAATCTTAGCTTTTGTTTTCTCAAGCTCATGAGCTATAACAGACAGGAAATGATACCTAGAGCTCAACCACATGGGGAACATATGATGCATTCTCTAGCTGAAAATCTGGGGATCCAAGACTCACATGCTCAGGGTAAGGATGAAACAAAACAAAATCTGCTGTGTCCTCTAATACAAGAGTATTTTAAGAAATTTGCCTTTTGAAAAAAAAAAAGAGGAAACAACTGTTTTTTAAGATTTGCAACCATGGGCTAGCCCTCCTATGATTTGCAGTCCAAATCTGCTTTACTATTTTGGGCCAAAGTAACCTCAAGCCCTGACTTTACATTCTAATGGCCCTGGATTTGTGATGACCTAAAAAAAATGGAAGAAAGATATAAAATTCTCTACAGAAATCTATAGTTAACCTAAGTGTCAAAGAATTTGCCAAATTATTGTGCCAGGAAAAAGAGCAACTCATGGCAAGAAATGTATGGAGAACAAATGGGAAAAAAGACAGTGATTGAAAACCAGTATAATAAAATACAATTTATTTATATTTTAAGGCAGGAAAGGAAATTATTTAATATAAAATTCTCCTTATTTGTTTCTTTGGGCCTTCTCCCTCCCTAATATACACCGTGCATCTCCATTATACATTAACTAGAGCCCAATCCACTACACATTAACCAGAGCCCCTCAAGGATAGGAGTGCCTGCTGGCGCTAGCAATGTAACTTCTTAAAAGAATACTGTTTTTCCCCAGCTCTGAAGGGGTCATGGTGACTCGCTGTTCGCTTTGTACATGTTTACCTGAACCATGTATCCTTGGTGGACTTTATGTAAAACATCAGTAGTGAGTGTGACCCTTTGTCTCAATAATGAATATGATTATGCCTTTGATGTCTAACAAGTGGAATGGTTCTCAGAGCTTTCTGAGAACCTGCTTCCCAGATTATAACACTCAGTGTGGCTCAAATAAAATGTGCTTTTTCTTCTTAACTTGAAAGTTAATAGAGTTTCCATTGACAAACAGAAAGAAAAGGTAGTCAAAAGAAGCTCATAAAACTTCAATATTGGAATTAGGAAACATAGACTATAACATAAGCAGGATTTTATATAAATATATAATGTAAATATATATTATGTGGTGGTGGTGGTTTAGTCGCTAAGTCATGTCTGACTCTCGCAATCCCATGGACTGCACCTCCAGGCTCCTCTGTCCGTAGGATGTCCCAGGCAACAATACTGGAGTGGGTTGCCGTTTCGTTTTCTAGTGGATCTTCTCCACCCAGGTATTGAACCTGTGTCTCCTGCATTGCAGGCAGATTCTTTAGTGCTGAGCCACCACATGATATAAAAAAATCTCAAAATTGAAAATGCCTGCAGGGAAAAAATGATAAAAGCAAGAGCAACTATTAAGAAACTAACTCAAAGATAGTGAAAGATCATTAAATAAATATTTTTAAATTATAGTATAATATATTTACCTAATAAAAAAATCAGCAAAAGAAAATTAGAGGGAGGGAATACATGAGAAATAAAAAACAAAAAGTAAAATGGCACCATAAATCCAACTGTACCAGTAAAAACATTAACTGTAAATTATTAACTAAGTCAGTCAAAGTGCATAAGGTTAACAGAAAGCAAAATTCAACTGTCTTGTCTACAGTAGACACACTTGATTCCATTAATAATAGATTAAACTCAACATCTAAAATCTGAGGTATATTTTTTTCTATGGAAAAATATACATCAGGCAAAAGGCAATCACAAGAAAGCTGAGGTGGCCATGCTAATATTGGACAAAAGAAACTGTAAAAAAATATTAGTAGGGATAAACAGGAACATTTTATAATGATACAAAGAGAGTGATCAAAAAGACGAAACCTATATGTATGTACCTAATAAGTAAGCACCAAATACATAAAAATAAAAGTGAAATAAAATGTTTAAAAATTGGATTCTGCTCCTAAGTAAAAAGGTATGAAAGCCACCTATACAGTCGTCTCCCTTACTTTTGGGTAAGAAACTACCTAAACAATCCTATACAGAAAATTAAAGATTGAAAATGGCAATATCCCGTCCACCTTCATAAATGGCCTTGGAGTTCACGGGAGTCAACCCCAGCTCGGCAGTGACCTTAAGCAGGTGTGACCTTAAGCAGGCAACTCGCCTCTTAGTTATCTGTATAATGAGGATCATAAACATTAACCCCTGGGCTTCCCTGGTCTTCTAGCAGTTAAGAATCCACTTGGCAGTGCAGGGAACACACACTTGTTTGAGCCCTGGTCCAAAAAGATCACACATGCCGTGGAGCAACTAAGCCCGTGTGCCCCGACTACTGAGCCTGCACCTTAGAGCCCGTGAGCAGCAACTGCTGAAGCCTGCTCACCTAGAGCCCACGCTCCACGACAGAGATGCCCCGGAAATGAGAAGCCTGCACACTCAAAGGAAGAGTAGCCCCCACTTGCCGAAACTAAAGAAAGTCCTCAGGCAACCACGAAGACCCGGCCCAGACAAAAATAAAATAAATAAATAAATCTTAAAAGACAAAAACAAAACAAAGTAATATGAACTTGTAGTTAAAAAAAAATGTGTAACCCCCCACGGGGTGACAGAGGATGAGATGGTTGGATGGCATCAATGACTCAATGAAAATGAGTTTCAGCAAACTCCTGGAGATAGTGAAGGACAGGGAAGCCTGGTGTGCTGCAGTCTATGGGGTTGCAAAGAGTCAGACATGACTTAGCAACCGAACAACAACAACCCCCAGGGAGTGCTGAGATTGCAAAATGGGATAATGTGTGTGGGAAATGTATGTGAACCAGCTTAATGGGCCATACAGCAGGTTCAATAAAGTTCACCTTCTCTGTGCTCCCCTTCTCATTTAGGACAATGCTATACATGTATTCTTCCTGTGAAAGGAACTTCTTTCTAACCCTATGCTGTAGAACTAGCTTTCTCTTACTCTAGCCCGGCAAAGATTTAAAAAAAAAAAAAGTGGGATATCACTCTGAACAATGAGCCCCCCTCATGTATTATGGAAAGTTACTCTGTCTGTTTGAGTACCTGTTTATTTTCTGTTCCCTTCATATGATTCCACCTTGAAGAATGAAACTTTGTATGTTGGCATCTTTAACCCCAGCAACTGATCAGGTCCTAGTACTTGGCGGAATATTTTTTGGATGACTGAAGATGCCTGAAGAGTATGAGGAAACTCCCCTTCGCTTTTTGTTCTCTGGTTTATTTTGTCCCATCACTTCACACTTTTCCACAAAGCAGTTTTATTCCAACTCTTTAATTATGTTTTCCAAATGGCTCTGTGATTTTGGCAGTTATGAAAGCAGAATACTAACATAAGACAAAATCATTTATTCTCACGCATTATAACACACAGAAGTAAACTTAAATCTTAGTTCAACTGGCTCACTGTCTGGAGTCTAGGTCCTAGACTAGTATGCTCAATAAATAAAGCAAGATATTATATTCATAATCCCAAAGGAATGTAAACAGAATTTCAAGCAGAACGGCAGGGTTGCAAAAGCTGATGTCTAAATAATTGTGGTTTATGGTATATGCTATATGCTTTACAGACTTCACTTCAGTCGCTAAGTTGTGTCTGACTCTTTGCGACCCCATGAATCACAGCACACCAGGCCTCCCTCTCCATCACCAACTCCCGGAGTTCACTCAAACTCATGTCCATCGAGTCGGTGATGCCATCCAGCCATCTCATACTCTGTCGTCCCCTTCTCCTCCTGCCCCAAATCCCTCCCAGCATCAGAGTCTTTTCTAATGAGTCAACTCTTTGCATGAGGTGGCCAAAGTACGGGACTTTCAGCTTTAGCATCAGTCCTTCCAATGAACACCCAGGACTGATCTCCTTTAGAATGGACCGGTTGGCTCTCTTTGCAGTCCAAGGGACTCTCAAGAGTCTTCTCCAACACCACAGTTCAAAAGCATCAATTCTTTGGCACTCAGCTTTCTTCACAGTCCAACTCTAACACCCATACATGACCATTGGAAAAACCGTAACCTTGACTAGACAGACCTTTGTTGGCAAAGTAATGTCTTTGCTTTTTAATATGCTATCTAGGTTGGTCATAACTTTCCTTCCAAGGAGTAAGCGTCTTTTAATTTCATGGCTGCAGTCACCAACTGTAGTGATTTTGGAGCCCAAACAAATAAAGTCTGACACTGTTTCCACTGTTTCCCCATCTATTTCCCATGAAGTGATGGGACTGGATGCCATGATCTTCGTTTTCTGAATGTTGAGCTTTAAGCCAACTTTTTCACTCTCCTCTTTCACTTTCATCAAGAGGCTTTTTAGTTCCTCTTCACTTTCTGCCATCAGAGTGATGTCATCTGCATATCTGAGGTTATTGATATTTCTCTCGGCAATCTTGATTCCAGCTTGTGCTTCTTCCAGCCCAGATTTTCTCACTTTACAGACTTACTAGGCAATAAAAGACTTGGTAAATCTTTAAAGAAGGAAAAGACAGAGTATGACTATTTCTGAGTGCTACATAATACTCTCAATTATTTTATTATGAAATAATGAAAAAAGTTTAGAATTTTATTAGTCATTCTGGAGGACTGCTGGCAACTAAGTGCTCTCAGATAGAATAAGGCATATGTAAGGAGTAGAGACATTCATTTCTTTTGGCCTCAAGGGGAGCCTATCTGTTCAGACTGGTAGAAAGAATAAATATAATACAGAAAAGTACTAAAACAAAGGAGCAAATAAATTTGAATAGGGGAAACTTTCAAAATGGCATCTAAATTAGACTTCTCTGGTCAGTTATGGCAGAAAGTGAAGAGGAACTAAAAAGCCTCTTGATGAAAGTGAAAGTGGAGAGTGGAAAAGTTGGCTTAAAGCTCAACATTCAGAAAACGAAGATCATGGCATCCGGTCCCATCACTTCATGGGAAATAGATGGGGAAACAGTGGAAACAGTGTCAGACTTTATTTGTTTGGGATCCAAAATCACTGCAGATGGTGATTGCAGCCATGAAATTAAAAGATGCTTACTCCTTGGAAGGAAAGTTATGACCAACCTAGATAGCATATTCAAAAGCAGAGACATTACTTTGCCAACAAAGGTTCGTCTAGTCAAGGCTATGGTTTTTCCTGTGGTCATGTACGGATGTGAGAGTTGGACTGTGAAGAAGGCTGAGCGCCGAAGAATTGATGCTCTTGAACTGTGGTGTTGGAGAAGACTCTTGAGAGTCCCTTGGACTGCAAGGAGATCCAACCAGTCCATTCTGAAGGAGATCAGCCCTGGGATTTCTTTGGAAGGAATGATGCTAAAGCTGAAACTCCAGTACTTTGGTCACCTCATGTGAAGAGTTGACTCTTTGGAAAAGACTCTGATGCTGGGAGGGATTGGGGGCAGGAGGAGAAGGGGACAACAGAGGATGAGATGGCTGGATGGCATCACTGACTCGATGGACGTGAGTCTGAGTGAACTCCGGGAGTTGGTGATGGACAGGGAGGCCTGGTGTGCTGTGATTCATGGGGTCACAAAGATTCGGACACAACTGAGCGACTGAACTGAACTGAACTGAAGGAGTAGAGACATTCATTTCCTTTCGCCTCAAGGGGAGCCTATCTGTTCAGACTGGTAGAAAGAATAAATATAATACAGGAAAGTACTAAAACAAAGGAGCAAATAAATTTGAATAGAGGAAACTTTCAAAATGGCATCTAAATTAGACTTTTCTGGTCAGTTATGGATGGAGTATGATAAATAGTTGCTCATTTAAAACTGTAACTCAGAAATTCTTACAGACAAAGTGTCTATGCCTGAAAACTCAAAGAGATTCATAGCTAAGTGGAAATAAAGAGGAATCTTTGTGGTCAGTCTTACTTATTTGCTTTACCGACAAAACTAGAAAGCAAAGCTGCAGGTGCTACTATAAATTAATCACCATAATATCACATGAATCCTTCTCAATCAATGAATAACAGGACTTGCCTGTTTACTTGTATGGGATGGTTTCATTTCAGGCTTCCTACGTGTTCTGACTCAAACAGTAGTACTGACTTAAAACCAAAGACGGAACCACATACAGCTGGCACGTTTGCCATTTTAGTCTCCTGGGTAAGAATATCAAACCATTTCCTTTCCAGTACATTATGTAGAATTGCCAGGCCTTTAACCAAGTAAGAAAGACAGTAAAATAATAATAATAATATCAATAGTTTCTTCTTATTTCTTAGGACATAAAAACCTGCATTCAGCAATTAAAAGGAAGGAATTACTGACAGATACAATAATATTGAAGAGTCTCAAAAGCATTATGTTAAGAAAAAAGGAGCCGTATAGAAAGGCTACATACCGCTCCATTTCATTTATGATATTTTAGAAAAGCAAACTATAGCAATAGCAAGCAGATTAGTGGTTGTCAAGAGCTTGGAGTGGCAGGAGTTGTGTCTGAAGAAGTAGGAGGAAAATCTGGGGAGTGATGTACTTGACCACAAGACCTGGTTTCTAGATCCTGGAGTGGCCTTGGCAGTGCCATTCCACCAAAATCACTGGACTGAACTGACTAAATGTCATCAGGCTTCAGGCATGCAGATGAACAGGGTGAACTGAACACCTAAGACTGCTATCCACTCTGGGACCCAGAAACGTGTGCCTGTATTTCTTTTTTTTTTTTTTCTAATTTTATTTTATTTTTAAACTTTACATAATTGTATTAGTTTTGCCAAATATCAAAATGAATCCGCCACAGGTATACATGTGTTTCGTGTGCGTTAATAAATCCGATTGACTGTCTGACTTTGGATTTCTAGTTTTCCCACCACCACTTTGTTTTCAGATACAAAATTTATACAGATTAAGGTAGACTATAATAGTGGGAGAAGATACTACATACCAGGTTGGAGGGGTCATACTTGACCATTGATTGGCTATAGATCACCCATACGGCAGCACCATTCAGGAAATTCTAGTGTCACGGCTTACACAATATCAAGATGACAGGCAAATCAGACTATCCAACGTTCCTACGTACTCTTCCAATTTGATCATGGTTCTATAGGCCCAGATTTAATCTCAAGTATAATAACAAACAACTGGAATATGACTGAAATACTTCTTACTCTGCTTTGAGGAAAAGAAGAAGTGACAGAGATGGGGGAAAGAAGACAATATAGTTCGCTTAGATAATTATTGGGGATGGAGCTAGGTTTAGATGAATGAGACCAAAATGAATAAATAAATCAATTAACTATTCACAAGGGAAAAACCTAAAAATTTCAAGGTGATTTTCATATGTAATTTTGGCATAACAATGGTTTCTTTCAAATCTCTTTTCAATTTAGTAAGGCGGTTCCAATATAGAATCCAAGTAATATAAATGATAGCTATAAATATGCAACATATTATTTGGCTATTATTGTTAAAATTGGGCTTCCCTGGTGGCTCAGTGGTAAAGAATCTGCCTACCAATGCAAATTTGTTCCCTGGGTCAGGAAGATCCTCTGGTCAGAGGAAATGGCAATATACTCCAATATTCTTGCCTGGGAAATCCCATGGGGAGAGGGGCCTGGCAGGCTACAGTCTATGCGGTCACAAAAGAACTGGACACGACTTAGCAACTAAACAACAGCAACAGCAATGTATGCATATTTATCCTTATTTCTCAAGTTTGCATTTAAAAATGGGGTATCATAACTTTGGAGGACAGCCTTCCTGCTCATGGTGATTAAGTTTTTGACAGCTGTGGTGGATTCCCCAGTCCAATCTGGATAAACTCCTTTTTGGGAGGGGAGGGCCGTGCATAGTGGGAGACCAGGGAGATATGCTGAGCTGTGCACTGGAGGCTCCTGATTATTTCTTTGCTTTTAGAGAATCAGAAGTTTCAAGATGGAAAAAGTTTATTCAAAAGATGCTCTCTTGGATTGAAGCTGAAAATTTTAAATAACACTATAAAAAGGCACTTTGCAAAGGAGTTTGGTAGCTAGGTAAAACATTTTGATCTAAGTGTTATTGATATAATGTGGATTTGTGGATTTCTCCTACAAGAATTTCTCTAAAACTAGAATTATCTACCCCCTCTTAAATATCAGCCATTTCCCTTCTTGCTATAGTGTCATTACTCTGAAATTATGTTCATATCAAAGGCATCTTTGTTCTAGAATTATGTTTCTGTTACTAATAGACATATATTACTTAAGCTACAGACAAACGGAAATAGCTAGAAGCTATGATAAAATCTGAGAAATACCGTGTGGCATGCAGGATCTTAGTTCCCCCACCAGGGATTGAATCCTTGCCCCCTGCAATGGAAGCACGGAGTCTTAAACACTGGACCATTAGGAAAGTCCTTCAATAGTTATTTCAGTGACCACAACTCAAAATTACTACACTGATTTTCAAAACTAAATAATTTGTTGTTGTTTAGTTGCTAAATTGTGGCCGACTCTTTTGCGACCCCATGGACTGTAGCCTGCCAGGCCCCTCTCTCCGTGGGATTTCCTAGGCAAGAAGACTGACTTGGATTGCCATTTCCTTCTCCAGGGGATCTTTCTGACCCAGGGACTGAACCCACATCTCCTGCATTGGCAGGCAAATTCTTTACCACTAAGCCACAAGGGAAGTCCCACGCATACATTACAAAATGCTATAAACTGAGTCATCTAAGAAAATTCAGGGCCATGGCTACAAGAAGTCAAGAGCTGAAATCAATGGCCAGGGCTCCATATTGTCCGCAAGTCAGCACTCTTTCATGTTACCGCATCCCCTGTTGTTCCTTCACTGGGAATGCAAAGAATTAGAAGCTAGTGACAGGATGAGGAACCTGGCACCAGATGGACCCATCAAGAAGAGCAGTTATGCTTTCTAGTTTCCTTCCCGAGCTCTGCTCAGAAGACTTGGAATCTTCTCTAGCTCTTGCCAACCTTACCCACTTAGGGACTGAAACCCACTTCTGCACTCCCAGCCCATTGTTGTGATCCTGCTTTAAAGCACGTGGATTGACTGCCTGAAACAGCAAGGTTACCACTACCCATCTGGCCACACAGACACTCTTGTAGTCAATCCACAAGATCAAAACTGCTATTAACTTGAATCTGTCCCTCACCACAAGGTCTCTGGGCTTTCGTTGATACCATGGTAAGAGCTACTGGCTGCCACCCAAAGACATTGCCTCTAGTGAGTCAATTACCCTTGTTGCTTACTTTCTGAAAGGAAAGTTATGACCAACCTAGATAGCATATTCAAAAGCAGAGATATTACTTTGCCAACAAAGGTCCGTCTAGTCAAAGCTATGGTTTTTCCAGTGGTTATGTATGGATGTGAGAGTTGGACTGTGAAGAAGGCTGAGTGCTGAAGAATTGATGCTTTTGAACTGTGGTGTTGGAGAAGACTCTTGAGAGTCCCTTGGACTGCAAGGAGATCCAACCAGTCCATCTTAAAGATCAGTCCTGAGTGTTCATTGGAAGGACTGATGTTAAAACTGAAACTCCAATACTTTGGCCACCTCATGAGAAAAGTTGACTCATTGGAAAAGCCCCTGATGCTGGGAGGGATTGGGGGCAGGAGAAGAAGGGGATGACAAAGATGGCTGGATGGCATCACTGACTCGATGGACATGAGTTTGAGTGAACTCCGGGAGTTGGTGATGGACAGGGAGGCCCGGCGTGCTGTGATTCATGAGGTCGCAAAGAGTTGGACACAACTGAGCGACTGAACTGAACTGAACTGAAACCCTTCGATGTGGGAGACCTGGGTTTGATCCCTTGGTCAGAAAGAGCCCCTGGAGGAGGAAAGGGCAACCCATTCTAGTATTCTTGCCTGGAGAATCACATGGACAAGAGGAGACTGGCAAACTACAGTCCATGGTGTCGCAAGGAGTCGGACATGACTTAGCAACTAACTTAAGCCCCTCCCAGTCCTGACTCCTGCTTCTTTCCAAATGTCAGACACTGAGGTCCCAGCAAGCTTCCTGGTAAGCCAGTGCAAGACATGTGCCTCCATATTTTACAGATGAGAAAAATTCAAATTTAGAGGAGTTGAGAAGATTGCCCATTTAAGCAGCAAAAGATTAGGGAAACTTATGTAAATTAGGACAGAGGAGCATACCCACAGTTACTGCAAAACTAAAGACAGGGTACTATAATGAAAGATTTGGAATCAAATGCAGTTATATTAGAATCCTGGATCAGGTACTATCTGTAGGACTGTACATGCTTAACCTGTTTCTCATTTTTCTTATCTGTATAATGGGAAAAATACCAGCGTTAGTGATCTATTGTTACATAACAAATACCCTTACACAAACCCTAAAACAAGAGACATATATTATCTTACAGATCCTGTGGACCAGGAATCTGGGCTTGCCTCACCCTGGGGCCTCTGACTCCAGGTCTCTTAAGAGGTTGCAGTTAAGATGTCAGCCAGGCCTGGGTCTCCTCTGGAGGTTCCGCATCTGGCGGGCAGGACGCAGTTCCTCACTGGGTTGGCCAGAGGGCCTCCCCCTGTTTCCTGTCCCAGGGTAGCTCACATCCCGTCAGAGCAAGCAAGCTATAAAGCAGGAAAGGCCCCCAGAATGGAAAACCAGGCTTTTCATGATCTAATCTCGGAAGTGTCAGCTTTTCACTTCTACCATATTCATCTCTTCATTAGCGATGAGTCACTAAATCCAGACCAAACTCAAAAGGAGATAATTACACAAAGGTGTGGACTGCAGGTCAATGGGGGTTATCTTAAAGACTGACTACCACAATGCCTAACATGTAAGAGTTAAAAAACAGAAAAATAAATATGTAAAGCATCCTGCATATACTAGGAGCTTAATAAATGACACATTATTAGTGAGCTACAATTTCTAGCCAAAAATCCTTGTTTAAAAGTAACAAATGTGTACGTATATACATATGTGTATGTGTGTGTATATATATATCTCCCAAAGAAGGAGGCTTGACAAATCCTTAGATGTGACTCATTTTTATCTAAACATGTTTTTGTTTGATCAGTGTGATGGTGGTGCCTCGTTGTATTTCAGATTAAGTTTCAGGAAGTAGAACAGAAATTTCTAAAGTGTTTATCTAACATTATGAGGAGGAGGAAATCACAGGGTATGAGGGGTGTGCCTAGTTGCTAGGAGAGCAAAATCCCTATAGAGACTGGACATTTAGGTTAGTTCCCTGTCTTGGCTATTATAAGCAGTGCTGCAATGAACATTGAGGTGCGTGTTTCTTTTCAGACCACGTTTTTCTCTGGATATATGCCCAGGAGTGGGATTGAAGTGTCGTAAGGTAGCTCTATTTGTTTTTTAAGGAACCTCCATACTATTCTCCATAGTGGCTGTACCAACTTACATTCCCACCAACACTGTAAGGGGTTCCCTTCTCTCTACACCCTCTACAGTGCTTATTGTTTGTGGATTTTTTTATGATAGTAATTCTAGCTGGTGTGAAGTGATATCTCATTGTGGTTTTGATTTGCATTAATCTGATAGTGATATTGAACATCTTTTCATGTGTCTATTGGCCATGTGTATGTCCTCTTTGGAGATATGTCTATTCAGGTCTTCTGCCCATTTTGGAGTGGGTTGTTTTGATGCTGTTAAGCCCACAAAGGTCCGTATAGTCAAGGCTATGGTTTTTCCAGTAGTCATGTATGGATGTGAGAGTTGGACTGTGAAGAAAGCTGAGTGCCAAAGAATTGATGCTTTAGAACTGTGGTGTTGGAGAAGACTCTTGAGAGTCCCTTGGACTGCAAGGAGATCCAACCAGTCCATTCTAAAGGAGATCAGCCCTGGGTGTTCTTTGGAAGGAATGATGCTAAAGCTGAAACTCCAGTACTTTGGCCACCTCATGCGAAGAGTTGACTCATTGGAAAAGACTCTGATGCTGGGAGGGACTGGGGGCAGGAGGAGAAGGGGACGACAGAGGATGAGATAGCTGAATGGCATCATTGACTCGATGGACATGAGTTCGAGTGAACTTCGGGAGTTGGTGATGGACAGGGAGGCCTGGCATTCATGGGGTCGCAAAGATTAGGACACGACTGAGCGACTGAACTGAACTGAACTGAACTGATGTCCTCTTTGGAGAAATGTCTATTCAGGTCTTCTGCCCATTTTGGAGTGGATTGTTTTGATGCTGTTAAGCATCATTGGCTGCTTGTGAATTTTGGAGACTAACCGCTTATCAGTCACTTCATTTGCAAATATTTTCTCCAAATGTGTGGGTGTCTTTTCATTTTGCTTACTGTTTTCTTTGCTCTGCAAAAGTTTTTGAGTTTAAGTAGGTCCTATTTATTTTTGTTATTTCCATTATTGCTGGAGATGGATCAAAAAAAAGATGTTGCTGTGATTTATGTCAGAGAGTGCTGAACATATACACTTTTTGAGTGCAGAGTCCTTGCCTTAGTTTCATTTACAACCCCAAGTCCTAGCACAGTATCTGCACAAAGCAGACACCCAAGAAATGTTTGCAAAATGTTGTTGAAATCCATTTCCCTATAAAATAATTCAGATTAAGACTTGTAATTCTCATGATCTAACAGAGCATTCATTTTTAGCATATTTAGGGAAGATTCAGTAATTTTCAAAAACATTAAATTGAAGATCTCAGAAATACAATTCTTTACAAGTTACTTGAAATAGTTTTCCAATAGGGTTGGTTCCCCATGACACTAACAATGTACTAAATGTTCTTTATCCCTTCTATGTTTTCCTCTGACTCTTCCTCAATGGAGTCAGTTGGTGATTATGGCTATTCAAAAAAAAAACAATAAATTTCTCTAAAAATAGATTCTGAGTACAGTTGAAGCATACTGACTGGAAATAAAAAAAAATAAAATAATCTGTCACAATGTGATTTTTTACAAGATGAGAAAGAAGGATTCACAAGAGTTCAAGAAGCTGTTGTAGTCAATTAAGGGGCACTTCTATATTTCTGCTGAAATGTTAGTTTATTCCTTGTTAAGTTCCTGACTGTGTCAGTGATTTTAAACTTCATGATTTCGCTCCCCATTTGCCAAAGGATGCTGCATTTCACATGGGAACGAAGGTTTCTCTGGAGGACAGGGGTATTTAATGGCAGATCTTACACTGTCCCTTCATTCTCCGGACACATGTTCCTCCTTTATCCTATTTTCTTTGTCATCTCACCGTATCTTCCCTCTCCTCTTTTGCTACCTTCTCACTTTCTCTTCAAGCACTTCGTACTCATTTACCCCAACATCTTTTTTTTCTCTTCCCACCTCACATATATTTACCACCAGTTCTGCTTTATAATGCATTTCTTGTAACTCTTTCATTATGGAGTCCTCTTTTCCTGTCACACCTGCTCCTACCCTCACTGGCCATCATCAGTTTTCAGTACTTAAATGAGCACATCGGTGTGCGTCTATTGGAGAAGGGAAACTAGGGGCTGCCCCTTGGACAGTCCAAGTTCCTCTTTTCCCCTTTTAATAATTTGAGCATCAGCAGTTAAGAAAAGAGATACTTCTGCCCACCATCACATTCCTAGACTTTAGTTCATCTCTTTTATTTTTTAGTTTTTTGGCCATGATGCACAGCCTGTGGGGTCTTAGTTCCCTGACCAGGACTCAAACCTAGCTCTTGGCAGTAAATGTGCAAAATTCTAACCACTGGATGGCCAGGGTTAACTGGTGGTTAACCAGGTGGAATAATTCCCATTATTCCACCTCTTTAAAAAATGGTATTATTTAATTTAGAGCACAGAAGCTAGAGACAGTACAGAGGACATCTGAGCACTTAGCAAAATAAACTGGAATAAGAGAAAAGAGCATGCTACTTACACCCTTGGAGATGAATCACTGGGTTAAAGTGAAGAAGCCAGGCAAGAAAGAGCAGAGGGCAAGCTGAATGAGACCTTGTGTGGTTCAGAAAAATCAAAGTCATCACATTTCAGTTTACCAGTGACCTTACAGAAACCCCTTGACCAAGAAACACCCAATGTATCACTGCTGAATTCACTAGTGCCTGGGGAATATACATTATAAAAAAAAGAGAGTCATTTTTCATCTCATTGCTTTAATCATTTTGTCAAAATAATCTGAACTTGGGTACATAAATACTCAATTTGTATTAGAATGTGCACCTTAAAAGTCCCTGAGAAACATTTAAAAATGATTGAAATGTATTCAATGCAATTATTTACCATACTAATTGCCAAGGACTTGGCTCCCTTCTCTGATACTTAAGGCATGTGATGTATCATACATGTATATACACACAACATCAAAAAACTTAAGGTCATGGCATCCAGTCCCATCAGTTCATGGCAAGGAGACGGGGAAGAAGTGGATGCAGTAACAGATTTTATTTTCTTGGTCTCCCAAATCACTGTGGACAGTGACTGCAGCCATGAAATTAAAAGATACTTGCTCCTTGGAAGGAAAGACATGAAAAACCTAGACAGCATATTAAAAAGCAGAGACATCACTTTGCTGACAAAGGTCCATATAGTCAAAGCTATGGTTTCTCCAGCAGTCATATACAGATGTGACAGTTGGACTATAAAGAAGGCTGAGCACTGAAGAATCGATGCTTTTGAATTGTACTCCTGGAGAAGATTCTTGAGTCCTTTGGACAGCAAGGAGATCAAACCAGTCAATCCTAAAGGAAATCAACCCTGAATATTCTCATTGGGATGACTGGTGCTGAAGCTGAAGCTCCAATACTTTAGCCACCTGATGCGAAGAATCGACTCACTGGAAAAGACCCTGATGGTGAGAAAGACTGAAGGCAAAAGGAAAAGGGACTGGTGGAGGATGAGATAGTTAGATAGTATCATTGACTCTACAGACATTGAATTTGACAAACTCCAGGAGATAGTGGGAGACAGGGGAGCTTGATGAGCTGCAGTCCGAGGGGTTGCAAAGAGTCAGACATGACTTAGCGACTGAACAACAATATGTTCACATATACAATGTATAATATTTATAATTACATATTCTATAAAAATATATTTATTTTATATTAATGCCACATCAGAGTCGCCCTCTCTGGTGCCTGCATTTTGTGTGTGTGTGTGTGTGTGACAATTTACTGATGCTGCATAGTAAATAATTTCCAGACTGGAAGGCACTTAGGGAGGTAAATTCGTTCTTTAAGCCCTAGGGTGTCAGTTAGTAGAGTAAGGGCAATGGAACTAGAAGGTTGTGAGAGATGCTGTTGTCCAACCCCCTCATTTTTCAGTTCAAGTGACAAAGGCTCAAAGGGGTTGTTGCACAAGCATGTCTGGTTCTGCCACTATTACTGTGAAGTAAAACTGGAAGTGTTAGTAGCTCCAGTTGTGTTCAACTCTGTGACACCATGGACTTTAGCCTGCCAGGCTCCTCTGTCCATGGAATTCTCTAGGCAAGAATACTGGAGTGGGTTGCCATGCCCTTCTCCAGGGGATCTTTTCCATTCCACCCGAACTCGGGTCTCCTGCATTGCAGGCAGATTCTTTACCATGTGAGCCACCAGGCAAGCCCCAACTATTACTGTAGTCTTAGACAAGTCCTTAACTACATCTGGACTTCCACTCCCTTCTCTGTAAAATGGACAGGTGATCATCACAGCTAACATCTCTCAGGTGCTTCCTATGTTTCCCATACTGTCCTGAGTACTCTAAGTGTCTAATTCTCCCAACACCTTCATATATTATATATAATTACCTTCAATTAGAGATGAGACTATCAAAACACAGAAAGCTTAAATAATTTGCCCCCGATAAGACAATTGGGAAATGCTGCAAAGCTGGCCTAGTAATCTAGGAATAACTAGCTCCAAGATTCTCAGATGCCAATTCTTAAATCCCTTCTAAGAAAACTCCATCAGGAAACTTCTCAAATTCCTCTAGCTCTGAAAGTCTACAGCAGAGTTAACAAACTATGGCAACGCCTTTGTTTACAGATAGGCAGTGGCTGCCTTTGCATCACCAACAGCAGAGATTAGTAGAGGCAATAGAGATTGTATTGTCAGTAAAACCTGAAATATTTA